>NC_142867.1:4437500-5637500 GCF_051225735.1 Oryctolagus cuniculus | reverse complement strand
TCCCTCCTGTCAGAGACATCTCACCCTCACTCTCCCAGCCGAGCCTGGGTTCATCCTTCAGCCCGTTCAGTACTTTGAGCTCTGTGAGCTGGAGTTGCACGAGGCTGTACCGGGTTATCGGCAGAAACGCTCTTTAGAACTGTGTGCGCCTTAGAGATTCACTCTGTGTTTTCCAGTGACCGGGTATGAAGGAGGGGCGGGTCACCCTGGTTCCGCCGTGACGCTACCCCTGGCTCGTGGACGGCGTCCGTGCGTCTCAGAGCCTCGCCGAGAGCAGGCTCTCCCTGGCACACCTTGGGAACAGTCGGCAAATCAGTTGTCTCAGGGATTTTAGACTGGTTTCTGTGCTTAGATTTAGAAAAGCGTTTTTTCAGTTGTTCAAAACGTGTTTGTGTGTATTTCAGTTTTCTTTTGTTAAAAACATTCTTAGTAGAAGCTTTTTTAAAATAGTTTAAAACACAAAGGGCTTAGGCCATCAGTCATCGTTTGTTAGATGCCTCCCTTCCTTGTTTAAACACTCCAGATGGCTGAAGGGCTTAGGAAGCTTTTCTCCTCTGTTTTCTGGCACCTCCCACACACACTGCATCTACCAAAGTACTACAGAAAGTTCATGGAAAAATGGAATCCAAAGGTAAATTCATTTTGGTGCCAAAAAAAGAAAGCATCCTCGTCGTGCATCTGCCGTCCTCTGCCGCCGGTCTTGCAGAAGGCAGCGCCCGGCGACGGTGGAGAACAGGTCACATCTCCTCTCCTCCTCCCCATGACCTTTCAGCCAGCCAGCAGGTGCTGGGGTGTGTGCCCGTGAAGCCCTTGATTTCGGGAAGTTCACGTTAGGGGCGGAGGGGGAGGGGATAGGAGAGCCGTCAGACAGCTGTCCGTCACGCTCAGGAGAGCATCGCGAGGTGGCCCCTTAGCTTCTGCTGCCCGCCCTCCTGTCCTGGGCTCTGCGCAAGCTGTGCATAGGCGTGGTGCCCTGCCTTAAGGTTTTTTTTGTTTGTTTGTTTGTTTTTTTAAGATTTATTTATTTGAAAGGTGGAGTTACAGAGAGGCAAAAGCAGAGAGAGAGAGAGAGAGAGAGATCTATCTATCTATCTATCTATCTTCCATGTGCTGGTTCACTCCCCAGATGGCTGCAGCAGGCAGAGCTCGGCCAATCTGAAGCCAGGAGCCAGGAGTCTCTTCCTGGTCTCCCATGTGGGTGCAGGGGCCCAAGCACTTGGGCCATCTTCCACTGCTTTCCCAGGGCATAGCAGAGAGCTGGATCAGAAGTGGAGCAGCCAGGTCTCGAATTGGCACCCATATGGGATGCCAGCACTGCAGGCAGTGGCTTTACCCAGTATGCCACAGCGCCGGCCGTCTGAAGGCTTTGGCACTTCCCTCTATCTGGGAGGTTCTTCCTGGATCGGCACGTGGCTGCCCCCGGGTGTCACTCAGATCTCGGCTGGCCTACCTGCCTCCAAGGAGGGCTGGCCTTGCCTGCACAGCCCATGCTGGAAGTCCCTAAGGCTTCTTCATGTTACTTTTCATTGTCTGCAATAAAAGTGTTCATTTATTTAGTGACTTCAAGTACACTTGTCAAATTAGTGACGCTGATTTTTCATACGGTGCCTGTTTGTCGTGGTTGTTGAACAGGTATCTCTTCCCGTTCATCCATTTCAGGAATGTGTGTTGAGGTCTCCGTGCCCAGCACTGATGCGGGTGCCGAGCAAGCAGAGACAGACCGATGAGAATGTGCGTTCTCTCCCAGAGTCTGTGTTCTGGCGGTGGCAGCCAGGTGGTGGACAGGCAGGTGGTTAGGTCTGTGCTGAGTGGCCGGATAGGAGGACAGAGTGGGGAAGGCTCTGTGGACGGGGCTGGTGGGGGTGGCATCTGAGCTGATGCCCAGCGGGCTGAGGGCTGCAGTCTCCGTCAGGGGCGGGTGCTGCGAGTCCCCCTCTCAGAAGGGGAAACCGAGGCCCCAGGAGGGAAGACAGTTTTGTTAGGACCACACAGCTTAGAGGTGCGTGGAGCTGGGGCTTGTGTGGCACCCCAGGTCCTGTCTGGTTCTCGTGGTTGAGGGACAGCGTGCAGGAGCCTTGGTGAGCTGCTGTGTGCCCTACAGGCGGGTGGAGGCTGTGGGGCGCAGTGGCTGAGAGCGTGGCTTCTGAATCCACCGTTTGACATTTGTGTGACCTTGGGCAAGTTACTGAACCTCTCTGACGCGTCCATTTTCTCCTCTATAAAGCGGACACAGCGACTACCCCATCTCAGGGTTGTCATCAGGATGAAGTGAGACTCAGACGTGGTGGCTGCGTATGCGGCCCGCAGGAGCGCTGAGTGAACATTAGCTGTGACTGCTGCTGTCTTTCCTGCCAGTTCCATTTCTCTGTACCCCCCCCCCCCCCCCCATGAAACCTGCTTTCTAGGATCAGGGAGATCAGTCACAGGCTCATCTCAGGCACGGATCCTGCCACCCCCAGGCCGATCAGACCAGAAAGTCAGAGCGAAATATTTTGGTTTTGTGAAGCAGCGCTCGGGCAGGATCCTGTTTCTACATCCTGCTGCTTTGTGAGCGGAAGCCCGGGTGCAGGTCCCGCCTGCAAACCACAGCTTTGTTTTGAGCCGGCTTCACATGACAGCGTCCCTGTCGCACCTGCTGACTTCTTAGCCCTGCGTCGGCAGCCAGAGAGCGGCTGAACTGCCTGCCAGCCGCTCGTTGCCAGTGAGAGCTGACAGCTCTTGGAAAGCGGATACTCAGAGTTGGTATCTGTATCTTCTTTTCTCAAGTTTTTCTTTTTGTGCCTCAAAAACTGGTATTCCACTCTCAGAGGAGAAATGCGAGGCGTTTACAACCCCACCCGAAGCGCGTGGACTTCTGCGTGTGTGCTGACTTTCTCCTCTACAGATGGGACTGCTCGTCTGCTCATGAGTGTGTAAACCCACGTGCCTTCCTGGGAGTCTGGGTGTGATGAGGAATGGGGTCCTTGGTGTGGATGTTGGGGCTTAGGGAAGAATGAGGCATGTGGGATAGAATGACTTACTTTTTTTTTTTTTTTTAAGATTTATTCATTTATTTGAAAGTTAGAGATACAGAGAGGAAGAGGCATAGAGAGAGAGAGAGAGGTCTTCCATCTGCTGGGTCACTCCCCAGATGGCCGCAACAGCTGCGACTGGGCCAATCCGAAGCCAGGAGTCAGGAGCTTCTTACGGGTCTCTCATGTGGGTGCAGGGGTCCAAGGACTTGGGCCATCTTCCACTGCTTTCCCAGGCCATAGCAGAGAGCTGGATCGGAAGAGGAGCAGCCGGGACTCAAACCAGTGCACATGTGGCGGCAGCTGGAGGCTTAACCTAAAACGCTGGTCCAATGTTTACTTTTTTACTTCTGTTTTTCTTTGCCCGTGTTGCTGTCAGCGTGCTCTCTTAAATGGACGGAAGAACCTGATAGTTGAAAATGTTAAGAAGGAATTGGGGGACGGTGTTGTGGCCCAGCGGGTTAAGCCGCCACCTGCAACACTGGCATCCTATACCAGAGCGCCCGTTTGAGTTCTGGCTGCCCCACATCAATCCAGCTCCCTGCTGATGTGCCTGGGAAGGCAGTGGCTGATGGCCTGAGCGCGTGGGCCTTTGCCACCCACGTGGGAGACCCACATGGAGTTGCTGACCCCTGGCCCGGCCCTGGCCCGGCAGATGGAAGAGCTTTCTCTCTCTCCCCCTCTCTCTCTGTAACTCTGCATTTATTTCCAAAAAATGAAAGTGAGTGGGCCCTGAGTATGAGGCAAGAAGTAACCAGCAGAATAATCTGAAAGCTTTAGGGTCAGGGTCAGGGTCAGGGGTGTTTTTGGGGTGAAGAAGAAAAATGCTTGCTTTTCTCTTGGTCTGGATTTTGCTGTCCTGGTTGGGCCCGGGAAGGTGTTTAATTTCTGAAATCTTAGGGAGTCAAAAATCCTGTCGAAGAGACATTGAGAGATACAAAGCAAGTTTTGTGTTGGGGTTGGAGCGCTGCAGTATGCCTGGTTAAATTTGGTTGAGCCCCTGTGGGCAAGTCATTTTTTTTCCCCTGATATATTAAAGTGAGGGTACTTACTTTTTTTTTTTAACCTCACTGATTTGTTATGAAGGGAAGAAAACGCATATAAGGTATTGGAGCATGTGTTCATGGAAATCACTCACATCTTTGGGTAGTGTCAGTGAAACCATGAACATGACAGTGTATATTTCCACCACAGTAGCCCTGATTCTTATTAGTCATCATTTGTGTTGTCTTCACAAGTAGGTTTTTTGTTTTTGTACTCTGAGCTCATAGACAATGGAATGTGCCAGTGTATTATACTGTAGGCCTATTGTTGAATAAAATTGACACCTCAAAATGGAAAAATGTGGAATGCAGTCCAGCATTCTGTCCTCTCTGGCGTGCACCACTTTTACTGTGGATGAAAGTGCATAAGCAGCTCTGAGACCAGGGTCCTCTGGGAACATGGAAACTCTTGTGGCTGTTAATGGGTTTAATTGTATTTCCTCTCTGCCACCAAAATGTGCCATAAATTTGTTTATGCCCTTGCCTTTAATGGGGAGAACTGTTCATGGAATGTGTGTAATAGTATTATTGCTTTGTTTCTATTACTTGGAGACTCCTCTGTCTTTCCCTTAAAATAAACACGGAAAAGGATTGCCCGTTAATCCCTTTGGCCGAGTTTCCCTTCTTTGGAGAAAAAGGAAGGCATCATCTCACTGCGGACGCGAGCTGGGGCTGGACGTGGGCACGGCCTCCCCCATCTCGGCTGGGGCCATGCCCTGTTGACTGACGTCCACGAGGGCTGACCGGTCGGGCGGCCTCAGTGTGGTGAGGCTTCATGTTCTTAAAGTCCATTTAAGTGAACATTATAGGAGAATGTTTAGGGTGAAGGCTCCATCTGGTTTTTGTCCTTTATGTATTTCCTCCTATTATTATAACTGCTGTAATATCTTTAGATGCCAGAAATGCCTTGACTTTAACATTTGATTTCTCATTTGGCCTTACCCCTCTGTGTGGGTTTGGATAAGGCCGTGCAACTTCACCTCCCTCTGCCTGGTTCACTCGTTTAGTCAGAAGACACTGAGCATGGACGGGTTATGTGCCAGTCACTGTAAAATGTGCCGGAAACAAAACGGGCAAAGGAGCTTGCCTCCTATGGACCCGGCCGGTGGCAGATAGTGAACGAGTGAGTGAGCCAATGGTAGGGTGGGGTCGGTGGACAGGAAGTGAGAGTGTTACAGTTTTAAACAGTGGTCTAGAAAGCCCTCAGAGACGCTGGGCAGGCCACATGGGGACGTGTTTATGCCAAGTGCATTTTATGGGAAGGACCTTCTTGGCAGAGAGAACAGGAAGCGCTGGTGGGTTCCAGGAACATCCATGAGGCCACGTGGCTGAAGCCAAGTGACTGAGGGAGAGGTAACAGGAGATGAAATCAGAGAATTAAAGGGACAAATCTTGTAGGCCGTTAGGGGACTCTGGCTTTGACCTTGAGTTAGACTAGAAGCCACTGGGGTTCTGAGCCGAAGAAGAGACGTGACAGCATCTTCCATCTTGCCTGCCGCATGTGCTGAAAGCCTGTGGGATGGGTGGCTGTTGTGATGAGCCCAGGGGAGCTGAAGTTGGCCTGGGAGGGGTGGGTGGAGCCGACAGAGTGGTCAGATCCAGGGTAGGTTTTCAAGCCTAAAGACTTTGCTTATGGACTGGATTTTTTTTTTTTTTTTTAAGATTTATTTATTTTGAAAGAGAGAGAGGAAGAGACACAGAGAAAGAGCTCTGTTTTCTGGCCACAACAGCCAGCACTGGGCCAGGCTGAAGCCAGGAGCCAGGAGCTCCATCCAGGTCTCCCACGTGGGCGCAGGGCCCCAGATACGTGGGCCACCTTCCGCTGCTTTTCCCAGGCGCGTCAGCAGGGAGCTGGGTTTGAAGTGGAGCAGCTGGGACTCGAGCGGGTGCCCATGTGGGATGCTGGCGTCACAGGCGGCAGCTTTACCTGCCACGCCGCAGCCCTGGCCCCAGCGAATTGGATTTGAGGTGTGACAGAAGCCAAGGATTTAAGGGTGACTCCAACATTTCATGTCACTTCTTTGTGTCTATTTTCTGTTTTCTTGTTAAAAATCATTGTCGACTGGTGTCATCTTTTTGTCCTGGTGACTTTATGTGGGAACAGGATCTGTCCAGCAGAGCTCTTGAAGGAGTTTGTTTCCACTTCGGCTAAGTTGTCATTAAGTGCAAATAAATTTAAGAGTTCATCGGACGGTGAAATGACCGATAGGCTGGCTTCTGATCTGTTGAAACCTAAGTGACTGGTTCTATGCTGCAAGCCGTGATGGAGCTGTCGGAGCAGCTGTGTCGGCGTCCCTGGTCTGCTGCTGCCCTTGCTCTCCGCTGTCTCCTCTGGTCCTGGCTTAGTTGACGGCTTTGGAAGAGGGATCTATTGCAAGAGCCACTGGGTACTGTAGCCTGTGTCCTTTGCCACCCAGTGGAATTGGAGAGTCAGATCCACACTAGCGAATGGCTGGCTAGCTGTGGTGGACAGACCGTCTGCGCTCCCCAGGGGCTGCTCGGTAAGGAGGAACCCTGCTGCAGAATGATAGGATTTGTGTAATCTTGAAGGTGGAGCTATTTTGAAAAGTGACAAAAATAATGGAGCGCTTTGCTTGTGAATGCCACTCGGGCCCTCTGGATTCAGAGGGAGAGGAGGAGGACCCGGATTCCACTTCTGAGCCGTCTTTCCCTCTCGTTCTGCTCCCCGGGGCTGCGTCGAGCCGCCGGTTGATACACGTAGGTGATTGCTCTTGAAAATGGCGCTGGGTTCGTGTTCTCACGGTTTAGCGGTGTGTCGCTTGGGAGTCGGATGATGTGAGCAGCATGAAAGGACAGTCACCAAGTTCCAGAATTAGCGTCCTCGTTACAGTTTTCATGCTGGGTCGATGGTTTGTAGCTGATTCTCTGTCTTACAAGATCCAGACCCTGTGGCCCCTTTTCTGTCCTGAAACGAGTTTCCCAGATAATAAAACAGAGTGCCGTCCCTGCGACGTGGAGGAAGCCGGAGGGAGCTGCGATACCTCCCTGCGACGTGGAGGAAGCCGGAGGGAGCGTCGTGTGTGATAAAACCTGCGTTTCTGTGTGTGGATGCTCCCAGCATGCTAGCACAGCCGTAGCTTTTTCTCTGAACACGACGCCATCAGTAGAGACTGACACAGGTACGTCGCGTCGCTGACTCGGATAACGTGGCAGCACCGTTGGTGGCGGAGTGGTTTTCTAAAATGGCAAATGAGTCTTCTTAAAGTTCTGTGGAAAAGCAAGTGCCGTCTCTCACGATGCACGTCAGTGTGAAGCAGTGAGACAGTGCCTGTGTGTCCCGGGAAAGGCTCGCAGGTCTAGGCTGAGATCACTGAGAGCCGTGTTTACTCCCTGTGGGTCTCCTGTTACAGAGCTGAGGAAGCCTAAACGTCAGGCTCTTCATTGCATAGGCTCATTCTTCAGTCCTTTTTTTTTTTTTTTTAATTTACTTATTTGAAAGGAGGAGTTGGGGAGAGAGAGAGAGACAGAGAGAGAGAGAGAGAAAGAAATCTTCCATCTTCTTAATTCCCAAATGGCCACAACGGCTGGAGCTGGGCTGATCTGAAGCCAGGAACCAGGAGCTTCTCCTGGTCTCCCACCTGGTACAGGAGCCCTAGCACTTGTTCCGGCTTCTGCTGCTTTCCCAGGTGCATTGGCAGGGAGCTGGATTGTAAGTGGAGCAGCCGAGACGCAAACCAGAGCCCATACAGGATCCCAGTGCTGCAGAGGGCAGTTACCCTGTTCACCGCCAGCCCTTCCGCCGTATTCCTGTAGAAACAAAGGCAACAGACGTCCTGTTAAAGTGTCATGTATGCTCAGGAGAACACACGTGGTAAATTCAGCTTGATGAATTTTTATTAAAGATGTTGTCTTTATTTAAAAGGCAGAGAGGGAGAGAGGGGAGAAACAAATCTTCTTTCCCTTGGAGCTACTGGTACCCCAAATGACACCCATATGGGACGCTGGTGCTGCAGGCGGAGGCTTAACCCGTGTGCCACAGCGCTGGCCGCAGGAGCCAGCATCTTAGAGCTCCATACAGGTCCCCCACAGGGCAGGGGCCTAAGGACTTGGGCCATTGCTTGCTGCTTTCCCAAGTGCATTAGCAGGGACCTGGATTAGCAGTGGAGGGGCTGGCGTTGTGGCATAATAGGTTAAGCCTCTGCCTGCGGTGCTAGCATTCCCTGTGGTGGCTGGTTCAGGTCCTGGCTGCTTCTCTTCTATGTAGCTCTCTGCTAATGGCTTGGGAAAGCATTGGAAGATGGCCTGAGTGCTTGGGCTCCTGCACCCACATGGGGGACCCAGAAGAAGCTCCTGGCTTCAGATCTGCCAGCTCTGGCTTTTGCAGCCATTTGAGGAGTGAACCAGCAGATGGAAGATCTCGCTCTCTGTCTCTACCTCTCTCTGTAACTCTGCCTTTCAAATAAATAAATAAATCTTTAAAAATATAAATAAAGAAGTGGAGCAGCCAGGATTCAAACCAGTGCCAACCACAGCTTGATGAATTTTTACAAGTTGAGCATACGCAGCACCCACAGCAGGAGACAGAATATCATCCACACTCCCAGCACATGACTGCCCCTTTCTGATCACCGCCTCTCCTTGACTCCCAGGAGAGCTAGCACCCTCCCTCCCAGCAGCTCGAGTCACCCGTGCCGCGCTTGGACTCGGTTCGGCGTGTGCGTTTGTGGTTCGGTTCTCTTGCTCCGCGTCGTGTTTATGGGGCCCGTCCACGCTGTAGTGCGTAGTTGTGTTACGTGTGGTTGTTGCTGTGTACCATTTCACGGAGTGACCAGACTGCAGGTCCTTCAGCCTCGGCTGACGACCAGGCGGGAGACTCCAGCGTGGAGCCGTTAGGAATGGTGCTGAGCCGCACCCTCTTCCCGTGCCTGCTGCCGGACCTGAGCGCGCCTTCCTCCTGAGTGGGTGTCGGGAGTGGGTTTGCCGGGTCCTGGGTTCTGCAGTCTCAGGGGGTTCCTGTTGCCCCCCGCCTCTCCTTTTCACTCCTGTTGGGACAGCAGGAGGGGTGCTGTGTGCTTGCTGCTCCGCTAGCTGTCTGGAGAGCCTCTCCCGTGAGTTGTCTGTCGGGGGCATGTGCCCAGTTTTCTCTCTTAGGTCGTCTTCCTTTTAGAAGTTCGTTTCCCCATACAGATCTTCTCAATCTGGCGTTTTACGCAGTGTGCTGCTTTATCATTGCCTGGCAAAGTCTTGGCCCTTTATGCTTCCTCAGAAATTTTAGAGTCAACTTTTCAATTTCCTTAAAAACTTTTTTTTTGGTGGGGATTTTATTCAGGATTGCATTGGATCATGGAGTGAATTGGAGAGGCAGTCTTGAAGGTATTGGGTGTTTCAGTGGTAGTTTCTTGTTTATCGGGATCTCTGTAACCGGATTTGTGCTTTGGAGTATGGACATATGCTGTATCTTTCTCTAGATGCTTCCCTAGTATCTCGTATTTCTAAATACCAGAGCTGATTTTGTAGCTGTCATTTTATATGCTTTTTTTTTTTTTAAGATTTATTCATTTATTTGAAAAGCAGAATTACAGAGAGGCAGAGAGAGAGAGAGAGAGAGAGAGAGAGAGAGAGGTCTTCCATGTGCTGGTTCACTCCCCAAATGGCCGCAATGACCAGAGCTGGGCTGATTGGAAGCCAGGAACCAGGAGCTTCTTCTGGGTCTCCCATGAGGGTGCAGGGGCCCAAGCACTTGGGCCATCTTCTACTGCTTTCCCAGGCCACAGCAGAGAGCTGAGTCGGAAGTAGAGCAGCCGGGTCTTGAACCGGTGTCCATACGGATGCCGGCACTGCAGGTGGTGGCTTTACCCGCTACGCCACAGCGCTGGCCCCTATATGCTCTTTCTTAGGGAGAACACTTTTAACTGTCGTGTGTTCTTTAGGCCCAGTGAAGCCTGATTCTGTCCATGGGAAGAATTCTTTCACTCACGTGGACGCGGGAAGTCACGTGGGAAGCCCGTCATGCCTTGGTTGTGCAGGACTTGGGGGCTGCACACCTGCGGGGTGGCTTTTCTTGCCGCTGTCTGCCCTGTGACCGTGCGGGAAGTACCCGGAGCCCTCACCACCACCCTCCTGCGCCCGAGATCTGCTCAAAGACCTCTCCCCTTTTAGAGCCCACAGGTGTCTGAGTGTCTTCAGCAGTGTGCGCTTTGCAAGCCAGCAGGTTGGCCTGTTGCTCCCTTAACCTCCCCGACTGTAAGAGCTGGCTGAAGACCGCTCCTCCCTGACTTGCGTTCGCAGGCCTCTTGGGAGCACAGTGGAAACAATCGGAGGCAGAGGCTCGAATCCTCCCTCTAGCAGGGAAAAGAAAGCTTTGTGATTTGGGATCAGTCACCTTTGAGCCCCGTCTTCTCACTAGACTGGAAAGAAGTAAAAGTAACTGTCTAACTGTGGGTGGGACACGTGCATCCTCTCAGAGTGCGTGGTTCAAGTCCCAGCTCTGCTTCTGATTCCAGCTTCCTGCCAAAGTGCACCCTGGGAGCAGCAGGCGATGGCTCAAGCCGTTGGGCCCCTGCCACCCGCGTGGGAGACCCAGTGGAGCTCCTGGCTCCTGGCTTCGTCCTGGCCCAGTCCTAGCCGCTGTGGGCACATTTGGGATTGAACCAGCAAGTAGGAGCTCTCTCTATCTCTTTGCCTTTCAAATGAAATAAATAAAGAATTATAAAAGAATGACTGCCTGGCTGTGACTCAGTAGTTGGGAGGAACGGAAGTGCCTTGGTGTAGTATTTGCTGGGACTGCCCGAGAAAATGACCAAGGTGAGGCCTGGGCTGCCCGGCGTGCAGCCACCCAACCTGCAGAGCGCAGTGTCCCTCAGAGTGTGAGTGCTTGTAGGAAAGCAACAAGAACGCGCTGTTGGGGTTCCTGTGTCTTAACTCTGGTTTTGCACATGAAAGCAGGCAAGCCACTCACTTTCCATTTCGTTCATTGTCTTACTGCTAGAAACGCTTTGAAGACTAACGCGAAATCGCTCAGCAGTTTACCTTCCGTAGTGAAAGGCACCATGAATACAGGGGATGTGTTACTGTAATACATTCCTCACCGTTGTTCATTCATTGTGGCTTTCCCTGCAGCCACTGGACTGGGAACCCCTGGCCTGCTCGTGGATAGAAGGGTGAGGAAGGGGCGTGCTCTCGTTGTGACTTAAAAAAAACTTTTTAAAATTGTTTTTTTTTTTTATTTATTTGAAAGAGTGAGAAGCAAGTCTTCCCTTTTGTTCACTCTCCAACTGCCCACAACATTTGGAGCTGGGCCAGGCTGAAGCCAGGAGCTCAGAATGCCATCGAGGTCTGCTGTGTGGGTAGCAGGGGCCCCAGTTACTTGAGCTGTCACTGCTGTCTCTCGGGGGTGCATTCGCAGGAAGCTGGAGTTGGGAAGGAGCCAGGACTTGGACCCAGGCTCTCCGAGATGGGATGTGGGCATCTTAACTGCTGTGCCAAGTGCCTGCCCCCATTGTTTATATTTTCAATTAAAGCTATACCAGCGTTTTAGGGAGTAAGTAGTTCAAGGCTTATTTAGAAAACTGTTTAGGGGCCGGTGCTGTGGCACAGTGGATTAATGCTCTGGCCTGAAACGCTGGCATCCCATATGGGTGCTGGTTCTAGTCCCGGCTGCTCCTCTTCTGATCCAGCTCTCTGCTATAGCCTGGGAAAGCAATAGAAGATGGCCCAAGGGCTTGAGCCCCCGCACCTGTGTGGGAGACCCAGAGGAAGCTCCTGGCTCCTGGCTCCGGATCGGCTCAGCGTTGGCCGTTGTGGCCATTTGGGGAGTGAATCATCAGATGGAAGACCTCTTTCTCTCTCTCTCTGCCTCTCCTCTCTGTGTAACTCTTTCAAATAAATAAATAAATCTTTTTTTTTTTTTTTTAAAGAAAACAGTGTTTAAATTATTTGCTGAAATTCTAGCTGTGAAAGCTTGGCTTTTTTTTTTTTTTTTTAAAGCATTGTCCCATTCTCCAATATAACTTTGGTTAGGTTTATTATAGTTTTTATTGTTATTATTATTTTCCCCAGAAACCTTTTATTTAAGGTATATAAACTTCATGAATTTCATAAATACAACTTTAGGAACATAGTGATTCTTCCACCCTACCCACACTCCCAACCTTCTTCCTCCTGCCTCTCCTCTTCCCATTCTTATTTTTTACTAAGATCTATTTTCATTTAACTTTATACACAGAAGATTAGCTCTATACTAAGTAAAGAGTTCAACAAATAGTGTGACAGAAAAAAAAAAATTGTTCCTCAACAGTTGGGTTAAGGGCTGTTCAAAGTTGTCACATCTCAAAGTGTCAATTTTACTGCTACAGATTGCCTTTCAGGTGCTCTGTTAGTTATCACAGATCAGGGAGAACATACGGTATTTGTCCTTTTGGGGCTGGCCTATTTCACTAAGTATGATGTTTTCCAGTTGCATCCATTTTGTTGCAAACAACAGGATTTCTTTTTTTAGCCGTTGTGTAGCATTCCATGGTGTACACATCCCATAATTTCTTTACCCAGTCTTCAGTTGATGGACATTTGGGTTGACTCCATACCTTAGCTATTGTGAATTGAGCTGCATGTTATTATTTAAATATTTATTTTATGTATTTGAAAGGCACAGTTAACAGAGAGGGAGGGAGGGAAGAAGGGAGAGAGAGAGAAAGAGAGATTTTTCAAAACCCCCCAAATGGCCACTGTAGCCAGGACTGGGCCAGGCTGAAGCCCAGGAGCCAGGAGGGTCTTCCAGGTCTCCCACGTGGGTGCAGGGGCCCAAGGACTTGGGCCATCTTCCATTGCTTTCCCAGGTGCATTAGCAGGGAGCTGGATTGGAAATGGAGCAGCTAGGACTTGAACGGGTGTCCATATGAGATGCCAGCATTGCAGACGGTGGCTTTACCCGCTGTGCCACAACACTGGCTTCATGTTATTAGTGTGAAAGGCAAGTCACTGGGGAGTCATGTAGAAAATGGTAATTTTTCCTTTCCTGACCAACTTTTTATTTTCCCTTCCATTAATAATTAGCTTTTTGGTTGTGTTTAATAATAGCTGATATTAATTGGGTCCATATGTTCCAGGCGCTGATCTAGTTGGGTGTTAACTCGTTTAGTGGTGAGAGAGATGCGGAGGCCCAGAGAGGTTAGCTGGCTTGTCTAGCAATGCAGCATGGCCAGAGATCAACCCTAGGCGGGGCAGCTCCACCTCTGAGCTCTTAACTGCTGTTAGAGCTAAACTCTCAGGGCCGGCGCTGTGGCACAGTGGGTTAAAGTCCCAGCCCACAGTGCTGGCATCTCATGTGGGTGTCACTCTCATGGATGCTGGTTGGAGTCCCGGCCGCTCCACTTCCGATCCAGCTCCCTGCTGCTGCGCCTGGGAAAGCAGCAGTGGATGGCCCAAGTCCCGGGCCCCTGCACCCGCGTGGGAGACCCAGCGGAAGCTCCCGGCTCCTGGCGTCAGCCTGGCCCAGCCGCGGCTTTTGCAGCCATTTGCGGGTGAACCAGCAGATGGAAGGGTCTCTGTCTCTCCCTCTCTGTCTCTCTGTAACTCTGCCTTTCAAATAATAAATCTTTAGAAAAAAGAGCTTTTTTTTAAAGAAAGCTAAACTTTGAGTTTTCTATTAATATGTACTAAAATATTGTTTATTGAGGCCAAATGTAAGTGCCCTGAAATCCACAGATCTTGGGTTTATACTTTGATGAATTTTGACAAACATGTACATCCCTGGAACACACACACACACACACACACACACACACCCTGCTGTTCTGGTTTCTGTTGCCACAGCTTAGTGTTGTCTGTCTTGGACTTGGGGGAGATGGGATTGTCTGTGTTCTTGTGTGGGCGTTCTCTCGCCAGTTTCATACGTGGTGTCCTGTGTGCCTATTCTGCGTTCTTTTATATTCCCAAACAGGAGTCCTGGTAATAAACTCAACCGTGGGTTTAAACCGTATGAGGTTGTTTGCGGCTTCTGGCTTCTGTGAACAGAGCTGCGAGCATTCTTGAACAAGTCTTTGTATGAATACACGTTTGCTTCTTTGGGGTAGGTGTGTAGGAGTGGAATGCTGGCTCTCAGAGTAGGCGGGGAACTGCCAGTTTATTCAGAGTGGTTTTATCGGTTTACATTCCGGCTAACTGTGGTGGACAGATTCCTACACACTTCTCCTGGTGTTCAGTATCCCGTCCCCTGGGTGTGGGTGGACCTGTGGCTTGCTCCTTACCAGTGGCGAGTGGCAAAGGTGATGGATAGACATGGGTCCCATCTTGCAGGCAAACGCTCCCTGGCTGGTTTTGGGGAAGCAAGTTGCTGTGTTGTGAGTTGCTGATGGAGACGCCGTGGGTCGGGAGCGGAGGGCAGCTTCCAGCCCACAGCCACAAGAAACTGTGGCCTCAGTCTAGCAGCCCTCAGGAACGAGCGCCACCGCCGCCATCTGACCTGGGAAACAGGTCCTGCCCTGCCCAAGCCTCAGAGGACCCACGGCCCCCGCACCTCACCAAGGATCCAGCTCCGCTGTGCCCAGCCTGCTAACCCACAGAGCCTGCGAGGTAGTCAGTGTGTGGTTCTGGGTGCTGGTCAGTTTGTGGTAACATCGTTACGCAGCGGTAGGTAGCTAATCCTGATGCAACGCCCAAGTTCCCGTTGCTCGGTGTCTCCGCCAACACCTAGTTTTGTCAGGTTTTTGTTTTTGTTTTCATTTTAGCTGTGCTAATAGTTCTGAGATGGTAGCTCCTTGTGGCCTTTTAAGGTTTATTTATTGAATTTGAGAGTGACAGGGAGATGCATTCCATGTGCTGGTTCCCTCTCTGACTTAGGCAGCTCCAAGTCCGGTGAGGAACAGGATATTGGCATAACCTCAGAATATACAAGATACTCACCAGTTACGAAGGGGAAACAGTGACCTTACCTGGGAGAAAAGCAGATGCTGGCCGGACGCCAGGGGCTGCGCCGGCTGAGGCTGAGGTCCCAGAACTCACCTGGGTCTCCCACGTGGGTGGCAGAAGCTCAGGGACTTGAGCCTCCTCATGAGCGTTAGCAGGAAGCTGTATTGAAACAGGAGTAGCTGGGGCCGGCGCCGCGGCTCACTAGGCTAATCCTCCGCCTAGCGGCGCCGGCACCCCGGGTTCTAGTCCCGGTCAGGGTGCCGGATTATGTCCTGGTTGCCCCTCTTCCAGGCCAGCTCTCTGCTGTGGCCAGGGAGTGCAGTGGAGGATGGCCCAAGTGCTTGGGCCCTGCACCCGCATGGGAGACCAGGAGAAGCACCTGGCTCCTGCCTTCGGATCAGTGCGGTGTGCCAGCCATAGTGGCCATTTGGGGGGTGAACCAACGGAAGGAAGACCTTTCTCTTTGTCTCTTTCTCTCTCACTGTCTATAAGTCTCTCTCTCTCCCTAACTCTGCCTGTCAAAAAAAAAAAAAAAAAAAAAAGAAAGAGGACTTGAACTCTGCTTCAGCATGGGACGCGGGAGTCCCAAGGGGTGGTTTAACTTGCTGTGCCACATTGCCCACCCCTCTTTGTGGCTTTATTTTGCATTTCCCTAATGACCAGTGGCACTGAAGACCCGTTGATGGGCTATTTGGATATCTTATTTTGTGACATATTTGTCCAAGTTTTCTGCTATTTCTGAAACTGGTATGTTTGCTTTGTAGTAATCTGGCACATTCCACACCAGGTTCCTTATCAGGTAGGGGTGTGTGTGCCGGTGTGTGTGCCGGTGTGTGACTGGGAGGAGCTTCCATATCCCCCACACGCCACACAGGTTCTCAGGCTGCTGCCATTTCCCTGTTCCACGTTCTTCTTTCTAAATTAGTTTTTCTGAGCCATTTGAGAACCAGTTACACACGTGGTGCCCTGTTACCCGTCAGGATGTTGGTGTTTGTCCCCCTGTCAAGGGAGCGCTCACACGGTCACTGTGTACCCTCTTAGTTAGCAGCAGTGAAGCCCTCTGGGCCAGAGCAGGCCTGGCTCCAAGGTGAAGACGCTGCCTTGGACGCCCGCGCCCCGCGTTGCAGCGCCAGGGCTCCAGTCCCAGCTGTACTCGCACTTCCAGCTTCCTGCTAATGCGTACCCCGAGAGGCAGTGGGTGATGGGTCCCTGCCACCCACCTGGGGCACCCGGACTGAGTTCCTGGCTCCCAGTCTCGACCCCTGGCTGGGAGCCATGGCGTTCATTTGCAGGGAGTGAACCAGCACGTAGGAGCTCTCTGTCTGTCTCTGTTTCTCTCTGCCTCTCAAAACACAAACCCTGGGCTGACAGTGTGGCGTAGCAGGTTAAGCAGCTGCCCGTGATGCCAGCATCTCCTATGGGCACCCGTTGGAGTCCTGGCTGCTCCACTTCCAATCCAGCTCCCTGCTAATGCACCTGGGAAAGCAGTGGAGAATGGCCCAGGTGCTCGGGTGCCTGCACCCGTGTGGGAGACCTGAGGAGGCTTCCTGGCTTCTGGCTTCCCCGTGGCTCAGCCCCAGCTGTTGCAGCTGTGGTTGGAAGATATCTGTGTCTGTCTGTCTGTCTGTCTCTCTCTTTACTCTGCCTTTCAAATAAATAAATAAATCCTATATTTGAAAAATATTTATTTGAATGGCAGAGTTACAGAGAGGCAGAGAGAGGGAGGGAAGGAGGGAGGGAGGGAGGGAGGGAGGTCTTCCATCTGCAGGTTCACTCCCCAGATGGCTGCCACATGTGGGATGCAGGCACAAACGCCTGCCCTCCTGATTCATCTTGACGATTAAACCACTCCAGATCTGGCCATGGGAGCCTTGCAAGCTGTGTGTGTGTTTCTCTTTTACATGTGATTGTCCTTCTTGGAACACCTCCTAATGTTCTAGAACAAGGCATTCTAGTCTGTTTTCCTCGCCCAGGCTCTGGAACGAGCTCTCTGTCAGTCAGTCCCGGGCCTCGTGGTGCAGGATGGCGCTTAGGAAGCAGTGCCTGGAGTTTGTACGCTCACTGCTGTGAAGAAGAAGCTAGAAGATGCAAGTCTGTGTGTATACTACGGCACACACCTACGCACGCTGACCTCCCTGTTTCTGTGTGTATCTTTACAAACAGTGCTAACTGCCATCTTCAATTCCATTGTAACACTTGGGGTTCTCTCCAGCCTTACCCCTTTTTGTGTTTGTAAGTATCTTTTCCGAGAGAGAAGGCTGGTGTTGCTTATCTGCAGTATAGCTAGTCTGTGTGGTCATTGAACCTGCTCTTCCAGCCCCCCTGCTCCCCTCCATCTGCCCGCAGCGTCACAGCAGGTGGGACCCCATGAACTTAACCGTCGGGGTCTCAGTGAGAAGTGAGAAGCAATCCAGTTTACTCTGCAAAAATCTTTTTTTTTTTTTGACAGAGTGGACAGTGAGAGCGACAGAGAGAAAGGTCTTCCTTTACTGTTGGTTCACCCTCCAACGGCCGCTGCAGCAGGCGCACTGCGGCCGGCGCACCGCACTGATCCGATGGCAGGAGCCAGGTGCTTCTCCTGGTCTCCCATGGGGTGCAGGGCCCAAGCACCTGGGCCATCCTCCACTGCACTCCCTGGCCACAGCAGAGAGCTGGCCTGGAAGAGGGGCAACCGGGACAGAATCCGGCGCCCCAACCGGGACTAGAACCTGGTGTGCCGGTGCTACAGGTGGAGGATTAGCCTAGTGAGCCGCGGCGCCAGCCGCAAAAATCTGAAACCATGTTTGTCCCGTTACCCGCTGTATGAGATGCCTCTCCAAGGCTCCTTCACATCACAAGGATGGCCGTGTGCCGTGTTCCGTGTTCCAGCTGCAGTTTGGGCGCAGCTCAGCGAAGACCTTCACTTCTCCCTGCCGCCCTCAAAGGCAGGAGGAGTGGCTCCAGGACAGGGGCTGGACTCCGCTGCGGCTTGCGAACTCTCCTGGGCCTGGCAGCCGGTCACCTCACGATGCTGGCTGTTGATTGACGTCCACTAAGGCTGTGTCTGAACATGCGCAGGTGACCTTTCTCTGTGACCGTTTGGCTTCACAGTATGCTGGCTGGGTTCCCAGGGCAAACACCCCAAGGAGAGAGAGTCGGATGGAAGCTGAGTCGCCTTTTCTTGAGGCCGCGCCGTGCCATTCCCACTGTGTGTGCACTGTGGTGGAAGCAAATCCCTCGGGCCGGCTGCATTCAAGGGAGGGCAGGTGTGTTACCACCTTTCTGTGCTGACTGTTTAATAATTTGTGACATGTTTTAAAGTTGACGCAGTGTTTTCAGTGAATTTGTGAATGGGTGGAAGATTCTTTTGTTTGTGCAGTTGATTTGTTGAATACTTTCAGTTTATTTGCTTTTTTTAAGTTACAGAGAGGCGGAGGCAGAGAGAGAAAGAGGTTTTCCTTCCGCTGGTTCACTCCCTAAATGGCCACAACTGCCGGAGCTGTGCCAATCCAAAGCCAGGAGCCAGGAGCTTCTTTCGGGTCTCCCACATGGGTGCAGGCACTTGGGCCACCCTCCACTGCTTTCCCAGGCCAGAGCAGAGAGCTGGATTGGAAGTGGAGCAGCTGGGACTCAAACTGGCACTCATATGGGATGCTGGCACTGCAGGTGGTAGCTTTACCTGCTACATCACAGTGCTATCTCTCAATTTATTTGCTTTTAAAAGTTTTAAAGCAGGGTGAGTGCCATGGTATAGTGGGCTAAGCCTCCGCCTGTGATGCTGGCATCCCATAAGGCTGCTAGTTCATGTTCCGGCTGTTCCACTTCTTCTTCTTCTTCTTCTTCTTTTTTTTTTTTTTTTTTTTGACAGGCAGAGTTAGACAGTGAGAGACAGAGAGAAAGGTCTTCCTTTACCGTTGGTTCACCCCACAAATGGCCGCTGCAGCTGGTGCGTTGCGGCCTGCGCGCTGCACCGATCTGAAGCCAGGAGCCAGGTGCTTCCTCCTGGTTTCCCATGCAGGTGCAGGGCCTAAGCACTTGGGCCATCTTTCACTGCCCTCCAGGGCCACAGCAGAGAGCTGGACTGGAAGAGGAGCAACTGGGACAGAATCTTGCACCCTGACCAGGACTAGAACCTGGGGTGCCGGCAGTGCCGGCCAACTTCCTTTTTTTTTTTTTTTTTTTAGAATTATTTTATTTATTTGAAAGAGTTACAGAGGGAAGTAGAGCCAGAGAGAGAGAGAGAGAGGTTTTCCATTTCTCTGGTTCACTCCCCAAATGACCGCAATGGCCAGAGCTGAGCTGATCCGAAGCCAGGAGCCAGGAGCTTCTTCTGCATCTCCCACATGGGTGCAGGGGCCTGAGCACTTGGGCCATCTTCTACTGCTTAGGCCAGAGCAGAGAGCTGGATTGGAAGTGGAGCAGCGGGACTCGAGCTGGCACTGATATGGGATGCCGGCACTGAGGCTGGGGCTTTAGCCCAGGCTGAGGAGGCGCCCACGCAGAATCAGGGAAAGTGTGCAAGTGAAGGGCTGTGGCCATGTCTGTGGAAGGGAAGTTGAAGCATGAGTCAGGGCAGAGAGACCTCATGGGATTTTCCAGTGAGGATGGCCTTGCGTGCCTTCCTCTGTTTCAGGTTAACAGTGTGGGAGTGGTTGGTTTGGACCACGTAGAACAGGGTCTGCAGGAGCCGGCATTGTGGCATAGCGGTGCTGGCATCCCATATGGGCACCGGTGCCTGCGCCCCTGCACCGCAGGGAGACCCGGAAGAAGCTCCCGTCTTCGGATCGGCGCAGCTCCGGCCGTTGTGGCTATTCGGGGAGTGAACCAGCAGATGGAAGACCTCTCTGTGTGTGTCTGCCTCTGCCTGTCTGTAACTGCCTTTCAAATAATAAATAAATCTTAGAAAAAAGAAAAACAAAAACCAGGGTCTACAGACTGCTCTTGTTAGCTGGTGCTTTCTGGACAGAGCTACCCCTGTTCCTTTGCACCATTGTAGACTTGGAACACAAAGTCCCTGTGACCTGCAAACCCCAAATATTTACTATCTAGCCCTTTATAGAGAAAGTTTCCTCTCCCTGATCTAGAAGAAACCGGGCCCTGGGTTCAGTGCTGTCAGAGGAGCTACGTTGAATGTGTTGAGTAGAAACAGCATGGTTTTGTGATAGACAGGAGTCAGAAGCCGAGTTTTGTTTTGCTTTGTCTTTATCAGGAAGTCAGTCCCTTGCTTAAGATTCTCTGCTTGTTTGGTTATCAGCTGATCTGATCTCTGTGTTGTCCCTTGTGTCTTCCCTCCCTCCCCCCAACTAGAAAGCAAGCTCCACAGAGTTGAAGGTCTTTGTCTCTCTCTCTCTCTCTCTCTCTCTTTTTTTTTTTTTTTATACAGGCAGAGTGGACAGTGAGAGAGAGAGACAGAGAGAAGGGTCTTCCTTTTGCTGCTGGTTCATCCTCAAATGGCCGGCGCGGCCGGCGCACCGCGCTGATCCAAAGGCAGGAGCCAGGTGCTTCTCCTGGTCTCCCATGCGGGTGCAGGGCCCAAGCACTTGGGCCATCCTCCACTGCACTCCCTGGCCACAGCAGAGAGCTGGCCTGGAAGAGGGGCAACCGGGACAGAATCCGGCGCCCCGACCGGGACTAGAACCCGGTGTGCTGGCGCCGCAAGGCGGAGGATTAGCCTAGTGAGCCACGGCGCCAGCCCTTTGTCTCTTTTGTTCACTACCCTCTAGCCAGGGCTTGGGCCAGTGACAGAAACACAGTAGGTACACAGAGAACAGCTGTCGAATAAATAAGTGAGCAGTCTTCTTGCTCCTCTCCTGCCTTAGCCATGCGGGGAGCTTCAGAAAGCAAGCCTGGCGTGTTTGTAGGTGTCGATGTCACGCTGTAAATCTGTCGTCACGTGCCCCTAAGTTGGGAGAATTGTTGGGTGAGTGCGGTGGAGCGCTGGGCAGCAGTGAGAAGCAGAGGTCACGCGGGTCGGCCCCGTGTGGGAAGGTGGTCGCAGTCTGCCTCTGAGGTGTGGGTGAAGGTGGACGAAGCCGGGGAGATCTCGCGGAAGCGAAATCGTTGTTTTAAGACGGTGGAGTTTTGGGTAGCTTCTCCTCTCTGAGATTTCCTTTAATACTAGTGCTTACTCACCTTTTCGATAGTGATTTTAAAAACCATGTAACCTTTCCGTGCCTCCCCCCCATTCTGTATACCACACCGGGACCATAACCTTCCCTGCGGACGACTGGGAACAGCCACCACGGCGACGCGGGGAACGCGGTGCTGTTTCGCTTTGTGCTGTGACGCATGCCTGTTAGACTCCCAGCAGGGAGTGTGCAAAAGCCCTCTTACTTGAGATGGAAACTGAACAGACGCAGAGGCAGGGCTGGTCTGGGGAGAACGTGTGATAGCTGGGCTTTCTCAGAGCAGCGTTCCTCCCTGCCATCCGGCCGGC
The DNA here is from genome assembly GCF_051225735.1 of Oryctolagus cuniculus. NCBI lineage: Eukaryota > Metazoa > Chordata > Mammalia > Lagomorpha > Leporidae > Oryctolagus > Oryctolagus cuniculus. Next base: position 5,616,165 of record NC_142867.1, on the reverse strand, counting down.
GTTTCCCTGGTGCCATATAAAGGCAGCCTTTTCTAGTGAATGCAGTCACATTTGGTTTTCTTCCCATTTTTTTAATTTTATTTTTTGAGAGGTAGAGTTCTCACTGCTGGTTCCCTTCCCAAATGTCCTCATGGGGCCGGGCGGGCTGAGGCTGCAGCTGGGAGCTGGGGCTTCAATCCAAGCCCCCGTGTGGCTGGCAGGGGCCCAGCTGCTGCTGCCTCCCGGGTCCGCATCAGCAGGAGTTAATCAGGAGTGGGACCTGGTGTCCGGCCCAGGCTCCTGAGTGGGTGCAGGTGTCCGGCCCAGGCTCCTGAGTGGGACCTGGTGTCCGGCCCAGGCTCCTGAGTGGGTGCAGGTGTCCGGCCCAGGCTCCTGAGTGGGACCTGGTGTCCGGCCCAGGCTCCTGAGTGGGTGCAGGTGTCCGGCCCAGGCTCCTGAGTGGGTGCAGGTGTCCGGCCCAGGCACCTGAGTGGGTGCAGGTGTGTGTGTGTGTTTTTCTTTTTTAAAGATTTATTTATTTACTTGAAAGGCAGAGTGACGGAGAGAGGGACAGATAGAGAACTTTCATTTGCTGATTCACTCCTCAAATGGTTGCAACAGCCAGGATTGGGCCAGGCCAAAGCTAGGAGCTAGGAGGAGCTTCATCTAGGTCTCTCCTAGGGGTACAGGGACCAAGGATTTGGGCATCTTCTGCTGCTTTCCCAGGTGCATTAGCAGGGAGCTGGGTTGGAAGTGGAGAGGCTGGGACTCGAACTGGCGCCCTTACGGGATGCTGACCCCAGGGGTACTCGATTCCCCCTTCAGCAAGAAAGGACAAAAACATCTTTTCTTCCTTCTTCTGTGGCATATCTGAGGTAGTTTGGAGAATTCAAGAAAATGTTTTGAGTACAAAGAACAATAGATTAGCACAGAGAATGCTGCAAGTTTTTATTTACTTATTGGTTGGAAAGGCAGCGTTAACAGAGAGGCAGAGAGAGGTCTTCCATCCACTGGTTCACTACCCAAACGGCTGCAACAGCCGGCTCTGGGCCAATCCGAAGCCAGGAGCCAGGAGCTTCCTCTGGGTCTCCCACGCAGGTGCAGAGGCCCAAGCACTTGGGCCATCCTCCACTTCTTTCCCAGGCCACAGCAGAGAGCTGGATCAGAAGTGGAGCAGCTGGAACTGGAACCAGCACCCATATGGGATGCTGGTGCTATAGGCCAGGACTTTAACCTACGATGGCACAGTGCCAGCCCCTGAAGCCAGTTTTAGAACAGTCCCCAGGGGCCGGTGTGGAGCCACGTTAGGTACCCAGGTCTCGTAACGAGTGTCTGTCCAGTGCCTGGCTCTGCTACTGACTCGGACTGCCTACTCGTGAAGACCCTAGGAGGCAGCTGTGGTAGCTCAAGTAATTGGATTCTAGATTGAATTCCTAGCTCAGCTCCAGCCGTTACAGGCATTTAGGGCATGAACCAATGGATGGGCATGGTCTGTCTTTGTCTCCCTCTCAAATCCACAAATAATAATAAAACAATCGGTCTCACAGTGTATGACTCGACAGACACCTCTCGGCACTACAGCACTCACACTGGACGCCAGGTGTTCTCTGGGTCCCACCGAGGGTCGGCAGGGTGGGCACGAGGGAGCTCGAGAGCTGCAGACTGCGATGTTGCTGCAGACAGGGCAAGGTCTGCCCCAGTCCTCTGAAGCTAGAGTGAGGTTTCTCGTGATTCGTGGACAGAGCAGGACGTGGCTTATAAAACATGTGAGCAGGCTAGTTGTGAGACTGAACCTATTCAAGAGTTACTCTGTGGGGCCAGCGCTGCGGCGTAGCGGGTAAAACTGCCGCCTACAGTGCCGACATCCCATATGGGCGCTGGTTCGAGACCCAGCTGCTCCACTTCCGATCTGCCTCTCTGCTATGGCCTAGGAAAGCAGTGGAAGATGGCCCAAGTTATTGAGCCCCTGTACCCACGTGGGAGACCTGGAAGAAGCTCCTGGCTCCTGGTTTCGTATGGGCCCAGCTCCAGCTGTTGCAGGCATTTGGGGAGTGAACCATCGGAGGGAAGACCTCTCTCTCTCTCTCTCTCTCTGTAACTCTTTCAAATGAATAAATAAATCCTTTATTTAAAAAAAAATTTATTTATTTATTTGAAAGAGTTACGCAGAGAGAGCAGAGGCAGAGAGAGAGAGAGGTCTTCCATTCGATGGTTCACTCCCCAATTGGCTGCAATGGCTGGAGCTGCGCCGATCAGGAGCCAGGAGCCTCCTCCAGGTCTCCCACGTGGGTGCAGGGGCCCAAGGACCTGGGCCATCTTCTACTGCTCTCCCAGGCTATAGCAGAGAGCTGGATCGGAAGTGGAGCAGCCGGGTCTTGAACTGATGCCCATATGGGATGCCAGCACTTCAGGCCAAGATGTTAACCCACTGCACCACAGCGCTGGCACCAGTAAATCTATTTTTTTTTTTTTAAGAGTAGCCCTGTAAGCAAGCTTGTTTTGATACTTGCTGCACCCTCTGTGCCAGGTTTCTCTGTCGTTCTTGGTATGCAGAACGTGAACTCCGCTGCTGTCTCAGTCATATCGAGGAAGAACCAGGAGAGGATTTGTGGCAGGCTGGTTTCATGGAGAGGGTAGGAGGTTGTCGGCAGACGTACCCACAGCTCGCCGCGAGCAGCACGTCGAGTCATCGCATGTGATGGGGGAGGGGTGGTGCTCCTACAGCTCCGGCCCAGCCCTGCTCCCCACTCCTTCCTGTGTTCAGCAGAGGACTTTTCATGCCCCGTTGAAAGCTACGGATTTTTTTCCTCGTTTTCTTTTCCTTCACAAGTTAGGTTGAACCTTTGGTTTCTCTCTGCACCTCCTGGCCTTCTGCAGAGGCGACTCCTGGTGCTAAGTGAAAGCTGTTCCTGTCGGAGCCCACTGTTTGCGGCTAATAAGGGACACGGGAGGGAAGTTGTCAGGCAGCACTGGCACGGGTTCTGGAACCGCAGTTACCGTCAGCGTTCTGCGAGGTTCCCGCTGTGTCAGTGGCACAGGGAGACGTCGTGGCTCCGAGGATTCCTTACACAGTACGCCAGTATTTCTTTTTCCTTCTCAGGGGGATACAAATAATGTTAAATTAAGTCTGTTTTGGTTGCCATTCACTTTGAACCCATCTGGTTTTCCTGCGGGTGCTCAGCTGTGTTTCTGCGAGTGGACTGCTTTCTCTAAGCGCGTGGAGGTGGAGGGAGGAGCCTTTTCCTACCTTAGGCTCGTTGGTGGTTCACGGTCTTGGTCTTCAGGTACTCAGGAAGCACGCGCTACCTGCCTCACTGCTTCACGCTGCCTTTGCTACTACCAGCACGCCAGCCAAACGCATCCTGATTCTACTCTTCTATAGTGACGACGACTGTCCTTAGTTTATTTTAGTTTTTATTTGAGAAGCAGAGGAGAGAGAGAGCTCCTATCTGCTGGTGCCCTCTCCAGATGCCCCGTAGCTAGAGCTGGGCCAGGCTAAAACCACGCGCCGGGTCTCAGAGCAGGGCTCCCACAGGGGTACCAGGAGTCAACCCTGGCCGCTCTGGTGGAATCTGGTGCCCCACCTGTCAGGCCAGATGCCGCCCGACCTTAATGGCATGTCTGCTCCGGAGCACGGTCCACAGAGAACTGCGAGTCCGGGGGTGTTTCCTCTGATCCTTCTCTCTCTCTCTCTCTCCCTCTCTCGCTTCTTTTCCTAGACAGTGTTCTCTGAGGGTTCTCGTCCTCGAGCTGTAAACTCTGCAGGTGGGTGACCTGCTGGCGTGCAGGTTGACTATTTTCAACGGCTTTTATAGTTGCGCACTGGAGGCTTTTAAAAGGTTAGAAATGCCTTTTGCTGTTAGCCGCCTTCTGGCTTTTTATTCCAGGCTTGCTTGTTCATTCTTGCATCTTTCCTGTGCCCTCCATCGAGCGCTTGCTGCGCGTTCCCTGTGTGGCTGGGTCGTCTTGACGGGCCTCGCGGACTGTCTTGTCTCCTCCTTTGCCCATCCTCACGGGAGTGCTTTCTCATGCCGGTAGTGAGGTCCGTTTCCCCGGCTCTGGAGTTTGGCACGGCTTGGTCTGTCACAAAGGCCATTATTAAAATGGGGAGTAAGGTGATCCCCTCCCCTTTCTCGTGGTGACTGCAGAAATGGGGGCCTCTGGACAGTGCAGTTCCACGAGATGGGAGAGGGCCCCACCATGGCCGCACTCAGAAGCGGCTTACTGAGATGTGATTTACGTTCTACGCCGTCCGTCCGTTTAAAGTGTTCACGTCTGTGGTGGTTAGAATATTTGTGGTGAGGCATATGTACTTTTGAGTTTTCGAATACATTTTTTATAAAGATAAAATTAATGTTAGTGATTTGTTTAAAACACATCTAAACTATTTCAAAGTAATTAATATGATAATTTTCCACTGCTTCAGTTTTTAAATTTAAGTTCATTAAAATTAAACAAAATTAAAATAATTTTTTTCTAGTCACCCTAGTGTTCTTGTTCTGGGCGCACTCACCACACCTGGCCAGTGGCTGCCCTGCCAGACTACGTAGTCTGTGGCTACGTAGTGCGTCAAGAAGACTCTGCGGCCGGCGCTGGTGGTGGGCGCTGAGTGCGGGTTTGCCCACTGGTGAGCAGTCTGTCTTGGAACACGCGTGTCTCACAAGCGTGTGCACAAGCGTGGCTGCTTCTGGGAACGGCAGAAGAAGATGTGAGATCTCGCGAGTCCTGAAGAGAACCACGGACTGGGGAAACGGACCTCACTACCGGCAGCGCCAGCTGTCTCCGTATGAGAAAGCACTCCGTGAGGATGGGAAAAGGAAGGAGATAAAATAGTCCGTGAGGCTCCGTCAAGACGACCCAGCCACACAGTGATGCTAGGTGGAAGGACACAGGAACAGCGGGGGAGGGCGGGCAGCAGCTCCCCGGTGGTCTCGGGCTCCCCAGGACCCGCACAGTCGTCCCCAGTACCTGGACCCCTGAGTTCATGTCAGGCACTGGGTCCTCTCATTCCGTGGAAATACGCTAATGTTGGCTTTCGTGTCTGGTTTGTCCAGTGGAGCCTTCCGGTGCCTTCCAGGCCTAGCCTGCTCTCTGGCCCCTGTGTGCTCATCTTTTCTTCCAGAAGCTGCTACAGACAGCTGGCACGTCTGAGAGGCAGTGGCAGCTGGCAGTGTCCAGAGACGGCAGGGTGAGGGCGCAGAGCAGACCCGCTCGACTGGAGCTGAGTCCCCACCTGAGGCCTGCCGTGGCGGCGTCTGCGGCTCGAAGGCAGTTTTCCTCTGAGGCTGAAGATCATTTGTTGTCTTTAGATGCACAGTGGATTCTCTTAACGATTTGTTTACTTATTTGAAAGGCAGAGAGAGGAGAGACAGAGAGCGGAGAGCAAGCTCCTATTCCCGTTTCATGTCTGCACACACTCGTTACAGCCAAGGAGAGGCCGGCCGAAGTCAGGAGCCTGGAACTCCGTCACCTTCTGCGTGAGCAGCTGGAACCCAAGAACTTGGGTCAGCACCTGCTGCCCCCAGGTGCGTTAGCCGGAAGCTGGCCTAGCAGAGCAGCTGGGACTGGGCTAGCAGTCCCTGTGGGTGCAGGCGTCCCGGGCAGCACCTGCTTTTGCCGCCCCATCAGCCAGGGTCTGAATGTGTTTAGGTATTTGGCTTACTCAGGATATCGCAGAACAACTCCCGCTCACTTGAGTGGAAAATTGGATTAGCGAGGCTTTGAAAACCATCAGGCTAAAGTGGGCCTCAAGAGCTTGTGACCCCCACCTGCCTTCAGGGTTGAGTTCAGACTGCTCTTCCCGGGGTTCTCCCTCTGGCTGCGGACCTCGGGCTCCTGTGCTCTGCTGCCGTCAGGAGTAGCAGGGCCCAGTGCCGGGAGCCTGGGCTTTAGTGAGGCTGCAGCATCACTCCTAGTAGCTACCCCGTGGAAGTAACAGAAATGTTCATTAGCTGATGCGGCAGATACAGGAAATAGGGTCCATCAGATGGTGAAGTCTCATTTGGCTTCAGAAAGGAACGAACCGCTGATGTGTGCTGTGACGTGGATGAACCTTGGAAATCTGTGCCACGTAAAAGGAGCGAGACACACCTCGTCTCATCCTGCTGTGGGAATTGTCTGGAACCGGCAGATCCGTAGGGTCAGCAGATGAGCTGCTGCGTTTGCCGGCGCTGGGAGTGACCGTGGGGACGGGGTTTCTCTTTGGGATGATGGGGCTGCTCTAAAATGGCTTGTGGTGATAGTTGCACAACTCTGTGGATGCACTAAAAATGACTGAATTGTGCATTTTAAGTGGATGAATTGTATGACATGCCAGTTACATCTCGATGAGATTGTTTTTTAAAAAAGAACTGGCAGGCAGAAGTGCTGGGCAAGTTCTCGGTAATGTTAGTTCTCTTCTCCATGTTGGTTTTACCTGCCCTTTCTTCATTGCCTTTCAAAATTAAAAAGAAAGAAAAGGAGCTGGCGTTGGGGCATAGCAGGTAAAGCTGCCACCTGCAGTGCCAGCATCCCACATGGGCACCAGTTTGTGTCCCGGCTGCTCCCCTTCTGATCCAGCTCCCTGCCCACGGCCTGGGAAACGCAGTGGGAGATGGCCCAAGTGTTTGGAACCCTGTAGCCCCTTGGGAGACCAGGATGAATGAAGCTCTTGGTTGCTGGCTTTGACCTGGCTCAGCCCTGGCCACTGCGGCCCTCTAAGGAGTGAATCAGCGGATAGAAGGGATAGTCCCTCTCTCTCTAGCTCTGTCAAATATATCTTTAAAAAGAAACAAAAGCTGTATTTCTCTGTATTAGTCCAAATATCAGCTCTTTCCTGACCAGTCTAACCAATCATGCTTAGCATTTTAGAAAATTATTTATTTTCATTTTATTAGAGAGGAAGGGGGACTGAGAGATCGTCCATTGTCGGTTCACTCCCTGAATCTCCGCGACAGCCAGGGCCCAGCCCGACTGAAGCCAGGAGCCTAGAGCTCCGTCTGGGTCCCCCACATCGGGGGTGGAGTCGCAAGCGCCTGAGCCATCATCTGTGCCTCCTCCCAGGGTCTGTACTGGTCGGAAGCTGGATCAGAGGTGGAGCAGAGCTCTTGGTTCTGCCCTCGACTCCAAAACACCTTTGTCCTTCCATGTGACCATCTTAGTAACTGGTACTATCAACTACCTCCTTGTCTACGCCAGTCTTTACGACTTACCCTAGAGTTCTGCCTTCTATTCCCACTCCATCCAGTCCCCGCACAACTGTTGATCCTAACCCTTCCCCACCTCCCGTGTTTCCTTTGCTCTCCCTGTCTTCTCCCAGCCGCCCCACGCCATCGCCACGCATGACCTGCCCCCCCCCCCAGTGCTTCCTTGCACACAGCAGGGTGGACTCTGATGTGCAAGCCTGCTTGGTTTACTCTCCTGCCCATACCCTCTCTTCCTGGCCCGTGACATTCTGTCCGGCCTCTGCCCTCCCCTCTGCGCCGCGCCCCTGCACTCCTGTCACATGCCCTGTTTTCTGCTCCTGGACCAGAAGTGCAGTCCCTCCTGGGCCTCGCACTCCCTTTGCACGGATGCCTTGATCTCAGTGAGTTTCGGAGCTGCGTGCTGGGTGCCACTCGGGGCTCAGCTCAGACGGCTCAGACAGGCCTCCGGTCACGCCCTCCTGACTTCCCATCGCGTCCCCCTGAGATGACCTTGTTTGCTTGTTTTGTTTGTCCCCCTCCAAAGGACGTAAGTTTTATAGGGAGGGGTCGTCACCCTGTCCGCGGTACTTGAACTCTCCCTGGCATGTGGCAGATTCTTAGTCTGTTTGTGAAGCAAGTGATGGCTTTTCCCCGTGGGCCTGGGCCCCTGTGGAGGGCTGGAGCTGCGTGAACTGAGGGTGCGTGGGTACTGTTGAGTTAGGAAACACAAGTCATCAAAGGCCTGCTGACAAACTTGTCCATAATATCCAGAAACTATCCATGAGCACACTGTGGCCATACAGTGGAATATTATTTAGCCACAAAAAGGAATGAAAGACTGATATGTGGGTATGGTGTGGATGAGCCTTGAAAACATTATGCTAGGTGAACGAAAGCCTTACACAAAAGAGTGTATACTTAGGATTTCATTTTATGGAATTCCAGAAAAGACAGATTTAATCTATATCAGCAAACTGACAGAGAAGTGGTTAACCAGAGCCAGGACAGGAGAGGATTAATGGGGATGGAACACAAACTCTCAGAGTTGTAGAAATGTTCTCTCTCTTGAATGTGGGAGTTGTACAGCATATGAATTTATCAGAACTTACTGAATGTAGGATTAAGATGGGTCCATTTCATTGTAAACTGTATTTTTTGGCCAGTGCTGTGATGCAGTGGGTTAAGACACTGCCTGCAACGCCATCATCCCATATGGGCGCTGGGTCGAGTCCTGGCTCTGCTTCCCACCCAGCTGCCTGCTGATGCACCTGGGAAAGCACTGGCGGATGGCCCACGCCTGGGGAGACCTCGATGAAGTCCTGGCGCTCGGCTTCAGCATGGCTGGGCCCTGGCCGTTATAGCCACTGGGGGAGTGAACCAGCAGATGGAAGATCTCTCTGTCTCCCTCTTTATAGCTCTGCCTTTCAAATAAATAAAATATATCTTTAAAAAAAAAACCCTACATTTCAGAATTTAAAAAAACCCTGAAAGCAGCCCGGTGCGTTGAGCTGCGCCTTGGTTTCCCTCTGCCTGCCTGCCTGCCCACCTGCTGACTCGCCCAGGACCTTCCTGCGTTCCTGTCTTCCTGTCGGTGCCCTCTCCCCGGTTAGCAGAACCTCTTCCTGGTCGAGGTGTTGCTGCTTGTCTTCAGGTGCGCGGTGGGAGCTTGCTGTCGAGGCTGGTCGGGTTTCAGTACCAAAGAGTAAGAGCTTCCCACGGAAGTGCGGCAGTTCTGCAACAAAACAAGAAAAAAAGTGCGCAGTGCATAGAGCTTCATAGGAAGATGTGAGAAACGTACGTTGGTGAACTTCCAGCCTTTTGGGTAGGGGATTTGCCTGCTGTGACGTTCCTGTCCCTTCAGAAACCTCGGCTCTAGACTCCTGTTGTCCTCGTGGGAGCTGCGCGAGGCGTCTGCGCTGTGGTGGACGGAGCTGTGGCTGCGTCCGAGCAGGTTCGCACCCGGCATTACAGCTGATTGGTGTGAAGCCCAGCTTTCACCTTCAGACTCCCCTCCTTTGCTTCACGTAATCATCCCGTTCCTTCTTCCCTTACCGGGAGGACAGTGGTAGGTGAACACAACCTGGGGACATTCTCAAGCAGGGGTCGGGCGTGCCTGGGGTCCACTCCTGACCCCAGGCTCTGACTCCAGCTTCCTGCGGTGTAGACCCTGGGAGGCAGCAGTGATGGCTTAAACGGCTGGGTTCCTCCCACTCACGGGGGAGACCTGGGGTGAGCTCCCAGCTCCCAGCTCTGACGTTGCACGCATTTGGGAGTGAACCACTGGGTGGAAGATCTGTCTACCTGTTTGTCTCTTAAAAAGAAAAAAGACAACTCAGCAATACGTAAGGTATAACGTGAACATTCCCCTGACACTCTCCAGTCCTCTCCCCTCCCCCATGGTGCAGAGTGAGCACACACACACACACACAGCCTCCCCCACGGTGCAGAGTATGACACACACACACAGCCTCCCCCACGGTGCAGAGTGAGCACAGACACACACAGCCTCCCCCACCGTGCAGAGTGTGACACACACACACAACACACACACAGCCTCCCCCACGGTGCAGTGTGACACACACACAGCCTCCCCACAGTGCAGGGTGTGACACACACACAGCCTCCCCACAGTGCAGGGTGTGACACACACACACAGCCTCCCCACAGTGCAGAGTGTGAACACACACACAGCCTCCCCACAGTGCAGGGTGTGACACACACACAGCCTCCCCACAGTGCAGGGTGTGACACACACACACAGCCTCCCCACAGTGCAGGGTGTGACACACACACACAGCCTCCCCACAGTGCAGGGTGTGACACACACACACAGCCTCCCCACAGTGCAGAGTGTGAACACACACACACAGCCTCCCCACAGTGCAGGGTGTGACACACACACACAGCCTCCCCACAGTGCAGAGTGTGAACACACACACACAGCCTCCCCACAGTGCAGGGTGTGACACACACACACAGCCTCCCCACAGTGCAGGGTGTGAACACACACACACAGCCTCCCCACAGTGCAGGGTGTGACACACACACACAGCCTCCCCACAGTGCAGGGTGTGACACACACACACAGCCTCCCCACAGTGCAGGGTGTGACACACACACACAGCCTCCCCACAGTGCAGGGTGTGAACACACACACACAGCCTCCCCACAGTGCAGGGTGTGACACACACACACAGCCTCCCCACAGTGCAGGGTGACACACACACACAGCCTCCCCACAGTGCAGGGTGTGACACACACACACAGCCTCCCCACAGTGCAGGGTGTGACACACACACACAGCCTCCCCACAGTGCAGGGTGTGAACACACACACACAGCCTCCCCACAGTGCAGGGTGTGACACACACACACAGCCTCCCCACAGTGCAGGGTGTGACACACACACACAGCCTCCCCACAGTGCAGGGTGTGACACACACACACAGCCTCCCCACAGTGCAGGGTGTGACACACACACACAGCCTCCCCACAGTGCAGGGTGTGACACACACACAGCCTCCCCACAGTGCAGGGTGTGACACACAGCCTCCCCACAGTGCAGGGTGTGACACACACACAGACACAGCCTCCCCACAGTGCAGGGTGTGACACACACACACAGCCTCCCCACAGTGCAGGGTGTGACACACACACACAGCCTCCCCACGGTGCAGTGTGACACACACACACAGCCTCCCCACAGTGCAGGGTGACACACACACACACGCAGACACAGGCACACTTTGCATAATGGGGATCCTGCAGCAGCTCAGCTTGTGCTTTTCCTGTAACACCACGTCCTGGGGTTTTCCCCGGCTGCACCTACTGGTCTGTTTCACACTGTTACAGGCTCTGTTGTGTTCTGTAGAATGCGTAGCAGTGTTTTTTTTTTTTTTTAATTAAAAAAAAATTTTTTTTTAGCTAAAACCACTAAGTGGACATATACTCTATTTTCTGTTTGTCACTGTCAGTCAAAAAGTGAATTTAGACTAATGTAAATAATTTGTTTTTGAAGTTTGCAGTTTCTTATTCAGTTATATAATTATTTGTACTACATTTTATTTATTTATTTATTTTTTTGACAGGCAGAGTGGACAGTGAGAGAGAGAGACAGAGAGAAAGGTCTTCCTTTTGCCGTTGGTTCACCCTCCAATGGCCGCCGCGGCCAGTGCACCGCGCTGATCCAATGGCAGGAGCCAGGTGCTTCTCCTGGTCTCCCATGGGGTGCAGGGCCCAAGCACTTGGGCCATCCTCCACTGCACTCCTGGGCCACAGCAAAGAGCTGGCCTGGAAGAGGGGCAACCGGGACTGAATCCGGTGCCCCGACCAGGACTAGAACCCGGTGTGCTGGCGCCGCAAGGCGGAGGATTAGCCTAGTGAGCCGCGGTGCAGGCCTGTACTACATTTTAAACAAAATACATAGTATTGAGACAGCACTGTGTTTGGGGAGGAGGTTGGCTGTGAATCCCTGTGGTCGTGAGCTCTGTCGCCCATGCCCCGTCAGGGCTGTCAGGTGTGGGCATGCACTGCAGAGGCCCAGGGGCGTCCCACGGCCTGGACCTGAGTCCCACCAAGAAGCCTTGCTCCTGGAGGCTGCAGCCCAGAGCTGGCGTCGACAGCTGTGCTGGGGGCGCTAGGGCAGCCCTGTCCCGTGGACTCGGGGGAGTGTCTTCCTTCTCTCAGTCTGAAATGCTGTTGGTGCGCTCCGCTGTGGGGCTTCCTGCTAGCCTCTGCCGGTGTCCGGCTGTTGCTGGTTCATCACACTCAGAGTGCTGGAAACAAAGCAGCAGCCGGCTTCTCAGGTTGTCTTGCGGCGTTCCCGTGGAGACCGTGGATGGGGGATTCTGAAGGCTAAGCAGAGTTCGGAGCTAACTTCAGGCACGGGGGTTGAGTGGCTCGGAAGCCCACGTGATAGAATGAATTTCCTCACTCAGCGTTCTGGCGGATAGTGGGGGTGTGGGAGGCTGACATTCGCTGTAACCGCAGCAGAAGGGCCGGAGCTGCCTTCCTGTTGGGTCTGGCTGCTTGCTGAGTTATGAAACAGTCTCACCCCGTTTCCTGTCCCGCAGCCGACCTCGGCGTCAACCTCCCGCCCCTCCTCCCCTTCTTCTCTGGGCTCTGGTCTGCCTTTGCAGTCTGTGCACCTGCCGCAGGAAGGTGTCCCTGCTTCTCTGAGGTTTAGGTGTCTGGCTTTAAGCAACAGAGGCAGCCTGTCACCTCTGAGCGTTATCCTTCTGATTTATTCTGATTAGGTGGATTTTCAAAAAAACTTTTCCTCTATTTAAGAATGGTCTTGGCAAGAAGTTGGAAATCCCAGAAGCCCATTGCAAAGGAGGGAAGACGTCTGCGTGGGGGCAGGGAGAGCCTCTGTCGTCCTTGGCGTGTGGTTAGACAGCAAGGCAAGGCGCCAGGGGTAAGGTGGAGGGGCCCAGCGAACGCGGGGGCCTGGGCCCTTGATTCTGGCCACTGACTCCTCTGTCTCATGTCAGTCAATAGAAATCAAGTTTCCTGTGTGTCTGAGTGACACTGTGTGACAGAAGGGTCCCAGGGCCCACCGGGAAGGTGTTGTTAATTATGTAGCATCGCCTGTTGCCTGTCTTAAACGCGACAGATCCTGGAAGGGCTGCCTTGCGTGGGTCTGGGAGTTCGGCTCCACCAGACCTCAGAGCGGCAAACAAAACCGAGGAGCATCTCTGTCCTCGTAAGCTTAGATGCTAACTGAGGACAATTTCGAGGCTGATTCTAAGACGATGCAGTCTGTAGTGTATTAGTGACAAATACTGGGCGGGAAAGTAAACAAGACAGGAAGTTTCGCGCTGGGCTGTGGCTTCATTGTTATTGTAACTGGCTTCCTTTTAGAAAGGGCACATATGAAGGGGGGAGCATTTGGCCTGGGGTGGGCCACGCCACTTGGGACGCCCTCCATCCATCATCCGAGTGCCTGGTTAGAGTCCCGGCTCTGGGTCTGCTCCGGATCCAGCATCCGGCTGATCCACACCCTGGAGGCAGCTGGATGCTCAAGTCCGTGGGTCTCCACCGCCCACATGGGAGACCCACATGAAGCGCTGGAATCCTGGCTTTGGCCTGGCCCAGCCCCAACTATGCTGGGCATTAGGGAGTGAGCCAGAGGGTGGGAGATCTCTGTCTCTCGTTTCTCTTTGCCTTTTAAATATATTGGAAAAAACTATCATTTTATGTGTTTGAAAACATTTTTCTGAGTAGGATTCCAGACAAAGAGACTCCAGCATAGAAGAGATAGAAGAGGGGGCGGGCGCTGGGGTGTACTGGGGAAAGCCACTACCTGCAGTGCTGGCATCCCGTATGGGCGCCGGTTCTAGTCCCAGCTGCTTCACTTCCGATCCAGCTCCCTCCCAATGCACCTGGGAAAGCAGCGGAGGATGGCCCAAGTGCTTGGACCCCTGCACCCTTGTGGGAGACCCAGATGAAGCTTCTGGATCCTGGCTTTGGATTGGCCTGGCTCTGGCCTTTGCGGCCATTTGGGGAGTAAACCAGTGGATGGAAGATCTCTCTCTCTCTCTCTCTCTCTGTCTCTTTCTCTAACTTTGCCTTTCAAATAAATAAATAAAATCTTTTTAAAAAAGAAGAGATAGAAGAGATAGAAGAGGATCATCCCTCCAGCCCTCTCCATGATTAAAAGATATTTCTCTCCTCTTTTATGCTTCACATGGTAATAATGTGGTAGACTTTCCCACACAGAGTTTCATATTGTATCCAGTACTCTTTTTTGGGGGTTTTCTCTAAATTATATGAAGCCATCATTCACTTTGAAGGCTGGCGTTTGTGGGGGGCACTTTTTGCATGTTTGTTCTGCAGAACCCCAGGGTACCCTGTCGCCGTTTTGGAGATTCTGTGGTCTTTCTAAATTTGTGTTCAGAGCGTTCCTGCTGAGTTAGTGTAAACAAGATAATCAGATGCCTGGCCTTGAGGAGGGTATAAGTAGAGAGAACAGACTGAGGGGTGGTGCGTGTTTATGGATGAACAGTGTAGATTGTAAACAGATGCAGGAAGTGGGTGAGCCCCTGCTTTAACCCCTTCCCTGCGTGCCACCGAACCGGCCATCAGGACCCTGAGCTGACGCCTGGTGTCTGCATAGAGCTAAGAATCCTGAGTTGATGTGCTTTTATTTTCCTTGTCAAATAATTTTTAAACTATTTAAAATTTTTATTTATTTCCTTTTTTAATTATTTATTTATTTGACAGAGTTAGACAGACAGAAAGGTCTTCCTTTTTTTTTTTTTTACAGGCAGAGTGGACAGTGAGAGAGAGAGACAGAGAGAAAGGTCTTCCTTTGCCGTTGGTTCACCCTCCAATGGCCGCCACGGCCGGCGCACTGCGGCTGGCGCACCGCGCTGATCCGGAGCCGGGAACCAGGTGCTGCTCCTGGTCTCCCATGGGGTGCAGGGCCCAAGCACTTGGGCCATCCTCCACTGTACTCCCGGGCCACAGCAGAGAGCTGGCCTGGAAGAGGAGCAACCGGGACAGAACCCGGCGTCCATATGGGATGCCGGCGCCACAGGTGGAGGATTAACCAAGTGAGCCGCGGCGCCGGCTCCTTTATTTTCATTTTATTTGAAAGACAGATGCAAAGAGACACAGAGGGATCTCCCGTCTGCTGGTCCACACCCCAAATGCCACAGCAGCCAGGGCTGAGCCAGGCTGATACGGAGTCCAGAATTCCTCTGGGTCTCCCCACGGAAGGCAGAGACGCGCATGCTTGAGCCATCATCTGCTGCCTCTCGGCGTACGCACTAGCAGGAAGCTGGATTGGGAGTGGAACAGCCAGGATACAGGCATCCCAAGTGGTGCCAAACCCCGTCCCTCAAGTGCTCTTTTCTTTCTTCCTTCCTCCCTCCCCTCCCTCCGGAGATGCTGGATCCCTCGTGGGTAAGGTACCAGTAAAAGGGTCTCCACGCGAGCTGTTCCTTCACGTGGCCTCGAGGCTGGAGCGGCTGCGCAGCCTTCATGACATGGAGGTTGGGCACGTTCTTGTCCGCCAGCTCTGGGTGCCCAGTCAGGTGCACATCCTTTTTAGCTACCGTCACCCTCTTCTTAAAGAGGAGTTCATAAATGGCAAGACGATTCTTCCTTTTTTTTTTTTTTTGACAGGCAGAGTGGACAGTGAGAGAGAGAGAGACAAAGAGAAAGGTCTTCCTTTGCCGTTGGTTCACCCTCCAATGGCCGCTGCGGCTGGCGCACCGCGCTGATCTGAAGCCAGGAGCCAGGTGCTTCCTTCTGGTCTCCCATGGGGTGCAGGGCCCAAGCACTTGGGCCATCCTCCACTGCACTCCCGGGCCACAGCAGAGAGCTGGCCTGGAAGAGGGGCAACCGGGACAGAATCCGGCGCCCTGACCAGGACTAGAACCTGGTGTGCCGGCGCCGCAAGGCGGAGGATTAGCCTAGTGAGCTGCGGTGCTGGCCATCGTGCCCTCATTTTCCTTGGCTGTCTCCTGACTCGATAGTATGTCTTTGATTTAATGTAGGGCCAAACTCTCTGGCCCACTCCCTGTTTTGTGTAGCCCATAAGGCATACCTTTCTAAGTGGTTTAAAAAGGTCCAAAGAATAATAATATTTGGTGACATGTGAAACTTACTTGAAATTCAAGTTTATTGGTCCATGAAGTATTGGAATGCAGCAGCCACACACACGTTTGTGCATGGTCTGTGGCTGCCTTCTCCCAAGGGAAAGCAGTCAAGCCGTTGACCCCAAGATCTGATGGTCTAAATATTTTGGCCGTTAGTAGAAAGTTTGTGGATTCCTGCTTTAATGCTTTCAATTCCTTACTGAAATGCAGGAGGCCAAAAAGTGATTGTGGTCAAAAGGCCTGCATGCAGTCTGTTGTGTGTAGTTAGCTGGTGGCAAGTGACGCACAGGCCGTGTGACGCTTCTCTCCTCGCTAACGTGCAGCGCGAGCACACAGCACGGCGGCAGGCATTCAACTCTGCCTTGTTTTGTTTGATTTGAAGATAGTGTCGAGGAGTGTTTTAATGTTTCTCAAAAAAGAGTATCTGGTACGAGCCAAGATGATTCCGGAATGTGTTTGGCAGGAGAGTAGGAGAAACAAGGTCCTCCAGGCCTGGGGACTGTGAGCGGTGAAGGACACAGGCCCTCCTGAGCCTCCCTGCAGGTGTCCGTAGCTGGCGGCGCTGACCGGGGACGGCGCTCGACCCCCCCAGGTAGCTGTCAGCTCAGCAGACGGCTGCAGGTGCGCGGGGCGGGCTGTGTGTTGGTCCCGGCCCTGCCACTTTGCCCCAGTGACCTTGTGCAGCTCATCTGAGTGCTTGGGGTGTTGTCAGCGCATCTGAAAGTGTGGCTATAAAAATGACCTCATAAGAGTGAAATGAGATCATGTTCTTAAAACTCTTGGCACTAATAGGCATTTAATGTAATATAACTGAAAATTATTGTTTGTGAACTTACTGTATATCATAAGGCATCTTAAAAAGCAAAGATCTCCCCATTGTTTTAATGAGTGATTAATAATAGTCCTTTGGGGGCCAGCACCTGTGGCTCAGCAGGTTAATGTCCTGGCCTGAAGCGCAGGCATCCCATATGGGTGCCAGTTCGAGTCCCTGCTGCTCCTCTTCTGATCCAGCTCTCTGCTGTGGCCTGGGAAAGCAGTAGAAGATGGCCCAAGTCCTTGGCCCCCTGCACCCGCTTGGGAGACCCAGAAGAACCTCCTGGCTCCTGGCTTCAGATTGGCTCTGGCCGTTGCGGCCAATTGGGGAGTGAACCATCGGATGGAAGACCTCTCTCTGTGTAACTCTGATTTTCAAATAAATAAATCTTTAAAAAAAAATAATAGTCCTTTGGAGTGGGTGTTGTGTTGTAGCAGGTTAAACGTCCGTTTGGGATGTCTGCATCTCACATTGGAGTGCCGTTTCAAGTCCTGGCCACTCTACCCCCCCCCCCCTTTTTTTTTTTGACAGAGTGGACAGTGAGAGAGAGAGACAGAGAGAAAGGTCTTCCTTTGCCGTTGGTTCACCCTCCAGTGGCTGCGGCGGTGATGCACTGCGGCTGACGCACCGCATTGATCTGAAGCCAGGAGCCAGGTGCTTCTCCTGGTCTCCCATGGGGTGCAGGGCCCAAGCACCTGGGCCATCCTCCACTGCACTCCCTGGCCACAGCAGAGAGCTGGCCTGGAAGAGGGGCAACCGGGACAGAATCCGGCGCCCCGACCGGGACTAGAACTGGGTATGCCGGCGCCGCAGGCAGAGGATTAGCCTAGTGAGCCGCGGCGCCGGCCCACTCTGCTTCTGATCCAGCTCCCTGCTGATGTGCCTGGAAAGGCAGCAGAGGATGGCCTAATGCCGAGTCCCTGCCAGCCACCCATGGGAGACCCAGACGCAATTCTGGGCTCCTGGCTTCGGCCTGGCCCAGCCCCAGCTGTTTGGGCCTCTGGGAAGCAAACCATTGGATGGAAGCTCCGCTCCGCCTTTAAAATAAACGTTTTTAAAGGCCGGCGCCGCGGCTCAATAGGCTAATCCTCCGCCTAGCGGCGCCGGCACACCGGGTTCTAGTCCCGGTCGGGGCGCCGGATTCTGTCCCGGTTGCCCCTCTTCCAGGCCAGCCCTCTGCTGTGGCCAGGGAGTGCAGTGGAGGATGGCCCAGGTGCTTGGGCCCTGCACCCCATGGGAGACCAGGAAAAAGCACCTGGCTCCTGGCTCCTGCCATCGGATCAGCGCGGTGCGCCGGCCGCAGCGCGCCGGCCGCGGCGGCCATTGGAGGGTGAACCAACGGCAAAGGAAGACCTTTCTCTCTGTCTCTCTCTCTCACTGTCCACTCTGCCTGTCAAAAAAAAAAAAATAAATAAATAAATAAATAAAAAAAAAAGAACATTAGGACAGCCATTCTATTTTTTTTTTAAATGGCCCGTCAGTTGTGATTTAGTTCATTTATGTATTTGCTGGTAACTGGCTTCCACTCTAGCTGGTAAGTTCTAGCTCATGTTTTAATTTGAATTAGCATGTGGATCCTAAGTCTGGCTTTGCAAGCACATTCGTCATTTTGCTGTGCTGTGAGCAGGTGTCACGGGGAAGAGCGTCATGCGTTACCTCATCTTCCCTCCGTGCTGACTGCTGTCTTCCTGTCTCCCCGTTCAGTGACTGAGTTGTGTTTGGGTAATTGTAGTTCTCCACTGGCAGGTTCAAGTCCATTGGAAGCATAGTTTTGATGAGAAGGCAGACTAAGAAGTTCTGTTTGCTGAACACAGTTTCTGGTGGTTTAAAGGAAACGTGCTTACAGACAATACTGGATCATTAGAACACAGTAATTTTTATTTTTGAGTAATTTTCTTTGATACCCTTTATACCAGTGTATTGAATACCAATTCTATATTTTATGAATTTTAAGCAAATTCAATTTATGAAATATTAGTGTGTATGATTTACTGGATGAAAAATGACATGGGGTTCCTAAAATAGCCAGCTTTCCTGATAGAACCAACATAATACTGCATTCCGTGCACCTGTCCAGGGTCGTGTCCACGCATCGCAGGCTGGGCACTGTGTTAGAGGGTGGGCTTTGCAGCCTGCAGTTCAGAGCACAGCTGTGCTACGTACACACTAGGTGTGTGCTCTGGGCCTGCCCGTGTCTCGTGGGGATAATGACAGGGTCGCTGTGAAGTTGTTGGCCTGGTGCTGCGGCACAGGAAGTGCTCCCCTGTGTCCGTTGCTGGGGGCTTAGACGGCCGTGCAGGGCGTCACTTTCTGTGGATGTGGGATTGAACCTTCCCGTCTGCCCAGTTTTTTTCTCCTGTCTGATCTCCTATTGCAAGCATAGTGAACCAGTAGTGGTCCCTCGAAGGTTGTGTGGCCTGCTTCCCCTCGACACTGTCTGCCAAGGACACCTTTCTCTGTTACATGCTGTGTCCGCCAGGCTGTGAGCTCCTGAGGGCCGGCGTTCGGCTGTGTGGTGGCAGCCACGACGGAGCAGTCTCGGGGCAGTGCCGTCCGGGGGAAGATAGCGGTGCGCACAGTGCCCTCTTCGTCACTGCTGTCTGTCTCCTCCAGGCCTGAGAGATGTCGGGTGGGAGGCAGCTCAGGGAGGCGGGGAGGCGCCTGCAGGTTCAGCCGCTCGCTGCTTCCGTTTCCTCAGTTGCAAAATGGGAATAAAATAAGCACTTTCTTTTTTCTTTTTAAAGATTTATTTATTTACTTGAAAGAGTTACACAGAGAGAGAAGGAGAGGCAGAGAGAGAGAGAGAGAGAGAGAGAGAGAGAGAGAGAGAGAGAGATCTTCCATCTGCTGGCTCACTCCCCAGTTGGCTGTGACCGCCGGAGCTGCGCCGTTCCAAAGCCAGGAGCCAGGAGCTTCTTCCGGGTCTCCCCACGGGTGGGAGCAGGGTCCATCTTCTACTGCTATCTCAGGCCATAGCAGAGAGCTGGATTGGAAGTGGAGCAGCTGGGCCTTGAACTGGCACCCTTATGGGATGGTAGCACTGCAGGCAGCGGCTTTACCGGCTATGCCACAGCCGGCCCCCAAATAAGCACTTTCATAGACTGGTGTGAAGTAGACTGTGTCTCAAGCTGTCAGCTTCTAACCGGCGTTTCTGAAGTGAAGCAAGACCGCGTCCCTGGGAATAACTCCTAGGTCCTTGTTCTTTATCTGTCCTAAAACCATTGTTGTGTTTGAAGGACAAGGACAGTCTTTTGTTTTGCCTTCTCACTTCTTCATTCGTTTTGATTGTAAAGATCAGATTCTGCCTTTCATTGCTAAGTTTCTCAGTGTATCGAACTGTGTCGGTCCATAAGCGTTACCAGCTAGAAGACTGTCGTCATCTTTGAGAAACAGAAAAGCCAGCCCAATGACTTAAACACACAGACATTGATTAGTCCAGGTAACTGGAAGTCTGGGGTCGGGTGGTTCCAGGGCGGGGTAATTGAGCAGATTAGCAAAGACAACAAGGGCCCAAGTCGGTGTCAGCTTCCTGCCCCGCTGTTCTCGGTTCAGGCTTGTCCTGGCTGGCTCCCACGGTCTCGGGCCGTCTGCTGTTGCACTTCAGGTGTCACGGGCAGGCTGCGGAACCTCCAGTTGAGAAGAGGACTTCTTCCATACCTCTCTGTTTCTCTGTCGGCATGCTGTGGTTTCCACCCCTTAGCCACTGTGACTGACCCCGCCTGTGCACACTGGGGTCCGGTCAGTTCTTTTCTGAAGGCAGCATTGCTCCGTAGACACACAGACCTTGTCGCACTCAAGTTTCTGTTTATAGCGTCACTTGCTGCAGTGAAATTCTAATATTTGAAGTATTTTGAACTTCTTGCTTAGCATTTAGTAGCATTTGATTTCATAGTAAAGAAAGTATAGGGGCTGACCCTGTGGTGTAGTGGATTAAACCGCTGTTTGCAGTGCCAGCATCCCATGTGGGTGCTGGTTTGAGTCCTGGCTGATCCACTTCCGATCCAGCTCTCTGCTGTGGCCTGGGGAAGCAGTGGAAGATGGCCCAAGTGCTTGGGAGACCAGGAGGAAGCTCCTGGCTCCTGGCTTCAGATTGGCGCAGCTCCAGTTGTTGGGGAATGAACCAGCGGATGGAAGACTGACTCTCTCTCTCTTTGCCTTTCTGTAGCTCTTTCAAATAAATAAATAATTTTTGTTAAAAAAGGAAAGAAAATATAAACCAAAGAAGTAAGTGGAATCTGAGAAATCGTTCTGTCCCGTGCAGTCCGCAGAGGTTCTGGATTCAGATAGTTTCCCAGGGTCGGAGAGCCAAGTCATTGTAGGTAATTCACAGTGAATGAGTGTACACGTTAGTCACGGATTCAGGCGGAGCCACCCTGCGTCCTGGCCTCTGATCTCAGCGCTAGCCAGTACCTGACGGGGCCTGTGTCAGCACAGCGCAGCCAGCTGGGATGGTCTCGGAATCCAAGCACTGAAGAAAATTACCCTCGCTTGAACTCGCTGGGCGGCTTTCGCGCGCTTCTCGGGTGTTTGCCTCCCTTGCCCTCTGTGTGTGTCCGTGTCCAGACCTGCCAGGCGCTCTGTTTCTCATGCTCTGCTTTCTGACCACCGTCACAGCTGCAGTCAGTGGTCGCGGGGGGACACAGCCGTGGCCTACTGGGAGGCACCCCCGGTCTGGGGCTTGCTTTGCCCTTGCCTGGGGTAATCGGGGTGTTTCTCGCTCTGAAACACGTTTGTGTTAGTCGGGACGACTCAGCGTTGGCAGACAGGTAATCCCTGAGCCGGTAAATCCCAGTGCAAGCAGAAAACTGGGTCTTACTTTCCTTAATTGGAGCCTGGCTTAGAATCAGATATCGAACGGCAAAGAAAGCATCAGCCATTACAACAGGAGCTTAAATCACTGGTCTGTCCATATTTAGAATTTCCTGCAGTCACTTCCACTCTATGTGACACCGAAATCCTTTGTGGTTGTCTGCTGCCGAAATGAATCTGTGACCCAGCAACTGTAAATGCCTTTGATGCCACAGGAGAGTCTGAGAATTCTTAATTTAATGTGTGCTTGTCCTGGGGGGGGCGGGGGTGAGGGAGCGCTGTGTCCTTCTGCATCAAAGGTTTGTTGCAGAGGCCTTTGCTTCTGGGACTTGGGTTTACCGGCCGCGATTCTTGGCAGAACAAGTGTCGTGTTGGAGCTTTTATCTGGAGGCAGGAGGACAGAGCGGGGCACAGCGGTGCGCGGGAGGGAGGTGGCCGGCAGCCGGGGGCCCGTGCTGCAGGTGCGGAGGGCTGACTTCCTCGGCCCCTCTCGGCGACAGCGGCAGGCCTGGCCTTACCTGTGGGGAGGCTGTCCTTGCCCAGCCCAGACACCACGGGCGTCTCTCTTTACTGTAACCGATTCTTGTTTTCTTAGTCATTATGCAGCAGTGTCCTGGCACAGAGAACAGGTGGTCACTTTATCGGGCCCGCGGGCTCCCGTCTGCACTGACCAGGGGCCTTTCTGCGACAGGCTCCAAGTGCACAGACGCACACCTCCCTGGAGGGCGGGGGGCGCTGAGTGGAAGCTCTCCTCAGCCTTCCGAGTCAGCGGTGATTGCTCACTTCAGATTCGCTGCTGCCGTTTCTTCCTGTTGCTCACTGGAGGGAGGCGGTGAGCGATGAGAGACCGATGGCGGAGGTGGAGCAGGGCCTCTCCCTCAGCGGTCCCTGAGCGCCACCGTGCAGGGCACCTTGGGGCGGGTTGAGTGGAGGTGTCCACTGAATGTCTCCTCCCAGGGAGTCTGACGTGCAGTGTGTGAGTGTGTAACCAGATGAGTGACAGGTGTGATGTGCCGGCACAGCCGTCCCTCGATGGCCGGGGATTGGCCCAGGACCCGCAGAGGATACCAGTCTGCAGATGCCCAAGTCTATGTATGGCCCATGCCGTTTCCCACGTTTCTACATCGCCCGAGGTTACTTATACTACCTAACGCCACAGAAAAAGCTGGATAAACAGTTCTGCATTCTTTAGGGGATGGTAGCAGGAGAAAAAGTATACATTTTCAGTAAAGACATGCAATTTTTTTTCTGAATATTTTCAGTATGCAGTTGGCTGAATCCTTAGGTGTGAAACCCACAGGCGGGGAGGCTGGCTGTGTTTCAGACGGTGACCCGGGGTGTACTCGTCCCTTTGTAGGGACAGGGTGGTCCAGAAGCAGCCTGCTGAATGGGGCTTGATGGCCTGTGACGCTGTCCCGTGTTATATGGCCCTACCATAGTGAACCAGGAGTGCCTATTGTCGGTTGACTGGGGGAGAAGGGGAGTATTTTTCAGAAAGAACGTGGGACGTTGCACATGTGTCCTGACAGATGGACACAGTGCCAGCCATGCAGCAGCCTCGCTGATTAAAGTGGACCCCAAACCTGGTAGATCCCCTGGGTCCTGCCGCAGAGTTACAGGAGGTGCCAGGGACAGAGCCACGGTAAAGGATTTCTTAGCCAGTTGCCAACGGCACGAGCCCCCTGGGACACACCAACCAGCGTCTCCATAAATAAATCACAGCGGGGCGTCTCTGTAGATGAAACAGACTTAGGAGGTGGATGAGCCGGTAGTCACGGGCGGCTCAGATTCAGGGAAGACGTGAGGCAGAAAGTGTGGGAAATGTAGATGTGGATGTTGATGGCGTTACAACACTTAGTGTTAATTGTCGTACTTGCGGAAGTGGCCCGCCGCCGTGGCATCCGCATCAGAGCACCGGTTCCAGTCCTGGCCACTCTGATCCCGCTCCCGCTCCCTGCTGATGAACCTGTGGCTTGGTGTTTGATTCCCTGCCGCCTGTGTGGGAGATCTGGTTGGAGTTCCTCGCCCCTGGCTTTGGCCTGCCCCAACCCTGGCTGTTGTGGCCATGGGAGAGTGAACCCAAGGATATAAGCTATCTCCCTCTGTTTGTCTCTGTTTTGGGGGTCCCATCAGTGGTGGGAATGTTGCATGCTTTTACCGCAGGGTGGTTTTGTGGGAGTACATTGAAACTCACCAAACTGATCATTTAAAACAGGTGTACTTAGCCGGCGCCGCGGCTCACTAGGCTAATCCTCCACTTAGCGGCGCCGGCACACCGGGTTCTAGTCCCAGTCGGGGCGCCGGACTCTGTCCCGGTTGCCCCTCTTCCAGGCCAGCTCTCTGCTGTGGCCCGGGAGTGCAGTGGAGGATGGCCCAAGTGCTAGAGCCCTGTACCCCATGGGAGACCAGGAGAAGCACCTGGCTCCTGCCTTTGCCAGCCACGGCGGCCATTGGAGGGTGAACCAACGGCAAAGGAAGACCTTTCTCTCTATCTCTCTCTCTCTCACTATCCACTCTGCCTGTCAAAAAACAAACAAACAAACAAAAAAAAAACCAGAAAAACCACAGGTGTACTTTATTACGTCATTATACTATAATACTGATTTATTTATTTATTTATTTATTTATTTATTTATGGGGCCAGTTCTGTGGCTCACTTGGTTAATCCTCCACCTTGTGGCATCCCATATGGGTGCCAGGTTCTAGTCCTGGCTGCTCCTCTTTCAGTCCAGCTCTCTGCTGTGGCCTGGGAGTACAGTGGAGGATGGCCCTGCACCCACATGGGAGACCAGGAGGAAGTACCTGGCTCCTGGCTTCGGATCGGTGCAGCACCGGCCATAGTGGCCATTTGGGGGGTGAACCAACGGAAGGAAGACCTTTTCTCTCTCTCTCTCTCACTGGCTGTAACTCTACCTGTCAAATAAAAAAATTAAAAAGAAAGATTCATTTATTTTATTTGACAGGTAGAGTTACAGAGAGAGAGAAAGAGAGAGGCAGAGAGAGAGAGAGGGACCTTCCATTTGCTGGTTTACTCCCAAAGTGCCTACAACGGCTGTAGCTGGGCCAATCCAAAGCTAGGAGCAAAGAGCTTCTTCTGGGTCTCCCACGTGGGTGCAAGGGCCCAAGGCCCATCCTCCACTGTTTTCCCAGGCAAATTAGCAGGGAGCTGGATCAGAAGTGCAGCCAGCCAGATCTCGAATCAGTGCCCAAATGGGATGCCGGCACCACAGGTGGCGGCTTTACCCACTGTGCCACAGCGCCGGCCTCTATAAAGTTGATTTAATGTATTGAAATGTCATATTGTATTCCCATACATGTGTACAATTATTTTGTGTCAATTTAAAAAACATTTATTTATTTGAAAGGCAAAGTGACAGAGAAGTGGGGGGGGGGGGCCGGAGAGACACACGGAGAGCGAGAGAGAGAGAGATATCTTTCATCTGCTGGTTCACTGTCCAAATGGCAAGGTTGGGCCAAGAACCTGGAAATCCATCCAGTCTCCCATGTGGGTGGCAGGGGCCCAAGTACTTGAGAACATTCAATGGCTGGCTCTTAGGATGCACATTAGTAGGAAGCTAGAATTGGGAGCGGATCCAGGACGTGGGCCTCCCAAGCATTGTCTTAGCCACTGCACCAAATGCCCACCCCCAATCTTTTCTTAAAAAAGCAGATATTCTTTTAAAAAAATTCTGAGTATCTGAGTAAGAAGGGTTTGTGTTTTGTACACGTGGTATTGAATTGGTCACTTCTGAGTTTGGTGGTTCCAGCCCTGCCAGGCAGCAGGCATTATTTGACTCGGGCTGCCTCCCCCCTCCACGCCCCCCATTCCACGTAAAATTTGCCTTCATTGTTCTCACCTCCGACTCTGCTGCCAGTGTCTCCAGCGTGTCCTCGCAGCTGTAAAGCCGACGTGAATTCTGTGAGATGTTTCTTTAAGCCTCTGTCATCCTAGAGGCCATGCATTTTGATGGGAGGAGACATGCTGTCAGGCAGACACCTCCCATTTATAATGTTAATTTATTGAACATTTGTGTTGTAATAGTCAAGATCTAAGTTGAAAACGATTCAGTTAGATTCTAGTTTGTTTGTTTGTTTAAATCTTAATCTGCCAGGCCGGCGCCGTGGCTCAATAGGCTAATCCTCCACCTTGCGGCGCCGGCACACCGGGTTCTTGTCCCGGTCAGGGCGCCGGATTCTGTCCCGGTTGCCCCTCTTCTAGGCCAGCTCTCTGCTATGGCCAGGGAGTGCAGTGGAGGATGGCCCAGGTGCTTGGGCCCTGCACCCCATGGGAGACCAGGAAAAGCACCTGGATCCTGGCTCCTGCCATCGGATCAGCGCGGTGCGCCGGCTGCAGCGGCGGCCATTGGAGGGTGAACCAACGGCAAAGGAAGACCTTTCTCTCTGTCTCTCTCTCTCACTGTTCACTCTGCCTGTCAAAAATAAAAAAAAAAAAAAAAAAAAAATCTTAATCTGCCAGCCAGCCAGCCAGCCAGCCAGCCAGCATTTGTTGCATTGGTCACTGTGCGCAGAGTTCTGGGCTTGTGAGGATGCGTGTGGTCCAGTCCCAGCCCGAGGATGACGGTGGCCGTGTGTGCAGAGCGCCGTGGCAGAGGTGGTGCAGCAGCCGGAGGTGGCGCGTTTGTACCGTGCGTCCCGAGGCTCCCTTCCTTGCCCGACCGAATGCAGCGGTCCCCAGGGTGTGAGGCAGTGTGGGAAGGAACCTTCCTGTCGCCCCTGTAAGTGTGGGCCTTTGTCTTGCAGATCTCACGTGCCCTTGCGCTTTTCCCACTCTTCGTTTCATGGAACACTGCGTCGGCTTTGCGAGGCCCCTCTCGGCTTACTGTTCCCACCACTGTCGTTTCCTTCTCTCCCACCACCCGTCCACGCCCCACTAGCATCTTCTCTGATCGTTAAGTCATCCTTGGGTGTGCGTATCCCTGTGGGTGTTCTCTGTGAGTTCATATAGGTAACGTAATTCTCATTCTGATCCTTTCTGATTTAAGCTGTCACTTCTGTTTCTGTGTTGGCGTTGGCTAGTGCGTTGTGCTGTGCACCTGCCTGCCCGTCCCCTAGTGCTGTGGGGGGAGCCTCACTTGCCTGTCTGTCCCCTAGTGCTGTGGGGGGAACCTCACCCGCCTGTCTGTCCCCTAGTGCTGTGGGGGGAACCTCACCCGCCTGTCCGTCCCCTAGTGCTGTGGGGGGAACCTCACCTGCCTGTCTGTCCCCTAGTGCTGTGGGGGGAACCTCACCCGCCTGTCCGTCCCCTAGTGCTGTGGGGGGAACCTCACCCGCCTGTCCGTCCCCTAGTGCTGTGGGGGGAACCTCACCTGCCTGTCCGTCCCCTAGTGCTGTGGGGGGAACCTCACCTGCCTGTCCGTCCCCTAGTACTGTGGGGGGAGCCTCACCCGCCTGTCTGTCCCCTAGTGCTGTGGGGGGAGCCTCACCCGCCTGTCCGTCCCCTAGTGCTGTGAGGGGAACCTCACCCGTGTGCCCCTTGTCCCTCTCACTCACCTGCCTGTCCGTCCCTTAGTGCTGTGGGGGGAGCCTCACCCGCGTGCCCCTTGTCCCTCTCACTCACTCTGGCCCATCCGCAGCTGTTGCGGCCATGTGGTGGGGGAGCCAAGAGATGGGCTTCCTGATCCCTCACCCCGACTCCACCACTCACTCACGCACTCTCGGGTTTTCTGCCTTTCAAATAAAATGGAATCGGCTGGCGCCGTGGCTCACTAGGCTAATCCTCTGCCTAGCGGCGCCGGCACACCGGGTTCTAGTCCCGGTCGGGGCGCCGGATTCTGTCCGGGTTGCCCCTCTTCCAGGCCAGCCCTCTGCTGTGGCCAGGGAGTGCAGTGGAGGATGGCCCAGGTGCTTGGGCCCTGCACCCCATGGGAGACCAGGAAAAGCACCTGGCTCCTGGCTCCTGCCATCGGATCAGCGCGGTGCGCCGGCCGCAGCGCGCCGGCCGCGGCGGCCATTGGAGGGTGAACCAACGGCAAAGGAAGACCTTTCTCTCTCTCTCTCTCTCTCACTGTCCACTCTGCCTGCCAAAAACAAAAACAAAAACAAAAAAAATAAGTAAAAAAAAAATAAAATGGAATCTTTGAGAATCCTTTCTCGTTCTTGGGCACTAAGACGTTGTCCTGTTTTCCATCGAGTTAGGTTTGTATGTGTCTCTCACACGTACATCTCCTGCTTGTTCTTCCAGTGATGCGCAGAATTGCTCGCCCACTACCCGCCTGGCACCCTCACCTGCACATCTGGTAGATGTCTCAGACTTGGCAGACTGACACAGGTCTCTCTATCCTGTCCCTTCTCCATTAAACAACTGTTTTTCTGCCAGTTAACATTCTGCCAAGTAAATGGCACCACCGTCCGCCCAGCTGCTCCGTCAGAACCTGGGCATCGTCTTTGCTGCTTTGCTTTTCCTGTCCTCCCTGCCCAGTGCATCAGCAGGTTCTGTGCGTCCCCACTCCAGAGTGTCCCGTGCATGGCACCCCACTGCCACCTGATGCGCCCCTGACCCCACCCCACCACCTGTGCTCAGCTCCAGCAGACGCTTCCTTCCTTGAGCCCCACAACCTTTTACTTGTTAAAGATTTATTTGTATTTATTTGAAAGGCACAGTTAAGAGTTCAGAGAGAGAGAGAGAGAGAGAGAGAGAGAGAGAGAAAGAGAGGGGTGGGGGTGTATCTTCTGTCTGCTGGTTCACTGTTGTGGGCCAGGGCCAGGCCACAGCCAAGAGGTCCGGCCACCGCCTGGGTCTCCCGTGGCAGGCGCCCAGCTGCCTCCCAGGATGCGCGGGAGCAGGAGTGCTGGCGCGGAAGTGGAGCCAGGACGTGAACCTGGGCACTCCGATAGATGTGCAGCAGCGTAGCCCACTGGGCCGCTCTTCCAGCCCAGCTCTGTGAGCGTTAACGCACGGTAGTCAGAGAGCTCCCCTTTCTCGCTTAGAAGAAACCTCTGGAAATCTCCAGCCACAGAATACAACACGAGCTCCTGCGTGGCCTGTCCCTGTGTGTCTGTCCAACCTCCTCTCGCTCTGCTCTGGCCACATAGATCTGCTCTGTAGCTCACACCAAGCCTGTTTCATCATCATCATCATCATTATTATTATTATTATTATTATTAAGACTGACTTATCTGAAAGGCAGAATAACAGAGGGAGAGAGACATAGAGATCTTCTGTCCTCTGGTTTGCTTTCCAAATAGCGCAAGAGCCAGGGGCTGGGCCAGGCTGAAGCCAGGAGCCAGCGACTCCATCCTGGTCTCCCACAAGGATGGTAGGGGCCCAAGTCTTTGCGGCCATTAGCAAAAAGCTAGATTGGAAACTGAGTAGCCAGGGCTTGAACCAGCACTCCAGTAGGGGATGCTAGCATTGCAAAAGTGGCTGTGTAACCCAGCCACCGTGCCAGGACACCGCCACCCCCAACCTGTTTTTCCCTCAGGGCATTTGCTTGCAGCCCCTGGACTGGAATGGTCTGCTTCTGGCTGTTGCATTCTGGCTCTTTCTCGCATCGGTGTTAGTCCCTCCGTGCAGCCTCCCTGACCAGTCAGAGTGAATGAGGACCCCCTCTGTCAGTCTGTCTTGTGTTTGCGTGATCATTGGTGTTCTGATGTTAATTCAGTCCGTGGCCGCCTCGCGGCAGCTTTGCAGCCAGCCTTGTGGAGCTGGGCAGTGTGTCTCCCGTCCTCGATGTGTCAGTTCTTGCACAGCACTGTCTGTCCGTGCAGGGCTGGGTAGCCGATGGAGGGATTTTGAGGGAGGGAGTGGTTTCAGAGGCAGTGCCGCCCGCCCGGGGAGAGCCGCTCCCTGTTCCTCAGTGACGGGTGCATTTCTGTTTTGGATCTGAATTTGGCTCTGCCGGTTACCGGTTAGAGACCTCAAGAGTCACTTATCTTCCCTCGATGCGATTGTTTTCACGTGCGGAGTGGAGATAATAACACATACAGGGCCAGTGTTTGAGGAGGAATCCACGAGGGGGCAGATGAAACTGCCCCAGAAATGCAGCCGGCACCTGTATTCTTTTTTTTTTTTTAAGTATTTATTTTTTTGAAAGTCAGTTACAGAGAGGCAGAGGGAGGGAAGGAGAGAGAGAGAGAGAGAGAGAGAGAGAGAGAGAATGAGAGAATGAGAATGAACGAACTTCCATCCTGTGGTTCACTCCTCAGATGGCTGCAACGATCAGGAGCCAGGAGCTTTCAGGCCTCACGCTAGCGCCCAGACCCAAGCACTCGGGCCATCCCCCACTGCTTTCCCAGGACACAGCAGAGAGCTGGATCAGAAGTGGAGCAGCCGGGACTCGAACTGGCGCCCACATGGGATGCCAGTGCTACAGATGGCGGCTTTACCCACGACGCCTCAGTGCCAGCCCCCAGACGCCCTGTAAGCCTCGCCCCGACCCTCCCTAAATTTTGAGCACTCACTGTCTACCCTGGGCCAGCTCCTCAGCACCAGGGGTCAAAACAGAAGCAGGGCCAGTGTGTGGCACAGCAGTCTAAGCTGCTATTTGTGACATGACACTCCATATCAAAGCACTGGTTCGAACCCTGGCTGTTCCGCTGCAGTCCAGCTCCCTGCTAATGTGCCTGAGGAGGACCCAAGTGCTTGGACCCCTGCGACCCACTTGGGACCCCTGGATGGAGTCGCAGGGGTCCAAGCACTTGGGTCCTCCTCAGGCACATTAGCAGGGAGCTGGACTGAAGTGGAACAGCCAGGGATTATCCTTTAACAATGGAAGTCCAGTTGATCTTCTCCCGAACCTTCTCCCAGTGCCATTGTCCTGACTAGCGGTGTCCCCAGACGGCCTGGGAGGAAGCCTGGCCACCGCGTCGTCTTCCTCTTGCCCATCTTCCTGGGGAGTCGTCCCCTTCCCACTGCACCCCCTTGCTCCTGCGATCAGCTCGCGGTGCTGAGCTGATCCTTTCTTATCCCCTTGGTGGGTTTCTTATTTCCTCTGTTTATTGCCCTCTCACCTCAGAAATGCCTTGTTTTGTCACCCCGGTCATCCTTTCTGTTTTGAACTAAAAACATTCCCCAGGGGCTGGTGCTGTGGCATAGCGGGTTAAGCCACAGCCTGAAGCGCCGGCATCCCATGTGGGTGTCAGTTTGTGTCTCAGCTGCTCCACTTCCAGTCCAGCTCCCTGCGAATGTGCTTGGGAAAGCAGCGGAAGACAGCCTGGGTCCCTGGGTCCCTGCACCCACGTGGGAGACCTGGAAGAAGCTCCTGGCTCCTGGCTCTGGCCTGGCCCAACCCTGGCTGTTGGTGGCCTTTTGGGGAGTGAACCAGCGGATGGAAGACTTCTCTCTCTGCCCCCCCCCCCCATCTCTAACTAACTCTGTCTTTCAAATGAATCTTAAAAAAAAAGAAAAAAAAAAACCCACAGTCATGGCTAGGAGGTGTTTAGTGTACAGAGGAGAAAGGAGTCGCTGGATTTGGAGGAAATGAGATGCCGGAGCCGTGAGCGGCGGGGCGTCCTGCGGGGTCCCCAGCTGTGCCCCTCTGGGCCTTCTCCAAGGGGACTCGGGTCCTAACAGGTTTTCCGTTTTCTCTGCTCCGTGAGGGACTCGCGTCCCCGTGGTGCTGATGCCTGGTCCTGCCGTGTGCCGTGGGGCCGGCAAGTGCTGCCAGGCCACACTCGCCACTGCTGCCGCACTCTGCCCGGCCGACGCACCATCGAGCTGCCGGAATGCAGCCCGTTGAGGTGGGATTCTTGTAGTAGTTCTTTGTGCTTTTAAACACATACCTGGACGGTAGTGAGAGGTGTAGACGCGTAGACATCTCTTGTGGGTCATGTGGCTTTACAGCCGACAGCCGTACCGCCGAGACCCCGTGCCTAACCTGCAGCCCTGACTGCTCTCTTGCACAGCTGTGCTTTTGCTTTTCATAACTGAGGAGCCTAGCAGAGGAGCGAGGATGACAGGGACTGCCTAACCCCAGCACCGCCAAGAAGCTCAACACACTCTGGAGTCGGGTGCCGTGACTCAGCACGGCACCCGTGCCCCTCCCCCTGCCCCGCCCCAGAGTGCACTGGGCTCATAGAAAAAGTTAAGGATGATGCGCACCGTGGTTTCCGGCCTTTCTGGAGTGGGAGCTTAGTGAGAGCTTATTTGATTTCCTGTCCTAGACTTGATGTGTCTTTGGGATAGAATTGCTCAGTTTTAGAGTCTGAAGCAACCTCAGCAGTGGTGCAGCTTTGTCTGTCAGGCACAACCCATCCTCCACGTGCTGGCCGTCTAGCCTTGGCCAAGTGCTTGCACTCAAGAATTCTGCCGCTGCATCTGTGGACTGCTCTGATGCTGGAGAGTCCTGCGTGTGCAGGTGAAAATGGACTCCTGGGAACTTCCGTGAGTTCTCCTTTAGCCAGGTCTGAGCCAGACCGAAGCCAAGAGCCTGGAACTCCATCCAGGTCTCTTACGATGGTTACGGGGGCCCAAGTACTTGAGCCATCCTCCACTGCCTCCCCCGGTCATCAGTAGGAAGCTGGATTGGAGGCGGAGTTCTCCAGGTAGCACTGTGATATGGGATGCCGGCATCCCAAGCAGTGACTTAGCCTGCTGCACCACAGTGTCAGCCTCTGGCTTGGTGTTTCACTCCCACTGGAATCTTGGATGGCAGCTCCCAGCCTCCCCGTGTCTGCAGGACAAGTTTTGCGCATTTTCTCTTGGTTTATTGAGCTTGTTTCTTCTCGATTTTGGAAGAGGGTGTGTATATATATATATATATTTTTTTTTTTTTCCCTCATTTTACATGCTATAGAGATCTTCCTCCCTCGGGTTCACTCCAAATGCCTGCAACGGCCAGGGCTTGACCAGGCTGGGATCCAGAACTCAGCCTGCCCTCCCATGAAGGTGGTGGGAACTTGGCTACGTGGGCCAGTGTGCACTGCTTCCCCGGCACACTAATGAGGAGCCGATTGCAAAGGCAGTAGCCGTCATTCCTGAGCTGAGAGTTTGTCTCAGTTTTAAATTTGTCTTCAGGGCTTGTTTATGGTGGTGCTGGTCTTGCCTTTGTTTCTTTTTTAATTTTTAAAGATTCATTTATTTGAGAGAGAGAGAGAGAGAGAAAGAAAGAAAGATAGATAGATACTCACTCTCCAAATGGCCACAATGTCTGGGGCTGATCCACACTGAAGCCAGGAGCCTGGTGCTCCATCCAGGTCTCCCGCATGGGTGGATGGGGTCCAGATACTTTGGGCCATCTTCTGCCACTTCCCCAGGCACATTAGAGGGGAGCTGGATCAGAAGTGGAGCAGCTGGGACT
The DNA here is from genome assembly GCF_051225735.1 of Oryctolagus cuniculus. Taxonomy (NCBI): domain Eukaryota; kingdom Metazoa; phylum Chordata; class Mammalia; order Lagomorpha; family Leporidae; genus Oryctolagus; species Oryctolagus cuniculus. The sequence goes on along the minus strand of NC_142867.1, from coordinate 5,583,537 downwards.
CCAGAATGAGGTGCCAGCATCACAGGTGACTGGTTACCCCTCTGTGCCGGTGCTGACTTTTCTTTAATTTTTGTTTTAAAATATATTTATTTGAGAGAGAGAGTTACAGACAGAGATGAGAGACAGAGAAAAGTCTTCCATTTGCTGGTTCACTCCCCAAATGGCTGCAATGCTGGAGCTGGAGTGATCGGAAGCCAGGAGCCCAGAGCCCCCTCCGGGTCTTCCACGCAGGTGCAGGGCCTTGGGCCATCCTCTACTGCCTTCCCAGGCCACAGCAGAGAGCGGGATCAGAAGTGGAACAGCTGGGACTTGAACCAGCCTCAATATGAGATGTTGGCACTGCAGGACGTGGCTTTACCTGCTACACCATAGCACTGGCCCCCTTAGATTTTTTTTTAATTTATTTATTGGAAAGGCAGAGATAAAGAGAAGGGGAGAGAGAGAGAGAGAGAGAGATCTTCCATCTGTTGGTTCACTCCCCAAATGACCTTAACCGCTGGGGCTGGGACAGGCTGAAGCCAGGATCCTGGAGCCTCTTCTGGGTCTCCCACAAGGGTCAGGGGCCCAAGCACTTGGGCCATCTTCCACTGCTGTCCCAGGTGCATTAGCAGGGAGCTGGATTGGAAGAGGAGCAGCTGGGACTTGAACTGGTACCCTTATAGGATGCTGGCTCTGCAGGCGGAGGCTTAGCCTTCTATGCCACAATGCCATCTCCTACATAGATTTTTTTTTCTAAAATTTACTTATTTATTTGAAAGGCAGTTACAGAGAGGCAGAGGCAGAGAGAGAGAGGTCTTCCATCCATTTGTTCACTCCCAAAATGGCTACAACAGCCAGAGCTGGGCTGAAGCCAGAAGCCAGAAGCTTCTTCCGGGTCTCCCACGTGGGTGCAGGGGCCCAAGGACTTGGGCCATCTTCTTCTGCTTTCCCAGGCCATAGCAGAGCGCTGGATCGGAAGTGGAGCAGGCGGGCCTGGGACGAGCACCCATGGTGGGATACTGGCACTATAGGCGGCAGCTTTACCTGCTATGTCACAGCGCCGGCCCCTGGATTTTTTTTTTAAATGTTTGTTTAAATCTTTGACCCATCTGGAATTTGTTTTGATATAAGATGTGAGGTAGGGGTTCAAATTAACATTTTTTTAAGCTGGCAACTCCAACACTCTATTGAATTACTCACTTCCTCTCTCCAAATTCAAATCCATTTTATTAAATTTATGACATACTTTTGGATCTGTTCCCAGAATTTTTCTTATGTTTTGCTGCCAAGCAAGTTATCACACTGTCTTCTATTTCTGTTATTGAAAAATTTTAGCCCCAGTGTAAAAATGTTTAGCCTGGCGTCTGGTCACACCTTGGTCTGCGACTTCTCACATCAGCTGCCTCCTCCTTTTTGCCTGATGCTGGTTGATGAAGCCTGATGACCTCTGATGTCATTGTCCAGGTCATTAACTGAACAAAAAAATGACAGAATTGATGGCCAGTGTAGGGCTGTCCTTTGGACCCCAGTGGTGAGCCGTTTTTCTTTCCCGTATTAGAAACACAACACAGTACGTTAAGGCTTAGGATACCAGGTTCCTGGCAAGACTGAATTTGGCATCCCTTCCATTCATTGTTTCTGAAGCTTCAGTGTGGATGGGAGTCACCTGTGAACCTTGTTTAACTGCAGATTCTAATCTAGCATGTCTGGAATTGACCGAGATTCTGCAATTGAAGATTGATTGATTGGTTGATTGATTGATTGATTTAAAAGGCAGAGTTACAGAGAGGGAGGTCCTCCATCCACCAGTTCACTCCTCAGATGGCTGCAACGGCCAGAGTTGTGCTGATCTGAAGCTAGGAGCTAGGAACCAGGAGCCAGGAGCTTCCTCCGGGTCTCCCACGTGGGTGCAGGGGCCCAAGGACCTGGGCCATCCTCCACTGCTTTCCCAGGCCGTAGCAGAGAGCTGGATCAGAAGTGGAACAGCTGGGACACTAACTGGCACCCCCATGGGATGCCAGCACTGCAGGTGGCCGCTGTACCCTCTACGCAAGAATCTGCAATTCTGATAAGGGCCTGGGCCATTCTGTTGCTGCTGGAGCCCCCTAGAGGGATCTTGAAGGACTGAGGTGAAGGTGAGTTAGAGGAGGTGCCCTGGACGTGGAGTGCTCGAGACAGCACAGGGTCTGTGCACCTGCTGGCTTGCCTCTTCCTGGTCTCAGCTCTTAGGTTATGTTTCCTGCAGTTGTGGAATCACTGTGGGGAACCTACTAGATAGGGTGCAGGGAGGCCAACTCCTGCTCTCTATATTTTTATTTTTAATTAAAATTTTTAAAGGACTTTTTTTTTTTTTTTAAGATTATTTATTTATAAGGCAGAGTTACAGGAATATAAAAGGAGAAACAGAGAGGTCTTTCATCTGTTGGTTCACTCCCTAAATGGCCAGGAGCCATTCCCAGGTCTCTCATGTAGGTTCAGGGAGGGGCCCAAGGACTTGAGCCATCCTCTGCTGCTTTCCCAGGTACACCAGCAGGGAGCCAGATCAGAAGTGGAGCAGCTGGGACTTGAACCCACACTCGTGTGGAATGTTGGCATTGAAGGCGGCGGCTCAAACCTCTGCACTGTGACGCCGGCCCCTCTCTGCATGTTTAGACTGTTCGCACCTGCTCCTGAGGCACAGGACCGCATGAGAGGCACTGAAAAGGAGAAGTTGTGACTTTCGGATTGATTTCCTCAGTAAGTCCTGTTGTGAAACCAAAGCTTACGGCATGAGGGCTTTATAGCACTGTTCACCTGTAGGTTTTGATTTGCTTTGGATAGTAGTGGCTAAGCCCAGTATCGGCAGTGGTTACTCAAGTGGTGCCAAACCGCAGGAAAATCCTGCTTGCATTTGATAAAACCAGCTTCTCCTCTGTACCGAAGACAATGGTAATGCGGTTTTCACTCAAACTCCCACTGTTTTGTGTAGTAAAACTGTAATTGAGGCTACACCATAGGCCTGTGCTTTTCAGACTCGTGTGTGTGTGAGAATCTGAGCTGGGGGCGTGGGGATGGTGTTCGGCACAGTGGTTCAATGCCCACTTCCACAGTCCAGCGCTGTGATGTAGTGGGCTAAGCCTCCGCCTGCAGTGCCGGAATCCCACATAGGTATCAGTTTTTGTGTACCGGCTGCTCCTGTTCTGATCCACCCACGTCTCTGCTATGGCCTGAGAAAGAAGTGGAAGACGGTCCAAGTCCCTGGGCCCCTGCATCCACGTGGGAAACCCAGAAGCAGCTCCTGGCTCCTGGCTTCAGATCAGCTCAGTTCTGGCCATTGTGGCCATCTGGGGAGTGACCCAGGGGATGGAAGACCTCTCCCCCTTCCTTTCTGTAACTCTGCCTCTCAAATAAATAAATAAATAAATAAATTCAGTCTTAAAAGAGAAAAAGAAAACACCACTGTGATCCAGTGCTTGGTCCCCTGCCACCCGTGGGGAAGACCTGGGTGGGATTCCTGGTTTCTGGCTTCAGCCTGGTTCAGCCCCTGGCTGTTTGCAGGCACATGGGGAGTGGACTAGTGAATGAAAGACCTCTGTCTGTCTCCCTCCCTTTCAGATAAGATTAAAATAAATTTTAAGAAAATTTTAAATAGCAATAAATTATATATACATAAAGGAATCTCCTAGGGATCTTACTGAAATGCAGAGTCTGACTTGGTCTGGGCAGAGCCTGGGCCTGCATCCTGACAAGTTGTGGGTGCTAAGGCCACTTCAGGTCGCAAAGGCAAGGAGACAGTCTGCTGGTCTCAGGTGGAGTATCGGTGTTCTGGCTAAGGGTGCTTGGAGAAGTTCTTCCTGGGTTTTTCATCAGCAAACAGGAAAGAATGCTTTGTGCGTGCCTGACCCAGTGCGGTGACACGGCCTGTGGTAGATTTGGAGCCATCAGCAGCTGCCGCGCAGGCACCGCTCATGCTGTGCAGTGAACAGTGCGCGGCTCAGAGAGGACAGCTAGGAGAGGCAGAGAGCGCCAGGTCTTCCATCCGCTGGTTCACGCCCCAGATGGCTGCAGTGGCTGGAGCTGTGCCGATCAGAAGCCAGGAGCCAGGAGCTTCTCTCAGGACCTTCTCCCACGCAGGTGCAGGGGCCCAAGGACCTGGGCCACCTTCCACTGCTGTCCCGGGCCACAGCAGAGAGCTGGACAGGAAGTGGAGCAGCCAGGACTCTAACCGGCGCCCGTATGGGATGCCGGCACTGCAGGCGGTGGCTTTACCTGCTGTGCCACAGTACTGGCCCCTCCTGTTTTGTTTCTTAGAAACCCGTGGATTGAGGTGGGTGGCGCAGCGACTGGGCTGCTGCTTGGGACACTTACCCCTTAGCAGAGTGCCTGGTTCGAGTCCTGGCTCTGCTTCCATTCCAGCTTCCTGTGAGGGTGCACCCTGGGAGGCAGCAGGTAATGGCTCATGGACTTGGCCCCTGCCACCCACGTGGGAGACCCCGGTGGGGTTCCTGTGGCTTCCTGGCTTTGGCCTGAGCCAGCCCCAGCTGTTGTGGTCATCTGGGGAGTAAACCAGCAGACGGAAGCTCTCTGCCTGCCTGCCTTTCTGTTTGTCTCTCTGTCTCTCTGCCTTTCAAATAAAGTAAAAATAAATTAAAAGTTTTTTTTTAAAAAATGAAACTTGTGAGTAGGCAGTACATTAACATGGTTCAAAAATGAAAAACTGGGCAGGCGTTGTGGCACAGTGGGTTAGGCCCCTGCGTGGGATACCGCATCTCACATTGGAGTGCTGCTTTGAGTCTGGGCTTGTCTGTTTCCAGTTCAGCTTCTTGCTAATCCACCTTGAAGGCAGTGGATGGTGGCCCAGATACTTGGGTTCCTGCCATCCCGAGTGGGAGACCAGGATGGGGCTCCTGGCTCCTGGCTCTGGCCTGGCCCAGGCCTGGCTGTTGCAGGCATCTGGGGAGTGAGCCAGTGGTTGGAAGACCTCTCTCTCTTGCTCGCTCTCTTCTGTCACTCTGCCTTTCAAATAAATAAAGGAATCTTTAAGAAAGAAAAAATTCAAAGATATAAAAATGTAAAAAGTGAGTCATGACTTCACCTTAATTCCCCACTGCTCAGTTCCTGACCTTCCTTGACCTTAACCCTACCAAACCAGTGAAGTGCTTTGTTAGCTTTTTGTGTGTCTTTCCAGATGTTTTTATGCATAGGCGAAGAAATATGACTGTTCAGTTGTGCTTCAGAAAATTCATGGAAAGTAGAGTTTAAAGATGTTTGTTTTTATGTGGAAAAAAAAAAACCAAAAAACAAAATCCATGCATATAAGAGTCTTCAAAAAGATCATAGAAAAATGAGTATTGTGAAAAAATACGAGGCCAGAGTCGCGGTGCAGAGGGGAAGCCAGCACTCGCAATGCCAGCATCCCACACTGGAGCACTGGTTCCAGTCCCAGCTGCTCTGCTTCTGATCCAGTTCCCCGCTGATGCACCTGGGAGAGCATCGGAGGATGGCCCAAGTGCTTGGCCCTGCACCCACATGGGAGGCCCAGGTGGAGTGCCTGGCTCCATCATCCCTGAGCCGGTTTTTGCCTGGCCCAGACAGCTGTTGTGGCCATTTGGGGACGAAGCAACAGGTGGAAGATCTCTCTTGGCTCTATGCCTTTCTAATTAATAAATCTTTCTAAAAAAGAAAGGGAATAATGGCCATCAGATGAAAACATGAGGTTTTTCTCGAATTCAGAGCTGTAGACGCAGAGTGGGAGTGGGGCTCCTTGGGGGAAAGGGGCAGTCCGGGCAGCTGCCACCCAACACTGCTTCTCCCGTGAGCACAGCCCGATGAATGCCGTCCAGGGTTTTACCTTGCATACGCTTACACATTAGCCACCTTCCCTGGAAAAACCCAGAATCCATTGATGGTGTCTGTGCCTGGCATGAAAATGAAGTGTCGCCCATGACAGCAGCTGCGCCGTCATTCACAGGTGGGCCAGATGGGTCCATCTAGGAGGCGGACTGAAAGAGGCCGGTTTTCCAGATGCAGCCTTCCGAACCGAAGTCAGGTGGTGCTGGTAATGAAAGTGCCGAGCAGAAGGAGTGAGCTGCCTCCCAGGCGCTATTAGATTAGGGTGTTGTCGGGAGCCTTGCAATTGAGTTACCTCCTTGAAATCCATCCCACCTTATCAGTGAACTGTACCTGTAATGGACTGGGCTTGGAGAGACTGTCTGGTGTGCATCTGTGGTGTTTTCACCACCGCCCCCCCAACCCCCCGGGCCAGGAGGGGCGTCCCTTACTCCATGTCTTGAGGCTGCGTGGCTGTTTTGCTTTCCTGGGAAGGTGTTGGAGACCAGGCACAGCACAGAGGGTCATGGTGGCTTCCTGGCCAGTGTGCCATGTGTCTGTTGTGCTGTCATGAGCCCGGGGGAAGAAATGATTGGGGACGTTTGCCCTGACTTGATGGGCAGTGGCCTGGGAAGCTGTTTGCCGTTGAAGACTTCTGGGGGAGGGAGTTTAAACTTTAAAGGTTTATTTATTTGCTTGAAAGGCAGAGTTACAGAAGGCGGGGGGGAGGTCTTCCATCTGCTGGTTCACTCCCCACATGGCCACAGTGGCTGGAGCTGCGCCGATCTGAAGCCAGGAGCTTCTTCCGGGTCTCCCACGCAGGTGCCGGGGCCCAAGTGCTTGGGCCATCTTCTGCTTCCCCAGGCCATAGCAGAGAGCTGGATCGGAAGTGGGGCAGCCAGGACTTGAACTGGCGCCCATATGGGATGCCGGCACTGCAGGCGGTGGCTTTACCCACCACGCCACAGTGCCAGCACCCCCTCCCCCTTTTGATTGATTTTATTTATTTGAAAGCCAGAGTTAGAGATCAATCTTGTTTGCTAGTTCCCTCCGCAGATGGCTGCAATGGCCAGGGGTGGGCCAGACTAAAGTCAGGAGCTCCATCCGGGTCTCCCACATGGGTGCAGGGCCCAAGCACTCGGGCCTCCTCCACTGCCCTCCCAGCCATTGGCCGGGAGCTGGATCCAAAGTGGAGCGGCCAGGACACGGTGCCCACAGGGGATGCTGGCATCGCAGGCGGTGGCCTTACCTCTCTGCCACAATGCCAACCCCAGGAAAAAAGCATTTTAAAGTGTTTCTTGAGTGCTGTTGCAGTCCGTTTAGGGCGGGTTGTGTGGAATCCATGCTTTGCCACAGCTTAGAGTGTCACCATGGTAACAGTATTGAAAAATGCCTTTAAGTTTTTGAGGTGCACAATCACAGAACTCTTTAATGAGTCAGGAAGTCTTGAACATGGTTCCTGTTGGCCTCTTGGACAAGTGACTGTGTTCGGCTGCTTCTTGGGCTTGGTCTTCATGGAAGAAGAGCACTCATGTTGACAGTAGAATCTGCTGGATGTCGAGAGCTGGACAGAGATGTGTGCACTTGCAGGAGGGTGAGCTGCCGGCCTGAGCCGCTTCGTCACAGAGAGCGATTGTGTCACGTTAAGGGAGTGAACAAGGGCTTTCAGGGCAGGGAAAAGGGATCCTGGGTGTGTTACTTGTACGAGTACTCGTGGAAGGCTGGCGGCTGACCGCCTTCCCTCGGGCTCGGCAACAGCGTTCATAACTTCTGGCGACTTTACATGCCAGCCAGTAGAGGAAACACAAAATAGTCGAGCAGTTGTGTTTTTTCTAAGAATCAAGGCAAAACCCTCTGGCGCTTAGATAAGACTTGAAGGAAACAAAGGCACTTGGTTTTTCCCACCTGGTAACGTTGTTTCAGCCCCTAAAAATGTTCTGTTCTGCTTTCTCAAGACCTGGAGCGCTAGGCGGAATGGCTCGGGAAGACAGTGGTGTGCAGTGTTCACCCTCTTCACCCTGGGGTTGGCCGCGCCGTCGGCCGTGTGACTGACGACGTGCCGGAAGAAGGAGGGGGACTTAGAATAGCCGAGGACAGATTAGGATCCTTGCCGAGTGAGAAGGCTGGCACGTCGCTCCCCCAAGCCAGCAGTACCAGGCAGCACTATCACACGGCCGTCAGGGGCTCTGGAGGTAGAGCGTCTATGCAAGCTGCAAAACTGAAAGGCGTTCAGCACGAGGAGCCATGAGCTACGGGTGAGAGTAATGGGGACGTTGACAGTTTGTATTACATAAAAAAAATTTTATATGAAAGGCAGAGCAACAAAGTGGGGCAGGGAGAGAGAGACGGAGACGGACACCTTCCATCTGCGCGTTCACTCCCCAAATGGCCACAGAGACGGGGGCTGGGCCAGGTGGCAGCTGAGAACCTGGAACTCTGTCTGGGCCTCCCACATGGGTGACAGGGGCCAAAGTTCTGAACCGTCTTCCGCCACTCTCCAGGCACTCCCAGGTATGTTAGCAGGGAGCTGGATGAGAAGCTCAGCGGCCAGATCTCTGACCAGCCCCGCATGCACCGTGCTGGCCCCGAGTCTGCTACTCCTGCCTGGGGTTGCTCCCATCTGCTCTTGCGGTAGGCATGTCACGGCGGTGCTGGCCACGAGAGCGAGGCGCTTGCCTGCCGGCGGCCGCTCACTGGACACGGAGCAGAGACAGACAGCCCTTGCCCAGCCGGCACTGCAGTGAGAGCAGAGCCTCAGTGGCAGATGGATAAGGAGGCCGGCCTACCTGGTGGCCTGAGAGATGGTCCCAAGAGGGTCAAAGCAGCTTAACACAGATCTTAGAAGTCCGACAGCCACAGAAGGATTTGCAGAGCTGTGCACACCACCCTGGCTGTCACATATGCCCTAGGACGGAAGAAGTGCCAGCTGCCCACGTATCCCTGGCTGTTGAGGAAGCCGCGTGAATGCATAAAGGGGGTGCAGAGGGCCCTCCAGAAGTTAAAGTTGGAGTAGGCCTGAGGACCGCCTGACCTGTGTGCTCCCCAACCCCGGCACACGTGGGCAGATTGGAAGCCTGGCACACTCGAGATGTGTGAGGGCAGCCCTGAGCCACTCCCGGGCTGACTGTTAAGCTGTGTAGACACAGGGACAGGCCCAGCAAATCAGGCGTAAGGAAGAAGAGGAAAGAAACTGAGCAGCCTCACAGGGCCACGCCGGGGTCGGGGGAGTAGGTGCTGTGGATTTAGGCCAGGCAGGGTCCAAAACAAACACAACCAGGGCCTTCACGCAGCGTTGTAACCCAGAGTTGCTACAACAGTTAGACTTCCAGCTTTTAACAAAAAAATTATGAGAGAAATAGGAAAAAGTGATTCCTATTCAGGGGAAGTAATCAAGGAAAACCGTCGAGTCTGGCTGTTGGACTTAGCAAAGTCTTCAACACAGCGATTAATATATTCAGTGTTTAAATATTTAAAGACTAGTATAATGACAGAGACTCAATAAGTAATATCAATAAAATGGAGGCTGTAAAAAAGGCCCAGATGCAGTTCTGGAAGGGAGGAAATCGCGGTAATTAAAACGAGAAACGTGCTCCAGGGATTCAGCAGCATGTTTGAGATACAGAAGAAAGAGGCGGAAAACTCAGAGATCTACAGAAATTATCTAGTCTGAGAATGCAGAGAAAAATTCTACAGGCCTCAGAGATGTGTGTGACCTCGTGCCACCAGCATTTGTGCTGTGGGAACCCCAGAAGGAGAAGAGAAGAAGGGGTAGAAAAAAACAGAAGTCCTGGCCGGAGAGAACCCCAGGTAGGATTACTACTGTGCAGTCACAACGAGTTACTGAACGCAAAGACAAAAAGAGTGTCTGGAAGGCTGACTTCTTACCAGAAACAGTGAAGCACAGAGGCAAGGGAAGGACATTCACAGGGCTGAGAGCAAAGGCAAACCCGGGCATTCCCAGATAAGCACACAGAGAACTTGTTACTAGCAGGTCTTCAGTTCAAGAAATAATGAGAGGTCCTTTTGACTTAGAGGAAAATTCTGCCTGTGGGCAGTAATTTAAATCCACAAGAAAAAATGAAGAACACTAAAACTGCTGCATATCTCAGTGAATGTTAAATCAGTAGATGGTGCGTAAAACTAGCTGAGGCTGCGCTGTAGCTGAGTGTGGTTGGCATAACCCATTTGAAAGCCAGTTGTGGGGCTGACGCTGTGGCATAGCAGGTAGAGCTGCCGCCTGCAGTTCCAGCATCCCATATGGGCACCGGTTCAAGTCTTGGCTGCTGCACTTCCGATCCAGCTCTCAGCTATGGCCTGGGAAAGCAGTAGCAGATGGCTCAAGTCCTTGGGCCCCTGCACATGTGTGGGAGAACAAGAAGAAGCTCTTGCCAGCGCCGCGGCTCACTAGGCTAATCCTCCGCCTTGCGGTGCTGGCACACCGGGTTCTAGTCCCTGTCGGGGCGCCAGATTCTGTCCCGGTTGCCCCTCTTCCAGGCCAGCTCTCTGCTGTGGCCCGGGAGTGCAGTGGAGGATGGCCCAAGTGCTTGGGCCCTGCACCCCATGGGAGACCAGGAGAAGCACCTGGCTCCTGGCTTCAGATCAGCATAGTGCGCTGGCCATTGGAGGGTGAACCAACGGCAAAGGAAGATCTTTCTCTCTGTCTCTCTCTCTCACTGTCCACTCTGCCTGTCAAAAAAAAAGAAAGAAAGAAAGGAAAGAAAGAAAGAAAGAGAAGAAAAGAAAAGAAAAGAAAAGAAAAAAGAAGAAGAAGAAGAAGAAGCTCCTGGCTCCTTGCTTCAGATCGGCGCAGCTCCGGCCATTGCAGCCAACTGGGGAGTGAACCAGCGGATGGAAGACCTCTCTCTCACTCTCTTCCCCCTCCCCCGCCTTTCCTTCTCTCTCTCTCTGTAATTTTGCCTTTCAAATAAATAAATAAATCTTTAAAAAAGGAGCCAATTGGGTGTCGCTCCCCCTCTTCGTGGAGGAACGACACAGGAACCTGCGCTGTTCTTTCGTCTGCTCGGCCCTCCCCGGGTTTGCTGCTGGTTCTTCCCGGGTTGGCTACTATCCCTTCCACCTCCGTGGAAGGGCAGTTCCCCCTGGCCGCATTCCCCACTTCCGCAGGGGAGCGGCACACCACCGGCCGGCTCTCTGGGGGGCTGCACGGGTTCCCTTAGATGTTCCCCATAGATGTTCCTGGTGCATGCCGTTTCTCTCCTCCTTTATAGTCCTCCTCCGCCAATCCCAACTCGGCTGAGTACGCTGCTCTCCAATCAGGAGCAAGTCCTACAGTTAATTGGTTGAACTGGAGGCAGCTGTGCGGAAGCTGTTTACTTCTCTCCCAGCGCCATATTGTGGGAGAGCAGATGCATAGAATAAGTCTTAATTCGAGTAACTTAGTCTAGTCCGGATTGCTCCCCACAGATCCCCCTTTCTTTTTATTTTTGGCGTTGATACGCGCCTGTCTTCGGTGTCCCGCGGCACACACTAGAGTTGCCACAGGCTCTTACAAGTCCTATCCATCAGGCAAACCGAATCCGGGTCCTCTCTTCGCCATGTTGTGAGGAGGTTTTTAGGCGCTGATGCGTGCCTGTGTTCGGTGCCCTGCAGCGCATACTCTGCTCTGCTAGAACTGCCCGCAGGGGCTTACAAAACCTATCAGGCAAACCGAATCCAAGCCTTCTCATTGCCGTATTGTGGGGGAGACTTATTAGTGTTGGTTTGTGCCTATCTTCGGTGACCTGCAGCTCATACTCTGGTCGAGCTTTGCTGGCGCTTACCGCCTTAAATCAGGCAGACCGAATCCAAGCCTCCTAATTGTTGCATTGTGGGGAAGCTTTACTGATGTTAATTCGTGCCTGTCTTCGGTGACCTGCGGCTAGCCGCCCAGGTGCTCATCGCCTCACTAATCGGGCAGACCGAATCCAAGCCTTCTAATTGGCATGTTGAGGGGAGGCCTTATTTTTCTCTATTTCTCTATCTCCGGGCATTCCTACCTCTCCCATTTCACTTCTATCTTCCAGCATTCCCATTTCTCTTTTACTTCACTTCCAAACTTCTGTTTCTCTTATCCCCGCAGCTTCCCGGCACCTCGCCGCTTCAGCCCGCGCGCCTCTCTCATCTGCGCAGCTTCCCGGCTTTGCGCGGCTTCCCGGCTTCGCGCGCTCCGCGGTCTCCACGCTTAACCCTTTCGCGTCTGAACCACGGCCTGCGCCAGCGTTCCCTATCTATTCACGCCCCGTGCTCTCTCTGCACGCGGCGGCTTCCGCGAGTAACACAGCGTAGCTTGCGTCTCCACCACTAGCATTCAATCTAAGTTCCCCGGGCTAGCCTGGCGAATTCAACCCAGCGTACGTCTCCGCCCCACGATTTGGCTTCCCGTCCTTTGCTCCCCGGGCTAATCAGACGGATCCCAATCTGGCTTACGTCTCAGCTTCTGGTTTCAACTTTTCGCCCCCTATTCCCGGGCTAACTTGAGAACCCCAAAGTGGCTTTCGTTTCCGCCTTGGCCTGCCCCCCGCGGCTTCAATTTCCCTAACAGTTTTCTCTACCCGGTATGTTTCCCCAAGCTTTCCTCTAACAATACTCCTCCCTCATTTCTCCTGGCCTCTCCCCACAGTCCGCGTCCGAGTCTGTTTGTTCTAGCTTTCACTTTCGCTTTCGACCTTAGAGATTTCTCCCAGCTTCCCCCCGTAGTCCGTATCCGAGTCTATGCCTAGGCTTTCAATAGCTTCTTCCGGCACCTTTTTCGTCCGGCTTTTCCCTAGGCTGTTTGCTAATCTCTCTCTCCGGTAATTTCCCAGTTCTTCCCGTTTCTTCCCTCCTAAGTTTCCTATCCGTCCTAGGTTTCCTATCCGAGTCACGGCACCATTATGTCGCTCCCCCTCTTCGTGGAGGAACGACACAGGAACCTGCGCTGTTCTTTCGTCTGCTCGGCCCTCCCCGGGTTTGCTGCTGGTTCTTCCCGGGTTGGCTACTATCCCTTCCACCTCCGTGGAAGGGCAGTTCCCCCTGGCCACATTCCCCACTTCCGCAGGGGAGCGGCACACCGCCGGCCGGCTCTCTGGGGGGCTGCACGGGTTCCCTTAGATGTTCCCCATAGATGTTCCTGGTGCATGCCGTTTCTCTCCTCCTTTATAGTCCTCCTCCGCCAATCCCAACTCGGCTGAGTACGCTGCTCTCCAATCAGGAGCAAGTCCTACAGTTAATTGGTTGAACTGGAGGCAGCTGTGCGGAAGCTGTTTACTTCTCTCCCAGCGCCATATTGTGGGAGAGCAGATGCATAGAATAAGTCTTAATTCGAGTAACTTAGTCTAGTCCGGATTGCTCCCCACAATTGGGCAGTAGTCATTATAAATGTGTTTAATCCTTCAGACTTAGCACTTCCAGCTCTGAGAATTTATGTGATGAATATACTCAACCTCCATTTAAAAAAAAGATTTATTTATTTATTTGAAAGGCAGAGTTACATAGAGGCAGAGGCAGAAAGAGAGGTCTTCCATCTGCTGGTTCAGTCCCCAAATGGCCACAAAAGCCTGAGCTGCGCCAGGAGCCAGGAGCTTCTACCAGGTCTCCCATGCAGGTGCAGGAGCCCAAGGACTTGGGCCATCTTGTACTGCTTTCCCAGGCCATAGCAGAGAGCTGGATCAGAAGAGGAGCAGCCGGGACTTGAACCCGCTATGCCACAGTGCTGGCCCCTCAACTTCCTTTTTTATTTTTTTTAATAATTTTTTTAAGATTTTTTTTTTATTTGACAGGTAGAGTTATACACAGTGAGAGACAGACAGACAGAAAGGTCTTCCCTCCACTGGTTTACTCCCCAAATGGCCGTCATGACTGGAACTGCGCCGATCCGAAGCCAGGAGCCAGGTGCTTCTTTCTGGTCTCCCATGGGATGCAGGGCCCAAGGACTTGGGCCATCCTCCACTGCCTTCCCGGGCCACAGCAGAGAGCTGGACTGGAAGAGGAGCAACCGGGACAGAACTGGTGCCCCAACCGGGACTAGAACCAGGTTGCCAGCGCCGCAGGCAGAGGATTAACCAAGTGAGCCACGGCACTGGCCCTCAACCTCCTTTTTTAATAATGAAAAACTGTAAACAAGTCACTTGTCTATTAGGAACTGATTACGTGGCCACATACAGCAGGACAGGCCTTGTGGTACAACCAAGTGCCTGGGTGGATGCTGGGGACACCCACGTCCCATGTCAGTGCCGGCTCCTCCGCTTCCTGCGGATGCATGAGTGCTTGGGCCCCTGCCACCCATGTGGGAAACCCAGTTGGAGTTCTGGCTCCTGAAAAACAAAGTCAGTCTATTATCTTCTAATGTGGAGAGTTGGCCAGTTAATGTAAATTGCAAAGCATGAGTAATATAACCCACGTGTTAGAAAGATGGAGAAGCAAGAAGTATACGTTCCAAAGTCAGTACAGATAGAATGCACATACAAACCCTCACTCTCACATGCCTGCACACACATGTATACTCTCCCCCACACTCTCCCCCACATACCCGCACCCCTCCACACACACACGTGTAGGTACACACACAGACACACATTCATTCTCTCACATGCCTGCACACACATGTATACTCACACACACTCTCCCCCACATAGCGCACCCCTCCACACACACACGTGTAGGTACACACACAGACACACATTCATTCTCTCACATGCCTGCACACACATGTATACTCTCATACACACTCTCCCCCACATAGCGCACCCCTCCACACACATGTGTAGGTACACACACCCCTCCACACACACACGTGTAGGTACACACACAGACACACATTCATTCTCTCACATGCCTGCACACACATGTATACTCTCATACACACTCTCCCCCACATAGCGCACCCCTCCACACACACACGTGTAGGTACACACACAGACACACATTCATTCTCACATATGCCTGCACACACATGTATACTCACACACACTCTCCCCCACATAGCGCACCCCTCCACACACACACGTGTAGGTACACACACCCCTCCACACACACACGTGTAGGTACACACACACACATTCATTCTAACACATGCCTGCACATACACTCACTTCTTTCCCCCCGAGATCTGCTGTGGGGGTTATAGTTAGGGATTCTTCCACTCTATTGTGTATTTCCAAAATAAATGACTGCGACAGCCGGAGCTGGGCCAGGCCGAAGGCAGGAGCCTGGAACTGCATCTGGGTCTCCCACGTGAGTGACAAGGACCCAGGCACTTGGGCCGTTCTCAACTGCCTTCTCAGGCGCATAAGGACGCTGGATTGGAAGCAGAGCAGCTGCAACCTGAATTGGCCCTGATAGGGGTGCTGGCCATGCACGTGGCGGCTTAGCCCAGCGCGCCACAACACTGGCCTGCCCACACACACTGTTGTTGTTTTTTCTTTGAAGATTTATTTATTTATTTGAAAGGCAGAGTTAGAGAAGCAGAGAAAGAGACAGACATAGAGACAGAGAAAGGTCTTCCATCCGCTGGTTCATTCCCCAAATGGCCACAATGGCCAGAGCTGAGCTGTGCCAATCCAAAGCCAGGAGCCTGGAGCTTCTTCCATATCTCCCACGTGGGTGCAGGGGCCCAAGGACTTGGGCCATCTTCTACTGCTCTCCCAGACAATAGCAGAGAGCTGGATCAGAAGTGGAGCAGCTGGGATTTGACCTGGCACCCATATGAGATGCTGGCATTGCGCGTGGCGGCCTTACCTGCTACACCACAGCACTGGCCCCAACACACATGCATTTTTAAGCAGCAGCTCAGGGCCAGCGCTGTGGTGCAGTGGGTTAACGCCCTGACCTGAAGAGCCAGTATCCCATAAGGGCGCCGGTTCGAGACCTGGCTGCTCCACTTCCGATCCAGCTCTGTGCAATGGCCTGGGATGGCAGAAGATGGCCCAAGGCCTTGGGCCGTTGCAGCCACATAGGAGACCGGAATAATCTCCTGGCTCCTGGCTTCAAATCAGTGCAGCTTCGGTCGGTCGTTGCGGCCAACTGGGGAGTGAACCAGCGAACAGAAGATCTCTCTCTCCCTCCCCACCCCCTCTCTCTGCCTCTCCTCTCTCTGTAACTCTCACTTGCAAATAAGTAAATAAATCTTAAAAAAAAAAAAAAGCAGCGGCAGCTCCTAGCATGACGCTAGTTTCGTGCTTTTGAATTGTGAGCTGAGTAGATCAGATTCTCGGCCCATGAGCCAGATGAGTGGTTTGCATCTGCCCCACCTCCTGCGTTGCTCCTGCTCACTTTTGTGCCTCAGTTTGTTTACATGTCTTTTTAGTGAATTATGAAATCCTTGGGGAGAAGCCTGACCTTACTCAGTGCTCTGAGCCCCCTCCCGTCCTCTCTGCTCCTCTCGTGTACTGCTTTGCACACAGCAGGCCATCGCAAATATCTAGACCTAACTAGAAACATAAAGCGGCAGATGTTCCGTGCAGTCGCTGGAATCCAGTACAGTAGTGTGCAGTGTGGCTGGAATCCAGTACCGTAGTGTGCAGTGTGGCTGGAATCCTGTACAGCAGTGTGCAGTGTGGCTGGAATCCTGTACAGTAGTGTGCAGTGTGGCTGGAATCCTGTACAGCAGTGTGCAGTCGCTGGAATCCAGTACAGTAGTGTGCAGTGTGGCTGGAATCCAGTACCGTAGTGTGCAGTGTGGCTGGAATCCAGTACAGCAGTGTGCAGTCGCTGGAATCCAGTACAGTAGTGTGCAGTGTGGCTGGAATCCAGTACAGCAGTGTGCAGTGTGGCTGGAATCCAGTACAGCAGTGTGCAGTGTGGCTGGAATCCAGTACCGTAGTGTGCAGTGTGGCTGGAATCCAGTACAGCAGTGTGCAGTGTGGCTGGAATCCTGTACCGTAGTGTGCAGTGTGGCTGGAATCCAGTACAGCAGTGTGCAGTGTGGCTGGAATCCTGTACAGTAGTGTGCAGTGTGGCTGGAATCCTGTACAGCAGTGTGCAGTGTGGCTGGAATCCAGTACAGCAGTGTGCAGTGTGGCTGGAATCCAGTACCGTAGTGTGCAGTGTGGCTGGCTGACCTCCTGACACGTGCTCATTCTTTTTCCTTCCCCCAGAATAACCATTGAAATCATCAAACAAAAGCAAAACAAAACCTCACTTTTCTCCTCTCCTCCGGTCGTAAGTGTAGAGTAGATTGAATTCTGCTGACTTCCGGACGGGAAGAATTCAGTTTCTAGGAACAGAATTGCTGTTTCTGGCTAGACTACTCTTCTTTCAGTTCATGTTGTTTCCTTTTCATTAAGAAACAGTCCCAGGCCTTTCTGCCTTTGCCGCATCACTTTATGAGGTGCAGTGTTTGAATTGGTTGACATAGTAAATTTCTGGGTAATTAGGATTTTGCCACTGAGGTGTTTTTGTTCATTACTTTAAAACTCTTATTGTTTTAAAATGTTCTGTGTATACTACAATGCTTTTTTAAAATGTTATATTTAAAATTCTTTTAAAAAGATTTATTTATTTATTTGAAAGAGTTACAGAGAAGAAGAGAGACAGACAGACTGACTCCATCCACTGTTCACTCCCCAAGTGGCTGCAACGTCCAGGCTGGGCCAGACCGAAGCCAGGATCCAGGAGCTACCTCTGGGTCTCCCACGTGGGTGCAAGGGTCCAGGTGCTTGGGCCATCTGCATATGCTTTCCCGGCTGCATCAGCAGGGAGCTGGATTGGAAGTGGAGCAGCCGGGACTTGAGCTTGTACCCATGTGGGAGGCCAGCACTGCAGGTGGTGGCTTGGCCCATTATGCCACAACAACACAAGGTTGTTGTTTTTCTTTTTTAAATCCAAAAAGTAAAATTACTTGTAAATTGCTTTCAGTTGCATCAGAGGAAATTTCCAGAAAGGGAGGTAGAAGTGGTTTCCCACAGTAGCAATTAGAAGACCCGGACAAAACACCAGGAACAACTAACAGCCTCTAAAGCCCTCCAGAGAACCTGGAGAACGTACTTCTAAACACCGTCCTCCGGAAGCCCAAGAATCGCAAGCTTGGCTTGCTTTTTTTTTTTTCCTGCAGGACAGTATGTTTCACGCCCCAGGGTGGTGCCGTGGAATGAAATGACTGTGCGAAACTGCAGCTTCACAGGCGAGGGGTGCCAGGGAAGAGGTCAGAAATGGGAGAGCAGCTGGAAGTCCCCCGGGGGACTCCTTGGAAGCAGCGAGGGTGAGGTCCAACATCTGGGGACAAACCGCCCGCGTCCAGTTCACTCCAGACGTCTGGGGAGGACCTGGGCAGGCAGCGCTGCAAGTCTGGTGTTTCCTGCACGGAGCTCAGCTCAGGTGCTGGCAGGCAGGCGGAAGCCCCCCAGCTCAGACCTGCACCTGGCAGAGCAGCCACAGAAACACAAAACCGCAGCGTGCGGGCCCAGATCCGAGTGTCCTGGGCCCCAGTCCTTGGCTGTCTGCCGCATTTCACAGGTAGGGGAGCCCCCCCGCCCCGCCCCCCAGGCTGGAGGAACCGAGCAGAGGTGTCCGCTGCACACGCAGAGAGTGAGCGAGCAGAGAAAGCATGGAGAGACGTGAAGGGGGATTCGGGCTGAAATCCCCTGAACCAAGGACTCGGGTGCTCCGCAGCGGTGGTGAAGGAGTGATAGGGAAGGAGGGTGTGCCGTACGGGGGTCGGGGGTCGGTTCTAATGCTGTGCAGAGGAGAGCGGGAAGGAGACTGGGAGCCGGCCTCAGCGCCTGGAGGCTGATGGAGGAGGAGGAGCAGAAAACCATATTCAAAGAGAGGAGAGTCTGGGCCTCTCAGATTGGGCAGGAAGCATTAATTTAGAGATTAAAAATCCATTGAGGTTTAAGAACAAAGAACAAGCACACCTAGACACATTGCTGAACCCGTGGAGTCCAAGGCAAAGTCTGCAAACAGGAAGGCGATGCATTCCGGGCTCGGGCGCGGGCACGACTGGCCGACTCCTCAGACGCTGGCAGCCAGAGATGCTGGGCGAGGTAGGCAGCTGCCGACACGAGGGCAGCACCCGCAGAAACCCTTCAAAAATGAGGGCTAAATGAAGACGTGCTGAGATAAATAAAAACTAAAAGAATTCACCATCAGGCTTACTAAAGAAAGCGTTTGGAACGAAGGGAGAAGACACCAGACCATGGTTTGTGCCTTCAGAAAGAGCCGTTAAGCACATAGGAAAATGCATAAGATTCCATGTATTTCTTCTCTGATTATTTTGAAGTAAAAACTGTAGTGCAGAGTGTACAAAATGTGGAGGGAGTTCAAAAAGCTCATAAAAATGCAATTCAAGAATAATGCCTATTTTCTGAAGACCCTCTGTATGGACAGATGGAAGTACATGACAACAGTAGCTCTGAGATGGAGCGGGTAAATGGAAATTTATTGGCATAAGGTTAGTATATTTTACCTACTTAGAAGAGACACAATTTGGGGCCAGCATTGTGGTGTAGTGGAGTGGCTATCCTGTATAGACACCAGTTCGAGTCTCAGCTATCCCTCTTCCAATCCATCTCCCTGATAATGGCCTAGGAAAAGGCAGCAGGAGATGGCCCAAGTGCTTGGGCCCCTGCACCCACGTGGGAGACCTGGATGAAGCTCTTGGCTCCTGAATTCAGCCTGGCCGGGCCCTGGGCAATGAGGCTATCTAGGGAGTGAACCAGTGGGTTAAAGATTGTCTCTCTCTGTAACTCTTTCAAAGTAAATAAATGAATCTTTAAAGAAAAGAATAACAATTTAAATATAAAGATGCATTTGGGTTGAAAAGTAAGATATATCAGTACGTACAAGAACACTGGAATGGCTGTATTCACATCAAACAAGATAAATTTCAAGACAAAGAATATTACTAGAGCTAAAGCAGCGTACTTTATAATGATAAATAGGTCAAGATCGGGGTCTGGCACTGTGGCATAGCAGGTAAAGCCACTGCCTGCAGTGCTGGCATCCCATATGGGGTGCTGGTTCAAGTCCCAGCTGCTCCACTTCCAATCCAGCTCTCTGCTATGGCCTGGGAAAGCAGTCGAAGACGGCCCAAGTCCTTGGGCCCCTGTACCCGTGTGGGAGACCTGGAAGAAGCTCCTGGCTCCTGGCTTCAGATTGGTGCAGCTCCAGCCGTTGCTGTCAATTGGGGAGTGAACCATCAGATGGAAGACCTCTCTCTCTCTCTCTGCCTATCCTTCTTTCTCTGTGTAACTCTGTGTAACTTTCAAATAAATAAATAAATCTTTTTTTTAAAAGTAAACATCTCAAAGAGATATTAAAATCTTCAATGTGTGTTCTAGTAACAGAGCTGCAAAATATGGAAGCAAAAATTGACTTAAAGGGAGAAACAGACAAACACGCAATTATCATTGGAGAATTTTTAAATGAAGATTTATTTATTTAAAAGGCAGAGTTGCAGAGAGAGATGGTGAGACAGACAGATCTCTCATCCATTGGTACACTCTTCAAATGACCACAGCAGCCAGGGCTGGGCCAGGCTGACACCAGAACCTGTAACTTCATCCAGGTCTCCCACGTGGGTGCAGGGGCCCAGACACTCAGGCCATCTTCTCCTACTTTCCCAGGCACATTAGCGGGGAGCTGGGTCAGAAGTGGAGCAGCCAGGACTTCAACTGGTATCTGTATGGGATGTGATGTTGCGGGTGGCTCAACCTGCTGCACCACAATGCCGGTAGGTACCATAATTGAAGATTTTTAATATTCCATCCTCAATATTTTATCTAAAAAACTAAACAAAAATCAGTTGGGATGTAAAAGATGTGAATGACACCATTACCAACTTAACCTAATTGCCATTTATAGTGCACTCTATGAATATTTTATTTGTATAGGTACATAAAACATTAACCAGGATGCTACGCGAGGCTGGGTCCTCAAACAGCTCTCAGCAGAATTAGAAAGTGCTGCACAGGGCGGCTGTTTGACCCGGCAGTCAGGACGCCCCTGCGTCCGGGATCAGAGGCCCAGTTGCAAGGCCCAGCCCCCTCCTCTGGTGTGAGCTTCAGGCTGTTGGTTCCCTGCCACCCATGTGAGAAACCTGCGTGGAGCTCCTGGCTCCCGGCTTGGCCTGGCCACGTAGGTGTTGGGGGAACCAATGGGTGAGAGAGCTAGCGCTCGCCCTCACTCTTGTTCTTGCCCTCCCATTGTCTCTCAGATGAGTCAGTGGCCCTTACAGGGTATGTTCTCTGGCCCCAAGAGGAATTATTAGGGGGCCTGCACTGTGGTGCTGTCACTGCCTTCACAATCGTTGCCTGTGGCTTCACTTCCCATACAGAACCTTGCTAATGCACCTGGGAACGCAGTGGAGTTTGTTGCCCCAACAGAGCACGCGATTAGGAAGTGTTAGGACGCTGATGAAATGTTTCAAAAGCAGCTAGAGAAAGAAGTCGCCTGGAAAGGCCCTGAACGTGTGGCTTGGACCGTTCACCAGCGTGACGGACGCCGGAAGATAACAGCACAGGGCCCGCTAAGGGCGATGGGCACGTTTCCAGTCTCTGATGCTCAACCAGATTAAGTCAAGAGAAGTAAAAATGTTTTCAGAGACACAAGGTTTCGAGGCGTTCACCTGCTGTCTGCCTTTTCTCAGAGCATCTAGAGGACGTTCAGGACTAGAGTGGAGCAGGACAGGATGGACTGGCACCAGGAAGCAGGGTACCGGGGCAGCTCAGGGTGCTGGGAGAGCAGGGCCTAGCAGAGCAGCCAGGCCAGGTTGGAGCGGATGGCCTTGGGCTCCGGAGCATTGAGGGACTGCACTGAGAGGAAGTTTGGAGTTCTGCTGGGGGATTTTCAGAACAAGAAGGCGGTCTCCAAGAAGCTGCATAAGGAAGAAGCACAGTGGTAGCATGCCAGACTGACCCGGGCAGCGTGTCGTCGTAATGATGCAAATACTGGACATCAGTGTAACGGAATATTGCCATGAGATGTGTGTGTGCATTGCTTGGTGCCAGAGACCTATTTATGTCAGCCAATTCAAGTAACACATGAAATTGAGGAACTTGGCTATAAGATTTGTTTGAATGCTTGTGTCTTTGGATTATTAAGTGATTGTTTAGACTCATGGAGGCAGGTACCAGAAGGCTGGGTGTGCGAAGGGGCGAGGAAGCAAAGTTCTTTGCTGATCAAGCCTCTTGTCAGCATTTGGTCTTGCGAGTTACATATGCCTGTTATTTTGAAACAAACAACAGTCACCTGTTAAAACAAGCGCGCTAGGAAGAGGCCTCACTTCTGCCGCTGGGTGTGGGTGTTCAGGGTGCCCAGGACGTGCCGGCCACAGCGCACACCCTCGGGGTCGGCGGGTCCGACCCCTGCCCTTTGCTCACCTGTTCGGAAAGCACAGGTGAGTTCTGCGGCTGCCCCCGCTGGCGTGTGTTGTGGACTCGCGCTCTCCAGCCGTCGCCATCGGTGCTTCTCCGGGGCTCGGATCGCACATCATTGGCAGCACCTCCCTTCAGAGCATTCAGACTGTGCCCGCGCCATCGAAAAATCTGGGGGTTTTCTTTTTATTTATTTATTTATTTGAAAGGCAGGACAGACAGAGCTTCTGTCTGCTGGTTTACTCCCCAAATGGCCCCAGCGTCCTGGGCTGGGCCAGGAGCCGGAGCTTCTTCTGGGTCTCAAGGACTTAAACTGGCACCCGCATGGGACGTATTGGACATGGGTGCTGCAGGCGGCAGCTGGCCAGCTACACCACAGCACTGGCCCCCAAATTTGTTTTTTTTTTTTTTTAAAGTTTATTTATTAGAGAAAGAGAGAGTATGCGTGCTGCCATCTACTCCCCACATGCCCACAGGAGCCGAGGCTGAGCCAGGTTGGGGTGCGGGGCAGAATGCAGTCGGGGTCTCTGTAGGAAGTGGAGACCCAGGCACCTGAGCCGTCACCTGCTGCCTGCCAGGGTGTGGTTTAGACGGAAGCTGTAATCGGGAAGTCTGCGGAACCGAAACCAGACACTCGGCCGTGAGTGGCAGGTGTCCCGAGAGGCATCTTGATCACGCTGCCAAATGCTTGCTCCTTGTTTTCCCTTCAGTGAAAACTGAACTGGCCTTGTTACTTTCTGCAGATCTAGCAGAAACATACGGTCCTCCTTTTCCTCCTGCTTTTACGTGAATGTGTACCTGCACTGGTGGGTCTCCAGCAAGTTCGTGAAAAATGGTGCATTATGAAAAAACCGCCTAGAGTGTGAGACAATGTGCTTATTGTTTCATCGTATTTTTCGAGAACTGCTTGCAGCCACCCGTGCGGTTCTGCGGGCTCTCTCACCCAGCAACTTGTCTCAGAGATCTTTTCCCAGCACAGAGAGCTGCTCTGTTGCCCCACTGCGTAGTAGTCCATTGCGGAGGGGTATTTGGAGTTTTCCAACCATGTCGTTATAAACAATGTGTACATTGAGTTCCTGGAGTAGACACGCCAAGTCGTGGAGTTTATGGAAGGTGGGCAGGGTTGAGCACTGTGGGCTTCTCCCTCCACCAGCGATGGATGAGTGCCTGTCTCCCCACAGCCTTGCTAAGAGAGTGTTGGGTGGGGGTGCTCATCTGGTCAGTGAAGGGTAGCGGCTCTTCTGTGTTGGTGAGCGTGCCCTCGTGAGACTGGCCTGGACGACTGCCCCAGTCTCAGGCATAGTGGGAAAAGTCCAGTCTCTTTACATTTAACAGCATGCAAGGAAATGCTACCAGATGAAGTAATTAACCACAGGACCTTAATTAGAAAAAGATCTGGCAGTGTGCCCGGCTCATCCAGTGGCAAAAGGAGAAAATATTCTGCATTTGTGACACTGTTTGGAAAGGGGTAATTTAAATGCCCTCTAATCTGGGCCACTGTTGCTCAATTAAGCAGTCCGCCTGGAATGGAAACACTGGAGTGTCTAGTACGTGGTGTGGTGAGCGAGGCAGATTTTTTTCTTCCGTTACTATATTTACATTGAATCGTTTAATTAAGCTACACGCTCCCGGTTTTCTTTCAAGCCGCTGTGCCGGGAGCTGAGGGTTGAAGCAGGAGTCGGCACGGTCTCGTCCTTCCCGCTCGGTGTGTGATGACTCTTAATGTAAGGAAGAACGGACCGAGTGCTTTAGAGATAGGAGCGGCGTGGGCCTCGGAGGATAGGTCCCTGCCTGGTGGTGGGGAATCGGGAGCGGAGGGGGCGCTTGGTGTTCGAGTTGTCTCGTGTCTGGGTTGGGCTACAGGACGGGAAGCACAGATGTTCTTGGCATTGACGCGTTCTTGCAGAGTCCGATTGGCCTGGACACTGACGTGTTACACGTGGGCGTGACTCAGGCAGCCTGGTTTAGTTCACACAAACTCTGATTGGCACTCACGAGCCCTGTGACCTCCGTCTTCTCATCATAAAAGACCACGAGGGTGGGCGTTCATAGCCCAGGGCTTCCAGTGCCAGTTAGGATGCCCGTGTCTCGGACTGCAGGGCCGGGGCTCAGTGCCCCTCCAGACCCCAGCTGCACCTTCCTGCTAACACAGGCCCTGGGAGACAGCAGTTACGGCTCAAGAAATTGGGGGCCTGGCTGCCAGCTTCACCTGGTCCAGATCCAGCCGTTGGCGGGCATTTGGGAAGTGGACCAGGGGATAGGACTAACTCTCCCCCTCCCCCAAGTCACAAGTTAACAATATTTTGATGAGGGTTACAGTCGTTGCGAGCACTGAGTGAGTGAGTCACATGTAGTGGTGTCTGGATCATCGCGCCACATGCTTGCCATTGTCATTATGTTGTATCCCACAAGTCAGCACTTGAAAAGTCATTTCTGTGATTACAGAATTCATGCATGATCCTTGCAGGGAAAGTGAGATGTACAGAAAAGCATCTTGGGACACTCCCCTGGGACCTCGGCGTCCCCAGGGCAGCGTCGAGTCTGGCAGTCACCCCCGGCGTCTTCCTCAGCGGGATGGAGAACACGGACTCGGGAGCTCGTCTCGGCCTCCCCGGGTCCTGTTCTGGTCCCGTTGTTTCCTGACCTCTTCATCTCTCTGCTCATCTAAGATGCAGGTGAGAGCACCCCTCCCGGAGTGAGGACAGAGTGAACGTGGCGCGTGTGGAACAGTGCCCGGCACGTTGGTGTCAAGTGCGTGTCAGGCTGCTGCTCTTCTCTCTGTGTCTGACGGAGGTTTAGACAGATTCTGTCAGCCTCACAAATAGAGGATTCAGATATGGGTGGGGGCAGGTGAGTGGTGCAGGGGGCCAGCGCGACAGGAATACACACGCGCACACACAGAGTGTTGGGGGGGGGGCTTCAGGAAGCTCATGGAAAATGCACTCCATGAAAACATTCTGCATGTATTTTTAACTTTTTTGTACCCAAATGAGTAACTTTCTGACCTTTCTGAGTTCCCTCGGACGTGTGAGGTGCGTGATGTGGCGGCAGGGGTGGCCCACAGAAAGCACCAGAGTGAAGAAAAGGAGCTGACGGCCACGCTCGGCCAGAGGGGTGGGGCTGGGTTAGATGTTGTCTTCGTTCGCCCGAATTAGGTGGGAAAAAGCGGGTAAATCCATGGTTTCAAACTTCTGGGAGGGGCAGGTGTGGCACAGCGGCTAGCACAGCCTTGGGCTGCCTGCATCCCACGTGGGAGTGCCTGGGTTCAAGTCCGCCCCCAGCCCAGCTGTGCTGCCGCAGTCCCAGGAGGCAGAGGTGAGGGCTCAGCACCTGGCTCCCTGCCGCCCAGTGGGAGACCCAGACCGAGTTCTCGGCTCCCTGCCTAGCCTGTGGCGGGCATTTGGAGGGAGACCCAGCAGAGGAGAGATCTCTGTGTCTGCTTCTTTCTGCCTTTCAAGTAAATTTAAAAAAGAAAAGCAGCAACAACTCGAGAATAAGATAGGAATGTCAATGTTACGGGCAGCAGTACTAATAAAATTACCCTGTTAATCTAATTCCACTGGGACAGGGAATAAATTCCCAGGCAGACAAAGCTGAGACTCAGTTGGAGAAGAAAAACAAACATTTATTCTGATGTGAAAGTTGGATAGATTCAGGAGCCAGCACTCACGGCATTGAGCGGTTCCCTGTTGACTTCCTGTGAATCGCAGCCTCTCTCGAGTCAGGTTGGATTCTGGGGAGATAGGGTAAGAGGCCGACGCTTGCTGTTTTGGGAGCCCAGCCAGACAGCTGTTAACCAGCAGCGTGGGAGTCCTCAGAAAGATACAAGAGTCCTCAGAAAGTTCATGGAAAATGCACATTGTGAAAAAAGAATTCTTGGGTTTCAGACATTTTTTTGCTCAAAAATAAGTTTATCATTTAATTCCATTTTTCCATGCCCTTTGTGAAATACTCGTGTATGTTCCAGTACTAAGCCCGACATTTGGAACTGTGACCTCCTTCGGCACGAGGGTGTTTGAAGATGAAATCTTCCTGCATTTAAGGTGGGCCCTGAACTCAATTCCATAGGAACAGAGAGGGAGGTTTGAGATTCCCAGAAAGGTGAGCGCCAAGGGGAGGCCCCGTGAAGACAGGCGGGGGGGGGGGGGGTGAGCCCAGGGCGCCGTGAGCTGCCAGAAACTGCCCGGTGCCTCTGGAGGAGCCCCTGGGCTTGGGACTGCTGATCTCCTGAACTCAGAGGGGTGCAGTCTGCGGTCATCGTTGTAGCAGCCACAAAGACAAAAATGAGGCAATAGGAGAGAGCCTTTATGTACATGTCCGAACGTGTATTTGCCAAGACGTGTGAGTGTGGAAACTTAACATTCTATAGGCAGTAACTTTGAGGTGGGAGAAGTCCAAGATCTCGTCTTAAGATATAGGTAGTCCTGGCCGGCGCCGCGGCTCACTAGGCTAATCCTCCGCCTTGCGGCGCCGGCACACCGGGTTCTAGTCCCACTCGGGGCGCCAGATTCTGTCCCGGTTGCCCCTCTTCCAGGCCAGCTCTCTGCTGTGGCCCGGGAGTGCAGTGGAGGATGGCCCAAGTGCTTGGGCCCTGCACCCCATGGGAGACCAGGAGAAGCACCTGGCTCCTGCCATCGGATCAGCGTGGTGCGCCAGCCGCAGCGCGCCAGCCGTGGTGGCCATTGGAGGGTGAACCAATGGCAAAAGGAAGACCTTTCTCTCTGTCTCTCTCTCACTATCCACTCTGCCTGTCAAAAAAAAAAAAAAAAAAAGATATAGGTAGTCCTAATGGTTATAATAAAATATATTTTTTAAATTATTTTATTTATTTATTTGAGAGGTAGAGTTACAGACAGTGAGAAGGAGAGAGAGAGAGAAAGGTCTTCCATCTGCTGGTTCACTCCCCAATTGGCCGCAACGGCCAGAGATGTGCTGATCCGAAGCCAGGAGCTTCTTCCAGGTCTCCCACGTGGGTTCAGGAGCCCAAGGACTTGGGCCATCCTCCACTGCTTTCCCAGGCCGTAGCAGAGAGCTGTATTGGAAGTGGAGCAGCCGGGACTTGAACCGGTGCACATATGGGATGCTGGCGCCTCAGGCGGAGAATTAACCTACTGCGCCATGGCACCGGCCCGTTATGTTATGTTATGTTATGTTATGTTATGTTATGTTATGTTATGTTATTTGCAACCCTCAGAAAAGTTGGAGAGAGGGAGAGAATATGTTTGTGGCAAATTTATAAGGCCATCTGTTAAATTACTGGAGTGTGACTGACTAAAAATGACCCATGTTCTACAGAACAAGCGTGCTGCCATGTCCCTGGACCCTGGCTGGTGGAGTCTGGTGACTGACCTCAGTCCCCTCCTCACACACCCAGCTCTGAGACCGTGCCTAGTGCATTTTCACACTGCCTCTAACCAACCTCCCTCCTTCCCTCCCTCCCCACTCCTTCGCAGACAGACACAGATAGAAAGCGCACTCCCACCTTCTGGTGCACTGCCCCAAATGCCCACAGCGGCTGGGGCCAGGAGCCAGGAACTCAATCCAGGTTTCCCACGGGAGTGGCAGGAACCTCAGTCACTCGAGCCGTCGTCCTGCCTCCCGGCTTGTGAGCTGAGCGCTGGAGGCAGTGCCAAGCCCGAGCGGGGCAGCGTGGACCTGAGGGGGCGTGCTGACCAGCGTCACACTCGCTAGGCCAGATGCCCACCCCCGGCCGGCGTTGCTGGTGCTCAGCTGAGTGGTTAATTCAGATCATGCTCTGTACGCTGGGTCTCAGCGATGGGCGCCTCGTCCGTATCCCCCGTCGTCCTTTTCCAGGTGCACTCGGGACAGGCGGCTGTGATCCGAGGTGTTGTTTGTAGCCCGTGGCTTCAGGCAGTGAGACGGTGGTGTCTCCCCTCCTGGGCAGTGCTACGGGGCTGTGCCGTCCCCTCACCCTGAGGGCAGGTGTGGGTCCTGCCTCCGGGTGGAGTGGACAAGGAAGATGATAGAAAAATGGAGTTATCTGCAGACATGCAGAACCAGCTGGTTACGCAGCACTTCAGGATGGGCCCTTTCAAGGTAAAACGGCAAGCAGGCTCAGCTCCCAGCATGCCCTGCTTTTTACAGCTGTTAACTGACCTTGTAGAGAAAGACAGCTTCAATTCAAATCACGCGTTTCGCTTGTTTAAACGCCGAGCGAGTCTGTCAGAACCGAGCGTCTTGGGGGAGACTGGGGGAGAGGGCAGAGTGCTGAGCTAGCGGCCCGGCCTTGCTCGCTCCGCCGGGCAGGCCCTGGAGTGGCAGGGCTGGAGGCCCGGGAGGCCGCCGCGCGGGGAAGCGGGCGGAGGTCTCTGCTGAGCCTCTTGCTGCCGCTGTGCTTCCTTAGACGTCTCAGAGTTGACGCTTTCTCCGACCTGTGTTTCCAGTTTGTCATTCCTGGCTCACTGGAGATCGGCTCCTCCCCCGGCTGCCGGGATAGCGGTGTGGCAGGCACGACTGAACCTCTGGGCCCTTTATGCTGCATCATTTTGTGTGTGTGTGTGCATCGTTCTGGAGGGGCATCAGAGCTGTGTTTTACGTCTTCTAATTATAACATTTTTTTTTTTTTAACTTATTTGAGAGGCAGAAAGAGAGACATGGGGACAGGCAGAGGAGGAGAGATAGAGAGAACTCGCACCCACTGGTTTACCGCTCAGGTGCTTGCAACAGCGAGCGCTGGGCAGAGACCAAAGCAATGAACTCAAACCAGCTGTCCACACGGGCGGCAGGACCCAGTGACGCGAGCCACTGCTGCTGCCTCCCGGGGTTCGCGGTACCGGAAGTTGGAGTCAGGAACCACCACCAGGACTTGAACCCAGATATCCTGATAGAGGACACAGCTGGAACTTCCCCTCTCTGCCAGCAGCTGGAGCCTGAGACCCACAGGGGAGGTAGAGGAGACCATGTGGTCACGGCGTCTTACCGAGCCCCGAGTGCTGGACTGGCTGACTCGGTGGACGTGTGTGCCAGTCAGCGGGGGTTCCTGGGACTGCACCACCTCGCTCGTTGCAGCCTGAGTTCTTGTTCTCCGTGCTAACTCCGCTGGCAGCGGCCTGGAGCTCCTTCCTGGGGAGGAAGAACCCTCCCACGCGCTTCCGTTTCTCCTGCTCGCTGCCGTGCCCCGCGCGTGGTCGCCGCTGGTCTCCGGGTTGCCGGGTGCGGTCTGTGCGCCCCGTCCCCGGCTTCCCCGCTGCCTCGTCCTGTGCGCGTCAGCTGGAGTGAAGGCACATCAGGACCCTTCCCCACTGGCCGCTCTGCTGTCGCCTCTCCTGGGCCTTCCTCCGCGGCAGCGCCCAGTGTCTGTCCACTGGCTGTCTGCCTCGCCTCCCGGGTCTGTTTCTAGCCCGATCTGCCCTCGGGCTCGGGACTCACACAGTGGCTGCCGCCTCTGATGTTTTCATGTGAGTATTCAAGGTGCCTCAACTTTCGTACGTTCCTGACGCCTCTTGGCCTGTCCATCCCCAAATGAGTCCTGGTCTCCTCCGTCTCCTTGAACAGTACCGCCTCTGCCTACCGTGATGCTCAAGCCAGAAACCCGGAAAAGCCTCTGAGTTTTCTCTTGTCCGTGTGTCCTGCTTTCACGCCATCAGCAAGTCCTGTCAGATACAGAATGTTCCAGAATTCCGCTCGTTCGCTGGCTCTGACTTCTTCAGCGCAGGCCTTCCTCCGCGCCACCAGGACCACCACTGCAGCTCCCGCCGCTCTCCCTGCCTCCACCTCCCTGTTCTGTGGCTGCACTCACCCAGCAGGGGTCCTGCGTGAATCCTGTCTTCGGCGTGTGTACTATTCTCGGTGGCGTTTCCATCAGGAGCAAGTGCAGGTCTCCCCTGCGGAGTCTCGCGCCCCAGGCTGCAGGCATTCCTGAAGCCTCCTTCCCATCAGCCGTGCCAACCTCGTCCTGTTGACGTGTTGCCCTCTTGAGAGGACACGCACCTCCCGTGTATCCCTGCACGCCTGACAGCTCACCGTCGCTTGGCAGCCTGTTTCTGCTCCTGCAGTGCTGTGGGCTGAGTTCATTCCTCTCCCGCTGCTGGCTAGAATGTGACTGTGTGGGTCAGCGCGGGTAGTCCTGACAGTGTGCCTTTGGGTTCCGAGGAGCGGACTGCAAGTAACGTCTAGTGTGGAGGGCTTCCTGCGGGCGGGCGGCGTCCCCACGTGGCCCTGCGTAGGCCCTGCGTAGGCCCTGCGGTGGGTGTGAGTCCGGGCTCACGCCACAGAGGAGCTGCAGGGCGTGGGGATGGGAGCCCACCAGGGCCACCTAAGAGTGGGGGAAGTTGCTGGCCGGCAGACTTCACGCAAGTTCTGCTCCGTAGGACGACGGCCGTGCTGCCCAGAGTCCCCGATGCACCACGCCGTCACCCACACTTAGCTGTGCCGATTTTGTGGGTGTCAGTGGTACTTTCATTTCAGTTTGCATCTGCCTGGTTCCTAGTGAGGTGAACATATCTTTGTGTATGTTTCAGCCATTGTTGTTTCCTCTGCTGGAAACACGAAGCGCTGATCCTGTGGTTTGCCCAGCTTTCCCTGGGCTTCTCTCTCTCCCTTTCTGAGTTAGTTATTTGTTAGTTTGTTTATTTTTGGCTTTCTAACTTTAAAATTTTTATTAACACAATATACACATTTATGGGGTACAGTGTGATATTCTAACACATGTAACACAGTGTATACTGATCGAATCAGGGTAATTAGCATTTCTATCTCTCTTTTTTTAAAAGATTATTTATTTGAGAGGCAGAGTTAACAGAGAGAGATAGAGAGAGGGATCTTCCATCCACTGGTTCGTTCCCTTAATGGCTGGCCAGTCTGAAGCCAGGAGTCAGGAGCTTCTTCTGGGTCTCCCACATCGGGACAGGGGCCCAAGCCCTTGGGCCATCCTCCACTGCTTTCCCAGGCCACAGCAGAGCTGGATCGAAGTGAAGCAGCCAGGACTAGAACCAGCGCCCATATGGAATGCCGGCACTTGTCAGTTTGTGTGGCATACCTTTTAAAGCTGTTTTTAACAAGTTACGTGGACCTGGAGTTATCTTCCTGATGAACTGATGATTCTAATTCTAGAAATGCTGCTGTCTGTGTTACTAAGATAGCTATGCCATCTGTCATTTGATGAACTATTTACTTGCTGTAACTTACAGTCTTTTATTTTAGATGATCTGTTATGATGCTGTACAGGTTGTTTGTTTTTAAAATTGAATCTGTCTGTATCTTTTACCTTTTTTAAGAGGTTAATATTTATTGTGGTTATTGATACAGTTAGGTCTTGTCCCTACCATCTTCAGTTATTCTGTCTGCCTCTTCTGTTCCAGGTGGTTCTTCCTTTAACACTTTTTATCTCTTTAATTGGTTGATGGTTGTGTTCTCATTTCATTGTTCTAAACTATGAGTTTGAAAAGGAAGGTACTCAGTGTTTATTTTCTTCACCATTACTCTCAAACTTTGAAGGTGAATACTTTGAAGTTAGCTTCCTGTCTCCTCTGAGATAAGTAGGGGTCTTGGAGAAGGGTTCAGCTTCATCCAGCCCCTCCCACCCAGTGTGCTGTGGGTTTACTCTGGGCTCAGACATTGTCTGTTGCTTTATGTTAGCAATGTGTGCTTAAATTTACCTTCACTGTTGCGGTTTCCTTTGTCCACAGTCTCTTTGTCCATCCTTGAGCTGCTTTCTGGGACCATGTCTTAGTTTGTAGTATATCCTCGAGTCAGTGAGGTGAGTGGTGACCAGCCTCCAAGGCGTCCCCAGTCACTCTGGCTCTCCGGATTCATTATTTTTTAAAAAAGATTTATTTATTTATTAGAGAAGCAGAGGCAGAGAGAGAGATCGTCCATCTGCTTGTTCACTCCCCAGATGGCCAGAACCACCAGTGCTGCGCTGATCCAGAACCAGGAGCTTCTCCCAGGTCTCCCACATGGGTGCAGGGGCCCAAAGCCTTGGGCCATCGTCCACTGCTTTCCCAGACCATAGCAGAGAGCTGCATCGGAAGTGGACCCACTGGGACTCGAACCGGTGCCCACATGGGATGCTGGCATTGCAGGCGCAGCTTTACCCACTGTGCCACAGCGCCAGCCCTGGTATTCACTCTTGTGTCGTTCCCTCCCACACTAACCGTTAGAACATTGCAGTGGGTGGAGCGTGACTTCCCAGGCTAGGTCATAAAACACATTGCACCTTGTGCTTGCTCTCTGCTGGACTGCTCACTCTGGGGAAGCCTGCCGTCACATCAAGAGGTCGTCAAGTAGCCTGGGAGGAGGCCATGTGGAGAGGAGCTGAGGCCAGTAGGAGCTTGTAAGTCAGCCACCTGGGAAGCAGATCCCGTGGCCCTGCCTGACGTGGCTGCAACCCTAGCCGATGCCTTTTTTTTTTTCCACTTTTTTATTTTGAAAGGTATAGAGATAGAGACAAAGTTGGTTTACCCTCCAAATGCCCACAACAGCCAGGACTGTGCCAGGCTGAAGCTAGGAGCCTGTTATTCAGCCCAGGTCTCCCACATGGGCGGCCATCGCCACCTTCCAGGCACACATTAGTGGGAAACTGGTTCCGAAATGGAGCCAGAACTCTAACTCAGGAGTTACGTTAGAGGATCCGAGCATCCCAAGTAATGTCTTTTTTTTTTTTTTTTTTTTAGATTTATTTATTTATTTGAGAGGCAGAGTTAGAGAGGGAGAGGTCTTCCATCTTCTGGTTCACTCCCCAAAATGGTCGCAACAGCTGGAGCTGGGCTGATCCGGAGCCAGGAGCTTCTTCCGGGTCTCCCACGTGGGTGCAGAGGCCCAAGCACTTGGGCCATCTTCCGCTGCCTTCCCAGGCCACAGCAGAGAGCCGGATCGGAAGTGGAGCAGCCGGGACTCAAACCGGCCACCCAAGTGATGTCTTAACCACTGCCCCAAACCCCTCAGTTTTGTGTTTTGAATGTGTTCATCACTTGTGGGCTCTGAGTTTCGTGTCAACTTAGTTAAAAAGATCTTCTCCCGGGTGAAGCTCCGCCTTCGGGGCTGGCATCCCGGCTGCTGCACTCCCCATCAGCTCCGGGCTCTGGCCTGGGAGAGCAGTGGAGGACGGACGGCTCAGTGCTTGGGCCCCGCACCCACCCTGGAGACCCAGCGGAAGCTCCTGCTCCTAGGTCTGGCCTGGCCCAGCCTCAGCTGTGGCAGCCATTTGGGGAGTGAGCCAGCAGATAGAAGATTCTCTCTCTCTCTCTCTCTCTCTCTCTCTCTCTTTCTGCCTTTCAAATAAATAAGTCAATCTTTAAAAAAAACTCAGGATTTTTAAAAATTATCCATATTTTCTGAGATTTTATGGCTTCCTGTGGGGAGCAAACCGGACTAGACTGTTACTGGAATTAAGACTTATTCTATGCATCTGCTCTCCCACAATATGGCGCTGGGAGAGAAGTAAACAGCTTCCGCACAGCTGCCTCCAGTTCAACCAATTAACTGTAGGACTTGCTCCTGATTGGAGAGCAGCGTACTCGGCGTGTGGGCAGCCGAGTTGGGATTGGCGGAGGAGGACTATAAAGGAGGAGAGAGACGGCATGCACCAGGAACATCTATGGGGAACATCTAAGGGAACCCGTGCAGCCCCCGAGAAAGCCGGCCGGCGGTGTGCCGCTCCCCTGCGGAAGTGGGGAAAGTGGCCAGGGGGAACTGCCCTTCCACGGAGGTGGAAGGGATAGTAGCCAACCCGGGAAGAACCAGCAGCAAACCCGGGAAGGGCCGAGCAGACGAAAGAACAGCGCAGGGTCCTGTGTCGTTCCTCCACGAAGAGGGGGAGCGACAGCTTCCTTTCCTTTTTTCTACTTAAACCTTTCATTCATCTGAAGTTTGCTTTGACGTAAGGAGTAAGAGCCCCGTCTGTGCGTCCCTGTGCCGCGTGCTGCTTACTGAGTTGCCCACTTCTTGCGTGCAGTAAATATCTGGTCTCATTTTGGACTCTGCTCCCTGCCATTGGTCCCTCTCTGTTCTTTTCCTAATAGCAATGTATTGTAATTACTTTGGCTTTTGCATACATACTAATAGCCCATGGTGGAAAGCCCTCTTCCCCTTTTCTTCCGAAGGTCATCAGCTCTTTTAACTGTTAATATGAAATTTTTAGCAACCTACAGGGAAGAGTTTAATGAACTCCTTTACTATTCAGCTCCTAAACTGAACATTTGTTAACATTTTGGCATTGTTGTTTGATCTGGTTTTTTCCAGAAGTATTTGAGGTTTTTACAGAATCATTTCTCCCCTGAATATGTAATGTGTACCTTTATTTTCCACTTACATCTTATTACTGATTATGATTTGCATTAAGGAAACACTTGATTTTTGTATATTTTATTTCGACATTTTCTTAATGCTTCCCCTAGGTTTTTGGCTGGCTTTCTTGAGGTCATGTATCTGCAGGACAGGAGTGTCCTGTTTCTTTCTTTTAGCTTTTATACTGCTTATTTCTGGTCACTTCAGCTGGTTTTCCGGATAAGTTTTATGTAAGTGCCAGAGATAGGTCTTTATGTGTTCCTGCCTTCAGAAGCAATATTCTGGTCTCTCATTGTTAATTCCGATGCTGACTGTTGGAGGAAAGTGTATATTTTTAAAATTTATTACGGAAGCATTTTTCTGTTAGTTACTCTTTTCCTAAAAGATTGATTTATTTGAAAGGCAGAGTGATGTGGGTGCGGGGGGCAACGCGGATCCCGATTCACTCCCCAATTGCTCGCAGCAGCCAAGGCCGGGCGAGGCCAGAGCCAGGAGCCCCACCCAGGCCTCCATGGGGTGGCAGGGCCCGCATACCTGGGCTGTCTTCTGCTGTCTCCCAGTCACGTTAGCTCCTCGGGAGGGCAGGGGTGGGCGTTGATCCCAGGCACTCCGATGCTGGACGTGGGCTTTCGGGGTAGCGGCTTCACCTGCTGTGCCTCGCCTGCCTTCCTCAGCTCCTTCTCTGTGAAATTGGGGACAGGTGTTGAATTTTGTCAAGTGCCCTTTTTAGCATCTAGTAGTACCATGTTTTGGAGGTATTGACCTGCTAGTGTGCGTCGGTCAGTCCCTGCGAGCCCCATTCTTGCCTTGGGGTCTCCCTCGGTGGGATGCGTTTTTGCGTGGCTGTGGCCGCTGCCCACTTGCTCTCGGTGGATCTGGAGGGTTTTTATTTGCGTCTTTGGTTCTGTTCTGCCCACACACTCACCCCCCGCAGTCAGTGGAGTGAGACAGGAAGTGGCTGTGATGAGTGCTGGGGCCGCGGTGAGGGAGGGCGTCGGAGCCCCTGGTGCGCCGGCCGACGCGTGCTCAGGGGACCCTCCCACGTGTTTCAGTTCTCAGAGAGGGAAAGCCCACGTTGAAGTCTTCTCCAACACTGAAGCAGCTCCGTCGGACGGAGAACGTCGTGTCTGGCGTGGGAAAGCCGTTTCCATCCAGGACCTCAGACCATCACCAAGGAGGTCACAGGAGGGAAAGAAGCCTTGTCAATCCTGTTGTCTCCTGCCACTAACCAGCATTTACCCGCAAAGACAAAGACTTAAGTGAACGTGGAGGTTCTGTGTGGCGTAACGTTCCTCTGCTTCATAGAAACCGTGACCTGTGACCAGGAACCAGATATGCCCAAGCTGCGCCCGGCTTCGGTTCTGCGGTTTGGGCCTAAGGATTTTTTGCTCCTCATTTTCTGCAGTTTCTGGTTCAAACGCTTTCACCATAAAAGTGTGCTGCGCGGGCCCCGGGACAGGAGGGGCACAAGGCCGAGATGTGTCCTGCTGACCACTGCGCGGGCCCCGGGACAGGAGGGGCACAGGCCGAGATGCGTCCTGCTGACCACAATGCAGGCCCCGGGACAGGAGGGACACAAGGCCGAGATGCGTCCTGCTGACCACTGCGCACGCCCCGGGACAGGAGGGGCACGAGGCCGAGATGCGTCCTGCTGACCACAGTGCAGGCCCCGGGACAGGAGGGGCACAGGGACGAGATGCGTCCTGCTGACCACTGCGCACACCCCAGGACAGGAGGGGCACAGGGACGAGATGCGTCCTGCTGACCACAGCGCGGCCCCGGGACAGGAGGGACACAAGGCCGAGATGCGTCCTGCTGTCCACTGCGCACACCCCAGGACAGGAGGGGCACAAGGCCGAGATGCGTCCTGCTGTCCACTGCGCACACCCCAGGACAGGAGGGGCACAGGCCCGAGATGCGTCCTGCTGACCACAGTGCAGGCCCCGGGACAGGAGGGACACAAGGCCGAGATGCGTCCTGCTGACCACTGCGCACACCCCAGGACAGGAGGGGCACAGGGACGAGATGTGTCCTGATGACCACTGCGCACGCCCCGGGACAGGAGGGACACGAGGCCGAGATGCGTCCTGCTGACCACTGCGCACGCCCCAGGACAGGAGGGGCACAGGGACGAGATGCGTCCTGCTGACCACTGCGCGGGCCCCGGGACAGGAGGGGCACGAGGCCGAGATGCGTCCTGCTGTCCACTGCGCACACCCCAGGACAGGAGGGACACAGGCCGAGATGCGTCCTGCTGACCACAGCGCGGCCCCGGGACAGGAGGGACACAGGCCGAGATGCGTCCTGCTGACCACAGCGCGGCCCCGGGACAGGAGGGGCACAGGGCCGAGATGCTTCCTGCTGACCACTGCGCACGCCCCGGGACAGGAGGGACACAGGCCGAGATGCGTCCTGCTGACCACAGCGCGGCCCCGGGACAGGAGGGACACAGGCCGAGATGCGTCCTGCTGACCACAGTGCGGGCCCCGGGACAGGAGGGACACAGGCCGAGATGCGTCCTGCTGACCACAGCACGTGCCCCGGGACAGGAGGGACACAGGCCGAGATGCGTCCTGCTGACCACAGCGCGGCCCCGGGACAGGAGGGACACAGGCCGAGATGCGTCCTGCTGATTTGCAGTCCGTGCTGCTGATGGATACTGTCTGGGAAGAAGACAGCTGCTCCTCCCCATGTTACCCCTAAGGAACAAAGCAGGGAAAGCGACTTCCCCGGGGTGGGACGAAGGCGTGATCGGTCATTTGTCTTGTCCTCGTGCGCTGACTGCGGCCTCGGAAGGGTCGCGGTTTGGTTCAGAGACTGACTTGCATCTTCATCTCCTGCGGGTCTTGTTCTCCTCCCCTGGTTTCTGTCCAGAGCGCGGCCCTGCCCTCTGCCTGCATCCGCTCGGGAAAGAGGGCGCAGCTGAGCCTGTCCGGCTGACGCAGGAGTGCTCCCAGCAGCCGTTTCGTGAGTCGAGGCTGTTTTCCGTGACTCCTGCAGAGGGAATGACGGGAGGATTTCGAAGGCTCTTGTTACATTCTTGCTCTGCTGTCTGTGTTTATCAGGTAGACAGCCCGAGTCTTTCAGACTTGGTCTGATGGGATCTAGAGAAAACACTTTCTTGAGAATTTAGTTGTGCTCAAATAACACGTCCTCACTGGGCTGGCGCCGCGGCTCACTAGGCTAATCCTCCGCCTTGCGGCGCCGGCACACCGGGTTCTAGTCCTGGTTGGGGCGCCGGATTCTGTCCCGCTTGCCCCTCTTCCAGTCCAGCTCTCTGCTGTGGCCCGGGAGTGCAGTGGAGGATGGCCTAAGTGCGACTCTAGACCGTTGGTGGTGTGTGACCTCACTGAGCCCCCGTACATGGCAGACTCTAGACCGTCGGTAGTGTGTGACCTCACTGAGCCCCCACACGTGGCAGACTCTAGACTGTCAGTGGTGTGTGACCTCGCTGAGCCCCCGTACGTGGCAGACTCTAGACCGTCAGTGGCGTGTGACCTCGCTGAGCCCCCGTACATGGCAGACTCTAGACCGTCGGTGGTGTGTGACCTCACTGAGCCCCCACACGTGGCAGACTCCAGACCGTCGGTGGTGTGTGACCTCAGTGAGCCCCCACACGTGGCAGACTCTAGACTGTCGGTGGTGTGTGACCTCACTGAGCCCCCACACGTGGCAGACTCCAGACCGTCGGTGGTGTGTGACCTCGCTGAGCCCCCCACACGTGGCAGACTCCAGACCGTCGGTGGTGTGTGACCTCGCTGAGCCCCCCACACGTGGCAGACTCCAGACCGTCGGTGGTGTGTGACCTCGCTGAGCCCCCACACGTGGCAGACTCCAGACCGTCGGTGGTGTGTGACCTCACTGAGCCCCCCACACGTGGCAGACTCCAGACCGTCGGTGGTGTGTGACCTCACTGAGCCCCCGTACGTGGCAGACTCCAGACCGTCGGTGGTGTGTGACCTCACTGAGCCCCCACACGTGGCAGACTCCAGACCGTCGGTGGTGTGTGACCTCGCTGAGCCCCCCACACGTGGCAGACTCCAGACCGTCGGTGGTGTGTGACCTCGCTGAGCCCCCCACACGTGGCAGAGCCTTCCTGATCCGCTCTGTGAGGTGTCCTTGTCCCTTCCGTGTCTCTGATGCCTCTGAGTTCCTGGGCTCCTTGGCTGTCCTCTCCTCGTGTGCCCGTTCTCAGTGACCTGCAGCCAGCATCCCTAAACCCCTTGCTGGGCCCTTGCACGTCGGTGTCTGTGCACCCAGCGCCGAACCCACACCCCTGTCTGCGCTCTGTTTGTGTGAATGCCCACATGGCCACCACAGGCGCTGTCAGTTACCCCACAGAGCCCCTCGGGGCCCCTCCCAGTCAGTGCCCCGACCTGCTCAGTGCTCCCCTGGCCCCCCGCACGGCACTGGCCTTGCCTGTTCTTGACCTTCATGCGTATGTAGACTCTTGGGTCTGGTTCTTCGGGTCATGGTCGTGTTCCTGAAGCTCACCCACCTTGTCACCTTTATCAGTCGTTGGATCCTTTTTGGGTCGTGCATTTTGCTTGCCCATTCTTC
The DNA here is from genome assembly GCF_051225735.1 of Oryctolagus cuniculus. Taxonomy (NCBI): domain Eukaryota; kingdom Metazoa; phylum Chordata; class Mammalia; order Lagomorpha; family Leporidae; genus Oryctolagus; species Oryctolagus cuniculus. Next base: position 5,544,655 of record NC_142867.1, on the reverse strand, counting down.
TGCCCGTGGACAGCATGCTTGTTCCAGCTCGGGCGGTTAGGAGTGGAGCTGCCTGGGCCTGGGCCTTCATTTCTTCTGTTGGTTCTCTTGGAAGCTGGGGCTTCAGAGGGGCGTCCGGTGGTTCCCCTGGGTGGCTGTGCCGTTCTGTGTCTCTCCAGCCATGAGTGGAGGTTCTGGTTACTCCACGTCTTCACCAGCGCTTGGATCATCAATTTTTATAATTTGAGTGTAAAACTATTTTCTGCTGTAGAAAAACTGATGAAAACAAGGAACATCAGCGGGGAAGGGCCCCTCCCTTCAGCCGTGGGTGCATGAGAGACGCCGACAACCAACAAAACCCAGAAGGGGCTCCCCGGCCTCTCCATCGTGAGACGCCGTCGCTCGCCACGTCCCTCCCGCTCCGCCCCAGTGTGGCTCGCTGTGCCTGGGAGTCCTCCTCCAGTTGTGTGTGAACCTGGGCTCTAGGAGAATGATCTTCGTTCTTACGTTTAGGACAGAGTTTTCCTGTTACACTGTATTAAGGTACCTGTTGAAAATGTTGACTGTTGAAATGTCTCCTCCTAGTTTTCGAGTGAATTGCCTTGTACCAGCTGAAATGGGACTGTCAGATCGGCTGCGTTCTGTGTGAGCCTAGGCAAGCTTCCCTTTTTTTTTTTTTTTTTTTTTTTAATATTTTTTATTTATTTTACTTGAAAGAGTTACAGAGAGGTAGATACAGAGAGAGAGGTCTTTCATCCGCTGGTTCACTCCCTAATTGGCCACAATGGCCAGAGTTGCGCCGATCCAAAGCCAGGAGCCAGGAGCCTCCTCCAGGTCTGCCACGTGGGTGCAGGGGCCCAAGCACTTGGGCCATCTTCCACTGCTTTCCCAGGCCACAGCAGAGAGCTGGACTGGAAGTGGAGCAGCTGGGACTAGAACCGGCGCCCACATGGGACGCCGGCGCTTCAGGCCAGGGCTTTAACCCGCTGCACCACAACGCCGGCCCTTGACTTTTTTTATTCTTTGAAGAATTCGGTAAATTTGAGTCCCCAAATCCATTTGAGTCATCATTAAAAATAAACTAAAACAAAAACAAAAAACCCTGTTGAACTGAAGGCGTGAAATCTTGTGGCATTTGGTTTCTAAGCAAACACTGAAAATGGCCGGTCTTGCCGCTGTTTTACCCATGGTACTAACTCATCCTTGACTTTCTTCACCCAAGGTACTGTGGCATAGTCAGTTCTTCTTAAATTTATTTTATTATTTGAGAAACAGAGAGAACTCCTGTTCTCTTGTTCACTCCCTAAATGCCACAGTGGCCAGGGCTTGGCCAAGGCCAAAAGCAAGAGCCAGGAACTCAGCCAGGTTTCCCACATGGGTGGCAGGAACCCAGCTACTTGAACCATCAGCTCCCACAGTCTGCATTAGCAGGAAGCTGGAGTCAGGACCTCAACCCAAGCACTCCAGTGCAGGGTGCTAGGCCAAACGGCCAACCCAAGGTTTGTGCTTTATCCGAAAGTCCTACTGGAGACACATATTCGGCACAGTAGCTGAAGGGGGAGGCAGCAGCACTGTGGTGTGATGAGTTGGGCTGTAGCCTGCAATGCCAGCACCCCGTACGGGCACCGGTTTGAGTCCCAGCTGCTCCATTTCTGATTCAGCTCCTTGCTGGTGTGCCTGGGAAAGCAGCTGAGGGTGACGCAAGTCCCCTGGGCCCCTGCCACCCACATGGGAGACAGGAGGGATCTCCTGCTCCTGGCTTCAACCTGGCCCAGCCCTGGCCACTGGGGCCATCTGGGGAGTGAAACAGCAGGTGGAAGATTTCTATCTCTCCCTCTCTCTCTTTGTAGTTCAGCCTTTCAAATAAAATAAATCCTTAAAGAAAAAGAGAAAAAGATGCCCTGGGGTCGCCTGCCCCCCGTACTGCGGTGACTGGGTTCCGGTCCCGGCTGCACTGCGGACTCCAGTGCTGCTGGTGCACACCCTGGGGGCAGCAGACGACAGCTTCAGTGCTCGAGTCCCTGCTGCCCACGTACGAGACCCACACTGAGTTCCAGGCTCCTGACTTCATCCTGACCCGGCCCCTGCTGATGCACGCATGCAGGAGTGAACCAGTGGACAGATGATGCCTCAGTGGACAGATGATGGCTCTCTGCCTTTGAAATAAGAAATCAGTCAGTCAGTCAGTCAGGGCCAGCACCGCGACACGGTGGGCTAAGCCTCTGCCTGCAATGCCAGCGTCCCATATGGGTGCTCCACTTCTGATCCAACTCCTTCCTAGAGCCTGAGAAAGCAGCAGGAGATGGCCCAAGTCTGTGGGCCTCTGCCACGTGGGAGACCCAAGTGAAGCTCCTGGCTTCTGTCCAGCCCAACCCTGGCCCCTTGTGAACCGGGAGCTGGAAGCTCTCCCTCTCCTCCCTCTGCCTCTCCCTCTCCCTCCCTCCCCCCTCCCTCTCCCCCTCCCCCTTCCCCTCCCTCTCCCCCTCCCCCTTCCCCTCCCTCTCCCCCTCCCCCTTCCCCTCTCCTTCTCCCTCTCTCCCTCTCTCCCTCTCCCTCTCCCTCCTTCTCTCCCTCTCCCTGTCTCCCTCTCCCTCTCCATCTCCCTCTCCTTCTCCCTCTCTCCCTCTCCCCCTCCCCCTCCCTCTCTCCCCCTCCCTGTCTCCCTCTCCCTCCCTCCCTCTCCCTCTCCCCCTCCCTCTCTCCCCCTCCCTGTCTCCCTCTCCCTCCCTCGCTCTCCCTCTCTCTCTCTCCCTCCCTCCCTCTCCCTCTCTCCCTCTCTCTCTCCCTCTCCCCCTCTCTCCCTCTCCCCCTCTCCCCCTCTCCCCCTCCCCCTCTCCCTCTCCCTGTCTCCCTCCCTTTCTCCCTCTCCCTCTCCCCCTCCCTCTCCCTGTCTCCCTCCCTCTCTCCCTCTCCCTCTCCCTCTCCCCCCTGTCTCTCTCTCCCTCTCTCTCCCTGTAACTCTGCCTTTCCAATAAGTTTTAAGTAAAAAATTAATGCTTTGAAATGTATTGGTCTGTGCTGTGTTTTCCTTCTAACACAGTTCTTCCCTGCTCTAAGAGGAAGGATGGCCCAGGGCCTTAGGAGACCAGGAGCAGGGGATGCGTGTGATGCGGTCGTCGTTTGTCTTCCCCGTGGGCCCTGTAAACCATGTCCACGCCAGCACAGCTGGTGCAGTCCCTGCCCGGGGCAGGTGCCGCGTGCGGGAGAGACGCGGGTCCTGCACAGAGGGGCACGTGTGTCTGACTGACCCCTCCGAGTCTTCTTCTTCGTGGGTTTGTTCAGCACCAGCGGATCACATGAAGACGGGAAGCCTTTGCTTGGAAACAAGGAAAAACCCAACCCAGAAGAGGCGCTGGCAGCCTCAGACGAGGCCGAAACCCAGGCGCTTCCCATCCTCCCACCGCTCTCCCCGTCCGTGCCCTTTCCTTTTAAGCCATCAAGGCTCAGAATCGGACGCTGCAGTTTAAGTACACTTCTTTCCTCTGTTGAGGCTCACGTCTATTTAGTTTGTTTACTCAGAAGGCAGAGAGAGAGCCGGGCACACATGGATCTCCCATCCTCCGTTCGTCCCCAGATGCCTGCAGCGCCAGGGCTGCGTGCTGGGAGCTCGCCCAGGACTTCCCTCTCAGTGCAGCGGCCTCGACCGTGTGGGAGCTGTGCTCACCTTGTTGTGTCGGGAGAGACGGTGAGATGCGGCAGTGGTCGGTGGGACATTTTGAAGAGACGGCATGAGCCCAGATGCACACACGTGGCGGCAGTGAGCGCAGGTGCCCGGCTGTGGCCGCTGCCGGAACGGGCGGCTGCAGTCCGCACACTGGTGTTCCGGGTTGTCCAGGTGAGCCCGCAGTGGCTTCACTGGGTTAGTCCAGGTGTCCTCCGGGCCGCGTCCACTTTCTTGCCTTTTCCAGCTCTAGAGGCGCGTGGCCACCCCCCCAAAGCAGCACAGCATGGCCACAGCCTCTGCAGTGGGGGTCCCCCTGGCCCCGGCCTCGCGGCCTCCCACTGAGATTCTCGAGATTATGTAGGGCACGCCCAGGCAGGGCAGGGTTCAGGGTCCTGACTTGGCGATGTCCTGCAGAGTCCCCTTTGCCGTGGAAGGGACGCGTTGCACAGGCTCCAGGGGCTGGGACGTAGACCTGCTAGAGGTGAGTGTCATCTAGTCCAGCACAAGGAGACTGGAGTTCACGCCCACTCTGCCACGCAGAGTGTGTGCGTTTAGGTGCCACCTCTAGCCCGAGATCTGTCTTCTGCCACATGGGTGCAGCGCGGGCCCCAGCCCCAGCACACTTACCCAGGCCCTGTGTTTGAGTTCTGGTGGGTGGTTCTCCGTCATGTGCCACAGTGGAATGCACGCGTGACGGTGGCCCCGCTGGAGGCTGTTGCTGGCAACATCGTGGCTGGCTGAGTGATGCCGCACGACCTGTCGCTGTGGGGAGCAGTGCGCGGCTGGGGAGGCCTGGCAGGCTCTCCCGCGCTTCAGCGAATCCCGATTCTGACGGGAGAGAAATATCTCTGTGTCTTTTCCTTTGTGGTAGCGGATCTGAGAAAGCACTGGAGTGAGGAATTCAAAACCAGAATTCAGTTCTGTTGATGGGGACTTTTTCCTCCTCTTTCTTTTCTTTTCTTTTTTTTTTTTTTTAAGATTTATTTATTTATTTGAAAGTCAGAGTTAACACACAGAGAAAGAGAGAGGTCTTCCATCCACTGGTTCACTCCCCACATGACTGCAATTGCCAGAGCTATGCTGACCTGAAGCCAGGAGCCAGGAGCTTCTTCCAGGTCTCCCACGTGGGTGCAGGGACCCAAAGACCTGGGCCATCTTCTGCTTTCCCAGGCCATAGCAGAGCGCTGGATCGGAAGTGGAGCAGCCAGGTCTCGAACTGGCACCCATATGGGATGTTGGTGCTTCAGGCCAGGGCGTTGACCCACTGCGACACAGCGCTGGCCCCTTTTCCTCCTTTTTCAAAAATGAAATCCCAGGGCCTGTGTTGAGGTGCAGCAGGTTAAGCCGCCACGTACAACACTGACCTCCCACACGGGCACCACGGGTTCCATTCCCGGCTGCTCCACTTCCAGTCCAGGGCCCGGCTAATGTTGTCTGGGGAAGCAGCAGAAGATGGCTCAGGTCCTTGGGCCGCTGGCACCCATGTGGGAGATCCCAGTGGAGTTCCAGGCTCCTGGCGTCGGCCTGGCCTGGCCCTGACCATTGCAGCCACTGGAGAGTGAACCAGCAGATAGAAGATCTCTCTGTCTCTCTCTCTCTCTGTCTCTCTCTCTCTCTAATTCTGCCTTTCAAATAAATAAATAAACCTCTGTAAAAGTGAATTTCTTCAGTGTTTTCACATGTGTGTGTTCATCTGGTTCGAGGCCATTTTAGGGAGGTGCTAATTCCACGTGACGAGTGTGTGCTGAGCCACTAGGCGCTCGGGAGACGGCGCGCACGCGAGAGGCTGTCAGAGGCCTGCTCCCGGCCCTCTCAAAGTCCGTCTCCTGTAGAAGTGTTGGGGGACGGCCTGGGAGAAACGTGCGGCCCAGGGGCTGAAGGCTGAGGAGGCGCGAGCCGCCAGCCGCGCGCTTGGGCTGGGGCCGGACAGGGCACGGTGTTGCTGGCGGAAGAAACGGCAGCGTTTGAAGGCCCGGAGGACGGTGGTGGAAGTTCAGTGTGGCTGGAGCTCAGGACGTGAGGAAGGCCAGGGAGGGCCGAGGTAGCGTCGGGAGCAGCGCAGGAGAGCCGGGCCCACGGGAGGAGAGCCGGGCACGTTCCGCCCGACTCAGGACTGCGCGGACTCTGGTCAGCTGTGTCCCTGCTTCCCCGTCCTGAGAGCCCCTCCCAAAGCAGCTGCAGGAAGGCAGTGTGCAGACGCGCTCCCAGCTCCAGGAGAGCCCTGCCGTGGTCGGGGCCACGGTCGGCTCAGATGGGAGCCCCTGAGACTGCAGGGTAGGGGACAGTCCTGTTGCTCTTAGCTGCGGGGACTTTCGTGATCTGTGGCCCTGCAGATTTTCTGCATACTTGGAGCAAAATTCAGCGGAAATAGAATCCGTGGCCGTTTGCATCGTGTCCTGCCCGTGGTGGCCGTGGGCTCTGTGTGGACGGTCGCCCCGTTGCTAAGGATCTGCGTCTGTGACTTAGTGTGTGCCAGGGGAGGGTGGAGGAGGCACCGGGTGAGCAGGCAAGCACTCCGCCCTCCCCCAGAAGCCTCCTCTTCCCACGGCCCGCACACGTCGCCCCGCACGCTGCTGGGACTAAGAGGCAGGTGGGTTCAGGCTGGAGACCCGTGAGCCCCCTGCGTTCCTTAGGTTTGACAGCCTCTGTCTCCCTCCAGGCTGGAGACCCGTGAGCCCCCTGCGTCCCTTAGGTCTGACAGCCTCTGTCTCCCTCCAGGCTGGAGAGCCGTGAGCCCCCTGCGTCCCTTAGGTCTGACAGCCTCTGTCTCCCTCCAGGCTGGAGAGCCGTGAGCCCCCTGCGTCCCTTAGGTCTGACAGCCTCTGTCTCCCTCCAGGCTGGAGAGCCGTGAGCCCCCGCGTTCCTTAGGTCTGACAGCCTCTGTCTCCCTCCAGGCTGGAGAGCCGTGAGCCCCCGCGTCCCTTAGGTCTGACAGCCTCTGTCTCCCTCCAGGCTGGAGACCCGTGAGCCCCCGCGTTCCTTAGGTCTGACAGCCTCTGTCTCCCTCCAGGCTGGAGACCCGTGAGCCCCCGCGTCCCTTAGGTCTGACAGCCTCTGTCTCCCTCCAGGCTGGAGACCCGTGAGCCCCCGCGTTCCTTAGGTCTGACAGCCTCTGTCTCCCTCCAGGCTGGAGACCCGTGAGCCCCCCGCGTTCCTTAGGTCTGACAGCCTCTGTCTCCCTCCAGGCTGGAGAGCCGTGAGCCCCCGCGTCCCTTAGGTCTGACAGCCTCTGTCTCCCTCCAGGCTGGAGACCCGTGAGCCCCCGCGTTCCTTAGGTCTGACAGCCTCTGTCTCCCTCCAGGCTGGAGAGCCGTGAGCCCCCGCGTCCCTTAGGTCTGACAGCCTCTGTCTCCCTCCAGGCTGGAGACCCGTGAGCCCCCGCGTTCCTTAGGTCTGACAGCCTCTGTCTCCCTCCAGGCTGGAGACCCGTGAGCCCCCGCGTCCCTTAGGTCTGACAGCCTCTGTCTCCCTCCAGGCTGGAGAGCCGTGAGCCCCCCGCGTCCCTTAGGTCTGACAGCCTGTGTCTCCCTCCAGGCTGGAGAGCCGTGAGCCCCCGCGTTCCTTAGGTCTGACAGCCTCTGTCTCCCTCCAGGCTGTTCAACCTGACGCTGAAGAAGCTTGTGGTGCTCAAAGAAATGGACAAAGACCTGAACTCCGTGGTCATCGCTGTGAAGCTGCAGGTGCGCGGGGCGGGTTGGTGTCCAGGGCCGGGAGCGGGCTCACCCGCCACTGCACGGCCACAGAAACGTCCCTGCCCGCACAGGGCGGCAGGGCCCGGCGCCAGGTGTCCAGGGCCAGGAGCGGGCTCACCCGCCACTGCACGGCCACAGCATCATCTCTGCCCGCACAGGGCGGCAGGGCCCGGCGCCAGGTGTCCAGGGCTGGGAGCGGGCTTACCTGCCACTGCACGGCCACAGAAACGTCCCTGCCCGCACAGGGCGGCAGGGCCTGGTGCAGCGAAGCAGAGCCAAGGAAACCCCGTTTCTGTACGCCTGATTGCCCCCGCCCGCCTATCGAGATTAGCTGAGGATCGAGGGACGCAGGTGCTGGAGCGTCTTGCAGCTGCTCAGCAGGACGCGGTGTGGGTGGGCGATGCCTGGGTGGGCGATGCCTGGGTGGGCGGTCTCGGGAGCTTTCCTCCGTGTGGAGAATGCTTACAGCCTAGGACTTCGGACTTGGCAATCTGCAGAGCACCGGGGCAGTCGTCCTCTGAGCAGTCCCTCACCTAGTTCCTTACGCTGCGGCCTCTTGGCCGATGCAGCACGCTTCCCGACCGTGTACTCTGAGTATTCCTGAGTCAGGGAAGGAGGTGGGGGAAGCAGCCTCAGACGGAAGCGTTCAGTTGCCAGCCAGTTACCGAGTGGCAGAAGTGGGCAAGTGGGTGGTTTCTGTTAACTCAGACCCTACTACCCGTCTGTCCTTAACTGGTTAGCGCCTTCCTACTAGACTCCCTGACCCTTATTGCGATTCTGAAATGCATTGGCGTCAGTAAACAGTGGTCACTTTCTTCAGCCTGAGGTTGGAGCATTTATTTATTTATTTTTAAAGATTTATTTTATTTATTTGAAAGACAGAGTTCCGTAGAGAGAGAGAGAGAGGTCTTCCATCTGCTGGTTCACTCCCCAGGTGGCCGCAACGGCCAGAGCTGCGCCGATCCTAATGCCCTGGCCTGAGCACCAGCATCCGGTATGGGCGCCAGTTCTAGTCCCGGCTGCTCCACTTCCAATCCAGCTCTGCTGTGGCCTGGGAAAGCAGTAGAAGATGGCCCAAGTCCTTGAGCCCCTGCACCTGCGTGTGAGACCCAGAAGAAGCTCCTGGCTTCGGATCGGCGCAGCTCCAGCCCTTGCGACCATCTGGAGAGTGAACCATCGGATGGAAGACCTCTCTCTCTCTCTCTGTCTCTCTCTCTGTCTCTGCCTCTCCCTCTCCTCTTCTCTCTGTGTAACTCTGACTTTCAAATAAATAAATAAATCTTTAAAAAAAAAAAAAGAAAATAGCAAGCTGTAGGATAACTCCCTCCTAAGCAGAGTATTTTATTAGCTGGCTCACTTATTTTTTTTTTTTAAGATTTATTTTATTTATTTGAAAGGCAGAGAGAGAGGGAGAGACAGTTCTTCCATCTGCCAGTTCACTCCCCAAATGGCCGCAATGGCTGAGGCTGGGCCTATCTGGAGCCAGGAGCCTCCTCCAGGTCTCCCACATGGGTGCAGGGTCCCAAGCACTTGGCCATCCTCTGCTGCTTTCCCAGGCACATTAGTGCAGAGCTGATTGGAGCAGCCAGGTCTCGAACCTGTGCCCACATGGGATGCCGATGCCACAGGCAGCTGCTGTACCCGCTGTGCCACAGCGCTGGAGCCGGCTCACTTATTACAGAACAGTCTGTTGCCTTAACGCTGGCTTCATTACAGTCCGCCTCCAGCACTCACGGTGTGCAGATCACACACTGGGTCCTCTGGTCTCGTCCCGGGGTGAGCACTTCGTGACTTCAGTCCTCAAACGTGCAGCGTTTCAATGACCCCTGTGAATCCCTGTATGTCCCATCTCGTGTTCCAGTTCCCTCCTCATCTGTGTGCATGATGGCTCCCAAATCTGTGAAGTGTCCGCGGCCGCCGTGGGGCAGTGCCGTGAGGTGCAGCTCTCCGTGCCGTGCCCTCCTTTCCCGACGCTGCCCCCATTTCTAGGCCACAGGCGGTGCCCCCGTTCTCAGGCCGTTCCCTGCGCGGAAGGCTGTCGCTGTCCCCTGCACACACTGTTGAGTGGTTTTCAAAATTCGCTACTAGTGAGCCACCCCTACAGTTAAACGTGTTTACCCAATTGAATAATTTCTTTTATTTTCTGATGAAGTATTTAACACTTTCTAAAATTATACCAAACACAATTATCCTAGATTTTTTTTCATTACTTCTGAGCATCTGGAAGTAATTAGGAAAATAATCACATTTGGGGCTGGTGCTGTGGTATAGTGGGCTAAGCCTCTGCCTGCAGTGCCAGCATCCCACATGGGCGCTGGTTCAAGTCCCGGCTGCTCCACTTCCGATCCAGCTCCCTGCTAATGTACAGTAGAAGTTGGCGCAAGTGCTTAGGACCCTGCAGCCGCCTGGGAGACCCAGAGGAAGCTCCTGACTTCAGATTGGCCCAGCTGCAGCCATTTGGGGAGTGACCCAACAGATAGAAGACCTTTTTCTCTGTCTGTAACTCTACCTCTCAAATAAATAAAATCTTAAAAGAGTTTGTAAATTATCTTCTAAAAAAAAAGAAAAAGTTGAGCCGGCGCCACGGCTCACTGGGCTAATCCTCCGCCTTGCAGCGCTGGCACACCGGGTTCTAGTCCCGGTTGGGGCGCCGGATTCTGTCCCGGTTGCACCTCTTCCAGGCCAGCTCTCTGCTGTGGCCCGGGAGTGCAGTGGAGGATGGCCCAGGTGCTTGGGCCCTGCACCCCATGGGAGACCAGGAGAAGCACCTGGCTCCTGCCATCGGATCAGCGCGGTGCGCCGACCGCAGCGCGCCAACCGCAGCGCGCCAACCGCAGCGGCCATTGGAGGGTGAACCAACGGCAAAAGGAAGACCTTTCTCTCTGTCTCTCTCTCTCACTGTCCACTCTGCCTGTCAAAAAAAAAAAAAAGAAAAAGAAAAAGAGTCAGGTTCACCTGCTCGGTCGTCTGGTAGTTACCTTCCGGGCGTCTACTACAGGCCTGCCGTAAGCAGCATCAGCGCAGGATGCGGTCCACGGCCTCGAGGCCCTGCGATGCGTCTGCTGTCGGGGTGAAACCCCCGGGGCATCGCTGACATCCTCTCCCGGTGGCTGTTTGCTCTGAAGGCAACAGTGCTCATTCTGTGCCGCCTTCGCCCAGACGTGCCCAAGCAGCCGGCTGCAGCTGTGACCACGACCTGCTGAAGGGGAGAAAAGCAGTGTGGCTGCAGAATGTGCTGGAGAGAGCAGTGAAGACGGTGCCCGTCTCTGCAGCTCTGTGTGAGGAGGTGGTCGTGTGCACGAGCATTCCAGCTCCACAGGGCACGGGCTTTGTCGCGGGGGGGTGCCGGCGCCGGTGCCCATCCTCTGGCGCAGCCGCCGCTCCCGGAAGTGCTTTGGATGCTCTGCGAACTGATTTCCTGTGGTCGGAAGCTGAACTCTGGAAAATGAACAACCTGATTCTGTCTCTTAAAAAATATGTATTTATTTGAAAGCAAAGTTACAGAGAGAGGGAAAGAGAGAGAGAATCGTCAATTCCCTGGCTCACTCCACAAAGGACTGCACAGGCTTGGACTGGGTCAGGCTGAAGCCAGGTGCCTAGAACTCCATGCAGGTCTCCCACGTGGTGGCAGCGGCCCAGGCCCTCGGGCACCTGCCTGCGGCCTTCCCAGGCGCACCCGCGGGGAGCTGGATTCGAAATGCCACCCCAGGTGGCACTCCCTGGGGTGCGGACGCTGCAGGCAGAGGCTTCGCCCCTGCAGGTGCCGTCCCTGTGCCGCGCCTTCAAGGAAGACAGCGAGCGTTTGCTGCCCAGGATGAGCAAAAGCTGAGCCTTCAAGTGGAAACTGGGGGAAACTTGTCTCTGCGCTGTGCGTTTAGCAGCTTCCCGGTTCTTCGTGGCTTTTCCGAGCAGATCAGAGGCGATGTTAATGTTTCTAGCTTGTTAGGTTGACTAATGGAAGATGCACCTCTGCCGTATTTGTGGAGCTAACCAGCGCCTGAGATTTCAGGATTATGCTGGGTAAGAGATCAGTCAACGAGTAAAGTGGGCCAGTAGATTGAATTTTGCTTTTCACTTGTATTTTGAAATAATTTTTAAAATACAGAAAAGATGCAGGAATAGTACAAAGAGTTCTTGTTTGTCCCTGGCCGTCTTCCCTCTGATAACGTCTTCGATGACTCATTCATGAAAACGAAGATGTCCGCCTGGGTGTGGCACCGTTAACCAGATGGCCGCATGCCTTCAGACTTCAGGGTGCTCCACTCTGTCTTCCTGTTAACTGATCGGACTTGGATGCGTGAGAGTGTAAATGTAAAGCCTCTCTGACATGGTTAGAGGTCTGTGAAGCCAACCTGTAAGGAACTAACACTTGCGGCGTTGTGGTGCATCATCCCGGAATTTCCATGATTATCTGAAGACGCTGTCAGATTCTCTCCTTTCCAGTGACATACCTCCCTGAGACCGGATTTTTTTTACATATACTCAACCAAAACAGTATTTTGGGACAAATTACATACAGAAACAGGTAGATTCCAGCTGTCTGATTAAGCCATACATCTCCCTCACACACTGCTGATGGAACTGTGAAATGGGGCAGCCCTTTGGACCTCAGATCTTACTGCTGGCTGTGTAGCCGAGAGAAGTGAGAACACAGAACCTAGCCCGTAGATGTTCACAGCAGCAGGGCTCGCCACAGCCAAAGAGAACAACTCGGGACAGCCCATGAGTGACGAATGAAGGTTATCCAGAGGGCAGACTATCATTTGACAATTTAAAAAAATGCATGCATCCGTCCACAAAGATGAACCCTGAAAACCTTGTGCCAAGTGAAAGAAGTCAGTCACCAAACACCTTCCTAGGATTTTCGTGAGCTGCCCGCAGCGGGCAGGTCCCTGAAGGCGGGAGGTAGGGTCGTGGGTCCGAGGGCAGGGGCCGGGGCGGACACGTGGGAGGTGACAGCTAAAGAAGGTGCTGACAGCAGCTGCTGACGGCGGCACAACCCGAATGTAACAAAAGCCATGTAGCTGCCTGCTTGGAGCCAACTGTGTGGTGGTTGGAGTCTGTCCTGGTACAGCTGTTCTTTAAAAAAAAAAAAAAAAAAAACACTGCTGTTTTCTCACTAAGTTGTTTTGTTTTAGAAAACATCTTTCATCAAAGATGTGCATATGTAAACATGTAATCAGTTTGTCATTTTGGGGGTTAAGATTTTTTTTTTAAAGAGAGAGGACTTGCATCCACTGGTTCACTCCCGACAGCCACAACATCCAGGCTGGACCCGGCTGAAGCCAGGAACCAGGAACTCCATCCTGACCTCCGGCCCGGGTGGCAGGGCCCGAGGACGTCCGTCATCTGCTGCTTTGCAGGGTGCGTTGGCAGGGAGCTGGGCTGGAAGCAGAGCAGCCGGGACGGGAGCCGGCACTGGGGTGCGGTGCCAGCCTCAGAGCGGCCGCCGTCCTGCTGTGCTGCAAGGCCGGCCCCGTGGGGCCCCCGTTACTGTGAGTGAGTTGATGATATTTTCAAGTATCTGTCTTAATTCCTAACGTGATGAGTAGCAGTAGCTACACCTGGAGAAGCAAAGCCTGTTCGGGATCCTTCGCAGTTTTTGAGAATGTGGAAGGTCCTCAGATCAAAACGTTAGAAGTCGTCGTAGCAGAAGGAAAGAGACAAGCAAAAGAAAAGAAAATGCTGGGATGCATTCTTGAAAATACGCTGATGGCAGAAGCTGGGATTCCCGTATTTAAATGGGGAAAACACATTTTCAGACACCCGGGAGAGCTCGGGCAGGTCCTCAGCCGTCACTGCAGCGCTGCTAGGTTTCTGCAGGACAGAGCACCGAAGGCGTTTAACTTTAAAAAGAAGCGTTTGAAACACCAGGAACCTCGGGGTGAGTTTTGGCCCATCAGCTGAGGCACCGCTTGGGATGCCGCATCCTGTGTCAGAGGGCCTGCTTCCAGGCCGGCAGGTGATGGCTCAAGTACTTGATCCCTGCCACCCACGTGGGAGACCTGGATTGGGTTCCAGGCTCCTGGCTTTGGCTTGGCCCAGTCTCGCTGTTGCAGGCGTTTGAGGACTGAGCCAGTAGATAGAAGACTGATCTCCCTTGTCCCTCCTCTTCTCCTTCCCTCCCCCTTCTCCAGCCTTTCTGCCTTTCAAGGAAAGCGAAAATTAATTTAAAAAAGTAACTAATACACTCAGTGGTGCTACCTTTGTGTTCTGTAGTGATAATATTAGATAGATTGTTTTGCCTCTGTGCTGCAAATACAGAGAGATTCTGTAATATAAACAAAGGACATGAGACGATACTAAAGGTAATTTTTAGATTGGATGCAAGTGGCAGGGTCCCAGGCACCGGGAAGAAACAAACGCTAGGATGCGTGAAACCTGCATCTCAGGAAGGGGTAAAGACGATGCCTGCGCCGGGCTGGGCACGGGCCAGGCCTCTGATGCCTGCACCCGCGTCCTGCTGCCTCGCACATGCAGAGTCCTCTCCACTTGGGATAGAAATGTGTACAGACACTCACGGCGCATATTTGGATGGAGAGATTTCGGACAGTGGGAGGTGATGTGTCCTGTGGGGAAAGGCGTAAGATAAAGGGGCTGGTGCGGGGCTGATGCTGTGGTGCAGTGGGTTCAGCTGCCTCCTGCGATGTGCACTTCCCAGATGGGCACAGGTTCAAGTCCCAGCAGCTCCACTTCCAATCCAGCTCCCTGCTAATGTACATGGGAAAGCGGAGGAAGATGACGACCCAAGTGCTTGGACCTCTCCGCCCGTGTGGGAGACCAGGGTGGAGTTGCAGACTCCTGGCTCCAGCCTGGCCCGGCCCAACAGATGGAAGATCTCAGTCTGTCTCTCCCTGGCTCTCTGTAGCTCTGCCTTTCCAATAAAGTAACGTCGTTAAAGGGGGATAGAGAGTGCTGGGGTGGAGGAAGTCAGCAGATGACCGGCGGGGCTCAGGACTCAGGGCCGAGCTCATTGAGAGAGACTGCGAGGGGAGGGCTCAGGGCCGAGCTCATTGAGAGAGACTGCGAGGGGAGGGAAGTGAGGGAGTGAGCCAGGTGTGGTCTGGGAGAAGAACCTCCAGGCAGGGGAAGCAGCCAGTGGGGGGTTGGGGGGGCAGGGCCCCGGGGCCCCAGGGCAGGCATGGCTCTGGCAGACTCGGGAGGAAGAGGGGCAAGCATTGAGGCTGGGAGGAGGGGGTGGGGGTTGGGGGCTGGATTATTACACGGCCTGTGGCTTTCATTCTGTGGGAATGGAAGGTTGTGGACAGAGAGTGAGAAGGTTCTCTGGCTGCGATAAGTCTAAGTCGGAGGAAGGAGTCAGTTAACCGGTGCTGGAGGTGAGAGCCCAGGCCCTCCTGCCTGCATGGTGAGAGGACACCAGAGGACAGCGGTTCTGGGAGCACCTCGCGGGCAGCTCAGTCAGGAGCCAGGGAGAGGTGTGGGCGTTCGGCCTAGCGGTTAGACACCCGCATTCTACCCAGGGAACCTGAGTCGGTCCCAGCTTCTGGAGGCAGCAGGTGATGGCTGTAGTGCTTGGGTGCCTGCCGCAGCGTGGGAGACTCCGTCTGGATTGCGTTCTGGGCCCCTGGCTTGAGCCAGGACTCAAAGCTGGGCCTCCGAGCCGGGCACTCTGGCAGCGGGTGTGGGCGCCCACACAGCCTCTCCACGGCTGCCCCTGACTGGTTTCTTCAGAAGCCACAAGGACGAGGCTGGTCCCGGGATCCACGGACGGAGGCTGCTGGAGACGGGAAGGGTGCTCGGCTGCATCTGCGAGGAGACGTGAGAGGACTTGAGAGCAAAAATAGACGGCTCCGGAGGCTGTGCTGTGGAGGGGCAGCCTGTGGGGGAGCTGGCAGGGCCTGTGGGACGAGGAAAGAGACGGTTCGGAAGGCGAGGGGAGTTAATGATGTAAGGGAGGAGAGGTGGCAGGCGAGTGAGAAGAGCTGGGGGCCCTGGGCCCGTGACTCTGGCTGGCAGCGGAGGCGTGTGCGGGAAAGCAGGAGGGAGTGGGGTGTGCGCAGGTCCAGCGGCAGCGTGTGTGGGAGGCGGCTGCCTCCCCTCAGGAGGAGGGATCGGGGTCATCCGCTTGGAGTGGGGGATATAAGGTGCTGGGGACTTGAGGGAGCAGTGTAGTCATCGTCCGCAAGGAGAGTGGGAAGTGAAGGGACTTGGGGGTACAGCGGCTACCGGGCCATGCTGCAGCCCACTTTTTATTTATTTATTTTTATTTTGACAGGCAGAGTGGACAGTGAGAGAGAGAAAGGTCTTTCTTTTGCCGTTGGTTCACCCTCCAATGGCTGCCGCGGCTGGTGTGCCGCGGCCGGCGCACCGCACTGATCCGATGGCAGGAGCCAGGTCTCCCATGGGGTGCAGGGCCCAAGTACTTGGGCCATCCTCCACTGCACTCCCAGGCCATAGCAGAGAGCTGGTCTGGAAGAGGGGCAACCGGGACAGAATCCAGCGCCCCGACCGGGACTAGAACCCGGTGTGCCGGCGCCGCAAAGCGGAGGATTAGCCTACTAAGCTGCGGCGCCGGCCTGCAGCCCACTTAAGATTGGGGTCATCAACGCCAGGTCAGACGGCTAGCCTGACTGCGCGTTTCTCTGCAGGCCTGTTCCACTGCTGCCCTTGGACTGAAACAGGGCCGTGATTCACCAAGTGAGCGTGCCGGAGGTGGAGCAGCGCAGGGCGGTGGAGGCCGGGAGTGTGCAAGGGCGCGTCCTAAGGACCACGCGGGCAGGGCAGGGAGGAGGGGGACCCACACCAGGGCACGGGGACGTGAGAAGAGGGGAGGGCCGCGGAGTGCGGCTGCTGGGGCTGGAAGGATGGCTGTTGGCGAGCGGGAGTGGGAGTGGGAGGCACGAGATCGAGACCGGGTACTGGATGTAACGCGCAAGGCCCAGCTAGGACCTGGGGGTGAGCCAGGCCGTTAGGAAGAGCGTTACTGAAATCACGGGGATTTACAAGTAGGGGAGCACTGGGGGAGCAGTGAGTCACTCAGGAGCTAAAATCTAGGCGTGAGCGGGGGTGACTGGCGATTACGGAACAGCAGCCACAGGAACGGGGAGCTGAGCCGATGACGTCAACTCCGAGTGGGAAGTAGGAGGGAGAATGTTCCAGAGCCGGGAGACCACCTGCCCGCCAAGCCCCGTGGTTTGTGGCTTGTGGGAGAAAAGCGGGCACGTGAGAGGGCGGCCCCCAAGGCCGCGTCTCCAGGGAGGACTGGGCTCCTGGCCCAGCTGCTGTTGGGCCTGTGGCCACATGGTTCCCTTTAGGGAGCCGCCCTGTGCGCTGCAGAGTGGCCAGCAGCACCCCCGGCCCACGCTGCAGATGCCAGGACCCTGCTACCCAGTGACAACCAGAAGTGCCTCGGGTGTTACCACGTATCCACCGTGAGGCAGAATCACGCCTGGTTGAAAACCGCTGTCCTCCTTTGGCTGCATTTTCTGTGCCCATTTTTCTGGAGATTCCCCAAGGCAACAGCCTGACCACACTGGGGCCAGAGCTTCTGAAGGCCCAGCAGTCGCGGGCGTCTCCTGCGGTTCTGGTCGGTGCAGTGAGATGTTACTCTAACTAGAAGCATTCTCAAATGCTGTAGCCAGGAAATTTTCTCGCCTGCATTAAACAAAATGAAAGTTAGAGGTGGAGAAGAAACCTAAATGTAAAAACTAAAGTTACAAAACTTCTGTAGGAAAGTGAAGCAGAAAAATGTCCCAGCCTTGGAATAGGTGAGGGTTTCTTAGGAGCCAGAAAGCATAGCCATAAAAGAAAAAATAATAAAACGGACTTGATGAAAATTAGCCTACATCATCAAGGGCCACCACTAGGCAAATAATTAGTAAGAAAATATGTACAGTGTGTCTATCTGACCAATGACTTCTAGAAAATGGAAAAAACCTGCAACTCAAGACAGATAGCCCTGTTGTTTTAATGGACAAAGAAATTCCATCGGGCACCGCTTAAGTGGAGATTCACACATGCCCCCTGAACTGTGGGATTCGTCTCAGAGAAGTGCACCACCCAAGACCCAGCAGCTCGACCCGAGGGGTTTACCCAGCATAGAGCGAATGCCCGCGCAGGATAGCAGCGTTAGCCGCAATACCCAAGATCTGGGAAGGACCCCCGTGTGAACCTGCAGCCACGGAAGAATGGATGAGCCAGGGTGGGGCTTTCCGCTCAGCCGAAGCAGGGTGAGCTGGTACCGCAGGCAGCAGGCTGTGCGCCTCCGGCAGTCCTGTTGGGCGAAGAGGCCCAGCAGAGAGCAGTGCGCGCTGTGTGAGACGGTGTGGGCTGAGTGGGAAGACCCTCGCTGCACTGTCTGGAGCACTTGAGGGGATCCTGACTTTATCCAGGGGTGGGTCACGCAGGTGTGTATATGTACCAGTTCATCAGTCTGTGCGCCTAGGGTTGAGGTGCTGCACTGTTAGCTAAACGGAACCTCAATTTAAAAAAGTAGCTTTTGGGGCCGGCGCCGCGGCTCACTAGGCTAATCCTCCGCCTGCAACACTGGCACACTGGGTTCTAGTCCCGGTCGGGGCGCCGGATTCTGTCCCGGTTGCCCCTCTTCCAGGCCAGCTCTCTGCTGTGGCCCGGGAGTGCAGTGGAGGATGGCCCAAGTCTTTGGGCCCTGTACCTGCATGGGAGACCAGGAGAAGCACCTGGCTCCTGGCTTCAGATCAGCGCGGTGCGCCGGCCGCAGCAGCCATTGGAGGGTGAACCAATGGCAAAGGAAGATCTTTCTCTCTCTCTCTCTCACTGTCCACGCTGCCTGTCCAAAAAAAAAAAAGTGGCTTTTGGGGACCTGGAAGAAGCTCTTGGCTCCTGGCTTTCAATCAGCACAGCTCTGGCCGTTGTGGCCAATTGGGGAGTGAACCAGCGGATGGAAGACCTCTCTCCCTCCCTCTCTGTCTCTCTCTCTCTGCCTCACCAGCTCTCTACCTCTCCTTCTCTGTTTAACTCTGACTTTCAAATAAATAAATCTTTAAAAAATAAAATAAAATTTAAAAGTGGCTTTTGCTCAGGCCTCCTACTGATCTCTTCTTATAGTTTAAGAATAATTTGGCTCACCTTAATTATTTTGAGATAAATTTATTGACTGCTATTATATTGTGATTTCTTCTGTAGAAAACAGTCTATCACTTATTTTCTGAGTTTAATAATGCCAACTGGGACAGGCATTTGGTCACTTGGGACACTCACATCCCATATCAGAGTGCCTGATTCACGTTGCCACTCCTCCACTTCCAATCCAGCTTCCTGCAGTTGTGCGCCCTAGGGGCAGCAAGTGATGGCTCAAGTACGTGGGAGACCTGGAGTTACTGCGGCACAGTTAAGCTACATTTGTCATGCCGCCGTCCTTGATCAGAGTGCTGGTTCAGTTCCAGCTGCTCCACTTCTGGTCCAGCTTCCTGCTGATGTGCCTGGGAAAACAGCAAAGAGGGCCCAAGCACTTGGTGCCCTGCCACCCACGTGAGAGACCTGGGTAGAGTTCTTAGCTGCTGGCTTCAGCCTGACCCAGCCCTAGCTGCTTCAACCATTTGGGGAGTGAACGAGCAAGTGAAAGATTTTCCTTCACTCTCCCTCCCACCCCTTCTCTCCCCACCCCCTCTTTCTCACCGTCACTCTGCCTTTCAAATAAATAAATAAATAAGTACATAAATATTTTTTTAAAAAATATTTTAAAAAAATATTTATGTACTTGAGACGCAGTTACAGAGAGAGGGAGAGACAGAGATTTTCTATCCGCTGATTCACTCCCCAGATGACCACAATGGCTGGAGCTGGGCCGATCTGAAGCCAGGAGCCAGGAGCTTCTTCCAGGTCTCCCACGCAGGTGCAGGGACCAAGCACATGGACCATCTTCTACTGCTTTGCCAGGCCATCAGCAGCGAGCTGGATAGAAAGTGGAGCAGGGGCCGGCTCTGGCGTAGTGGGTAAAGCCACCACCTGCAGTGCTGGCATCCCATGTGGGCTTCGTTTCTAGTCCCTGTTACTCTAATTCCGACCCAGCTCTCTGCTGTGGCCTGGGAAAGCAGTAGAAGATGGCCCATGTCCTTGGGCCCCTGCACCCATGTGGGAGATCTGGAAGAAGCTCTTGGCTCCTGGCTTCAGATTGGCGTAGCTCTGGTCATTACAGCCATGTGGGGTGTGAACCAGCGAATGGAAGGCCTCTTTCTCTCTCTCTCTGTCCCTGTCTCTGTCTCTCTGTCTCTCTCTCTCTCTGCCTCTCTATAAGTCTGCCTTTCAAATAAATAAATATTTAAAAGGAAAGAAAGAAAGTGGAGCAACTGGGACTCAAACCGGCACCCATGTGGGATGCCAGCACCCAGGCAGATGCTTAACTTACTACACCACAGCACCGGCCCCCAAGAGAACCATTGCAGCAGAAACACTGGCTGGACAACTGTGCAGTTCTTGCAGAAGGAGAAGATGAGATCAGCCCCTCGAGAACATGTTGTTATTATGAATAGGGATTGGAGAGCCTGTTTTCAAGTTCTGGCTCCTTCCCAAATCCAGCTTCCTGCTAACGCATCCCGGGAAGCAGCAGGGGGCAGCTCAGGGAGTCGAGTCCCTGCCACCCACGTGGGAGACCTGGCTGGGGTTCCAGGCCCCTGGCCCCAACCTGGCCCAGCTCTGGCTGTTAGGGGCATTTGGGGAGTGAACTAAATAAACAAATGCATTTTTTAACGTGATTTCCTTGGAGTTCACTCTCTCGGGCCGTCCTGTGCGAGTGTAGATAGTGCTTTGCTCCCTGGCTGCTTTCCGGAACGGTTGCTCTCACTTCGCCGTCAGCGGGGAACGAGTGCAAATCTTGCCACCACATCCTTACCCACCTTGAATGTTGTAAAAATTTTTTTTTTATTGTTGCTACTAATTTTAGAGCTGTGATTTTTTTCTTCTTAGACAAATGTTTGAGCGTCATTTATGTACCGGCTGTGATTTTCTGGAACTCGTGTTGAACAAGACAGCTCTGTGTCCTAGTGAGATGCGTTAACAGCGCTAGGGCATCTAACCCAGGCCAGGTTGGAAGGGGAGGAGCTGAAGGGAGAAGATGTTCCCTAAGCTGAGACCTGAAGCAGGCCCGTGAGCCGTGCGCAGCAGCAGCAGAGGGGAGGCGTGAGGGGCGGCCCGAGCGGAGGGTCCGTCAGAGGGGAGAAGGGCAGGCTGCGGTGGGGGCCTGGGCGACCTCAGACGTGGTCCCAAGCGTCTCTGAGCACCGCCCCCTGGGGAGAACCTGCTGCGTACCGCTCGGAAAATCACGCCTCTGACCTTGAGCGGAGTGCGGCTGAGACGAGGACGTGCGTGGACGGTCACAGCGCGTCTTCCTGTGGCCTGACTCCTGG
This sequence comes from Oryctolagus cuniculus, assembly GCF_051225735.1. Classification (NCBI taxonomy): domain Eukaryota; kingdom Metazoa; phylum Chordata; class Mammalia; order Lagomorpha; family Leporidae; genus Oryctolagus; species Oryctolagus cuniculus. The sequence continues at coordinate 5,523,977 of NC_142867.1, read as the reverse complement.
GGACACGGCCTTGACAGATGTTATTTGTTTTCTTGGTTTCAGGGTTCAAAAAGGATTCTTCGCTCCAACGAGATCATCCTGCCAGCCAGTGGCCTGGTGGAAACAGAGCTGCAGCTCGCCTTCTCCCTCCAGGTAGGAACGTGGTCCCAGACAGTCCTGCAGCCTGGAGAGCGTGCTCCCCCGAGGGCGAGACGAGGGAAGGTCCCCGAGCAGCGCCCCCGCTGCCCCCGAGGGGCACCGAGACCTCCCGGGCTGCCGGGGAGCCAGCTGCCCCCTCCCCCTTTCCTGGCTGAGACCACCTGCCGGGGCCCCTCGTCCTGCCACGCTCGGCTCTGTCCCCTCCTTCCGGGTCCTCAGTGTGTACCCCACCCATGTGATCATCCCCTTCCTTCTCTCCCTTCACCCTCCTCCTCCTCCTCCCTCCTCCCTCCTCCCTCCTCCCTCCTCTGATGTATCTCATCCTAATCCCGGCAACCCAAATCGAAATACCTGGGATCACACGGCAAAGCCGTAGTTTCTGAACACCCGTGGACCCGGGGCTTAGCGGAAGCCCCTCCGGCGGCGTCTCACCCACGACTCTGCCACACCCGACCTCCCCTTTCTCAGGGAAGCTGGGGCGGGGGACGACTGTGTGTCCCGAGCCGGGACCAGAGCCCAGCAAGGCCCTGCCTGCCGAGTCACCACCCTTGGCCGTGTCTTGTGCTCAACAGTACCCTCACTTCCTGAAGCGAGACGCCAACAAGCTACAGATCATGTTGCAAAGAAGGAAGCGCTACAAGAACCGGACCATCCTGGGCTACAAGACCTTGGCTGTGGGGCTCATCAACATGGCGGAGGTGAGCAGGACAGTCCCCGCGTGCCAGCCCTGCATGCGGAGCCGAGGGCGACGTGGGCCAGCCGGGGCTCCCAGCGCAGGCGATTCTGTTAAACTTTATTCTGTAAACTCATTGGTCAGAAATTCAGAAATGCCTCTTTCTATCAAGTACCTGTTCCTCACGTTTTTTCTTTTTTATTTTTTTTTAAAGATTTATTTATTTATTTGAGAGTCAGAGTTACACAGAGAGAGAGAGAGAGACAGAGAGAGAGAGAGAGACAGACAGAGAGGGGTCTTCCATCCGCTGGTTCACTCCCCAATTGGCTGCAATGGCCAGAGCTGCGCCGATCTGAAGCCAGGAGCCAGGAGCTTCCTCAAGGTCTCCAACACGGGTGCAGGGGACCAAGGATGTGGGCCTTCCTCCACTGCTTTCCCAGGCCTCAGCAGAGAGCCAGATCAGAAATGGAGCAGCTGGGACTAGAACTGGTGCCCACATGCGAGGCTGGCACTGCAGGCCAGAGCGTTAACCCACTGCTCCACAGCGCCAGCCCCCACATTTTTTCTTTAACTTTTTATTTGGGGGTTTTTGTTTTTGAGGGAAAGACCTCTCCTCCACTGGTTCATTCCCAAACACCCACCCCTGTCTAACTTTCTAAAAGACAACTTCAGACTGAGAGAAGAGCAGTTGGGACCCTGTTAGGAATTTCCAGCCCCAGGTTCGCCCCCGCCGTGCGCTCGGCGTGTCGCCGCACGTGCCTTGCAGTTCTCGCTGTGTGTGCGCTTGGGCACACGTTATGCTCTTTGCTGAGCCAATTGAGAGCGAGTTGCCGGCATGCGGCCCCCTTACACGTAAATACTGCACCATGTCGGCTTCCTAAACACGAGAACACTCCCGGCCTACCCTGTGCCCCCACGAAGGTCAGCACACTGACACCGACGGCGCTCCTCCGTCTGTGCCGCGTCCCCGTGTCTCGGCTACCTTGTTACCTTTTTTTGTTTGTTTGTTTTTAAGAGATTTATTTGTTTAATTTGAAAGGCAGAGAGAGAGAAGGAGAGACGAGATCTTCCATCCACTGGTTCACTCCCCAGATGGCCACACTGACCAGGGCTGGGCCAGGCTGACACCAGGAGCCAGGAGCTTGTTCTGGGTCTCCCACACGAGTGCAAGGGCTCAGGCACTAGGGTCATCTTCGCTGCTTTCTCAGGCGCAGTAGCAGGGAGCTGGATTGAAAGTGGAGGAGCCAGGACTTGAACTGATGCCCATACGGGATGCCAGCGCTGCAGGCCATGGCTCAACCTGCTGCACCACAGTGCCGGCCCCTCTCGGTGACCTCCGGGCCGGGATCTGGTCCAGCGTTCTGAGTTGCGTTTTGTCGTCCTGCTCTGGTCTCCTTCGGTGTGCCGCAGCCCCCAGATTTCCTTGTCCCTGTGACCTTGGTGTATTTCAGGTGCACAGGCTGGAGAGTTTATTGAGCGTGGCTCAGTCCGGGCTCATGTGGCGTCGTCGCGAGATTAGCTTTAGTGTGTGCGTCCTGGTGGGATGACGCCAGGGGTCCTGCTCTGCTCCTCCTGGAGCGTATTGAGCGTGGCTCAGTCCGGGCTCGTGTGGCGTCGTCGCGAGATTAGCTTTAGCGTGTGCGTCCTGGTGGGGTGACGCCAGGGGTCCTGCTCTGCTCCTCCTGGAGCGGCCTGGTAGAAAGCCGGGTTCTTCGTGACGTTCACTTTCACCACTCGCACAAGATGGTGGCTGCGGAGTTTTCCTGTTGTGTGATAAGCATTTCGCATCCATTAATGAACAAGTACTTCATGGGGAGGTGGTGTGAGGTTACTCAGTGACTCATTTCCCGCCTTTCCCCAAGTAGTCTCAGCAGCTGTAGATGATTCTACCTAACTCGGTTGTTATCTGATGCTTGCCACTCGGTGAGTTCTGCATCTCACCAGTCTGCTGTATTTGCTCATTGGTTTCCTTTCTGGTCACCACAGTGACCAGGGCTGGGTGGATCTGAAGCCAGGAGCTTCCTCTGGGTCTGCCATGCAGGTGCAGGGGCCCAAGCACTTCCATTGCCTTCCCAGGCCATTAGCAAAGAGCTGGATGGGAAGTAGAGCAGCCGGGACCCAAACTGGTGCCCACATGGGATACCGGTGCCGCAGGTGGAGGCTTAGCCTGTGCCACAGCGCCGGCCCCTCTTTCCTTCTTTCAGTATTTATTTATTTATGTATTTGAAAGCCAGAGTTAGAGAGAGAGGGATCTTTCATCCACTGGTTCACTCCCCACATGACCACAAAGGCCAGGGCTGGGCCAGGCCAAAGCCAGGAAACTGGAACTCCATCCAGGTCTGCCACATGGGTGCAGGGGCCCAAGGACTTGGGCCTTATTCCTCTGCTTTCCCAGGCCACAGCAGGGAGCTGGAGTGGAGGTGGAGCAGCCGGGACTTGAACCAGCGCCCACACTGGGTGCCGCTCTTGCAGGCAGCGGCTCAATCTGTGCGCCACAGCTCCGCCCCGTTCTTGGTTTTCTGTTGAGATGGAGCGTTCCCTTTCCCCGTTTACTGCCTGGCTCGTTTATGGGCATCGGCTGTGGACCGGTGGATTCCGCTGTTCCTCAGCTGAGTTTAGTCAGTACTCGAGAAACAGCCGTCTCGTCTGCGGGTTCACGCACCAGAGGCCTGCAGTGGCCGGGGCCAGAACCCGGAGCTGGGACTCCGTGCAGACCCCCCACACCCCGGGGTGGCAGGTGCCCGGTGCCCCACCGTCTGCTCCTGTCCTGCTTGCTCCCAGGGTTTGCAGTACAGGGAACTAGGATTTGGAACCAGAGCCGGATTGAACCTGGGCACTCTGAGATGGCACGTGGTGTCTTAGCTGGCTTAATTACTGCCATCTTTTTTTAATTTTGATATTTAAATTGTCTCAGATGTGGCCGCCGGAAGCCACTAAGCCGGCCTCTGGGTCCTTTTTGGTTCTTTACACACTTTCCTGCTTCCTGGAACAGAACATTCCAGGCGCATGTGTGCTTTGTGAGCCAGCCTTGGAATGAGCAGGCAGAGGAGCCCTGGCTCGCTCTAGTGGAGCGTGGTGTGGGCCCCAGAACCTCGGAGTGCCCACTTCCCGCTCTGCTCCCTCAGCGGGCAGAGCCGGGACGGTGTGAGGAGCAGGACGCGGGGGTGTGCGAGCTTCCTGCCCACAGCTGTAGTAGGACGTAGAGGCGCGCAGTCGCCCCCGCAGGCACCGCGCCCTCGGCTCTGAACCGAGGCCGTGTGGGCCCAGGCCGTGGGGGTGCGCGGGCGCCCTCGGCTCTGGGCCGAGGCCGCGGGGGTGCGCGGGTGCCCTCGGCTCTGGGCCCAGGCCGCGGGGGTGTGCGGGCGCCCTCGGCTCTGGGCCCAGGCCGTGGGGGTGCGCGGGCGCCCTCGGCTCTGTAGCCCCAGCACACCTTGATCCCCGGTTCTCACCCTGGCTCCTCCCCTAGCCTCTCTGTAGGCCAGTTCACCTACGGATCGGGTCGGGTATTTGCTCACCCGTTCTCCAGCCAGGCGGATCCTCTCCTCCCTCGTGAAGGGGATGATGGGAGAAGCCATCCAACAGGTGTCCAGGCGTCTGTGTCCTTGAGTGCGTTAAACGGGAAATATTTTGCGGCCACAAGAGAACGTGTGAGTCCCACCCTGCCCTTCTGTCCCCTTGGATTTGCATCAGGGCAGAGGGAATGCAGGTTCCCGGCTGTCAGGCCCCGCCCTTCTCCCGTGTGCGTGGCTGTTTCTCATTGCGAGACAGGTGACCCTGGCCGCAGACCCGGCCTCTCCCAGGCTGGGAACCTGGGTCTCTGGGAAGGACCGGAGCTAGAGGTCGGCAGTCATTTTCTGGGTGGCTGGCTGAGCACAGGCGCAACGGGAGGGGGTTGGCGCTGTGGCGTGGCAGGTAAAGCCGCCACCTGCAGTGCCGGCATCCCATATGGGCACCGGTTCAAGCCCTGGCTGCTCCTCTTCCACTCCAGCTCCCTGCCATGGCCTGGGAGGGCAGTGAGTGTTTGGGCCCCTGCCCCCACATGGGAGACCCAAAGGAAGCTCCTGGCTTCAGATCAGCCCAGCTCCAGCCATTGTGGCCATCTGGGGAATGAACCAGCAGATGGAAGACCTCTCTCTCTGTCTCTCCCTCTCTCTGTCTGTAACTCTACCTCTCAAATAAGTTAAACTAAACTTTTTGAAAAAACAAACAAGGCGCTGGTGCCGCGGCTCACTAGGCTAATCCTCCGCCTTGCGGCGCCGGCACACCGGGTTCTAGTCCCAGTCGGGGCCCCGGATTCTGTCCCGGTTGCCCCTCTTCCAGGCCAGCTCTCTGCTGTGGCCAGGGAGTGCAGTGGAGGATGGCCCAAGTGCTTGGGCCCTGCACCCCATGGGAGACCAGGAGAAGTACCTGGCTCCTGGCTTCGGATCAGCGCGAAGCGCCGGCCGCAGCACGCTGGCCGCGGCGGCCATTGGAGTGTGAACCAACGGCAAAAGGAAGACCTTTCTCTGTCTCTCTCTCTCTCACTGTCTAACTCTGCCTGTCAAAAACAAAACAAAACAAAACAAAAAAAAAAAAAAAAAAAAAAAAAAAACAAAAAAAAGGCACTGGGAGGGCAGAGGCGTGGATCTGGAGCGGGAGAAAACGTGTACTGGGATTGCCATCGTCATTGGCTTCAGCGGCCAACACGGAGACTTCCGGGACCTCTGATGGCGTGGGGTTCCTCCCCACCAGTGAGCAGCGGACACCTGCTGGGTGTCCCCAGACTCCGTTTAGTCCTGACAGACACTGACCGCCTGGAGGGGGCCTCACAGCCCTCGGTTGAGGCTCGGCCGCCTGGGCTTCAGGTGCCGGCCGCAGGCCCCAGACCGTCTGACCTGCGCCTGGCTGTTAGTTAACCTGCTAGAGTGGTCACAGAATTCAGAGGAGCACTTTCGAGGGCCCACCAGCTGTTACCAGAGAGACCACAGAGGCTGCAGATGAGGAGACACGTGGGGAGGGCACCCTGTCTCCAGGCGCCTCCATGTCGGAGCCCCCGTGTTCTCTGTCCGAAAGCTCTCTGATTCTGCCCTTTTGGCGTTGGTTATTTATATATGTCTTCATTTATTGTAAAGGCGAAATGATGGAGGAGGAGAGAACTAGCTTCCATCTGCTGGTTCACCCCTAAATGGCTGGGGCAGTGGAGCTGGGCCAGGCTGTGCAGCCAGCAACTCCCTCCCCGTCTCCCACATGGGCTGCAGAGCCCAGGCACTGAGGCCTGCCTCCCGGGTGCGTCAGCAGGGAGTGGATAGGGCCTGAACCAGCGCTCCCATGTGGGTGCCCGGGTCACAGGCGGTGACTTACCGCTGGCCCCGTTGAGGTTTTGTGGAGTCTTCTAGCGTAAGCATGGCTGAAGCAGGGATAGCCATGCTGAGATGCAGCCGGACATGCGGGCGCGATCCATGCGAGTGGACCGGCCGGGGAAGCCGGCAAGGCGAGCTCCGCACAGAAACCCGGGGGGCATGACAGCTTCTGTCTGCCACCTTGGGGAAGAGTTCGCCTGACCCACCGTGCGGGAGGACTTACAAGCTGGGAGCCGCGGGCAAAACCTAGAGTGGGCGTCGTGGTGCTGCACATGCTTTCCTGGGCTGACAACAGCAGCCCTGGGGCTGCGGCCCCTGCCCTTTGACCCTAGGTGATGCAGCACCCACACGAGGGCGCCCTGGCCCTGGGCCTGCACAGCAACGTGAAGGACGTCTCCGTGCCCGTGGCGGAAATAAAGATCTACTCGCTGTCCAGCCAGCCCATCGACCACGAGGGGATCAAGTCCAAGCTGTCGGGTGAGACGGGCCTAGTGTGTGCAGAGTCCCTGGGCCGGGGGGCCCTTCCCCACCTCCATCCACCCGGGGAAGGCCGGGCGAGGCGCAGAGCCCCTGCAGCGCGCCAGCAGGGAGAGCCCTGGTGCAGCCCGTCAGGCGCCGCCCGGCGGGGCTCACCGAGCTGTCTCCCCCAGACCGCTCCCCGGACATCGACAACTACTCCGAGGAAGAGGAAGAGAGCTTCTCCTCCGAGCAGGAAGGCAGCGATGACCCCCTGCACGGGCAGGTGACTCCCGCAGCCCTCGCGTGGCGTCGGGGACGCTCCTGGGCTCCCCCGCCTCATCCCACCCCCTGCCCATCAGGACCTGTTCTACGAAGATGAGGACCTGCGGAAAGTGAAGAAGGCCCGGAGGAAGCTGACCTCGGCCTCGGCCATCACGCGGGTGAGCTGCCGAGGCTCGGGGGTGGCTCGCCCGCTGTCTTCAGCTCGGGTTAGGATGGGGCCCGCGTCTCCGCTCTCACCATCCACGCGTGGCCGTCCCCGCCACACCCCGTGCGCCCCATTCCGAGTCACCCTGGTGGGGACCGGCTGTCACTGACAGGTGGTTGCAGGGTAGAGGAAAGGCGGGGAGCCCTCGTTTTAGAGTTGGGAGCAGGTGGCACGTCCCCAAGGAGAGAGCAGCGGCTCAGACACCTGTGTGCCTCAGGCGCCGCCCTGAATCCCGCTGTCCGTGACCGAGGAAGCCGGTCCGTCCGGGAGCGCCGCACGTCGTGGTCGCTTGTTGAACTCGCCCAGGAGTAACGAGCCAACTCTCGGGAACTCGCTGGCCCTGGGCTCGATGGGGTCCGGTTGCCATCAGCAGAGCTCCTGCTTCTGCCTCGGTGGTCCCAAGCCTCGCGGACAGGTGCCTCTGGAGCACCCTCTGGCGTGAGGCTTCCGTGAGTCACTGGTTTAAGTTTTAGTTACTTATTTGAGAGGCAGAGAGAGAGAGAGGTCTTCCATCTGCTGGTTCACTCCCTAAATGGCCGACAGCTGGAGCTGGGCCAGCCAAAGCCAGGAGCTTCTTCCGGGTCTCCCACACGGGTGCAGGGGCCCAAGCACTTGGGATATCCTTCACCTGCTGTCCCAGGCCACAGCAGAGCTGGATCAGAAGAGGAGCAGCCAGGACTCAAACCGGCACCCGTGTGGGATGCTGACACCGTAGGCAGCAGCTTTACCCACTGCACCACGGGGCCGGCCCCAAGACCCGGATTCCTGAGTGAACCTTAACTGAGCCTGGCGTCCCTGTGCTAATGGGTGGGGAGGCCGGATGTGCTGGAGCCTCTGAGAAGGGAGGTTCGCGGTCTGCTTCCTCCCAGCGCTGTGGGTGCAGGCGGAGCAGCCCGTCCCCTCGGGGTGAGGCGTGGGCCAACCTGCCCACGGTGCCCCACTGTGAAGCAAGGCCGCTCTCGCCTCCCAGCCCACGGTGTCGCTGGACTGCGGCGGAATCTCAAGACCAGGCCCTGATGGCCCCTCAGTCAGCGAGCAGGGGCCGTGAGAGCTGTTGCCTCCTGCCCAGTGTCCACCCTCGATTGGCTCCAGAGAGCTCCGGCAAGGCCACAGGGCCTGCAGCTGCACCTCCCCCTCGACCTGCACATGGACGGCGGCTGGAGCCCCCTCTCGCCGCCCGCTCTTCCCGCTGACACTTTCCTTTTCCTGCCCTGTGACCACAGAGAAGCCCTGATTCCTTCCCGGGGTGCCCCTGGAGCTCCGCGGGTCCCCTCCCCTCCCGACAGGCAGCCCGCGCCCTGCGCCCTGCTAGCATCCGCTTCCCGGGGCTTTTTCATACAGGCTGCAGGGACGCGGCAGCTGTGTTTCCACACTTCCGTGTCTACCTCCTCCTAACACGCGTGTTCGTCCCTCACCCCCGGGAACACTTTGTTCCTGACACACTGCTCTCCTTGCTGTTCTCACGGTGCCATGCCGTCTTGGTCACGGACCTCGAGCCTCTGCCCTGCCCGCGGGCCCTCGAAGGCCCGTCAGTGCGACTGGCAAGTTAGTTGTTCCATGCCCAGATGGCAAGTCCGCTATTCAGGGGAGAAGTGCTCATGGCCACAGGCTAAGCCTTGTGCCAGGAGGTGAGGCTGGTCCTTGCCTCAGGAGCCCAGTATCCGGTGACAGACACATCTCAGCACGTGGCTGTAGCAAAGGGCAGGGGTGGAGGGGCACGGGCAGAGTGTGTGCGGGAGGCAGACAGCAGGAAGGAGGAAGTGGCCTCCCGGGGCCTGGACCACCAGGCCAGCTTCGTACAGGAGAGGCCGGGAGACAGGGACAGTGAGAGCTCTCATCAGCTGTTCCCTCCCCTAATGCCCACGCCAGCAGGAGCTGGACCTGTCTGAAGGCAGGAGCCAGGAACTCAGTCCAGATCTCCCTTGTGGGTGACGGGGACCCAAGTACTTGAGCCATCGCCTGCTACCTCCCAAGGTCTGCGTTAACTGGAAACCGGAGTCGGGGCAGAGCCAGCACCGGGCCCTGAGAGGGGTGGGGCATTCCAAGCACCCGCCCTGGGGCTGGCACCGTGGTGCAGTGGGTTAAGCCACCGCCTGTGGCATCGGCATCCCATACGGGCGCCGGTTCAGGTTCCCTCTGCCCCACTTCCGGTCCAGCTTCCTGCTAATGTGCTGGGAAGGCGGTGGGTGACGGCACAAGTGTGGTCCCTGCCCCCCCCCCCCCCCCCCCGGCGAATCTGCTGGAAGTCCAGGCTCCTGGCTTTGGCCTGGCCAGCCTTGACCGTCACAGCCATTTGCTGAGTGAACCAAAGGTGGAAGATCTCTTTGTCATTCTGCCTTTCAAATAAATAAAATAGGGAAAAAAATTTTAAACTTGCCCTGAGGGTTTTTTGTTCACTTGTTTTTTTTTTTATGATTTAGTTGTGTATTTATTTATTTGAATAAATAAATATTTATTTGGCAGAGAGAAAGGGAGAAAGAGACAATGAAGAGATTGTCCATTCATTGGTTCACTCCCCAGGTGGCTGCAACAGCCAGGCCGAGCCAGGAGCCAGGAGCTCCGCCAGGTTTCCCACGTGGGCGACGGGGACGCACGTCCTTGAGCTGCCATCTGCTGCCTCCCAAGCTCATCGGCAGGGAGCTGAGTCAGGAGCTGGGCCTCAAACCAGACTCCCACGGGATGGGGCGTCCCACGTGGCTGTGCAGCCCACTACACTAGGGTGCCCACCCCCTTGCCCGAGGTTTTTAAAGATAGAACTTTGCCAGATAGATCTGGACGGAATTTATCAAGACAGGAGATCCCAGAGAAAAAGGCCCAGTGTCAGAGTAGCGCCATTCAGGTTTTTCTATTTATTTGAAAAGCAGAGTGACTCCTGGTGGGGGGAGGGGCTGAGAGCGCTCTCATCCACTGCTTGACTGCCCCGTGGCTGCAGCAGCCCCCGTCCCCAGCAGCTGTCCCTGACTGATGCTCCTCCTTTAAAAAACTATTTTTTATTTATTTGAAAGGCAGAGTTACAGAGAGAGGAGGAGAGACAGACAGACAGATTTTCAGTTGGCTGTTTCCCTGCCCAAATGGCTGCAGTGGCCAGGGCTGGGCCAGGCCAAAGCCAGAAGCCAGGAGCTTCATCCTGGTCTCCCACATGAGTGCATGGGTCCAGGGACTGGGCCATCCTCCACTTCTTTCCCAGGTGCATTAGCAGGGAGCTGGATGAGAATTGGAGCAGCCGGGTCTTGAACCGGCACCCATATGGGATGGCGGCATCACAGGCAGAGACTCCACCTTCTGCGGCACAGTGCCAGCCCCTGGTGACAGGTTCTGGGTGCTGGAGGGGAGAGCTCCCAGTGTCCTCTCTCCTTACAAGAGTGGACTCAGGGTCTGTGTTGGCCGACTCGGGCTGCCCGCTAGTCGACGCTGCTTGAGAACCGCTGTGCCGTTTGTCCCGTAGCAACCCAACATCAAGCAGAAGTTCGTGGCCCTCCTGAAGCGGTTTAAAGTTTCTGATGAGGTACGGCCCCTTGCCCCCGAGACTGAGGGTGAGTAGAAGTCCCTGGGTTCTGTTCCCGTCCCTGTGTTGCCCTGGGAGGCGGGATCCCCGCAGCACAGTTGCCTGCCCCGCTGTGCGTCCTTAGGAGGCTGTGTGCTGTCCAGAATGATGGAGCTGGCCGTGGTCTCCTTTCCTGGTGCCCACTCCTGGGAGAGGCCCCGGGGAGAGGGTGGCTGAGGAAGGGCGTGGGCTCCTGGGCGGGCAGACGGCTGGGCTGTGTACATGGTGCTCAGGAGTTTGCAGTACTGGGCGGGGGGGGGGGTCGCACAGGTATTGACACCAGACGCGGGGGCGGGACGCCAGTCACAACGCAGGTGTGGTGCGGTTTGCTTCTCTTGGATCCCAGGGGGCGTCCGTGGTGCAGTTGCCAGGGACCGGCGCTGATGGGACAGCACTGTCTGGGGCTCCCGGAGGCTGGCAGCTTACTCAGGCCCTCAGCGGCTGAGGAGGGGAGAAGGTGGAGTTGCTGGGAGAGGCTTTGTCTCCGTGGCGCTGGCCCTGGCCTCTCCTGGACCTGTCTCGGGGAGGCCCGGGGGCATTGGGCTTTTTACCCAGCAGGTGCCTCTGTGGAGCTGAAAGGAGTGGGGGCTGCGAGGGCCAGCTGCAGGGAGCGCGAGGAGGCCACACCCCTCCCGGGTGACGCCAGGACTCAGCCTCTAGGGGCGTTTCACGGGGCCCAGCTGGCGTCTGCCCAGGAGAAAGGACTCTGGTCTGCTGCTGCGGCTAGCAGGAAGAACTCCAAATCCGGAGACCCTTCCCTCTGCAGGTGGGCTTTGGGCTGGAGCACGTGTCCAGGGAGCAGATCCGAGAGGTGGAGGAGGACTTGGACGAGCTCTACGACAGCCTGGAGATGTACAACCCCAGCGACAGCGGCCCAGAGATGGAGGAGACCGAGAGCATCCTCAGCACCCCGAAGCCCAAGCTCAAGTGAGCCGGCCTCCCCCGTCAGACTGCCTCCCCGACCTTCCTCCCCAAGCTCAAGTGAGCCGGCCTCCCCCGTCAGACTGCCTCCCCGACCTTCCTCCCCAAGCTCAAGTGAGCCGGCCTCCCCCGTCAGACTGCCTCCCCGACCTTCCTCCCCAAGCTCAAGTGAGCCGGCCTCCCCCGTCAGACTGCCTCCCTGACCTTCCTCCCCAAGCTCAAGTGAGCCGGCCTCCCCCGTCAGACTGCCTCCCCGACCTTCCTCCCCAAGCTCAAGTGAGCCGGCCTCCCCCGTCAGACTGCCTCCCCGACCTTCCTCCCCAAGCTCAAGTGAGCCGGCCTCCCCCGTCAGACTGCCTCCCCGACCTTCCTCCCCAAGCTCAAGTGAGCCGGCCTCCCCTGTCAGACTGCCTCCCCGACCTTCCTCCCCAAGCTCAAGTGAGCCGGCCTCCCCTGTCAGACTGTCTCCCCACCCTTGCCTCCAAGTCAAGTGAGGCCGGCCTCCCCCATCAGACTGCCTCCCTGACCTTCCTCCCTGAGCTCAAGTGAGCTGACCTCCCCTGTCAGACTGCCTCCCCCACTCCTCCCCAAGCTCAAGTGAGCCGGCCTCCCCCGTCAGACTGCCTCCCCGACCTTCCTCCCCAAGCTCAAGTGAGCCGGCCTCCCCCGTCAGACTGCCTCCCTGACCTTCCTCCCCAAGCTCAAGTGAGGCCGGCCTCCCCCGTCAGACTGCCTCCCCCACTCCTCCCCAAGCTCAAGTGAGCCGGCCTCCCCCGTCAGACTGCCTCCCCGCCCTTCCTCCCCGAGCTCAAGTGAGCCGGCCTCCCCGTCAGACTGCCTCCCCCACTCCTCCCCAGGCCGTTCCTCGTGCAACTCCGTTGCCAGAGGGTCTTGGTCCTCCCTTTCGGGACCCCAGCCCCTGGGTGAAGGTCACTGTTGACCCTGAGTCCCCCTGCCTGGCCCCAGCTGAGGGCAGTCGGGGATGGGGCCCTCACCTGCCCGCTGTACCCCGTAGCTCCAGGCATGCACTCCCGCTCGGCCCCTGCTCAGCACCCCCTGGCCCCCCCACCTCGGCCCCTGCTCAGCACCCCCCGGCCCCTGCTCAGTGCCCCTCGGCTAGCCCCTGCCCCCCGGCACCCCCTAGGCCCCTGCTCGGCACCCCCTCAGCCCCCCTGGCCCCTGCTCGGTCCCCACCGGCCCCTGCTCAGTGCCCCCTCGGTACCCCCTTGGCCCCTGCTCGGTTCCCCCCGGCCGCCCCCTCAGCCCCTGCTCGGCCCCCCCTCAGCCCCCCCGGCCCCTGCTCGGCCCCCCCTCAGCCCCCCCGGCCCCTGCTCGGCCCCCCCTCAGCCCCCCCGGCCCCTGCTCTGCACCCCCCTCGGCCCCTGCTCGGCCCCCCCTCAGCCCCCCCGGCCCCTGCTCGGCCCCCCCTCAGCCCCCCCGGCCCCTGCTCTGCACCCCCCCCGGCCCCTGCTCGGCCCCCCCTCAGCCCCCCCGGCCCCTGCTCGGCACCCCCCCAGCCCCTGCTCAGTGCCCCTCGCAGGCGTGCGGAGGCCCGGCTGTCCGTGTCTGGAGCCCGGCCCCGCCTGGCCACCTGATGCGGAGCCGAGGGTGGTGCGCGCTGACCCGGCCCTGCTTCCTGCCGCAGGCCCTTCTTCGAGGGGATGTCGCAGTCCAGCTCGCAGACGGAGATCGGCAGCCTCAACAGCAAGAGCAGCCTGGGGAAGGACACCACCAGCCCTGTGAGCAGCCCGGGGGCTCCCGGTGGGGGCAGGGCGGCTGGGGGGCGTGTGTCTGGCTCTGCTCTTCTTTTTGGCCTGTGCCCACCTGGCAGGGAGTCCCCCGCACACACGTGTAGAGCGGGCGGTCGGCCAGTGGGAAGGGAGTCTGCTGCGGGCTGGGGCAGGAGCAGGTGAGACGGGGCAGGGAAGCCCCTGGCGTCTGTCCAGAGACGGAAAACGGGCTTCAGCGTGGAGAACGCCCTGGAAGGGGTCAGGGTCAGGGTCAGGTTTCCATTTGCCTGGTGAGCAAGAGGGGAGAGCTGCCTGCCGAGACCTAGGGCCCCTCGCCGGGGCGCGGGCCGTGCCTTCCCTTCCAAGGCAAGTGGACGCTGTGCGTGGTTTACTGTTGAAAGCCAGAGTGTGTTTCTGTGGATGAAAAGCCAGATCCTGTAAGTCCTGCTGTGCCTGCTGCTTCAGCGGCAGATGAGGCCGCGTCGTCGTTTGCTCAGTAGAGGGAGTAGAGCCTGCCCTGCAAGTAGGTGTCGCGGGAGCAGGTGCTGTGGCGGCAGCTGGTGCTGTCCTAAGTGTGCGCCACCATCAGCGCCTGCTGGGCCTCCCGCGGCTGCAGTCCTGCCTGCCGCCACCAGGTGGCGCCGTCTCCCAGCCGCTCGCTTCCCGGTGCTGCAGCGCAGGCCCAGGCCCGCAGCGTGCAGACCCGCAGCCGGGGTCGCGGTGACCAGGAGCTGCGGCTTTCTCGGACTTCAGTGTTCGGGTTTAGGAGGTCGCCTGCAGCTGGCCTGCAAGGGTGCTGCTGAACCGTCCCTGTAGGCAGGGTCCATCTTAACTTCTAAGGGACAAGCGCGTCTGGAAAGCAGCGGGGGGGGGGGGGGGGGGGCAGCGGGGGGGGGCTGCGGGGGTGCCGCCAGGGCTCTGGAGCGAGTGCCGGGTCCAGAGGACGGTCAGCGCGACAGCTGGCTCTCTGTGAACGCCGGGGAGGCTTGGGAAGCCTGCAGCCTGGGGGGCGGGGCCGGCGCCCTGGGTGGGCATCCGGTCCCCAGTGGCCTCAGGGAGACCCCCAGGTGGACTCTCGTCTTCCTGCCAGGGAGACCTGGGGCGAGCAGAGGCAGGGGGTAGAGCGCGCATGTGTGTCTTGGTTTTCCATGCCGGGTTCTTGCCCCCCAGAGCTAAGAACGGGCAGCAGAGGCACAAGTGCAGTGCACACGCGAGGGCAGGAGAGTGACTGCATTCACCCGTGCGTGTGGGCAGCCCACACAGAGGGACGCCTGTTCCCAGTGGGCCGGAGGGCTGCCTGTGAGGGGGCGGGGGGCCAGGAAGCCGAGCAGAAGGGCCATTCCCACGTGGAACCGTCCCCTGTGCAGGGTGGGGTCGCTGCCCTAAGGGGTGCGCAGACGGGGTGGGGTCTGGGGCTTTCCTGGTGCGTGTGTGCCATGACGGCGTCTGGTGCATCATGGGAAAGTGAGCGTGCTGGGTTGACAGGGAAGGGGTGGAGTTACAGTGCAGAGCTGGCGGAAGTTGTGGGGAGTCTGCCAGCTCGCTTGTTGCGCTCTGATCTCCCTGCCCCCCCCCCCCCATCACTCCCTCGCGAGGCAGGGCTGGGTTCTGTCAGAGCAGGGCTGGTGCTCAGGACAGGGCCTCATGGCAGTGCACGTGGCGGGCTGCAGGAAAGTATGGTGCCGTCTGGTGCATGACGGAAGCGGGCTTAGCTGTGTGCTGAGGAGAGGGTGTGCCAGGCCTTGGGCCGTGTTCGGGCTGCACAGAAGGTGGAGGCTGGGCCGTGTGCATGGCTTGGGTGGTGGCCGTGCTCAGCTCCGCGCCCCTCACCCCTGCCTGCCATCCCGTGTCCGTCTCTGCTTCTCACCCAGCTCCTGCTGCTGCCTGGGCCGCGGCGGGTGGAGGCCCCGGCACTCGGGTTCTGCCGCCCCCACGGGAGACGGGTGGAGTTTCAGGCTCCTGACTTCAGCCTGGCTCAGCCCCCAGCCCTTACAGGCGTTTGGGGAGTAAATCAGCAGATGGAAGCTCTGTGTGCGTGCGTGTGTGTGTGTGTGTGTGTGTATTTCTTTCAAAGTAAAAAGAAAATGAATTTAAAAATTGAGGGGCCGTTGCTGTGGTGTAGTGGGCTAAGCGTGCGCCTGCAGCTTCGGCATCCCATATGGGCACTGGTTGGTGTCCTGGCTGCTCCTCTTCCGATCCAGCTCTCTGCTGTGGCCTGGGAAGGCAGTGGAGGATGGCCCGAGTGCTCGGACCCTGCACCCGCGTGGGAGACCTGGAGAAGGCTGCTGGCTCCCAGCCCAGCTCTGGCTGCAGCAGCCACCTGGGGAGTGAGCCAGTGGGTGGAAGACCTCTCCCTCCGTCTCTCCCTTTCTCTCTCTCTAACGCTGCCTTTCCAATAAATAAAAAGAAATCTTTTTAAAAAGGCAGATTTAGAGAGAAAGCACCCAGACGCTGAGTCTCGTGTGCTTTATTTGCAAAGTAAAGGTGTTGGCGCAGGAGCCCAACTAACTCCAAAAGTCAGTCTTTACAGGGCGATGGCCTGAGAACCCCCGTGGGGGCAAGAAACCACCGAGGGCAAGGCGGGGTGTCTGAGTTTGAATCTCTTCATATTTTTGTAAAATACCGACTTGACTTATTTGAAAGGCAGAGGCTCGGAGCAGAGATCTTCCATCTGTTGGTTTCTCCCCAAGCGGCCACAACAGCCAAAGCCAGGAGTCAGGGACTCCATCCCGGGCCCCAGTGTGGCTGCAGGGGTCCAAGGACTCGGCCACCTTCCTCTGCTTTCCCGGGCCACAGCAGCACACAGCAGGGAGCTGGATCGAAAGTGGAGCAGCCGAGCCGGCGCCGCGGCTCACTAGGCTAATCCTCCGCCTAGCGGCGCCGGCACACCGGGTTCTAGTCCCGGTCGGGGCGCCGGATTCTGTCCCGGTTGCCCCTCTTCCAGGCCAGCCCTCTGCTGTGGCCAGGGAGTGCAGTGGAGGATGGCCCAGGTGCTTGGGCCCTGCACCCCATGGGAGACCAGGAAAAGCACCTGGCTCCTGGCTCCTGCCATCGGATCAGCGCGGTGCGCCGGCCGCAGCACGCTGGCCGCAGCACGCTGGCCGCGGCGGCCATTGGAGGGTGAACCAACGGCAAAGGAAGACCTTTCTCTCTGTCTCTCTCTCTCACTGTCCACTCTGCCTGTAAAAAAAAAAAAAAAAAAAAAAAGAAAGTGGAGCAGCCGAGAGGCTCAGACTTGGTACCCAGCACTGCAGGCGGTGGCGTAACTCCCAGCGCCGCGCCCGAGTGTGGACCCTGCCTCTGCCTCTCCCCGACCGGGAGCTCGCCAGGCCTGCATTTTCCTCATCTGCCGAGCGCAGCCAGGTGCCACCCAACGCCACCCCCGGCCCCGGCAGGCCTCGCAAGCACACGGGGCTTCAGGGGGTTCCTGGAGAGCATGGTGAAGCGATGACTGTTTGGGTTCGGACATGTTGAAATCGTGTATACGAGGGGCCTCCAGCACCGGGGACACACAGCGAGGACGCGGCCGGGCCTCCAGCACCGGGGACACGCAGCGAGGACGCGGCCGGGCCTCCAGCACCGGGGACACGCAGCGAGGACGCGGCCGGGCCTCCAGCACCGGGGACACGCAGCGAGGACGCGGCCGGGCCTCCAGCACCGGGGACACGCAGCGAGGACGTGGCCGGGCCTCCAGCACCGGGGACACGCAGTGAGGACGCGGCCGGGCCTCCAGCACCGTGGCGCCTGCGTGCCGAAGCTGGGTGCTGGGAGCCTGCGTGTTCTGAGAGCTGTCTCAGTTCTGGACTCCGGAAACTGATGGAATCTAGATTTTTTTTTTTTTTTTTTCAGATTCTGACTTTCAGAATCTGATTCCCTTGGCCGGATTTCAGACTCGTGTTGCTGCTTGTGTGCTGGCATTTCTATTTTGAAGAGCCCATATGTCTTGATGTGGGTGTGAAACTTTGAATCCTTGGGTACAAGAGGCGCCGCGGGAACAGAGCAAGGCTGTGCCCTCAGAGGAAGGACTTCCGCAGGCAGGGCCCTGCCGCCCAGCGTGGGGCCTCGTCCCGACACCCTTGCGGTGTCACTCAGTTTCCCTGAATCTTCCTGTCTGTCCCCCAGATGTGCAGAGGGTTCAGTGTGTCGCTAGGAGCAGGAAGAATTTCAGCCGATACGAACGGCTGCCACGGTTGCATTGTGCCGAGACCCAGGCACAGAGCGGCGCCGCTGGCTGGTCCTCCGAGCTGCTCACCGTAGGCCTGACGGGGCTCCAGTGTCGCTGGCTGGGCCTGCCGCGGCTTGGAGCTGCTTTTCCACCGCACTGTCCCCGGTGTGAGGGAGGCCAGCTTCATAGCAGCTGGAGCCTGCAGATAGCGCCGCTGGCCCCCGTGCGTGAGCCTGCTGGGCAGAGGTCCCCGGAGCCCGGCCAGGGTTCCGGGCTGGAGGTGGAGGGCCCCAGCACTGCTGAAAGCAGGACAGAAGCGTGGGAGAGTGGGCCTCGGCGCCCTGGGGATCGTCTGGGTCACTGCGGGGCTCAGTCAGTGGCCAGCAGTGCCCTCCAGTTCAAGGCAAAGATGAGGGTTTTTTCAAATTTATGTATTTATTTGTTTATTAGTTTGTTTAAAGATTTATTTAGGCCAGCGCCATGGCTCACTAGGCTAATCCTCCACCTGCGGTGCCGGCACACCGGGTTCTAGTCCCGGTCGGGGCACCGGATCCTGTCCCGGTTGCTTCTCTTCCAGGCCAGCTCTCTGCTGTGGCCAGGGAGTGCAGTGGAGGAAGGCCCAAGTGCTTGGGCCCTGCACCCCATGGGAGACCAGGAGAAGCACCTGGCTCCTGCCATCGGATCGGCGCGGTACGCCGGCCGCGGCGGCCATTGGAGGGTGAACCAACGGCAAAGGAAGACCTTTCTCTCAGTCTCTCTCTCTCACTGTCCACTCTGCCTGTCAAAAAAAAAAAAAAAAAAAGATTTTTTTATGCCGGCGCCACGGCTCACTAGGCTAATCCTCTGCCTGCAGCACCTGCACACTGGGTTCTAGTCCCGGTCGGGGCGCCGGATTCTGTCCCGGTTGCCCCTCTTCCAGGCCAGCTCTCTGCTGTGGCCCGGGAGTGCAGTGGAGGAAGGCCCAAGTGCTTGGGCCCTGCACCCCATGGGAGACCAGGAGGAAGCACCAGGCTCCTGGCTTCAGATCGGCGTGATGCGCCGGCCAGAGCGGCCATTGTGGGGTGAACCAATGGCAGAGGAAGACCTTTCTCTCTGTCTCTCTCTCACTGTCCACTCTGCCTGTTGAAAAATAAATAAATAAAGATTTATTTATCGAAAGGCAGAGTTAGGGAAAGAGAGCGCTCTTCCACCCGCTGATTTACTCCCCAGGTGGCCACGACGGCTGGGGCTCGGCCAGGCTGAGGCCAGGAGCCAGGAGCTTCATCCCAGCCTCCCACGTGGGTGCAGGGGCCAAGCACTTGGGTCATCCTCCACTGCTTCCCAGGTGCATCAGCAGGGAGCTGGGCTGGAAGTGGAGCAGCCAGGACTCAAACCAGTGCCCATACTGTATGCCAGCATTGCAGGTGTTGCCTTAACCCATTATGCCACAATGCCGGCCCCAGATTTGTATATTTATTTTAACTCACAGATAAAATTGTGTATTTGTCATGTACAACTGATGTTTTGAAGTCAAAGATATCAAGAGAGAGATATATTAATTACCTTAATCATTTCATAATGTATACATGTATCAAAATACCATATTACACATTGTAGGTATATACAACTTTTTAAATATTTATTTATTTCAAAGGCACAGCAAAAGAGAATGACTCTTCCATCCACTGGTTCACTTTTTTTTTAAGATTTATTTATTTATCTGAAAGAGTTACACAGGGAGAGAAGGAAAGGCAGAGAGAGAGAGAGAGGTCTTCCATCCGCTGGTTCACTCCCCATTTGGTTGCAACGGCTGGAGCTGTGCTGATCAGGAGCCAGGAGCTTCTTCCAGGTCTCCCATGCAGGTGCAGGGACCCAAGCACTTGGGCCATGTTCCTCTGCTTTCCCAGGCCACAGCAGAGAGCTGGATCGGAAGTGGAGCAGCCGGGACCTGAACCAACACCCATATGGGATGCTGGCACTGCTGGCAGCAGCTTAATCGGCTGCGCCACAGCGCCGGCCCCTGGTTCACTCTTGCAATGGCTGCAACAACCAGGGCTGCACCGGCTGACCAGGGGTTGCAAACTCCCTCTGGGCTTCCCTGTGGGTGATAGGAACTCAGGTACTTGGAGTGGTCATCTGTGTTTTCCCAGGTGCCTCAGCGGGAAGTCGGGAAGGTGGGAAGCAGAGCACCTGCATCCTGAGCTCAATGCGGGATGCTGTTTGCAGAGTGGCCCGAACCCGCTGTGCCACAACGCTGGCCCTTGCAGTTTGTGTTTGCCAGTTGTACCTTGTAACCAGGGCGGGGAAGGGTTCCAGCGAACATCCTGACCTTGCTGTAGCAGCAGTGCCGCGGCCATCCTGGGGCCCGACCGCAGGCTCCTGGACACCTCCCGGCACCACAGAGATCGCACCTGCTCGTTTTCTGCAAAACGTGCTGCGTCCATTTGTCACGCTGAGATCCAAAATGAGTGAAGCCGCCGCGGCTCCTCCAGGAGTCTAGACTCTGTGAACATCGGCTAATCGTGTAGACAGTGTGTAAATGAGCTAGCTGGGCGCCCTGGGCCGACTCCAGACGTGGGGTTGCGGGTGTGGCCAGGTGTGTCGGCAGATGGCTCTGAGCGGTGTTTTCAGCTGGGGTTGGTTTTGCCTCCCAGGGTACATCTGGCAGCGAGTCCAGGTGTGTTAGGTCGTCCCGAATTCTAGGGGTGTGGGGGCGGGGCTGCCATCGCTGCTGGTGTGTGGTGGGAGACGCGGGGTCGCCACTGAACACCCTGCAGTACACGTGACTGCCCAACAGCCGAGAATGAGCCAGCCCAGACGTCAGCGGGGAGCCTGCTCATGGGGTCTCCGTTTGCCTGTGTCACCCTGAACCTGGTCGCCTGTCGGCCTTCAGTGTAGAAAGTCTTTGAGTTTGGGCTGAAGTGGTGGGACTTCCTGCTTACCTTTTTATTCCCTTGGTTTCCTACGAGGAACAGAGACTCACTAAGGCCAGTGCTTCCCTACGTCCAAGGCCCAGCCCTCAGCTGCCCGTGACTGGTTTTGGGGTCTGCACAGCCAGAAGCGATCTTAGCAAATTAGGAAAATCTAGCAGTGGACCTGTGGTACAAAGTAGATTTTTAAATATTTATGAGAAATGCTAATAGTTAGGAACAAATGGAGACTTAATTTTTTAAAGATTTTATTTATTCATTTGAGATGTAGAGTCACAGACAGATGGAGAAACAGCGAGAAAGGTCTTCCATCTACTGGTTCACTCCTCCAAATGGCCACAGCACCCGGAGCTGAGCTGATCAGCAGCCAGGAGCCCCTTCCAGGTTTCCCACGCGGGTGCAGGGGCCCAAGCACTTGGGCCATCGTCCACTGCTTTCCCAGGCCACAGCAGAGGGCTGGATCGGAAGAGGAGCAGCCGGGACACAAACTTGTGCCCATTTGGGATGCGGGTGCTGCAGGTTGGGGCTTAGCCTACTACGCCACTGCGCGGGCCCGGAGACTTCATTTCACACTGAGGGGCGGGTGTGAGGCACAGCGGGTTAAGCTGCCCCTTGGGGCACCTGCTCCCCTACTGGAGTGCTGGTTTGAGTCCTGGCCACGTTGCTTCTCATCCACCTCTTCGCTAATGTGTCCTGGCGACACCAGATGATGGCGCAAGTGCTTAGGCCTCTGCCAGCCACCTTGGGAGACCAAGGTGGGCTCCGGGCTCCTGGCGTTGGCCTGGCCCAGCCCCAGCTGTTGTAGGCATCTGGGAGTGAACCAGCAGACGCAAAACACTCTCTCTCTCTCTCTCTCTCTCTCTCTCTCTCTCTGTCTCTCTCTCTCTCTCTCTCTGTGTGTGTGTATGTGTGTGTGTGTTGCTCTGCCGTTCAAGTAGATGAAACACTGGGTTTAACACGAGGGGCCTTTTCCCTCCTACTCTGGTGACAAATGCACTAGGCCACATGGACGTCTTCAGTCTCAGAAGTCAGACCCGAGCTGTGAGGTCCTTTCTGTCCCACGGGCCTCCGGCCAGGGGCAGCTGCCCCCCAGGGTAGGGGCGGGCGCGGACGTGGTGGGCCCAGCAGCAGAGCTCTCTCGGCCTCAGGCTTCCTGTGGGAGCCAGGATTTCTGGGTTCCTGTCTCACTGTGTTACTGACCTGGTTATTACAAAAATAGCTGGCTCCTGCGAGCTTAGTTATGGTTTGTAAGAATACGGCCCTCCAGGGACGGAGGCCCTGGGGACGTCACGCGGGGAGGGTGGAGTGGCCGGGGAGCAGCCAGAGCGGTGGCCGCGTGCAGCAGCGCCAACTCATCGTTCTCGTTTTTGCAGATGGAGTTGGCTGCTCTAGAAAAAGTCAAATCTACTTGGATTAAAAACCAAGATGACAGCTTGACTGAGACAGACACTCTGGTACGTACGTTCCAGCTCCCGCTTCTGCTGTTTCAGGGAGCGTTTGTGCCTTTATAAATAAAGTTCAGAAAAGGCCCTCAGGACCGGCCTGGGAACTTCCCCAAGTCTTCAGGCTCGTGAGTGTCCGCGTTCCTTCTCCTAAAACCCTCACTCGTGGGAGGTAGCCCACCCTGGAGCCAGGCTTCTCCCCAGACTGATGAGCCAGAAATGTCCCCTTCTCTCTAACGAGAGCTGATCAGGAGCTGGCTTGGAAATTGTCCCACTTCCTGTCACTGTCACTCACCTCCAAAAGCCATGCGTTCGCCCTTGGGTGTGGCCCAGTCAGCGGCCCAGTGCCACAGCTCCCCTGCCAGCTTCCCACTGACCTGCACACGGGGGCATGGCTCTGTGGGGGCCAGGGCGGTACAGGGGATGCAGGCTGGGAGGGGACGCCTGAGCTGGCTCCCTGTGGTCCGGGAAGTCTGTCCAGTGGGACTGGCTGCTGGACACAGGTGCTGGTGGGAGGGAAAGAGCCCTGTGCGGGATCCCACCTCGGGGTGGCTGAGCGTGGGCCTCGTAAGACCTCGTAAGACGGTTGAATGGAGTCTGTAGTTATTTTTGCCTTATGTTTCCTTCAGTAAATAATGCTACGTTACGGTGTTGTATGTAACTTAACATTGGGCTTGACTCCAGTCCGGTTAAAGCTTGCCGTGCTAACTTGAGCTCACAGCTCACCAGTCACCTGGATGGCTCGGCCGTCACTGCTGCTCCACTGGTCCACGCTGCGTGTGACAGCGTCCGTGCTCAGACGCCAGTCGGGTCCTTCCCTGGTGAAAGCCCTCAGATGCTTGACCAAGTCTCAGGGACTTAATGTTGTGCAGAGAAGCCCCCCCCCCAAAAAAAAGCCATCAGACTGTTGTGAAATTCACAGACAGGAGAGCTCAGCCACGAAGGCGACGTCAGGATGCCTGCTGCCTGTGAGCGGGGAGGGCCGCGGGACCCCTCGGGGTGCCGGCGCGTCTGGTGGTCGATAGCCTCAGAGCGCATGCTCACCTTGAAGACTCAAGTTCAGATCTTACATTTGTGCACCGACTCTCTGGAGACTAGTCCCCAGTACACAACTCAGAATGGCAGATACAGGGACACAAGCGGGCACACAGCACGTGTGGGGAGCAGCGTCTTTCGGGGGGCGAGAGCGGGAGAGAGCTGCCGGCCCCCGGGGAGCGCTCACGGGGAATTAACTTAGAAGGGCAGGACTGGGTCCCGGAGGGCGCGGCCCCGTGCGTCAGGAAGACAGCCGTGGTCTGCGCAGGGAGGATGGTGAGAACGCGGCCATGAGGCTCCTACAATTTTGGAAGGGATCTGAGGGGCCGCAGCCGGCGACACCAGCAGCCCGTGTGGGTGCTGGTCCGTGTCCCGTCTGCTCTGCTTCCAGTCCAGCTCCCTGCTAATGTGCCTGGGAAAGCAGTGGGCACCGGCCGCTCAGGTGGGGGACCCGGAAGAAGCTCTGGCTCCTGGCTCCTGGCTTCGCCTGGCCCAGCCCTGGCCATTGCAGCCATTTGGGGGGTGAACCGGCACATGGAAGGGATATCTATCTCCATCTCTCGCTCGCTCACTCGCTCGCTCGCTCTCGCTCTCTCTGCCTTCCAAATAAATAAATAGATCTGATAGCAAGTTATCTGAGAAAAAGGCAGCAAAGCCTGCACTGGAAAGGTGGGAGAAGGGGTGGATGGGGGAGAGTGTGGAGGATGGGTGGCGCTGGCATCTGGGTGAGGGAGAAGACCACGGTGGGTGCAGGGCCAGGGTGAGGAGTGCGCGGCAGTGCTCGTGGGCTCCCCAGACCTCAGGGCCAGCCCTGGGGGGTCCGTCCAGGCCCATCATGGAGCCAGGAGGGTGTGGGGTGCCCTGCCCTCTGCAGCTCGCTCAGCAGTGGACTGCGGCGCTGGTGCCCAGCCAGCAGGTGTGCTGGGTGAAGTTCAGCAGCAGCCGGCTCCCCGTGGGGAGGGAGGAGCCGTGGGATTGTGGGCAGGAGCGAACGGCTGCCCTGGCCATGGTGATGGGGCCTGCCAGTGACCCCTGCCTCCCCCTGGCAGGAGATCACTGACCAGGACATGTTCGGAGACGTGAGCACGAGTCTGGTGGTGCCAGAGAAAGTCAAAACGCCCCTGAAGTCCAGCAAGACGGACCTGCAGGGCTCCGCCTCCCCCAGGTACCCCACCCGGGACAGGAGCTGAGGGCCCTCGCGCAGGCCCCGCCGTGTAAACACCTCCTCCCCCGCTCCCCGGCAGCAAAGTGGAAGGCGCGCACACGCCCCGGCAGAAGAGGAGCACGCCCCTGAAGGAGCGACAGCTCTCCAAGCCCCTGAGCGAGCGGACCAACAGCTCCGACAGTGAGCGCTCGCCGGACCTGGGCCACAGCACGCAGGTACTTCCCTCTCCCCCTTTGAAATGCTCTCAGTGAAAGTCTTGAAAGATCCAAACGGGAGAGGTACAGGTACCAGGGGCAGGAGAGAGCGCATGAGCCCACGTGCCTCCCCACCCCCTTCCATCCCTGCGTGCCCAGCCTGAACCCCTGAGCCGCAGCCTTCAGTGCTGTGGGGGCTCGGCCGGGGCGGGGGGGGCGCGAGCCAGCCCTGAGCAGTGTTGGAGCGTCGTGAAGGGAAGGCGTGAGAGTGGGCTGGGGAGGAGGTGGGGAGGACTGTGTTCTCTGCTCCTGGCGGCTGGGGTGGCGGGCTGTGGGCACATTTCGCAGGAGGCAGCGGGTCTGTGCGATTCCCTGGCAGACACCGGTGAGGGGGAGTGTGTGTCAGTGTGGCTTCCGGAGTCTGACGCTGGGGCAGAGCTGAAAACACGCCCGAGACCAGAATAGTCCAGGGCCCGGGGCGCGGCCTTGTCCTCGGTGCTCATCACTGCTCCTGAAATACCCTCGCTCCCTTGGACTGCGGCCCCCGCGCAGCGCTGGCTGCCACTCATCACGTCTCCCCACACCCTCGCTGCCACTCTCCTGGGCGCCTGCTGCTCTCGTCCTCTCCTGCCGGCCTGGTGCCGATGCCCCTCGTGGGATGCCCCCCGCGGGCCAGCTGCCATGACTGCACGCCCGCAGAATCCGTGCGTTCTCTCGGCCCCCTCCTCTCCCCTCAGGCCGAGTCTCCCCCTCAGCTTCCCGGTACCTGCCTGCTCTGACCGCGCCCCCAGCTGCTGCCTAACACGTGGTGTCCCTGCAGGTCCCGAGGAAGGTGGTGTATGACCAGCTGAACCAGATCCTGGTGTCCGACGCAGCGCTCCCGGAGAACGTCATCCTGGTGAACACCACCGACTGGCAGGGCCAGGTGAGCGGGCAGCCTGCGGGGGCGGGGCTTGCCGCCGCGGTGGTGGTGGGGAGCAGGGGTGGGCCCTGAGCGCTCGTCCTGCCTCCCTCCTGCCCAGCCTGGGGCCTCAGGCGAGAGCTTTCTGTGCCTCAGCGTCCTTATCCCTCCCAAGGCAGGAGGAGTCCGTCTGGCCATTGCCTGTGCCCACACGGAATTCAGAGCAGGGGCGCTCAGAGGGGCGCCAAGTGCTGGGCCCCCCAGGGGTGCGCTGGTTTCCGTGGAGCTCATCCTGCCCATTCCGCCCTGTGTCCTGGGCCAGACGCCGGTGCCGGGAGCACCCGGAGTGCGGGCTCTGGAGCCTTCCCGTCCGCCCCGCCTCCGCCCTTTGCCCAGCTGCAGTCTGAGTGATGTGGATGGGGCTCTGCGGCTCAGGCTAGGCCTTGCCTGCCCTCGCGGTGCCTGGAGGGGGGCAGCATGGCCTCACCTGCGTCCCTGCCCCTGTCCCTCCCCAGTACGTGGCCGAGCTGCTGCAGGATCAGCGGAAGCCTGTCGTGTGCACCTGCTCCACCGTGGAGGTCCAGGCCGTGCTGTCCGCCCTGCTCACCCGCATCCAGCGCTAGTAAGGGCCCCAGCTCCCCTCTCCTGCCCCTCGGGGTCCCTCTGACTTCCAAGCAGTGTGAGGATCCACGGGCCGTAGTGCTCAGTGGCCCTGGTGGCCCCTGAGCCAGTCGAGTCAGTGTCCGCCCCAGGGCACTGGAGGGGCAGAGTCCCCTGCTGTGTGACGGACGCCCACCACCAACCCCGCAGCCCCAGCTCTTCTCATAGGCACTGACTTGCCCCTCCCCTCTTTAGGGTCGATTTACTTACTTGAAAGAGTGACCGAGGGAGACAGGAAGAGCCTCCATCCTCGGGTTTACTCTCCAAGCGGCCGCAGCAGCCCCGGCTGGGCCAGACTGAAGCCAGGAGTCAGAACTCTACCTGGGTGTCCCACGTGGGTGGCAGGAATGCAAATACTTTCTTAAAACATTATTTATTTGAAAGGCAGAGTTAGAGAAAGAAAGAGAGGGAGGGAGACACCGAGAGAGATCTTTGATCCTCTGGTTCCCTCCCCAAATGGCCGCAACTGCCAGAGCTTCCTCTGGGTCTTCCACGTGAGAACAGGGACCCAAGCACTGGGCCATCTTCCGCTGCTTTCCCAGGCGCATTTAGCAGGAGCTGGATCGGAAGTGGAGCAGCCGGGACTCGAAACAGCCCCTTATAGGATGACGGTGCTGAGGGCAGGGCATTAACCCACTGAGCCACAGAGATGGCACCACGCTGCTCCACTTCTGATCCACCTGGGAAAGCAGCGGAGGACGGCCCAGGTCCTTGAGCCCCTGTACCCGCGTGGGAGACCCAGAGGAAGCTCCTGGCTCCTGGCTTTGGATCAGCTCAGCTCTGGCCATTAGGGCTGTTTGGGGAGTGAACCAGAAGATGGAAAACCTTTCTCTCTCTCTGTCTCTACCTCTTTATCTAACTCTTTCAAATAAATAAAATAAATCTTAAAAAAAGAAGTGGAGCAGCTGGGACTTGAACCAGTGCCCATATGAGATGCTGGCGCTGCAGGTGGCGGCTCCACTTGCTGTGCCATGGTGCCAGCCCCAAGTAGTGCAAATACTTGAGTCATCATTGGCCGCCTCCCAGGCACACTTGTAGGGAGCTGGATCGGAAACAGAGTAGCGGAATGTGAACCAGCACCCCAGTATGGGATGCCGTGTCCCAAGCAGCAGCCCAACCCCTGCCCACTGGGCCCGCCCCTGACCCGCCCTCTTATTTCTGCATATTCTCTTCCCTGTTAAAGTCCCCTGGCCTCCTGCCCCTCCCCACCTTCTGTTGATTGGTTTGCTGTGTGTAGAGCGGGGGCCTTGCCCTGGGCGGGACCCGGGAGCCCCGCAGGTGCAGCTCTGCCCTTCCCCCCAGCTGCAACTGCAACTCCTCCATGCCGCGGCCGGTCAAGGTGGCAGCCGTGGGCGGCCAGAGCTACCTGAGCGCCATTCTCCGCTTCTTCGTCAAGTCCCTGGCCAGCAAGACCTCCGACTGGCTGGGCTACATGCGCTTCCTCATCATTCCCCTTGGTAAAGTCGGGCAGGGCCTGGAGCGGGGAGCGTGGAACAGAGCCCGGGCAGGGCCTGGAGCGGGGAGCGGGGAGCGGGGAGCGGGGCCCGGGCAGGGCCTGGAGCGGGGAGCGGGGCCCGGGCAGGGCCTGGAGTGGGGAGCAGGGCCCGGGCAGGGGCCGTCAGGGAGGCCGGGCCCGGGCACTCCTGCCACGTCATCCCAACCCGCTGGTCTTTGCTGGTTTGCCGCAGGTTCTCACCCTGTGGCAAAGTACTTGGGCTCCGTGGACAGTAGATACAGCAGTGCCTTCCTCGACTCTGGCTGGAGAGACCTGTTCAGCCGCTCAGAGCCCCCGGTCTCAGGTAGGGAGCAGGGGTGAGGCCTGGCTGAGGGAGAGGCCGAGGGGCCGGCTGCTCCTCCGCTTTGGCCTCTCCCCGGCCCCCTGCACACTCGTCGTCCAGTAAGTGCTCTGTCGGTGGGGGCTGGTTACTGCGGTGTCGGCCTCCGCTCCCACACATCCAGAGCGAGGAGGGCCGTGGTGGGGGCGGGCGGGCCGGCTCAGGGAGCAGCCCTGTGAATATCGCCCGGACGCGGTGGGCATCAGGGCGCGCCAAGGCCGAGCACCAGGCGGAGTTCTGCCACCCGGCTGGGGTGGGTGTGAGCCGGGGGCACGAGGCCCCCGGGGAGGGAGGGGCCGTGCTCTGGTTCTGACTCCCTCAGTTCAAAACAAGGGGGTCTTGGAGACCCTTCTCCACCTGAACGCCCCGGGGCCTCTGGCGGGAGTGCAGGAGCGGCCCCGGAGGAGGGGCACGGGTTGGCAGAGCGGCCCCAGAGGAGGGCTCGGTTTGGCAGAGCGGCCCCGGAGGAGGGCCCCGGTTTGGCAGAGTGGCCCTGGAGGAGGGCCCCGGTTTGGCAGAGCGGCCCCGGAGGAGGGCTCGGTTTGGCAGAGCGGCCCCGGAGGAGGGGCATGGTTTGGCAGAGCGGCCCCGGAGGAGGGCCCCGGTTTGGCAGAGCGGCCCCGGAGGAGGGCTCGGTTTGGCACAGCGGCCCCGGAGGAGGGGCATGGTTTGGCAGAGCGGCCCAGGACGAGGGCACGGTTTGGCAGTTCTCCCGTGGTGTTTCCGCAGAGCAACTGGACGTGGTGGGGCGCGTGATGCAGTACGTGAACGGGGCAGCGGCGACGCACCACCTGCCCGTGGCTGAGGCCATGCTGACCTGCAGGCACAAGTTGTGAGTTTGGCTTTGGGGCGTCTTGAAGCAGCTCAGTCTCCTTCGCTTTCCTGTGTTTTCCTCTCGCCCCGTTTGCCTCTGCAAACCCAGCAGGGTGAGCGTGGGCCTCCTCCCTGGGCCTCCCATCTGTACTCCAGGAGACGCGGGTCCCTGTGCCCGCCCTCAGCGCAGAAGCGGCCGTCCTGAGGCCCAGATAGGGGAGAGTCAATGGCAGTCAGCTGGGGGCGGGCAGGGGAGGAGCCCCACAGACCGCGAGCCGCTCGCTCCCGCCCTCCCCACCTCGCCCCCGACCCTCCACTCCGGGCGAGCACTGACCCTGAAGCTGTCCTGTCTCTACAGCCCCGACGAGGACTCCTACCAGAAGTTCATTCCCTTCATTGGCGTGAGTACCGCCCCAGGCCACGCAGCCGCGCGACACTCGCCCACAGCCGTGGATCCTGGGCGCTGGGGAGGGGGCTTCTGCCAAGGGTGGGGGTGCCCCGTGACAGCACTTCCTGCACGTGCACACACACCGTGGCGTAGGGCAGGGGAAGCCCAGGCCTCCTGTCCGGCTGGCCTCTGGGTGTTGTCCTTTTGCGATCCTGGACTGTCCCCGACCCAGTGCTGCTCTCTTGTGCACTGCCCCGACCCCGGGGCCTGGCGTCCAGAGCGTGGCTTCTGCAGCCCCCGGGGAGGAGACACTCAGACACGGCGAAGGGTGACTCCCTAGCGAAGCCTGGGACTCGAGTCCGCCTTCCGGTCAGAGGAAGGGGCTGTGTGCTTGTCTGTTCAGCCGAGGAGTTTGACGGGAAAGGCACAACCTCTGGCGAGCCTGGTGTCGGTGTGCTGCCCTGGTCTGTTCAGTTGGCAGTGGCTGGGCCGCAGGGAGCAGAGCCGCAGAGCCCTGCCCCGGACTGGAATGCACGCTTGTGTTTGTAGACACAGTTAGCCCGCGTCATCGCTCTCTTGTCTTTTCGGGGATCCTGGAGGGCAGACGGCTTAGCTCCCCGCTCTCCCTGCACACCCGAGGTTCTGTATGTCTTGGGTGAGCTGGCGAGACGTGGCCGTCCCGTCCTGCGGTGTGGTCGGTCCTGGCTCACCCCTGCTGTGGGCCTCAAGACCACTGCCCACTGCCTGGCCCAGACGCCTAACCCCTGTATCACGAGACCTGGGTTGCTGCTCGCTCTGACTTCACAACCAAGATTTGAAAAAGAAAATGTGTTTGGAGAAACCAGAGGCGCTCACAGCCCCCACAAAATGCCAGGGGAGCAGGGGAGAGGGGGTCGCATCCAGGAAGCCCCGGCGTGGATTTATTCCTCTCCAGAAATCAAAACAAGTGTGCAGAGCACTGGGACAGAATTCTGTGCGGCCTGTGTTGAGGGGGGCCCTCGGTCCCCACGTGGTCGCCACTGCCCATGCGCTGAGTCCAGTGTTCCTCCGGCCCTGACCGGCCACAGGTGCTGGGACACAGGACACTGCAGCCGCACAGCCCTGTCACAGTCACAGTCTGTCTCCAGCTGGCCTTGGCTGGCCACTGGGGGGCCCCCTCGACCCTCTCCAGGATTCCCTCCAGGGAATCTAATTCCTGAGAATTCTGGGAACGCCAGGAGCGGCCTGGTGTCGGCACCCTCACGTGTTCACGTGTCTCACAGCTCCTGTGCCCACGCTGCGACCCTGGGCCCCGACCCTGGGCAGAGCCGTCGTCCTCGCCCCGTGTGGTTTAGGAGGGAGATCAGTGCACGGGGTGGTTCCTGCGCTCCGGGGCTGGGCGTCTCCCTCCCCCCCTCCCCCCTCCCCCAGGGGAGTGTCACAGGCTCCCATTGGCCTTTAGAACTGGCGTTCACGGCACCGCTGGGGACCTGGGCTGCTCCCGCTTTGTGCAGGTGTTAAGTAAAAGAACGGGGGGCTCGGTGACTGTGCCGGCCTCGATGGGGCTGACGGTGCTGCTTCCTTCCGCAGGTGGTGAAGGTGGGTCTGGTGGAGGACTCTCCCTCCACTGCCGGTGAGCCCGCGCTTCCTTGGCTTCTGGGGCGAGGGCGGCACCTCCTGGGGGCCAAGGCTGGAGATGCTGCTCTCAGTTTCTGGAGCCCAATGACGCAGCTGGGGGCAGCAGGGGTGCTGGGAGGAGGGAGAGGAGGGAGAGGCCCAAAAGGAAACAGGGCTGCCACCAAGACGGGTACCTCCCCCGTGCCACTCCTCCGGCCGACGGCATCTGTCCCCTGACAGGTGACGGGGACGATTCACCCGTGGTCAGCCTTACCGTGCCCTCCACGTCACCACCCTCCAGCTCGGGCCTGAGCCGAGACGCCACGGCCACGCCCCCGTCCTCCCCGTCCATGAGCAGCGCCCTGGCTGTCCTGGGGTAAGGCCGCTGCCCGACTCCTTCCTGCTGCACCCTCCATCCCAGGGACGGGCACACGGGGCGAGAGTCCACAGCAGAGGCCGGGGACCAGCTCGGGAAGTGGGTGGGCACGTCCCGCACTGTCTGTCTCCACTGCGGGCCCCAGTGAGGCAGTGTTGCGGAGGAGGGCCGGGCACGTGTCTCACGGCCCCTGTGCTCGCTTCGTCTGCTGGGGAGGCCGGAAGCGCAGTGGCACAGGAGCTGGGAGGGAGCCTGGAGCTAAAGGGACGGGGGTGTGGCTCTGAGGTCACGGGCTGTGATGAAGGGCAAGCGACTTAAAGTTTAGGTCAGGTGGGCTGGGAGCGGCTTTCCCACTGAGGCCTGCGTGGGGGGAGAGAGGTTCCCCGCGGCCTGGAAGTGAGGCAGGGTGGGCCGCAGCCGGGAGCAGGAAGGAGTGAGTGCCTCCTACCCGCCCCCCCTTCCTCTCTGGGTAGCAACAGAGTGGGAGGCCTTGGCCGGCTTTCCCGGGGCCCCAGTGAGCGGCTCACAGCCCCTGGCCAGGGTCCTCCCTGTTCCCCCTCCTCTGCGCGTGGGCCCTCTCTCACTGCGGACGCGCCCTGCGGGAGGCGGGGACGGCCCTCTGCCCCGCCGCCCTCCTTCCGTCCCACCTCAGCTTGGTTTTTAATGGAACCGCTGAGAGGAAGCGGAGAGGGACAAATCAGATGACTGGCGGAGCTCCTGTGCCTATTGTGTCTGACGCCTCCTTTCAAGAAAACATCAGCCCTTTCTCCCCCGGCAGCTAAAATTATCCCTGAGCTAAAAGCGCCGTGCTTGAGAGACAGCGCAGGTCACCCCCGGCCCCCGCCCGCCGCCTCGCTCCAGCCCTGCCCTCATTTGGGCGCAGGCTTTGTGTGCCGGGCGGGCATGTGCACAGGCGTGTGCGCGTCCGTGTGCACCTGGCGTGGTGCCCTGTGGTTCGCTTGCGGTAATCGGCCCTCCGTCTGCTCCTGGCTCTGTCCTCGGCCGCGCTGACTCCAAGAGGGCGAGACCACAGAGCCGCCGCTGGCCCCGCTCAGGGCCCGGCCCCTCTCGCCCCGGCGGGCCCTTGGTGCTGGGCCCCAGGGCAGAGCCACCCTCTCCTTTCCTCTCCCTCCCCAGGAGCCCCAGCAGCCCGTACGGGGACGTGATTGGCCTCCAGGTGGACTACTGGCTGGGCCACCCCGGGGAGCGCAGGCGGGAGGGCGACAAGAGGGACGCCAGCTCCAAGAACACCCTCAAGAGCGTCTTCCGCTCGGTGCAGGTCTCCCGCCTGCCCCACGGCGGGGAGGCCCAGCTCTCTGGCACCATGGCAATGACCGTGGTCACCAAGGAGAAGAACAAGAAAGGTGAGTGCGGCCGCGGCCAGGGCGGGACGGAGCCGCCAGGCCTCCCTCCCCTCTGCCCACCCGCAGCCGGCCTGGGCCCACCCAGGGAACAAAGCCGGTCCCATGGGGCAGGCAGCCGAGGCCCCAGCAAGACGCTGAGCGTCAGTGCCCCCGGCACGGTGATGAGGCCGCTGGCTGCTGCCCAGTGCCTGGGGACGGACTGCAGGCCCGGGGACAGCTCCGCACCGCAGCCACGGTCGCCACGACCCGGAGTCTGGGAGGCCGCTCCAAGAGGCTTCCTGAACAAAAGGACACAGTGTGGTTTTTCCGCTTCAGTTTTCAGTGCATTTATTTCTTTGAAAGGCAGAGAGAAACAGACTTCTGCTGGTTCACTCCCCAGATGCTGAAGGCAGGAGCCTGGAGCGCAGCCCAGGTCTCCTGTCGGGTGCAGGGGCCTGAGCACGTGGGCCATCATCCGCTCCTCCCCAGGGGCTCAGCGGGGAGCCGGGGCAGAAGCAAAGGCGGCACTTCAGCATGGATGCCGGTGTCCCACGCAGCGTCTCAGCCGCCACACCAAACGCCTGCCCCCCAAGTGCCCATTGAGAACTGGGGGGACACAGCCCCTTCCGGATGAAAGGAGCAGCTTAGGGCCCTGGAGGCAGAGTCGGAGGGTGGTCCTGGTCCTGTGCTCGGGGGCAGCGAGGCAGGAGCCCCCTCAGCCGGGCCCATGCTGGGCGCCTGCGGCTGACCCCAGGCCCTGCCTGTTGGGGGGTGCACCCATGCGCGGGTCCCCTGCGGCCCCCAGCAGCTTGTGCAGTGGCTCAGACTTGAGGAGGGGCCGTCCACTCAGCAGTGCCCTCCCTGTCCTGGAGCAGAGCCAAGTGGTGTGGGGAGCCCTCCCCGCACGCAGGGCAGGCCACGTGGGCCCCCCAGCCACAGCACGCCCAGACAGGGAGGCAGGCCTGCCCCGAGGCCAGCTAGCACATTCTGCTGGAAGGGACGTGAGAGACCATCTGGCCTGTCCTCTCTGTGCAGCTGAAGATACCGAGCCCCAGGCGGGGGGTGGGATCTCAGCCAGAGCCACCCAGGGACCTGAAGGCCCTGCCCCGCGGCCTGGAGCCGGGAGCCAGGGGACGCTGGGAAGGGGCTGGCTTTCGCAGACCGCCCCCCTGCAGCAGGGGGCGGGGCGGGGCGGGGCGGGGCCCTCACGGAGGTCGTGCCTGCTTGCTCTGCAGTCCCCACCATCTTCCTGAGCAAGAAGCCGCGGGAGAAGGAGGTGGACGCCAAGAGCCAGGTCATCGAGGGCATCAGCCGGCTCATCTGCTCCGCCAAGCAGCAGCAGACCGTGCTGAGAGGTGCGGGGCAGGGCGGCGCCCAGGCCCCGGCGGGGCCCGCGGGTGCTGCCCGCAGCCCCGCTCACCTCCTCTCCCTGTCACCCTCAGTGTCCATCGACGGAGTGGAGTGGAGTGACATCAAGTTCTTCCAGCTGGCGGCCCAGTGGCCCACTCACGTCAAGCACTTCCCAGTGGGGCTCTTCAGTGGCAGCAAAGCCGCCTGAGGCCTGCGTCCTGGCCACTCTCCCTCTGGCACTGCCACGCGAGACGCTGCCTCCCCTCCACTGCCCAGCCTGCCCTCGGCCGCGCCTCCTCGCCTCTCCCTCCCCCCCATCTCCTCCCCCCTGCTCCAGGCCCCAGGCAGGTGGGCTTTGCCTCCTGGTGCCCGTGGTCCCTGGCGTCAGGTCCTCTGGGCCGTCCTTCCCAGGACTTGCCACTCTCCCCGCTGTGGCACCAGCGCCCGTCCTGGAAGCAGTAAACCTGGAACTCTGGTCCACAGTGGAGAGCCCACCCCCCATCCCCCACCACCACTGCCAGGATCTGGTTTCCCGTGGCCACTGTGGCCTGGCTGCACCTGCGCCTGCAGGACCCCCCCGCGCTCACAGGGGCAGGAAGCACTGCCTGCAGCCGGGGGCATGGGTCTGGGGTGGGGGCCTGCCCGGTGCCCCCATGCATGACTTCCCAGCATCCCCTGCCCCTGTGGGTGCCACGAGTCCTGAGCGTTTCTTCGGTTCTCTGCACGGCCGAGCCTGGGGGTCGTTCCGTGGGGCCACCCCGTGCACCGGCTGTGGCCGCTTCCTTCCTCTGCCCCCTCCCCCCCAGCACAGCTCTGCCTGGATCAGAGATGGAGGTGGACCCCTACCAGCACGTGCCCTGCCAGCTGCCCGGCCCCCTGCCCTGCCCCCCACCCCCGTCTCCCTCCAGCAGGCTCCTTCCCTCCCTTTGGCCACAGACCAGGGTCGCAGCCCCTCCCCGGCCTCCGGAGAGGCCAAGGACGCGGGCCAGATCCCGGCCCGGCCCCGTGGCTGTGGGCCTCCAGGGCTCCCCGTTGCCCCTCGCCCCTCCTAGAACTAGGTTTTTGAAAGTGCTCTCCTCGTCCTCACCTCCCCTGGCGCCTCCACCTCCTCCGCGGCTCAGCCCTGCCGGGCATCTCTGGGCAAGAGGAGGGGTGCGGGAGATGGGGTTGAAGCTGGGGTTTTCATTCAATAAACTGGTGATTTCTTAGCACCTGCGCTGGGCCTCTGTGCCGCTCGCTGTGTCACTGGGGCGGCCCAGCCCGCCCTCTGCTCCCCTGCCACGCGACCTGAGGCCACCCGGAATTAGCCAGGAACCCGCGACGAGGGCGCACGCCCCTTCCCCCTGTGGACAGAGGCCAGAGGCAGGAAAGACGCCGCCCCCAGCAGGGCGCACGCAGGGTGGCCCCCTCTTCTGATTGGAGACCGGTAGGGGGTGTCTGCCCCCGACAGTCCGCCTGGTCCTGCTGCAGGCTGGGAAGCCGATGAAGGGCGAGGCCAAAATCGTTGCCTGTGCAGATGGAGGGGGCGGCTGGGGGACATTCAGTGTGTTTTCCTGCCCGCCACTCACCGTGGAGATGGGAAACGGCCGTGGCCTGGGTTCCCCCAGCAGGCGTGCCCAGCGGTGAAGGCTTGGGCGTCCTTGTCCTGCGGGCGGCCAAGTAGCGGAGCTGTCGCTGGCCTAGCAGAGAGGCTGTGGGCCTGCGTGGCCTCCCTGAGCCTGGAAGATGGGAGTGATGGCCGCCACCCCAGGGGGAGAAGCCAGCACAGCTGCAGAAGTGGCCCAGAAAGAACCAGGGCTCCCTGTGCGTGAGCGGCACTGAGCAAGGGTCCGTGGGGCCGCCAGTGAGCAGGGCGACGGGCAGAGGGAGGAGCTGGGAGGCCGGGAGCTGCGGGCCCGCGCAGGATCTGGAAGCAACAGCACAGGTGGGCGGGGAGGTGAGGGTGCAGGTGAGGAGGAGCCGGGTCTCGACGCCTGCCTCCCCTGGCCTCCACCTGCCAGGCTGGCCCTGCTCCCTGAGGGCAAGGCACCTCCCAGGAACGGCCCGTCTCCCACTCCCTTCGGGCATCTCTCTCAGTGCCAAGGTCACCGGGGACCTGGGCTGCCCAGACCCTCCTTCCTGGCCTCCCTTCCGGCCCCGGCAGAACTCATGGCCTGGTGCCCACGTCACCAAACCTGGCCTGGCGGTGTGAACCGGACCCCCCAGTCCTGGAACCCCCAGCCCTGTGCTCTCCCGCCCGGCGCCCGATCCTCAGCAGGCCCCACAGCCCCTCCCTTCCAGAGCGTCCAGACCCAGTGGTCCGGCGCCCTGTTCTGCCGTGACTTTCCCGCTGGCTGCAGTCTCCTGCAGGACAGGGTTCTGCGTCCACCCTGTTCTTCCTGTGTTTCTGTCCACACCGTGCCAGAGCGCGTGGCCAAGGGCAGCTCGTGTTAACACTGACCCAAACTGTCCAGTGGCTTCCCGATCCCTAGGAACAGTAACCAAACCCTCGCGCTAAGCTCCACAGTCTGCCTGGACCCGACTCCCAGCGCCTGCTTCATCCCACTCCTCTCCCTCTCCCCTCCCCCGCTGGCTCTCAGACACCAGGCATTCCTGCTTCCGGGCCTTTGCATGAGCCGGTCATCCTGCTCTGCTACCCCCCGCCCTCATTCTAGGCCAGGCCTAGACTCTCCTCTCTGCCCCTTTTCTGCCTCTCCTCGGCACTTGGCATTTAATCATTCATTGTTTGTCTCGCACTGAAACGTAAGATCCAAGAACGGGAACGCCCGCCCCGCCATATCCTTGGCGCCCAGGGTGCTGCTTGGCCCGTCGTACACAGCAGATACTTGCTGACAGGCTGCCGGAAGGCGGTCCCTAAACCACATGTGCCACTCCAAGCGCTGTCCACGCCTCAGCCCGAGGCCACCTGCCTTTCCTCCCGGGCCCTGGGTGACAGGATGGACGTGGATGGACGTGGCCGAGGGCTGTGTGGCAAGGGCTCCCAGGACCCCAGGCGCAAGGCAGCTCGGGAAGGCTTTGACTTGGGCCTTGACACGGCTCTGCACAGTCCCTGAGAGCCACGGCCAGACCAGGGCAGAACTGTCCCAGGGCCACCAGAGGCTTTCTCTAAGGCCCAGGGCTGGCATGTGGTGCCGAAGGCGGAGGGACGGTATTTTACCTGCACATCAACTTAAGACTGCCTTTTTTTTTTTTTTAAGGTTTATTTATTTGAAAGATAAAGAGCTTCCATCTGCTGGTTCACTCTCCAGATGGCCACAATAGCCAGGGCCGCATGAGGCCAAAGCCAGACCCATCCAAGTCTCCAGTGTGGGTGCAGGGGCCCAAGCATTTGGACCATCTGCTGTGGCTTCCCCAGGAGCATTAGCAGGGAGCTGGATTGGAAGTGGAGCAGCCGGGACTCGAACCGGCGCCCATGTGGATGACCGTGTCCCAGGCGTGACTGAACCCACTGAACCATAATGCTAACCGCTGAACTGCTTTGTCTTTTTAATTTCAGTCGCTTCTTGGCTGCTTTTTTTTTTTTTTTTTTTTTTTTTTGACAGGCAGAGTTAGACAGTGAGAGAGAGGGAAAAAAGTCTTCCTTCCGTTGTTCACCCCTCAAATGGCTGCCGTGGCCGGTGCAGTGCACTGCGCCGATCCAAAGCCAGAAGCCAGGTACTTCCTCGGGGTCTCCCATGCGGGTGCAGTGCTTGGGCCATCCTCCATTGCCTTCCGGGGCCACAACAGAGAGCTGGACTGGAAGAGGAGCAACTGGGACAGAAACCGGTGCCCTGACCGGGACTAGAACCTGGGGTGCCGGCACTGCAGGCGGAAGATTAGCCTAGTGAGCCGCGGCGCTGGCCTAGCTTCTTGGCTTTGACATAGCTCTGTGTGCCCATCCCCAGTGTGGTCTCAGTGGCATGTCACGTGCAGGAGTCAGCAGTGACACATCGCTGCTACCTGGAGTCCGTGCCGCGCACAGGTTGCCTTTGCCGCCCCCCGCCCCCGCCCCGTGTCCCTTTTCCCTCCAGAATCCCATTCAGGATGCTCACTTACCTGTGTGTGTGTGTGGCAGAGATGCAGGGAGAGGGAGAGACGGGGGGCGGGGGCACCCATCCGTTAGTTCGCTCCCTGGGTGCCCACAATGGCTGAGGCTTCGCCAGCCTGAAGTCGGGAGCTGGGAGCCCGGTCCAGGTCTCCCATGGCGGGGGCAGGACCCCAGCTCCTGGAGCCATCACCACTGACCCCCAGGATCTGCATGGTGGGAAGGCAGGACCAAAGCTAGACGCAAACCCCGTCGTTCCCACGTGGGACGAGGGGTCTTCACCACCAGGGCCCATACCAGCCCCGGGAGCCCGTTCCTCCACCTGGCCCATCTGAGTCGCCATCGCAGCGGCATTCACTTCCCGCCAGGTTAGCTCCCACGCTAGGCACTGCTGATACAGGGGGGCACGGCAGCTGGAAGGTCAGCCCGGAGCAGGCGCCAGCGTGAGAGTGTGCAGAGGAGCACGGGCAAGGGGCTGTGCAGGTGGATGCTCTGGGCGCAGGAAGCAGCGAGCCACACACGAGAGGGAGCCCGAAGCGCCCTGGGACCGCCCGTGGCTCAGCGTGGCTGAAAAGGCCCCGAGGCCCTCGTGGCCGCGGTTGCCTCCACCGTGTGCGGAGCAAGGGCCGTGCGCTTCGTGCTGCGAGGCCGGAGCCGGAAAAGGGCTTCAGCCGAGAGCGAGGGTGGCATTCAGGCAGCTGGCTCTGCCACGACACGTGGAGGACACGGGCCTGGCCCTCGGCCCCGGAGGTGAGCAGGAACGAGCACACATGAGCGATGAGCACAAGGACCCAGGGGAGGGCAGAGAAGTGGGCGGGCCCCAAGAGCGGATTAAGACAAAACCCACAGGTTTGGCAGGTTAGAAATGGGACGGCAAAAGGCAGGAGGGCAGGCGCTGTGGCATAGCCGGCAAAGCCCCACCCGCAACACGGCATCCCACAGGGGCGCCGGTCTGAGTCCCGGCTGCTCCACTTCCAGTCCAGCTCCCTGCACTGCCACTGCACTCGGGGAGGCAGCGGAAGGTGGCCCAGTGCTTGGACCTCTGCCATCCAGGAGACAAATGGAGCTCCAGCCAGGGCCAGGGTGGCCATTTGGGGAGTGGACCAGCGGATGAATGGAAGATGGCTCTGCCTCTCCCTCTCTGTAACTCAAATAAATAAAGCCTTTTTAAAGGGGGGGGGGGGGCGTTGAGGACAGGGACTGGCCAGCAGCCCTGCGAGACGGGCAGGTGGTGGGGCGTTCTGCGGGAGATTTGGGTAGGGGATGGCAAGCCGGGTGAGGACAGAGGGTGTGCGTTCTACTCCAACTTGGAGGTGACCGTCTGGGTGTGCACGGGGCTCAGACGAGGGGTGGACACGGGGGCTTCCTCTGGAGGTGGGAGAGCCAGCCCAGAGCAGGGCTGACCTCTCTCCTGACCCCGTGGGCACCTGCTGCGCGCTCTGCTGATTGCGCTTTCTCTCCGGCCACCCTGTGTGTCCCCCCCTCCCCCTCCCCAGCACAGGGTCTGTCCGCCAGCCTGGCTAGGAACAGTGTCTGTTAGGCACGAGGCAAGCTGCCGAAACCCCACACCATTTATTCGGTCTCTTGTGACCAGCAAGGTGGGTTTTGAGAAACCCTTTGTGCAGATGGGCAAACAGATGAAGTGACCACGCATGCCTAGAAAGCACGCCGCTGGCAAACGGGCAAGGCTGGCTTTGAACCCCCGAAGCCTGAGCAGGACGAGGGACCCTGCCAGCCAGGCTGGGACACGGCAGGGAGGGAGGCTGCGGCTTCGCCACGCGGCTGCCAGGACAGCGACCGAGAGCCGCCCTGCGTGGACGCCGCGCAGACTTGGTGTGTGCCCCGGCGGCAGGAAGAGCGGCCGTCACGGGTGTCCTCAGGAAGGGGGAAGTCGTGGCCTTGGAGGAGCTGCCAGCCTTGTGGGAGAGCAGCTGCCACTTGGGGGACGGGGGGGGGTGAGACCCTCAGAGAAAGCGCCCCCCACACACCGCAGAGGAGGGAGTGGAAGAGAGCGGGTCCCAGGGGGCAGGTGCTTCTGGGAACCCGGAGCGGAGAGGCGGTTTTCCGGGAGCAAGAACAACTCCCCCGGTTGGGGCGGGGGTGGGGCTGCCCTTATTCTCCACTGAGCACCCATCGGCAGCCTGGCAGGGGCCCAGAAGAGCGGGGTGCAGCACCAGTCCCTCCCCTCGGGAGACAGGGCACACAGAGTGATCCTCAGAGACAAGCCAGGGCCTGAGAAGGAGGAGCACTTGCAAGGTCAAGCACCAGGAGCGAGATAAGAGGCTGGGGGGGCAGCCTCCCCCAGCCCGGGGCACATGCGGTGCAAAGCAGGGCCAGCGGCCTGCCTGCGGGAGAGCGAGGAGCCTCCGGAGCCATACTCGGAGACTGCAGCTCCCTCTGTTCCCCTGGGAAAGGGTGGTTGAAGGGGGCGCTCCCTGCCTTGCCTGGGGCTGGGCCGGCCTCTGGCTCCAGGTGGTGGCTGTGTGTGTGTGTGTGTGTGTGTGAGAGAGAGAGAGAGAGAGAGAGAGAGAGGGGCCTTTCTCTCTGGGTCTCCGTGTCCTCGGCTGTAACACGGAGTTCGGAACAGCGGCTGTCAACGTGCAGACAGTGCCCGGGACGCACCCTGGCTGGCCCCAGAGATCCCACAAACCTCGCTAAGCGCAAAGGCGCCCTGGGCTGCAGAGGCCACTTCCTCCGGCCAGCAAGACCAGCCAGCGGGTGGGGAGTGCGGTCCCGTCGATGGGGTCTCTGCACATGGCGGCTTCTGCAAGACAGGGCCAGTGTGAGGGCCGAGGGACGGCAGACCCCAAATGCAAAAGGCCTCAACCATTCGGGCCCCAACCTTGGGGTGAGCTGAGGGGCTGACAGCGGCCGAGATGGAGACGGGCTCAGCACTGAGGCAGTGACAGAGGCGGGGGACGCGAGAAGCTGGCGACAGCAGGCGCTTCCGGGGAGGGGAGCCTGAAGCCCGGGACAGTGCCCAGGGAGAGAACTACACCTCCCTGCAACGTTTTAAGAGATGGATTTATTTGAAAGACAAGCTTGCAGAGAAGGAGAGAGGAGGAGCTCTTCCATCCCCTAGTTCACTCCCCAGTGGCCGTGACAGCCAAGACCCTGGAACTCCATGGGGGGGCTCCACGTGGGTGGCGCCTGCTGCTGCTTTCCTGGAGGGTTAGCAGGGAGCTGGATCAGTACGGGAGCAGCCAGGCTGGGAGCAGCCAGGCTGGGACTGAAGCTCGCGGGGGTGCCCGCTTTGTGCAGTGGCATAGCCTGAGCTACAGCTCTGGCCCGGGCACGCCTTTTGAATGTTGCACCAAAATGAAAGTTTCAATCCCAGTAGCACCCCCTTATCTGTAGGGGCAGCACCCCCTTATCTGTAGGGGCGCATCCCAGAGGGGGCCTGCAGCCACTGAAGGTATCAAACCCTATCTGTATGTTCCCCCTCTGGATACATTCCTATAACAAAGTTAATTTCTTTTTTGAAATTTATTTGAAAGGCAGAGTTACAGAGAGGCAGAGGTAGGGAAAGAGAGAAGAGAGAGAGAGAGAGAGAGAGAGAGAGAGAGAGAGAGAGAGAGAGAGAGAGAAAGTCTTCCATCCACTGGTTCACTCCTGAAGTGGCTGCAACAGCTGGAGCTGCACCAATTTGAAGCCAGGAGCCAGGTGCTTCCTCCAGGTCTCCCACGCGGGTGCAGGGCCCAAGCACTTGGGCCATCTTCCACTGCTGTCCCAGGTGCATTAGCAGGGAGCTGAATCGGAAGTGGAGCAGCCGGGACTCAAACTGGTGCTCACAAAGGACGCTGGCACTGCAGGCAGCTGGTTAACTCCCTGCGCCACAGTGCCGGCCCCTAAAGTCTAATTTCTAAATTAGGCACAGTAAGGGGTTAACCGGCAGAGGAAATGTAACGCTTTCGTGTGTAAGTTATTTGAAACTTACGAGCTGTGTATTTCTAGGATTTTCTATTCAGGAACTTTGGGCTGCAGCTGACTTGGGGCCCCCTGAAGCCTTGGGAGGCAAAA
This sequence comes from Oryctolagus cuniculus, assembly GCF_051225735.1. Classification (NCBI taxonomy): domain Eukaryota; kingdom Metazoa; phylum Chordata; class Mammalia; order Lagomorpha; family Leporidae; genus Oryctolagus; species Oryctolagus cuniculus. Next base: position 5,482,470 of record NC_142867.1, on the reverse strand, counting down.
CCGCGGAAAAGAGGGGGGTTGCCCTGTCTCCAGGCCCCAGGCCCCGGCTGGGGGTGTGGGCATGACCCGGGCCCGGCTGGCCAAGCTGCAGCGGCGCCGCCCGGGTGGTAGCAAGCTCCCTGAGGGAGCACCCGCTGTGCTGCGCAGCTCACTCCCTGGCGGGGGCCCCGGGGCCCCATGCAGAGTGGCAGGTCCAGAGCAGGCCCCCAGCCACAGAGAGGGGTCAGGATGGGGAAGGGTCAGACCAGCCAGAGAGAGCAGTCACCACCTCCAAGTGCCTCCATTGGCTGAAAGGAGCCGAGTGCTTCCCAACACAGCTGCAGCCGTAAGGGCTGGGTGGGGCGGCCGAGGGAGACCTTCCTGCCCCTGGTATCCAGGGGAATGGGAGCCCCGAATCCTGAGGATACCCCAGACCCCTGGCGCACAGCCTCGGTCCCTTGGGGTGGCCATCCTGCTGTCACCGCCTAGTCCCACCTCCTAGAAGCAGTGGCAGCAGGGACGGGTGGACACCGACCCAGGGTTGGTTTTTCGAGGGGCAGAGAGCCCCCACCTGCTGGTTCTCTCCCCAAACGCTCACAAGGGCTGGGTGAAGTAGGGGCCAGAGCTCAGTCCAGTGGCAGGAACCCAACACGGGCCATGGCCACTGCCTCCCAGGGCCTGCACCAGTGGGGAGCAGGAGGCAGGCATCCAATGCAAGGACGCCTGGACGCCCTAACCACCAGGCTAACCACCCCTCCCCCTGCCGGAACGAATGGATGCTACTGCACCCCCACCCCCGGGAGTCACCCTGGGAGTGACAAGACAGATCCTGGCCTCCATCAGCCGCAGCACGTGCTGTGGTGCACACGCCCCAGCGCGGACGTGGTCAGCCCCAGAGGAGCCCAGAGCACCGACACACACCCCGAAGCGCCCACCGCCCCATGAAGGGGGCTCTGCGTCCTGGGGGCCCGGCCTCCTCCCGTCGTCCTCGCTGGCCGCCGCGTGGGGCGCGTTCGGGCTCAGGGCCCCCGGAGTAGGTCCACGCCTGGCCGAGGACCTCGCGGGCGGCCCCGGGCGAAGCCCCGCCCCTCCAGCCCCGCCCCGGGCTAAGCCCCGCCCCCGGCGAAGCCCAGCCCCGCCCCCGAGCAGCGCCCGCCGGCTCCTTTAAGGCGGCGCGCGGCGGAGAGGCGCCGGTTTCGCCCCCTCCGACGCCAGCGAGGTAGCAGCTTCACCTTTAAGGCGGCGCGGGGACTGCTGGGAAAGCCGGCGGGATGGAGGCTGCGGGGCCGGCTCCTGGCTGCGGGTCCCGGTAAAGCGCGGCGGGAGCCGAACCAGAGCGGCAGCCGGGCCCGAGCAGGAGGCAAGGTCGGCGCGGGCCGACCGGCCGAGAGAGGGGCTCCGGCTTCCCAGGGGAGGGCGCCGCGGACCGGCCTGGGGGAGGGGTCGTCGTGGGCGCGGCCTGTGGGAGGAGCGGGCGGCCCACCGTGAGGGGCGCGGTCCCGGGGGCTCGGCCTGTGGGGGGGTCGGCCGCCGGGGGCTCGGCCTGGTGGGGGGGGGTCGGCCGGCCTGCGGGAGTCGGGACCCCTGGACCAGCGGTTCAGCGGGCTCGGCCTGCCTGTTGGGGAGTGGGCTGCCGGGGGCCTGGGGCTCCCGCACGGGAGTGAAGCCCCCACCGCGACCCCCGTCGCGCGTGTCGCTGCGCCCTACCCTAAGGGGGTCTTCTGGGAAGCCCGGAGCCTGGGCCGCCCAAGCCGGGGGTCCGGCCTCGCCGCCGGCCACACCGCATTGCGTCTCCCCGGCCGACACGGGCCGGGCGCGCCCCCTGTAGGCTGAGCGCGGGCCGCGAGAGGGCCGTGGGCCGGGGGCCCAGGGCGCCCCCCGGGACCCAGGCGTCCGGGGACCGCCGGTGCTTACCTAACCCGCGGGGGACGGCGGTGTGGCCGCAGGCCCGGCGCCCGCCCGCCCGCCCCGCACCTCCCCAGGCGGCGCGACCATGGCCACGATGGTGATCCCGCGGGAGGAGAAGCTGAGCCAGGACGAGATCGTGCTGGGCACCAAGGCCGTCATCCAGGGACTCGAGACCCTGCGCGGGGAGCACCGCGCGCTGCTGGCGCCCCTGGCCGCGCCCGAGGCCGGCGAGGCCGAGCCCGGCTCGCAGGAGCGCTGCGTCCTGCTGCGCCGCTCGCTGGAGGCCATCGAGCTGGGGCTGGGGGAGGCACAGGTAGGTGGCCGCGCGGGGCGGGGCCCGGAAATATCCGCTGGGGAGAGGAGTACTTTGGAGACCCCAGCCCCTCCCCCAGGACACCCTGGTCACCCCCCCCCCAGTTCCGATCCTGGCTCCCCTCTAGCCAACAGACTGGGCAGGAAGGGAGAAGGAGACCGTGGTGCTCATTGACAGGTTAACCAAGTGCCCCTGCTGGGCCAGGCCCTGTGTGGGACTGGGCAGGGTCCCCCACATCCCTGCCCAGTCCCACAGGGCAGCCGGAAACACAGATGCGGGCAATTGTATCCAATCCGTGGGGAGCTTTCAAAGACCGGGGTCGGTGGCAGCTTGTAGTCCTGGTCAAACACGATTCCCCAGGGCCTAGCAAGACCAGTGTCCAGCAAGGGGAGGGAGGAGCAGCATGTGCAGGGTCCTGAGGTCAGAAAGACCCCCCGGGGTGGGGCGGGGTGGGGGAGGAGCCAGAGCAGGCCTTGCTGGTGTGGGTTTTAGTCTCAGGCTCAGGCCTGTGCAGGGTTGGACGGCGTGTGGAGCTGAGACGCAGGGAGTGAAGCGCGGGTCCGAGTAGGAGCAGGTAGCCAGTGGTGAGGAGGCCAGCGCTGGCCCTCCGCTGGGAGATGGCCACGAGCGCCGAGACCAGCGCCAGGACGGGGTCCACGAGCGCATTTGAGAGTCTGGGGGCTCAGGGGTTCTCTCTCCGCCTCCCAGAGGGGGCTCCGGGCAGACGCGGGCTGCCGAGGCCTGTGCGCCCTCCGCCACCCTGGGCAGGCTGTGTCACCTTGGCCCCGTGTCTGCTACCAGGCTGCTCAGGGAGCTTGTCTGAAGCGAGCGGCTGTGAAGACGCCTGGCCCCCCTTTGCTGTCCTGCACGGCCTGGCCTTCTCGGGGGGCCACGTGGTGTTGGCTCATCCCCTGCCAGTTGGTTGTCAGGTCGGAGATGACCACGGGGGCCTAACTCCTGGCGGTGCACACAGGGACAGGACGGCGCAGAGGACGTGGGCACCGAGACTGGGTGGGGCTGAAGCCAGGGGCAGGCGGGACCGGGAAGAGGGGCCTCTCTGCAGAAAAACCCTGGACCGTGAAGGCTGGAGAAAGGAGCGGGAGCCGAGGCCAGGGCCCCAGGCGACACGAGCCTGGGAGCTCAGAGCTGGAGAGGGGACAGCGTCAGACGGAGGCCCGGATGGAGAGGGGACAGCATCAGATGGAGGCCCGGATGGAGAGGGGACAGCGTCAGATGGAGGCCTGGATGGAGAGGGGACAGTGTCAGATGGAGGCCCGGATGGAGAGGGGACAGCGTCAGATGGAGGCCTGGCTGAGGAGGGGACAGCGTCAGACAGAGGCCCGGATGGAGAGGGGACAGCATGAGACGAAGGCCTGGATGGACAGAGGGGACAGCGTCAGACGGAGGCCTGGATGGAGAGGGGACGGCGTCAGACGGAGGCCTGGGTGGAGAGGGGACAGCGTCAGATGGAGGCCTGGCTGGGGAGGGGACAGCATCAGACGGAGGCCTGGCTGGGGAGGGGACAGCGTCAGACGGAGGCCTGGCTGGGGAGGGGACAGCGTCAGACGGAGGCCTGGATGGAGAGGGGACAGCGTCAGATGGAGGCCTGGCTGGGGAGGGGACGGTGTGAGATGGAGGCCTGGATGGAGAGAGGGGACAGCGTCAGATGGAGGCCTGGATGGAGAGAGGGGACAGCGTCAGACGGAGGCCTGGGTGGGGAGGGGACGGCGTCAGATGGGGGCCTCTGCCAAGGTGCCGCAGGCCCCCGCGGCGTTGGGACGTGCTGCCCTCCCCTACCTGGGCGCCCCAGAAAGCAGGGGCCGCTGTGGACGCACAGCACAAGCCAGGATGGCCTTCAGCATCTCAGGGTTCTTTGGCCACTGCTGGCCCTGGGCAGGGACGCTGCGACCCTCGAGAGAGATGGACGGTCACTCGGGAGCACGGCACCCGGCCAGCCCTCCTCCAGGGTCCTCCTGACCCCAGAAGGAAGCAGTCAGGGACCCCCCACCTCCTGCGTTTGAGCCTTGGACTGGGATTGTTTGGGGTGTCGAGGGGAAGCTCCTTGAGGGTGGGAGACCCAAGGCCCGAGGCCCCGCAGCTCCGGCTGGGCAGAACCAGGCCCGGTGCTTCCTGGAGAGCCGCGCTGACACCTGTCCCGGCCGCCTGCACAGGTGATCCTGGCGCTGTCGAGCCACCTGGGGGCCGTGGAGTCGGAGAAGCAGAAGCTGCGGGCTCAGGTGCGGCGCCTGGTGCAGGAGAACCAGTGGCTGCGGGAGGAGCTGGCGGGGACGCAGCAGAAGCTGCAGCGCAGCGAGCAGGCCGTGGCCCAGCTGGAGGAGGAGAAGCAGCACCTGCTGTTCATGAGCCAGATCCGCAAGCTGGACGAGGACGCCGCGCCCAGCGTGAGCCCCGCGGGGAGCGGGCGGGCGGGCAGCACGGAGCCCCCGCGCCCGCCCCGCCCTCACACGCTGTCTGCCCCCCAGGAGGAGAAGGGGGATGCCCCCAAAGACTCTCTGGACGACCTGTTCCCCAACGAGGACGAGCAGAGCCCGGGTGCGCGTGGGCAGTGGCTCTGCATGAACTCCTGGGCCGCGGGACCCCGAGGGCACAGGGAGCAGGGCCGAGCAGCCGGGGTCTTTCCTGCCTCTCTGACTGGCGTGTCCCAGCGTGCTGGAGCTCCCGGGGTGGGGGGGGTCTCCACGGTGCCCCTCCCTGCTGGAGTTCCTGGGAGGGGGTCTCATGGTGCCCCTCTCTCCCTGCTGGAGCTCCCGGGGGGGTCTCCACGGTGCCCCTCTCTCCCTGCTGGAGTTCCTGGGAGGGGGTCTCATGGTGCCCCTCTCTCCCTGCTGGAGCTCCCGGGGGGGTCTCCACGGTGCCCCTCTCTCCCTGCTGGAGTTCCTGGGGGGGGTCTCCACGGTGCCCCCCTCCCTGCTGGAGATCCCGGCGGTTGGGGGCCTCCACAGTGCCCCTCTCTCCCTGTTGGAGCTCCTGGGGGGTGGGGGTCCCCACAGTGCTCCCCTCTCCCTGCCTCCCGGCCCCCGCCCCTCTGAGGAGTACACATCCAGGTAAAAGCGCTGCAGAGCCAGGCCCGGCTTCCTGTCCTGCGGTGTGTGTCACCAGCCCCTGTGTGCGCCCGGGAGTTCCCCCTCTCCCAGCCTTCTCTGTTTGGAGCACAGGTACTCAGCCGCTGTGGGCCAGGCCGCACGGGCTGTCTCCTGGCGCTGAGCACGCCACAGGTGCAGACCTGAGGCTGAGAGGCTGGGCACTAGCGGTGGGACACACAGCTTCCGCCCAGTTTCCTGTGGGTAACCAGACCTACTCTCCAAATAGGGAAACTGAGGCAGAGTGGCTCGTGGCTTGCCCAGGGCCACGTGTCAGGTGGGGCAAAGCCATTGGCCATCCCGGCGGGCAGGTGGTACATCTGATCTGTCCTGACCCCGCAGCCCCCAGCCCTGGAGCAGGGGATGTGGCCACCCAGCATGGGGGCTATGAAATCCCGGCACGACTCCGCACGCTGCACAACCTGGTGATCCAGTACGCGTCGCAGGGCCGCTACGAGGTGGCCGTGCCGCTCTGCAAGCAGGCACTCGAGGACCTGGAGAAGACGTCGGGCCACGACCACCCTGACGTGGCCACCATGCTGAACATCCTGGCGCTGGTCTACCGGTGAGGGCCCAGGGTCCTGAGTGGGAGGCGGACGCCCTGCGAGGCGAGCTGCCCGGAGTGCCCGAGCGCCTGGAGGACAGGGGCTGCCCAGGCCCACTCCCGCGCAGCCTGGGGTTGGACGGTGATCCTGACCGTGCCCACCTGCTCCCAGGGACCAGAACAAGTACAAGGAGGCCGCCCACTTGCTCAATGACGCCCTGGCCATCCGTGAGAAGACCCTGGGCAAGGACCACCCCGCCGTGAGTGAGGGTCGGGTCAGGAGGGGCCGCCTCCCATCCCCTGCAGCTCCTGGGTCCCCGCGTCCCTGCCCAGCGGGGCCCTGGGTGAGGAGCCTCCGTCCCCGCGCCTAGGTGGCCGCGACGTTGAACAACCTGGCAGTTCTCTACGGCAAGCGGGGCAAGTACAAGGAGGCCGAGCCGCTGTGCAAACGGGCGCTGGAGATCCGCGAGAAGGTGGGCGCAGGGCGCCGCGGGGCTGGCGAGCGGGGCAGGCAGGGGGCCCGCAGCCCCCGCCCAGCTGCCGGCTCCCTCCCCCCGCAGGTCCTGGGCAAGTTCCACCCCGACGTGGCGAAGCAGCTCAGCAACCTGGCCTTGCTGTGCCAGAACCAGGGCAAGGCGCAGGAGGTGGAGCACTACTACCGGCGGGCGCTGGAGATCTACGCCGCGCGCCTCGGGCCCGACGACCCCAACGTGGCCAAGACCAAGAACAACCTGGTGCCTCGGGGCGAGGGGCTGGCGGCCGGGCGGGGGCGGGGGCGGGGAGAGGGAGGAGCCTGGGCTCCCCCGCCCCCCGCCGCTCACGCCGCCCGCACGCTCGGCCCCGCAGGCGTCCTGCTACCTGAAGCAGGGCAAGTACCAGGACGCGGAGACCCTGTACAAGGAGATCCTCACGCGCGCGCACGAGAAGGAGTTCGGCTCCGTCAACGGTGAGCCCCTGGCGTCCGGCCCTGGACGCCCTGTGCCCCGGGACACAAGCCCCGGCCACACGCCTGTGCCTCGCTCGTCCGTCCAGCGTCCGAGATGGGTGGAGTCTGTTTCCTGGCCGTTCGACAAAGCCGTACCCGGTCCCCCCGCAACCAGGAGAGGCCTGTGTGGCAGGCTGGTGACGGCGTCCTTTCTCCCCAGGGGACAACAAGCCCATCTGGATGCACGCAGAGGAGCGAGAGGAGAGCAAGGTAGATGCAGGCCGGGCGGGCAGGTGTCAGGGAGGGGTGAGGCTGCGCGTGGGAGGAGCCTTCTCCCACCTCCCTGGCCTGCCTTCCCACAGGATAAGCGCCGGGACAGCGCCCCCTACGGGGAGTACGGCAGCTGGTACAAGGCCTGTAAAGTGGACAGGTGAGGGGCCGGGGCCGGCCGGGCGGGGCTGCTGGTGGAGTTGGTGGCAGCGGAATGGCATTGGGTCACCCTGAAACCGCTCCTCTCTGCCGGCTCCCCTGTCCCAGGGAGGTTTTCTGCACTGGCCGCCTGTCTCGCCCCGGGTCCTGCAGCTTCCGCAGCCCGTGGCAGCGTCCCACGAGGGCCCTGGGGTCAGGACAGCTCTGGGGTGACTCCCTGAGGACCGCAGAAGCCGGGGGGCCTAGCACAAAGCTTGCCACCCAGCGGGGGCTAGTGTGGGCTGGGTGCCGGGGGCCTGGGTTCAGGGAACACGGAGTCTGAGGTGTCCGGCCACCCCACCGCAGCCCCACGGTCAACACCACCCTGCGCAGCTTGGGAGCCCTGTACCGGCGCCAGGGCAAGCTGGAGGCCGCACACACGCTGGAGGACTGTGCCGACCGCAGCCGCAAGCAGGTGGGGCTCCTCGCGAGGGCGGACAGGCGCGTGGGCCTGCGTCTTCCAGCCGGGGCCTGATGCCCCCTGCCCCTCCCCCAGGGCCTGGACCCCGCGAGCCAGACCAAGGTGGTGGAGCTGCTGAAAGACGGCGGTAGCGGGCGGGGAGACCGCCGCGGCCGGGATGTGGCCGGGGGGGCCGGGCCTCGCGCGGAGTCGGACCTCGAGGAGGCAGGGCCTGCGGCCGAGTGGAGCGGGGTGAGTCTGGGGCTGGGGGGCCGGGAGCCGGCGCAGCCGGCGCAGCCTGGAGACAGCCTGGTGCTGTGCCGCAGGACGGCAGCGGCTCCCTGCGGCGCAGCGGCTCCTTCGGGAAGCTCCGCGAAGCCCTGAGGCGCAGCAGCGAGATGCTGGTGAAGAAGCTGCAGGGGGGTGGCCCCCAGGAACCGCCCAACCCCAGGTGAGCCCCTAACCGAGCGAGCCCCTCAGGACCACCCTGCTAAGCCCCTTGAGCCCCTGCCACCCGCCCAGGCCCCACCCCCGGCGCCAGGGCGGCTCCCCCCCCCCCCCCCCCCCCCCGTCCCAGCTCCCCCGCAGACCTGGGCGCCCTCTTCCCTCAGGATGAAGCGGGCCAGCTCCCTCAACTTCCTCAACAAGAGCGTGGAGGAGCCAGCCCAGGTAGGGGCGGGTGGCCGTCTGTGCCCCGGGTGCATCCCTGCCCGCCTGCTCGGGCCTGTGCGACGGTGGGTGCCAGCGTGCACGCAGCCCTGACCCCGCAGGAGCTCACCAGGGCCCCCTCTGTCCGCAGCCTGGCGGCGCGGGGCTCTCTGACAGCCGCACCCTCAGCTCCAGTTCCATGGACCTCTCCCGACGGAGCTCCCTCGTGGGCTAAGCCTGAAGGGGCAGCCAGTTGCCAGAGCCGCCCCCCGGCACAGCCCCAGCGCTCGCATGGGCCCGCTGCTCGTCCCGCCTGCCCAGCCCCAGGACCCCTGTCTTTTCTGTTCAATCTCAGGGTAACCTCCCCGCGTCGTCCCAGCCTGAGCCCTGGAGGCCGGCCTGGCTGCCCAGCGCTGCCCCGTATTTATTCTCTCCAGCAGAGCCCCTTGCCAGGCCCGTGGGAGGGGCTGGCTGCTCGCCCCGCCCAGATCCGGAGCCCGGAACACTAAGCCCCGCCCTCCCCCGGCCGTTGCTTCTGTATATAGAGGAATAAGTTATTGGCCGCGCCCCTGCCCTCCGTCCCGGTACTCCCGGCCCTCCTCTAGTGGTACCGCCCAGGCCTTAATCACCCCCATCGCGAGCGGAGTATCTCCCGCGAGCGGCGCCGCCCCGCAGGGCTCCCTCACCTGCTCCCGCCCCTCCCGGCCTCCAGGGGACGCCACCAGCTCGCCATCGCCCGGTGTCCCGGGACGGAGAGCCCGGAGCCCTCCTCGCCCGCCGGCCCCGCGCCGCGCCCGGCCTTATGCACTGCCCCGCCGGGGCGCCGCCTCCGCGCCTGCAGCTTCCCGCCGGGGCCGGAGGGCTCCCCAGCTGGGGTGGGGTGAGGCGGTCGCGCCATTTTCAGATGTAACTGGAGAAATAAAGACGTTTGAATCTGTGCTGGGCTTGTTTTGAGACGGAGGCCGCGGGTGCCCCAGGCTGGGATGGGTGGGAGAGGCTGCGCGTGTCTCCCACGGGGGCCAGGCCCTCTGCCCCAGCCCAGTTGTGGGGGGCGCTGCTCGGCTCGGGGTTTCTTCGAGAGCCTTCGCTCCTTCGCCCCAGACGGCCTGGTCTTTAACGAGATCGGCCGTCCTCGGGTTTGACCTTGAGCGAGTTTCCCGAGCCCCGGTTTTTTTTTTCCACCTATAAAACTAGTGTGAGGACATCCTCCTGGGCCCGTGGCTGTGCGTGAGGAGCTCTGACTAGTGCATGACCGGCGCCACCTTCCCACGCAGTGCTCCCAACCTGGGAGCCGAAGAGGGAGAAGGCGGGTGCGCCAGCCCGAGCCGTCCTCGGCCCGCGGCTACCAGGAAGCGGACTACAAGCTCCAGAAGGCAGTGCGCGGCAGGACAGGCGTGGGCTCGCAGCGACGCCTGCGCCGTGGGGGGTGGCGAGTCGGGCACCGTGGGGGACTACAAGTTCCAGTAAGCAGCGCGGCGAGGCCCCTGTCGGGACCGTGTGCGCCTGCGCGTCGCGGGCGGGGCCTCAGGGGCGGAGCGGCCACCATCTTGGAACGGGAGGCGGAGCAGAGCCGACTGGGAGCGACCGAGCGGGCCGCCGCCGCCGCCATGAACCCCGAATAGTGAGTGAGCCCCGCCCGCGCCGTCTGGCGCAGCCTCGGTCCCGAGTACGGGGCTGTACGCGTTCCGGAGTTGTCTGGCCCGGGTCAGGACTGTGCGGCGCCCCCACATCCGGGTCCCTCTACCACTGACACCCCCCCACACACATGCACACATCCGGGTCCCGCCCCTCCCCCCGGGGGCCCAGGACCCCGTCTTGACACCCCCGAGTCCTCGAAGCGGGGGCCCGAAGCGGCAGCCCCAAGGGCAGCGCTGGGAGCCGCGCGGCCGGCGCGCAGGCCTCCGCGGTCAGGTGACCCGGCAGCCCCGGCGTCCCCAGGCCTCAGTTTCCCCGGCTGTGCGGAGCCTGTCACGCCGGTTTCTGGGTTCAGACTCGGCTCTTTTGGGTCGGGCTCTTGGCGAAGAAGAGCAGCGCCTGGGGTGTGGAGCTTGGCGGAGAGGGGGCTCAGAGCCCTGGAGGCAAGCGAGAAGCGAAGTCGATTAAGCCCCGCAAAAGTGCGCTCGGGCGGGATCCGAGCGGCCCAGCCCCTGGGCGCGGGGCGGTGGTCCTCCGTCGCCTGTCTGAACCGAGAGGTGCGGCTCCCGGAGGATGGGCAGGGGGCTGCCCGGGAAGGCGGGGCGCGGGCTGTCCCGGCGGAGTCGGGATTCCGGCGTGGTGGAGGAATTCCTGGAAAGCGTGGGGAGCCCGTGTGAGCCCCCTGCGGCCGTGAGGATTTCGAAGGTGGCTCGGAAGGCCGGCTTCCACGTTGTCTCTGCGGCCCCTGGAGTGCAGGTGTGCCAGCCCTGGGGCCCTGCCCGCGCCCGCCTCCCGGTCTGGGGCCGAGGCTGGCCAGGCGCAGGGCCCGGGGCGGCGCTTGGTCCCGTCTCCCGCGCCTCGCGCTCGCGGGGTCTCCCGCGCCTCGTCCCGCCTTTGCCACCCTGCTTTCGCTGTCCCGCTGCTGCCGGGCCCGGGCGCCGTGGCGCGGCCTTTGCCTCGCGGCGCCGGCTCTGGGCCTCGCTGCCGGCTCGGCTCTGCACTCGGACTTCCCCGCGGTGCGCTCTGCTTCCTCTCTGCCGCTTCCCTCTTCTGCCCCAGCTGGAGGCTGCAGGTTTCCCCGGGCAGCGCCCCCCGGGCCGCGGTGCGGGGTGGGTGAGACCCCGCCTTGGGGCCCCCTCGCAGCTCAGTCTCCTCCCTGGCCTGGGGTCTCTTCGTGGCGACTTCAGCTGTGCGCGCAGCTTTGTCACTGAGCAGGTTCCGGGCTGAGCTCAGCTTTCCCTCTGGGGCCTGCCCTGCCAAGCCACTGGACGGGCCGGGAAGGTCTGGAGTCCTGGGAAGAGTCCCAGCGGCGGCACCGGGCTCTGGTTCACAGCATCCCGCCCTTCAGCGCCCGGCGCCCTGTCGCGTCCAGGGCAGCGCTCCCCCAGCCAGGCCTGGCGGGAGATCTGGGGGGCCGCGGCCGCGAGCCCAGGGTGGCAGCAGTGCGCTGCCTGCCCTCACACTCTCTCTTCTCTTCCCAGTGACTACCTGTTTAAGCTGCTTTTGATCGGCGACTCGGGCGTGGGCAAGTCGTGCCTACTCCTGCGGTTTGCTGTGAGTAGAAGCTCCCGTCCCCCAGCCTGGGGTCCCAGCTGGCAGCGGGGGGAAGGGCCCCCCAGAGCACAGTGGCTGCGAGACCTGGGGACCCAGGGTGAAGTCGTGGGACCCGCCAGTCACACATCAGACTAAATGGCACAGGGCCCAAACGTTGGGGTGCTGAGAACTGGGGCTCCCCTGTGCCCCACTGGGGCCCCGTGGCTGAGGCGCTGCGCTGGCCCCGGCCCTAGGATGACACGTACACGGAGAGCTACATCAGCACCATCGGGGTGGACTTCAAGATCCGCACCATCGAGCTGGACGGCAAGACCATCAAACTCCAGATTGTGAGTGTCGCCCGAGGGCCCCGGGGAGGGGGCTGCGGCCTGGGCCGCGGGCCGACTGTGCTGCTCGCTTGTCTGCAGTGGGACACAGCCGGCCAGGAGCGGTTCCGGACCATCACCTCCAGCTACTACCGGGGGGCCCACGGCATCATCGTGGTGTACGACGTCACCGACCAGGTACTCCGGGGCTCCCTGTCGCCAGCGGTGCCTCCCTGCCTTAGTCCGAGATTCGCACGTCATCCTGGCCTCTGCCCTGACAGGGGACTGACTGTGTGCAGGCTCACGTGCAGGGAGGCCAGCCTTCCAGAACCCTGATGCAGGGGCTCGGTGGGACCAGGCCGCAGCTTCCCCTCCGCGCCAGACTCGCCCCTCGGGGTTTTAGTCAGCTGGGTGGCCGCGGTGCTGGACCTGTGGCTTCCTGTGTGAGACAGGGGCGGCACTTGGAGGGCCCTTGACCAGGAGGCCCGGGAGCCCGGTGTGAGCAGAGCCCAGGCTGTGCGTCTGCTCTCACACCGCTGGCAGCGGCCGGAGACGGTCTGTCCCCTTGCGACACTCATGCGAGGGCTGTGTCCCAGGAGGCCGTGGGCTCAGGACGGCGGGGGCCCTGGGCGAGTCCTCCAGCTTGTGGAGGGCAGGGGCAGGAAGCGCAGTCTTTCCCCCCCCACCCCGAACCTGCCGCTGCGTGGGGTCCAGCCCCAGGCGGAAGGGGTCCCTGCTCCCAAGGGCAGCTGCTCTTTTTTTAAGACTTATTTATTTATTTATTTGAAAGACAAAGTTGGCAGAGAGAGAGAGGTTTTCCATCCGCTGGTTCACTCCCCAGATGGCCGCAATGGTAGGAGCTGTGCTGATCCGAAGCCAGGAGCCAGGAGCTTCTTCTGGGTCTCCCTTGTGGGTGCAGGGGCCCAAGGACTTGGGTCATCTTCCAGTGCTTTCCTGGGTCATAGCAGAGAGCTGGATCAGAAGTAGAGCAGCCGGGTCTCGAACCAGCGGCCATTTGGGATGCCGGCACTGCAGGCGGCGGCTTTACCCTTACGCCACCACGCCAGCGCTGGGCTCTGGCAGCAGCCGCTTCTGAGCTTGCCACCTGCCTGGTTCTGGACAGCAGGCTGGGTGAGCCGTGCGCCACTCCGGCCCTCTGACTCCACCCTCCTCTCCCCCCGGGGAGGTCGGTGTCCCCAGTGTCCCGTGAGGGCTTCTGACTCGGGGGCTCTTCGCTGGCTCACACGGTGCTTTCCCCACGGCCCCCCCTTGTGCCTCCCAGCTCAGCCCCAGGCCTCCACCTCACCCCTCCCTGCATGCTTCTGGCCCCTTCCGTGGTCGCGCTGCTTCCCGTGGGCTGTGCCGGCGTCGCGTGGCCCCTGCGTGTCTGGGTCTGCGTTCGCCCGTGCACTCGCCGCTGGGGTCCGGGTTTTGCGCACGAGGAACCTGCCTGCAGAGGCCCAAGTGGCTTTGCCTGCACTCGCGGTCAGCCGGGGCGAAGCCGTGTTGGGACCCAGGGCTCTGCCTTTCGGGCAGCCCCTTTCCTGCCCACAGGCAGCCTCTCCCGAGCCCCACCCTGGCCTCGCCAGCTCCTCCAACCCCATCCTCGTAGCCAGATCCCTGCTGGCCTGACCAGGAGACTTCCCTCCCCCACGCAGCCAGTCCCAGGCCCCTCATAATGGCGCTGATGAGGATAATAGCCGCTCTGGCTAATGAAGCGCTTGTCACACAGGGCCGCGTCCCCGTGTCTCTCCTGCTGACAGCGGCCCTGCTGGGAGGTCCCATGCAGACGGAACCTCCCGGAACCTGAGGCCCGGAGGGGGCGGGTGGTCTCCCAGAGACCCGGAGGGATGGATTGAGACGCACTTCAGCCAGCACAGCCTGGCTCTGAGCCTGTGCGCCTAGCACCGCGCTCCCTGGCTAAGGGCCCCTCGTCCCGGCCCTGGGTTAACCCAGGCACCCTCAGCTGCTGACCGTCTCGGCGTAGCTGCGGGCACTCTTTCCAGAACGCAGGTGTGAGTGGTCCTGCTGCTCCTGACTGTCCGAGACCTGGCCGGGCTGAGGCTCCTGATGTCCTGGGTGGCCCCTCGCCCCGGCCAGGGCCTGCCTCCCAGCAACATCCGGCGTCTCCCCTCCCCACAGAGTCCTGCTCTGTGACCTGGCACGTGCTGTCTCCCAGCCTGCACCTTGGCTGCGCAAGGCCAGGGCCGCTGAGGCAGAGGTGGTCCCGCGGTCCCCTGGCCCTGCGTGCTAGACGGCCTTGCCGTCGCGTGCGTCCTGACCTGCCCCTCCATGTGCTGGATGCTGTCGGGCAGCGACCAGCACAGGGCCCAGTTCGGGACACGGCGGGAAGCGTACGTGTGACCCAATGTGATGTCACTAGGTCTCTGACCCCAGGGAAGGAACAGTGGCCGGGGCTGGAGCGCTGTCCTCAGATCCGTCCTTTAGCCAGCTGCTGGGGAGCCTGGAGGTCGCGTGATGGCACCCTTGATGCCAAAAGTGGGGAGGTGGTCGGCTCTGTGCGCAGCACGCCTGTGCGCCTCCTGGGCTGCCTCCGTGAGGGCTCCCACTGCCCCCGGGGCCCTGTGGCCACCGCGGGCACGCCATGATTCTCGCCGTCTCCCTCTGGTGCCATTCGCTCCCCGCATGCCTGGGCCTGTGAGCGGCTCGCCAGGAGACAGCTGCGGACGCAGAGTCGGCTTCTGGTCCCTGAGCCCAGGGCTGCTGGCTGCCCTCTCCCCTTCAAGGGAGCCCCTGCTGCCCAGCGGGGGGGGTGGAAGTTGGGAACAGTAATTTGTGACCCTGGCCCCCAGGAGTCCTACGCCAACGTGAAGCAGTGGCTGCAGGAGATCGACCGCTACGCCAGTGAGAACGTCAACAAGCTCCTGGTGGGCAACAAGAGCGACCTCACCACCAAGAAGGTGGTGGACAACAGCACGGCCAAGGTGAGCGCGGCCGGCGCGGCCCCCGCCCTGCCCCGCCCTGCCCTCCCCTCCCCTCTCCTCCCCTCTCCCCTCTCCTCCCCTCTCTCCTCTCCTCCCCTCTCCCCTCCTCTCCCCTCTCCTCTCATCAGGAGTTTGCAGACTCTCTGGGCATCCCCTTCCTGGAGACGAGTGCCAAGAATGCCACCAACGTGGAGCAGGCGTTCATGACCATGGCTGCCGAGATCAAAAAGCGGATGGGGCCTGGGGCGGCCTCGGGGGGCGAACGGCCCAACCTCAAGATCGACAGCACCCCTGTGAAGGCGCCTGGCGGTGGCTGTTGCTAGGAGGCACACGGGGTGGGACTGGAGGGGCACCTGCAGATGATGCCCCAGGGGGGCAGGAGGGGCCTCCCTCTCCTGGGGTAGTTGAGTCTGTGGCTCTGGGGTGTCCTGGGCTCCCCATCTCCCTCCGGCCCATCTGCCTGCTGCCCTGAGCCCTGGTTCTGTCAGGGCCCCCGCTGGAAGACACCCAGGACTGGGGCTGGGCTGGGCTGGGGCCTGCTCCGCCGCTGCCTCTGGGTCACCGAAGCTGCCCCCGCCCCTCCCCGTCTTTGGAACGAGGGCTCGTCTGTCCGCCCCACCCCTGTATGCTGCACTGGGTTCTCCCTCCCCGTCTGCCTTCCATCCCCTCTTCCAGAGCCCAGGGCCTCCCTGGCCTCTGCTGCCCCAGACGCAGTCAGAGCCCGGGGGCAGGGAGTGTGGCCAGGGGATCCGGGCCCTGGGCCCTGGGCCGGACCGGACCTCAGGACAGGCATGAGGGCCCAGCAGCCCGCCCTCTGCACTCCCCCTGCCTCGCCACCCCTCCCACACTCACAGCTCCAGCCGTCCAGCTGCAGTGGGGTCTGCGCACATCCGGGGCAGGTGGGCGGGCGGCTGTGCCAGGCCTGTGTCTTGAGCTGCGAGGGAGCCTGCTCCTGCCGCCCCCTGCCCTGCCGGAGCCAGGCCCTGCGCTGCCTGCACACCGTTCCCCTTTGTCCTCACGGCAGGCGGAGGCGGGAGGCCCACCGTGCCAGAGGCCGGGCACCAGCCTTAACCCTCACCCTGCCGGCACCCCTCCCTCTGCCGGAGGCGGCACATCTGGCTTACTCTGCCCTTGCTGCCCTTGGAGCCTACGAGGGCAGATCCCCGTCCCCCACCGCCACTTCTCTGGGGGTTCTGAACGCAGCCCAGGGTGGGGGGCCTCTGCCCATCCCTGCCGCCTTGGTTGTAGCCCCCGCCTTGTGGCACAGCTTCTGCAGAAAAGCAGACCTTGGTCTCCACGTAAGAAGCCATGTCCCTGTGCTGTCCACCTGGCCCGCCCCTGCCCTGCCCTCTGACGTGTATTTAACGCCCTGGGCTGCCCTGCGGGGTCTGCCCTGCCCCCGGTTTCCCTCTGGTGTCATGTCAGGCGTTTTGCTAGGAAAAGCCACTTGGGGAAAGATGGAAAAGGACAAAGGAAAAAAAAAATAAATTTCCACCGGCCCTCGGGTGAGCCGAGGGTTTTTGCAAGGAAGTTGTGGTGGCTGAGCGTGGTCTGTGGTCAGCCCTGCGGGGGGTGCTGGGGGTGGGCCTGGAGCCCTAGGCTTGGTGGGTGCAAGGGTCCCGGCTGGGGGCTGTGTCCTAGGGTTGCTGGCAGAAGCCCTTGACCCACATACTGGGGCCAGGAGAGCTGCGTGCTGTGCTGCCGCCGTGGTCTGTCCCCAAGGGCCCAGCATGATTCTGGCAGGGAGGCCGGCAGGCGGGCGGCCATCAGCGAACACCTGGTGAGCCACTGCCAATACCCACGAAGGCCGGGGCCGGGGCCGGGGCCGCGTGTCTGGTAGCATCAGAGCCGGGGGGCCGCAGGCTTGCCCCTTGGCACCTGGCCCGGGTCCCCGGTGCCATCCCTTCTCTGTGGCTTCAGGCCAAGTGCTTTTGCCCACTGGGACGGTGACAAGTGTTTGGCACTTTGAAGGCCTCAGTCCAAGCTCCCGCCTGGGTGAGGCGTGGTGTGTACCCGTCCGAGCCAGCTGACCCAGGGTGGCTGTTGGGGCCGGCGGGCCTCGCTCTCCGTCCCTGTCTGCTTGTTCCTAAAGGTGCGCCGCCGGGGTTCCGCGGGGTGGGAGCCAGGGGGCGGTGCCCGGGGTTCGGAGGGGAGCACAGCGCCCAGCCCCGCCCGAGGCCGAGCACACGGCGGCCCCGCCCCCGGCTCCGCCCCGCCGGCTTCGCGGGCTGGAGAGCGAGGGAGCCGCGGGCGAGGGATCGCAGGATGAGCGGTCGGGGCCGGGGCAGCCGGCAGCGGACGCGCCCCCCGAGCCCCCCGGCCCGCGCCCCGCGCCCCCCACGGCCCCGCGGCCCCGGTCCCGGCCGCGCCGCTCGCGTTCCCCGAGCCCCGCGGGCCATGCCCGGCCGGCCCTAAGTGCGGGCCGGGGGGGGCGTCCCCTTGCGCCCGGGCCCCGCGCTGGCGCCCCCCGGGCCGCCGCCCGGCGCGGGGGCCATGGCGTTCACCTTCGCCGCGTTCTGCTACATGCTCACCCTGGTGCTGTGCGCCTCCCTCATCTTCTTTGTCATCTGGCACGTAAGGCCGGGCTGGGGCTGGGGGCGGGGTGGGGGGCCGGGGGCGCGCGGAGCGGGAGGGGGCCTGGCGGGTGGCCTCTGAGCCTGGGGAAACTTGGAGCCTCCTCTCTGCTATCCCCCACCGGTCGGCTTCGGTTCGCCCCCATTAACACCCCCATCGTCGGTCGCCTTCCTGGGGGCCCCCCTTCCTCCCGCCGCCGCCCCCGCGTGTCTGTGAGTCTGTCGGTTGGCCCCTGCCCTTCTGCCCCGTGCAGCCCGGGGGTTGGGGGAGGGGTGCAGAATTCTTTATTTCTTGTCCTCCTCCTCTTCTCCTTGCAACCAGCCGCCCCCATTTGTCCGTCCAGCAGTTTGTCTGTCTACTGCTCCCCCCACTCTTTGTGGGTTTTTCCAGCCAGAGTGATGGAGCCCGTTGCTATGGCAACTGCATCTGTTTACAGGACCCACATATCTCAGAACCTATTAACCCATTCCCTTCCCAGCCCCCTCCCTGACCAAGCAGCGATTGGCTCTAAGCCGCTCCAGACCTGCCCCCCCCCTCGAGCACCTGGAGTCCCCCGCCCTCTGGCTTCTCTCCTAGCCCTGCCCCCACTTTGCTCTGTCTCCCAGCCTCTTGCTCTGTCCCTCACTCTGGGCTGCCCTCACCCCTGCTTCAGAATGTCCAGTTGTACCCCTGGAGCTCCCCGGGTCTCTGTCCCCTCCCCTCAGCCAGCTCCAGCTCCTATCCCGAGGCCCTAGCCCTTCACTGCCCTCCCTCCCCGCCCCGCCCCACCCCCACCAGCTTGCCAGGTTGCCCGGCTCTTCCTCTTCGCTGTGCTCACACGTCCCCTGTGGGAGTCCTCACCTCTCCCCCTCTCTCCCTGACCCCTCTTCTCCCTCCCTCGCCTCACCTGCTCCCTCCTGCTCGCCCACCTCCTCTCCTCCTGGGACTGCCGCCAGTGCTTTTGACCCACGTCTGCTTGGCCTGCTTGGCCGTTCCCTGCCGCCTTTCTCTTTTCCGTGGCTCCGTAGGCCCTGCACCCCTACTGTGTGAGCAGAGAGCCCCACAGGCCCTCTGAACACACCCCCCCCCCCATGCCTCTGTCCTCTGCCTTTGTTCCTTGCTTCTCTCAGTGGCTTTGGCTTTTCTCTCTTACTCTCCCCCTCCCTCCATCCCCCCTCTCCCCCTCCCTTCTGGACCTCTGGGTCTCCTGTCCCATCCCAGGGCCGTGGACAAACCTGGGGGAAGGGGCCAGGGACTGGAGGGAGTTGGGAGCCACAGGCTCCGGTGCAGCTTTTCTCCTGGGGGAAAGGCTCCCGGAATTCAGGAAGCTCCACGGAGGACCCCTCCCCACCCTGTGGGGTCCCGTGTCCTCCTGTGTCTGCACAGACTCTGGGGGGCTCGGAGGGCATCGGGCCGGCGGGGCGAGCACCAGGAGGGAGGGCCGAGTGCCGGCTTCATCCGCCCACCGCTTATGGAGCACTTACTACAAGCCGGGCCCGTGGCAGCCCGGCCGTCCGGCTGGGGGATCTTAGCAGCCGGGCTGCGTGCTCACTGCTGCGGCAGGCTAGTCGGTCCCAGAGTGCCCAGAGGGAGGCCTGCTGAGCGGGGCAGGGCCCAGGAGCTATGGTCCTCTGTCCAAAGCCTGGTAAGAACTAGAACCTTCCAGGGCAGGACCCTAGATGCAGCCCAGGCCTGGCTGGTCGCTAGGCAACCCTGGTGCTGAGTGACGTGTGTCAGCTGTCACTGTGGGGGATTGTTTGTTCCGGGCTGGGGGGGGGGGTGTGCTGAGTCAGCGCCAGGCAGCCTGGGGGGTGGGAGGCGCGACACCCGCCGGCTGCTGGTGGTGCCAGCTCTGGGGCAGACAGACGGCACCCTTCCGTTCCCTGCTGGCCCCTCGCGCTGCGCCTGTCAGCCAGGCGGCCGCCCAGAGTCAGTTGTTGGGGGGGAGCTCCAGATGGCTCCGGCTCCCCCCAGGAAGCCAGTGTTCTTTCCCTCCGAGCGTCTGGGGTCTGGGATGCCTGGGGGTGGTGGGCCTGCTGCTTCCTGGGGGCTCTGCTAACAGCCCGTCCCCCCAGGCCCCGGGCCATCATCCCCTCAAACCCTGCTGCCCTTGAGAGTTGCCCACCTGTAAGGACACTGCCATCTGCCAGGCCGTGGGCTCCCTGCCTCCACTTCCCGGCCACGAAGCTGCGCACACCTCCCATCTGCGCCCCCACTCACCCCCCCAGACACCTCGGGCGGCTCCCCTGGTGCCCGAGCGGTCCCCTCTGTGGGCACAAAGTGGGATTTTACGGCTGGAGTCAGACCGGGCTGGAATCCTGGCGTAGCACTAGCTAGCTGTGTGGCCTGGGACAAGACGCTTCACCTCTCTGTCTTGAAACTCAGGGCTCGCCACAAAGTGAACAGAGACGGCATCTTATTCCAGAAACTCTGCATGGACTTCGAAAGTTCTTTGCACCGAATAAACTCACCTCTAAATTTTGTTTTCCACAACCCATCATCGTACCGGTTCTTGTGTCAGTAGGCTGTTGCAAGCATTAAGTGAGTCAGTACAGAGCCTGCTGGCAGAGTGAGCGCCAGGGCCGGCTCGGCCTAAGACGCCAGCCCGACCCTCAGCTGCCTCGTGGCCCCCGCGGCTGCCCTCCGTGGCTCCCCGCCGCACTGGCTCTGCCCTCCGAGGACACCGTTCTGCCTGAACTTCCACACTAGCTTTCCTTCCTTCCCCCGCCCCCTCCCACGTTCACGCCAACCCTGGCACTCCCCGAATGCGCCCCCTGTGCCTTTGTGCCTGCTGCTCCGCTGCTTGGACTGCCACCAGACACCCACTCGGGTCAAGCTGAGCCCGCGTCCCCCACAGGCTGGGATGCGTTCAGAGTCCTGCCCCATGCCTGCAGCGCAGCGCTCAGCACAGGGCCCAGCAGAGAAGCGGCCGCGTCTGGGGAGGCTTTGCAAGGGGGTGCACACGGACACTGGGGCCGGAGCTGGGGATCGCGACATGGGGCTGCTCCAGGCCTTGCTCTCGCTGGGCCCGCTTCTCCACTTTCGCCACAAGCGGCTTCTGGCCAAGTCCCCAGAGGGCCGGGTAGGGAGAGGCCACAAGCTGCGACCCCAACCCTGACGAGGACCCGCCCCTCCCCCAGATCATAGCCTTCGACGAGCTGCGGACCGACTTCAAGAACCCTATCGACCAGGGGAACCCAGCGCGGGCAGTAAGTGATACATGTGCTGTGCCGAGGTGTGTCCGTCCGTCTGTCTTTCGCTCTGTCGTGGGTGGGCATGCGGGCGAGGGGCGGGAAGCCCGGGTGTGGTGCGCGGCCGGGCCCCTTCCTCTGTCCCCGCCCCGAGCGAACACCTGGCGCGGGCTCCGGGGCTCGGGTTCCTGCGGGCGGGGCGCCGGTTGCCAGGCTCCGGGCCGTTGCCGTGGAGACGCGGGTGAAGGCCCCATGGTGACGGTCGCCATGGGGACGGCGCGGCTGCTTCCCTGCCGCGCCAGCAGCGCCGTAGGGACCGCTCTGGCGCCCCCTGGCGGCCACGCGCCCGCGGGGAGCGCCCGGCGCCGGCCCTTTCGCCTCGACCATCGCGGCCCTTTGCTCTTCCCCTACAGCGCGAGCGTTTAAAAAACATCGAGCGCATCTGCTGTCTCCTGAGGAAGGTCAGTGTCGGGCTGCCGCAGGGCCTGGCTCAGCCCTCTGCCAGCCCGGAGCGAGGGCGAGGCCGGGGCCCCAAAGCCCAGCCCCTCCACGCCCTGGAAGGCGGGTCTGTCTCTCCCGCAGCTGGTGGTCCCAGAGTACTCCATCCACGGCCTCTTCTGCCTCATGTTCCTGTGCGCGGCGGAGTGGGTGACCCTGGGCCTCAACATCCCCCTCCTCTTCTACCACCTCTGGAGGTGAGGGCAGCGGCGGCCGGGCGGGCGGGCGGGGCGGGGGGCTGCCCTGGCGGGCGGCACTCAGGCGCTGCCCCTGCCAGGTACTTCCACCGCCCCGCGGACGGCTCTGAGGTCATGTACGACGCGGTCTCCATCATGAACGCCGACATCCTCAGCTACTGCCAGAAGGAGTCCTGGTGCAAACTCGCCTTCTACCTGCTCTCCTTCTTCTATTACCTGTACAGGTGAGCCCCGCCCCGGCACGCGGCCACGGGGTGGGGGCGGGGGGCCGGCTCGCTCAGGCCTGGCTCCCGGCTCCCTCTCCCTGCAGTATGGTTTATACGTTGGTGAGTTTCTAAGGGGGAAGCCGGCCAGGGAGCAAAGCCCAGAACGGACCGGACGCCTGTGCACCCCCAGCCCTGCCCCTTGGCCATGGAGGCCTCAGCCCTGGGGAGGGAGGGGGCACTGGTGCCCCCAGCCTCTCCAGCCCCCCCCAAACTGCTGCTGCGGGAACCCCCCGCCTTCAGAGCCCTTGCCCTTGGACTGGGGCTGGGCAGAGCTCTAAACACGGGCGGGGCTCCTCTGCCAGCCTTTGGGCGTGGCAGTCCTGTGAGGGGCGGGACCTCCGGCCTTGTCCATTTCGGGGAAACCTTGGGCCACCACCCTCGACCCCAGCCTGAGGCTCCCCCTGCAGGTGGGGGGGCACCCACACCGGGAATGAGCGGGCTCAGCAGGGGGCAGCCCCATCCCTAGTCTGCCCTCCCCCCAAGCTCTCCACTTGCCCCGCCCCCACCCCGCCCCTTGGACCCACTTTCTATGTCACCTGGAGGAGTCCGGCACCCCCTCCCCGGTCATTTGTGACAAAACACGAATAAACTACTGCAAACACGTGGGCCCAGTCCTGCTCCTGAAAGCCCTGGGGGGCTGCGTCGGGACCAGCCCAGAGCTGTATCCCCGACGGCTGGCCTCAGCCCGCCACCCTGACCCCACCAGGGCCCGATGCACCAGACTCCGGCTCCCCCCTCTCGGCTGCTGGAGCCCTTCCTCTGCCTTTCCAGGCAGTATCAGGGGGGGGGGGGTTCCCCCTCTGCCTAGGCAGCCCCCAGCCTGGGCCCCTGGGCAAGGCAGAGGTCCAGAGGTGGCTGCACCGCCCCCGCCCCAGCCCCAGGAACAAGAGTCGGACAAAGTCAAGGAAACCACGTTTTCAATGTTCGGAAAAAATCAGTGCCATGTGGGGCCGGGGTCACCGCACCAGGTGGGAGGTCAGCCAGTATATGATGAGGGGCTGGAAGGCGGCGGCTCCCAGGGTCAGGTAGAGCTGGAGGCGCTGCCGGGGCGCTGAGGCCCCCACACTGTCGGGGCCCAGGGCTGCGGTCCGCAGGGAGCGCACCTGGAGGAGAGCGGAGAGGAGGCGGGGCTTGGGGCGGGGCGGGGCCTAGGGCTGCGGTCCACCTGGAGGGGAGGGGAAGCGGGGCCCCGGCCTAGGGCTGCAGTCCGCCCGGAGCCCACCTGGAGGCAGGGAGCGGGGCGGGGCCCAGGGCTGCGGTCCGTTAGGAGCGCACCTGGAGGAGAGCAGAGAGGGGGCGGGACGCGGGGCGGGGCGGGGCCTAGGGCTGCGGTCCACCTGGAGGCAGGGGGCGGGGCGGGGCCTAGGGCTGCGGTCCACCTGGAGGGGTGGGGAAGCGGGGCCGGGGCGGGGCCCAGGGCTGCGGTCCGCCAGGAGCGCCCCTGGAGGGGAGGGAAGGCGGGGCATGGTGGGGCCCAGGGCTGCGGTCCGCAAGGAGCGCCCCTGGAGGCAGGGGGCGGGCCGGGCCGGGCCGGGCCGGACTCACCGTGAAGTACACGAGCGCACACGAAGTCCAGGCCAGCGCCACGTAGTAGCCGTCGCTGCCGAAGAGCAGCCCTGTGAGCACACTGAGGATCATCCTGGCGGGGGGAGGGGAGACAAGGCTGCTGGCCCCCAGGGTCGGCCCCGCCCGCCCTCAGACCGGCCCTGAGGCCCCGGGGTTCCCTGTCCACACCAGGGCCGGGGCAGGGCGCTCACCCCACGTATTTGTAGCCGCTGTAGGCCAGCAGGTGGAAGGTGCTCAGCTCGCTGTGCACCGTGGCCAGGTAGAGGCCCAGGAGCAGGGCCAGCACCTCCACGACCACCCACACGAGCGCCGTGCTGGCGCACAGGCCCAGCACCTCGGGGGAGAACCTGCGGGCGGAGGGGGCGGAGGGGCCGTCAGAACCTCGTGCCGCGGCCCCCTGGGGCGGGGACGGCCCGGAGGGAGGGCGGGGCAGGCACCAACCTTTGCTGGATGCCCAGCGCCATCCCGGCCAGCAGGACGTAGGTGACGAAGGCCATGGCTGCCGAGAGCAGAGGGAGGCGTCAGCCAGGGACCACGGTCAGCCTGGCGGCCCCGCAGGAGCAGCACGCGGGCTCAGCGGGCAGGCCGGGCTGTGCCAACACAGGGGCCATGGGGACGGCCCCGCCGCAGCCCCCATCTGGTCAGCACCGGCTGCCTTCACAGCACGGCCAACGCCAAGGGTAACTTGAGGGCTCCCGGAGCGCCCAGAGCCAGGGACCAGGCCTCAGCGCAGCCTTCGCCAGTCCGTCCTGAGCCCCCTGGGAGCGCTGGACCTGACGGGCCCCCCACCAGTGGGCACCTGGAGCCCAGAGCCAGCCCTGCCCCATCCACGCTGTGCGCCCTCGAAATCCTCCAGTGCCTCCGAGTGGGAACCCAGAAGGGGGCGATGACTGGCTCAGGGAGGCAGGGAGGGCTTCCTGGAGGAGGGGGTATGGCGCAGGACGGGAACAGCTAACATTTACTGCCGCTCCCCGTGTGCCGGCGCCACGCCGCGTCTCCAGCTCCCATCGCGGGAGCTGCAGGAAACCCAGGGCTCCGCGACACGGTCTCCAAGAGGGGCCCTGCAGGCACAGGGGGGCAGCGCCCTCCTGCCCCCGCCAAGTCCCACACAAACCACGTGAGCAGCTCCAGAACCCCCCCGCACCCCCAGTCCCGAGCCGGGCGGAGGCTCACCGGGGATGTAGAGGTCAGGGGCGTTGAGGTCTTGCCGCGGGGGCAGAGGCACATCGCGGCTGTACCGCAGCTCCCAGTTCTGACAGAGAGGAGAGGAGGGGCTTGAGGTCTGGGCGTGGCAGGAGGGAGAGCGGCCCGCCCACCTGCGGGGGGGGGCTCACCTGGTGCGTGTAGGGGAAGACCAGCAGCCCTAGCTTCTTGGCCACATAGGCTGTGTCCACCGCGAAAAAATACTTGAGTTTGTTCATGGACACAAAACGGTGCAGCTGGGAGGGCAGAGAGCAGGCTGTGGGCCCAGGGCCTGGCCGCTGGGCACGCCGCACGCCGCTCAGGCTCGAGGCCCAGCCCTGGCCAGGATGCCCGCCCCCCCAGCCCCGGGGGCAGGCCACACCTCCTTGTGCACCATGTCCTTTCCCTGGGACGCGATCGAGCTGCCGTAGGCCATGGCCACGTTGGCCATGGGGTCGCCGAGCAGGTGGTTGACGCTGAAGGCCACGTCGGCCCCTGAGGCCGCGTAGCCCCCGGGCTGGCTGGGGTAACCGCCACTCGTGTCGTCGAAGAGGGCCGGGGCATCTGGGGCTGTCCGGACCCTGTGCTTGGAGCCTGCAGGTTTGGAGGTAGCTCCCGAGGTTGACAGATACCAAGCCTGAGCCCAAACCACCCTGGGCAGCCCCGCGTGCGTCCTGGGGGCACCAGGAAACCCACTGGGGAGACGGGCTGGGCGAGGGGCCGCTAGCTCAGAACTCTAGCGACAGATCCTTCGCTAAACACAGAAAAGTAGCCGGGGCCAGGGTGGCGGTGCAGCGGGTTCAACCACCACCTGCGGCACGCCCAGCCCGTGCGGGGTGCCCAGCTCGCTGCTAATACGCCCCGGAAAGCAGTGGAAGATGGCTCGGGTACTCGGACCCCTGCAGCCATGTGGGAGACCCGGATGCAGGTCCAGGCTCCCGGCTGTCGCCTGGCCCAGCCCTGGCCGCTGGGGTCACTGGGGAGTGAACCCGAGGATGGAAAATCCCCCCCCCGCCCCTGCCCCGTCTCTCTGCCTTTCAAATAAATAAAACGAATCTTTGACCAGAGAAGCAGCCGTGAGCGCTGAGGCGGCGCCGGGAAGTGGTGGCCGCCCGGGCATTCCCGGCGGCCTGGCAAGTAAAGTGATTTGAGCTGAACCGCGGGGAGCGGGTAGAAGCTGGCTATGTGGACATCATTAGGAGGGCGTCCCTGCCAGAGCACGAGTGGGGAAGCCGACAGCTGGCCACGCGGAGGCCCTGGGCAGTGGTCAGGGTCACGGTAGGGAAAAGAAGTCTGCAGCCGGACCCCGTCGGTGCCCGGCACCCTGATCCCAGCTGTGCAGTCACCGGCCCGAAGGGGCGCAGTGGAGGGGTCTCGCCGGGCAGGACCCCGGCGGACACCCTCGCCCCGCGCACGGGACTCGGCCGCCACTCTCCCTCACGGGCTCGCCTCCGGCCGGCCCGGCCAGGCCGCGCCCCGCCCGCCCCGCACCCCACGCACCGTGGGCTCCGTAGCCCGAGTGATAAGCCATGGCCGCGACGCTCGCGCTCCCCGAGGGCCTGCTGTGCCTCCTGGCGGGTACGAACACTAATAAGGCACTTGCTCCGCTCCCCGGGCACCGACCGAGGCTAGCCGGCAGCCCGACACGTCCCCGGGCTGGGCGACTTCGGCCGCCATATCCTTAGCGTCACCCTTCGCCGCCTGCCATTGGCTCTTCTGCTGCACGGACTCTCCCACCCCCTCTCCTAATTGGCTACTGGCGTGCCCTTGCCGAAGCCAATTCGGCAGTAGCTAACTTCCGGAAGCGAGGTGGGCGGAGCGACCCGAGGCGCTCTCGGATTGGATAATGGGCTTGCTAATTCGCCCCGGGGAGCAGCCAATAGGCGGGAAGGTGCTGGGAATTATTTCCGCGCCTGCGCAGTGTGGCACTTGACGCTCGCCCTGCCACGACTACACCCGGAGAGCGGCGGCCGGCGTCAGGGCAGAGAAGTTCGCTGACGGGACGCAGCCCGGGAGGGAATGGCCAAGCCTCGCCCCGCCCTGTCCGGGTTCGCTTTCCTGCCCTGTCCCCCACGTCTCACCCAACCCTGGAGCGGAGCCTCGGCAGACCCGGCCGGGCGAGCCCCGTGATGCGGCCTCCTCCCGCCTCCCACGCCTCCTGTCCGAGAGGGCTGCTGTCCACCGTCTGGTGCTGAACATGCGCTCCCGCCCCCGCCGCCCTGCGCAGACCCCCGGGGCCCGTCGCTGGAAGGGCCCGAGGGCTCCGCCGCGCGCTCCCGCGCACTGCGGGTGGTGCAGGTGGGGCGGGGTACTGCCCCCGGCCTGTCCAGCCTCGCTCAGGGTCCAGCCGGTTTGGGGGTGCAGGTGTGCTGATCCGTCTCCTGAGCTGCAGCCAGAACTCCTGAGTCATCGCCGGTCCTGTGGGCCTCAGGGGGCCCCTTCCTCCCAACCCAGGTTCTGACCGCTGCCACCCTGCCCGGAGACAGAGCCCAGGGGCCGCCATCGCACAGACTTCCAGCCGCGGCTTGCTGGAGGGCACCATCAGCGCCTTTGCGACCTGCCTAGTGTCCGGCTATGCCGGTGACCCGGACCCCCAAACAGCTCGCGTGGTCCCCTCACGGCGGCTTTGCTGAGACAGCGCCTCCTCCCAGGGTGCCCTCTGCTCTCGTGTCCACACGCCCAAAGCCTGGTTATCCTTTAAATGTTGGTTTATTTATTTGAAAGTCAGAGTCATGCAGAGAGAGAGCTCTCCATCCGCTGTTGGCCGCAACGGCCAGAGCTGTGCCAGCCTAGTTACCTTTTAAAGAGTCAGCTCAGGGGTCGGCGCTGTGGAGTCGCAGGTGTAGCCACTGCCTGCAGTACCAGCATCCCATATGGGCTCAGGTTCGAGTCCCGGCTGCTCCACTTCCGATCCAGCTCTCTGCTGTGGCCTGGGAAAGCAGTAGAGGATGGCCCAAGTGCTTGGGTCCCTGCACCCACGTGGGAGACCAGGAAGAAGCTCCTGGCTCCTGGCTGCAGCCAACTGGGGGGTGAAGCAGCAGATGGAAGATCTTTCTCTCTCTCTCTCTCTCTCTCTCTCTCTCTCTCTCTCTCTCTTTCTCTGCCTCTCTCTCTCTGTGTAACTCTGACTTTCAAATAAATAAACAAATCTTAAAAAAAAAAAAAGTCGGCTCGGCTCCTCTCTCGCAGAGGGACAGGGGTCAGCAGCCTGGTTCTGGACACTCCCTGAGCACACCCAGTTCTGCTGGGCGTGCGTTCAAGAGGCCGGGACCTGCGTCTGTGTCGCTCTACACTCCTGCTCTGTACTTGCATATAGAAGACACTCAGTAAGCATCTGTGCCCTGGAAGTAAGTAAATGGCTGGAAGCCTGGATGGGTCCCAGTGATCTCCTCTTTTTAAAAGAATTAGTTTATTTATTTGAAAGGCAGAGTTACAGAGAGAGGTAGAGACACACACACAGAGGTCTTCTGTCTGCTGGTTCACTCCCCAAACGGCCACAACGGCCGGAGCTGAGCTGATCTGAGCCAGGAGCCAGGAGCTTCTTCCTGGTCCCCGAGGCAGGTGCAGGGGTCCAAGGCCTTGGCCATCTTCTACTGCTTTCCCAGGCCACAACAGAGAGCTGGATCAGAAGAGGAGCAGCCAGGACTTGAACCATTGACCACATGGGAAGCCAGCGCCGGAGGCCAGGGCTTTAACCTGCTGCGCCACAGCGCCGGCCCCCAGTTACCTCCTCTTGAGATGTGCGGAAGAGGGTGCTTCACCAGATGGCCTTTGAAT
The DNA here is from genome assembly GCF_051225735.1 of Oryctolagus cuniculus. Taxonomy (NCBI): domain Eukaryota; kingdom Metazoa; phylum Chordata; class Mammalia; order Lagomorpha; family Leporidae; genus Oryctolagus; species Oryctolagus cuniculus. The sequence goes on along the minus strand of NC_142867.1, from coordinate 5,454,515 downwards.
TGCCCTTCACCCAAACACCCACAAGGAACGGAACCAAAGAACCCACCCAGCCATGGCAGCTCCCTGTGTCCCACCCCCCGACTGCCTTGCTGGGGGGAGGCCCAGATCCAGGAGCACACACCTGGGAGGATCTGAGGCCCCGAAGGGCCAAGGAGCAGCACGGGGGCCGTGCACTGTCCCTGGGAGGCGCTCATCCCGCACAGGGCAGGCCCACTGCCCTGCGCGGCTGGATGGAGTGCTTGTGAGTCGAATCTGATACCTTTCCGTTCCCATTTCTCATATGGGAAAACTGAGGCCACACAGCCGAGGGTCCCCTGCCCCAGCCGCCAGCCCGCCTGCCCTAAGCGAGCCCAGCGCCGCTGTCCACCGTGTGCGGCCCATCAGCCCGCTCTGGGTTGTAACTGGCCCCTTCCACAAGTGGGGTCCCGGGTTGGGGTCTGGGTGGGCTTGACTCGGGCCTACTCCCTAGACGTGGGGCCGCCGGCGCCCACCCCCTCCAGGGTTCTCTCCATTTTGCACCCGGGAAACAGGCGGGCGCCAGACAGCGAGGACTCGCCCAAGGTCGCCCCGGCCAGCGCGGCCCGGGGGAGGACCCGGGCGCCCCGCCGCGGGCCGGGGCTTCTCCGAGGGCGGGGGCGCGTGCGGTGCCAGGCGCTGCCGGCGGCGCCGCCGGTGCCGCGGGGGCGGGGTCAGCGGAGGGCGGGGCGCCGGGCACCGCGGCCGCCAACGCCGCCGCCGCCGCCGCGCTCCGCCCGGCTCCCGCTCCGCGCACTCCCTCCGCGGCCGCCGAGCCAAGCGGACGCCCCCGGGGCCGCGCTGCCGCCCTCCGCTCTCCCCCCTATCATGCCCGGGGCCCGGGCCGGGGCCGCCCAAGCAGCCAGGACACCATGCCCGAGGGCGGCGGCGGCGACGGCGGGGAGGTGCCCGCGCTCATCCCGGACGGCGAGCCGCTGCGGGAGGAGGTACCGGCGCCGGGCGGCGGGGCCGGGGCGCGGGCTGGGGCGGCCGCGGTGTGTCGGGGGAGGGTTCGGGAGGGAGGTCCCGGTCCCTCTGGGCAGTGACGTCATCGGGGTGGTCTGCGCCCCACCGGGGGTCCCTGGGCCTTGGGGCCCGTGCGGGGGCCGGAATCGAGCGGCAGGGCAGAGGGATGGGGGCGACTCCTGACCCTGGCACCCCTCAACCTCAGCGCCCGGGAGGTGACGTCAGCGCCTGGCCCCCACGCGCCCCGTTCCGCAGCGCGGCCAGGGATGCCGCCCGCACCCACGCCCAGGGCCACGGGGTCAGGCCCCCAGCCCTGCCCGGCGGCTCACGAGGTGCCGGTCGGCGCCTGCAATGCAGCAGCAGTGGCGGAGCCCCGCGGGTGGGGGCAGGGAGAAGCGGGAGGAGGCAGGCGGCCTCTGGCCCCCTCCCCCTTCTCCCCCACCTGGGGACTGAGGGCCCCTCTGCTGGCTGGGACCCCTAGGACGACCCCTGGTCAGCCTTAGGCAGGAGGGCGTGCAGGGTTGGGAGCCCTGGTGGAGCCGCTGGGGTAGGGCGGCGGTGAGGTCTCTGCAGGGGGCTGTGTGTCCCCTAACCTGGGGGAGACACAGGTCCGGTGGTGCAGTGAGGGTCTGGTGTGGCCCTTGGCTCTTCACCCAGTGGTGTGTGTGCGTGTGTGCGTGTGTCCTGCTGTGGGTGGGTCCTCCCCATGGAGTGGGGTGTGTGTGGGTGTCAGGTTGCAGCAGGGGTGGGGGAGGGGCGAGGTGCACTGTGGACAGCTGAGGGTCTGGTGTGTTTCTGGGCTTCAGTGTGTACGTGAGTGTGTGAGTGTGAGTGTCCCGCAGTGGATGGGCCTGTGGGGCAGGTGTGTGTCCCTGTGCACCTTGCTGGTGCTCCCGGGGCAGGTGAGATGGGCAGCTTGTACCTGTGGGGGGGGCGGGGGCGGTCAGTGATTCGATGATGGACAGGTGTCGGGGCGTGTGCATCTGACTGGCCCGTGCAGGTGGGGAGGGGGCAGGGTGTGCGCCTGAGGTGGGTGATGGCAGATGGGGCTGCCCAGGCTGGTGGGGCTGCCGTAGAAGAGGCGCCCCTTTACCCCACCTCCACTGTTCCCACTTCCTTCTCCCCCTTCAGCTCGCCTCTCCCCAGCCCCTCCCCACAGGCAGTGCGTGTGTGTGTGCATGTGTGTGTGTGTGGCCGGCCAGGCCACCAGCCCTGCCAGCGAGGGTGGACCAGGGAGTGGCCCCTGCTGCCCAGCCTCCCCGCCCTGCAGATGGGGAGTGGAGGAAGGCCCTCCATCTGCTCCCCCTCCCAGCTCTCCCCCTCCCGCCCTCCCCAGGGAAGGAGTTCCAGGATAACCATGGTTGCATTCATTCCCACACCCAAGCCCTGTGCTAAACCTCCCCACTGACTCCTCGGCGCCACCCAGTGCACAGAGGGCGAAACTGAGGTGGCCGGAGGACCAGGGATGTGCCCACAGCGGCCCGGGGTTCTGGGCAGCTGGGCTCCCAAGCTGGGGCTCTGAGCCCTCCGACGCCTGCCACCTGGCCCGCGGCACATCACCGGGAGCAGGCGTCCAGGCCGAGAGAGGGCGGGGAGACAGCCGAGGGCACCCAGGAAATCAGGGCCCGCGCTCCGCGCGTTCTGGCGGGCGGCGTGTGTGCGTGTGCGTCCTCGGCCCTCGCGGGAGCTGGGTCTGTTGTCCCAATGGCCCCCGCGGGCAGAAGGCAGCGCACGGAGGAGGGCCGGCTCGGGGCAGGTGGGCCCGGCCTGAGCCCCGCGGCGGCCGCGGGAGCTGCTGGAACCGCAGGGCCGGGAGAGCTCTCGAGCCGCTGCCCCCGTGCCCACGGGCCAGGCCCGAGCCTGACTCCGCCCCCTCTCTCCGCCCGCCCGCAGCAGCGACCCCTGAAGCAGTCCCTGGGAAGCTCCCTGTGCCGCGAGTCGCACTGGAAGTGCCTGCTGCTCACCTTGCTCATCCACGCCTGCGGCGCGGTGGTGGCCTGGTGCCGCCTGGCCACGGTGCCGCGCCTGGTCCTGGGTCCCGAGGCCGCCCTGGCCCGCGGCGCCGGCGGCCCGCCGCCCACCTACCCGGCCAGCCCCTGCTCCGATGGCTACCTGTACATCCCGCTGGCCTTCGTCTCCCTCCTCTACCTCCTCTACCTGGCCGAGTGCTGGCACTGTCACGTGCGCTCGTGCCAGGCGCCGCGCACCGACGCCGGCACGGTGCTGGCGCTGATCCACCGGCTGCAGCAGGCCCCGCCGTGCGTCTGGTGGAAGGCCACGAGCTACCACTACGTGCGCCGCACGCGCCAGATCACGCGCTACCGCAACGGCGACGCCTACACCACCACGCAGGTGTACCACGAGCGGGCCGACAGCCGCACGGCGCGCGGCGAGTTTGACTATTCGGCTCACGGCGTGCGCGACGTCTCCAAGGAGCTCGTGGGCCTGGCCGAGCACGCGGCCACGCGGCTGCGCTTCACCAAGTGCTTCAGCTTCGGCAGCGCCGAGGCCGAGGCCTCGTACCTCACGCAGCGCGCGCGCTTCTTCAGCGCCAACGAGGGCCTGGACGACTACCTGGAGGCCCGCGAGGGCATGCACCTGAAAGACGTGGACTTCCGCGAGTCGCTCATGGTCTTCGCCGACCCGCGCAGCCCGCCCTGGTACGCGCGCGCCTGGGTCTTCTGGCTCGTGTCGGCCGCCACGCTGTCCTGGCCGCTGCGCGTGGTGGCCGCCTACGGCACGGCGCACGTGCACTACCAGGTGGAGAAGCTGTTCGGCGCCAGCTCGCCGCCGCCCGGCGCCGCGCCCAGCGGGCCGCCGCTCGCCCGGGTGGCCACGGTGGACTTCACCGAGCTGGAGTGGCACATCTGCTCCAACCGGCAGCTGGTGCCCAGCTACTCGGAGGCCGTGGTCATGGGCGCCGGCTCGGGCGCCTACCTCCGCGGCTGCCAGCGCTGCCGGCGCTCGGTCAGCAGCAACTCGCTGCCCCCGGCCCGGCCCAGCGGGCCCCGCCTGCCTTTCAGCCGCAGCCGCCTCTCGCTGGGGGCCGGGGGCCGCGCCACGCCGGGGGTCTTCCGCAGCCTGAGCGGGGGGCCGCTGGGGCGCCGTGGAGAGGACACGGAGCCCCTGGAGAGCCCGCCGAGCTACGAGGACGCCCTGTACTTCCCGGTGCTCATCGTCCACGGGGACAGCGGCTGCCGGGGGGATGGGCAGGGGCCGCTCTGAGCCCCCGCCCCTGCCGGAGCAGCCCCCACCCCACCAGCCCACGGGGCGGGGGGCGGCTTAGATGCCTGAGCAAGTGTCCGCAACAGGAGGGCGAGCGCCCGGCCACTGCCGGGGGTGGGGGTGGGGTGGGGTGGGGTGGGGGGGCAGGGACCCCCGGGCCCTCTGTGGGGAGTGGACGCGGCCTAGGTTGAGACAAGCGTCCCCAGCATGGCTCCCCTCCGTCACCACCACCACCTGGCACTCCCTGCGACAACGCACCATCCGGCGGGGGCGGGGAGGGGCTCCCACACTGGGCAGGGGTGGAAGCTTCCAGAAAGACAGGGCAGGGGAGGAGTCCTGGGGACAGCCGCTGCCTGCGGCAGACCCGCAGCTGATGGGCTCTTCCCTGCGGGGGCTGAGGCCACAGCAGGAGCCCCGGAGCAACCCAGAAGCACACAGTGGTGGTTTGGGGCCACGCCCTGCCGGGCTGGCCTTCCGGAAGCTGAAGAACTGGTGGGGCCTGCAGCCTGGGCCCCGCCGCCTGCCTGCCCGCAGCTCCCAGGCACCTCCCCTGCTGGCCCCTCCCTGCCAGCCCCCTCGCCTCTGCCCTGGGCCCTGGGCCGACCCCGAGGTGCAGCCCCCTCCCCCGGGAGCCTGGTTCTGGAGCACAGCCTTGCCGCCGCCCACGCCGAGCTCCCCGGCGCCCGCGGCACCCCCCTCCCTGTCCAGCTGCCCCTGCTCCCCGGCCCCGCTCCCCAGCCCACGCCTGCCCCGTCACGGCCCTGGCCTTGTCCTCGCATTGCTCCCCGGACTTCTCTGCTCTCTCCACCTCCCTGATGGCCACGGGGCTGGGGCCGCGGGGCATCCGAGGGGCGCTGGCCTTGGCCGCAGCCTCTTGGACGATGCCCTTGCTCCTGCCACCAGTGGGGCCTGGCCCTCACCCGGGGAGGAGAGAGGGGTCCCTCCCCTTCCCACGGGGGCTTCCGCGCCCTCCCAGGGGTCGGCTGGGGAGGAGGCAGAGACGCTGCAGACTAAATAAAGGTGTGAAACGGAAGCTCTTCTCCCATCATTCCTGTGCGTGTGCGTGCGTGTGCGTGTGCGTGTGTGTAAGGGAGGGCGGGGCAGGGCCGCCCCTGCGACACCATGGGCTTCGTCATCCCCGGGAGCGAAAGGTGAGCAAGGTGGACCCTCCCTGCCCAGCCGTGGCCTGCAGCTGCTTCCGCTGGACTCGCCGCGGGTCCCTTGCAGGGGCGCGTCCTCTCCCATCCGCCCTGCAGCTGGGTGGCCTGGGGCCCAAGGTCAGCTCCTCAACAGCTGTTGATGGGACAGGTCGGGCTGGGTGCAGAGCCAGGAGCAGCCAGGCCCAGGCCCGGGCGGGCTGGCGTGGGCTCCGGACAAGGAGCACGAGAGGCGGAGAGGGGGGCCTCACTGAGGGGGCCTGGAAGAGGTGCTGCCCTGTGTGCAGGCAGGCGGGGCTCCGGGCTGAGGGGCAGAGGCGGGGTCCCAGCCCGTGGGTGGCCCCCGAGCCCCGGCGTGGAGCGCCCACTCACGCAAGGACAAGATGCGGCCAGGACTATGGTGGGCTTAGATGGGTGCTGAGAATGGGCGGGACTTCCCCTGCGGGCCACGCGTGGTCCAGGCGGTGGCTGATCGGAGGCGGGAAGCTGAGCGGGATGGAGGCGGGGGCGGGGGGGGGGGAGCCGGCTGAGGCCTGCAAGCCCATCTCTCAGTGAATTCGTTTTATTTGAAAGGCAGAGAGACAGACTGACTTCCCCATCTGTGGTTCCCTTCTCGGATGCCCACGATGGCCAGGCCTGGGCCAGGCAGGCAAAGCCGGGTCTCCCGCGTGGGAGGAGGGACCCAAGGACTTGGGCCGTCACCTGCTGTCTCCCAGGGTGTGTATCTGCGGGCAGCTGGGGTTGGGTGCAGCCCAGGCTTGGACCCAGGTGCGCCGACGGGGGAGGTGTGTGTCCCAGGTAGCGTCGTGGCTGCGTGCCGAATGTCCACGCTCTGATGCATCTGCGACCCGGAGCCAGGGACGCTGGTTACCAGGGAAGTGAGGACGCCTGAGCCGCACGCTAGGATCGTTAGCAGAAGTCCAGGGAGTTCTCTCAGTGACTTCTTCACACAGCAGCAACCCCATGGAAAGCCGTAGGCGCCAGACACCATGCAGGCTGCGCCGGGTGGGGAGGCCAGCGTGCTGCTTCCAGCTCCTCCCCTGGGGAATCCGTTCAGTCTGCTCTGACGCTGTAGCCACCAGCTACCCACTGGCTGCCGCCCTTTCTCGCCTCTCTCTCTCTCACTAACAGGCGGAAGGCAACATTGCCAACCCCTTGTTCATAAGGCGCGACTGACTCAATTCTAGTCGTGACCTGTAAACAATGGTGTTGGGAGGGATCTCCAGCAAGGCTCCCTGCATAGAAGCAGTACTGGTGAAGGCCATTTTTGTCCCATTTGCTGCATTCTGCATCCCACCTGGACTGCAGATGTGATAGCTGGAACTCCGGCAGCCATCTTGGCTCAGAAAGTGACCTTGAACATGATAGCCACTGGAGAGGTGGTGATCATTGTGTTTTCTCCTTGCTTCTGGGGGTCAAGAATGCAGCCAGTGCTCCTTGGGGTAGATCTTCTCTGCCGCATGGTGCTGGGAGCCTCCGCTAGAAGACAGGACCCCGTGGCTCCCCGGGGCTGTTGGCTGGGACAACACAAGGCCTCTCCGTGGGGCCGGGTTCCAAAGACAGGCGCCCCAAAAGGCTGGGAGCAGTGCTGACCTATGCGATTTCTGCTTGGAAGTGCAGCATGGTTCCTGCCCTGCGCCGGGGTCAAAGCCGTCATGGAGGTCTGCTCGGGTTTGGGGGTTGGACCAGACCAGACCGTAAGACCCCGCCTCTCCTGGCAGCCGGGTCGGTGTGTGAGGACGGCTGGGGGATGGGCCAGTTCTCAGTGGCCCAGTGGACAGCGTTAGGCCCGGCAGTTAAGATGCCGGGGAGACGCCCACGGCCCACACGCAGTGCCTGGGTTCCACACCCAGCTCTGGCTTCCCGCTAACGCAGATCCCGGGAGGCCGCAGTTCTGGGTCCTGCTATCCGTGTGGGAGAGCGGCTCGGGTTCCCAGCCCTCGGCTTCGGCCTGGCACGATTATGGCCGCTGTGGGCCTTCGGAGAGTGACCAGTGGATGGAGTGCTCTCTCTTCCCCACCTCTCTCTCTGTGTCTTTCTGCCTTTTTGGCCGGTAAAGCCAACACCTGCAGCGCCGGCATCCCATATGGGCGCTGGTTCGAGTCCCAGCTGCTCCACTTCCGGTCCAGCTCTCTGCGTGGCCTGGGAGGGCGGTGGAAGGTGGCCCGAGTGCTGGGCCTGCACCCGCGTGGAGACCCGGAGGAAGCTCCTGGCTCTGGCCTGGCCATGGCAGCCACTTGGGGAACGAACCAGCGGATGGAAGATCCATCTCTCTCTGTCTCTGTAGCTCTGCCTTTCAAATGGATAAATAAATAAATCTCTAAAAAATAAAAAAAGAAAGCCATCTTCAAAGGTCAGCACGGCCATCCCAGGGTGCAAATGACAGGAGGCGCGGCAGGGCGCTGGCTGGGGGGGGGCGTCGGATGCCGATCCCTGGGGCGCAGGGACGCTCCGGAGTCGCCTGGGGGCCACGTGGTGCCAGGAGCTTTGCGACTCAACAGGTGGACTCTGTTCCGCTCCTCCCACACTTGCTCTGACCACGCCCCGTGGAGGGAGGAGGCGGGCAGCCTCGGGGGCTGGGTCTCAGGAAGCTTTGCCCTGCCCTGCCCTGGGACCCCTGCGCTGGGCAGGCAGCCGCGTCAGATGCTTCCAGAACACGCGGCGGACCCCGCCCCCAGCGCCCAGCCCCGGCTGAGCCGCAGGTGGCCGAGTGACCCGACCCGGACAGGCGGCTTCCGGAGTGGGGAGGAGTGCGAGGTCCGTGTTGGTTTCCGCTCCCAGATCTCAGGGTGGTTTCTGGTATGCAGTTCCCTGCTGGCTGGTACGAGGGCCTGGCCCCTCTGCCACACCTGGGGGAGGCGCCGGGCCTGCACGAGGGCAGAGAAGGGGCCCGGGAACCCCAGTGTCTGCGGGGCAGGTCCCGCCTTCGGGTCTCCTGGCCCCTGTGTGCGCATTCAGGCTGTCCCATCCTCACCATCCGTGGGGGAGCTAGTGCCTGAGGGAGGGCCAGCCTTGCTCCCCATCCCAGAGGCCTCTGCTCCCAGCAGGAGCCCGAGTCGGTCTGCACACCAGCATGGCCAAAACCAACCTCCAGTGTCCGCCCCCAGCCCCGCCCCGCCCTCCGCCTCCCAGCCTGGCCAGTGGGGCCGCCAGGGACCCGGCTGCTCGTGCCGGACGCCTGCGTGACCATCCCCTCCTTCACCTGATTATGTAAATGGCAAAACCACGAAAGTTGAGAGGTTGGGGCATGGACCCCGCTGTCCTCAGCACCCAGGCCGCGGCCATCAGCACCCAGGGCACTCTGCTTCGTCTGCACACAGCACCGCTTCTCCCAGCTGCAGCTGCGTTATTTTAAAGAAGGTCTAGGAGTTGTTGCATCGCACCCATGAACACTCCTGCACCCCTCAAGAGAGGCTACCCACAATGCACTGCTCTAAACTGCCACCCCCAGCGCCTCTCCCTCCCGGGCAGCCAGAGCTCTGAGGGCTCCTTGCATCTCACTCACCGTGTGTTTCCTCCCCGCTCTGTAAGCCACGGCTGTCTTTCCTGGTGGATGCCGGAGCTTCCCTCTTATCTGGGTCTTCTATCAGGGTAAGAGCCGTTGTAGAAGAAGGCCACAGAAGCAGACCCCCGAGTGCGATGGATGTCACAGCGCCACTCCGGGGGGTGGCCCCGGGCGAGTCACTCATCCCTGTCTTCCTCCTTCTTTCTTGTAATATTTTTTTAAGATTTATTCATGGCCGGCGCCATGGCTCACTAGGCTAATCCTCCGCCTTGTGGCGCCGGCACCCCGGGTTCTAGTACTGGTCGGGGCGCTGGATTCTGTCCCGGTTGCCCCTCTTCCAGTCCAGCTCTCTGCTGTGGCCCGGGAGTGCAGTGCAGGATGGCCCAAGTGCTTGGGCCCTGCACCCCATGGGAGACCAGGAGGAAGCACCTGGCTCCTGCCATCGGATCAGCGCGGTGCGCCAGCAGTGGTGGCCATTGGAGGGTGAACCAACGGAAGGAAGACCTTTCTCTCTGTCTCTCTCTCTCACTGTGTAACTCTGCCTGTCCAAAAAAAAAAAAAAAAAAAAAAAAAAAAAGATTTATTTGTTTATTTGAAAGGCAGAGCTACAGAGAGACGAAGAGACGGGGTGGGAAGTCTTCCATCCGCTGGTTCTCTCCCCAAATGACCGCAACGGCCAGAGCGGGGCCGATGCAGAGCCAGGAGCCAGGAGCTTCCTCCGGGTCTCCCACGCGGGTGCAGGGGCACAAGGACTCGGGCCAGCTTCTACTGATTCCCCAGGCCACAGCAGAGAGCTGGATCGGAAGGGGAGCAGCTGGGACTTGAACTGGCGGCCATGTGGGATGCCGGCACTGCAGGCCGCGGCTTTACCTGGCAGGCCACAGCGCCAGCCCTGCCTCCCTCTTTCTTCTCATCTCCCAAACAGAGCAGACTGCTTTCCTGAGAGGCCGTCGCGGGACCCGGCGAGCCACCCTTCCTCCTCGCCCGTGCCGTTACCATCAGTAACGATGTTATCAGCGCGGCCGCAGCTCGGCGTTCCCGCTCCAAACGCTCAGGACAAAGGCGGTCCAGAGTTCGGATCTTTCTTTTTGGATCCAGGAATATTTGAACCTGCATAATGAGAGATCTTGGGGCGGAGAGCCAAGTCGAAGCCCAGGGTTCATTGATATTTCTTTTTCTCTCTCTCTTTTTTTTTTTTTTTTTTTGACAGGCAGAGTTAGAGAGAGAGACAGAGAGAAAGGTCTTCTTTCCGTTGGTTCACCCCCCAAATGGCCACCATGGCCAGCATGCTGTGCTGATCCGAAGCCAGGAGCCAGGTGCTTCTCCTGGTCTCCCATGGGGTACAGGGCCCAAGCACTTGGGCCATCCTCTACTGCACTCCCGGGCCACAGCAGAGAGCTGGCCTGGAAGAGGAGCAACCAGGACAGAATCCGGTGCCCCAACCGGGACTAGAACCCGGGGTGCCGGCCCTGCAGGCAGAGGATTAGCCTAGTGAGCCGCGGCGCCGGCCTATTGCTATTTCAAATGCAGTCCGTGTTAATACAGTCCACGTTTTGACCACAACCGGCCACACGAGTGCAGGTGCGGGATCTTCTGCTGTGGCATCATGGTGGTGCTGCAAGTCATTCCAATTTCGCAGCTTTTCAGATGTGGAGGCCTGTAATTGCAAACGGGCACTCCGACTCCGCACACGCACACGCACACACGCACACATACATGCACACACATACACACACTTGCACACTTCCCAGCAGCCAGACAGAGCCTGGCCGGCACTAGACACCGGGGAATGGGTGCGAAGCGAGTGATCCCGGGCGCCTGCCAGCCCGCCCAGCAGCCTGGGGTTGGCTGAGTCCCATAGGCTGACTACCAGAGCTGCTTACTCCCCGCCCCGGGGGCAGCCAAGGGAGCCGCCATCCCGCAGAACATGGAGTCTCGCGTGTGCTCCTTGGGTCCAGGCCCTGGGCGGTCGGAACCCCAGGACTTGGCCCACTGGCAGGCCCCTACATCTCCCGTGAATTTCATCCCTCCTTCTACGTCACAGCCACTCCCTTCCGTCCTCCGAGCGCACCCGTCGACGTCACCACCAAGAGGCCTGGGGTGCACTGGGAAGGGGCAAGGAGGGTGGACATCAGGGTGGACAAAACCTGGACATGTCTGGGGCTGGCGCTGTGGGGGAGCGGGGTACGCTGCCTCTTGCAATGCCTGCAGCCCATGTCCGAGTGCCGGTTCGAGTCCCGGCTGTCCCACTTCCAATCCAGCTCCCTGCTCATACACTGGGAAGCCAGCAGAAGATGGCCCGAGTGCTTTGGCCTCCGCCACCCACATGGGAGACCCAGAAGAAGCGCCAGGCTCCTGGCTTCGGCCTGGCCCAGCCCCAGCTGTTGCAGCCGTTTGTGGAGTGAACCAGCAGTGGAAATTATCTCTTTCTCTCTCTCTGATGCTTTTGCCTTTCAAATACATATATCTTACATTCTTTTAAAGATTTGTTTATTTATTTGAAAGACAAAGTTACACAGAGAGAGAGAGGGAGGAGTGGTGGGAGAATCTGCTTCACTCCCCAATGGCCGCAATGGCCAGGGCTGGGCCAAGCCGAAGCCAGGAGCCAGGAGCTTCTTCTGCGTCTCCCACATGGGTGTGGATGTCAGGTCCAAGCCCTCGGGCCGTCTTCCGCTGCTTTCCCGGGTGCATTAGCAGGGAGCTGGGTCAGAATGCAGCGGCTGGGACTCGAACCGGGGCCCACATGATGCTGGTGCTGCAGGAGGCAGCTTAACCCACACTACAGCACAAGCCCTGTAAATAAACCTCTAAAAAAAGAGGACTTGGACAGCCCTGAGGAGTGGGGAAGGTGTGTGCTGCCTTTGCCAGACGTAAGCAAAAACCCCCGGAACTCAGATTCAACAGGAACCCAGAGGAGCCCAAAGTGCGAACCAGAGACCCAGGGCCAGCACTGCAGCTCCCCAGGAGCTCAGCCCAGACCAAGGGCAGCTGCTTGCCAGTGGCTCCAAAAAACCCGTCTGCCTTCTCTCTGCCTGCTTTCTCGAACACCTTAGTCAAGGAAACTGACCAAAATTACAGTAGTGACCTTCTGGGGCCAGCGCTGTGGCATAGCGGGTTAAAGCCCCGTTCTGCAGTGCCAGCATCCCATGTGGGCGCCGGTTCGAGTCCCGTCTGCTCCATTTCTGATCCAGCTCTCTGCTACGGCCTGGGAGAGCAGTAGAAGATGGCCCAAGTCCTTGGGTCCCTGCACCCACATGGGAGACCCAGAAGAAGCTCCTGGCTCCTGGCTTCAAACCAGCGCAGCTCCGGCCATTGCGGCCATCTGGGGAGTGAACCAGCGGATGGAAGACCTCTCTGCTTCTCTGTAACTCTGCCTTTCAAATAAATAAATATTTTTTAAAAATGGTGACCTTCTTCAGTAGAACAGCTGCCATTTATGCGTTATAAAGGTATTGTAGAAAGGGGCCCGGCGCTGTGGCTCACTTGGTTAATCCTCTGCCTGTGGTGCCGGCATCACATATGGGCACCGGGTTCTAGTCCCGGTTGCTCTTCTTCCTGTCAAGCTCTCTGCTGTGGCCCAGGAGGGCAGTGGAGGATGGCCCAGGTGCTTGGGCCCTGCACCCCATGGGAGACCAGGAGGAAGCACCTGGCTCCTGGCTTCAGATTGGCACAGCACCGGCTGTTTGGGGGGTGAACCAATGGAAGGAAGACCTTTTTCTCTCTCTGTCTCACTGTCTATAACTCTACCTGTTAAAAAAAAAAAAAAAAAGCATTGTAGATTAAAACCCCAGGAAGGACGTGGCATAAAAGCCTGCCGGAGGGAGCAGGCGGTGCCGCTTGGTTAAGACGCTCACTGCTCAGTGCTTGGTCACTGCTTGGCCGAGTGCTGGGCTGAGCCCCAGGGCCCGGTCCCGACTCCACCTTCCTGCTAACTCAGACCCTGGGGGGCAGTGGTGATGGCTCAAGCAGCTGGGTCCCTGCCATCCTTTGGGGGACCCGGCTTGTGTTCCCCGCCCCGGCTCTGGCCCCGGGTTAAGCCTCAGCCATGGTGGGCGTCTGAGAAGTGAACCACTGGGTGAGAGCTGCCCTCCCGTGTTTGGTACGTTTAAGACAATAAAGGCATAAAACCTAAATATTTTCATAAAGAAAATAGGAACGTTTTCATAAAGGAAATTTGAGGCTCAGTCTGAAAAAACTTATGAATGGATGCAGTTGTGAATTGCGTACAAGAGGCAAACGTTCTGGAATCCGCCTGGGGCGGGTTCCGTGCTGGGCAGATACTACACAAACGTGGTGGCGGCGGTGACACTGTCCTGGCCGTGTGAGCTCCCAGAAGAAGCAGGCCCTCCCCACCCCCCGCTGCCAGCGTTCAGGAGAGGTTGTTAGGCAGCACACAAGCGCCACGGACTTCCGGCCGCGTGGACGTCCACGAAGCGGGGGTAGCAGCACGCCTTGTCCACGCCTTGTCCACGTGGTCTGGGTTGGGGTTTGAACGTGTGCCCCGGAGTTCATGTCCAGACTCGTCTGCTGATGGTGTTTGGGCTGGGTCCTTTGAGAGGTCATTAGGGTTAGTTGTGGTCGTGGGGGGGGGTGGCACAATGAGATTGGTGGCTTCATAAGGCACCGCAAGAAGACCCCTGCCAGGCACTGGCACCTTGATACAGCACTTCCCAGCCTCCATAACTGTGCACTGAACAAACGCCTACTGTAGGGCTGGCGCCGCAGCTCACTAGGCTAATCCTCCACCTGCAGCGCCAGCACACCGGGTTCTAATCCCGGTCGGGGCGCCGGATTCTGTCCCGGTTGCCCCTCTTCCAGGCCAGCTCTCTGCTATGGCCCAGGAGTGCAGTGGAGGATGGCCCAAGTGCTTGGGCCCTGCACCCCATGGGAGACCAGGAAAAGCACCTGGCTCCTGGCTCCTGCCTTCGGATCAGCGCGGTGCGCCAGCCGCAGCGGCCATTGAGGGGTGAACCAATGGAAGGAAGACCTTTTTCTCTGTCTCTCTCTGTCTCTCTCTAACTCTGCCTGTAGCAAAAAAAAAAAAAAAAAAAAAAGCCTACTGTTTAGAAACGACCCAGTCTGTGGTAGCAGGAACAGACTAGGGCCCTAGACAATCTACTCTGTACTCTGCTGACCAAACTGGGCCATGGGCTGGCCAAGGGCGGGCAGCGTCAGGACGCCCACGCCCGAGGCGACAGCTCTGGGTGCTCCTGGGCACATGCAGCAGTGTCCTCAGCCTGGAGCCCCGGGCTTGGGTGTCCAGCGGCTTTTTTTTTTTTTTTTTTACAGGCAGAGTTAGACAGTGAGAGAGAAAGAGAGAGAGAGAGAGAGAGAGAGAGAGAGAGAGAAAGGGCTTCCTTCCGTTGGTTCACCCCCCAAATGGCCGCTATGGCCGGCGCTGCGCCGATCCGAAGCCAGGAGCCAGGTGCTTCTCCTGGTTTCCCATGCGGGTGCAGGGCCCAAGCACTTGGGCTGTCCTCCACTGCCTTCCCGGGCCACAGCAGAGAGCTGGACTGAAAGAGGGGCAACCGGGACAGAATCCGGCGCCCCGACCGGGACTAGAACCTGGTGTGCCGGCGCCGCAAGGCGGAGGATTAACCAAGTGAGCCGCGGCGCTGGCCCCAGCGGCTTTCTTGAGCCGTCCACTAGATGACCGCCAAACACTGCAGGTCAGCCAACCCCAGCCGTGTCAGCCTGCTCTGTTGCGACGGTGGAAGTTTATGACAGGGTCTTATGGAACTTTGTGTCATGGTGGAAAGCAGAGGGCGAGCAGGTATGGGGGAAGAGGGAGAGCACGGGGCCACCCTGCTCTGTTGGCGGAGGACCCAGTGCTGGGAGAGTGAGCCTCACCCTCCAAATCCACTCGGGGTGCTCCCCCCAGGCCCAGACACCTCCCACTCAGCCCCATGTCGGAGTTCAACTTCAGTGAGCTTTGCCAGGGCTCAACCACATGGAGAAGACACCACTGGCCCATCACCTGCTCCCAAGGCGGCGCCTCCGGCGTCTCTGTCCTGGAGAATGGCCCCGAGACGAGCCAGACCCCGGCAGCTGCCATCGGCTCCCTCCCGCCTCTCCGCCAGCGGCTGGGCGTCCCGGGTCACGCCTGTCCATCAGCCACCTCTCAGCCTCCCCAGCGTCCCCCACTCCATTCCAGCCCGGCCCCAGCCTGCTTCAGGTCACATCTTCCCGTGCCCGGGTCCCCGGTCCCCAGGGGAGTCTCTGATGCCGAGCAGGGGCTTGGAGGCCCCTGTGGCCCCTGGGGTGCAGCAGTTAAGGCGGCCGCCTGTGGCGCTGGCATCCCACATGGGCTCTGGTTCAAGCCCTGGCTGTTCCATGTCTGCTCCAGCTGATGCAGCTGGGAAAGCAGCAGATGGCCCAAGCTGCACCCGCGCGGGAGACCTGGACGAAGCCCCTGGCTCCTGGCTTTGGCCTGACCCAGCCCTGGCTGTTGTGGCCATCTGGGGAGTGAACCAGTGGACGGAAGACCTCTCTCCAAAACTCTGCCTCTCAAATAAATGAATACACCTCGAGAGGAAAAAAGATAGCCTGCTACTTCATGACTTGGAAAAGGTAGTGGAAATGCACATTATGAAAAAAATGCATGGATTTAAAACTTTTTTTGCACCAAAATAAATTTATCTTTTAATTCCATTTTCCATGAACTTTCTGAAGTCGGCTCATATACCCAGCTGGTCTTTTTTTTTTTTTTTTTTTAAGATTTGTTTATTTATTTGAAAGGCAGAGTTACAGAGAGAGAAGAGATTCTTGAATTCACTGATTCATTCCCTAAATGGCCACACAATGGCCAGGGCTGGGCCAGGCCAAAACCAGGAGCCCAGGGCTCCATCCAGGTCTCCCACGTGGGTGCTTAGGGCTGTGGGGTGCAGTCTTGCATGAGCTGGAGAGCCAACCCACTTCAGAGTGTTAAGGAAAAACCTCCCAGACGGGTGAGGGGCTTCCCGGTTCCGTGAGGCTGCCTCTCATCTGGGCACATCACCAGGACCCCAGGGTCAGCAGCCCAAACCACAGTGGACCGGCCCTGGCTGCAGGCCTGGGCGCCCTCCCCAGTGGCATCGGCCGCCCCCGGAGGCGGGCACTTTCTGGCCTGCGTGGCCCGAGCCTGCTGTAGGGGTGAGGATCCAGGGACAGGCCTGGGTTCACCCCTCCGCTTTCTGGGCCGGGCACTAGGGCAGGGGCTTTCCCTCTGGAGACCGTGTCCGTCCACAGGGATGTCTTGGATCCGAGCTGGGTGAAGACTGAGCAGGGCTGCGCGTGGATGTGCTTCGGGCGGCCGCTCTTACTTTCCTCCTGACTTAGTGCAGCACCCCGCTCCTCGCTGGGGCGGGGAGGGCACCGGGGGTGGAGCTTTGCCTGCAAAGAATCCCACTCCCCAGCACGGAGTGGGCTAGCAGGGGCCGGGGGCGAGGCCGGCAGCTGAGCTCCATCCCAGGTCTATGGCGGGGAGCAGGCACCCGGCGCACCGCGTGGGGCCTTGGTTCCCAGCTTTCTTAAGGGCTCCCAGTCCGACCCAGTGACGCAAGCAAAACCTCTCACCGAGCCTGGAGCAAACCTCCCTGGGGCCCGGCCAGCTGGGCGTGAGCCCCCATCAATCGCCCCCCCCCCCGAACTAACACTCCGGCTCCCAGCCCCAGCTTCTGCGCCCAAGCCCCCCGCAGGGAAAGTGCCCACGCTCTGGCTGCGCCTGCTGGGGAGAGGGGCAGCTGAGCTCAGGGGTGGGCTTTCCCCTGGGAACGGGACAGCAGGAGTCCCAGCAGCCGCTCGAGAGCAAGGCCGGGGGAAGCCCCCTTGGGGCAGCCGAGGGTGCGTGCGCGGAATCTGCCGGTGGACCTCTCGGCGGACACTGATAAACCAAAGATCAGCGAGCAGTTAGTGTGCGTGCGGACAGCGGCCGGACGGGGCCTCCCGGCGGCTGCAAGTCCGCGGTGTCGAAGGCAGGTGTCGCCAAAGGCCCGCTCGCAGACACCACGCGTCTGGCCCTGCGCGCTGTCCCGGGCCGCGTCCAGCAGGAGAACCTGGACAGATGGACCACGGGGAGAGAAAGGACAGGCTCGCGAGCACCCCGGCCAGGGCCCGCACGCTGAAGGCGGTGAGCGACCCAGGCACCGAGCGAGCCGGACTCGCGTCCCCTGGGGGCGGAGCCTACTCGTGGGCGGGGCTATGCAAACCAGGGGCGGAGCCTGACGGCGAGGTTGCTCGCAGAGTCCCGAGAGTGGGACGCTTTGGGGGCGGGACTTAGGGCCCGTCGGGGGCGGGGCTTGAGGCCTTCCTAAGGGGCGGGGCTAGAGGGAACTTGACACCGCCCCTGGGGGGCGGAGTCTGCAGCTGTCCCGGAGTTGATATCTAAGGAATTCCCTGCAGAGCCTGGGGCAGCGTGAAGGGGCGGGAGTCGCAGTTCTTTGGAGAATGTGTAAACTCTGGGTGGAGTTCATACCTCGGGAAGTCGATGCTCAAGCGGTCGGTGCCAGCCGAGGGGGCGGGGCATATGGTCTCGGGGCGGGGCCAGGGCGGGGCTGGCGGAAGGGGCGGGGCAGTCGCCCTGCGGGAATCTGAGCTGGCAGGGGGCGGGGCTGCAGCTTCGGGGGGCGGGGCCTCTAGAGGGCTCCCGAGGGTCTCCAGCGGTGGGCGCGCACAGATCACAGCTCCGAGGGGCGGGGCCGATAGCGCAGGAGTCCGCGCGGGCCGGGGCTGCGCCATGAGAAGGCGGGGCCTGACGGTCCGTGGGCGGAGCCCGAGGGCGGCTCCGGGCCTGGGCGGGGGCTCTGGCCTGGGAGGCCGTCTGTTTAGGCCCGCACGCAGCTCCGCATCTGGTGCTCATTACTGGATGACAAAGAGCCGGCTCTGGGCCCCCTTCCCCACTCCCCACCTCCCTCCGACTGCAGCTCATTTAACCCCTTCCTGCCCTCGCGGCGCTCCAGGTCCCCTTACCGGGGTCCCGGGATTCAGTTCCTGGCTCCCACGGAGACCCTGTCACGCCCCGTTCCGTGCCCGCACCTCCTTCCCAGCCCCAGGAGCCCGTGCCGCCCCGCGATCCCCACTCCCGCCCAGCAAGCCTCCCCGGCAGCGTCCGCGAGGTTAAAAGCCGGCCCGTCTGGTTTGGGTTAGAGGAACGTGAGAGCAGGGCACGGGGGCGGTGCGTGGCATTCCCTCCGCCCCCTCCAGGACCCCCGCGTTCCTCTCCAGCTCCGGGCCCACCGCTCCCGGCCGCCGGAGGCCCAGGCCAACCTTCCTGTCCGGACCCCCACCCGATCCCTGGGCCAGGGGGTGACATAGAGGAGGGGGAGCTGGGCCAGCCCTCCTTGCCTGTCCGGGTGGTCGAGGCGGCTCTGCCCCATCCTAATTAGAGGCCCAGAGACGCTGCAACCAAAAAATTACAGTGGCGGTGGCAAGTGGCGCCTGCCCGGCCTGGGTCCCATCGGCTGCCCCCAGAGGCAGTGGGCCCAGGACTAAGGGAGGTAACCGCCCCCCCCCCCAGGCTGTGACCTTTCCCACCGGAGTCCTCTGGTTCCTGGAACCCCCTCACCAGCCCTGCCTAGGGGCTGTGGAGCTGCCTGCGGCCCCACAGGGAAGCCTGGCTCCTGAGGTTGCCCGGGGACTCGGCTGCCTGCTCCCCCAGGCCCAGCCTTCTGCTCCCCAGAGCAAGGGCAGGAGGACCTCCCAGGGCAGTGAGGACCCTGGGGGAGGCAGCCCCTCTGGGTCCCCTGACCCCAGCCCCCGAGGGTGCACAGGGAAGAACCTGGAGGAGGTTAGGAGACCCACCAGACGGTGCCCTTCCCCCCACCGAAAACCCAGCCCGAGCCTACCTTTGACCCGGCACCCCAGTGTGGCTCAGGTTCAGCAGAGGCCCGCATTCCGGGCGCCTCCGCGGCCCCATCTCCTCGGAGTTTTGGTGGGAAGAGGCATGAATGTGGAGTTCAGAGCCCTGGGCCGCGTGCGGCCCCGCCAAGGCCCTGCCTTCTCCCGGCTCTTCCCCGACAGCCAGGGAAGCGAAATGTCCTCCTGCTGTCTTCCCTTCCCCTTGGGGGCCCAGACGGGCTGAAGGAGGAGCCCCTTCGTCTCTCTGAGCCCTCCCAGGCCCTCCCCTCAGCCGCCAACGGGGGTCAGGAGATTTTGGGTGAGGTTGGCACCCCATTTATTGGAGAAGACCCCAGCACCCACCCACTGAGGTCCTGGGGGGGCCTTGGCGTGTCTTTCTGTCCTGAGTGCTGGGCCGGGGAGCAGAGTTCCCGAGAGCCAAGTTTGGCTGAGAGGAGCCTGGCTGGGCCCGGGGAGCAGGAAGCCCTGTGTCCAGGCGGGAGCTCCCGTGGGTCCCTGGTGCAGCCCCAGCCATGTGTCCAGCTTGGCCCCGTCCCCCTACCCCGCAGGGGGCGCTCTGCCCGTCACACGCTGGTTCTGCAGGTCTGTACCCCTGGGAGGCTGCCCCGGGGGGGCGCGGGTTCCGTTGGGCCCTTGCTCCCAGCGTGGGTGACCCAGCGATAGCAGTCGGTGACACGCTTGTTGGGCGCGTGGGGGCCACAGCGAGTGCAGTACACGATGCCCAGTGCAAGGAGGACCACCAAGAAGACACACGTCGGCACCAGGAGGGCCACCAACAGCCACCGGTCATCTCTCTGGTGCTGGCCCACCAGCCCGGCCTCCAGTAGGGCTGTTGGGGCTGCAGTGGGACTAGGGCCGCCTCCCTTGGGGACTTGGGGGGCTCTGGGATGGGGCTGCGTAGGGCTGATGGGTGAGGTCTGGTTAGCGGGGCTGTGAGGGGGCAGGGTGGTGGAGAGGGCTGGGGGCTGGGTGGCACCAGGCACAGGGACCGGATGGTTGGGGGCCCCAGGGGACCTGGGGATGAGGGGCAGGGAGGACTGGGCGGTGGGACTGGTGGGGAGCTGGGTGGCCTGGGGCCTGAGGACTGGGACGTCTGGGATCAGAGGGGGTTGATGGGCACCAGGGGAGGTGACCCGGGGGGCGGGATTAGCGGGCACTCGGGGCAGGTGAGTGGTGGTGTGAGTGTCTGGAAACACAGGGGCTTGGTGGGCAGGGGGGAGTTTGGGGGATCTGGCTGAGACGAGGGGGGGCCGGGGGGCAGGGGGCTGTGCTGAGTGCGTGATGGCGATAACCGGGGGCTGGTGGGCGGGGGGCAGGTCTGGAGAGTCGGCTGAGATCACAGGGGTCTGCTGGGGAGGGGGCACAGGGGGCTGACGGGCAGGGCTCGAGGGTGGGTGTGTGGCCGAGATAGGTGGGGGCCGGCGGGCGGAAGGTAGTGTGGGGCGTATGACAGAGACCCCCCCGGGCCGGGTGACAGAGAGCACTGCGGAGTGGTAGGGGGCCCTGGGGGCACTGAGCGGGGGGGGCCAGGTGGGCTCCGGGTAGTGCCTCGGTGGCCCGCCGTCCTCCGAGAAGCCGGGCCCGTAGGCCAGGCCAAAGTCGGGCAGCTGCGTCGCCTCCATCCACAGCAACCCGGGCCCCTCCGTCCAGGTGCTGTCGAAGCCCTCCCAGGCCTCCTCGTCCTCGTCCTCCTCCTCGTCCTCCTCCTCCTCCTCCTCCTCCCCGTCCTCCAGCAGCTCGTCTTCCAGGTCTTGGGAATTCCGGGCGCCCATGGCCCCCGCGGGGCTGCAGCTGATACCGTCCGCCTCCAGCTCATGACCCTCGCTGCAATAGCACTCGAAGCCACCGACGTAGTTGACGCACATCTGCTGGCACACCCCGGCGATCTGGCACTCGTCCGTGTCCACGCAGCGGTGCGGCTCGTCCTCGGCCGGCCGGAAGCCCAGGCGACAGTGGCAGCTGTAGCCCTGTGGCCCCCCGGGCTCACACTGCTGCTCGCACGGCGCCTGGGCACAGGGGTCCTCGCAGCTGTGCCCGTCCGCCGCCAGCTGGAAGCCCTCGGAGCAGCGGCAGGACACGCGGCCGTCCTCCTCCTCCACACACTCGTGCTCGCAGCCCCCGTTGGCCGGGCCGCAGCCCGACCCTGGGCACAGGGGCCCGGCCTGGGACCAGCCCACACCACCGCCAGGCTGTTTCACACAGAGCAGCGACGCCCCCCTGCCGGCCTGGCACTGCACAGCGGCCACCGAGCCGAAAGGCAGCCACTCCAACTCTGTGGAGACCAGGTGGAAGGGCGTGGTGTAGACGGCAGGGCCGGCCTGGCCCGCCTCGGCTGGCAGTGCCGGGCAGGCGCCCTCAAAGCCAAACTGGCACAGGTAGCCGTCCACGGCCAGCGTGCACGAGCCCTCGAGCCAGCGATGCCCACCGCTCGCCTCCAGGGCCGCGCAGCGCTGCGCCGGGCAGGGCCCTCCCGTGGCCGGCTGAGCCCAGTTGGTGAAGGCCGTGTCCTGGTCTCCCGTGGTCCAGGTGAAGCCGCGCAGTGGGCGCTGTGGCTGGCACTGCCGTGCCGGCCGCTGCAGCCCGATCCACAGCAGCCGGCTGGCCGGGCCGGCGCCCACCAGGCTGTCCACGCGCTGGGCCTCCTCAAGGGTTCGTGGTGTGGCCAGGTCGCCCCCCAGCTCCCGGCAGGCCCGCCAGGCCTCCAGGAAGGTACGGCGGTGTGGGAAGAGCGCGTAGCAGCTGCCCGGGCCGCAGGCAGCGCGGGGCTCAGTGGCCCAGGGGGCCTGGCCCAGCGCGGGCAGCGCGGGCACCGCGGCCGCCCAGGCCAGCAGCAGGCGCAGCAGCATCGCGACGCCCCCCGACTGGCCGGGCCCGGGGCCCGCGGCCGCTCTTGACAGGGGGAGGGACTGCGGCCTCGGGCGGGCGGGGCAGGGGGCGGGCCCGGGCCGGGCTCTGGCCTTGTAAGGAGTGGGCTGGGGCCGCTGCCAGCTCCCTGCTCCCACTCCCCCGGGGCCGCCAGAGCAGGAAGCAGTGGGGTGGGGGTGTCGGGGTGGGGGGCAGAGGAGGGGAGGAGGAGCAACTAAGGGCCGCCCCAGGCCCCACAGGGCTGGGAGTCAGGGAGCGGGCCGGGAACGCCTGCCCGCGGAGGCGGCCCCACCTCGGAAGCCTCGGGCTCAGTCTGGGGCTCAGGGCCGCGGGGTGAGGTGGCTTCCCAGAGCCCAGACCCCGGCGGGGCAAGCAGCCACGGCCCGCGCAGCCCACATCGCGGGCGACTGTCCCCACGTGCCTCGCCGAGCAGCCCTCCTCCCACACCCTGTGTGTCCGTCTGTCTGGCACCGACTGGCCGAGGTGGGCCTTACCAGATGCCCACCTGGACCTGCAGGCCTCCGGGCACACGTTCTGACCTGCTAAGCCCTCGGATGCACACAGAACCCGTGTGGCCTGCAGCTCGGGCTGACACTCACGTAGGGCCGCCTTGATCTGCAGGCAGGCGCTCCTCAACCCCTCACCCACCCTGCCCCCAAGCTCTCGGGCTCCAGCTGGGCCCGCGGTGGGGGCCCGGGAGCCAGGGGAGCCAGGGGCTGCCCTCTCCTCACCCCTGCTCAGCCTGGGGCCCTGGGAACCTGGACTAGAGGGGGAGGCGGAGGCCCCCAAACAGGAAATGCCTCTCTGAGCTCCTGCTGCAGGAGGGCTGGGTGTGTGGGTGAGGGGCCGGGTGGGGGCTGGGCTGCGCTCAGGGTGGGGGTAGGGGGCGGCCGTGAGGGGACTGGTGCAAGGCCATGTTTGGGCAGGGAGCACACAGTGACACACACACGTGTGTGTGACACACGCGTCACGTGTGTGGAAGCTACCCCATCTCCAGGGCCTGCTGCGTGGGCCTGGCCAGGGTCCTCTTCCCGCCCCCTCGCAATGAACACAACACCCAGGCTGGCCCCTGGGGAGCCGCCTGGCAGATGAACTCGCGCACACCCACTGCACCCGCTGCAGACGTTTGAGCTGGGGGTGGGGTGGGGGAGGAGAGGTCTGCCCCGCTGGGCACCGCGCCGGCCAGCCAGCTCCCCACACTGATCTGCTTGCTGTGTGACTTTGGGGAGGTTAATGGCCCTCTCTGGACCACACTGGTTTGCTTCTCCACAGCGTGGGGGAGGGTGGCCCAGACTCTGAGGGCAGCGCGGGAGCGCAGTGAGCTCCGTCTCCCACGGCCGCCTCGCAGTGCCCGGGCTGACCCCCGCACGAGGGCGGACGCCAGGAGAGCAGTCAGTAGGGGGCAGCTCAGCCTTCCCCTGGCTCAGGCCCAGAGCCTTGAGCTCATCCCTGACTCCTCTCTCCCACACCCCTCGGCCAAGCGCTCAGCAAATCTGTTGGCTTCGCTTCCAAAGCGGATCCGGAATCTCGCCACTTCCTGCCACCTTCTGCGCCCCTCACCCGGGCCCGTGCCACTGTCCTCCCCCATCCGAGACCACCCCTCCCCGTGCACGACCCCCAGCCTCTCCCCTGCTCTCTCTCCTGCCCGAGGGATCCCTTTAAACCTACATCAGGCCCGGTGAGCGCTCTGCTCAGAACCCTTTGGGATGGACGGCCCCTCTGGCTCAGAGGACAGGCCACAGTCCTGCCCCAGCGTCCGTCTCCCACCTGCTCCGCCCACCCTTCCTCTTCACTCTGGACTGGAGGCTGAGCCAGTCCTTGACCTTGGCCGGGCCCCGGCCAGAGCAGCCGCCCCACCCGCGGTAGCCACTTGCTCTACTGCTTCACCTCTGCGGCTCTCACCTCTGGGTCAGAAGCCCTGAACCACCCCCTTCCCTGCCGCCCCCCACCCGCTCCCCAGGGTGGGCGGGCTTCCATCTCCTCCACTTCTCCCCTCAGTTCCAACCCGCTCTCCGACTCCTTTTATTTTTAAAGATTTATGTATTTACTTGAAAGGCAGAGTTACAAAGAGGCAATGGCGGAGACAGATGGAGAGAGAGGTCTTCCATCTGCTGGTTCACTCCCCAGATGGCCGCAATGGCCAGAGCTGCGCTGATCCGAAGCCAGGAGCCAGGAGCTTCTTCCAGGTCTCCCATGCAGGTGCAGGGGCCCAAGCACCTGGGCCATCCTCCACTGCTTTCCCAGCAGAGAGCTGGATCGGAACGGAGCAGCCGAGACTTGAACCAGCGGCCATATGGGATGGGGGTTACGCCACAGCGCCAGCCCTCACGGATGTGTCTATTTGCTTACTGATTTCCGGCAGCCGGAAGCCCCCATCCAAACTTTCTCATCCTAGGATTAGTGGTATCCAGGGCTGGGTGATGATGTAAGGACTTCCCTGCATGGAAGGACGTTTGGCCCATCCCTCGCCTCTGCCTGGACGCTGGTGGCGTCCTTCCAGTTGTGACAGTGGCAAACGTCTCCAAGGGCCAGCAGGTTCAGCCGCCGCCTGCGACACCAGCATCCACGTGAGCCCTGGTACCTGGCAGGGGACAGACCACGATCAAAGTTCCAGCTGAACACCTCCCTTCCAGCGCCCTGCTAATGCAAGTGGAAAAGCAGCAGGAGATGGCCCAAATCCCTGGGCCCCTGCCACCCACATGGGAGACCCGGATGGAGCTCCCGGCTCCTGGCTTCCACCTGGTCCAGTCCTGGCTGCTGTGGCCACCTGGGGAGTGAACCAGCATCCAGATGGAAGTTCTGTTTCTCTCTCTGTAACTCTGC
This sequence comes from Oryctolagus cuniculus, assembly GCF_051225735.1. NCBI lineage: Eukaryota > Metazoa > Chordata > Mammalia > Lagomorpha > Leporidae > Oryctolagus > Oryctolagus cuniculus. Next base: position 5,430,125 of record NC_142867.1, on the reverse strand, counting down.
CTTTCAAATAAATAAATAAATAAATAAATCTTTCTTTATTTTTATTTGACAGGCAGAATTGGACAGTGAGAGAGAGAGAGACAGAGAGAAAGGTCTTCCTTCCATTGGTTCACTCCCTAAATGGCTGCTACGGCCGGTGCTGTGCTGTTCCGAAGCCAGGAGCCAGGTGCTTCCTCCTGGTCTCCCACGCAGGTGCAGGGGTCCAAGCACCTGGGCCATCCTCCACTGCCCTCCCGGGCCACAGCAGAGAGCTGGACTGGAAGAGGGGCAGCGGGGACTAGAACCCGGCACCCATATGGGATGCTGGTGCTGCAGGCAGAGGATTAACCAAGTGAGCCAAGGCACCGGCCCCAATAAATACATCTTTCTTTTTAAAGACTTATTTTATTTATTTGAAAGACAAAGTTAGAGAGAGGCAGAGGGAGAGAGAGAGGTCTTCTATCCACTGGTTCACTCCCCAGTTGGCCGCAACGGCCGGAGCTGCACCGATCCAAAGCCAGGAGCCAGGAGCTTCTTCCAGGTCTCCCACGTGGGTGCAGGGGCCCAAGCACTTGGGCCATCTTCCACTGCTTTCCTGGGCCACAGCAGAGAGCTGGATCGGAAGAGGAACAGTCGGGGCTAGAATCGGTGCCCATGTGGGATGCTAGCGCTGCAGGCTAGGGCGTTAACCCGCTGCGCCACAGTGCCGGCCCCAATAAATATTTTTTAAAAAAGAAAGAAAGAAAATGAAAATGTCTCCAGCCATTGCCAAATGCCATGTCCCCTGAGGCAGCACTGTCCCCAGTGCAGAACTTCTGCCCGGGGCTGGACCTAGAAGGCTGCGGGTGTTGCAGAATGAATGAATGAATGTGGCTCAAGTCAGCGAAGAACTGATGCAGTGGGGGAGCTGCGGTTCTTCCTGGAGCCCACGTGCTGCTCACGTACTGCTTACCCCGGCAGTCAGCCCTTTTGTCAAGGGGAGACTGACGCTCAGGCAGTCTCGGCAGGTGCGCGGCCGGGCTCCGTGGGGTCTCATCCCAGTGGCCTCTGGCTCTGAGGGTCAGGGAAGGTATCAGGCACGCAGGAAGGGAGAAAGGCAGGCCAGGAAGCAGGACTTGGGGAGGGGGGCCCGGAGATGCGAGGTGCCCCTGGAGTATACCAAGGGTCCCACGGGGAGGGACGTGGAGGGCGCGGTGAGCAGGAGCGGAGACTGGCGATTGCAGCAGAGGCCTGGCCCAGAAGGTGTCCAAGCTGCATGAGGCTGAGCCTAGCCGCGGAGGAGCCGGCTCCGGGGCTGGCGTGGTGGCCGGGGGCCAGTCAGGAGGCTGTTGCAATGGTCTGGGAAAGGAGGGGGGCTGGCTGGAGAGCTGGGCAGCAGGGCGGGCCGGGCGGGGGACGCAGCCTCTGGGGGCTCCTTAGGGGCGGTCCTGAGCCGGCTCCAAGGGTGTGGCGGGCCCAGTCATGATTCAGGCGATGGCCAGTGCTGGGGCGGCTAAGGGGAAGCTGCAGGCCGTCTGGCAAGTGGGTGGGTCGGAGCAGAGGTCAGGACCCCGGCCTCCTCCGTGGGGGTGAGGGGTTGGGGGACAGGCAGGGGAAACAGGAGGAGGAGGGGCAGAGGCCGAGTTCCAGATGTGTGGGTTGGGCCTACTTGCAAGTGGAGGGCAGCCTGAGCCAGCAGGGGGTGCTAGGGAGAGGACAGAGGGGGCACCTGGGTGCCCAGCAAAGCCAAGAGTTGGATGGACAGACTGAGGCCCCGTGGGTCTTGCGCTTCCTGCTCCTCTGGGTGTCCCTCACTTTTCTTGGTTCATCCACAGCACAGAAAATATGCTAATCGGGGGCCCGAGCTGTGGCACAGCGGGTTAAGTGTCACCTGCAGTGCCAGCCTCCCATAGGGGCACCGGTTCGAGTCCTGGCTGCTCCACTTCCCATCCAGCTCCCTGTCAGTGTTCCCGGGAAAGCAGCAGAAGATGCCCAAGTCCTGGGGCCCCTGCACCCACGTGGGAAACTCACACGGAGCTCCCAGCTCCTGGCCTTGGCCCTGCCCCGCCCAGCCCCAGCCATTGCACACATCTGGGGAGTGAACCTGGGATGGAAGACCTCTCTGTCTCTCCCTCTCTCTCTGTCACTGCCTTTCAAATAAATAAATTTTTAAAAAGAAAAAAAAAACAGAAAAGATGCTAATTGACACAATAAGGGCTTGAAGGTTGGTCGGGGGATTTAAAGACACATGCGTGCATGGACGCGAAGCAGGGAAGGCCACAGGTACACAGGCAAGGGTGGCCGTGTGGACGGATGAGTGGCCACACGGAGAGACGGATGGGTGCTGAATGGAGAGGTGAGGGGTGTGTAGGTGAGAAGCTACGCACAGCTGTGGTAACACAGGGTACAGGCAGAAGGGGGGTGTCCTGATTCATAGCCGGCAGCCCCTGGGATGAGCAGTGCCGGCCAGGAAGGCGGGACAGCTGGGCCCCGGGGCCAGGGTAGCACCCAGCCCATTCTCCCCTGGGGCTGGCACTCAGGACCCCAGGCTCAGCTCACATGGAGGGCCGGGGCGGGGCTGGGGATTCCCCTGCTCTGCCCCTGGCCCCTGGTGGAGAGGGGGTGAGCTCCTCTCCAGGGGGGCACGAAACAGAAGCCGCGCCCCGGAAGGAGGCCTATCTTGCAGCAAAGGCAGATGGCGGTCCTGGCGGCGGCGTGTGGGCCCCTGGGTGTGGGGAGACGGCCGGCCGGGGTGGAGGGGGGATGGAGCGTGATTGGGGGGCGCCCCCCGGGCAGGCGTCCTGGGGAGCCTTGGCAGGCCGCTGAGCTGAGCCAGCACATTGCTTTGTGTACAAATCACCTCCCTTCCTCCTTTTCCTTCCCTCCCATCCCCCACCTCCCTCCATGTCTAAATTCTTCCCAAACCACCCCAGCCTTCGGGCTGCCGGGTGGGTGGGAGGTGCCTGTCTTGGGTGGGAGCCGGAGGAGGGGGGTGGGAGAGGTCCCACCCAGGGCGGGGGGGGTGGAGTAGAGCAAGCACAGCCGCTGCCTCCTGGTCCCTAGCGGTGGCGCCGCACCCCGAGAACCTCTGGATTTCTGGATGGAGAGCCCTGCGGTGCTGGGGTGCTGGGGACGGGCAGGGGGAGAGCCTGTGGGGAGGGGGAGCCCAGGAAGAAGGGAGGGCCCCTCTCTGCAGCAGGTAAAGGGTTCTGACAGCTGGAGGTGGACAGTGGCCGCGTGTGCGACCGTGGGTGCACCAGCAGGTGTGTGCGCGTACGTGGGGGTGTGCACGGCTGCGTGGCGCGTGCATGTCCCCGCAAGCCCACACCTGCGCCCACAGCTGCGAGGGCGACATAGCTGGCTGCCCCGGCATTGCCCAGCCTGTCCAGCTGGGCCCCCAGTTCCCGCGCCAGGCAGATGCGTGCCCCGGACATCTGGCCACAGCTGCCCCCAAGAGAGGGAATCTCGGGGCTGGGATCAGAGTTGGAGGGACGGCGGCCTCCCCCTCTTCCAGGACGCAGTGGCTCAGCCGTCCGAGGGGCACCTGTGGGAGCGGAGCCCTGCCCACCCCCTGGAACTCTGCACCGTGGCCTCCTCTGCCACCCAGTCTCAGCCTCCCCGCCCCCGTCTCTGGAATTCTCTCCTGGGCTCTCACTTTTCCCTCTCTTCCGGTCCTCTTCCTCCTGCCTCCTCACCATCCCCAGCCAGGGAGCGCTGGGTCTGTCTCTCAGGCCACCGACCAGACCAACCGCGGGATTTCTGTGTTCCTCCCCACACCCCTCCGTGTCTGGGGTCTCCCTGTCCCCGGGACTGGTCTCGGCAGCCTGTCCCTTTCTGTCTCGTCTGCAGGGTCGCCCTGTCTCTGCCTGGCCACCACCCCTGGGTGGTCCATGCCTCCCTCCTTCTCCTGGCACTGCCCCACCCCCACCCCCAGGGGCTGGCTGGGGCGGGAGCCAGGTCCCGGGCTGTGACCAGGCTGGGAAGGGGAACCCAAGCAGACATGATATTTATGTTAGGGACTTCAAAGTGGAGCAGAGGCCTTGGTGCGGGGTGGGGGTGGGCGGCAGCACCAGCGCCCTCAGGTCAGCTCCCGCCCCTCCCTGCCGGGGGTCTCCTTGGTGACGCACGCCTCCCCCCGTGGGACACTGAGACCCAGAGTAGGGACAGAGTGGGCTATTTTGGTGCCGAGTTCCAAGAAAGGCACTTCCTGTGCCCCCGCCTGCCCCCAGTCCGGGTGTTTCTTCCTGTCGCCCGGGCCCCACCTCCTCCACGCATCAGCGGGCTCTGGGGGTGGCAGGAGCAGAGGGTGAGATCTCAGCAGCAAAACATCCCTGGCGCTGGGACAGCCGTGCGCTCGGCAGAGGCCTCGCCCGGGCAGGGCCGTGCAGGCTGTAACCCTGTCGGCACCGACCGGCCCACCGAGCGCCGGGCCCCTCGGGGCCTCCGGGGTCTGCCGGCCTGAGGGTCCGAGGGGACAGGATGGTCTGGGGGGGGTCACCCTGTCCCGGCCCCAACCTTGGCTTCACCCTTGCGAAAGCAGCCCAGCTGCTGGGGCCAGGGGCCTGCGGGTGGGGCGGGGTGGGCCGGAAGAGCCGATTCTCTCATCCTGCACACAGCCCGGGGGGCCCAGAGCCCCTTCCGGTAGCTGCACCCAACAGGCATCTCTCAGGCAGGAAGCCCCCTGCCCACCCTGGAGGCTTGCTCGGGGCCCTCTGGTCCAGAGCCCACCCCCAGCCCCTGGGACAGTGCCCCCCCGCCCCCCCAGGCTCTCCCGTGAATCACTCTGGCTGGAATCTGATGAGCTCAGGCCACCCCGCCCAGCGCCGCCGCCGCTGCCTCCTGCCCGGCCAGGGGGGTCACCTCAGCCCGAGCAGGGGTTGTCTTGGGAGACGCTGGGGGCTGGGCCTGGTGAGTGAGGCAGGGGCAGGCCAGGGCGAGCAGCAGAGCCAACAGGAGAGGGGCTTGGACCTCTCTTGTGTGTGCTCAAGTGTGCACGTGTGAGCACGCATGCGTGTGTGCATACGTGTGTGTGTGCGTCCCATGTCCCTGTCCCTGTCCTTGCGTCCACTGTGCCTGTGTGTGGCAGGGAGTCACACTCTGTAGACGGAGGTTGAAGAGAACCCCGGCGTGCACCGTGTCCACTGCACAGGGCACGCGTGGCCAGCGCGGTCAGGGTGTCCCTGTGGCAGGGCTGGGTGTCAGACTGTGGGTCAGGGTGTTACTGTGTGCAGGACCGAGGGTGTGAACACGGGTCACGAGGCCATGGTGGGGTGTGACACGCGCTGTGTTGACGGTGGGTGCGTCTCAGTGCCTGATCTCCACCCCACCCTTCCCAGGCCATCTCACAGGCCCTGACTCCTGGGCCTGGCTGGGCTGTGCAGCCCGGGGGGAGCCGGCCCGTCCCTCCCCGTCCCTCCCTCGCCCGCTTCCCGCTCCCCGCTCGCGGGACCCGCGTAGGCAGGACGGCCCAGAACCCCACTGAGGGCTCCCCCTGGCACTGGCAGGGTCCCTGGAGTCCAGAGTCCCCTGGCCGCCTTCTCCGCAAACAAGTGACTCTTCGCGCTGTTGGCACCGAGGTGCGCTCGCCCCCTGGTGGCAGCGGCGGAGAACGTAGCCCCCCGCGCTCCAGGACCGCGGAGGAAACTTTGGGGCGGAGCCTGCCCCAATCCATCACTCCACATGGATCCACCAAGTGCCCAGCAACCCGGGAAGAAGGCCCGCTGGACTCTGGCATTCCGGGGAGTGGGGGGCGGGCAGATAAAAAGCAAGCACGTGTAGGACAATGGTGACTGCAGCGGTGACAAGTGCGACATCTCCAAGTGAGGGAAAGATGCAGCCCGCGGCCCCTCAGCAGAGCCAAAGCCCAGGTCAGGGCTCCTGTCCCACACCGCAGCAGTGGAGGATGGACAAGGGACATCGCCCCTCGGAGCCTCGGCCTCCTCTTCCCAGGGACAAAGGCGGCGGCAGGGGCTGTGGTGAGGATGGCGGGATCTGACCTGCTTCCCTTTGGGTGGGGCTGTGGGTGCTGGGTGCTTGGTGGAGAGCAGACACTTGGCAAACTCCAGGGCATGGACGTTGGCGAGCCACTTGGCCGGAGCAAGCCTCAGCGCGTCCCCATCTGTAAGACGGGCGTGGGGAGGCCCAGCCCTGCCAGCCCTGCGCGTGCATGGTGGGGGGCACTCCTGTGTCGTGACCCTTGGCTGGCCCTGGCCCATAGGATCTCCTGAGAAGATGACCCGGGAGTCCCAGGCAGGGTGGGGGCCTGGCAGGGCTCCCAGGAGCCATTGCTGCATTCCCAGGGCCAGGAATCCGCAGGGGGCGGGGGGGGGGGGGAGGGCCTGCGGAGGCCCAGAACGCTTGTTCCCGTGAGACGAAGTCCACATCCGGTCCCTTGGGGTTCTCTGAGCACCCCTGTGGCCGCTCGGGGCCCTTTCTCTGATTCCCACGTGCAGCCCTTGCTTGTCTGGCCTGGGGCCCCGCCTCACGGCCCCTCCCTCCTGGTAATCGAACTCCAACCAATGGACAACATTTATTGGGTGCCTGTGGAGTGGGGCGCTGGGGCGGGGGTGGGACACACACAGTAGAGGGGGCTTCCTGTCTGCGAGAGGCTTGTGAGGAGCGGCGGGGGCCTGGCGAGAAATCTGGGAGCCCCACGCACCGGGGCTGTGTCTGGATCGTCGGAGCCGGTGCCCGCCGTGTCCACCTCCCAGCTCCGACGCGTGGACTGACAGCCCAGGTGGGCGCCTCCGAGCTTGCCGAGGGGGGCAACGCCTTCCCGGGGTAGGGACCCCAAAAGGCGGCCTCGCCCAGACTTCTGACTCACAAAGACCTCAGGGCCAGCAGCCTCCAGCCCCCCACCGTTGTCCCCCAACTGCCCTGCGCTCCTAGGAATCTAAGGTGAGTGGCCACAGCCCTCCCCTCAGGGTTGGCCGCTTCCTGCGCCGTGCGCCCCCTGGTGGTTGGTGAGCAGCAGTCTTTGCTCCGATTTGCACCTGCCCTGGGCTCCCTGCCTTGAGAGCTGATTGTTTTGGGAGGGAGACGCTGGAACCCGGCTCACCCCATTCAATCCCCAGGGAGGGCCTGGGAGGACTTCCGATCTTGGGGAAAGACCGGGATCGGGTGCTTTCTCCGCAGGGAGTCGCCTCTCATGGGCCCAGTCGGCACGCAGCCGTGGGCAGAGACTCCGGGGAGACAGCAGGTGGGGGCTGCTGACCCGGCCTCCTTCCCGCTCTCTCCTAACCTTAGCTCTGCTCTGTAGCAGATCCTCCCGAACACTGGTGGCGAAGGGCACATCTGGTCCAGGCCTCGCAGGGCCCTGAGGGCCCCCCACATCCTGCAGCTGGTGAGGGAAGCTGCCAGGCCCGTCTCCGTCCCCTGGCCACCGGCTGGGCACTCACCCCTGCATGCTGCCTGGTGGGAGAACATGGGGCAAGGACCCCAGTCCCCCTCACGTCGCTCCAGCCCCTCGGCTGTGGCCAGCCCCCGCTCTCCCGTAGGTGGGGTCGTGGAGAGATCAGACGGGGTGCCGGCCTGCGAGAGGGCTGGGGTGGGGGTGCCCAAGGAGGCTGTGGTGCTGACGGCTCTGAAAGGCCTTCCCAGAAGGCTCGGAGCCCCTGCCCCAAGTGATCCTCTGGCCACTTCCAACTGCCCCTCAGCTTCGGGTACGCCCCGGCTTCCAGCTACCCCTCGGCCAGCTGGTCTCCCTCTGCCTCTGGCTCCGCTGGCCGCCCGGGGCCTCCGGCGGCCCCAGCCTCGGCCTGCTCGGCACTGCTCTCACGCTCTCCCCCCGCGTCTCCAGGGCCTCCTTTCCCTTCCTCCGGCCTCCCTGCCGCAGGCCGCCCATTGCCCTGCTCGTGGGCAGCAGCCCCCTGGGATTCAGGCCGCTCTGCCCGGCGGTAGACGAGGTAGCCGGCGGCGGGCAGCCCGCGGGCCAAGGCTCCAGGGGGCAGGCGGTGGTAGCCCTGCTCCCTGTACAGGAAGAGGCCGAAGGAGTCGGGCTGGGCCACTCGGAATTTGGTGGCACAGAGCTGGCTGAGGGTGGCGACTGAGGCTTCCGGGGGCACGGCCAGAGTCTTGGATGTGCACCCAGTGCTGGGGTCCTGGTAGGCGACTCGGAGAAGGTGCTGTGGGGAGGAGAAGCCCAAGCAAGCGCTCAGCCTGCCTGCCACGCGTCCACCTCGAAATCACCGGCACGGCCAGTGCAGGCCACGCCGGCATGGGGCAGGGGCGCCGGCCCATGGCAGGACCAGTTGGGAGAAGCTGTGGGTACTCCCGGGGCTCTGGGGCGGGGAGGGGTGCGGCCGGCTGGGCGGGCCACAGCTGCATGTGCAAGGCCAGGGCAGCGGGCACCCCACAAGCCTAATGAGATGCCCACATTGGCCCCCGTATCACCCCCAGGAGGTGGCTGCTGCTACCCCCTTCTGTAGAGGAGAAAACTGGGGCACACGGGGGTTCAGTTAGGGGCCCAAGCTCAGAGGCCCCCAAGCCGGAACCCAGAGGGGAAATGGGAGGGCGAGGAGAGCAGGGGCGGAAGCCTGGGCCGGGAGAGGCACAGCCCTGGCGGGTTTAGGGCCCGAGCCGGCCGCCTCTGTCCCCTTCCCTTGCTGTGTCCAGCCTCAGTTTCCTCATCTGTACAACGGGGAGAACCGTGGCCCTCCTCTGGGGTTTCTGGAGGCCACCCCGGAGCTGGGCAGGTGGGAAACCCTGGCTCGGCTGGGCTGGACTTGATATTTGCCAAGGGCGCTGCTGCTACTGCACGGTGACACCAGCATGACTGCCCCCCACCCCCGCCACGCTCCGGGCCGGGCCAGGCTGGGGTGGACGGTGCAGGGGGCCTGTTACCTGGAGGCTGTGGGTGGCAGGCAGGCGGCGCTGTTCCCAGAGGCTGAGGGAATGCTGCAGCTCCTGGGAGGGGCTCCGGGGCAGGGCGTGGGCCTGGCTCAGGCTGCTCAGCAGGGCCAGGCTGGCCGACAGGCTGGTCAGGTAGTAGCCGCCTGGAGCACAAGGGGGGAGGACTGCAGCTCCCTCCGGACACGGGGACAAGGGACACAGGAAGCACCTGCCCGCGCTCACGCGCGCTCCCAGCCCCGCCCCCACCCCCGGCTGGCAGGTGCTCCGTGCGGGTGTGCTGGGTGGTCCCTCACCCTCCCCCGTGAGCAGGGCCGGCTCCAGCAGCTCGGACATGTACTCGGCCTCCAGCAGCAGCTCAGGGAGGTCGCACTGGGCCAAGACGAAGCTCAGCAGGGGCAGGAACTCATCAGCGCCGGCACCCTCGCCTGCGGGGACGGGGAGGCGGAGGCTTCAGGCTCCCCCCGGGGCAGCCCAGCGGCCCAGACCCATCCTCGGCCCTGATCTGTCCTCTGCCTGCCCAGGCCTGGGCGGTGCCACTGCTGTAGCGACCGCCCGAGTTGAGGAGCTACAGAGAGGGGCCGCAGCTCGCTCGGGTCTCAGTTTTACCATCTGTGAGATGGGAGGGCTGACCGAGCCGTCATGCATGCTGTGTCGGGGGGGGGCTCACCCGCGTGCGTCCTCAGGGCCACGTACAGCAGCTTGCAGGCCTGCAGCAGCCGCTGCACCTGGGCACTGGGGGAGTAGGTGCGGAGCAGCTGCAGCAGCTTCTGGCGCACCTGCTCCGTCTCCACGGCGGACGGCAGGCTCAGGTGAGACCCGAAGGCCCCGGGGCCCTGGGCCCGGGCCAGGCGGAGGCCCTCAGCCAGGCGGCCCAGGGAGCCATCCGCGGAGAGCCGGCGCCGCAGGCGGGCTGCCAGGACAGGCCGCAGGGGTTTGAGCACGGAGCGGTGCAGCGACTTCTCCAGGACCTGCTCTGCAGGAGGAGGGTGGGGGAGGGCGAGGAGGTGAGGGAGGCGGGCAGGACAGCGGCGAGGCGGGGCGGGTTTGCAGGGCAGCAGATGCGCGAGGGGCAGGGGCAGACACAGCCGGGGAAGAGCCAAGCACCCAGCCCCGGCCAGGGCCTCACCCAGCCTCTCGGGCGGCAGCAGCTTCTCGGGGCCCAGCTCGGCGCTCAGCATGGCCCTGGCCCGGCTCAGAGCCTGGCGGACGCCCTGCAGTTCCTGCGGCTCGGGCCCAGCCCGCACCTGGGTCAGAAGGTCCTGCACCAGCTGGCCCACGGCCGTGTGCCTGTCCCGCGTGAGCGCCCTGGCCGCCCGGCCCACCTGCCGCTCGGGTGCCAGCAGCGAGCAGAAGGCGGCACTCATGGAGCGCAGCAGGGGTCGCCGGCGGCCCAGCTGGGGCGAGGTCGCTGGGCTCTCCCGGGACTGGGGCGCCCCTTCCTCCTCGGAGCTGCTGGGGGAGCCGCAGTCCACCTCCTGGAGGGAGGGCAGCGGGGGGACGCCGGGGCCAGTGCCCCCGGGCACGCGGTAGCCCGTGGAGCCCTCCCTCCGCAGCAGCTGGCGAGGGGGCACCCTCTCGGCCTGGCTGGCCGCTGTCGCCGCCGGCAGCTCCGGCACCGGGGGAGGCGGCACGGCCGGCGGGGACAGCGGGCTGGAGGTCTCGGTGGACACGCGTACTTTGAAGCTCCTCTTGAATTTCTCCCGCTTGGTGGGGCCCAGGTCCCCCGGGAACAGAGGGTTGAAGAAGCACAGGGCGGCCCCGGTGCCCTGGTCCAGCTCTTGAGGGGAGCGGGCCTTCAGCCGGGGCAGCCGGGCGCCGTCGGGCGGCCCCTGCTGCGCCTTGGTGTTGAGGGAGGAGCTCCAGAACTCTAGGGACAAGCAGAGGCTCAGGCTCCAGGCTGGGTGCTCCCTCCCCGCTTGGCCCTGGCGGGTCCAGCTAGGCAGCCAGCAGGGCCCTTACCCATGCCCAGGTGGGAAATGGCTTCCAGCTCCTTGTGGGTGGCCGCCTGGTGGATGGCTCTGGGGAGCCGCAGCGGGAGGAGAAGAACGTCCCTGAAGCCAGAGAAGGAGCAGACCGTCAGGGGCGGCACAGCCGGGCTGGCCTGGCGTGGGGGGGCGGGGGGCAGGGCCCCAGGGCGGCCGACTCACCGGGCCCGGCAGTAGGCACAGATGAGCTGCACCAGGTCCGGGAACACGAGCTCCGAGCCCTCCAAGGAGACGCCTGCGAGAGCTGGGAGGTGAGGCCGACCTCTGGGGACACCCCCTCCCCACTGGCTCACAGCCCGGCAGGCCCCGCCTCTCACCGCCTGGGCGCTCCTGGATGTAGTGGCTGGAGACGAAGGAGGGGCCGCTGGCCTCGGGCAGCCGCACGCACAGGGCCTGGCACTGGTGGGTGTTAGACTTCCGCACGAGGAACGCCTGCGAGTGGATGGGTGCGGGAGGCTCAGGACCTGGGTGCAGCCCCTCTGCCTCCAGCCCTCAGCGGCCGCCAGGGGTGGGCGGGACTCACCCCCGGGGGCTCGGTCCTCAGCACGTGCAGGGCGGCCGCAGCGTTGGCCCGCAGCTGCAGCCACACGGGCCGGGTGAGCAGCAGGCGCTCCCGCAGGCTCACGATGCGCCCCGGCTGCTGGGGTCCCCCTGCCTGTCCCCCGCCGGCATCGGGCACGTCGTACAGAGGGTCCTGGGCGGGCCTGGGGGTGAGCACCCGGACTTGAGTGGGTGTCTGTGGGGGAGGGGGGACCCTTGCCTGCTCCTTCCCCCCACCTCCTCCGTCCCTCCCCGCCCCACCTGGCCGCCCTTCCAACTTCAACACTAACTTTTCTCTCTCCTGGTGGCCAGGAGGGCAGCTGGACAGGCTGGGGGCTCCGAGAGGGGCTGCCTTGGGCGCCCCCAGGGCTTCCATGGCTGGGAGCTCCTACCCGGCTTCTCCTGGGACTCAGGAAGAGAATCCAGCCCCCAGGCACAGGCGCACACATTCCCAGCGGTGAGTAACACTTCCTGAGGGCGGTGCGCCCTGGCACACCCCGCCAGTTAACTCTTGTGCGTCCACTCTGCTGGCCGGTGCCTGCTTCCTCTCGCTTCTGGACTCGGCTCAAGGGGCAGGGATCCCCCTCCACGCCAGCGCCACTCCTAGGGCCCCAGCTGTGGGGGGCACCACCTCCACACGGTGAATCCTGCAGCCGTGCTGGTCTCCTTATAGCACGTGGGTGGGCAGGAGGGGGTTAAGTGGGGCCCACTCAGTCCCCACAAGCCCCGCCTTTGGGGCACCTTCGTCCTGCTCATGGTCAGTTACTCAGCCACCTCTCTGTGGTCAGCAGTTGCGAGAGCACCCCCTGCTGGTCACAGATGACTCACTCCTGGGCCCAACCTGGGTTTGGGGGATTTCAGGTTGCCATGGAGAAAAGATGCCACATCTCCATGGAAACCAACCCCTTTGCTTAACTGGGGTTCTGGGGGTGGTTCCGACACGCGCTAAGCAGGGGGAGTGTGGCTGTGAGGTCGGCAGCGCATGGCGCTGCTGCCGGCTGCCTCCCACGCACAGGCCCTGCCAGCCTGCCTTGCCCATCTGCCGAGCGGCAGGGCAGGTGCAGACACGACCCAGAGGCCGGGCCCAGGCTCCAGTCCCCTCCGCTGGCCACGCCGGGTGCTCCACACGCTCTGCCGGCCCCTTCCCCAGCCCGCACCCCAGCCCCTGCTGGGCAGTGGGGGAAGGCACCAGCGCAGGGTCTGCCTGCCTGGGGCACTGCCCGCGGACGCCGGATCCCTCCAAGGTCCATCAGACACACACAGGACGCAGCAGAGCCCTACGAGAGGTTTTAATTCCAGTCCTGGCGAGTGGGAGGCAAACACCAAGAACCACCTGAGAGAACCGGGGAGCCGGTGTCTCACCGCCGGCTCCGGCCTGGTGGGCGCACAGGACACCTGGCTCAGAGTTCCCGGGCAGTGGGGCCCGCTGCCGTGGCCCGGAGGCTGCAGAGAGCCAGGGCCCGAGGGGCGGGCAGGATGCTGCTTTGGCTTGAGTCAAGGTCCTTCTTCGTGGCCAGGGGCGGAGGTGACAGTCTTGCCTGGCCGGTCAGCTCTCGAGCCACAGCTGTGCAGGCCCTAAGGCGCAGGAATGCAGACCAGTGCAGGCCAGAGGGGGACGTCCCGGCAGCACTGCGGCCACCCCGGGGGGCTTGTCTGTCTGCCTCCCCACAGCAAGAGTACGCGAGGCCTGCGTTCAGTGCCAGCTGCTCCGGGAACCCCCTGGCTGGGGGCAGCAGGGTCATGGCCCTGGGGAAGTGGGAGGGAAAATCATCGCTGGTCAGAGGCAGCCGGACGCAGAGGCGCGGAGGGCACCGCCCGCTCCCCGGCCCCCAAACCCCTCCAACCTAGTAAGGCTCTGCCACCGCCCCCTCTCCCTGGGCACACGGGGGATGGGAGGGGGCGAGGCAGACCCCCACACTTACCATCCGCTTTCCTCTTCTGAGGGGACACAGCTGCCCGCGCCTGCGTGGGTGAGCACAGCCCTGAGGACGCTGCCCTCCACGCATCAGAGAGCGGGCCAGGGCGGGTGGCACGACTCTTCCGGGTCTGGATCTGCCCAGCCCGGCTTCCCACCTTCCCTCCCGCCCTCCCCCGGGGCGGCCTGCAGCGGGGCCAGGCACCCACCTTCTTGATGGCCGTCCAGTCCTCCAGAATGTCGACCTCCTGCAGCATGTACACGATGTAGGGGCCTGCGGCAGGGGTCAAGGAAGCAGGACCGGCGCGCGGTGGCCATCTCGGCCCCACACCCAGTGTCCAGCAGAGGCGGTGCAGACAGTGCACGTGCAGCTCCCAGGAGCCACCTCCTACCTCGGAGTCCCCTGGTCCCCCGTGGTAGGGAGGGGGACTCGGGGCCTGGTTCACCCAGTCCACGGAGGGCACCAGGCACCACCCCTACCCCCCTTGCCCTCACCTCCTTCCTCCAGGCCGGCCGGCCGAGCCCAGTCGCTCCTAGGGGCCTCCCCACCAAAACCACAGCTCCCTACCTGGCGTCCACGCCCTCACCCCCTCCGCCCCACCCCTCGAGTCACTGCCTTCCGGACCCCTCTCTCCGCCTGTGCCCACTCTGCCACCGGTGGCCGCAGACCAACACCACCAGCATCCGGGAGAGCCAGGGAGGCCTCGAAGGCCTCACCGCGGACGCCGCGGGGCTCACTGGGTGCGGGCAGTTGGCTCGGCCTCGCCACGGCAGTCACCGAGCGAAGGTGGCCGGTCTGCGTCCCCTCCACCCGCCCACTCCCAGCTCGGGGCTGACCCTGACACCTGCCCGTCTCGGGCCCCCGTGCGTGGAAGGATACCGGAAACCAGAGGTGCCTTCTTCCTCTTGCTGGGTGGCACCGCGTCCCAGGTCTTCGCGCTGCCTCTGGCGTGGAGTTTGTCATCCCACCACTCTGTGCCCCCAGACCCAAGTCAGGACCCCGCAGGCCGCTCCCACACGCACCCTTCGCCCAGGACACCGGCCTCCTGGACCTCCCCTCCTCCCTCGGCACCCAGGGTGGGGACGAGACCCCGGGCTGGGGGCCGGAATCCCACTAGGGCTGCTGAGGTCCTGAATTCCTGAGTGGGCAAGCAACGGACAGGGGCCACCGCACTTCCACGAGCCTCGGACCTACTGCTCCGTGGGCGGTGGGGCAGTGACCGCACACGGGGAGGGTGGCCACTGTACACGTGGGCCTGCCAGACAGCTCACCCCTGGTCTTTAAAGGGGCACGGACGGGGACGGCAAGGGGACCACGGCTCCCCAAGTCCCTGCTGCGTGCCAGGCACTGGGTTTGCTTTTCCAGGCCCGGTCTCATGCTGTCCTCATTGGGACCCCGGGACACCGGCACAGACTCCACCCTGCGCGGACTCCACCCTGCGCGGCAGGGCTGCCGAGGCCCGGGGGCTGCCCTCACCGGAGCCCTCACAGGGACCCCAGGACACCCGCATGGACTCCACCCTGCGCGGCAGGGCTGCCGAGGCCCGGGGGCTGCCCTCACCGGAGCTGAGGTCCAGGCTCTGGCGGTCCTCCTCCAGCCTCTGGATCCGCTCCTGCAGCTCCCCGTGCAGCGTGTCATAGAGCAGCAGCTTCTCGCTCTGCGAGGCAGCAGCGGGGCTGAGCGGGGTGGGGGCAGGCGGCGCCCCTCGCCCGGCCAGCCCGCCCCCGCCCCTGCCCCGCCTCACCTCCAGGTGCTGTCTGGCACCCTGCAGCTCACACTCGTACTTGTTCCTGATCACGTCCAGACAGAAGCCCTTGTAGATGCCTGCGGAGGGGAGAGGGGCCTTGCCTGGGAGCCCCGGCGCCCGAGAGAACGGGGCGGGGCCGCGGGGCGCAGGACGGCCACACACCTGCCACCTGAATGCGGATCTTCAGGCTGCGCTGCAGCCCCCCAAGGGGCTCCATGTACTCAGGGGCCGTCTCAGCCCCCACTTCCTCCAGCCGCAGGCGCAGCTGAGTCAGGCGCTCCCTGAACAACCTGGGAAGCGGAAAAGGCCAGGGAGCAGCCTCTGCTCACCCACCACACCTGGGCAAACAGGGGACGGGCCTGCCCCCCAAGACCCCACAGGCTCCCCGGCCCCGCCCCTGGCCCTACAGACACCCGCAGGCTCCCCGGTCCTGCCCCTGGCCCTACAGACCCCACAGGCTCCAAGGTCCTGCCCCTGGCCCTACAGACCCCACAGGCTCCCAGGTCCTGCCCCTGGCCCTACAGACCCCACAGGCTCCCCGCCCCCCCCCCTGGGCCCCACAGACCCTGCAGGCTCCCCAGCCCTGCCCGGGGCCCCACAGACCCCCCCCAACAGACCCCACAGGCTCCCCGGTCCTGCCCCTGGCCCTACAGACCCCACAGGCTCCCTGCCCCCACCCTGGGCCCCACAGACCCTGCAGACTCCCTGGCCCCGCCCGGGGCCCCACAGACCCCCCCCCACAGACCCCACAGGCTCCCCAGCCCCGCCCCTAGCCCTACAAACCCTGCAGGCTCCCTGGCCCCAGCCAGGGCCCCACAGACCCCACAGGCTCCCCGCCCCCACCCTGGGCCTCCCAGACCGCCCAGGCTCCCCGGCCCTGCCCCCCAGACCCCGCAGGCTCCCCGGCCCTGCCCCCCAGACCCCGCCCCTGGCCCCCTAGACCCCCCGGCTCCCCGCCCCTCACCCTGGGCCCCCCGGCCCCGCCCCTGGCCCCACAGACCCCACCCCCGGCCCCCCGGCCCCGCCCCTGGCCCCCCAGACCCCCCCCCCGCTCCCCGGCCCCGCCCCTGGCCCCCCAGACCCCACCCCCGGCTCCCCGGCCCCGCCCCTCACTTGTCCTTCAGCTGCGAGAACTGCTTCTCCAGGTCCAGCATCTCGCTGACGCACTCGCTGCGGCGCCGCTCGTAGTCCTCGTCGTCCATCTCTGGGACGAGAGGCCGGTCAGGGCTGGCTCTGCACGGGGCGGGCGGCCACCGCGCTGCCCGCGCACCTGCGCCTCACCTGAGCTCTCCTCCTCCGACTCGGTCTGGCTGCCGCTCCGCTCCTCCTCGCTCTCTTCCTCCTCCCCGTTCATCTCGGCAGCCGAGTCGCCCTCCGCTTCCATCTCTTCGGGGTCTTTGCCGGGCGGCTGGATGGGCATCTGGGCTCGGGGGGGGGGGGCAGGCATCACTCCACTGCCCCCGGCTCAGGGAGCGCAGGGCAGGGCAGACCTGGCCCCTGAGGCGGGCAGCAGGGCCGGTGGAGCCACGCCCTGCGTGGCAGGGGTGTGGATGGCTGGGTGCGCCTCTCACAGGAGCTGGGCGCTGTTGTTGGTGCCACCTACGACCCACGGGCAGGTGGCCCAGGCCGCCCAGGCCCCTCAGCCTGCCCCGGAACCAGTCCAGCTCCTGCGCCCGCCTTCCTCTGCCCGCGGCGTGCCCTCAGCATCTCTTCTGGTATGGTCCTCCGTCCTCGGCTTGGCTCCCGCTTCCTCTGGGGCCAGAGAGGCCTGGCCTCCGTGGGCCAGTCCCTCCTCCTGGCCTCCGTGGGCCAGTCCCTCCTCCTGGCCTCCGTGGGCCAGTCCCTCCTCCTGGCCTCCGTGGGCCAGTCCCTCCTCCTGGCCGGTGCACTGTTTTCAACGTCTCCCAAGGTTCATGCGTCAGGAACAACCCGAGGCGACAGAGGCGATGAGCGCGTGCGCTGGCGGTGTCCCTGCGGGCGGCTCGGTCAGCACCGGGCAGGTTCCGATGGAAGGATGTTTGGCCCCCTCCCCTCTGCTCTCGCTCGCCCTCCTGCCCTCTGCCAAGAGACGATGCGGGTGGCCAGACGGGGGGCCCTCGACGTGGACTGTCCGGGCCCCAGAACTGTGAGAACCACGATTCCTGCTCTTCACTAAGTGCGAGGCTCAGGTATCGCCGTGGAGCGGCGCCGCGCTAAGACGGCAGGCTCCGCCCGGGGGGGGGGGGGGGGGGGCTTCAGCTCGGGCGCCTTCTCCCGCTGAGAAAGCAGGAACCGAGCCCCACCCGCCTCACTCAGCTGCACTTTCCAGCTCCACTTCTCAAGGCCCGCACGCTGGCTGTTCTTACCCTCTTAAAACTAGTTTTGGGCCGGCGCTGCAGCTCACTAGGCTAATCCTCCGCCTGCGGTGCCGGCACACCGGGTTCTAGTCCCGGTTGGGATGCCGGATTCTGTCCGGGTTGCCCCTCTTCCAGGCCAGCCCTCTGCTGTGGCCAGGGAGTGCAGTGGAGGATGGCCCAAGTGCTTGGGCCCTGCACCCCATGGGAGACCAGGAAAAGCACCTGGCTCCTGCCTTCGGATTGGCGTAGCTCTGGCTGTAGCAGCCATTTGGGGGGTGAACCAATGGAAGGAAGACCTTTCTCTCTGTCTCTCTCTCTCACTGTCTACAACTCTCTCTCTGTCTCTCTCTAACTCTGCTTGTCAAAAACAAACAAACAAACAAACAAAAAAAACTAGCTTTGCTATTTAGCGGAGGGGCAGAGAGGGCAGGCCTCCGTCCGGTGATGTACTCCCCACCTGCCAGCAATGGCCGGGGCTGCTCAGGCAAAGCTGAGAGGGGAACTCCAGCCAGGCCTCCAGGGTGGGGGGCAGGGACCCAGCGCGCAGGGGTGTGCGCCAGCAGGAAGCTGGGACAGGGCACTCCAGTAGGGGGCCCGGGGGCTCCAAGAAGCATCTTCACCCTAAAGCCCACCCCAGGGTTCTTCACTTTCACCTCCGGCCTGTTCCGTGTGCTGCTGCACCTGTCACTCCAAGCTGAGACTGAGCCTGCAGGGGCTCCCGGCACCCCGGAACACTGTCAGTCATTCCTCCCGTAGTCACCACCTCACATTCACGGAGCACCACCCGGGGACCGCTGGACCCTGCAGGTGCCAGGGGCCAGGCCACAACTGTGACAAAGACATCCCCGACCTGGAGGAGCTCACGGTTCCTGGCAGAGAGGGGCAACGCAGCAGGCGGGGGCGGGGGGCGGCTGCAGCTGGGCACTGGGGCGTCCAAGCAGGACCAGAGGACCAGGACAGACCGCGAGCTGAGCGTGCCGGGCAGTGAGTCCCAAGTGCAAAGACCCAGAAACGAGAGGGCCGGCCATCAGCACAGCGCCAAGCTCTGCAGGCCAGGGCAGAGGGTGCGGCTGGCAGAGCGAGGCCCTCCACGGCGTTCCCGGGCCACAAAGCGGCAGATGAGGAGACCGCCACAAAGGAGGAAGACGCAGGACAGCACCAGCTGCCGCCGAGGCCCCTGGACGGGGGACCCCGCGGGCCTGGGCGGCAGGCCGGCCCTCTGCCCTCACTGTGCTGTCTTCCCAGCGACGGTGTAGACACGGCTCCTGGGGCCGGGGAGGGGGCCGCTGCTTGTTTGCATCCTAGTCTGTCTCCTGTTGCTAATAACAACACCACAGACTGGGTGCGTTACACAGAAAACAGATTTATTCGGGCTCACAGTTCTGGTCCAAGGCTGAGGGGCGGCACCGGGTGACTGCAGGGTCGCCAGATGGCGGCACCATCCCGGGGTGATGGACAGGGGGGTGGGGCGCACGCGTCTCCTCCGGTCCCTCTCCAGGGCCTCACCCTGCCGACACCGTCTAATCCCGACCTCGTCTCAAAGGCCCCCCCACCAACACCAGAGTTGGATTAAGTTTCTGCCTTTTAAGCTCCAATGTGAGTGCTGGGGCGGGTGTAGACAGCTGATACTGAAGCCACAGCCTCGTCAGGGCGAAGGCTGCACACCTGCCTCCTCCCCCAGCAGAGGCCTGGCCAATGTAAATTAAAGCAACGGTCGCCGGGCAACACTTAGCCTTCACTTCAAGGTACCCCGGTCCCGGAGGTGGCGGCCACTTCCCCCCGACACCGATCCCAGCAGTGAGCAGTGCCCGCTGCCTCCGCAGAGGTCAGCGATGAGCAAGGCCGCAGCCTCCTCTTCCGCACTCTCACGCCTCGGTTCCCGACAGGTGCAATGCCTCTGCCCTGGCCAGGGAAGCCTCCGTTCTAAGACTCGGCCCCGCCCTACGAGCTCCATCAAGCCGCACCCTCCACTTGCAAAAAGAGAAAGCTCACTCCCGCTCCGAGTGCTGGAACGATCGCCAAGGCGGTAAAGCGCTGCGCGAAATCAATTTGTCTCTGCGGACTGAAGCTCCGCCAAGGCCGGCCACCCCCACCTCCCGGGAGGCAGACCCCTCCCCACTCCCGCAGCCTCTCCGAGGCGTCCTGGGAGCCTCCCGCCCTGCTCCACCCCGAGATGCGCCGACGCAGCCCGAGAGAATCGCCTGCGCTTCTGCGGCCCCGCAACCCCGCAGCCCCGCACGCGTCAAGCCGGTTAAGTCTCCGCTTCCGCCCCGCAGGAGCAGGAGGTCGTGCCGGCTCCCGCCGATTGACCGGAGGCGCAGAACCGGGCGCCGGACGTGACAATACGCACCGCGGGCAGTGCGGCCTCTGGCCTCACGTCCGAGTCTCCCTGGGTCCGAGTCACAGGCTGCCGGCGATGGACCCCGCGGCCGAGCTTCCGGAAACTCTATGCAGTCCCTCTCCTCCGGGGGGCGGGGCCTGCCGGTGCTTCCGCGTGCGTC
Organism: Oryctolagus cuniculus; assembly: GCF_051225735.1. Classification (NCBI taxonomy): domain Eukaryota; kingdom Metazoa; phylum Chordata; class Mammalia; order Lagomorpha; family Leporidae; genus Oryctolagus; species Oryctolagus cuniculus. The sequence continues at coordinate 5,410,292 of NC_142867.1, read as the reverse complement.
ATCAGGAGGCGCCCGCCGGGGGAAGCTCACCATTGGACCGCGGGGGCCGAGGCATGCTGGGATACCGCGGGCCGGTTTCCATAGCGACGGGCGGACCGTCTCCGCAGGCCTTCCCCGCGGGGAAGGCCGCTCGTGGGTTTCCGGCTGAGCAGCGGGCCGCCCTCCGCCCGCCGTCACCTCCCCGTGGTGTGCAGGGGGAGAGCCCGCCCCCGCCCCCAGCTCGGGAGAGTAACGGAGCCAGCCGTGGTGTGAACACGCGTTTATTTACACTTCCCGCCTCCCGCGCCCTCAGGGGCGGAGGCCAGGGGGAACCTAGGGGAACTGGATTCTAACTCGTTTTTTCCTTAATAAAAAAAAGCGCATTTCGCCGGGTCCTCGGCCCCTAGCCCTGCCGGCTTCACACTGTTCGCCCCGGATGGTTAACAACAACAACAACAACAATACTGTAATAATAGTAACGACACTTCACAGGTGCACGAAGCTGACGTTTCACGCACAGCGTCTCCTCTGAGCCTCGCAGCGGTTCTGTGAGGTAGGCGCCCTCACCGCCCTTCCGGACAAGGGGGCGGAGGCTCAGAGAGGTAAGGGACTTTGCTCAAGGCCACACAGCTCGAGAGTGGTGGGCGCCCCGCAGTCGAGTCCAGCGCCACCCCGGCCCCGCGGGGCTCAGCAGCGGCGGGGCGAGCTGGGGTACTTGGCCTTTAGCTCCTGCTTGAACTGGCGGTAAAGGATCTTATTGTGCTGGTTCTCGGCCTCCTTCTGCGGGTGGAACTTCAGAGCCTCTTTGAAGCCCTTGTGGACCAGGAAGCCTTCGTTCAGCACCTCGAAATCAAACCCCGCCACGTGCAGCTCGCAGGCCTGCGGGGGAGAGACGGGTCAGCGAGGCTGGGGGAGGCGGAGGCGGACACCCCGGCCATGCTCCAGCGTCCTCACCCCCCCAGGCACCCCTCCTCACCCAGCCCCTGCTGCTGCACCACCCCTGTCCCCCAGCCCACCCCGCCCCCCGCGGGCACCTGGCTGATGCGGTTGAAGCCGTACTGCCGGAAGCGCTCGTCGAAGGTGGGCACCTTGCCTCCAGCCACGTAGAATGGCTCCCAGGGGTCCTGCCAGGGCACCACGTAGGCCGGCCTCAGCAGGCTCTCTTCCGGGAGGTTGACCCAGCGGGAGTAGTTGGTGGGGGCCTGGCAGGGCGTGCACAGCCCGTAGTAGAAGGGCCGCACCTCGCCCACCTGGTAGAGCTGCAGCAGCTCCGTCTTGCTCATGGGCATGCGGCGGGCCCGGCGGATCTCGAAGGCGGGCACCACCAGGGCCGTGCCCCCCCACTGGCTGCTCTGGTCCAGCATTTCCCGCAGGCCTCGCCACAGCCCCTCGCTGGGCACCATGTCCACGTCAATCACCAGGGCGTAGTTGGCCCCCTCCCGGGCCAGATTCCTCAACAGGTTGTTGGGGTAGGAGACGTTGGTGCCCAGGGCGTAGTTGACGCCGGGCTGGGCCACCCTGGCCAGCTTGTCAAAGACTTCCTGGCACGTCCGCAGTAGGGCAAACTCCCCCGGCTCCCGAGGGTCGGGCACGGCGGCCTCGTAGCGCGAGGGACACACGAGGTGCATGGCGACCCGGGCCCGCATGTCGGGGCAGTGGCTGCTTAGCGCGTAGGCCAGCACCGTGGCCAGCTGCGCCTCCTCCTTGGTGGCCGCGAACACCGACACGGACAGCGGGCCCTCCCAGCGCTCCAGCAGGCCTGACAGGTGCAGCAGGTTGTCCACGCTGGCGTGCGTGGCCAGGATGACATCGTTGGGGTCCATGGTGGTCTTGAGGAGGCCTCGGTAGACGCGGTAGTCGCCGCTGGCATCCAGGACGCCTCCGGAGGCCAGCGCCGTGCGGAGCTGCGCCTTGACCTGGTCCACGGAGCGCGGGGACGGCGGGAAGAACTCGAAGTACTGGTCTTGCTCCTCCTGGCCGTGCAGCCCGGACAGCAGCGACAGGTAGAGCAGCTGCAGCATCGCCACCAGCATGAGCGCGGCCAGCAGCAGCTGGTAGAAGGCGCACCGGATGGCGTAGGACATCTGCATGGCTCTCGGGGCTCGGGGCGCGCGGCAGGGACCACCGGGCCGCAGCTTCTGCCGGCCGCCGCAAGCCCGGATCTACCGCAGCGTCCCGAGCGCAGCCGAGGCGAGCCGAGGCGAGCCGACCCCGCGCGCCGCCCCGCCCACCGCCCGCGCCGGGAGCGGGAGGCGGAGCAGCCGCCGCGGCGCCGCGCGCTCCGCGAACGCCGGAGCTGGCCGCCGCGGCCGCGGGCTGCCCGGGACGCGCTCCCCCGGCGGAGCTCGGGTCGGCGCGCGACCCCCGGGGCCTGAAACCCCGGCGCCCCGGCGCGCTCGTCCCGACCCGGGGAGGGGGCTCGGCGGCCGCAGCGTCGCGCGCGGGCTCCCGGCAGAGGCGCGCCGACGGGAAATAAAACAGCTCTCCTGTTGTGTCCCCCCCGTTTCTCCCCGCCTCCGGTCCCACCGGGTCGACGCTGGGGGGTGCGGTCGGGCCCGGGACGCGCGGAGGAGATGCGAGATAAGGGGATGCGGGAAGGAGTTGGCGCCCGTGGGACGAGGTGGCCGAGTGGTTAAGGCGATGGACTGCTAATCCATTGTGCTTTGCACGCGTGGGTTCGAATCCCATCCTCGTCGGCCCTGTTTTACAGGGGGAGAGCGCGCTTTAATTTTCTACACTCTGCCTGTGGGGAGCAGCGAGCTGAAGAAAACGAGGGTGCAGAGGACTGGGGTCCAGGTCCGGGCTTTCTCGCCTCCCACCTGGGTGTGCCCCAGGTGTCTGAGCCCTGTCTGTGCGCGGCGGGGCGAAGGTGTGTGCTTCTTTCTCGCCGGTGCCCGAGAGAAGACCCCAGTGGAGGCGGAACCGGGTGGGGGCAGTGGTGTCTGTTTAAGTTGTTAGCGGAGTCGGCCTCCTGATCCCCCCACCCCAGGGTGCAGACCCAGCACCACTTGCTTGGCCTCGTAGGGCGAGGACTTGGCTGTGTATCCTGTGCAGGTGCAGCAGCCTGGGGGGGGGGCGGGGGGGCGGCGTTCCCCATGCTCTCCCCTGACCCCCCCCCCCCCACAGGAGGGTGCTGGGGGTGTTGCCTTGAGGAGGGGTTGGGGAGCCACGTTCTGCAGCCCAGTGCGGCCCCTCAGCCCCTGTCCTTAGGGCTTCTGGGAGGAAGGCAGCTGTGGCTATGGGGCTGGATTCCCGCCCCCTCAGTGTTTTCCCTTACGGCCTTCACCTGACCGGATGAGGCCCACCCACATTGTGGCAACGTGATTCTGCGATGTAAGAAGTGTGTATCTGGGGGCCAGCGCTGTGGTGTAGTGGGTTAAGCCTCCCCCTGCAGTGCCGGCATCCCATATGGGCACTGCTTCCTGTCCTGGCTGCTCTTCTTCCTATCCAGCTCTCTGCTGTGGCCTGGGAAAGCAGTAGAAGATGGTCCAAGTGCTCGGGCCCCTGCACCCACGTGGGAGACCTGGAAGAAGCTCCTGGCTCCTGGCTTCAGATTGGCCCAGCTCTGGCCATTGCAGCCATCTGGGGAGTGAACCAGCGGATGGGGGACCTCTCTCTCTGTTTCTACTTCTCTCTGTAACTCTGTCTTTCAAATAAATAAAATAAAAAGGTTAATCTGGCCCAAAAAGGACACCCACAGCCACGCTTACACTGGTGTTTGATCATGTGTCGGTGCCACAGCCCAGTCAAACCAACACACGAGGTGAGCCAGGATGAGCCAATACTGCTGATTCCACCCAGACTCCCCAGCCTTTTTTTTTTTTTTTAATTTGTTTATTTGAAAGGCGGAGTTACAGAGAGAGGGCAATATCTCCCATCTGCTGGTTCCCTCCCCAGATGGCCACAAGGAACTGGGGCTGGACCAGATAGAAGCCAGGAGCTGCATCCGGGTCTCCCACGTGGGTGCAGGGGCCCAAGCACTTGGGCCATCTTACGCTGCTTTCCCAGGTGCATTAGCAGGGAGCTGGATCGGAAGTGGGGTAGCTGGAATGGAACTTGAGCCCATACGGGACGCTGGTGCTGCAGGCAGCGACTCAGCCCACTACGCCACAGCGCGGGCCCCCAGGTCCCATGTCTTTCCAGACTGGTCTCTGCCGTCTACACCCAGCACCATCCCAGCTCCCTAGAACGGAGTCGGTTCAGCCGCATATCGTGTCATTCACAAATGACTTTCCCCAGCTGCCAATTTCAACCGTGTTCTGTCCCCAGTCACATCAAGCCCGGCGCGGGGCCTGGAAGTCAGCTAATTGGACCACTCTGCTCCAGAGGAAGGTCATTGGCTGGAGTTTTCCACCCCCGAGTTCTCCCAACAGCCCCTGGGGCGAGGTCTGCCCACTCCCGACCGATCATTCTTCCCCGACTCTCAGAGAGCTCTCATCCTGCCCACCCTCCCCAAGTCCTCAGAGCGTGGCTCTGGAGCCCCCGGGCCCACCCCCAGGAGCTGGGAGCAATGCTTTGCCTGAGCCAGACACAAGGACGCTGGCTGCTGTCCGCTGCCCCCCATGGCACCCCGGGGCAGCCAGAGCCACTTTCCTTGGGAAGCAGCGCAGGCAGAGTGGGTGCTGAAGATGGAGGTTTGAGTCTGTGGTCCGGTCTTGAGCCAGGTGCCTTTTTTGTTTGCTAATTTTTATGTATTTATTTTGAGAGGAGAGACACTGAGAGCCAGAGCGAGCCCTCAGCAGACCCCTGCTAAGCTGAAGCCAGGAGCCAGGAGCTCAGCCCAGCTCTCCATGTGGGAGGCAGGCGCCCAGTCACTGGAGCCACTGCCGCTGCCTCCCGGGGTCCGCATTAGCAGGAAGCTGGAGCAGGACTCGAACCTGGGACTCCAAATGGGACACAGGGGTTTTGACTGTTGTCTTCACCTGGCTGAATGCCTTCCCCAACAACCACCTGCTTTAAAAATTTTTGTTTTTGGCCGGCGCCGCGGCTCACTAGGCTAATCCTCCGCCTAGCGGCGCCGGCACACCAGGTTCTAGTCCCGGTCGGGGCGCCGGATTCTGTCCCGATTGCCCCTCTTCCAGGCCAGCCCTCTGCTGTGGCCAGGGAGTGCAGTGGAGGATGGCCCAGGTGCTTGGGCCCTGCACCCCATGGGAGACCAGGAAAAGCACCTGGCTCCTGGCTTCTGCCATGGGATCAGCGTGGTGCACCGGCCGCAGCGCGCCGGCCGCGGCGGCCATTGGAGGGTGAACCAACGGCAAAGGAAGACCTTTCTCTCTCTCTCTCTCTCTCACTGTCCACTCTGCCTGTCAAAAAAAAAATTTTATTTTTATTTTATTTGAAAGAGTTACACAGAGATGGGGGGAGGGGAGAGAGAGGGAGAGAGAGAGAGAGAAATCTTCCATCAGCTGGTTCACTCTCCAGATGACTGCAACAGCCAGGGCTGTGGGCCAGGCCAAAGCCAGGAGCCAGGAGCTTCTTCTGGGTCTCCCACGTGGGTGCAGGGACCCAAGCACTTGGGCCGTCTTCTGCTGCTTTCCCAGGAGCATTAGCAGGGAGCTGGATCAGAAGTGGAGCAGCTGGGACTCAAACTGGTGCCCATATGGGATGCTGGCAATCTGCTACACCACAGCGCTGGCTCCTGAATCATTTTTTAAATTAACTCCGGCCAACATATTTAAGAAAAAAAAGTATTTTTTTTTCATTTGAAAGGCAGAATTATAGAAAAAAGAGAGGGAGAGACAGAGAAATCTTGTACCCTCTGGTTCACTCCCCAAGTGGCTGCAACAGCCAAGGCTGGGCCAGGCTGAAGCCAGGAGCCAGGAGCTTCTTCCTGGTCCCATTTGTGGGTGGCAGGAGCCCAAACACTTCAGCTTTCTGCCGCTGCTTTCCCAGGCGCAGTAGCAGGGAGCTGAATTGGAAGTGGAGCAGCCGGAACTTGAACTGGCGTCCATATGGGGTGCCGGGCACTGCAGGCTGGGGCTTTAACCCACTGCACCACAGCGCCTGCCCCTGGGGGTTGGATCAGTGGATCCCAGCGTGTCAGCTCCCACTTCTGGGGAGTGGATCAGTGGATCCCAGCGTGTCAGCGCCCGCCCCTGGGGAGTGGATCAGTGGATCCCAGCGTGTCAGCGCCCGCCCCTGGGGAGTTGGATCAGTGGATCCCAGCGTGTCAGCGCCTGCCCCTGGGGGGTTGGATCAGTGGATCCCAGCGTGTCAGCGCCCGCCCTGGGGGGTTGGATCAGTGGATCCCAGTGTGTCAGCGCCCGCCCTGGGGGGTTGGATCAGTGGATCCAGCATGTCTGGTATTTGCCGCAGACCCCAGAGGACTGCCGAGTTGCCTTCCGGGTTCCGAGAACGCCCTCTGAGTAGAAGCTTCCCTGTTCTGAGCGAGACCTCAGCAAACACAGGCAAGTGCCCATCGTCGGCCCTCGGGTAGCCCCGGCCAGGCCACACGGAGACGAAGGATTCTCCCAGAGCTCTGCTCCCGCGGACCCAGCAGTGGTGTCCCCCTGGGAGCGCCTTCTTCCCAGCCACCAGCTCCAGGAGGGGAAGGAACAGGGCAAATGGAGCACCACAGGCTCTCAAGCATTTTTTTAGTTGTCTCTTTCTTGAAGTGGTGTTCGCCTGTTTATTTAAACCCTGGACTATCTGCCAGAGCTCCAGCAAAGTTGGTTCCAAGAGTTCTTGCTCATTTTTTTCAGTGCCTCTTTGGCAGGATGGGCCCTAAGTCGTTACTGTTGCTAACATGGTATCCTATTTGGCCCCACCGAGCCTCAGTTTACTCATCTGTAAAATGGGTACATCAGTACCCAACAGATTGGTTCTGCAAAAGGAAAGGGGAGTCCAGCCACGTGACCCAGCTACAGTGGCTTTGCCAAGAAGCTCTGAGACACCAGTGCCCCCAGATCCATCGAGAATCCATTCGATGATGCGAGGACACCCGTGAGCTAGTCATTCTGATGTGCAAGTGACCTCAAGAACCTCCCCCCGCCACTTAGCAGTTTGGTTCTTCCAAGACACGTGAGCTGATTGGCTCCTGTCTCCAGGACACTAGCACCAGGCCACCTCATAGGCTGCAGACTGGCCAATGGGAGCCCAGCCCTGGTCCACCCTGGTCCAATGGCTGTGGCCAGAGATGCATTCCCCTTGCAAAGCCTGAGAGGCCAAGACCCCGGGGGTGGAGTTGGGCATTGCGGCCACGCCCCAGTGTGACCAGCGCTGCGGTGTGGTGGGCAGAGACCTGTCACAGATGTCAAACGCGTCTCATCAGCGGATTCCCGCCAGTGCTAACCCCGCCTCCCCATAAGAGAGTCAGCAACTGCGGGCCGACATTGGGCTTCCAATGGCTGTGGCTCTGCTTGGAGCCCGGCTTGCGCCCCCACCCCCAAGCCAGCCCCGAGCCTGCTGATTCTGAGGGGCTCTGGGCAGGGCTGTGCGGGGCTGGGCAGCAGGCTTCAGGAGAGGGCCAGGCAAGGACAGTCCATCAGGCCCCCTGTTTGTTCCCAATCTCAAAGGCCAGCTGCAGGGCCGGCACTGTGTCCTAGAGGGTAAAGCCCCCGCCTGCAGCTCCGGCATCCCGTATGGGCACTGGTTCAAGTCCCGGCTGCTCCACTTCCAACCCAGCTCTCTGCTATGGCCTGGGGAAGCAGTGGAGGATGGCCCCAGTGCTTGGGCCCTGCACCCCCTTGGGAGACCCGGATGGAATTCCAGGCTTCTGGCTCGTGCCTGGCCCCGCCCCAGCTGATGAGGCCATTTGGGGAGTGAACCAGCGAATGGAAGAGCTCTGTCTCTCCCTCTCTGTAACTGTCTTTTCAAATCAATCAATCTCTCAGCTGCATCCCGATCCAAGGCCAGGAAGGAGCACGGGAAGCTGGATTCCAGCCGCACTGCCCTGCCCAGCTCACTCCAGGGAGACCCCAGGGACTGAGTTCTGGGACCGCCTGGCCTGCAGGGAGGTAGGGTCTGCCTTCCCGGCCCCACATGGGTCTGGCAGGTCTAGGGGCAAACGCTGGTCCTCTCCCTGCACAGCCAGGCCTCGCGATCCTCTGGGCTCCCCACTTTTCTGGGGCTCTGGGCCAGGCAAGGCCAGGTTCCCAATGCTCGTACGGAAAAGAATCATTCACCCCAGGGTGAAAGGGCCGCCCTGCTACCCCCTGGCTCTCCTCTCTCTAAGTGGCCATTTGCCATGACCGCTGCTTCCGGCCCTTCCTTCCCTCCAGGGCTTGGACCTCGGGCCGCCAGCAGGGTCTCCATAAAACACAGATCTGACCGGGTCAGTCCAGCTAAAGTCCTGTGTCTCAGGATGGAGCGCAGACCCTTTGGCCCCGCAGCATCTGTCCCCAAGCCCCGCCCCTGCCTCATCCTCTCCCCGTCCCTCCTTCAACCCCCAGAGCTCCCTCCTCCCTTAAGTCTCTGCTGTATGCTCCGAGTTCGTGCCCTCCACACTCTGGTACCTCCAGCTGGGGTGCCCCACCTCCACTCCAGCCCAGCAAGAGAGGCAGAGGCACAGAGAGAGGGCTTCCATCCACTGGTTCACTCAAGTGGCCACAATGGCCAGAGCTGAGTCGATCCAAAGCCAGGACCCAGGACTTTCTTCCAGGTCTCCCACACGGGTTGCAGGGGCCCGAGGACTTGGGCCAAGGTCCACTGCTTTCCCAGGCCACAGCAGAGAGCTGGATCGGAAAAGGGGCAGCCAGTACACGAACTGGCGCCCACATGGGATGCTGGTGCGGCAGGCAGAGGCTTAGCCTCGTACGCCACAGCGCTGGCCCACTTCTCACAGTCGGCCTTCCTTGGCCATGGAAGCGTGTTTCAGGGTGTGTAGACCAGCCAGGCCTGGCCCACAGCAGGTGTGGACAGTGATCAAAGCACTGAACCCACTGCCGGCGCTGTGGCGTAGTGGGTTAAGACGCTGTCTACAGCGTTGGCACCCCAGCTGCTCGCTCCACTTCTGATCCAGCTCCCTGCTATTGGGCCTGGGAAGAGAAGATGGCTCAAGCGCTTGGGCCCCTCCCACCCACGAAGGAGACCAGGGAGAAGCTCCTGTCTCCTGGCTCTGGCCTGGCCCAGCCCTGGCTGTTGCAGCCATTTGGGGGAGTGAGCCAATAGAGGGAAGACCTCTAATTCTTTCAAATAAATAATAATAATAATAAAAGCTCCGAGCCCTGGCGTGGACATGCGGCCTGGTGGACGTGAGTCAGCCGGGACGTCCCACGTGGGAGGGCCTGGGCTCGAGCCCTGGCTCTGCTCCAGATTCCAGCTTCCTGCTAGTGCAGACCTAGAGGCGCTGATGGTGCCTCATGTAATCGGATCCCCACCACCCACGTGGGAGGCCTGCAGAGTCCCGGCTCTCAGCTTCGGCTGGATCCACTGTGGCTTTTGGGGAGTGAACAGCGGGTGGTACATCTGTCTCTTTCTGCTGGAGGAAGGAAAGATAGGAGGAAAAAAAAGGAAGGAGAAATCTCCCTTTGCCCTGTGGCTTCTTTTAGTTACTACAGTCATGTTGTGTGTCTTTCTTCGCTCTCTTTCTAAAGATTTCTTTTTGTTTATTTGAAAGGCAGAGTTACAGAGGGAGACAGAGAGCTTGGTCTATCCACTGGTTTACTCTCCAAGTGGCAGCAACGGCCAGGGCTGAACCAGAAGCCAGAAGCTTCTTCCAGGTCTCCCAAGAGGGTGCAGGGGCCCCAGCTCTTGGGCCATCCTCCGCTGCTTTCCCGGGCGCATTAGCAGAGATCTGGATCAGAAGCGGAGCAGCTGGGACTCGAACCGGCGCCCATATGGGATGCCGGGGCTGCAGGCAGTGCCTTTACCCCGCTGCACCACAGTGCCAGCTCTCACCTTCTGCTTTGATATCAACAGAGCCACTGCCTTCGGAGCAGGTGCCCTGTGCTGGCTTCAGCACCTCACATGTGAGGGGTGCTCAGCGAGTGTTGGCGGGAAGGCAGTGTAGACGCAGGTCTCCCTCTACCTGCCTGGAGAGGCACCAGCTTGTGGAAGCCCTGCCCAGGCTCACTGCCCTCTGAGGCCGAGTTCTGCATGGGAGCAACCAGCAGAGGGCGCTGGTGAGAGCCAGTGGAGAGGACCAGCACAGGTGCTCTGCCCAGGGCCACCCGATGCATGCCGGTCAGCTCCCCCCAGAGAGCCCAGCACAGGGGGTCCACCCACCGCTGCCCCTCTGAGGGCCCCAGTCATCCCATCTGTCAAGTGGGTACAGTCACTCCCACTGTATCCAGCTGAGGCCAACTTTGGCAATAACGACTCAGGAAACACATCATACAAACAAACGTGGCTGTTAACAGATCCAGGAGCAGAAAGGTGGGGCAGTGCGTGGGGCCCCAGCCCTGAGCCCCCGAGGAAGAGGAGCGGGCAGGGGGCAGGCAGAACAGCACCTGCAGGAGGTGGGGGCTGGGGTGCAGTCCTCCCCTCTGGACCTGATTTCCCGCCTGCACGACGGTCTTGCTCTGCTCCCTCCCCGGCCTCGGGGAGGCTGCACGGAGAGTGGGGTGTGCAGACACTGGCCAGCTGTAAAGTGAGGTGCCCACGTGCAGGCTGACACGGTGCCCAGAGCCAGACCCAGGGAGAGTGAGCGTTGGCAACGGGCAGCTGGAGGCGCAGGCCCCAGTCCACAGAGCACCCTCGGAGCCTCAGCACCTGCTCCCCCTCCACTCTCCCAGCATCCTTTGCCCCCAGCTTGGAGAGACTTGATCTTGGGGCCGGCTGAGGCCTGGAGGGAGGAGCACCTGCCCGGCCCCACCTCCGACTCTGAGCCCAGGGCAGGGCCCATGTGGGCAAGGCCCCCTTGGCACTGACATGCAGTCTCACGGTGGGCAGCGCCACGGTCGGTTGCACTCTCTTGTCCCTGCTCCGTTGAGTGGGTCTTCTACAAGGCCCGATCCGTTCCTGGGTGCGAGTGACCCTCGGTGAACTTGACCTCGGAGCACCCCCGGTGAGCAGCTCCCGGCCCTCCCGGCACAGCCTGAGCCCGGCTTGTCATTCCCCAGGGGCTGGGTGGTCTCAGCTCCACAGGGGGCTTCAGAGCAGGGCCTTGAAGAGGAAGGAGAGGGAGGCCCCGCAGGAGAGTCCGAGGGCCAGGAAGAAGGTCATGAGGGCGCCGGCCACCTCCCTCTCATGCGCCAGCACCTGCCTGGAACACACCAGAACGGGAGCCCTTCAGAAAACGCCGGCTCCGGCCAGGCTCAGCCCCGGAGGGCTGCCAGTCCCCGTGGTCTGTGCCAGGCTCCGGCCGCACGCCCGGGTCACTGTCACCAGGCTGTTACCCTCCTGCCCCACGGCGTGAAGCTGCCAGCCCAGGATGACCCCAGCGTCCCAGGGCTCCGGCTCCCCCTGAACGTAGGCCCCGCCCCAGACCTGTCACCTTCCCTCTGCCAGGATAAAACATGAATACTGCCTTTAATCAACACCCCAGCTCCCCTTATCCACCGATGGGGAAACTGAGGCAGAAGAGGATGCCCCAGAACCCGTGCCTGGGCTACTCCACCAGGTGGGCACCTCCCGGTCTGTCTCCTCTGCCTAGCTCCTGGCCTGACCACAGGGGGGCGCTAGCGAGGCCTGGGGCCAGTTGGGGCTGGGCTGGCCAGAGCAGAAGGGGCCTCCTTCGTGGACGCCCCACCTCCCCGCCCCGGGCCCCACCGTACCCCCTGACCTGGGTGCCAGGCACATGGTGAGGGACACCAGGTAGCCGTTGGAGACGGCGAAGAGGAGCATGAAAATGATGAAGTAGGCGTCCTGGGGGAAGAGGATGGGCAGCCGGGCACGCTGGGGCACATGGCACAGCATGAAGAGAGGCACGAAGAGGAAGCGCAGGCAGACCAGCAGGGGCAGCAGCCGGCTGTTCTCCACGGGCTGGGGCAGACGCGGGGGTGAGCACGCGCCCTGGGGCGCCCCGGGCTCCCGCCTTGCACACGCACCCATCGGAGCGACCCCTCAGCCCACAGCGGCCGCCCGATCTGCAGCGTGCCCTCTCGGCGGCACAGCTGGAAGAGGCCCACGCTTTTCAAACACGCGTGGCTTCTGCTTCCCAGGCCCTGGCCTGCACGCCCCCCATCGCCCCGCGGCTGGCTGTCCCCTGGCGGGATCCCTGAGTGCTGGGACACGCCCCCCTTCCCAGCTGCTTCCTGATTGGTCGGATCCCACAGGCGCGCTCACCCATAGGAAGTAGGAGGTCAGGCTCCGCCCCAGCCAGTCCATGACGTTGAAGAGGAGGAAGCAGCAGATGGGGTTGAAGAACTCACCTGGGAGGGAGAAGGCTGGGGGCTCACCCTGGGCCCAGCGCCCCCTCCCTGGCTGCCCTGCGCTCCCCCCGCCTCGCCCCTCCTGGCGCCGCACACTCACTCCACTTCCCGGGGCTGGTGGAGCTGGTCACCATGGCAGTGATGGCGGGGAAGACCGACAGGGTGACTGTGAAGACCAACACAAGGCACAGCGCCGTCAGCCAGATCTGGGAGCCGGAGGCAGGGGTGTGAGCAGGCGGGCACGCCCCGGCCCGCTGCCGCAGCCCTGCCCAGAGCCGGGTGCCCAGAGGGAGTCGGGGGCGGGGGTGGGGGCGGGGGCGGGGGCGGGGGCGGGGGCGGGGACGGGGGGGGGGGGCCCGCGTCCCAGCCAAACCTTCCGGAAGACCACGAAGACCGAGGGTTTTCCCGGATCCCTGGGCTCCGCAGGCTCCAGCTCCGGCTCCTTCTCAGGGTCAACATCCGAGGTCAGGGCCGCCTTCTGGGGGCTGCTGGGAACCCCGTTCTTCTCATCTGGGGCCAAGGCAGAGGGGAGGGTCGTGCCTGTCACCTGCCGGGTTTCCTGACACCATGCCCTGCCCCGGAGGGAGGTCCCCTGCGGTTCCGGCCAGCGTGCCGGAGGGAACCGGGGTGGCGAGGCGCGTGGCTGCTCTGTTAGGCACACAGGGTCCTGTGCAGAGGATGAGAGGGGCCATGGCCATCGGCGCGTTGCAGCCAGTGCATCACACGTGGGGTGACGTGGGCGTAACCAGGCCCACGCTGCCACTCCTGTGACAGCACAGCAGGGCCACAGAGAGCTCGGTGGTCCCCTGAGATGAGGTCACTTAGCATCAGTGGAGCCATCTTGGTCTCTGCAAGTAACGCCCTGAGATGTCCACGCAACCACAGCACCGCCCGGTCAGGACCGAGCTGTCCTCAAGTGACCGTACGTGATACCCAACCACAATGCTGCTGGTTTGTATATTTATGAGCCAGTACATCTTGTTATAAATATATCCCTGGGGCTGCCACTGTGGGGCAGCGGGTTAAAGCCCCAGCCCGCAGCACTGGCATCCCATATGGGCTCAGGTTCAAGTCCTGGCTGCTCCACTTCTGATCCGGCTCTCTGCTGTGGCCTGGGAAAGCAGTAGAAGATGGCCCAAGCGCTTGGGTCCCTGCACCCACATAGGAGACCTGGAAGAAGCTCCTGGCTCCTGGCTTCAGTTTGGCCCATCCTTAGCCATTGCAGCCATTTGGGGAGTGAACCAGCCGATCAAAGATCTTTGTCTCTCTCTGCAACTGTGCCTTTCAAATAAATAAATATTAAAAAAAAAAAAGTTGACTATAAAACAGCCACCGCAGGAGGCCGTGGTGGCTTCTTTGTGCCTCGCTCACCGCGTCTCTGGGTCGTGTCGGGAGGCCGTGCAGTGACGCACGCGGCACCAGCAGGAGGCAGCCCCATCATCACGTGACACACGACCACCCGTGAGCCTCTCCCACTGCCCGTGGAGACCCTGAGGCCCAGCAGGGCTGAGGGGCTGCGTGGCTGTGTGAAGCCAGGATTCAGGCTCAGAGGTCTGGGTCCAGAACTCACACACATGCAGCACAGCTCTGCCCTGCACGATGGGGAAACTGAGGCCGGAAGGGCAGTGAGGGGGATGACTCCAGTTCTACAGACTTCTTGGTTTTTAATTTAGCCAAGTGATTTTCACCCTCATTTTATCTGAAAGGCAGAGAGACTGAGAGAGAGAGAGGGAGAGAGAATCTTCCATGTGCTGATTCACCCCCCAAATGCCTGCAACAGCTGGGGCTGGGCCAGAGCCTGGAGCCCAAGTGGGCAGCAGGGAGCCGAGTCCTTCAGCCACCACCGCTGCCCCCAGGGTGTGCTGTAGCAGGAAGCTGGATTGGAACTCAGGCGCTGTGATGCGGGACGGGGCGGGGCTTCTCTCTGTGATTTCCTGCCTCTGATGCACAAGGCCACGTGGTGCGGCTCCGGCGAGGACCAGAGGGGACCGCGTCGCGGGCAAGGGGCTCCAGCCTCCTCTGGGCCTCCCCTGCCCTGCGGGGGAGGGGCCTGCAGCTTACCACACTGGAGGAGCTCGGCTTTGGTCTCCAGCTCTTGGGTCGGGGCCTGCGATGGTTTCTTGGCCAGGTAGTAGCGGGCAAACTCCTGCAGGATCAGGAAGTGTTGGCCGTAGCTGACGGGACTGAGGGGCGGGCTCCCTCCCCACGTGCTGCTGGCCGACTCCTCCGCCTCCCCAGGACCCGTGGAGAGCGGGGGCCCCGTGGTGGCAGGCTCACCAGGTGCGGCAGGCTCAGGTAGCACACGATGGACAGGACGATGCCCACGCAGGGCGTGAGGAAGTACCCCAGGGCGGAGGTCTGGGCATCCACACCACCTGCAGTGGGACAGGGAGCTGTGGGGGTGGGGAGGTCCCACGGGCTCCCGCAGAACCCACAGGCCAGCCCTTCCCTCCTCTCACTCTGTGGGTGAGGGCCTTTGTCTCCCTGCAGTCAGACCAGGACCGAGCGGTCAGTAGCCTGGGGACCACGACACACGGAGTTTCAATGCCTCGGTGTCCCCATGTCTCTGAAGCCCGCCAGTGCTGGCCCCAGCAGTCCCGCCCCCGGTGGGAGGTCAGCCCAGTGCTCATGGGCTAACCTTCTCCCTCACTGCAGGGCCCACGCCCCACCTCCCCCCAGAACCCAGCCACCTCCTTTCCACAGGCCCTGTCTGCTCCGCAAACCCCCAAGCCTGCCCCGCCCTGCGGCCACCCAAGCGCACTCACTGGCCATGGACGTGAGCATGGCAAGGGCAGCAAAGATCCCGGCCAGGCCCTGGCCGCTGAGGAAGAGGGTGTTGTACGTGGACGGCATGGTGCCCAGCTGCCCGAAGAGGCTGCCCTGCAGAACTGCGCAGAAAGCTGCGGACGCACAGGGATGGGGGCGGCTGCTCAGCCACACAGGCCTGGGGGGCTCCCTGGAGGAGGTGCCGGCAGGGTGCACACACTCCCAACCAGGCGGGGCAGGGATCCGCTTCCCCAGGGCCCCCCCCCCCCCAGGCACTCTGGGGCAACACCCCCCTCCATTCATTCCTTGGCTTGGAACAGGCCGGGCTTGAGGCCTGTGTCGGGTGGCTGGGGGGCGGGGTCGGGCAGAGGTGCTCACAGTTGATGAACCAGACGGAGGCCATGGTGATGGAGAAGAAGGGCCCAGGGCTCACGTCCACCTTGACCAGCGCGGCCGTGAGAGCGAAGAGCAGCAGCATGGCCAGCAGGCTGCCCAGGATCCTAACGGCCTCCGGGATGCTGCTCGGAGGGGCGGGGGGAGCATCAGCCGGGGAGGGGAGGCAGGCAGGTGCAGCCGGGGCTGGGAGGGTGGGGGGTCCTCCGGGTGGGGGCGGGTCTCACCACTGGTACAGGAAACTGCTAGGAGGGGCAGGCGGGGGAGCATCAGCAGGGGAGGGGAGGCAGGCAGGTGCAGCCGGGGCTGGGAGGGTGGGGGGGGTCTCACCACTGGTACAGGAAGGAGTTGAGGGGGGGCAGGTGGGGGGAGCATCAGCCGGGGCTGGGGGGGGGTCCTCCAGGTGGGGGCAGGTCTCACCACTGGTACAGGAAGGAGTTGAGGGGGGGCAGGTGGGGGGAGGGGAGGCAGGCAGGTGCAGCCGGGGCTGGGAGGGAGGGGGGTCCTCCGGGTGGGGGCGGGTCTCACCACTGGTACAGGAAGGAGTTGAGGGGGGGCAGGTGGGGGGAGCATCAGCCGGGGCTGGGAGGGAGGGGGGTCCTCGGGTGGGGGTGGGTCTCACTACTGGTACAGGAAGGAGTTGAGGGGGGGCAGGTGGGGGGAGGGGAGGCAGGCAGGTGCAGCCGGGGCTGGGAGGGAGGAGGGTCCTCCGGGTGGGGGCGGGTCTCACCACTGGTACAGGAAGGAGTTGAGGGGGGGCAGGCGGGGGGAGCATCAGCCGGGGAGGGGAGGCAGGCAGGTGCAGCCGGGGCTGGGAGGGTGGGGGGTCCTCGGGTGGGGGCGGGTCTCACCACTGGTACAGGAAGGAGTTGAGGAGGGGCAGGTGGGGGGAGGGGAGGCAGGCAGGTGCAGCCGGGGCTGGGAGGGAGGGGGGTCCTCCGGGTGGGGGCGGGTCTCACCACTGGTACAGGAAGGAGTTGAGGGGGGGCAGGTGGGGGGAGCATCAGCCGGGGCTGGGAGGGAGGGGGGTCCTCGGGTGGGGGCGGGTCTCACCACTGGTACAGGAAGGAGTTGAGGGGGGCAGGTGGGGGAGGGGAGGCAGGCAGGTGCAGCAGGGGCTGGGATGGTGGGGGGTCCTCCGGGTGGGGGCGGGTCTCACCACTGGTACAGGAAGGAGTTGAGGAGGGTGAAGAGCAGCAGAGGCAGCTGTGACAGCAGTGTCACCCAGTTGTTGAAGTTGAAGGCGTCTGTGGGGCCCGTGTGGTTGGTGCTCAGGGCCCCGGCTGTGCCGTTGGCCCCCGCCAGCCGCCCCTGGAAGTACTGCCGGAGACAGAGGCAGAGCAGGGTCAGGAACCCCCTCCCCCCAGCCTCCCCCAGCTCTCCCCAACGTTGTGACTGCCTGGCTCGTGTCTGTGGGGCCTGCTGGCCCTGCCCTTGCACGGTCCCCAGCACCTGGCCCACAGCCGGAGCTCCAAGGAGATGCGCTGAGCTCAACTTTGGGACACAGGGCAAGCCTGGGAGCCGCCGGCTCAGGGCTCGCTCCAGATCACCCCTCCCCTTCAGCGTCCGATCCCAGCTGCTCCACCCTGCCAAGTGCCAGCGTGTCAGGCTCTGGACCTCACCTGCCTCGCTGCTCCTGCCCAGCTGCCACCTCCCCTGGAGTGTCCTCTTCCCTCCTGTCCACCCCCACCCCACCCCCACTCCGCCTACACTACTCCCAGCCTGCAAATGCGTCCCCTGGGGCCCCGGAGAACTGCTCCAGGCTGGGAATGCACACGTCGTGTTACGGTATTAATAGCCCCAGGTCCCTGCCTAGCTCAAGCCCAGGGCTGATTATCACGAGGTCTCAGGGCCAGCAGAGCCAGGTCCTCCAGGGACCCCTGCAACGGAGCTGCACACAAGCGAAAGGAGCAACCCCACCCCAAGGGGCAGCCTCCCTGTTTGCGCTGTATTCACAGTGGGTGCCCATTAAATGTGCGAGAAATGAACGAATCTGATTCGTGGCCCAGTCTAGGAGTGAGCGGCCGGGGACGGGGTCCGCACAGAGGAGGTGGTGGGCAGCTCCTTTGCTGGTCACAGACCCCCGGGGCCCCCTGAGACCGGGGCATTTGGGAAAGTTTGGCTTTCCTGGCCGTCGGACGCTCCGCGCTTCCGCCGAGCCCAGGGGACGCGCCTGCTAAGCCCCGGTCCCAGGCATGCACGGAGTTGGCCGCGTGTCTCACCGGGATGGCGGTGATGAAGAAGTTCCAGGGAAGGAGGGTGCCCAGCCCCAGGATAAAGAAGCTGATCCCGACCAGGTGGTAGCTGCGGACGTCGGCGAGAAGGTCACCCCGAGGACGCGCGCCCCGGCCGCCCGGGCCTCCCGCGCCAGCGAGCGGACCACAGCGCTCACGTCCCCGGCTCGGGCGGCCCCGGGAGTCGGCTGCTGGGAATTGTAGTTCAACCCGGTCTCGGCAGCCCGGGGAGCGGCTGGCGCTGCGCACGGCTACCTGGGCCCGGAACGCAGCCCACCTGGTCCCCAGCTCACCTGTCCCGCGGGGCGTCTCCTCGCGCCATGGCGGCCGCAGCGGAACCCGCCGGGACCGGGGCGGGCTGGGGGAAGCTGCTCCTGCACATGCGCCCGCCTGCGGGCGGGAACGGGCTGCGAGCCCGGCGGGCTCCCGCGGGCTAAGCTCTCCGCAAGATCCGGCCTTGGCTCCGCCCCGGGGCGGGGACTGAGAGCCGCACCCCTCCTCGCCCCCCACCCCCCACCCCCAGCTCCGCGCTGGCTGCGGGCTCCGGGGTCCGATCTGGTCCAACCTCAGGGTCTCCGGACCCCGCCGGCTCCCCTTGGCTGGAAGGCGGCCGCCGCGGAGGTCACCGCCGTGGTCACCCTCGTGGCTGGCGGGGCGCTCCCCAGATCGGAGCTCTGCAGCGGTCCCTCTGCCCTCTCTGCCCGCTCGCCCACTCCCCGGTGGGGCCGGAGCCGTGCTGGTCTGGTGCCCCCTAACGTCGGAGCCCCGGGAAGAGGCCCTCCCAGCCCCGGCGTAATCTGAGCCGGGCGCGCCCGGGAGCAGGTGCAGCCTCAGGCGGGCGGCGCCGGTCTGGCTCCCTGGCAGGCCCTGGAGAGGGCCGGGGCGGGGAGGGGGAAGCGGGAGGCCAGGCCGACCGTTCGGGTAGCCGGTCGCGCAGCCGACCCCTTGTGAAGCGCGAGCTCCCCCGGGGCATCCAGGAGGCCTTCTCGGTGGAGGTGAGGCCGGGCTGCATCCAGAGGGACCCCGGGGGTGAGCCCAGTGGCTGTGGGTGCTTAAAAGCAAACACAAGTCACCCAGACTTTGAGCGAGCGCAGTGACATCCTACCAAGTGCATTAGGATGTCGAAGGCTTTGAAAGGCTGTGAGCCGGTAATTCTGAGTTTGCTCCGACTTTCAGATTTTCTGAATGAATGCGCGTGATTCTCAGGGATGCAGGTGTAAAACCACAACTTACTTTCATAAAGAATAAAGTGTTTAAAAAGAGTTATTTATTGGAAAGGCAGAGTTGCAGAGAGGAGGAGGAAGAGGAGGAGAGAGAGGTCTTCCATCCACTGGTTCACTTCCCAAACGCCCACAACAGCCGGGAGCTGCCTCTGGGTCTCCCACGCGGATGCAGGGCCCCAAGCACTTGGGCCGTCCTCTGCTGCTTTCCCAGGCCACAGCAGGGATTGGAAGTGGAGCAGCTGGGGAGGGGGGGCAAGATGCCAGCCCCTAATGAGATTTCATAGCCCCCAGCTATGGAGGCCTCTCCAGCCACTGTGCCGGGCCTGTGTGTGGGGTGACAGCCGCATCCGGCCCCACTGCCTGCGGTGACAAGCAGGTGACTTTAGGGAGAGCAGGGACAGGGTGGAATCACACACACAAAGTTACACCTTTTCTGTTTTCTTTCCAGCCCTGGGAATGTATCAAAGCGGAAACTGTCCTGGAGGCTAAGGCATCCCCAACACCTCTTAACCTTCCTCTGGCCTCAGGGTGTCTGCTGACAATGTTATCTAAATGTAGGTTAACAGCTTTCTCTTTTGATCTGTGTTTGCAGTTTATATTTAAGGTTAAGCCTCTGCCACCAGCAGCCCCACCCCATCTCATACGGTCACCAGCTTGAGTTCCGGCTGCCCCACTTCTGATCCAGCCCCCTGCTAAGGGGCCTGGGAAAGCAGCAGAAGACGGCCCAAGTGCTTGGGCCCCTGCACCCACGTGGGAGACCCGGATGACGCTCCTGGCCGCTCCTCGCTGTGGGGGCCACTTGGGGAGTAGGTAGAAGAGCGCTCTCTCTCCTTCCTTCTTTCGCTGTAATTCTGCCTTTCAAGTAAATAAAAAATAAATCTTTTGTAAAAAGACTATTCATACCAGCCTCCTGTTTTTGATAGCAATAGAAGCTTTTTCCCCCCAGAAGGATTAAACATGGGCTCCTCCGAGGGGACGGAGTAAGTGGGCCAGCTGACCGGGCACAGCGTGGCACGAGCTGAGCAGGGAAGAGGGAAGGTTCGGGGTGCAGTGTGGCTGTTGAGGCGCTGAGCGGAGAGGGTGGGGACATTTGAGGAAGAGGTGAGGCTGTCCCGCGGCTGGGACAGTAGCACAGAGGTGGCTTCGGCTGGTGGCGCGGGAGCCTGCACAGAGAAGGGCAGGGTGGGATGGGCCGGAGGGCCGAGGAGGGCCTTTGGGTTCTATTTCAAAGGGTTCTCCGCTCCATCAGGCGTGGCCATCCTGCTCACTGCAAAGACTGTGTTGCTGTCCAGCAGCGAAATCCCTGTACCACAAAACCTACATACACATGGCAAGTTTTACCGTCAACGTGATGGCCTGAGTGTGCGGCACAGGATAAACACAACAGGACTTGCAAAAGTTCCTGGAAAAATGGAATTATAAAAGATAAGTTTCCAGCCAGCGTGGCACGGGGGCTAAGCCACTGCCTGCAACACCAGCATCCCGTAGCAGAGTCTTCTAGTCTCCGATGCTCTGCCTCCAAATCCGCTCCCTGCGCGTGTGCCTGGGAAGGCAGTGGATGATGGTCCAAGTGTTTAAGCGCCTGCCACCCAAGTAGGAGACCAGGATGGAGTTTCTGGCTCCTGGCTTCATCCTGGCCCAGCCCTGGTCATTGAGGCCATTTGGGGAAGTGAACCAGCGGATGTTAACTCTTTCTTTGTCACGCCACCTTTCAAACAAATAAATAAGTCTTTCTAAAAGGGCAAGTTTATTTCAGTGCAAATATTTCTGAGATTCATGAATTGTTTGTTCATAACATAAAATGTCTGTGGATGCTGGCATTGTGGGGCAGTGGGTTAAGCCTCTGCCTGCCATGCCGGCATCTCATGTGAGCACCAGTTCAAGTCTTGGCTGCACTGGATCTGATCCGGCTCCCTGGTATTGCACGTGGGAAGGCAGCAGAAGACGGCCCATATACTTAGGCCCCTGCACCCGTGTGGGAGGCCTGGATGGAGTTCCAGGCTCCTGGCTTTGGCCTGGCCCCGCCCAGGCTATTGCAACCATCTGAGAGTGAACCAGCAGATGGAAGATCTCTCTGTCTTTCCCTGTCTCTGTAATTCTGTCTTTCAAACCAACAGCCAATCTTTTGAAAAAGTCTGAACATTTTTGGTAATGAAATAAGAAGCATTCGGACATGGCCATGCTTAGGCACGTGCAGAAGTGGGATGCGTGGCCTCTGTTCATGAAGCCGCGTCCAATGTCGTGCTCACATCAGCCCCTTCGGGAACTCTGCTCGGCTGGCGGGACGGGATTCGGGGCAATGCAGGGAGCAGCTCTGGTGCAAGTCGAGAAGGAAAAAAGTGACCAAGGCCGGCGCCGCGGCTCACTAGGCTAATCCTCCGCCTGCGGCGCCAGCACCCCAGGTTCTAGTCCTGGTCGGGGCGCCGGATTCTGTCCCGGTTGCCCCTCTTCCAGGCCAGCTCTCTGCTGTGGCCCGGGAGTGCAGTGGAGGATGGCCCAGGTGCTTGGGCCCTGCACCCCATGGGAGACCAGGAGAAGCACCTGGCACCTGGCTCCTGGCTTCGGATCAGCGCGGTGCGCCGGCCGCGGCGGCCATTGGAGGGTGAACCAACGGCAAAGGAGGACCTTTCTCTCTGTCTCTCTCTCTCTCACTGTCCACTCTGCCTTTCAAAAAAAAAAAAAAAGTGACCAAACACAGCAAAGCCCACCTGCCCCTCTACATACTGAAAAATTTATCTGCATATTCAAACCTTATCAATAATCCATGGTGTCCATATGGAAATTGGCTTAGAGTCCTGGCTCAGAAAATTATCCAGATGGCTTTCAAAAATAAATGGCCTGGTGCTCGCTTCGGCAGCACATATACTAAAATTGGAACGATACAGAGAAGATTAGCATGGCCCCTGCGCAAGGATGACACACAAATTCGTGAAGCATTCCATATTTTAAAAAAATAAAATAAAAAATAAAAAATAAAAAAATAAATAAATGGCCTGGGGCCAGAGCTGTGCCATGCAGGATAAAGGCACCACCTTCGGCACCAGCAGGCCGTATGGGCGCCAGTTTGAGTCCCGGCTGCTCCACTTCCAATCCAGCTCTCTGCTAAGGCCTGGGAAAGCAGCAGAGGATGGCCCAAGTGCTTGGGACCCTGCACCTGCATGGGAGACCCAGAGGAAGCTCCTGGCTTCAGCCTGGCACAGCCCCAGCCATTGCAACCATTTGGGGAGTGAACCAGCAGATGGAAGATCTCTCTCACTCTTTCTCTCTCTCTCTCTCTCCCTCTGTAATGCTTTCAAATAAATAAAAATAATTTTTATTCTTATTTTTTATTAGAGGGAGACAGAGATGGACCGACAGTGGGGCAGGGGCAGGGAGAGGAGAGAGAGATCGGTCACCCCTCCAATGTCTGCAATGGGCGGGCCTGGGCCCAGCTGAAGCTCGAGCAGGAAACTCAGTCCTGGCCTCCCAGTGGGTGGCAGCGCCCCAGCCTCAACCCACCACTTGCCACCTGCCAGGAGTGGAGCTGCAGCCGGGACTCGAACCCCAGCACGCCAGGCTGGGATGCAGGCGTCTTCACTGCTAGGCCAATGCCCACCCTCGACTTTATTTTTCGTACACTTTCGGTATAGAATATGTCAGCAGACCGTATGGATATACCCCCACCCCACCCCCACTTTCCCCTTCCATCAACGTCTGGCATTGGTCTGGCACATCTGTTGCCATCAGTGAGCCGCTGTTGGTGCACTGCTGTCAACCAAAGGCCACAGCTTACAGAGAGGTTCATTCTGTGTGGTCCCTTCTCTGTCTGTCTGTTTAAAGACTTATGTATTTGAATGCCAGAGTTATAGACACACACACACACACAGAGAGAGAGACAGAGAGAGAGAGAGAGAGAGAGAGAGAGAGAGAGAGAGGGAAATCTCCCATCCGCTGGTTCACTCCCCAGATGGCTGCAATGGCCAAAGCTGGGATCTAGGAGCTTCCTCAGGGTCTCCCACGCGGGTGCAGGGGCCCAAGCACTTGGGCCATCATCTACTGCTTGTCCCAGGCCACAGCAGGGAGCTGGATTGGAAGAGGAGCACAGGATCAGCGCTGTGGTGTAGTGGGTAAAGCCACCGCCTGCAGTGCCGGCATCCCATATGGGCGACAGTTCAAGTCCCAGCTGCTCCACTTCCGATCCAGCTCTCTGCTGTGGCCTGGGAAAGCAGTAGAAGATGGTCCAAATGCTTGGGCTCCTGCACTCACGTGGGAGACCTGGAAGAAGCTCCTGGCTTCGGATTGGTGCAGCTCTGGCCATTGCAGCCATCTGGGGAGTGAACCAGCGGATAGAAGACCGATCTCTCTCTCTCTCTCTCTCTCTGCCTTCAAATAAATAAATAAATCAGGAACTGGCACCCGTATGAGATGCTGGCACCCCAGGTGGCTGCTTTACTCTCTAGGCCACAGCGCCAGTGCCCCCCCCCCCCGACACCGTTCTCTGGGTTTTGATGTATCTGTCACTGCAGTGTCACACAGTGTCATTTCAACCTCCCCCCGCCCCCACCCCGAACCCCGACACCCACTGAGACTCCACCGCCTCCACAGCTTTGCCACACAGCTGGAATCTTCCGGTCCAGACTGGCTTTCCTGGAGTCTGGGTAGCTGCGTTTCCTCAGTACCTTCGCACAGCTTGCCTCATCACCGGACGGCTTGCCGCGGTCACGTTCCCATTCACCTAGTCCGGAGTATCTTCATGGCCTCCGGTTTCTGGTGATCATAAATAAAGCCGCTATCCACGTGTGTGTAGCCAGGCCTGCAACTCATTTGGGCAAATACCCAGGAACCTCACTGCTAGGTCCTATGGTAAGACTGCTTAGTGTTGTAAGACTGCCACGCCGGCCGGCGCTGCAGCTCACTAGGCTAATCCTCCGCCTTACGGCACCAGCACACCGGGTTCTAGTCCCGGTCGGGGCGCCGGATTCTGTCCCGGTTGCCCCTCTTCCAGGCCAGCTCTCTGCTGTGGCCAGGGAGTGCAGTGGAGGATGGCCCGGGTGCTTGGGCCCTGCACACCATGGGAGACCAGGATAAGTACCTGGCTCCTGCCATTGGATCAGCGCGGTGCGCTGGCCGCAGCGTGGTGGCCATTGGAGGGTGAAACCAATGGCAAAGGAAGACTTTTCTCTCTGTCTCTCTCTCTCACTGTCCACTCTGCCTGTCAAAAAAAAAAAAAAAAAAAAAAAGAAAAAGACTGCCACGCCGGCCGGCATTGTGGTGTGTGGTGCCGGCATCCCATATGGGCGCCAGCATGAGTCCCGGCTGCTCCACTTCCGATCCAGCTCCCTGCTGTGGCCTGGGAAAGCAGTGGAGGATGACTCAAGTCCCTGGACCTCTGCACCCACGTGGGAGACCCAGAAGAAGCTCCTGGCTCCTGGCTTTGACCTGGCCCAGTGCTGCCCATTGCGGCCATCTGGCGAGTGAGCCAGAGGATAGAAGACCTCTCTCTCTGTCTGTCCCTTCTTCTCTCCCGGTTTACTCCCTGAATGCCCCAAAGGCTGGGGCTGGGCCAGGGACTACAACTCAGTGTGGGCCTCCCATGCGGATGGCCAGGCCCCACCTACCTGAGCCGTCTCCCAGCATGTGCACCAGCGGGAAGCTCCAGCTGTTCCCTATTCCACAGGGAGCAGAGCCGGGACGTGAACCCAGGAGCTCCAGCAGGGGTCGCCAGCATTCCAACCAGCACCTGACCGGCTTGGCCAAATGCCTGCCTCTCCTTTATTGCTAATTTTTTTATAACTACACGGTGATTGTACAGCTAAGCCCGAATTTGTTTGAAAAATGTTTATTATTTTTATTTGAAACACAGAGGCACAGGAAGGCAGAGACAGATGGAGAGAGATCTTCTACCTACTAATTCATGCCCCAAATGCCCGCACCAGCTGAGTCTGGGCCAGGCCTAAGCCAGGAGCCCAGGACTCAATCCAGGTCTCCCACATGGGTTGCAGGCACCCACGTACTTGAGCCAGGGTGCGCATTGGCAGGAGGCTGGATCGGGAGTGCAGCTGGGACTCAAAGTCAGGCTCTCAGATAGGAAATGCAGGGGTCCCGAAAGCCAGCTTCACCACCAAGCACCTGCCCTAAACCAGCATTTTTTTTCTTAAAGATTTATGTACTTCAAAGGCAGAGTTAAGGGGGGAAGGCAGAGACAGAGAAATCTTCCATCCACTGGTTCATCCCCAAATGGCTGCAACAGCCCTGGTCTAGGCCACACCAAAGCCAGGAGCCAGGAGCTTCTTCTGGGTCTCCCACATGGGTGCAGGGGCCCAAGCACTTGGGCCATCTTCTACTGCTCTCCCAGGCCATAGCAGAGAGCTGGATCAGAAGTGGAGCAGCTGGGACTCGAACTGGCACCCACATGGGATGCCAGGGCTGCAGGCAGCAGCTTTACCTGCTACACCACAGGTGCAGATTATGTCCAATCTTCTGCTATAAAGAATAATGTTGGTGGCACCGTGGCTCACTAGGCTAATCCTCCGCCTGCGGCACTGGCACACCGGGTTCTAGTCCCAGTTGGGGCGCCGGGTTCTGTCTGGGTTGCCCCTCTTCCAGGCCAGCTCTCTGCTGTGGCCAGGGAGTGCAGTGGAGAATGGCCCGGGTGCTTGGGCCCTGCACCCCATGGGAGACCAGGAGAAGCACCTGGTTCTTGGCTTCGGATCAGCGTGGTGTGCTGGCCCCAGAGACCATTGGAGGGTGAGCCAATGGTAAAGAAAGACATTTCTCTCTGTCTCTCTCTCACTGTCCACTCTGCCTGTCAAAAATAAATAAATAAAAAGAGAATAATGTTGCAGTGAACAATCTTTGGAAGTGTGCCATGAGCTAATTTCCTAGGGGCGGAAGCTATTCTGAGGACAGGTGCATCTACAATTTCAGCAGCCCTTGGTAACCCCACCTGGAGACCACTTCATACCTCCTGCCAGCTCGGCTGTGTGCTTTGATGCACACTGAGCCTGTCCCGGCCAGCAGGGTGTCTCAAACTTTTGTGTTCTTAACCAAACTCTAAGTAAAAAATGATGTCTTTGGGGCCAGTGTTGTGGCACAGAGGGTTAAGCTACTGCCTGTGAGGCCGGCATCCCATATTGGAGCAGCTGGTAGTCCCATGATGCACCTGGGAGAGCAGCAAATGGTGGGTCAAGTGCTTGGACCCCTGCCACCCACATGGGAGACCCAGATGGGGTTTCTGGCTCCTGGCTTTGGCCTTGCCCAGACCTGGCTGCTAAGACCATTTGGTGAGCAAACCAGTGGATGAAGATTCTCTCTCTCTATCATTCTGCACTTAAAATAAATAATCTTTTCTTAAAAAGTAATATTTATTTACTTATTTGAAGTTAGAGGAATAAAGAGGAAAGGAGAGAGAGAACTCCTATCCCCTGGTTCACTCCCCAAATGCACGCAGTGGCTCTGACTGAACTCAAACCAGAAGGCAGGACCCCAGTCCGGTTCTCCCACGTGGGTGCCGGGAACACAGCTGCTTCAGCCATCCCCTGTTGGTGATCGATGCTGGCAGGAAACTGGAGTTAGGAGCCGGGATTTGAACCAGGTAGGGATGTGGGATGTGAAAGTCAGCCACTCGCCTGTCCCTGAGTTTGCCATTTTTATATGTCAAAATCATCGATACTGGTAACTTTATGTGGCTCACATGAAGGTATTCTAGTTTCTCATATGATGGGCAGAGAAACAGCGAATGAGCTGTCATCCACTGTTTCACTCCCCCAAACCCCACCACGGTCCTGAGCTGGGTCAGAGTCAGGGTCAGGGTCAGGGTCAGGGCCAGGGCCAGGAGTCCAGACCGCAACCCAGGTCTCCTATGAGTGTGTCGGGAACGCAGGAACCCAACCACGAGCCCTCTGCTGCCTCTCAGGTGCGCACCAGCAGGAAGCTGGAGTCGGGAGCCGGAGCTGACTTTGATCACTGCCAAGTTTATCCAGCGTACGACTGCGCTATTTCCCCTCCCATAAAGCAGGGCGAGGCTGGGCCCTCCCGCCTGGGGGGACTGTCCAGGTCCGGCGTCCGCACCTCGTCTGGAATTCTGGAGTGAGGGTTCGTGTGTTCCCCCCTGTTGATGCAGTTATGTACTTTTATCCGCATGCACTCATGTGCAGACGTGTCTGGAGCCAACGTTGGTGCCAAGAGGTCTTTCCAGCCGGCGCCGCGTCGCTGTGCCCTGCTTGAGGATTTTCGGCTTTCCGGCTTGGGCTCCCCCCGCCCAGCCCCGCGTCGGCCATGCTGCCTCCCTGCCAGGAACCCGCTCCGGGCTCCGCGCGCGGCCCGCTCCCGCCCTGCGAGCGCGCGCCAGGTTTTCTGTTCTCGTCTGAAAACGCCGGCCCCTCCCGAGCGGGTTCCTTCGTGAGCCGGCGCCCTCGCCCACCCATGGCCTCCCCGCTGCCCCCAGCTCGGGTCTGCGCAGGCGCGGGCGCTGCCTGCTACCCACAAGGCCCTGCCTCCTCTTTCCCAGCCTGCCTTGCGGGTGGGCGTGTCCAAGCGCTAAGTCGCCTGCAGTTTTGTTGTTTTTTCAAAGATTTATTTATGGATTGTGAGTGAGTTACAGAGAGAGGGAGAGAGAGAGAGAGGGAGGGAGAGAGAGGGAGGGAGGGAGAGAGAGGGAGGGAGAGGCAGGGAGGGAGAGGTCCCCCCATCCGCTGGTTCACTCCCCAATGGCCACACGGCCAGGGCTGGGCCAGGCCAGAGCCAGGACGGGAGCTTCTTCCCGGGCTCCCACGGGGTGCAGGGGCCCAGGCGCTCGGCCCGCGTCCGCTGCTCTCCCAAGCGCGTTAGCAGGGAGCCGGATGGGAAGCAGAGCGGGACTCCTGCGTGCGGGGTGCCGTGTCACAGGTGCAGCGCCGGCCCCTCCAGTGCAGTTTGGAGGGCACGTGCGGCCCGCCTGCGCGGGCCTCGGCTAGTCCCATGCGTGCTCCGCTCCGCCAGGCCTCGGCCCACCCGAGAGCTGCAGCGGCGTCGCCTGGGCTCAGGGATGCTGCGTGCAATGGCGTGCGGCGGAGCTTCCGCCGCGTGGCTCCCACCCACCAGTCAGAGGACAGCGCGGGCATCTCTGGGGTCAGCAGCCACGCCCACCCCAGTGGGACTCCTTCCAGTTCAGCGCAGCTGCTTTCAGAGGCACGAAGCGGGAAACAGGGACAGCTTCCAGTGCGGGCCCAGCACCCGCGTGGGAGACCCGGATGCAGCTCCAGGCTCCTGGCTTTGGGCTGGCCCGGGCCTGGCTGTTGTGGGCATTTGGGGAGTGAGCCAGTGGACAGATCTCTCTCTCTCTCTGTCAAATAAATCAAATGAATAAATAAAGCTAATGTAATCAAAGCAGTGGAGTATGGCTTGGCCGTGAACAAATCAATCTGAGTCCCAAACAGATCAGTCACGTGCAGGGAGCTCTAAGTGTTATACGGAGCGAGGGTCACTCTGGCGTGCGCTTTCATCACCTTTGCCGAGTGCATAGGTCACGAAAGCGCGACGCAACGCATCAAGCACAGTTCCAGCGCCCAGGGAGACCCTCACCCGCTCCACTGTGCAGTCAGCGCCTCTTCTTAACCCCACACCCTTCCAAACACCTGCTCTGCCCCCCCCCCCCCCCCGGACGTCTCCCTCTGCCAGTGTGGAGGCTCTGGGGTCTGGCTGCATTCACTTAGCATCATGCATCTGACATTGAAATGACATTTGGGTCATACTTTTTTTTTTTTTTTTTTTTTTTTTTTTTAAGATTGATCTATCTGTTTGGAAGGCAGAGTCACACCGGGAGGGAGAGACAGAAAGAGAGAGAGAGGTCTTCTGTCTGCTCATTCCCTCCCCAAATGGTCACAATGGCCATGACTGGGCCAGGCAGAAGCCAGGAGCCCAGAGACTCCTCTGGGTCTCCCATGCGGGCCATCTTCTGCTGCTTTCCCAAGCACATTAGTAGGGAGCTGGATTGGAACTGGAGCAGCTGGGACATGAACCGACGCCCACATGGGATGCTGGTGTCACAGGCAGCGGCCTTACCCGCTGCACCACGGTGCTGGCCCCCTAGGTGTTGTGTCTTCGATCAGAGGCCCGGGATGCCTGTCCCATCAGCAGCGCCAGACAGCAAGAAGTTCCAGAAGCTGCTGAAGTCACGTTAGGAAGATCTCAGAAGCCAACTTGCAGAGGCCGACTGGGGGTGACCGGAGCTCCAATGTGAACACGGTTGTATAGGATGGAACCCAGCAAGTCAGGCCATCGTGGCACAGTGGTGTCGCTTCATTTTATTTCTAATTGACAAATAATAATCCTATGTATGTATGGGGCATGATATGATGTTTCTGTACATGTATACATTGTGGAATGATAAAACCAGGGTAATTAGCATATCTACAAGAATAATTTTGAAAAGGTTTATTTATTTGAAAGGCAGAGTGACAGAGAGAGGGAGAGACAGAGAGGTCGTCCATCCCATGGTTCACTCACCAAATGAAGGCAACAGCTGGGGCACTTAAAAGCATTTGGCTTCTCCTCACATACAATTTATTAAGCACAAAGAGATAAGCTTTATAGTGGAGAAATTTAGAAGCTCGGCCTTAACCAAGTATCAAGGTGAAAATCACGAGTAATAACACATTGCTATCATGTACTCAAGCGTGGAGCTGGACTCACCAGACAGAGGAGGCACAAAGCCTGGCGGGTCTCCTTGGATTTTATTTATTTTTAATCTTTTGTTGTTTATTTTTATTTATGGGGAAGGGAGAGAGAGAGGAGAGAGAGAGAAACCTTCCATATGTTGATATACACCCCCAAAACACACAGCAGCCAGGGCTGGGGCAGACCGAAGCCCAGGCGGAATTCAGTCCAGGTCTCCCAGGGGCCCAAGCATGTGAGCCATCTCCTGCTGCCTTCCAGGGTGTGCGTTAACAGGAAGCTGGACTTGAACCTGAACCCACGCGCTCTAACGTGGGATGTGGGCATCCCAAGCAGTGACTAATCACCACACCAAGTGTCCACCCTCACCGGGGGTCCTGATGGCGGCCATGGGCCGTCCCCTATGTCACAGCACAGCTCTAAGGATGTGGAGTCTTTCACGCATGGCTTGGTGCCCCACGGAGGGCGACGGGAGCTGGCCTGGGTCCTGCCTCTGCCACGTGAGGACGGAGCGTCGAGGGCCCTGTCTGGGAAGGGGAGACTGAGCCCTCACTGCCCACCAAATCTGCGACTGCCTTGGTCCTGGGCCTGGGCCTCCTGGCACCCATGACAGTGGGACACACATTTCTTTTACTTATAAAATACCCCATCTGGGATATTTCATTGCAGCTGCACAAATGGGCTAGCAGGGACCCACGTCTCTGAGGGTCCTGCTGTCGGCAGCACCCAGCCCGCGACCGATGGCAGGTCACGCTCCGCAGCCCCAGCCATCCCTGCGTAGTGGACACGGGGGCAGCAGGTGCCGGGTCTCTCAGCTCACGGGTCTCCAAGGCACCAGGGGAAGGTCTGGCTCGTTTTCCCGGCACGAGGGACGTGGATTCTGCACACAGGAAATTGAGGTGGTGTTAGCCGTTGGGCTTGCGCACCAACGCCCCGCTCCAGCCCACGGGGAGCCACCTTGTGCCGGTGCCACCGGGGCCTTGCGGGCGGCGGCGCTGACAGCACGCGCTCTGGCCCTCTGGTTTGAACGTGCCCTCCTGCATCCAGGCGTCAGGAGCTGAATCCCCGTGCAGCCCTGCTTCTTGAGGGGTGGTTAGGTCACCAGGGGTGTGCCCGCCTGCGTGGCTTCGTTATCCGGGAGTGGGCTTGTTAGCAGAGTGAGCTCAGCCCCTGTCACTCTCCAGCTCTTCCACCCACTGCCACTTCCTGCCTTGTCAGCAAGATCCTCTTCTCCACCACTCTTTTTTTTTTTTTTTTTTTTTTGACAGGCAGAGTGGACAGTGAGAGAGAGAGACAGAGAGAAAGGTCTTCCTTTGCCGCTGGTTCACACTCCAATGGCCGCCGCGGCTGGCGCGCTGCAGCCGGCGTACCGCGCCGATCCGAAGGCAGGAGCCAGGAGCCAGGTGCTTCTCCTGGTCTCCCATGTGGGTGCAGGGCCCAAGCACTTGGGTCATCCTCCACTGCACTCCTGGGCCACAGCAGAGAGCTGGCCTGGAAGAGGGGCAACCGGGACAGAATCCGGCACCCCGACCGGGACTAGAACCCGGTGTGCCGGTGCCGCAAGGCGGAGGATTAGCTTAGTGAGCCGCGGCGCCGGCCCTACACTCTTTTTTTTAATTAAAAAAAAAATCTGTTTAAAATTCAGAAAGTCATAGACAGAGATCTTCCACCTGCTGTTCACTCCCCACGTACTTGCAACAGCCAGGGTTGGCCGGCCACATCCAAGAGCCCAGATCTCCATCCAGGGCTGCCACGTGGGTGCCAGGATGTGACCAGCAGGAAGCTGACACAGAAGCAGAGGAGCCAGGACTCGAACCAGGCACGCTGATACCCCGGTGCTAAAGACCTGCCCTTTGCCCTCTGTCTAATCCCCAGCCCTGGAGTTTCCACTCCCGACCCTGCTGTACTTCTCCTCCCACAAGCTCGGGGACATGTCCTCGCACATCGTGGCTCCCCGTCTGGAGTGTGAGCCCCGCAGGGGTGCAGATCTTCGTGCGGCTTGCACGTCACTGTGTCCTCGGGGACGCGGGTGGGACCCAGCAGGTGTCTGCCCGGTGGATCAGTGTGCGACGTTTTCCCCCTCGATGACGGCGAGTTCTGTTCGTGTGTGATGCTGACGGTGGCTCTCTGTCTCCTTGGGATCCGGGGCCTTGGAGAATGGTCTCCCCCCATCCTTCACGCCACCCCCTGCTTCTCCTGCGACGGGCCAGCCTATGAATTTCTTATGTATCTATAAAGGCCATTCTGTAGTTCAGAAAAATGAGGCACTGTGTCTTTCTTTAAAATTTTATTTATTTATTTATTTATTTATTTGAAGGGCAGAGAGAGAGAGAGGTCTTCCATCTGCTGGTTCACTCCCCAGATGGCTGCAGTAGCCGGAGCTGTGCCAATCTGAAGCCAGGAGCCAGGAGCTTCTCCCGGGTCTCCCACCCGGGTGCAGGGTCCCAAGGACTTGGGCCATCTTTCACTGCTTTCCCAGGCCACAGCAGAGAGCTGGATCTGAAGTGAAGCAGCCGGGACTCGAACCTGAGCCCATATGGGATGCCGCCACTGCAGGTGGTGGCTTTACCCACCATGCCACAGCGCCAGCCCTGGTACTGTGTCTTTCATATTTTCCTGTCCAATTATTTTCTCTATTCATTGGTAATGACAGTTACCTTGCATTGCATTATAAGTTGTTCCTGTCAATCATTTCACGGTGTTCTGTTTTAGGAATGGACACAACACTCGATTCCAGCCAATTTTGTAGGGGAGAGCACTGGCCAGGATTCTGGCAGGACACAGGTGCTGCACTGAAAAATAGAACAACGGGGCCAGCTACAAATACGCGGCTTCACTCGAAAGGCAGAAAAGCAGAGAGGTCTTCCATCTGCTGGTTCACTCCCCAGATGCCCGCAACAGGCAAGGCTGGGCCAGGCTGAAGCCAGGAGCCTGGAGCTCCACCCAGGTCTCCCACGTGAGTGGCATCGACCCAGGTACTGGAGGCGTCATTTGCTGCCTCTGTGGGTGCATTAACAGGAAGCTGGAATCCGCAGCAGACCTGGGACTGAAACCCAGGCCTCCCGAATGCCAGCCCCAGAGATGTGGGTTTGGAGAAACAAGGGGCCGGCCATCAGCATCGTGGGCCATCCCATGCCCAGCCTGACCCCAGGGAGGGGGCTGCGTGGAACTCTGAGCTTTGAGAGGGGAGCACCCAGGGGCAGTGACACAGCTCAGCCACACACACACACACACACACACACACACACACACGGCGTGAAGCGACCAGAGAAGTGGGGTGCAGAGGGGAAACGTCCAGCCCCGGGGAGTCTTAGGGAGAAACTAGGAACAGAAAGACCCGCGCTCTCTTCCCCTCTGATGTTGTCCCGGAGTGGAGCTCCCGCTGAAGAAGCCTGAGCGAGAGGTGGGCTGGGGCGTCCCCCTCCGCCTCACCGGGCCTCGGCCGGCCGGGGGTTCTGCACACGGGCGCCCCCTGCTGGTACCTTGGGCTGGTTTCTGGCCCTTGCAACTGAACACGGGCTGCTAATGAAGAAAGTTCTAGAGTTCGTTTTTGTGTTCATGGAAGGCACCTGTGAGACCTAATAATAAAATTCATAACCCATGAAGCACACGTGGGTGACATTACAGAGCAGGTGCTTATCCCACTGGTCCCGACATCAGAGTACCTGGGCCCCCACTTCCCAATACCTGGCTTCAGTTCCCAGCTCCAGCCCCTGACCCCAGCTTCCCGCCAATGTAGACCCTGGGAGGCAGCAGGGATGGCTCCAGTAACTGGGTTCCTGTCACCCATGTGGGAGACCTCAGCTGAGTTCCTGGCTCCCAGCATTGGCCCTGTTAGCTCCTGCCACTGGGTGCCTTGTCTCTCTGCCTCTCAAATAGTTAACTAAGTGGTTGCTCCACTTCCGATCCAACCCTCTGCTATGGCCTGGGAAAGCAGTGGAAGATGGCCCAAGTCCTTGAGCTCCTGCACCCACGTGGGAGACCCAGAGGAGGCTCCAGGCTCCTGGCTCCAGATCGACACAGCTCTGGCTGTTGCAGCCAACTGGGGAGTGAACCAGCGGATGGAAGACCTTTCCCTCTCTCTCTCTGCCTCTG
This sequence comes from Oryctolagus cuniculus, assembly GCF_051225735.1. Classification (NCBI taxonomy): domain Eukaryota; kingdom Metazoa; phylum Chordata; class Mammalia; order Lagomorpha; family Leporidae; genus Oryctolagus; species Oryctolagus cuniculus. The sequence goes on along the minus strand of NC_142867.1, from coordinate 5,376,719 downwards.
CCTCATAAATCTTTAAAAAAATATTCTTAGCTTTGCCAGTGGAAACCAGAAGTGTGCAGGGAACTTTCCCACAGTGTTGCAGTGGATTCGTTCTGAGAGGAAGAGCGTGGTGGGGGCAAGAGGCACGGAGTCACCACACAGACCCCGGGATTCGGGTGAAAGCAGGCCAGAGGCAGGCTCATTTATTTCAGTTGGTACAGCAGCTTATATAGCCAAGGCAGCCAATCTGGTCAAGTGGTGGTTTATGTCCTAACCAATCACAGCCTGTTACCAGGCAGTTTCTGAAACCATCCAATCACAGCCTGTTGTCAGGCTGCACTGTCATGTGGTTTCCGAAGCCCTCCAATCACGGCCTGTTGCCAGGCAGTTTCTGTTGTCAGTGGCCATCTTGGCATGGCCTTCTCATTCCACCACATTTCCCCCTTTTCGTTTTTGAGCAACAGGAGGCATGATTCTTGGCCATACCATTGTTGATCCCGTTTCCATGTGGTCTCCATATGCGGCTGTGCCTGTCTTAGGTTGCCCCCCAGGGGATCTTACCCGTCATTGACTAACCAGCGTCAAAACGAGAGACCACAGGAGTGCTTGCTCAGATGGGGGTAGGAATGAGGAACAATGGTAATCAGGAATGGCTTGACCACACGCAGGCTGTGGGCCATTTGAGTGGCTGACCAGAGCTGGTGGGGTATAAAGCAGTAACGGATGTGGCTATGGGCAGTTTCTCAGGGTAGGATGATAGGGCAGGTGCGTCTGCTAACAAGGCAGACTCTCATCTTGTTCAGCTGGTTCTGGTTGGCTGTCAGTTGCAGGCTTGATGTTCCTGGCTGGTACCCAAATGGGCTGTCCCGCATTCTCTGGAAAGACACAAGCATACCCTCGGCCCTTGGTTAGCAGAGGGTGTGGTCCCTTCCATTCTCCTGTCAGGGGGTCTTTCCACCTAACCATAGGGGCAGGGGTTTGGGATGGAAAGGATCCCCAGTGTTTATAAGCTGGGCTGATCCCTTGGGAATCAAAACTAAGAAAATTGATAGTGAAAAGGACCTCAGTCAAAGCAAGCTGTGGGTCTGGGGGCATATGATTGTTTTTCTGTCTTTGTAAGAGATCTTTAATCATCCTATGAGTTCTTTCAATGATTGCCTGTCCCTGTGGGTTGTATGGGATACCTGTGGCAGACTGTATGTTCCAGGATTTCAGGAAGGAATTAAATTCCTGTGATGTATACGCTGGCCCGTTATCAGTCTTTATGGTCCAGGGGACACCAAGGACCAGCATGGCTGATTTCACCGCCTTTATCACATTGCTTGCTGACATATGAAATTTTTGGTATAGAATACGGGCTTGTTCTAGGTGTCCAATGGAAGCCATGTTGCAGGAGATAAGACGATCAACCTTTCTGTTGCCTTGGAAAATAAAGCCAGGTAACCCAGTATGTGATCTTACGTGTGAGATATACCATGGGTGTTTTCTGTTCTCAGCTCTTTAAGTGTTGTGAACATCTGATCAATTGGCTTATTAGTTCAGTTAAAGACTGCAAAAGGGATCATCTTTGCAAATACCTGTACTGAGTATTTGCTGTCAAAAATATATTTACCGGTCCATCCTAAGGAGTAGAACTTTCACTATTGCCCTTATTTCTCCCAACTGTACTGATCCTCCGTGGGGGTCTACATGGATCCTATCTTCTTCTGTTGAGGATTTGATCACTATTCCAACCAGTGACTTGTTGGCCTCCATAAACACACACAGTGCCATGGGTATAGGTTGATTAGCAGGGAAAGCATGTTTTGGATAGTCTATTTCTAACGTTTGTAACAAGTGTCTGGAGTAGCCTGTCCACTGGCAGGTGATTGTCAACCTGTCCTGGGAAATTTATCATTAAAGTTTGAAAGAGCGTGCTATTCTGCATCAATGTGGACAGTTCTAATTGTGATAGTGGTAGAACCACTATGTCTGGCTCTGTGTTAAATATCTTGTTGGCATAATATCTTAATTTAAGTCCCATCATAAGGAGGGCATCTACTTTGTCAACTATTTTACATCACTCGCTCCAGGCTGTGTGCACCCAAAAAAGTGGTCCGTGTTGTTGCCAAATAACTCCTAAGGGGGCCCTGAGGGTAGATATGGTTATGGCAAATAGAGGCACCCGAGGGTCATATCTAAAGGTTTTAAAATGTGACAACTGGGTGTTGATCTTTTCTATAGTGGGTTTGGCTGCTGGTGTCCATGTGATTTTTGAAGAAGGGCTGTTCCCCTCAGTCAGTAAATCGTGTAACAGTCTAAGTTCTGCAGGTGTTAGGGGAAGGAAGGGCTTCAGCCAATTGATAGGGCACATAGTTGCTGATGTTCATTAAGTGAGTATTTATGCTTGACTTTTAGGTTTGGGCCCATTGGAGATATATGGGAGGAGATTTGATAAGCCAGGAATTGAAAGGGAGGAAAATGTTGTACCTTTTCTGCGGCAATAGACAAACCCAGGAATTGTAAATGTCTTACTGTCTCACTTAGACAGGCCTTCAGAGTTGCTGCATTCTCGTGAGCAAGTAAGATCACCCACACAATGCATGACCAAGCTCTGATCTTCAAGTGTGCTGCTCGCATGGGAACCGTGTCTTTGGCAAATGGCTGGGCTATTTTTCAGGCCTTGTGGGATACTGTCCACTGGAATCTTTTTGCAGGGAGCTGGGAATTGGGCTCCCAGACTGTAAAGGCAAAGTAAGCCTTATCCTGCTCTGCAATGGGAATGGAGAAGAAGCAATCTTTGATATCAATGGTAGCTATGTGGTCTCCGTTAGGAATGGCCCCTGGAGGGGGAATGCCAGCCTGGAATGTTCCCATCTTTTTTATATTTTTGTTAATAGCTCTCAAATCCTGTAGTAGCCTACATTTTCCCTGTTTCTTTGGTATCACAAAAGTGGGTGTGTTGTAAGGGCTAGTGGAGGGCTCTATGTGTTCCTTTTCCAATTGTTCCTGCACCAATTCTCTAAGGATGCCAAGTTTGGGTTGTATTATTGACCACTGCTCTAGCCAGATGTTTCCTGTTTTTTTTTTTTTCCCATTCAATGGGGATTGGCCTGTCTTTTGTATGAGGTGAGCAGTGGCCCCTAGAATTGGGGGTGAATCTTACTTGTAGGCTCTCCATTAAAGTTGTTGGCTTGTGGAGATTTGTGATCCGTGGTTAGGACCGTTTGCATGTGTGAGAGCACATCTCTCCCCCATAAGGTCGTGGAAACCTCAGCAATTAGTGGAAAGATGGTTCCCGCATCTCCATTGTCCTCTCTCCACGTTACAGGCGTGATGACCTGACCAGCCAATTTTTAATCCTCCACACCTTGGAGGTCGGGCCCGGGCGCTGTCTTCCAATGTTGCATTTTTCTTGCAGCCCTAGCTTTTAAGACAGTGGCATCTGCCCCCATCTCAGTTAAACCCACAAAGGCAATGCCATCTGAGTATAGGGCCAATTTTGGCCTCAGATTGAAGATAGGCATTGACCAGTTAACGGTGGTGGGACTCCCTCTTGCTGGGCTGAGGGCCGCCCTATGGGAGTTTAAAGGCTTGATCTTACAACCTTTGGCCCAATGAAAGCCTTGTTTACATCTGGGACACAGCCTTTTGGGCTGGCCCCGTCTGTCAGCGTTTGGGCAGTTTTGCTGTAGGTGTCCCGTTTCCTGACATCCCCAACAAGCTGGGGAGTCATTAGACTTCCTTGTGTTCAGTGTGTTAATGGCTGCAGTCAGGGCCTGTATGGGAGTATCGGCAGGGTTGACCTCCTTTGTGGCTGCTATCCATGTAGAAATGTCTTCAGTACGGACGGGGGCGATTGCAGCTTTTGCCTCCTTGGTAGCACCTTCCCAAACTAATTGTTTGACCAAATTGTCTTGATCGGGGCCAGGCGGTAATCTTTTCTCTACTGCCTCCAAGACTCTGGCGAGGAAATCAGGGAACCATTCGCCTGGGCCTTGAACTAGGTTTCTAAAGAGCTGACTATAATTAGGGGGATTTATATTTTTTAAGGCCCTAAGTGCCGAATCTCTGACCTGATCAAAATAGGCAACTACTCCAATGCGGGCCTGTTCCTGAGGATATATGTAGGTGCCGCGGCCTGTAAGCTCATCAGAGGTCACTGCTATTCCATAGGCAGCATCATTCCTTGCCACAGTTTCAGCCTCTTCCTGAGAGGAGGCTTTCCACTGTAAGAACTGGGGTCTCGACAAACACGCTTTGAGCAGTGCAACCCAGTCAAAATGAGTTTGAAGGGTCACTGCCCATGCTGTGAGCACCTGTTCAAAGTAGGGCGAGTCGGGGCCTGACTCCCGAGAAGCCTTGTTTAGCATAGTGAGGTCACTTATGGGCGTTGGGATCCAGGGCCTGAATCCTGTGTCCGCTCCTACATTGACGGCAAACATGCGGGTGGGATGGGTCTAGCAGTTGCCCTGAGAGCCTGGATGGGGATGTCAAAACGTGGGTCACTTCTGCCCGGGGACTGCCACAAATGTGGGGATCCTCACTGGGTGTGGGTGGGATGACCTCGCATGGGTTATTATTAACTGGAGGTCGTCTAAGTTCATCCCACAGGTATGTGGGGGTGGCTGACCAGGCATTGCTGCGTTGTCTGCTGTCATGTCATTGTCACCGTGGGAGCTCTCTCTCCCTAAGTCATCAACTGTTGCCTGTGAGACAGACACCTGGAGTGTCAGGCTCTTAGCACTCACAGATTCACTGTGTTTAGTAATCTGTGTGGGCTGCTGAGAGGGGGGTATCTCTCCCACGTCTGAGCGCTTAAGAGCGGCACGCCACGCCAACTCTAGTCAAAGGAAAGACACGCACAGCACTGCTGCCAGAACAAAGCAAATTCCTAGCCCTCAGCGGCTGATGGCATTCTGCAGGGTTCCCTACGTTAGACGGACAGTGGTGTGTCAGGTCGTCCGTATGTCCTGTGCTTAGTGGGGGACTTCCTTGGTTCCTTAGGTCAAGCCGTGTGCCCACACGGTGACTCCGGGGCGTCACCTCTCTCAAGTGAGGGAAGATGACTTGGTCACGAATTCTGGGAATGATCAGTCCCTTATGTGAATTTGCCGGGCGAACCCAAAGTAAAAGGGGGAGCCGAGAAGCGACATAAGCTTCTGGGCGGTGTGTGCCTAACCTGGGGTCACTTAGACCGAGGACAAGGACAAGGAAAGGGGCGTAGGAGGGGGTTCTGTGCTCACCTCACAGAACCGGACAGCACACAAAACACTGAGGGGCCTTCTTGCTGAAATCCAGGGGGGACCTCACCGAGTCCGACACACTGTCTCTCTCAGTCACGTTGGCGCCAGATGTTGAGGTGGATTTGTTTCTGGGAGGAGGAGTGTGGTGGGGGCAAGAGGCATGAAGTCACCACACAGACCCCGGCAGTCGGGTGAAAGCAGGCCAGAGGCGGGCAGCCCACACACTCATTTATTTCAGTTGGTACAGCTGCTTATATAGCCAAGGCAGCCAATCCGGTCAAGGGGCGGTCTATGCCCTAACCAATCACAGCCTGTTGCCAGTCACGCTCTGTTGCCAGGCAGTTTCTGAAATCATCCAATCACAGCCTGTTGTCAGTCAGGCTCTGTTGTCATGTGGTTTCCGAAGCCATCCAATCACAGCCTGTTTCCAGGCAGTTTCTGTTGTCAGTGGCCGTCTTGGCATGGCCTTCTCACCTTCTCATTCCACCACACCACGGGTCTCAGATGGCCAACCCGGATGCCTTCCTGTCCAGGCACAGACAGGCTCAGTGTACACGGCCTTGTGAGAGCGATGCTGCGGTGCTGGCCAGTCCCGGGAGACAGGCCCCCCAGGTCGCGTTTGGGGACGTCAAAACGTGGGTCACTTCTGGATGGGCTTTTACAGCCGTTTCATAATGGCCGTGGCGTCAGGAAGGTCTCCCGGGGCTGTGCCCGGCTCCCCCGGCCTTGACTCCCCGTCAGAGGCCTGGGCTGCACCTGCCTGCCTGCAGCCTCCCACAAACCGCTTCACTGCTCTGAGCCTCAGCTTGCTCATCTGTAGAATGGGCATGACTTTAATTCGCACTGCCTCGCTCATCTCAAGGGAATGAGAGGCAAACCCAAAGACACCATGGCTCCCCAGCACCTTCCACACCGTCGCGCGTGGCTCTGCCCCTTGCTGCTGTGGGAACTCAGGAAAAGTTGCCACGAGTGGCAGCCTCGCCTGCTCTCGCCTGTAAAACGGCAAGAATAATATTCTGCACTGCAGAGTGGCCGCGATCCCGAAAGGAAGCGTCGCGGGAGGAGCGCCCAGCCCTGTGCCTGCCCTCCACGTGGACTACGATGTAGCTAGAGGCCGCAGTTTTTATTAAGATTCTTGCGTGGCCTGCGGAGTCCTTCTGTGCAATTCCCCTCGCGAACGCCAGAGGGCGACCTAGACGGCAGCACGCCCGCCACACGCACCCCGGGCGCAGCGCCGTCGTCGGCCGCGCGGTGGCGCTAGGCCACAGACGGTGCGCTCCCCGCAGCGCAGAGCGCACGCCGTCGCCATGGAGCCGTGATGCGGGCGAGGGGCGGGGGGCGGAGGGAGGGAGGCCCCGGTGACGTCCGCGCTGCTCGCGGCCCCGTCTCCTGCGGCCTCCCGCTCCTTGCCTATTTTGGAAGAGATGCTGATGCGCGCGCGCTGGCGCCTTTTTAAGGCAACCGGCGGAGTGGCGGCTCCGCCAGAGCCCGCGCGCTGCCCCCGCCCCCGAGCGGCGAGCCCGGCGCGGGGCCCGGGCCCGGGAGCCCCCGGCGGCGTCCGCCCCATCCCCCGCCCCTAGTGCCCTCGGCCCCCCGTGGGCCCCCTCCGGCCGCCGGGACACGAGGGTGGGGGGCTGCCCCGCGCCCCTCGCCCCCTCCCCCTAGGAGCCCCGCGAGGAAGTTCGGGGACCCTCTCTGGACCAGGTGAGGACGGCAGCAGCCTCGGGGCTCCCCGGGACTCGGAGCCCACCTGTCTTCAGCCCAGCCCTCACCTTGCTCCCCTCGGGCCCAGTCTGGAGCCAGATCACGACCCTAGGGAAAACCGGTCCACCCTTCTCCTTAAACTGGAGCCTGCGGGAAGAGCCGTGATTGGCTCGGGCCAGTGGCCACTTCCCGGACAAGCAGGGGCCAGAGCCCGGTGGGGGGCCGGGGAGGTCAGTCCCCTGGGCCTCAGTGGTGAGGGGAGCTGGCACAGGGACCTCCCTGGCCCTGTCCCGCACCCCAGGGCGCCCGGCGGCCTCCCCCCGACCCAGTGCGCTTCGGGCTCGATGGCCACCCGGACAAACTCGAGGATCCTGTGGACGCCGTCACCGACCAGCCGCTGTGCCCCGCTCTGCTTCCATCGAAGGCTTCCTGCAGCCCGGCTGCTCTCTGGAACCCCACTTTGCCCAGACGTCAGAGTGTGCACCTCGGGGTGGAGGTGTGGCTGCTGGGCCCCTGCAGGGGCTCCGTGGACCCAGCCCCCCGGAAGCCTGCGTTCTCCCTCCATCTCGGGATGTGCCCAGGAGCGCTGGGAGGTGCCTGGCGTTCCCAAGGAGCTGTGGGGGGGGGGGGTCTGGACGTCTCTGGGCCCCTGCTCTGGACGAGGACTGGGGATCCAGAGGCGGACCCGATCCAGCCCAGCACCTGCGGGCTCCGTGTCTGCGACAGCTCGCCCTGGAGCCTTGAATGGCACTTGCCAAGGACACCGTAGCCAGGCGGAGCACAGATGCGCAGGAGTGGAGACTGAGGCACCCTCGGTGAGACACGATTCGCCAAAGCCACACGGCAGCCCGGGGCCACGCCCCCAGCCCCGCCTCCTGCCCGGCACCTAGACCAGGGCTCAGTCCTCGGTCAAGTTCCCTGCGCCAGGAGCCAAGGACCTGGTGCGGTGGCCGTGTTGGCTGTGTCCCTTGGTCACCTCCTCCCCTGCTCTGATGACCTCTCAGGGGCCCCCACTCCAGCCCTGGGTCTGGGGTCCTCAAGCCCGGCCCTGGGGCCCCTCCGTGTCTGGCTGGGAGACCCCGGTGAGGGGCGTCTGCCTCCCGCCAGATGGAAGCCAAGGATGACAGCCACAGGCAGTGTGGACGACTTTGAGGATGCCCTGGGGGTCTGTCTCCTGCACCGCGGAGCCCACCGGAGCCCTCCCACGGTGAGTCCCCTGCTGCACTCGGCACCGACAGTGAGAGTGGCCGCTGCGGGCTGGTGTCCCCGCGCCCCTGTCTGCACACGGCCCAAGGTGGCTCTGCTCCCCGGGGCTGAGGCCTCAGGCCTCCGGGAGACTTAGGCCTACGTGGGCCTGGAACTGGGCCTCAGAGTGCCGGGCGCTGGCCTCAGAGATGCTGGGCGCTGGAGGTGCCCTGGCCCTCTGCAGAGAAGGGGCTGTGTGGGGACGCCCCCCACAACAGGAGGCTGGTAGCAGGGCAGGACTGGAGCCCACGGGGCCTGAGCGCCCCCCCAGCCCGGGACTCCTGCCGCCTCCTGCACGCTGACCCCCGATGGAGCCCACTCCCCTTCTCCCTGCACCCTCCACACCTGTCTGGGCCTCAGGAGCTCCCATGCCCCTGGAAGGAAGAGCCCCCTCCAAAGCCTCCTGGCACCCCTCCCCCACACACTTCCCGGTTCCAGAAGCCACCCCACCCCTGGGCTGCAACCCCTGCCCCCGCTTCCTGCGCCGGGGTGGGGGTCCTTGTTCTCCCTGCCCTTGGGGGTCTCTTCCCCCTTTCTCCTAGGCTCAGGCTTTCTGGTCATCTCTGATCACCGGCCTCTAACAGTCTCTCTGGGGGCCGCCCACCCTGTCCACTTCCCCGGGTGGGGGTGTCCCCTGAGGAAGCCCCTCTGTTGGCCCAGGCAGTGGGAGGAGTCACAGGTGCTGTGAGCTCTGACTGAGAGGCTGGCGTAGCAGGCGCGGGTGAGGCTGCGTCTGGCTGTGGCCTCCGTCGCAAGGTCGTGCACGTGACACAGGGAGACGCTGGAGGCGGGGGCCTCGCGCGGCCGAGGCGTTGCTGGGCACGAGGGGAAGGCAGGAGGCGCCACCAGGAGGGCATCTGGGTCACGGGAGTCACAGGAGCCAAGGGGCCGCTACCCTGCGGCAGGAAGTGGTTAGACGGCTTCCAGAAACCTGCTGAGGGACCTTGGCTGCTGAGCCCGTGGGGCCTGGCCTGGGCTCTCCACCCCTGACCTGGGGGAGCGAAGTGGATGCCTGCTGATGGCCAGGGAAGGGCTTCCCAGGGACCCCAGCCAGGCCTTTAGCACCCCGTGTCTCCCTCCACTCCCCCCCCCCCCCGTCGTCTCCACCCTCCTCTTTGGAATGGCTGCACCCCTGCCTGGCCTAGCCCATAGGTGGCTCAGAGCAAGCCAGCCCCAGGGCTGTGGGGGGAGGCCCTGCTTCCACACTGGCCGGGCCAGGGCCGGTGCCATCGCCCGTGGCAGCCCATGCCCTCCTGGCACAGCCTGGTGTGGGGTCCTAGTTCTCGTGAAGTCAAAATAGTGGGGACCCGGCCGGCGCCGTGGCTCACTAGGCTAATCTTCCGCCTAGCGGCGCCGGCACACCGGGTTCTAATCCCGGTCGGGGCACCAGATTCTGTCCCGGTTGCCCCTCTTCCAGGCCAGCTCTCTGCTGTGGCCAGGGAGTGCAGTGGAGGATGGCCCAAGTGCTTGGGCCCTGCACCCCATGGGAGACCAGGAGAAGTACCTGGCTCCTGGCTCCTGCCATCGGATCAGCGCGGTGCGCTGGCCGCAGCGGCCATTGGAGGGTGAACCAACGGCAAAGGAAGACCTTTCTCTCTGTCTCTCTCTCTCACTGTCCACTCTGCCTGTCAAAAAAAAAAAATAGTGGGGACCCGTGTCCCCCCTCCCTGGCTCCTCCCTTGAACGCGCTTACTTCTTGTAGCAGCCCCTTGAGACGGGGCGGTTCCTCTCCTCGAATCTCGGTGGAACAGCCGCCAAACCGAGCCGCAAGAGAAGTCACGTGACCGTCCGGTTCTAACAGTCACTCTGCATTGCTTTAACTGAAACCCCCAGAGGAGCTTCTTGGGGAAGAAAAAGTTAGCTTTGGCTTGGAGGTGCCAGTTCAGCCTTGGGCAGCCGTGTGCTCAGGGGTCCCTGGAGGCTGGACACAGTGGGTACAGAGGAGCGACCACGTGGAGAGCCAGGAAGGAGAGAGAGAGAGAGAGAGAGAGAGAGAGAGAGAGAGAGAACAGCAGGCGGAACTTGAGCTCCAACACGAAACCTCACTGACCCAGGGCACGGCCCCCAGGGACCTGAACCCCGCCCACCACTCCCACCTCTCGGGCGCCACCTCCAGATCAAGTCCATCCTTAATCCGTCAATACTGAGGCATTGGCATTGGTCCTACTGAACCCGCAACACCCATGGCGCAGAGGCGGGCTGTGAGGGGTGCAGGACCCGGCCCAGAGCCTCTTCCAGCCTCGCTCAGCTCTGCCGCAGCCCCAGGACCAGACCTGCTCCCGCTGCCTCCCCACGGCCCTCCAAGTGCCTCAGGACGTCAACCATGCCCTGCAGGCCGCCTCTACCCCTTCGGACTTTGTAACGTTTCTGACAAATTCTTAGGGTGCACCTTATTCCACGCGGAAGGGTGCACGGTGAGCAAACAGACCCAGTCCCGCCTGGTGGCTGCAGTGTGGGGGCAGGGACGGGAGACCATCAGCCACCAGAATAAAGTGTGGCATAGCTGTCACTGTGACGAGTGCTCACAGAGGCTCGGGGTGCCTGGTGACCCATAGTGGGGACTCGGCCTTGCCAGGGAGGCCAGGGAAGGCTTCCTGGAGGAGGTGACATCTGAGCTGAGATCTCTAGGGAACAGGGGGTGAACAGCGCCCCCCCCCCAGAGGAAACGGCGTGTGCAAGGCCATTGCGAAGGGAGGGGGAATGCAGGGGCAGCAGTGAAGGAGGCGCCTGTAGCTGGGGGGGGGGGGGGTGGTGCGCACGAGGCCAGGCAGGCTGGGGTCAGCACAGCCAAGACTCGGGGAGGGGTCTGGTCATTCCTCGTGGCTCCCCGTGGCCCCTCACCACAGCTTCTCCACTCAAGGCTGGGCCTGGGCACCTTCATCTGGGTCCTGTCCTGGCACAACTCCGGGGGCCAGACCTCCTGGGCCAGGTGGGGAGTCAGCCCATTTAGCACCACCTGCCCCCGGCACACACGTGGATACGGCCGGCGGCGGGGCTTACCATGCGGAGCCCACGCTCAGTCCATGGCGCCCCAGCCACCCACCCTACACAGCAAACCCAGCCAGCAGGGTCCTTGCCGCCCTGCCCACTCCCTGGGCCGGGTCATCCTTTCTTCCCACAGCGAGGGACGCCAGCCTGGACAGAGGCCTCACTTTCCCACCAGGCTGGGGGCACCGAGATGCGGCCAGGCCTGTACGCTCACCACACTGTGCCACCGCTGAGCCTGGCGCACGCTCAGCCCTCACGTACAGTTCCCCACGGGCCTCGCATCCCTGAGCCCCTGCCCCTGCCCCTGCCGGCCCTATAACACAGAGCCCCGGTGTGGCCGCTGGTGGGGGATGCCAGCAAGTGGAGGCAGTGCAGGGGGACAGGCTCAGGGATAACTGGGGCGGGGGTAGTGCACCAGCTGGGGAGGGGCTCTGACGACGTGTGGAGGGTCTGTCTCCTAGTGCGGACCCCTAACTCCCTGAGCACGGGGCCCAGACCCTCCACTCCTGCCTTCCACTGCGTGCGGAGGAGGCTGGGTCCCCGGTCTGCATTTGAAAGTGATTTTTGGATTTTGTGAATTGATTTTTCTTCCTCCCTTGGAGCATGGCTGGTCTAACAGGCTCCCTGCCCAGGAAAGCTGTTTCTTTCCCCTCATTGGCTGCACACCCACCAACCGCCATGGCTCCGCCCCCTCACCCGGCTCTGACCGCCTCCATGTGTGGGTGCCAGCGTACCCTCTTCACATGAGACTTGTTGATTTCATAACCATAAATAGATGAAATGTTCTGAATGCTTCCATGTGCGAGAGGCGTTGAGGAAGTGAACGCGTAATGAAAAGGCCTTAGGAGAGAGCAGAGCCTGCCAGGAGGCAGTGCGGACCAGCGGGGGCGCGGGCTGATGTGTGCTTGGACCTGAGTGGTCAGCGCCCCCGACGCAGACCTGGGGGACCTGCTGAAGGCCTTTGCATGGTTTGAAACCCATCAGTTCAAAGGAGCAATGGTTCAAAAGAGCAATCCAGTAAAACCGACAAGGAAGCAGAAGTCGGAATCTCCGCTTTCTGGGTTTATCTAGTTCTAGCTGTGTGACCCCGGCCAAGGAACTCAGCCATCCTGAGACAGTGTGCAGAGCTTCTTGCCTGGGTTAGACTGCAGGCTCCAGGAAGCCAGAGGCCCCGGTGTGGCCCCATTTTGCTTCCATAAGGAAAGTTTGTCTTCCAGACAATATCGCTCTCGCCCACCATGGGTCATCCCCTCTCCCCAGAATGGAGCCCTGAGGGGCAGGGTTGCGGTGGGCATGTCGTGGGGGGCCCTGCCTCTCCATGATGGCTGTGTTGCTATGGAAACAGGATGCAGAGCATCACTTCTGCCTGGGGTGCTGCATCTCCACGGCTACAAACAGGCTAGAAGCTAATCGGAGACTGTCGCAGGGGGCTTCCCAACCTCCCCCTCCTTAAGGCGCCCCATGGCATTCGAACAGTAAAGGGAGGAAAAATAACAGTTTGCTACATCCTGGCCTAGAGAGCTTTCTGAGTGAGAACAAGAGAGAAGCGAGTGGAGGTGCTCATGGGGAGGTGCTCTTCTCCGAGCATGGCCAGGGTAGAGGGTCAGTTAGTACCTGCAGCCACTTGGCTCTGCCCCGTGGAGGGAGCACAGCCACGGACGATGGCAAACCAGTGGGTGCGGCTGTGTCCCAGAGAGACTCAACTTACAAAAAGAGGTGCGAGTCAGAGTGTGCCCTGTGACACAAGGGAACCAGCCTGGGCTGGGCGGCAGGAGCTAGGTGCCAGGCTAAGCATTGCCACTGACTTGCTGTGTGCCTTGGAAGCCGTTGTCCAATCTCTGAGCCTTCATCTAGCAAGTGACACCCCATCAAACCTGAGTTTCCCCTTCTAGCAATTGAGCATCGTGGCATCAGTCAGACAGGTCGTAAGAATCTGCGAGGTCAGTAAATCTGAAGTCTTGTGATCCCCCTGTGGGGAGCTGCACCCCCAGCCGGTCCCACCGCTTGTCTGCTGAGGGGGGCAGCAGCCCGCCAGAGGGGGAGGCGTCTCTCTCCAGAGTTGGGTTCTTGGTCTGTCTGTCCAGCCTCCAGCCCGTTTCTGTTGCAAGCTGAGCGCAGGAGTAAACGAGGAATCCCTTCCTTTCCACCACCCGGCCACTTGGCAGGAGGCTGCAGTTCACTTGAGAGAGTGATGTGGCTGCAGTGGCCGGGGGCCAGGCTTTGGAGGAAACCTTTGGGACTTGGGCCGGGACGAGAGCTAGGACACGTGACCACCAGCGCTCCCCTGGCTCATTCGCCTATGACCTCAGCTGCTCCGGGTCCCAAGTCCAGAGGCCACAGCTGCATGCTGGTGGGGATCTGACCTGCCGCACCACCAGCTGCATGGAGGGGCCGTTGTCCCTCCATCTTGTCCGCCTGCCTGATCTGAGGACCCCTGAGAGCTTCACCAGTTGGCGTCTCGCCATCTTGGAAGCCCCATCAAGTCTTCACTCATTCATATCCTCTCTCCCCCCTTTTCTCTACTCCCTTCCTGCCTTTTTGTCACATTTTCTCTTTATCATAAAAGCGTTTGTCCGGAGCAAGACAAGACACACACTTTGACATCCCTCAGTCGAGATCCTGGCCCCAGAAAATCTCCAGGAACGTGGAGTCTCCGTGCGGTTCTGAAGAAGTGCATTCTCCATTCACCCTCCAGTGCCTCCCAGAACCTCCTCCTCTCCTCAGAAATCTCTGGAAAGGACGCGGCTCTTCTCCAATCGAGGCTGAGGGTGATGTCCTCCGAGGTCCCTGAAAAACCCATGCAAGACAGAGGCAAGGGATCTCATGGCCTGTTCTTGCTATAAAAGGGCCTTTTTCGGAAAAAATAATAAAGAAAGGAATCAGCCAATCCCTCCTCGATGCCATCACCTCTTCTTGGTGATTTTTCGGGGAAGGAGTGGGCGAGTTGCCATGGCAACAGATGCGCGCTCTGCTCAGTAAAGAAGGGACCTTGATATTTTTTCTCTCTCATTCTCTCAGTTGTGTCTGTGTGTGTGTGTGCGTGCATGTGCGTGCTACACATGCCTGTGCCCACACCAAGAATTTTTTTTATTTAGAACTAAAGAAAGCCCTTCTCTTCTCTCAGCTCCCCAAATATGGAGTGATGGAAAACCACTTACTCCTGCAGGCCAGGGAGGATTCAGAATGGCTCCAGAGAAGGGGGGGGGCTCCTGTGGGGCTCCTTTCCTTCATGTTTTCTCGAGAGGATGCATGCAACAGAGCTTCGTAAATGCTTAGGGACCAAGGGCTGGAAATAGGGCAAAGATGCTGGGTGGAGAGTGCAGAGGACATGTGTGCACGAGCCCAGCGAGTGGCATCAGAGAGGGCACTGGGAGACACAGTGAGTCTGCAGAAGCCTGCAAATCCATCCACATACACCGTCAGATGCAGAGAGGAAAGGCCCGAGCAGACATGGACACACACACACACACACAGTGTAAACATAAATACATACAGACACAGCACAGGAAGTTGGAGACTTAAAAAAAAAAAGACTGGCCCAGATGCAGGCACAGACAAATGCATACTAATGCAGGGACATGGACAGAGACAGCTACACGGACACATAAACACGTGTAGGCAGACAGGCTCAGATGCAGACACACAGCTACATACATGGACAGTGACAGTCAAGTGAGCACACACACACACAGAGTCTGGCTCCCTCCCATCAACTGCCCAAATGCCCCCCCCGCCAGGGAGCACACTCACCTGGCAGATTTGGCTGGGGGGGCCTGCCTCCTCTGTTCCTTCTACACACTCACCCCCGATGCCCCTCTCCCCATTCATCCTTTTGCCCACATTCTCAGAGCCAGCGGGCTCTGACGCCTCCCCCATCCCAGGCTTCCAATTCTGTGCCTGTTCTGCCGCTGCTGCTGCCGCTGCCGCCACTTGGGGGGAGAGTGGGGTGACTCAGCCAGGCCAGGATGACTCACACTGGCAGTATTTTTAGCAGCGGCCAGGAGCTCTCTAGCGTGCCAGCCGCCCCCCTCCTCCTGCTTGCTATTTCGGAACCGTCACTGGTGATATAAATAGCTCCTCTCCCACGGCCTGAAGCTGCTGCCAAGCTATTTTTGGTTCTACACAGTTAAAAATAACTTGACGGAGGTGGGAGGCAAGGGGAGTGGGAGCTGGCCTGGAGAGAGGAGACATTGGGGCACAGAGAGCTTCTCAACTCGAACCGAGTGGGTAAACTAGGCTGAGCCCCCCCGCCCCTCCCTTGTCCCTCTGCAGACCCTTCTTCCCTTCTAAGGTGTCTGCTCAGTGCATTCTCCTGGAAACCCCAAGGTCTCTTCCCTCGAGCCCCGTTCCCCCCCCTCCTCTGCCCCTGCAGCCCGGAGCCTTTGCTCTTTGCAAGCCCCCCATTCATCCTCAGAGAAGGGGAAACCAAAGGGTTCCCTGAGGTCTGCGTGGACCCCAAGCCCTATTCTGATGCCCCAGGCAGGCCATAGCCAACCTGACTCCCAGGGTGGGTCTGTCAGGACCACGGACAGCAACCCGTGCCCTATTCTTTCCCTGGGAAGCTGCTCACCTTGCTGGAGCCAGGGCTGAACAGTAAAGATCAGACAGAGGTGAGAGGAACTGTCAGGGTTAGAAACAGTGGGAGAACCTGCTGACCCTAGGAAGCCCCCAACCTCATGTCACAAGATGGCAGGATAGCGCCCCCTAGCCATGCACCCCTCTTCTGAGGCACCCTTGTTCTCAGAGGCCTCTTCCCCTCCCACTCTCCCTTGAAGAGCGGGAGACCTTGACCTCAACATTTTCTTCTTGGTGTCAAAGTTCGGCTCCACTCTTCCTGTGTAGCTTCCTACTAAGAGGCTGGTCTCACATCCCCGTTTTTTTAAGTGGCCTAATTTCCAGGCCCTCAAACGATTTTATGCACACCCCCCAGCCCATCAAATGATATTTCAGGTAACAGATATTCCCTAGCCCACTGCCTCTGCCTTTGTGGGACACTATGGAAAAGAAAGCCCCCACCCCACCCCATGCGCGCCCCGGGCGCCCACCGCAGAGATCAATCACCTGTGTTGAAAAGAGATCGATACAAGGGGGGCGCCAGGGCCAACGGAGACAAAGCCTGACGGCGAGAGGCGGGGGGTTAGGGGACGCACCACGCTGAGCGAGATACCAGGCACCCAGTGAGACGGACTAGAGATAGCGAGGAATCCCGGCAGAAGACGGGGAGGGGGTCGGGGACAGAGAGGAAGGCAAGCAGCCTGGCGGCGTTGGAGGGTCCCCGGCGGGTGCAGGGGTCACGGAGGGTCCCCCCGCCCAGCACCCTGGCTTCTCTGCAGCTTCCCCATCTTCGCCGCCGAGCCGGGGTGGGGGGGCGGGGAGAGCTCTCGGGAGGCTGCGGAGGCTGCAGGGCCCCGCCCGCTGCGCGCCGCGGCTGCCGCCGGAGGATTCCTGTCCTAATATGGAGCTGGGATTCCCCCGGCCCCGCCCCCGCCCCCCGGCCCGCGCGGAGACTCCAAGGCTGGTAACAGGGCGGGGGTGGCCGCTCGCTCTGGGGACCGGCAGCAGCTGGGAGGGGTGCCAAAGTGAGGATGCATATCCTCACGGTGCCCCGGGCCCCTGCCTCAGTTTCCCCCCTCGGCGGCTGAGATGAACGAGTTGACAGGGGAGGGAAGCATCGGTTGAGGTCCCTGTTCACGACTGTGGGGAACTGGAAGCAGGGCCAAACCTTGCTGGTCCCCCTCCCACAGGACCCCCGTTTGCGCACCATGAAGGGACATGGTTCCTTGTGGAGCCCCTGATACACTGCCAAGACTAGGGTTGGGGGACAGGGCAGGGGGATTGCTCTGAAAATGGCCAAGGGAACCCCAGATGGTGCAGTCCCCAGAGGGGAGCCCAGCTGTGACCCACTCCCCAAAGGCCAAGGAAGGTCCGCCATCCCTGCACGTGAACGCAACCTTTGGTAAACAGCAGGGGAGTGCGGACAACCCTGCAGCCCCCAGTCCCTTATCTCCTCCGAAACCTCCGTGGGGGTACCAGCATCTCCCTCCCTCCCTCCCTGGACTATCCCGCCGGGGCTCCCAGTGTCCTAGCCATGGCCGCGTCCCTTCCTCGCAGCCTGGGTCCCCACGCGCCCTTGCAGTCTTTCGGAGCGCAGCGCGCGCCTCCCTGCTCCGCTCCCGCCGGCGCGGCCCCCTCCGCAGCTTCTCCCCCGTCCCCCTCTCCCCCCCCCCCCGCTCTCGGTCCACGTCACGCGATGACGTTGGAGCCAGGGAGGGAGGAGGAGCCCCCCCGGCCAGCGGCTCCCGCTGCAGCTTGCTTAGCCCAGCCTATCGCTTTCTAGCCCTCCCCACTCCAAAGCGAGCCCCCCACGCCTGGCAGGAGCTATATAAGGCGGAACGAGGCAGGCGAGGGGGCAGCGCAGCCGAGCAGAGCCCAGGAGAGGAGAGAGGCTGAGCGAGAGCCGGGCAAGCAGGAGGAGCAGCCGGGCGTCGGGACGGGCGGCAGGTGTCGGGGCGCCGAGCTGGGACTCCGCAGCCGGCATCATGTACCGCTCCACCAAGGGCGCCTCCAAGGCGCGCCGCGACCAGATCAACGCCGAGATCCGCAGCCTCAAGGAGCTGCTGCCGCTGGCCGAAGCGGACAAGGTCCGGCTGTCCTACCTTCACATCATGAGCCTCGCCTGCATCTACACTCGCAAGGGCGTCTTCTTCGCTGGAGGTGAGCAAGCTGGGGCGACCGGAGACAGGGGCACGGGAGGGATCCTCTGGGATTGCCTCCTGCCCAGGGCAGCGCGTTGGCGAGCTGAGAGGGGACCCGGGCCGCTCGGGACTTTCTGCTTCTCCCTCTGAGCTCTGTCCAGCCCTCACCTTGGTCCTGGAGGAGGGGTTCCATAGCCTGGCGGGGGGGTCCCCAGGACCAGATTCATGAGAGGGTACGAACCAGGAGAGAAGGGGCCCCGTCTCCACCAGCGCGGAGGCACTCCGGGAGCACGGGGGATGGCGTTGCTCACGCCCGGGGAAAGGCAGCCCTCGGTCGGCGGTGCCTAGAGGGTTTCCCGGCCGCCTCCGGAGATCTGTCCGCGGTGCTGACGGCGCTCCGGCTTCGCGGGCGCTGTCCGCGGTGCTGAGCACAGAACCGCTTTGGGAGCGCTGCCCGCGGTTCTGGAATCCAAGGCGACCGGGGCGCCCGCCCCGCTTGCAAGTGGAAGGGTTCGCTGGCCGGGGAGCTCCAGCAACAGGTTCCCTGGCCGAGAGCTGCGGGCAGTGGGTCAACAGGTGTTTGCGAAGGCAGGCTCATGGGGATTTCCCTTGATTACCTGAAACTCAGACCTTGCGTTTCTCACTTCGGCTCTGCCTCCCTGTCTCACCCTGACTCACCGTGTCTCCTCTCTCTGCAGGCACTGCCCTGGAGGGTCCCACAGGACTCCTCTCAGCTCAAGAGCTTGAAGACATCGTGGCAGCACTACCTGGGTTCCTGCTTGCGTTCACAGCCGAGGGGAAGTTGCTGTACCTGTCTGAGAGCGTGAGCGAGCACCTGGGCCACTCCATGGTGAGAACGGAGGGCCCTCTCAGCCCAGACTGGGGCATGGGTGGGGGCACAATAAGCTTCCCATTCCAAGAGTTACGGGGGAGGGAGAGAGGGACCATGCCCTACAAGACACTGTGGGCCAAAGACAGGTTCTTGCTGGCTCCACTAACGGTCATCTCCTCTAACCCTCCCTCCAGGTGGACCTGGTTGCCCAAGGTGATAGTATCTACGACATCATTGACCCAGCTGACCACCTCACCGTGCGCCAGCAGCTCACCCTGCACTCTGCCCTGGACACTGGTAAGGATGCCTCTTCCTTCCTCAGTGCAGTCTCTCCTCTGCTCCTCCATATGCATCCACCCTCTTAAAGGTTTTCCTCTTTACTCACATAGATCGTCTCTTCCGCTGTCGCTTCAACACCTCCAAGTCCCTCAGGCGCCAGAGTGCAGGCAACAAACTGGTGCTCATTCGAGGCCGATTCCACGCTCACCCGCCTGGAGCCTACTGGGCAGGAAACCCCGTGTTCACAGCTTTCTGCGCCCCACTGGAACCAAGACCTCGCCCTGGCCCTGGCCCCGGCCCTGGCCCTGCCTCACTCTTCCTGGCCATGTTCCAGAGCCGTCACGCTAAAGATCTGGCCATTTTGGACATCTCTGAAAGGTAGGTGTGGGATGTCCCAAACCCAGAAGGCAGGCAGGCCAGCCATGAGGGGACCCTAGATTCTGGAGTCAGGGGCAGGGAGGATGGGGCTCAGGAGGGCAGAGGACCTGGGAGGGAGTGAGATGCACGGGTATCGAGCAGGGAAAACAGAAAGCTGACCTCAGCCTTTCCACTTTCCCAGTGTCCTAATCTACCTGGGCTTTGAGCACAGTGAACTGCTCTGTAAGTCGTGGTACGGACTGCTGCACCCCGAGGACCTGGCCCATGCGTCTGCGCAACACTACCGCCTGTGTGAGTGTCCAGAGAGGCCGGGGACAAGGCAGGGAGATGGGAAAGGGCGTGGCCAAGAGTGGGGACATGCTAGAGGCCGACAGCTATGGATGGTTCAGGGTGAAAGTCAGGGTGAGGAGTTAAGGCAAGAACAGACTCAGAACTGGGGGACTCGAGCTGAGGGCGCATGTCAGGGTAGTCAGAGGCGAGAACATCACGGCCACCTCCACACAGTGGCGAGGGGCAGGGTGGGGAGTCCAGGTGGTGCCGCCCGGTGGGCATCCTAACTCTGCTTCTCTTCTTCCTCCCCAGTGACTGAGAGTGGAGATATTCAGGCGGAGATGGTGGTGAGACTGCAGGCCAAGTCTGGAGGCTGGGCGTGGATTTACTGCCTGTTATACTCAGAAGGTCCGGAGGGGCCCATTACTGCCAATAACTACCCGATCAGGTGAGCGGCAAGGCAGGGTTCTGGGGATCAGCTGAGATCGGCACGGAGGAGACACAATCAGGGAACTGCTCGGAGAATGGACACCAGACCCTTACCAGCTGCCTCTTGTGTTCTCTCCAGTGACTCGGAAGCCTGGAGCCTCCGCCAGCAGCTGAACTCTGAAGACACCCTAGCGTCCTACATCCTGGGCGCCCCGGCCATGCCGCCCTCGTTCCCTGAGAACATCCTCTCCCAGGAGCAATGCTCCAGCCCTAACCCGCTCTTCACCCCAGCCTTGGGGGCTCCCAGAAGCACCAGCTTCCCCGGTGCTCCTGAACTGGGCGTTGTCTCCACATCAGAAGAGCTTCCTCAAGCCCCCAAAGAGGTGGACTTCAGATACCTGACGTTCCCTTCCGGGCCTGCGCCTTCTCTCCAGGCAGACCTGAGCAAGGACCTTGTGTGCACGCCGCCCTACACGCCACACCAGCCCGGAGGCTGTGCCTTCCTCTTCAGCCTCCATGAGCCCTTCCAGACCCACTTGCCCGCCCCGTCCAGCTCTCTCCAAGAACAGCTGACTCCAAGCACCGTGACCTTCTCGGACCAGTTGACGCCCAGCAGTGCGACCTTCCCGGACCCACTCACCAGCCCACTCCAAGGCCAGTTGACCGAAACCCCGGCCAGAAGCTACGAGGAGCAGCTGACTCCTTGCACCTCCGCCTTCCCTGACCCGCTGCTTCCGGGCACTGCCACCTTCCCGGAGCCCCTGGGCAGCCCTGCCCGTGAGCAGCTGACTCCTCCCAGCACAGCATTCCAAGCACACCTGAGCAGCCCCAGCCAGACTTTCCCGGAGCAACTGAGCCCCAATCCCACCAAGACTTACTTCGCCCAGGAGGGATGCAGTTTTCTCTATGAGAAGTTGCCCCCAAGTCCTAGCAGCCCTGGTAATGGGGACTGCACACTCCTGGCCCTAGCCCAGCTCCGGGGTCCCCTCTCCGTGGATGTCCCCCTGGTGCCCGAAGGCCTGCTCACACCCGAGGCCTCCCCAGTCAAGCAGAGCTTCTTCCACTACTCCGAGAAAGAGCAGCACGAGATCGACCGCCTCATCCAGCAGATTAGCCAGCTGGCTCAGGGCATGGACCGGCCTTTCTCGGCGGAGGCTGGCACCGGCGGACTGGAGCCACTGGGAGGGCTGGAGCCTCTGGACTCCAATCTGTCCCTGCCGGGGGCTGGCCCCCCGGTGCTTAGCCTGGACCTGAAGCCCTGGAAGTGCCAGGAGCTGGATTTCCTGGCTGACCCTGATAGCATATTCCTGGAAGAGACGCCCGTGGAAGACATCTTCATGGATCTCTCCACCCCAGACCCCAATGGGGAATGGGGCTCCGGGGATCCTGAGGCTGAGGGCCCGGGAGGGGCCCCATCGCCTTGCAACAACCTGTCCCCAGAAGACCACAGCTTCCTGGAGGACCTGGCCACATACGAAACCGCCTTTGAGACAGGTGTCTCAGCATTCCCCTATGATGGGTTTACTGATGAGTTGCATCAACTCCAGAGCCAAGTTCAAGACAGCTTCCATGAAGGTGAGTCCAGCCAGAATCTGCCTCACATCCCTGTCCCGCCAGGGAGGTTCTGGGGGTGGAAGGGGGGGGGGATGAGGTGAATCAAGTCCCCTCCCTGTACCCCAGTTTTATGAAGGGGATGCTGTTATCTGCTGCCAGGCGTAGCAGAGAGGATAAGGAAGAAAATGAAAAATTTAGCTGGCCAGTTTTGGACAAGTGGGCCCGGCAGGCAGAGGTGAGGGCTGTGGCATCAAATGCCAGAGAACCCTTGGTGGCCGCTTGTGCTTCTTAGCTCCATGGGACCTAGATCAGTGCTCTCCCCCCATTCTACAGACGGGGACAACCAACGGCCCGGGGTTGAAGAAACTCCCCTGTAGCCACACAGGTTGCTGGGACTGTTAGAGCTACGCCCCAGCGTCCTTGTCCTCAAGAGGCTATAGACCGAGAGTTTACGGAGAGGAAAGGTAGAGGGTGAGGCTCAGCCCTTGGGCCTGGTGCTGTGGGCCCTGCTTGGGGCCCCATCCTTGCCACAAACACAGCCATGACTTCATCCCATCTGTCCAAATTCTCCCCTTCTCTGCTGAGCCTCTGGGAGGTCCTCTGGTTGCTGGGCCCGTGTAGTTGAGGTCCCGTCCCCACCACGTGCCTCAGCCCAGGGCCCTTTCCTAACAGACCAGGCTGACCGTCTCCCTCTGCATCTCTCTCTCTCTCTGCAGATGGAAGTGGAGGGGAATCAACGTTTTGAATAAGTCTGTGACTTAACGTCGTCAAGTATGGCATATTGTCATCAAGACGTGGAGCCGCTCTCCACCCCCCCGGGACTGTTGGGGGGATTCTGGGGGCCAGAGGGGGGATTTGTCCGATTCCCCAGGCCCTGCAGGATTTTGGGGGGGGGGGAGGTGGGAGGGCAAGGGAGGGAGCTTCTTTTTAAAACCAAGAGACTTCCAGTGATCTCAGTTTCCAATTCAATCTGTATTCACTCGTAGTGAGTTTCCTTGAATGGGATTTCAAGCGGAGAATGGGGGAGTGTCACTTCCCCGCCGCGCTGCCCCATGGGCCTGGGCCAGTTCTCCACTCCCAGGGGCCAAGCACCCCTGGGCCTCAGTGGGGGAAAAGCAGGGCCCACCCGGGCGAGCCTGTGCCCCGAGGGGCTCTTGACACTCACGTAGAATTCTCTACACACCAGTAACGGGATTTCAATTCCGACGGACTCGGCCGCCCCGGCGGCTCTTCCTGTGACTTTTGCGCCCCGTGCCTGGAGTGGGGGGCGCGAAGAGACGCTACGTTCCTTTCCGATGGAGGAAGGCAGACCTGCCGCCACACGTGCGCTTGCACGAGTGCGTGTACCTGGTGCGGGACTCACCCGGCCGCCAGACCGCCTGGGCCTGCCCGGGCGGCCACCTCGTGGTGCTGCGGTGACTTTGTAGCCAACTTTATAATAAAGTCCAGTTTGCCTTTTTGGTACCCTGGTGTCACGCACTGCTGTGGGAAAGGGGATGGCGGTGGGGCTGAGAAGGTCGGGAGGCCCAGACAGGAACCTGGGCGTCGGGAGTTCAGTCTGGACCTGCTCACAGCCCTGGCATTCCTTCATTCCCTCATCCCCTCATTCATTCATTCATTCATTCATCCGCTCAGCGTGTGGCCGGCACCATGCAAGAGGCTGGAGAGCCTGGTGCTGGGCAGGAGGGGGCAGAGGGCCTGGGGACGGGCAGGAGGCTTCTGCTTGGCATTGGCCCTGGACATGGGTTGGAAGCTTCTGGGCAGGGGTCTGCCTTGGCCTGGTCCTGGCGGAAGTGGCTTCCTGCTGGGGTGCAGGTCTTCCCGTGGCACAGGGCTTTCAGCCAACAGACACTTCTACCTCCCTCATTCCCGGCAAGGAAGGCCCTGGGCAGGCGTATCAGCCCCATTCCACGGCTGTGGAGACGAGGACCACAGGCACAGGTGCTCCACACCCTGTAGGCGGTGAGAGGCGCAGGTGGGCAATGCACTCACCTCACCTGCGACCCAGCCCTGGGCTGTCTTCCTGCTCCTGACACTGGTGAACCGCATCATCTCAAACAAGCCCCCAAGGGCAGGCTTGGGCCAGAGCAGGGTCCTCTTCCCCAAGTGGGGGGCGCAGAACCCCCTCTTTTCGGGCCCTCCATGTCTGTGAGGTGGAGCTCATGGGATTGAGAAAAGAAACTTCCCCCAAACGCTGTCTTCCTCCAAGCTTGAGTGCCCAACAGGCCCAGAGTACGATGCAAATGAAGACCGACCGAGACCTGGATTCCAATCCCACCTCCAGCAGTGGCTGGCAGGGTGGGACCTGAGCCCCAGGGTCTTCACGGGGATGCAGGGCTGGCAAAGACGGCCCTGGGCTCCCCAAGATGTGGATAGGACTTGCGGGGGTGCAAGAAGAAGGCAACAGACTTCACGGTGACCCTGCAGGCTTAGAGGAGGTTTCCTGTGCCTTTTTAAAAGATGTATTTCTTTGTTTGAAAGGCAGAGCTACAGAGGAGAGGGAGAGAGATCTTCCACCTGCCGATTCGCTCCCCAAATGACTGCAACAGCCAAGGCTGGGTCAGGCTGAAGCCAGGAGCCAGGAGCTCCTTCCAGGTCTCCCACGTGGGTGGCAGGGGCCCAAACACTTGGGCCACCCTCTGCTGCTTTATCCAGGTGTGTTAACAGGGAGCTGGATTGGAAATGGAGCAGCTGGGACTCGAACCAGCACTCATATGGGATGTCAGCGTTGCAGGTGGCAGCTTAACCCATTGTGCCACCAAGAAAGTTTCTTTCTCAAAGAAGGGGAGGAACTTCCGGGCTCCAATCTTGCATTAGTGAAATATAGGGTCTGGAATGTGGTACTAAGAAATCCCCCGGACCTTCCTCCAGCTCAGGGCCATACCATTCAGTGGGCCCCACGGGAAGGGAGACACCCCTGAGGGCCTGTGACCCCTTTCCCGCCTTGGATGGGGCATTAGGTGAACAAGAGGACAGGTCTTGTCTCTGGCCATCTTCACACATCTGTTCCTAAACTTGGACAAACTTGGGCCTCACCTCCAGGAAGATACGGTCTTGGTTCTGCTCCATCCCTAGCGCCGAGCACAGGCCAGCAGTGACAGCCACAGGACAACTGCATTACTGAGAGGACTTCAAAGATCAGTACAAGGATTGAGTAGAAAGTCATCGATTTTGGTGCAGCGGGTTAAGCCACTGCCTGCTGCACCGGCATCCCATCTGCTTCTGATCCTGCTCCC
Source organism: Oryctolagus cuniculus (assembly GCF_051225735.1). Lineage (NCBI taxonomy): Eukaryota > Metazoa > Chordata > Mammalia > Lagomorpha > Leporidae > Oryctolagus > Oryctolagus cuniculus. The sequence continues at coordinate 5,351,905 of NC_142867.1, read as the reverse complement.
TGCTAATGCGCCTGGAAATCAGCAGGAGACGGCCCGAGTGCTTGAGCCCCGCACACGTGTGGGAGACCCGGGAGAGGCTCCTGGCTCCCGGCTTCAGCCTGGCCCTGCCCTGGCTGATGTGGCCATTTGGGGAGTGAACCAGAAGGTGGAAGATCTCTCTCTCTCTCTCTCTCTCTCTACCTCTCTACCTCTGCCTCACTCTCTCTGTGACTCTCCTTTCAAATAAATAAATAGAAAGTCATTGATTCCTACCATAAAAACTTGTTCTTATGTCCCCCAGAGGGCAGAGGGCTGTAACCTTGAGCTTCGAGTGTTAAGTGACCTGAGGTCCCATTTCAAAGCCTCCGGTGGGGTGAGGGGTGGGGGGAGTGTTCGGCGCAGTGGTTAAGAGGCTTCCCAGGACGCCCGCACCCCACCGTGGAGTGCCGGGACCGAGTCTCAGTCCTGCTCCTGATTCCAGCTTCCTGCTCAGGTGTACAGCAGTTCACAGCCCAAGCAGCTGGGTCCCTGCCGCCTGTGGGAGACCTGGGTGGGGTCCTGAGCCCTGGCCCAGCTCCGGCTGTTGAGGGCATTTGGGGAGTGAACCAACAGGTGTGTTTCTCCCTCCATCCGTCTCTTTCTGTCCTTGCACTTTTCAAATCAATACAAATTTAAAAACCAAAGTTCTCTGGGAATTGTCAAGAGCAGGGACAAAGCCTGAAAAACTGCACGGCCCAGGGGAGTCTCTCAGGCGGCTCAGAAAGGGACGGATGTCAACGAGCAGCTCCGGAGAAAGCACGGACGTTGGTGAACGGTAACCGTTGTGACGAGGGGACCCTCTGAGTGTAGGATGCTGGGGCTGTGTACGTGGGGCTCGGGGGCTCCGACGATCTTCCCGACTTTCCTAAATCTATCCTAAAATAAAATGTCTCTTTGGACAGTAAAAATAAACATTGAAAAGATCGCAAAGTGGCTCCAAATCAGCCCCTCTCTGGGATTTGGTGGTGGGGAGAGTGCTGGTGGACCAGCCGGACGGGCAGAGAAATCTGGAGAGCTCGTGGCGCCACCTGCTGGACAGAGAGGGGACTGCGTCTGTTCCATTCTGGCCGTGGCTCCGTGGGAAAGGACAAGACCTGCCCAGTGGCTGCTGCAGCCCGATCTGACCCCCCGGCCCGGGCCACCATCACCCACATCGCTGCCCTGGGGTCAGGATATACGAGAAAGGGCTGTTTTGGAGTCATTTCTTCACATGCTGAACAGAGCGACATCTGCACGGGCCAGGAGCTGTCCTGGGTGCTGCGCCCTGGGCTCGGAGCTCACGCGGGGAGATATAACCAAAAGCAAAATAAATCGTCTAAAAGAGAGCAGCGTGAGCAGAACGCCAGCGCGCCGGGGGCGGGGGTGGGCTCTAATTTCGAGCGAGGGGTCAGAAAGCCTCTCTAAGGAGGTGACATGGAACTGTGACCTGGGAGTTAAGAAAGGGGAAGAGGGGCCGGCAGACGCTCCTGGCTTCAGATCAGCACAGCTCCAGCCCTTGCGGCCGATTGGGGAGTGAACCAGCGGATGGAAGACCCCTCTCTCTCTCTACCTCTCCTTCTCTGTCCGTAACTCTGCCTTTCAAATAAATAAATCTCTAAAAAAGGGGGGGGGGTATTTGGAGGAAAGGAAGACGACCCAGGGCCTTTGGGCCCCGATAAGAACTTAGATTTCATGCCACGCTCGGTAGGAAGTCCCTGGAGGAGTCGGCAGGGGTCGCGGAGGGGCCGGTCCTGCTCACGCCCCAGCCCTGGCAGGAGGCGGGGAGGTCGCCCCAGAGTGCCTTTAGCAGGTGCCCTGGAGGTAAGCCACACAGATCTGGAATACTTCAGAGACAGAACTGACAGAGTTTGCTGACGGATTTGGAGAGAGGGGACTTCTAAGTTTAGTACCCGAGTGAAGAGCTGCTGTTTAGTTGGGAAACACCCGAGATGCGATGAGCTGAGTCTCGGGCATTCGCCGTGTCCTTGGAGCCTGCGGACCGGGTGAGGGCAGCGCAGCCAAGCTGTGGACGGGGCTGGTGCGGCAGCGCAGGGCTGGGCCACCACTTGCAACCCCGGCATCCCAGATCAGAGGGCCGGCTTGAGCCCAGCTGCTCTGCATCCAACCTGCACTCTCGCCAATGCACCTGAGATGGCAGAAAGCATGGCCCAAGGACTCGGGCCCCTGCCACCCGTGTGGAGCTCCTGGCTCCTGGCTTCGGCTTGGCCCAGCCCTGGCTGTCGTGACCGTTTGGGAAGTGAACCGCAGATGGGAGATCTCTCTGTCTCTCTGCTGCTACCCCCCTTTGTCTCTTTGCCTTTCATATAAATAAAGTTTTTAAAATACTGTCAAAGGCAGAACACAACCAAAGACAACAGGAGCTCGGGAAGCCAGGAGACAGCACGAGCGTGAACAGCCGAGGGGTGCAGACGTCACTGTGGGGTCAGTCAGCCGCTGATTGGAAAACAGTCACACGTTTCAAGATTCAAGGAACAAATTACACACTTAACAATACCTGCAGAGAGCACGAAACTATAAAAGTGGTAAAGCAGATTCTAAAAAAAAAAAAAAAAAGAAGCTTCTAGGCATTCAAGACTTAATTGAAAAAATGGAGAATTAGAACAGCCAATGTATGTGAGAGCCTTATCTGACATATTTTTATTTTTTAAAAAAAGATTTGTTTATTTGAGAGTCAGAGTTACACAGAGAGAAGAGAGGCAGAGAGAGAGAGAGAGAGAGAGAGAGAGAGAGAGGTCTTCCATCCGCTGGTTCACTCACCATTGACTGCACAGGCCAGAGCTGAGCCGATCCGAAGCCAGGAGCCAGGGGCTTCTTCCAGGTCTCCCACGTAGGTGCAGGGACCCAAGGACTTGGGCCATCTTCTACTGCGTTCCCAGGCCATAGCAGAGAGCCGGATTGGAAATGGAGCAGCCGGGACTTGAACTGGAGCCCACATGGGATGCCGGCACTGCAGGGGCGGCTTTACCTGCTACGCCACAGCACCAGCCCCTGACTTTTTTTTTTAAGATAAAGATTGATTTATTCATTTTGAAAGAGTTACAGAGAGAGAGAGAGATTTTCCACCCGCTGGATCCCTTCCCAGATAACTGCAGCTGCCAGCACTGGTCCAGTCCAAAGCCAGGAGCCAGGAGCTTCTCCCGGGTCTCCCACGTGGGTGCAGGGGCCAAGCACTTGGGTCATCCTCCACTGCCTTCCCAGGCCACAGCAGAGAGCTGGATTGAAGGAGGAGCAGCAGCCAGGACACAAACCGGCTGCCAGCGCGGGATGCTGGCACCGCAGGTGGAGGCTTAGCCAGCACCACACCACAGCTGCAGCTCCTGTAGTCTGCAAACTGCCTGCCTGTGAGCCGGCTGTCTTAATGGAGCACAGTAGCATGATACATAACACATAACATATAACATGAATATAACATATAACACATAGCATGTAATAGGCCGAGCTTTAGGGGAAACGCACCATCCGCGGTGTTATCTTCTGTGTTAGTGACCTTGAAGGAAGGGAACACGCCCTCCCAGTGTGACGGAAGCGTGTCATGAGCCGCCGGTGCTTTTTTTTTTTTTTTTTGACAGGCAGAGTGGACAGTGAGAGAGAGAGACAGAGAGAAAGGTCTTCCTTTGCCGTTGGTTCACCCTCCAATGGCTGATGCTGCCAGTGCACCACGCTGATCCGATGGCAGGAGCCAGGTGCTTCTCCTGGTCTCCCATGGGGTGCAGGGCCCAAGCACCTGGGCCATCCTCCACTGCACTCCCTGGCCACAGCAGAGAGCTGGCCTGGAAGAGGGGCAACCGGGACAGAATCCGGCGCCCCGACCAGGACTAGAACCCGGTGTGCCGGCGCCGCTAGGTGGAGGATTAGCCTAGTGAGCCGCAGCACTGGCTAAGCTGTCAGTATTTGAAACAAAAGTTGCCGGCATCTCTTCCGTACAGACACTGCCGTGCCGCGCGCGGTTGAGTTGCGTGCTGTGGTCACATTGCTGAATTCAGCTTGCACGGGCATCCTGGAGCTGCGGAAACAACCAGGACCAGAGGAACTGGAGTCCAGAAGCGGCAGAGCCGGATGCCCTGCAGCCTGTGCTGGGGGTGGGGTTTGAGGTGCTCATGGGGGCTGCTGTAGGGAGCTGGCGCGGGGGCACGGCCTGTTCCCCCCACGGAAGAGTCACCAGGTTGTGGAATGCGGGGGAGTCTGGGAGCGGGGATGAAGGCTAACTGGTAAAGTAGAGTCTCACTTCCTTGCACGGTGCTGAGCGAGAAAGTCACCCAGAGGCAGAGCCTGCAGGAACCCTCGTCCCTGGACCACAAACTCACGGCCAACCTCCCCTCCAGAGGCGTTTGCCTGGTTTCAGTGGTGCACCGGGACGAATGCTAAGCTCAAAGCCTCGGAGAGGCAGAAGCGGATCCCAGAGCCGTCCAGGGCTGAAGAGAGACTCGCCAAGCCCCCGGAGGGAAAGGGGACGCGGAGAGGTGGGTCGATCTTCATGTAGTCACAACTCAGCCTGACTCAGGCGAATGCTTGCTGGGAACGAGATGGTCACTCGCTCGCCCCGTCCCGCACTGGACGAGGGAGGCTACTCCGGCTCCCTATACACAACGTCCAACGTGCAAAGTGTACCGGAACCTGGCGGGGAGAGGTGAAGGTCGCTGATAATCGGAGCAAAGGAACCAGCAGAGCTGGGCATCACGGTGCAGCGGGCTAAGCCACTGCTGGGGACGCCCCTGCCTCACCCCGGAGCGCTGGCTTGAGTTCCGGCTCCGGCGTTCTGGTCTAAGCTGGAAGGATTATGGCCCGAGTGACTGGGCCCCTGCCACCCACGTGGAGACCTGGATGGAGTCCCCTACTCCCAGCTTTGGCCTGGCCCGGCCCGGGATGTTGCAGCCAATTGGGATTTGAAACTGACTGTGATTAATGTTTTTTTTCCTGCTTTGTGAGATTTATTACTTATTTAAAAGGTGGAGTTACAGAGAGCGGGACACAGACAGGTCTTCCGCCCGCGGGTTCACTGAGTTCAACTCGGGTTGGAGGGGCCGAGTGGCCGCCACGGTGCGAAGCTGGGTCCCGGGCCCACGGCAGGTGCCGGACGATGCCCCTCGAAGCCGTGTAAGCGGGCCCTGGGAGGCGGGGTCCCGCCCAGAGGGCGTGGCTGGCCCTGGGAGGCGGGGTCCTGTTCTATGATTAATGTTAAAGAAAATAGAGAATGGGGCTGGCGCTGTGGGGTGGCAGGTTAAAGACCCAGCCTACAGTCCAGGCATCCCATATGGGCGCCAGTTCGAGTCCCAGGTGCTCCTCTCCCCATCCAGCTCTCTGCTATGGCCTGGGCAGGCAGTGGAAGATGGCCCAAGTGCTTGGATCCCTGCACCCACGTGGGAGACCTGGAGGAAGGTCCTGGCTCCTGGCTTTGGATCGGCATAGCTCTGGCCATTGCAGCCATTTGGGAAGTGAGCCAGCAGATGGAAGATTTCTCTCCTTCTCTCTCTCTCTCTCTCTGATTGTAACTTTCAAATAAATAGAAACACAAATTGAGGCCACAGTGGTACATCACTTATAAGAACAACTTAAAAATAGAATATCAAGTGCTGGCAAGGATGCAGAGAAACTGGATCACTCGTATGTCGCTGGCGAGAATTTAAAATGATGCAGCTACTCTGAAAAATGATTGTAAAGCTTCTTAAAACATTAAATACTTACTTACATATGACCCAGAAATTACACTCCGGGTGTTCATCCCTCGTAGGTAATGAAAACCGCAACTTTCAAGAATGCTCACGACAGCTTTATTTGTAATATCCCCAAAGTGGGAATACCACTGGGTGAATGAACAGATGAGTAGGTCCACACCAGGGAAACCAGCACGTAGTGACAGGAACGACCAGGGGGCTGGCGCTACAGCCCAAGTTTAGCGGCCACATCCCATCTGAGGGCTGGTTCAGGTCCTGGCTGCTCCACTTCTGATTCTCCTCCGTTAATGCACCTGGGAAGGCAGTGGAAGACGGCCCGAGGGCCTGGGCCCCTGCACCCGCGCGGGAGACCCGGGTGGAGTTCTGGTTTTGGCCTGGCTCAGCCATTGCGGCTATTTGGGGGATGAAACAGCAGAGGGAAGATTCTCTCTCTCTCTCTCTCTCTCTCTCCCCACTCCTTTCAAATAAATAAATCCTTTTTTTAAAAAGGGAGTTGGGAATGAACTGTTGATACACATCAGCGACTTGGAGGGATCTCAGAGTCCTTAAGCTGAGCGAGGAAAACTCGTGAGGACACACACTGCAGTTTCACTCACTCTGGAAGTGAGAGCAGAGGCCAGGTTGTTAGAGATGAGAACCCACCAGTGTTTGCCAGGGAGTAGGCGTGATGGGGAGGGGGCTGTGGGGTGGAAGTGGCCGTATCTTTTTTATTTTTATTTGAAAGGCAGAGTTACAGGGAGGCAGAGGTAGAGAGAGGCCTTTCACCTGTTGGTTCATCATCCAAATGGCCACAACAGCCGAAGCTGAGCCGACCTGAAGCCAGGAGCCAGGAGCTTCTTCCGGGTCTCCCACGTGGGTGCAGGGGCCCAAGGACTTGGACCATCTTCCACTGCTTTCCCAGGTGCATCAACTGGGAGCTGGACTGGAAGTGAAGCTGCCGGGACTTGAACCAGTGCCCATGTGGGATGCTGGCACTGCCGGTAGCAGCCTTAGCCACTACGCCACAGCAACAGCCCTGGCAGTATGTGGTACAACCTAACCTCAGAAGTCACACATTCGCACTTCAGACATTTCCTGTTGGTGACATGGACCAACCCTGGCACAGAGTAGGCGGGGAGGTGGGGATCTTTCTGGACCACTTGGAGAGGCTACGATGCCAATGAATGCTGTTATATAATGACATCCAGGGGCCAGCGCTGTGGCATAGCAGGTCAAGCTCCGCCTGCAGTGCCGCCATCCCATATGGACGCCAGTTCGAGTCCCGGCTGCTCCTCTCCGACCCAGCTCTCTGCTATGGCCTGGGAAAGCAGTGGAAGACGGCCCAGGTCCTTGGGCCCCGCACCCTCATGGGAGACCCAGAAGCAGCTCCTGGCTCCTGGCTTTGGATCGGCACAGTTCAGGTCGTTGCGGCCAGTTGGGGAGTGAACCGGCGGAAGGAAGACCTCTCTCTCTCTCTAACTCTTTCAAACAACCAAGGATGCTCCACACCAAATCTAGGCGGGAGAGACTGGCGCAGGTGTGTGTGTAAGACGCAGGCCTCAGCAGCTGCAGCGTGGGAGGCGAAGGCGAGTGTGGGCCAGCTCCTTCAGGGCTCACAGCGGAGGAAAGCAGACGCAGGTCACTGCTAGAGGGAGGCGTCCAAGAAGCCCCTTGTGTTTACTGATACTCGAGTGTGCACTTGGGCTTCAGAACGTGACCCAGGAAGAATGGCCGCCACGCACTGAGGACTTGCAGCACGCCAGCCTCGCACGCCTGAATTCACTTGATCTTCACAGCCTGCTGAGGTGAGCACCATCCCCCTACTGGACAGAGGAGGGGGCCAAGGCATGGTTAGGGACCTTGGCCAAGAGGACACAGCGAGGGAGCATGGAGCTGGGATCTGAACCCAAACAGCTGGGACCACTGCACGCAAGTGCACCTGGGGGGAACCAGTGACAGAGGAGGCCGTGGTTAAGAAGTGGAGGTGGGGTGGGGGGGCGCTGTGGCGTAGTGGGCAAAGCTGCCGCCTGCAATGCCGGCACCCCCTATGGCACCGGTTCGAGTCCTGGCTGCTCCACTTCCGATCCAGCTCCTGCTAACGCATCTGGGAAAGCAGCAGAAGACGGCCCAAGTGCTTGGGCCCCTGCCACCCACATGGAAGACCCGGAAGAAGCTCCGGCAGTTACAGCGGTTTGGAGTGAACTTGTAGATGGACGATCTCTTTCTCTCTATAATTCTGCCTTTCAAATAAATAAATAAGCAGGGAAGTGCAGTGCTCCGGGGTGGGGGAGGCACGCAGAAACGGAGCATCCCTCGCGCGTCACAATTCCGCCACGTGCAGCTGGTTCGCTCTCGTGGTGGGCAGACCCCAAGCTTGTCCAGTGGTCCCCAGCTCCTGGTGTTTTGTGCAGTTCCTTATCCATGAATGGCAGTAGGGCCTGTGACCTCCTTTTCTTTCTTTTTTTAAGACTTATTTATTTTCAAGACAGAGTTCCAGAAAGAGAGGGAGAGAGAGAGAGATCTTCCACCTGCTGGCTCATTCCCATTCAGGCTGCCAACGGCCAGGGCTGAGCTAGGCCAAAGCCAAGAGCTTAGAACTCCACCCAGGTCTGCCATGTGGGTGCAGGGGCCCAAGTACTCGGCCATCCTCCACTGCTTTCCCAGGTGCGTGAGCAGGGAGCCGGATCAGAAACAGAGCAGCCAGGACTCAAGCTGGTGCCCACATGGGGATGCCGGCGGCACAGGTGGTGGCTTAATCTGCTCTGCCACAACGCCAGCCCCTTTTCAGTTTTCTTCTAGGTCTCCTCCATGCCGTGCAGCTGCTCTCGGCACATGCAGACGTGCTGCGCCGGTAACAGACGCCGGTCACCCGGCTCACTCCTAACAGCCCTGCTCTTCTGAGTGCACAGGAACCTGGTGTCTGCATAGCGGGGAGAGCACGCGGCCCAGGGCTCCCCCGGGCTTCTGCCTCCGGCCGGTCCCCACCAACGCTTCTGCTGGTCTGCAGCCGTGACCCTCACAGTTCACGTCCAGCAAACATCTGACGCGAGTGCCGTGAGGGGCCAGTAGCAGCCCCGGGCCTGTTTCTGCTGAGGTGGCCAAGTCCCCCTGAGATGGAGACGTGCAGCAGGCCTCACGCCAGCGCCCACAGCCCTCACCGAGGGGAAGGGTAAGAGCCAAAGCTTTCAGGTCATCGGGTCTGGGTTCTGCACCTGTTCGGAGCCTGGGCACTGTGGTCTGGGTGTAGCTTGAATGCCCCCAGCGTCCCCGTGTGGAGGTGCTGAGCTGGCAGGCAATGCGGTCACAGGGCTCCGCCATCGGCGCTGGCTCACGGGACAGGCGGGCACACAGGAGGGAGTCGGCCACCATCAGGCAAGGCTGCCCCACACGCTCGGCCCCTTCCCCCTGCCCGTGACTCCCTTTGCTGCTTCTCTGCCACAGGTGACACTCGGGGGCCTCACTGGACGCCAGCGCCATGCTGTTGTCCCTCCACTTACCCGGATCGTGTGCCAAATAACCTTTTCTCTCGGTGGTGTTTAGTCCCAGGGATTTTGCTACAGGAACAGGAAATGAGCTAAGGCGTGGGCCAAACCACTCTGCCGGCTGAGCCTCGGTTTGTGTCCCAGGAGCCGCGTGAAGACCCCTGCCCACCCCAGGGCTGCCTCCCTGGGTCCCAAGACAGAGGCTGAGAATGGTGACAGAGACATTTATTCAGGCCTGACGCAGCCATGAGCGTAGAAATACATAATCCAGTCAGGAGAGTCACAAGGAGGGTGGCGCGGTCTCCCTTCTTCCCCCTCGGCACAGGCCCCGCCCCAGCCGTTTGCTTCAGAACTGTGGGGTGTGCAAGGCCGGGTCACTTCTTGGCGGCCTCTGCCTGGGCTGCCAAATCCGCCTCCTTCTGGGCGGCCAGGAACGCGGCTCGCTCCTTCTGGAAGGCCGCCAGCTCCTCGGCACTGAGGCTGCAGGTGGAGAGAGACAGACAGACGGACAGACAGACGGGCGGACGGAGAGATGGACAGACAGACAGACAGATAGACAGAGACGCACAGACAGGCAGACGGACGGACGGACAGATAGACGGGCAGGCAGGCGGACGGACGGACGGGCGGACGGAGAGATGGACAGACGGACAGACAGGCAGACAGATAGACAGAGACGCACAGACAGGCAGACGGACGGACGGACAGATAGACGGGCAGGCAGGCAGACAGACAGATGGACAGATAGAGACGCACAGACAGGCAGACGGACGGACGGAGACGGATGGACAGGCAGGCAGACAGACAGATGGACAGACGGATGGGCAGGCAGGCAGACGGACGGACAGAGACAGACAGGCAGACAGACAGACGGGCAGATGGACGGACGGACAGAAGGTGGACAGGCAGACAGACGGATGGACGGGTGGTGAGCAGCTGCCACCCCAGTTCTCGGGGCCCGTGTCCCCGTGTCAGAGTCCAGCTGCTCGGCCCCCAGCTTCCACACTCCCTCGGCCAGAAAAGCCGCCCGCGGCCTTTTATCCTCTCACTAAATCGCTACCCAGCCGGGCTCCAGTCCAGTTTAGCCGGCCTCGCCCTGTGCCCCAGGAAGCCGGGGGGGCTGTGCCTGTGTCTCCCCCAGAGGACCGGGCTTACTCATCCCTGCGTCCCAGCAAAAGCTAAGACGTGAGCAAGGCCCGGTCCCCCTCTGCCCCAGGCTGCGCCCGCGCTTCCGGGAAGCGACCGTGAGCCGCGGGTGGGGCCTGACTCGGCGGCAGAGGACACGCAGGGCTCCTACTCCCCGGCCCGCCCCCGCCTGGGCCCGACACCCCCAACTCCCTGAGCTCACCTGAAGCCGAGGAGCAGGCCTCCCTCCTGTCGGCCTCGGGTCCACACCCTCCCACCCTGCCCGGGGGCTCTGCACCCAGGCCCCCCGCCCTTCCCGACTCCACGGAGATCTCCGTCCTTGGACCGTCTGCCCCAGCCCTCGGTCTCTTCCCGGCTTCTGCTCAGATGTAGCCCCTCCCCTCACGGACACTCCACGCCCAGCCAGCAACCCTCCTGGCTGCTCTGGTGACCCCGGCCCCAACACGCACCCGTGGGTCCGCGCGGCCGCCACACGGACGTGGGCCAAGCAGCGCTGCCCCCGCCTAAGCCGCGTCCCACATCCAGGACGACACCTAACACGCAACAGGTGCACCGCCCCCCCCCCCCCAGAACCCGAGAGGCCCCCTCCGCACTCACTCTTTGACCACGCGGATGCCCAGCGACCGCGCAGAGCCGATGATGGAGCGGACGACGGAGGACAGCGGGACGTCCAGCAGGGCGAAGGCGTCGTCCTTGGCTTTCACCAGCGCGATCTCATACACGTGCTTCAGGGTCACCAGGCCCGCCACCTCCTGCCCTGGGAGCAAGGGGCACGCGCGCTCAGGCGCTGGCCGCCGGCTCCTCCCGGGCGCCCGCCCCGGCCCTCACCTGGCCGCCGCGCTCCCTTCTCGATGCCCGCGGCCGCCTTCAGGAAGTAGGACACGGTGGGCTGGCCGATCTTGATTTCAAACGTCCTGTCGGGCTTCACCAGGATCTTCGTGGGCAGGGGGATGCCTTCTTTGATGTCCTTGGTCTTCTCGTTGAACTCCTTGCAGAACTGGTTGATGGAGACGCCTCGCTGCGGGAGCAACACGGCGGTCAGCGGGGCCGGCCGCGCCCACGCGGCCCCTCTCCTCCACCCACACTCGACTCCCGCTCTCTGCGCCACAGACTTCTTTGTGTGTCCCCCCCACGGCCTGCTGCGGAGGCCAACACGCGGGCTGGAAGCGTGCACGCGGCTCCGCGACCATCCCGGCCCTCCGGCGCCCCGCGCCGGGCTCCGGCCAGGAGCGCACCTGACCCAAGATAGGGCCCAGGGGGGGCCCGGACATGGCCTGGCCGGCCCGCACGATGGTCCGGATCACGCCGCCGGCCTCGGGCTTCCTGAGGCTTCGAGAGACCCGGCTTAGTTTCGACATGCCGCCGGCCGTCTGGCTCTGGTTCACCTCAGCGAGAGCTACGCCCTGGGCGCCGCCATCTTGGGCCAGAGGTCAAGGGGCCTCACGAGGGGCTAGGGCAGGGGAGGCCAACAAGCATCAGCCTGTTTCAGTCCTAACGGTAAGGCAGGGAGAGTAAGAGAAAGGGAAAAAAAGAACCTCCCCACTGGCCTGCTGCAGAGAGGGGGAAGGACCCGAGCGGCTTCGCTACGCGCATTCTTTCAGGAGCGCATACAGGCACTGCCTCGGACAGCTAAGCACGACGGCGGGCCCTCGGTGCCGCAAGGCATTGTGGGTGCGGTAGTTTTAAGGCCCCTCGTGCACGTCAGGCGACCTGGTGCGCTGGAGCGCCGTCTGCTGGACATCGTGATAATCCTACGGCTTGAACCGCACCTGTTGCTCAGAGGGGGCGTCCGTACTAAATCCTTGTTTCTCATCTAGTTGGGGTCGGGGCTGCGGCGTAGCCGGTAAAGCCGCCGCCTGCAGTGCCTGCAGTGCCGGCATCCCGTATGAGGGCCGGTAAAGCCGCCGCCTGCAGTGCCGGCCTCCCGTGTGAGGGCCGGTTCGAGTCCCGGCTGCTCCACTTCCGGCCGAGCTCTCTGCTATGGACTTGGGCCCTGCACCCACGTGGGAGACCCAGCTCCGGCCATTGCGGCCGCTTGGGGAGCTAACCAGCAGATGGAAGACCTCTCTCTCTCTGTGACTCTGCCTTTCAATAAGTAAAATAAATCTTAAAAAGAAAGTGCCTCTCTCATAAATTAATTAATTCATGGTGGCCGGGGGGAGCAGGCTGGGTCTGATCCATCTCTGTGTGCCGCGTGGTGCCTGACCTTCATTCACAAGTTTATTTACTAATAAAGAAACAAATCCTTCCTGGGTGAAGGCATCAGGTAGCTGACCGGCACAATCAGGGAGCCCAGGGCGAGCCGGCGGCTGGCAAACTCCACCTGGGGTCAGTGGAGGCACAGCTGGGATGATTCTGATTACCGGAAGGGACCCCTGGAAATGCCTCAAGGTCGTGTGTGAGGTTCAGAGGCAGTGGAGGCGAGGGGGCGGGACCAGGGGTTGGGGGCCAGGTCTTGCAGCCCTGGGTGGGGTGTGGGCTGCCGCGGTGGGGGACGAAGCCCTCGAAGGGTGCTGGGCATGCATTTGCATCATATTTGCATTTTGAAAAGGTCACCCTAGCTTGGAGGAGGCAGGCAGAGGGCTGGGCCAGGTGGTGGCGGCATGGCCGGGGAAGCGATACTTGGAAGGTTGGCTGGAAGACTTGTCCAGCAGATCCTCGCCTATCTTTGTGAACAGAACCCGTTTCACGGACGGTGAACCCGGAGCACAGAATAAAGGGCGGGGACTTGAAACTCTTCATTTATTTATTGTTTTTATTTTACTTGAAAGGACACAGACACAGACTGTGTCCGGTCTGCTGTCGTTCCTGGAGGGAGCTGGGCTCAGCTGGGGCCTGATTCCCCCTTTCTCACTTCCTTTCTCTCCCACTCTGTTCCCACAGCCCCAGGAAGACCTGGTTCTCGCCTCCTCCTAACCCTGGGGCTTGGTTCCCTCTGCCCCTCTCCACTTCTCTTTGAAGATCTACCTATTTATTTGAAAGGCAGGCACATCAGCAGGGAGCTGGATCAGAAGCGGAGCAGCTGGGACAGGTGCCGGCGCGCCCGTGGGATGCTGGAGCAGCTGGGACAGGTGCCGGCGCGCCCGTGGGATGCTGGTGTCGTAGGCGTCCAGGCGTCGGCTTAATCTGCTATGCCACAGAGCCCTCCCCTCTCTCTTCACTTTTTTAAAAAGATTTATTTATTTGAAAGGCAGAGTTACAGAGAGGCTGAGGGAGAGAGAGAGAGAGAGAGAGAGATCTTCTATCCTCTGGTTCACTCTGCTAATGACCACGATGACCAGAGCTGGGCTGATCTGAAGCCAGGATCCTAGAGCCACCTGTGGGTCTCCCACATGGGTGCAGGGGCCCAAGGACTTGGGCCATCCTCCACTGCTCTCCCAGGCCACAGCAGAGAGCTGGATTGGAAGTGGAGCAGCCGGGACTCGAACCATCGCCCATGTGGGATGCCGGCACTGCAGGCGGCGGCTTCACCGGCTACGCACACCACAGCGCCGGCCCCTCTCTTCACTGCTTTAAGTGCTGAGCTCTCTCTCCTTTTCCTTGTCCCCACAGCCATCTCACCCCAGGCCCCCGCCTCTGCGACTGTCACCTTTGGTGATCCAGGGGCCAGGACTCGGCCGTGGGGCTGTGCCCGCGTGAACAGGTGAATGCCATGAACTTGGATGAACCTGGGAGCAGGGACGAGCTCGGTCCCCACTCGCTTCCTCTTGCCCTTCCCCCGCCTGGCGCGGGATGATGACATCAGCCCCCATCGGAATCTTCCCCAGGAACTGTCGGACCAGGTGGACCCAGACCCGCTGCTAGGAGGCGGCGTGCTCCGACTGTGAACGCAGACGAGGCCCCGAGGCTGCCCCCAAATCCGCAGAGCTTAGGGCTTGGTGGGGCATCCCTGGAGGGGGCGGGGGAAGCGGGCAGCACGGCCGTTGCTCAGGTTCGGGCACATGAATGGTCCCGCCTTTCGCCTTCGGTGTCGGGACCCAGCTCTTTGCCGGATGAGCTGGGCTGGGGTAGAGGGACCGGCCTGAGCTGGAGACAGCAACGCTGGCTCCTGCAACGTGGACCCTGACAGTCGCCCAGACCAGGGCCTGGGGTAGGGTGGCCCCGGGGCTGGGGAAAAGATAAGAGAGCTGAGTTTGAGGGAAAGGAGGTGAGACGGGGGATGGGGCTACACCTGAGCCCACGCCCCCAGCAAATGGAGGCGACTGGACAGAATCTTTGCAAAGGCAGGGCTTTGTGGACCCTGGGTGCACGCACTGCAAAGATTCGCTGGGCTCAGGTGAGTATTTGCTACCCAGGACGCCCACACCCCACGTCAGAGTGCCTGGTTCAAGTCCCAGCTGCTCCGCTTCTCATGCAGCTGCCTGCTAATGCACACCCTGGGAAGCACTGGGTGATGGCCTAAGTACACGCGTCCCTGTCCCCCAGGCAGGACATCTGGATTTAGGTCCTGGCTCCTGCCTGCAGCCTGGCCCGGTCTTGGCTGTTGTGGGCATTTGGGGAGTGAATCAGCGGATGAGAGATTTTTCTCTCTCTCTCTCTCTTCCTACCTTTTGAATAAATTAAAAAAATAAGATAATAGGAAATAAAAGAAACAAACCTGGTTTCAAGGAGACAGCAAGGGCCGGTGCTGTGGCGTAGCAGGTAAAGCTGCCACATGGTTCGAGTCCTGGCTGCTCCACTTCCAATCCAGCTCTCTGCTGTGGCCTGGGAAAGCAGTAGATGACCCAAGTCCTTGGGCCCCTGTACCCATGAGGGAGACCTGTAAGAAGCTCCTGGCTCCTGGCTTCAGCCTGGCCCAGCCCCAACTATTGCGGCCATTTGCGGAGTGAACTAGTGATTGGATGATCTCTCTCTGTGTCTTTCCTTCTCTCCCTCTCTTTAAATAGATCGTTAAAACAAAGCAAAGCAGGGCACAGAGGAAGGAGGGGGTGGGGTGAGGGGAAGAGAGATGTCAGAGGGCTGAGCTGGGATGGCAGGTACCTGCCGTCCTGGGTGGGACAATGGATCCCAGAAAGGTGGCTATGGCTGGGGCTTGGTGAGTGGCTGCTCCCATTCCCGAGGGAAGCAGCAAGACCCAGGGGAGGGGACAGCTTGTTGCGGCTTTGGAAGGCCCGGCAGAAGTGCCTGTGTCCTCGTGGGACAGAGGAGAGATCAGAGAAGCCACCCCCGGCCTGAGGGGAAGGGCCAAGGAGGCAGAGGTCCCCTGGGGACGCAGCAGGCCAGGATGGGACACGCTGTGCGGACGGACAGCATGGGGCGCCTGAGGGGTCTCAGCGGGGGAAGCCACAGGGACTCCAAGTCCCCGGCAACGGGAACAGAATGGGAGCTGAGGCAGAGGGGAACCAGCTCCATGGAACAGTGGGCTGGGGTTTGTACCCATCGCTGCCACGGTCGGCCCCCCGCCTGCTGCCGGCGGGTGGGGCAGAGCAGCAGGGGTGAGCGCACACAGGACAGCAGCTACAGGCAGGACAGAGGGAGGCGGGGCTCTCCCCGGCCCCTCCCCACGTTCCGCGGGTCACCAGTCCTGCCAGCTGTCCCCACAGCTCCTGGCCACCTTGCCCTCCCTCTGTGACCGTTCCAGCCTGCAGAGAGGCAGGTTCTGTAACTGCTGGTGGACACACACCTCGCCCTCACTCCCTGACCTTGGGAAAGTCTCTGTGCCTCTCTGAGCTTCCGTTCTCTCAACTCTGAAATAAAAAATAATGCCAGGCCGGCGCCATGGCGCACTTGGTTAAATCCTCCGCCTGCGACACCGGCATCCCAATTGGGTGCTGGGTTCTGTGCCAGTTGCCCCTCTTCCAGTCCAGCTCTCTGCTGTGGCCCAGGAGTGCAGTGGAGGATGGCCCAAGTGCTTGGGCCCTGCACCCCATGGGAGACCAGGAGAAGCACCTGGCTCCTGGCTTCGGATCTGTGCAGTGCGCCGGCCGTAGAGGCCATTTGGAGAATGAACCAACAGAAGGAAGACCTTTCTCTCTGTCTCTCTCTCACTGTCTAACTCTACCTGTCAAATAAAAATAATAATACTAATGCCAGTTACTGCCACAGAAGACTGTCGCGAGAACTCAACGAGATGACCCAAGGAGGTGCTGGGCCCAGGGCTGCGTCTGCCGCATGCACAGGCCCAGGCTGCTACTCCCCCCACCCCCAGCAGGTACTAAAGCCTGCAGATTCTCCAGTCCCTTACAGAACGTGGTGTGGGATTCGCACGCACACCCTTCCATATAATTTATATACTTGAGAGACAGACAGACCCACAGAGAGCTGTCACCTGTCAGCTCACTTCCCAACCGTCTCGAACAGCTGAAGCCAGGAGCCAGGAACCCCATCCAGCTCACCCGGACCAGGACCCACTTGGGCCATCACCCACTGCTGTCCCAGGCAGAGAGCTGAATCAGAAGCAGAGCGGCTGGGACTTGGACTCGGATGCCGGTATCACAAGGGGCGCCTCGGTCTGCCGCACCGCACGGCAGCCCCAGGCTTGGTCATGTCTTGTCTGGACACTCGGGCAGCCCCTTGATGACCTCACTGCCTGCGTTCTTGCTCCCTTCAGGCTATCCTCGCAGTGGCTACGGGCTCTGTTCTGCAAGGGTGGGCCTGGATCCATGTGAAGCACAGGTGACCGTGCAGCTTCCTCTGTCCCCTCCAGGGACCCGTCACAGTGCTCCGGGCAGGACTCACCACAACACAGTCTACACTTAAGGCCTCCCAGGTCTAGCCCTGTCAATCCCTCTGCAGCCTGCTACCCCCTACCTCACACCATATCCATCACAGCTCAGCCTACTCTCCCTTACATGTGCTTGCACTAGCCTCCAGCTGGGAGAAACCCTAGAACGTAAACCCTATTTTATAGGTGTTGGCTATCTCATGTAATTTATCGATACGTGTTCCCAAAAACTGCAGGTGTCCAATAAACCCAGCAGTGGCACAGTGGAGGGTGTCGGGTCCTTACCCTCCGAGCACGTGGCTTTCTGGGAGCCACTGCTGTCCGGGATTGGATCTGACTGCACATCATTAGCCTGGAAAAAGATCAAAATTCAAAATTTGGACAAAGTACGGTTTCTCACCAATATGTATGGCTTCAACATCACTGTAAAGTCAAAACATTTTAAGCCAGTCAGTGTTAAGTTGGGGGCCATGTGAAGGGAGGTCGTCTCCACGCGTGGCATCCGTGGAGAACTTCACACGTGTCCAGCAGCTGTCTCCTTCAGTCACCTCTCCTGTTAGGTCAGGGCTTTCTTTCTTTCTTTTTTTTTTTTTTTAAAGATTTATTTCATTTATTCAAAAGAGAAAGTTACACAGAGGCAGAGGCAGAGAGAGAGAGAGAGAGAGGTCTTCCATCTGCTGGTTCACTCCCCAGATGGCCAAAATGGCTGGAGCTGGGCTGATCCAATCCGAAGCCAGGATCCTAGAGCCGCCTCTGGGTCTCCCACGTGGGTGCAGGGGCCCAAGGACTTGGGCCATCTTCTGCTGCGTTCCCAGGCCATAGCAGGGAGTTGGATCGGAAGTGGAGCAGCTGGGATCTGAACTGGCGCCCCTATGAGATGCCAGCGCTTCAGGCCAGGGCATTAACGCACCGTGCCACAGCGCTGGGCCCCGTCCCTACCCTTTCAAATTGCAGTGAGGGACGTCTGACGCAATCAGTTCATCTTATTTTTAATCTTTTAGTATAAAATATAATCAACAAAAATCTTATACAGCACAAATGCACAGTTACAACACTACCATGCAACAGGCACTCACTGGGGCCGGCACTGTGGCAGAGAGGGTCGAGCTGCCACCTGTGGCGCCAGCATCCCGTATGAGCGCGGGTTCGGGTCCTGGTTGCTCCATTTCCAATCCAGCTCCATGCTAGTGCGCCTAGGAAGCGGCAGAAGACGCCAGAGTGCTTGGGCCCCGTTACCAGCCCCGGCCGTTGTGGCCACTCAGGGAGTGAAGCAGCAGCTGGTAGCTCCCCCCCACCCCCCTTCTCTGTAACTCTGTCTTTCAAATAAATAAATAAATAAAATACTTTCTTTTAAAGAAATAGTCATGTGGCTGCCACTCAGTTGGAAACCGAACGGCGCCTGGAGCAGTTCCCCCTCCCAACTATAAACCCCATCCTCATCTTGGTCATGTCTTGTCTGGACCAAAAAAAGTATTTGAGAGACAGAGACACACAAACACAGAGACAGACAGAGGGAGCCCTCATCTGCTGGTTCATTCCCCAGATGCCCACACAGCGGGGGGTGTGCTCAGCCAGAGTCAGGAGCCCGGAGCGCCATCCAGGCCTCCCACATCGGGGCGGGAGCCCAACTACTTGAGCCGTCACCACTGCCTCCCAGGGGCTGCCTTAACAGGAAGCTGGGGTCAGGAGCCCGGACTGGGACGAGATCCCCTGGGTGTGAGATGTGAGTCGTCACTAGCATCTTAGCCGCAGGCTGAATGTCCCCCATCCTGATTCTTAACCGTGGTAACTTCCTAGTCTTCAGCTTCACTGCCTGGATTAGTTGGCTTTTTGTTATTTGAAAATACCGGGGAGACGCTATTTAGGAAGGAAGGCTGATCTGGGCTTCAGTCTGGAGGTCCACAGTCTATGATCAGGTGTCCCCTTCAGTCCCGTGTCTGATGAGGCTGGTGGCTGGCAGGGCCCGCACAGGGGAGGGGTCATATGGCAAGCCAGGATGCAGAGAGGGAAGCCAGGCTGAACCCTGCTGAAATAGCCAACCTGGGGCCCACGCTGTGGCGCAGCCTGCAGTGCCGGCCTCCCACATGGGCACCAGTTCAAGTCCCGGCTGCTCCGCTTCTGGTCCAGCTCTCTGCTATGGCCTGGGAAAGCAGTAGAAGAAGGCCCAAGTTCCTGAGCCCCTGCACCCACATGGAGACCCAGAAGAAGCTCCTGGCTCCTGGCTTCAGATCGGCTCAACTCTGGCCATTGCAGCCATCTGGGGAGTGAGCCAGTGCATGGAAAACGCCCACCCCTCACTGGCTCCGCCTCTCTGTAATTGCCTTTCAAATAAATAAATAAATCTTTTTTTTTTTTTTTTTTGACAGGCAGAGTGGACAGTGAGAGAGAGAGACAGAGAGAAAGGTCTTCCTTTGCCGTTGGTTCACCCTCCAATGGCCGCCGCGGCCGGCGCGCTGCGGCCGGCGCACCGCGCTGATCCGATGGCAGGAGCCAGGAGCCAGGTGCTTTTCCTGGTCTCCCATGGGGTGCAGGGCCCAAGCACCTGGGCCATCCTCCACTGCACTCCCTGGCCACAGCAGAGAGCTGGCCTGGAAGGGGGGCAACTGGGACAGAATCCGGCGCCCCGACCGGGACTAGAACCCGGTGTGCCGGCGCCGCTAGGCGGAGGATTGGCCTATTGAGCCGCGGCGCCGGCAATAAATCTTTTTTAAAACCTAAATAACCAAGCCTCCCCCAAGGACCACCTTCTGAGGGCAGGGGCCAAAGGCCTAGAAACGTCCCACTGGGTTCACCCCCTGGACACTGGAATCAGATGGTCTCTGCCCTAAGTTAATTAATTATTCTTATTAATCCATTAGCCACTAACAAACCCTTTGGAGACCAAACCCCAGTGTATGGTCCTTTGGGGGACACTCAAAACTATTTTCCAGACCAGAAACTGCCCAAGTGTGCAAAGTGAACGAGCTTAGTTTGGGCTGCTTTTGAACTTGACATAAATGGAATTGTAGAGCAGTTTGGCTAGTTTTGTTCAACATTATGGGTTTTGGCTGTATTTTTTGTGTTTAGTAATAACTCCACTGACACAGCCACAGGTATTAAAGTGTATAACCACGTGGGCTTTAGCATTTTCACACATCTACGTAAGCATGAGCGCAGTCAATCTTGGTGCATTTTCATAACCCCCAAACCAAACCTATACCCTATAGGCACTGCCCCTCATCCCGCCCTCCCTCCCAGCGCTATGCACTCACCTGTTTCCTGTCTCCGCAGGTTTTCCTGTTCTGACGCTCACACAGACGGAATCATACAACGTGTGGTCTCCTGTGCCCAGCTTCTTCGACTCAGCCTGATGTTTCCAAGATGGTGGCACACATCATCACTCTGCTGTCTACCGTGGCTAAGTAACTCCATTGGCTAGACAGAGCGCGGTCTGTTCATCCACTCGACAGTCAAGGAACCTCGGCTGTGCCCACTTGCTGGCTATCAACGTTGGTGTGCAAGTTCTCACGTGAGCCTGTGTCTCCGTCTTCTTGGTTATGCACCCAGGAGCGGGCTCGCTGGGTTACAGGGCAGCTCCATGTCCAGGAACGCCGTGATTTTCCAAGGTCACTGCCCCCTGTCTGGTCCCCACCGCCGTGTGCGAGGTTCTAGCTGCTCCGGATCCTCCCCGAAACACACCTGCTTTCCTCCCAGTGCCGGTCATGTGTTGGCGCATCTTTTCACATCTTGTCATTTCTCAGTGGAAGCTGAAGATTTTACAAAATACACAAGTATCGTAGCCACTTTGGGTACTGCTCTGCCCACCCAGTCCAGGGCTGGTTATCATTTTCTTTTTTCTTTTTTTCTTTTTCTTTCTTTTTTTTTTTTTTTTTTTGACAGGCAGAGTGGACAGTGAGAGAGAGAGACAGAGAGAAAGGTCTTCCTTTTCCGTTGGTTCACCCTCCAATGGCCGCAGCTGGTGCGCTGCGGCCGGCGTACCGCAGCCAGTGCACCGCGCTGATCCGATGGCAGGAGCCAGGTACTTATCCTGGTCTCCCATGCGGGTGCAGGGCCCAAGCACTTGGGCCATCCTCCACTGCACTCCCTGGCCACAGCAGAGAGCTGGCCTGGAAGAGGGGCAACCAGGACAGAATCCTGTGCCCCGACCGGGACTAGAACCTGGTGTGCCGGCGCCGCAAGGCAGAGGATTAGCCTAGTGAGCCGCGGCGCTGGCCCATTTTCTTGTTTCTTGACTGCAGGGACTGGTTTGGAGAAAGTCTATCCCCTCCTCCCCACTGCCGGAGTGTGAAATATCTGCCCTGCTCAAGGGTGCAGCCTTGGGCACCCACAGTCACTGCCCTGCTCACGGGTGCAGCCTTGGGCACCCACAGTCTCTGCCCTGCTCACGGGTGCAGCCTTGGGCACCCACAGTCTCTGCCCTGCTCACGGGTGCAGCCTTGGGCACCCACAGTCTCTGCCCTGCTCACGGGTGCAGCCTTGGGCACCCACAGTCTCTGCCCTGCTCACGGGTGCAGCCTTGGGCACCCACAGTCTCTGCCCTGCTCACGGGTGCAGCCTTGGGCACCCACAGTCACCCTGGTGTGACATGGTTTGGGGGGGCTCTCTCTGATGCTTTCTCTGATCACACCCAGCTGCTGGGCTCCAGTAATTGCTCCTGAGCTCTCTGTCATTTTCAGCAATGCTCCAGGGTATAGACTGACCCACAGACTGATCCAATGAAACTGGGACCCTGGGAAGGAAGTCCTGAGGCCAGAGTTTGGGATTCATTCCAGCCTACAATGTAAGCTATGCTGTGTCTCCAGACTCTACCAGCCACCTCCCAAGTGCCTTTCTCCACAACCTCCACCGTTTTGTTTTTAAAATTTATGTGATTTATTTGAAAGGCAGAGTTACAGAGACATAGATCTTCCATCTGCTGGTTTACTCCCCAAATGGCTGCAATGGCTGGGGTTGGGCCAGGCCAAAGACAGGAGCCAAGAGCTTCATCTGGGTCTCCCATGTGAGTGGCAGGGGCCCAAACACTCAGGCCATACTCTGCTACTTTTGCAGGTGCATCAGCAGGAAGCTGGATCAGAAGTGGAGCAGCTGGGACTCGAAACAGTGCTGATATGGGATGCCAACATGGGGCCAGCAGCTTAACCTGCAGCACCACAATGCCAGCCCCTGCCACTGTTTTTTTCTTTTTTAAAGATTTATTTATTGTTATTTGAAAGTCAGAGTTCACAGAGCGAGAAGGAGAGGCAGAGAGAGAGAAAGAGGGAAAGAGAGAGAGAGAAGAAAGTCTTCAATCCACTGGTTCATTCCCCAGTTGGCCACAACGGCTGGAGCTGTGCCAATCTGGTAACCAGGAGCCAGAAGCTTATTCTGGGTCTCCCACGTGGGTTCAAGGGCCCAGGGACTTGGGCCATCTTCTACTGCTTTCCCAGGCCACAGCAGAGAGCTGGATCAGAAGTGGAGCAGCCAGGACACAAACCGGCATCCATATGGGATGCTGCACTACGGGTGGCGGCTTTACCTGCTACGCCACAGTGCCGGCCCCCCCTACTGTTTTTGAGAGTGAGTGCCTTTAGGCTTGAACCTGAACTTTGGTAACCTGTGGCACATGAAGTCAGTTCCTTTGGAACTCTCTTTTACTACTCCCCTCTGTTCCCAGGGCTCTCTCTGTGACAGCAGCAACAATGGTGTGTCTCTTGAAGTGACACCCCATGTTAGGATCTAGGGGCTTGGTGAAGAGGGGTGCACCAATCCTACTAGATTCCCTTTTGGGGAACCCCACCCCCTAAGCTGGAGCAAGGGTGATCCTCAGCCGTGCACCCCCAGGGCTGAGCATCCATCCTGTGGTGGGGGCGGGGGTGGCTCTGGGTGGAAGAAGCCCCTGACTCTCCGCTGCACTGGTGCTGAGCTTGGTGTGAACCACAGGCGGCTGGCACTGTGCGGGAGATGCTGCCATCCCGCCTCCTAGGGAGAGGCGATGGCCCTGCAGGTGGGGGCTGGGGGAGAGGCGCCCCTGTGCTCCTGCCTGTCCCAGGGTGAAGTGGACCTTCCATCTCTTCCTTCTTACACAGCCAGAAGTGGGGAGCCGGGAGTGGCCTTTGGTGTAAATACCACAAATTGTTCTTACTGAGTTTTAATAGATTTTCCCGAGTAAGCATTTCTTTATTTGCTGTATGCTCTTACGTGGAGACATTTTTTAAAAGATTTATTTATTAGGGCTGGTGCTGTGGTGTAGTGGGCTAAGCCTCTCCCTGTGGCACGGGGATCCTCTTTGGGCACCAGTTCAAGTCCTGACTGCTCCTCTTCTGATCCAGCTCTCTGCTGTGGCCTGGGAAAGCAGAAGATGGCCCAAGTCCCTGGGCCCCTGCACCCACGTGGGAGACCCGGAAGAAGCTCCTGGCTTCGGATTGGCTCAGCTATAGCCGTTGCAGCCATCTGGGGAGTGAACCAGTGGATAGAAGACTTTCCTCTCTGTCTCTCCCTCTGTCACTCTACTTTTGAAAGGCCGAGTGACAGGCAGGAGGGAGAGATCTTCCACGCACCGGTTCACTCCCCAAATACCCAGAATATCCAGGGTTGGACCAGGCTGAAGCCAGGATCCAAGAAGTCCACCTGGGTCTCCCAGGTGGGTGAAGGGATCCAGGCTCTTGGGCCATCACCTGCTGTCTCCCAGGCGAATTAGCCTGGAGCTGGATCAAAGTGTGGAGTAGCTGGGTCTCAAACCAGCACCCCAATCAATATGAGACGCAGACATTCCAAGCAGTGGCTTTACCTGCAGTGCCACAACACTCATTCCTCAATTGTGTGTGTGTGTGTTTCAGTTACATACCAATGCTACTTTTTCTTAAAGATTTACTTATTTATTTGAAAGCCAGAGTGACAGAGAGAGGGAGAGAGAGAGGTCTCCCATCTGCCAGTTCTCTCCCCAGATGGCCACAAAGGCCAGAGCTGGGCCAGGCTGAAGGCAGGAGGCAGGGACTTCATTCCAGTCTCCCGTGTGGGTGGCCGGGGCCCAAGCACTTGGACATCATCTGCTGCTTTCCCAAGCACTCATGTAATCTGCTGTGCCGCAACACAGGCCCCTCCATGATGAGGGTTTGTTTGTTTGTTTGTTTTTAAGATTTATTTATTTGAAAGACAGAGTTACAGAGAGGCAGAGAGAGAGAGAGATCTTCCACTTGCTGGTTCACTCCCCAAATGGCCGCAATGGCTAGAGCTGAGCCAATCCAAAGCCAGGAGCCAGGAGCTTCCTCCAGGTCTCCCACGTGGGTGCAGGGGCCCAAGCACTTGGGCCATCCTCCACTGCTTTCCCAGGCCACAGCAGAGAGCTGGATCAGAAGTGGAGCAGCCCGGACTCAAACAGGCATCCATATGGGATGCTGGCACTGCAGGTGGTGGCTTTACCCAGTACGCCATGGTGCTGGCCCCCAATGTTGAGGTTTTAAGATTAACCCATATTCTTGCAGCTGACTATAGTTCATCCATTTTCATTGGTTCATTACATCAATATACATAATGAATTTACTACTTACCTTTTTTTTTTTTTTTGACAGAGTGGACAGTGAGAGAGAGAGAGAGAGAGAGAGAGAGAGAAAGGTCTTCCTTTGCCATTGGTTCACCCTCCAATGGCCGCCACAGCCGGCGCGCTGGGCCGGCGCACCGCGCTGATCCAATGGCAGGAGCCAGGTGCTTCTCCTGGTCTCCCAAGGGGTGCAGGGCCCAAGGACCTGGGCCATCCTCCACTGCCTTCCCGGGCCACAGCAGAGAGCTGGCCTGGAAGAGGGGCAACCGGGACAGAATCCGGCGCCCCGACCGGGACTAGAACCCGGTGTGCCGGCGCCGCTAGGCGGAGGATTAGCCTAGTGAGCCGCGGCTCCGGCTACTACTTACCTTTTCACAACTGATCAGAGCGCTGAATGCCTTATAACCCGTAGATGGGCAACCTTTAAGTCAGGTGTCCACCTGTGGTCCAATCAGATGTGAGGGAAGAGGGGCGGGTCACTCAGCACAAACCGCGCCCTGGGCAGGAGGTCTGGGTGGGCGGAGTGGTTGTCAGTTCTGTCACATTCCTCTCTTCCAAGCCTGGCGCCCAAGCTCCTCCCCTTGGCTCCGGTTGGTCGGGCCTGGGGCTGCTCTGATCCAGAGAGCAGAGCGGAAGTTTCACTGTGGCATTGGGCTCTTGGCCATTTGTTTGGGAGACTCCAGCTGCCATGGTGCGGGAACAGTCCTCTGGGGAGGGCTTCGAGGAGAACCAAGGCCTCCTGCCAGTAGCTGCACTAGCTCCCGGCACCGGTGTCAGCATTACCGGGAGAAGATGCCCGGCCTCGAGACCTTCTTAGGGCTGACGCCTCGGCTGACCTCTTCGTTGCAACCCACGAGAGCGACTCTGGACCAGAGCAGCCCAGCTAAAGCGAACAGGCACGAACTCATCCAGCTTGTTCCAGGATCAGTAACAAATACTTAAAAATGTGGGCGTGGCTTTGGACCCGAGGGGTGAGCAGGGCTGGGAAGAGCTGAAAAGCTCCCATCAGTTACTCCCAAGATAACACAGACAAGGTGTTATCACCCAACAGACATCTGTCCCGCAGTTTCTGGGCAATCGGGAGCCCAGGCATGGCTAAGCAGGGTCTCTCGTGGCCAGGGCTGGGATCTCCCCTGGGGCTCAGCCAGGGAAGGGCTCCCTTTTGCTGGCAGAATTCAATTCCTTGAAGCTCTGAGCCTGAGAACTTTTCTCTCCTGGCTGCTGGTTGGAAGCCGCCCTCGGGATTCGGAGGCCCCACCCCCAACCCAGTTCTTTAACACATCGATCTCCCCATAAGGGCAGCCCACCAAAACGGCCCTTGTTTCTTCAAAGCCGGCTAGGAAGTGAGAAAGACGCCAACGAGAGATACCAGAAGGTTCTGTAACACGGTCACGTCCACGTGAGCCCGCGCCTCTCGTCACCTTGGCCATCTGCTGTGGGCCACGAGCAAGTCACAGGTCTCCCATGCTCAAGGGCAGAGGCCTGTGGGCGCCGGAAGATGAGGACCCCAGGGCTGCCTTGAGCGTCTGTCTGCGTCGGCCTTGATGCTGTCAGGAGGCGGCCGACGGCCTTTGAAAAGGCTGATGGTGAAGGCTGGGGAATGTTACTGGATCTCAAGTCATGGGTTCTCGACACACGTGGCAGGACAGGAGCAAACTGTCACCCGTGGGAACAAGAAAGAACGCACCCAGGGAATCGCCCCGCCTCGCTGAGACCTCCAGGCAACACGTTGAAGGCACCGCCTCACTCCTGTTCCTGCTTAGAGGTGATAAACAAACACTGTCAGACCAGAGGGAACAGGACCCATCCTCTCCAAAGCGCCCACCCTCTCCAGCCAGCAACAACGCTACAACTGAGAAAGCTTCCTGTGGCCGGTGTGTGGGTAAGCCACTGTCGCATCCCCCACCGCAGTGCTTCCCAGAGTCCTGGTTGCTCCACTTCAGATCCAGCTTCCTGCTAATGTGCCCGGGGAGGCAGCAGAAGATGAAAAAAATACTTGGAACCTGCCACCCAGGGCGGGGCCAGGATGGAATTCCTAGCTCCTGGC
The DNA here is from genome assembly GCF_051225735.1 of Oryctolagus cuniculus. NCBI lineage: Eukaryota > Metazoa > Chordata > Mammalia > Lagomorpha > Leporidae > Oryctolagus > Oryctolagus cuniculus. Next base: position 5,325,381 of record NC_142867.1, on the reverse strand, counting down.
TTTGGCCTGGCCCAGCCTTGGCTGTTGCAGCCATTTAGGGAATGAACCAGTGGATGGAAGATTTCTCTTCCTCTGTCTCTCCCCTCCTCTCTGTCACTTTGCCTTTCAAATAAATAAATACATAATTTTTTTTTTTTTAGAAAATAAATCGCCTCTGGGAAAAGATCAAACACAGGACGCTGTCAGGAAAACACGATACAAGGTTGACACCAAGCATGTAGCTAAAAATCTCATCTAAGCTCATCCTCATGGGATTTGTCTGTCAGCAAAGCCCCAGGTGGGGAGGGGCTTATCTCAAAGGGATTCCGGGGTATCGCCTAAGGAGTGAACGGCAGTGTGATTCGTAGAACTCCACGAGCTCGCCTAAGGAGTGAACGGCAGTGTGATTCGTAGAACTCCACGAGCTCTTAAGAGAAGTGTACTGGCAGGGACGTTGGCAGCCTGGAGAAACAGAACAGAGGCATCGGTGTCCTGAGTTTGTGCAGACAGGATCAGGCTGCCTTGGGAGGGAACGATGACCCAGGAGGTAGAACTCAGCGCCAGAGCCCGAGCCCAGGGTCGAGGACAGTTATTCCCAGGCCTCAGAGTCTTAATCAAAGGCCAGACGCTGTGTGCCTGGCTGGGTTCCACAGGCACAGTGCACACGTCCCCATGTCCCACTTTTTGAGCACAAGGGAACACACAGCAGGTGCCTGGCCACCACCGTGCACTGGGCATGCGAGGAAGACAGGGCTCTTCAGTTCCTAAGTTTCAGGTGGGGAGGAATTGGTTCTCTGTGCCCAAGGAGGTACCTGAGTCGCCTCACACACGCCCGGACCTGGCTGAGATGATGAGACTTCCGGCTGATGCTGTCCTGGGGGAGGAAGGTTGGGAGAGAGGAAGAATTTTTAACACAGAAAGAGAGTCAGAGGGCGGACCATGCTGGACCAGCGCCCCTACCTCCAGATACCCCCAGTCATGGTGCTGTCTGGCGTTTGAGGACAGGTTTAAAAAAAGAAAGAGAGAGAGACAAGGTGCCTTCTGATTCGCCCTCTTGGTCACTCACTTTGCGGGAAGCCAGTGCCCTGATGTGAGCCCATTCCAGAATGCCAAGGAGAAAGCTGGGTGCAGAGGGTGGTCAGCCTCCCGCCAGCAGCGGCACTCACTTGCCGGGAACCGGAGAGCGCCCCGCTGGGAGGGAGGCCCCCAGCCTCTTTATGCTCAGGCTGACTGACGTCTGCCAGCAGCCTCATCACCTTGGCCAGGGCCCTCAGCCAAGCTGCTCCGTCTCTCACTGTCAGACTAAAGTAAAGTTTACAGTGTAAGCCACTAACTTGGGGGGCGATGTGTTATGTCTGGATAGGCAACTAACATGAGATGTGCATTCATAAACGCCACTTGGCTTAATGCTCCCAATGGCCCTTGGGGTACGGGGGATCAAGAGTATCACACATGCAACCATCCGCCCCTTCTTTATAATAGGGGCACAGGTCACAACTTCCGTCACTTTCTGGAACAGCAATCGGGGCCGGTGGCTGGTGCTGTTGGGGAGCCCGGCTTGGAGCTCTGGCTCTGCTTCTCCGACTCTGCTAACGCACGCCCGGCAGGCAGCAGGCAGTGGCTCGAGGAGTGATTCCCTGACATCCGCCTGGGAGAGCGCACCGGATTCCCAGCTCCCGGTTCCAACCTGGCCCCGCCCCTGGCTGATGAAGGCATTTGGGGAGTGAGATGGGAACTCTCTGTCTGTCTGCCTTTTTCTGTCTTCTCTGCCCTTCAAATAAATGATCAATAAACTCAAAACAAAATGCATTTACTTATATGGTTTATTTATTTGAAAATGTCATTTTTTTATTTTTATTTTATTTTATTTTATTTATTTATTTATTTTTTGACAGGCAGAGTGGACAGTGAGAGAGAGAGACAGAGAGAAAGGTCTTCCTTTGCCATTGGTTCACCCTCCAATGGCCGCCGCGGCTGGCGCACCGCACTGATCCGATGGCAGGAGCCAGGAGCCAGGTGCTTTTCCTGGTCTCCCATGGGGTGCAGGGCCCAAGCACCTGGGCCATTCTCCACTGCACTCCCTGGCCACAGCAGAGAGCTGGCCTGGAAGAGGGGCAACCGGGACAGAATCCGGTGCCCCGACCGGGACTAGAACCTGGTGTGCCGGCGCCGCTAGGCGGAGGATTAGCCTAGTGAGCCGCGGCGCCGGCCCCGGTTTATTTATTTGAAAGGCAGAGAGACAGACAACAGCGATGTCCTATCTGCTTCTTCATTCCCTTTTTTTTTTTTTTTTTTTTTTTTGACAGGCAGAGTGGACAGTGAGAGAGAGAGACAGAGAGAGAAAGGTCTTCCTTTTGCCGTTGGTTCACCCTCCAATGGCCGCCGCTGCAGCCGGCGCACCGCGCTGATCCGATGGCAGGAGCCAGGATCCAGGTGCTTTTCCTGGTCTCCCATGGGGTGCAGGGCCCAAGCACCTGGCCATCCTCCACTGCACTCCCTGGCCATAGCAGAGAGCTGGCCTGGAAGAGGGGCAACCAGGACAGAATCCGGCGCCCCGACCGGGACTAGAACCCGGTGTGCCGGCGCCGCAAGGTGGAGGATTAGCCTATTGAGCCACGGCGCCGGCCTCTTCATTCCCTAAATGCCTGCAGCCGCCAGGGCTGAGCCAGGTCAAAGCCAGGAGCCAGGAACTCCATCCAGGTCTCCCATGTGGGTGCAGGGGCCCAAGCACTTGGGCCATCCTCCACTGCCTTCCCGGGCCACAGCAGAGAGCTGGATCGGAAGTAGAGCAACCGGGACTAGAACCGGCGCCCATGTGGGATGCTGGTGCTTCAGGCCAGGGCTTTAACCCGCTGCGCCACAGTGCTGCCCCCCTTGTATTCTTTTTTACACCCAGTCCTCTTGGGTCTCTGCCCTCTGCAATTCTCTGCTCAGAATGGGCTCTCTCGTCGGAGGAGACCTCGCCAGCATCTGGTAGGAGGCAGAGGCCTAGGGACCGGCATCCCAGGAGCCTGGCTGTCTCCTGAGCCAGCTTCTAGTGGCATACCCACGTCTTTCCTGGTCTCTGGCTGTCAATCCAGGTGCCCTGAGCCACCCTGCGATCAGCTGTGAGACCCCTTAGGACCCACCAGCCCTGTCTCAGCTCTGCCATTCACAGGTCAGGGACTTTCCCGAGGTCAAGGCTTTCCGAGCCATCCCGCATCCGACTGCACAGACCAGCTCCGCGGGCAGGGCACAAAGCCACTCTGCTCCGAGCGCTTCCTGCCAGAGCCCGGCCTCAGCAGCGAGGCCAGGTCTCCTTCGCTCTGATCCCAAGTCCATCTGCGGGTGCCGTCTCTTCCCGCCCCCACCCTCCCTCCTCTCACAAAGCCCCAGGGGCACAGCCCAGCATCTCAGCCTGTCCGCACCCCCAGCCCCAAATCTCCTAGCTCACCAACAGGTTGCTTTTGTGTTTGTTTTATTCAACTGCTTTCTTGACAAGAGACACAAATATTTCTCCAGCCCCCGCCTGCAGGGACCTGCGCCCAGGAATTGAAGAAGAATGGCCTGTACGCCGTTACTTTCTTTGCCTCTCTCTTCGAAGCAACAGGGGGAAAATCCAGACTGAAGACAGAGAACAGAGAGGCTGACACGGGATATCAGAGCATCTTGCGAATATACCTAGGGGACGCTACCACCACCGTCTTACAGCTAAGGAAACTGGGAGGGTTAAGAAGCCGGGGCTCCTGCACACAGCTCGGGATTTAGAACCGGAATCCAAGGCTGCAGCTTGGGCAGCAGGAGTGTCTCCCCTCGCTGAGCCGGTTACACACCTGCAGGCTGAGGATTTCCAAGCTGATTCTGCACACATCACCTGTCCTGCGCCGGCAGGTGACGGGCTGCAGGCACAGGGGGCAGTGAGATGGCCCCAGTGTCCCACGGGGGTGGCCCGTGGTCACACTGGAGGCACTCAGCCGGGAAGATGCCCTGCGTGGTGGTGGCTTCTCAGGGAGTTTTACAAACCAATGCTTTCGGCTATGCTGACAGCTACGGCCTGGGAACAGCTGGCCAAGCAGCTGGCACCTCTGGACTATTTTTAGCTGGGGAAGTTAGAGGGTTGGTGGGGGCAGGAAGAATCTGCGAGACTGGGAGCATCGCAAGCAACAAGTTGGAGTGGGGGCAGGTGGCAGAGGTTTCTTCTCCGGAATGTGTGGGCAAACGCTCCTTCATGATGGATGCCCAAGGCCACCTCCTCTGTGCAGTCTTCCTTGATTTCCCCTTAAAACACACTTCAAAGACTGGGATTCATGGTCCACCCGCCAGGGGCTGGCACTGCGGCACAGCCGGTAAAGCCGCTGCCTATTACACCAGCATCCCGTATGGGTGCAGGTTTGAGTCCCGGCTGCTCCTCTTTCGATCCAGCTCTCTGCTAATGCACCTGGGAAAGCAGTGGAAGATGGTCCCCAAGTGCTTGGGCCCCTGCACCCATGTGGGAGACCTGGAAGAAGCTCCTGGCTCCTGATGTCCACCCTCTGGGCGTCCCCTAGCCGGTGAGTATAGTTCCAGACCAAGAGATGCGGAGCCCATCCTGCCACCCCCTCCTCACAACGACAAGGAGGGTAGGAGTCCCCACACAGCTGAGACCCCCTGGGGCCTCTTTTAGCAACGCAACCACGCAGGGGTCATTTAAAATCCCTGTTCCTATGTAAAGTGGGTGACTACCGTGCCCGCCTTCTGGGAGTTAAAGGATCCCTTTGCTCAAGCATAGAGACCGGCTGCCCAGCTGCAGGCCCCGGGATCTCCTCCCCGTGGCACCTCGGGTGGTCACTGGTGCTGGCCAGAGGGGCGGGGACCGCTGGGTGCCTCGTGGAAGTGGCCCAGCTGGACTGGAAGCCTCCCCAGAGTGGGAGGCAGGGGTCTCCCGGCAGAAGGGGAGGAGTCCCAGGGCCTGAAGCTGGGGACGGGGTCGCCAAGCCCAAAGGAAGAGCCCTGGCCTAGGTGGGTGGGTGGGGTGGGGGGCACCCAGGTCTCTGAGACAAACTCACCAGAAACCGGGGCAGAGTAGCCCGAAATGGGGCAGGGGTCTCGAGGACTGCGGGGGAGGAGGGGCGAGGGAGGTGGGCCGCGATGGGCGGGGCTTCTCTCCTCCTGGGGGAGGGGCTTCCGAGGCCGGGAGGCGTGGTCTCCTGGCAAGGGGCGGAGCTCCGCTAAGGCTAAGCTTCTCCGCAAGGGGCGGAGTATCGGGCGGGGCGGGGCTCTCCCCGGAGGCGGGGAAGTAGGCGGGGCGCCGAGACAGGGGGCGGAGCGTGGCGGCTGGCGCTCGTCCCCTCCCCCCAGCCCCGGGTGTCCCTGTGACGAGGCAGCGCGGAGCCGCCGCGGGCCGGGCCCATCCCGCCGCAGCGGGCCCGGGGCCGAGGGGGCCCGGAGCGCGGCCAGGTGAGGCCGCGGGGGCGGAGGGGGCGGGGGCTGCGCCGGGCGGGCCCCGGCGGGCGCGGGGGGCGTGTTTGCGTGGCTGGGGGCGGCGGCGGGAGTGGGTCCGAGGGCTGGCGCCTGTGGCTGTTTGCGCGTCCCTGCGGTCGCGGGACCAGGTGGGCTCTGCGCCCGTCCGGGCGCTGCCGTGGGGCCCCGGGGGTGGAGCCCGCGCGCCGCGAGCGGTTCTGCCGGGGGCCGCCGGCTCTATCTGCGTATGCGCTGGGCGTCATTGTGCCCACCGGGCGCGGGGCGCGGGGCGCGGGCCGGCGCGGTCCCGCCGGTGTGGGGATGCTTTCCCGACAGGCTGCCTGCGGGAGCCGGGCTCTGCTGCAGCCCCGAGCCGGAGAGGGGAGCGCCACCCCCACAGGCCTCCAGGGACCCGGGCGGCCCGGGGACCGCAGACACCTGCGGGAGGGAGGGGGCGTCCCGAGGCCTGGCTCCAGGGCGAAACCAGGAAGGGGAGACTGAGGCAGATGGATGGTGAGGTGGAGGCCGGGACGGGGGCGGGCGCGGGGGGAAAGCGGCCGGAGGACAGAGGGTCTTTGAGAAACAGACAGACGGACAGGCCCAGACTCAGTGTGGGGCACGGAGATGAAGAGGGACAGGTGGGTTCCGAGAACCCGACAGAGAGGCCAGCTCGGTGGGCCCGGAGCTCAGGAACCGCGTCGGACCTGAGAGATGAGGGTCCCCAACTCTTGGTTAGCTCCTTGGCCAAGCACTTCCCAGACTGGAGACGTGGCCCCACCAAGTGTCCTCGCGGCCCCGTGCCCTGGCTGTGCCACCGCTGCAGACCACCCATCTCCACTCCCTGCTGTCATAACACCCCTCACAACTCCGGGGAGCGGAGGTGACTGTTGCCACAGCAACAGAAGGGGAGAAGGGCCCCTCTGGCCCCAGCCTAGGTGGCTTGCAGCAGACGACGGGCCGTGGGACGCAGGGGTCCCGGGGTGGGATGCTGCAACGCTGTTTTCTCCTCTCCCACTCTGCCCAGAATGGTGCTAGAAGGAAACCCGGAAGTGGGGTCCCCCCGAACCTCTGACCTCCAGCACCCCGGGAACAAGGGCTCTTGCGTCCTCTCTTCCGGTGAAGGTGCACAGCCCGACGAGGAGCCCATCAAGTATGGCGAACTCATCGTCCTGGGGTGAGCCTCCCCGGTCCCCCCTGGGGGGTGGGGCACCAGGCACCCTCCCAACACCCCCTCAGGGGACCCAGCGCTCCCCAAGCCGTCCCCCGTCACCGTCCCCTCTGAAGGCCACGCTGAGCAAACCCACCTCAATGCGTAGCTGTTATTCTCGTAAATGACCGAGACAGCTCTCACTGCCCCCCCAAGTTTCTGATCAGAGGAGGAAAAGTTAGCACCGGTGGCCTACCATAAAGCACCTCGTGTGCGTGGCGTGGCGTGAAGAACTCCGGCTGCGATCCTGCCTCTGCAAACAGGGCTGATGATTACCCCACCTCAGAGGGTGGTCGGAAGGAAGGCGCGGACATAGTGTGCAGAGCCGCTCCCAGCACCAGCGCCCTGTTCTGGGAGGCAGGCTGTGCCAAGCCCTCTCACGGACATTGTTTCGTTTCGATCTTCACAAAGATGCTGTGAGGAAGGAGGTGAGGAAACGGAGGCTGGCCCGAGGGCACGCGGCTGGTAAGTGGCAGGGCGGACCGGACCCAGGGCTTGCTCTAGCTGGTGCACTCGCGCTAACACGTGGGAGAACTCAGACCAGGAGAGAGCAAGCGCCGTGAGTTGGAGCTGGGCATCTCTTCCTGGTCTCCACCTGACGGGGACCGTGCCCCCACCCAGGAAGACCACCCCCCAGCAGACCACCCCCCCGACCCCACCCCTGCCTGGGCGTGGACCCTCCTGCTTCCCCGTCCACAGCCCGTTTTGGCCTCTCTCCCAGCCATGGTTCCTGAAAACACTCTTTGATGAGCTGTTTTTAATGACGGTGATCGTTAAGAAATAATACTGGCTATTGATATTGATAGATCCATATTTGCGCTTTTTAAGACACATCGTAACAGCTAACACTGAGGCCCGCTGTAGACATGCCAAACCCTGTGTTGAGCACTTTTACAATGCGTCACCTCACTGAATTCTCAAAAGGAACCTCGGAGGTAGGGTCTGACAACTTAGCCCCGTTCTCCAGAGATCGCGCGGCAAGTGGAAGAGCCAGGATTTGAGCCATGCCCAGCCGAATGCCCAGCCTGGGTCCCGAACTGCCCCCACCCCCAAGGCCTGGCAACCCCAGCAACACAGGAAGAACTCAGCAGGGCGAAAGGGACGCTCCTCTCAGGGCTGCTTGTATTGGAAAACTGTCTGCTCAGTGTCCTAAACGAAGGGCCAGCTCCCAGCTGAGGACAAGGCCACCCGTGAGGGACACTGGACCACAGGCGCTGGGCCGTCCAGACAGCTGTCTGTCCTGTGCAGAGCAGGACAGCCCCCCCCCCCCCCGCTGTGCATCAGAGCCACCTGGGGAACACGGAACACACCCGCCCCACACCTGCGAGTCAGTCTCCGTGGCTGTGGCCAGGGAATCCGGATTTTTTTTTTTAAGATCTATTTTTATTTATTTGAAAGGCAGAGTTATAGACAGAGAGGAGAGACAACACACACACACGCGCGCGCGCACACACACACAAGTGAGCTTCCATCTGCTGGTTCACTCCCCAGATGGCCACAAGCTCCAGGGCTGGGCCAGGTCCACAGCAGGAGCCCAGAACTCCAGCCAGGTCTCCGACACGGGTGGCAGGGGCCCAAGGACTTGAGCCGTCATCTACTACTTCCCAGGCGCGTTAGCAGCGAGCCGGATTGGAAGCGGAGCAGCTGGGACTTGCAGGCGGTGGCTTAACCCCCGGTGCCCCACGGCAGCCCCAGAAATCGGGGTTTTGACGCGCCCGGCAGAAGGTTCTGATTGGATGGCTGTCGCCTGTGGTTGGCAGCTGCTGGCCCCGTCACTCCCCACTCTGCATTCTCTCGCGACTCCCCTGCTGCCGGGACAACGTCCTCGGCGTGGGGGCCACCAACTTCACTTCCCCTCCTGCCCCTCACCACCCGACCCACCACCCACGGATCTCACCAAACCCTGCCAGCCTTGGGGCCTTGGCTCCTGTCAGGGCCAGCCTTCAGTCTTCCGTGGGTCTGGAGCCAGGCAGACCTGAGCTCCAATCCGACTTCCTCCGCCTTCTCTCCCGCTCACCTCGCTGGGCCTTGATTTCTCTCATCAGTAAAAGGAGCAGAGAGGCACCTGCAGGGCGCTGCGAAGGTGCCTTCAGATAATCACTAGCACAAAGTGGAGGAACAGAGGCCCAGGTCGCGACGGCCAGCAAGGCTGTGATCCACCCCCCACCCCGCCCAGGACAAGAGCTGGAGAGGAAGGTGGGGGGTGGGATTTCATGCTGGCGAGAGGAGGAAGTGGCAGCATAGCTCACGTTCTCTCTTGCGTTTGGGTTCTAGCAGTGCTGTAAGAAACAGAGCTGGCTATAGATGGGTTCTTTCCAGTTCTTCAGAGCCCGTATAGATCTTCCCAGAAACCTGAGCCTGGGGCCAGCATCTCCTCCTCCCACCTCTGAGCCCACGTGCACTTGGCTTGTACTTGGCTCACGGCACGTGGCACCGTGGTTCTCAGAGAAGCGAGGGCTCCCCAAACCCACCTGTTTGCCAGCACCAGTCCGGGCGTGACTCGGCTGTCCCTGAAACACTTGGTCACTTGAATGGATGCCCCCCACCCCCGTCCCTGGTGCCCTGATCTGGTACTGGAGGGTGTCCCACTCGGGAGGTGCTGCAGACATCTGCCCAGAGTTTGGCAGTTTCCTGCGAGCCCCCCCAGAAGCTGACTTTCTCTTCTTGTCTCTCTCCCCCCACGGCCCTCTCTTCCCCGCCTGCCGCATCCGCAGCTACAACGGGTGTCTGGCCAGCGGGGACAAGGGCCGCCGGCGAAGTCGCCTGGCCCTGAGTCGCCGGCCGCACGCCAACGGGGTGAAGCCAGACGTCATGCACCACATCTCCACACCGCTCGTCTCCAAGGCAAGCGCTGTTGTAGCACACCGGGCGGCCAGCCCTGCCCTCCTGCCCCAGGCCCGGGGCCCTGTGGGAGCAGGGGAGCCCACTGTGTGTGTGAGCACTCACTGCTGTGGGCCAACCAGAGAAGCCGTGATGAGGAATCCTTTTTATTATTATTATTATTATTATTATTATGTATTTGAAAGGCAGAGGGACAGAGAGTGAGAGGGAGAGACAGAGTGAGATCCATCCACTGGTTCACTCCTCAATGGCTGCAACAGCCAAGGCTGGGCCAGGCTGAAGCCAAGAGACCTGCACGCCATCCACGTCTCCGCATGGGTAGCGGGGACCTAAGTACTTGGGCCGTCATCTGCTTTCCCAGGCGCACGAGCAGGACGTTGGGTGGAAAGTGGAGCAGCCGGTCTCTAACGTGCGCTCTGAGACGCCAGCTTGCGAACGTTTCCTTGACCGTCAGACCGCATGCAGTGGATGGAAATGAGCAGCGTCATTTTAGCAGCAGCCGAGGCTGAGAGGGGGGACGTGGGGGTCACACAGCAAAGGCAAAGGGAAACCTTTGGCCGCGGAGGATCTGGGTTAGAATCCCGCCTCTGCTGTCCAGCTGGGTGGCCATTTTCTTCTCTCTGACCTGAAGTTCCCTCAGCTGTAAAGTGGAATGATAGCCCATTCTTGGGGTGGCTGCAGAAGTCAAATAAGGTAACAGGTGTACAGCACCCGCCACACCAACACTCTGGCAGCAGATGGACCTGCGCCCTCCCCGGGGAGTGGCCCCTGGGCCTTGGGCGCCCACTTCTGGCTCAGGGGCCCACACTTGTGGCCACAGGCCCTGGAAAGTGACTTCCTTCTCCCCACCAGGCACTGAGTAACCGAGGCCAGCACAGCATCTCGTACACGCTGTCCCGGAGCCACTCGGTCATAGTGGAGTACACACACGACAGCGACACAGACATGTTCCAGGTATGCTGAGGCCCCTCTGCCAGCCTCGGACCCCTGGGCTGCTGGGCCCTGAGGCTCTGCAGGCGTCTGGGGAAGGCCGGGACCCCAGGCCGTGAGGCTGCGCGAAGGGGCTGGGGTGCACTTGGGGTGCAGTTGACCACCCAGCATGAATCAGTGGCCATATCAAGACTCAAACGCAAGGGTCCCAGGCCGCGGGAGGCCGTTCAGCTTAGGGGTTCAGAGTGCGGGTGTGGGGGTTGTAACGCCCGAGTTCGGATCCCGGCTCTGTCACTTTGGGCGCAAGTCATTGAACTTCACCAGGCCTTGCTTTATTCATCTGTAAAATGGGACCCATTATAGCACCAGCCCCCACCTTGGAAGGTAACTGAATTATTGCATAGCAAACGCGTGGCGTGGTGCCTACTGTACAGTAAGTGCCAAAACTCAGTGCACCGGATCGTTAGAAAGTTCATGGAGAATGCAAATGATGCATTATGCCTTTTAATTCCATTCTGCATGAACTTTTCAATGTGCTGCAAATCAACTGGTTCGTACTGAGTGGCTGCTCCCCAGAGCGGGGAGGGTGGCAAACAAGAAGCCCCCAGCCCTGAGTTTATTGGACTCAGAGCCCCCTACCTGGGAGACCAGGGTGCCCCGGGAACGGGGTGGTGCTGCCGGGAGGCCGGGCTGGGAGGCCGGGAGAGTCACCTTGCCCGTGTCGTCCTGTGCTCGCCGTCCCTCCCCCGCAGATCGGCCGCTCCACGGAGAACATGATCGACTTTGTGGTCACGGACACGTCCCCGGGGGGAGGGGCTGCCGAGGGCCCCTCCGCCCAGAGCACCATCTCCCGCTACGCCTGCCGGATCCTCTGTGCCCGCCGGCCGCCCTACACTGCCCGCATCTACGCCGCTGGCTTCGACGCCTCCAGCAACATCTTTCTTGGAGTGAGTGGGTCCCAGGCAGGGACTAACTCTTTGTCTGAGAGTGAGCCCGGGGCAGGCTGGGGAGGTGTGGCACCCTGGGGGAGGGACCAGCCCAGGTGACCCTAGCCGTGACCCAGGCAGCCCCACATCACAGAGGAGCACAGGGAGTCAGCGAGCGGTCCGGCGGTGCCCGAGTCGAGCGCCCCCGATTGCGATCCTCTCTAGGCAGCCTCTGAACTTGAGGGTAGAGGGGCAGTACCTCTGGCATGCAGCCTGCTGGGGGCCACTCGGGGATGGGATCTGACCCCTCCTGTGGTCCCAGGAGCGGGCGGCCAAATGGCGGACCCCCGACGGCCTGATGGACGGCCTGACCACCAACGGCGTCCTGGTGATGCACCCAGCAGGCGGCTTCTCCGAGGACTCGGCCCCGGGTGTCTGGCGGGAGATCTCAGTGTGCGGGAATGTGTACACGCTGCGGGACAGCCGCTCAGCCCAGCAGCGGGGGAAGCTGGTAGGTGGCCCGCTCCGCCCCCATCTTGCCCAGGCCAGACGGCTCCCAGAGGCTGTGTCTCCGGGGGAGGGGGAGGTCTGAGGCTCAGGGATTTTTTGGCACGTGTGCCCAGGCGCAGCCTGCGCACGGCTGGAGACCCATGAGGTGATCAGAGCCCACGCAGGCGCTCTGGGCAGTACCCAGCAACTTTTGGGTTGCCGGCAGCTTAAAAAAAAAAAAAATCACACCCTCTTCTGAGGGTGACACTGGGCCCACGTGTGAGCAGTTTATAGCCTCGACTGTTGGCAGTTCACAGTGCGGCTGTCACGTTCAGGCGGGATTAGCTTTTCTCACCCTCCCCGGGGAGGGCCTTGCAGTAGCTCTGGCACAGGCAGCCGCGGGAGCTCCACGTTGGAGTGGATCAGAGAGCCAAGGTTAGGAGCGGGGAGTGGGCCCCAGAGAGAGCTGGGGGCTTGCCCCAGGTCGTGGGGCCGTGTCACGGTCTCCCTGGGTCTGGGCGCACGGGCCAGGGAGCCGCGAAGCCTCAGCGCAAAGCAGACCTTCCCGGAGCGTCAGCCCTCCGGAGAGTTCTGGGGGAAGGCTCTTTCCCAAAAGCCCCGTCCGTGACTTCCACCACGTGCCGGGCTCCGTGGTGAGTGTTTCCATCGGCTGATTGTCACGAAACCCACTCAGGACCCCAGGAAGTGGGATCCATCACGAGGCTGAGGAAATTAACAGAGAGGTGCAGCCACCCCCAGGGGCGCAGAGTCGGGCATCGGGGAAGCCGGAAGGCAAACGCAGGTGGCGTGGCTCTGGGATCCTCCGCTAGCCGCAGCCCCGGGTGTGTGGGGGAGGGGACAGCAGCTCTGGGCCCGTATCCAGCTTCCTGCTTAGGGGCGTCTCCTGCCTCTACCATGGGGGGAGCCTCAGACAGGGTTTTGGTCCAGGCCTCTTGATCCGACAGACAAGGAGACCAAAGCCCCCTGTGGCAGTAAGGCCCTTTTGCTGGCTCCGGCAGGTGGAAGACGAGTCCAACGTGCTTCAGGACGGCTCGCTCATCGACCTGTGCGGGGCCACGCTGCTGTGGCGCACGCCGGCGGGGCTGCTGCGGGCACCCACGCTGAAGCAGCTGGAAGCCCAGCGGCAGGAGGCAAACGCGGCCCGGCCCCAGTGCCCCGTGGGCCTCAGCACCCTGGCCTTCCCCAGCCCGGCCCGTGGCCGCACTGCACCTGACAAGCAACAGCCCTGGGTCTACGTCCGCTGCGGCCACGTCCACGGCTACCACGGTTGGGGATGCCGGCGGGAGCGGGGTCCCCAGGAACGGGAGTGTCCTCTCTGCCGTCTCGTGGGGCCGTACGTGCCCCTGTGGCTCGGCCAGGAGGCTGGCCTCTGCCTGGACCCCGGGCCGCCCAGCCACGCCTTTGCGCCCTGCGGCCACGTCTGCTCTGAGAAGACTGCCCGCTACTGGGCCCAGACACCACTGCCCCATGGCACCCACGCTTTCCACGCTGCCTGTCCCTTTTGCGGGGCCTGGCTCACCGGCGAGCATGGCTGCGTCCGCCTCATATTCCAAGGCCCGCTGGACTAGGCTCCCTGGGGCCCCCGCCGCTGTGCCCGCTACCCACCCAGGTTCCCCTAGCCCTTGCAGCCCAGAGGAGCTCTGCATGTGGGACTCTTGCCTGCTGGCCCGTGGCCACACGGATGGACGCGTCGGATGGGCTGTGCCCTCCCCTCTTAACTCTGGGCCCCTGAGGGACTCCCAGGATCTCCACCCCGGTCATACTGATGGGACCTGCAGCACCAGCTCTGTCCAGGGCTGCTGGGGGAAAGCCCAGCCCTATGCCCTGCCCTTCCTGGGCCATCCCGCATCTCACCGCCTACACTGTGCCCCTGGGGGAGTGAAGGAGCCCTGGCCCCTGACCCTCAGCTTAGACTGGCCGCGCTCTGAGCCTGCCAACCTGATTCCAGATAGTCATCCTCTCGCTGCCCCTGGGCCCCTTGACGCCTCGCTGCTCTGTTGCCCTCCCAAGCCCACGTGTCCCGCATGCGTGCAGCGCTCCAGCCCCTGAGCACGGGATGGTGCGGGCAGCTGGTACCCGCATTTGCTGCTGCCTACCTTGGGCTGGACTGCGTGCCAGGTGGGCTCTAGGCACACAGACCGTGAGACCTGGGCTCCCTGCCTGGCGGAGCCCAGTCCAGCAGAGGACAGACCAGAGTAGCCAATGGCAGCACAACTACAGGCGTGCGAGGATCAGAGGATGAGAGGCTGCCGGCAATCCGAGCTGGGTGGGAAAGTGAGCTAGGCTTCCCGGAGGAGGAGGCACGGGGGCTCAGCCCAGACGAAAGGGAGGGTCTGGGCACAGCTGGCAGGTGGGGGCTGTGCTGACCTGGGGAGATGCTGTCTGGAGGCTGCTGGCCTCTTGTGGACAGACAGCTAGGAGTCAACCAAGAGGGGAGACTGGATTTGCGATTCCGGAGCATCGGCTGTGACACAAGGGCTACCATTTCCGAACACCTGCCACGAGCCCTGCCCTGTGCTAATGACAATAATAACTGTTGGCTGAGACTCACCAAGCACCAGGCTCTGCTTCTCCGGGGGGTGTAATTTCACACAGCAGCCCAGGGCGGAAGGTTCGGGTTTGGGTTTACAGGGAGATGGTGGAAGTGGCCAAGGCAGGACGCCAACGCACAGCAGAGCCAGCCCCTTTGCTTCAGCCGGGACAGCACTGAACTGGGTAGGGTTTTGGAGGTGGTTCCCTCAAAAGGCCAGGTTCATGGCCCAAAGAGGGACCTGCACCTGCTAGTGCTGGGAGCTGACCACCACCCACTGCAGGCCACCTGCACCCCAGGCCAGGGTGTTTTGAGGAGTGAAAACGAGGGACCCCTGAGGAGACAGGTCGCATCTGCTGCCCTAGCCATGTATTGAATGGCAGATTTTTTTTTGACAGGCAGAGTTAGTGAGAGACAGAGAGACAGAGAGAAAGGTCTTCCTTCTGTTGGTTTACCCCCAAGTGGCCACTACGGCTGGCGCGCTGCACTGATCCGAAGCCAGGAGCCAGGTGCTTCTCCTGGTCTCCCATGGGGTGCAGGGCCCAAGCACTTGGGCCATCCTCCACTGCATTCCCGGGCCATAGCAGAGAGCTAGTCTGGAAGAGGGGCAACCGGGACAGAATCCGGTGCCCCGACCAGGACTAGAACCCGAGGTGCCGGCGCCACAGGTGGAGGATTAGCCTAGTGAGCCGCGGCGCCAGCCTGAATGGCAGATTCTGTCCAGAGCCGGGGTGAAGTTCTGGTCGGTGGCACCGTTGAGGGGAACGACATGGACTGGCAGGGAAAATGGCCTGGCAGCCAACGAGCTCAGTGTGCAGGGGCAGAGGAGAGGAGTGGAGCGGCTGGGGCCGGGTGGACGTTGTTTCCAGGGAGGCCAAGCCTGGACTGACCCGAGTTCATCCTGGCTGCAGGTCATCACCCCTGATGGGCCGAGGGCGAAGCTGGGGTCTTGCTGGGGTTGCCCCAACTATTCCTGGGGTGTGAGTCAGGCAGACAGGTACTCTGGAGACATGAAAAGACAGAACAAGCTGACCTGAGCGCCACCCTGCTGAGGGACGGATCCAGAAGCATAGGCAGTGCCTGTCCTAGGGGAAGGACCTGCCCACGACCACACAGCTGATTGGGGCTCCAGGGACCAGACCTGGGCGTTGGAGGGGACAGAGGGTACCTGCATCTGGTCAGAGGAGATGTGATTGGTTAGAGCCCTGCTTCCCTGCGGCAGGGTGGGGGCGGGGAGCGTTTCAACTCCTCCCTCCCACCCCATACACAAAGCACCAGAACCCCAGCTCTCCCCGATTCTGTCCTCTGACCCTGCTGGGAACCAGGCATGGGAATGCTCTGATCCCATGTCCAGCAGGGACCCGCAGAGTGTGGGAGGAGAGACCTGCAGAGTGTGGGAGGAGAGACCTGCAGAGGGCTACCCTGGGCCCTGGGAGAGGACGGGGAGGGGTTGGTGCAGGGGTTAGGAGGTCCTGCTCTTGGTCCAGCCTGCCTGTTCCCAGGTGGTGAGCGCAGTAACAGTCCCTACCTCATGAGATGGCTGCACGCGCCTGCAGGGCACCTGTAACAATAGACACACAATGCTGGTTCCTCGCCTGCCTCTTTTTTTTTTTTTTTTTTTTTTCATTCCCATGGGACGGAGCCAAGGATGGGAACGGTCATGAAGCCATGACTCTGATGAGTAGATGTGTGTGTGTGTGTGTGTGTGGTGCTTGGGCTGGGGGGAAGGTGGGGAGGACCGAGGGTAGAAGGTCTGAATAGGCTAAGCTCCAGTTCAGGGATACCCAAGGACATAGTGTGGCTTTACAGAAGTCAGTAAACCTCTTGGCCTCAGTTTCCCCACCTGTGTTATAGGTAAGATGATGATATCCTATCTCATGGGTTTTGCAAGGATTAAGAGAGCCTCCTGGGACTGAGTGCCTGCTCACGTTAGCTGTGATCCTACACACGGCACCACGCAGCTTGTTTGCGGGGTGCCGAAAGGTGCTGAGCTCATTCGCTTTCCTGGCTGTTCCCTGGTGGCAGCAGACAGCACTGTCTCCTCTGTGTTCATTTCAGTGCCCATTTTAAAGAAAGATTTATTTATTTGAAAGGCAGAGTTACAGAGAGCGTGGGAAAGGCAGAGAGAGAGAGAGAGGGAGAGAGAGAGAGAGAGAGGGAATCCTCCATCTTTTGGCTCACTCCCCAAATGGCTGCAACAGCCAGGGCTGCACTAGGTTGAAGCCAGGAGCTTCATCAGGGTCTCCCCCAAGCACCTGGGCCACCTTCCGCTGCTTTCCCAGGCACATCAGCAGGGAGCTGCATTGGAAGTGGAGCAGCTGGAATGGCGGTGCTGCAGGGAGCAGCTTAACCTGCAGTGCCACAGCACCAGCTCCTTTATACTCACTTGTTTGTTTGTTTGTTTTTGAAAATTTATTTGAAAGGCAGAGAGAGGAGAGAGAATTATCTTCCATCTGCTGGTTCACGTCCCAAATGGCCACAATGGCTGGAGCTGGGCCAATCCGAAGCCAGGAGCCAGGGGCTTCTTTCAGGTCTCCCACATGGGTTCAGGAGCCCTAGCACTTGGGCCATCTTCCACTGCTCTCCCAGGAACATTTAGCAGGAAGTTGGATCAGAAGTGGAGCACCTGAGATTCAAACTGGTGCCCATATGGGATGCCAGCACTGCAGATAGAGACTTAACCTTCTACACCACAGCACTGGTCCTGCCACCACTTTTTTTTCCTTTCTTTTTTTGAGAGGTTCAGTTACAGATAGAAGGAAAGACAGAAAGATCTCCCATCTGCTCGTTCACTCTCAAAATGGCTGCAGCTGCTGGAGCTGGGCCGATCGCCTCCTATAACCTACAACCCGTTTTATTATTTTTTAAAGATTTTATTCATTTATTTGAGAGGTAGAGTTTCAGACAGTGAGAGAGAGAGAGAGAGAGAGGTCTTCCATCTGATGGTTCACTTCCCAATTGGCCGCAACGGCCAGAGCTGTGCTGATCCGAAGTCAGGAGTCAGGAGCTTCTTACGGGTCTCTCATGTGAGTGCAGGGGCCCAAGGATTGGGCCATCTTCCACTGCTTTCCCAGGCCACAGCAGAGAGCTGGATTGGAAGAGGAGCAGCCGGGACTATAACTGGTGCCCAGCCGCGCCGTGGCTCACTAGGCTAATCCTCCGCCTTGCGGCGCCGGCACACCGGGTTCTAGTCCCGCTCGGGGCGCCGGATTCTGTCCCGGTTGCCCCTCTTCCAGGCCAGCTCTCTGCTATGGCCCGGGAGTGCAGTGGAGGATGGCCCAAGTGCTTGGGCACTGCACCTGCATGGGAGACCAGGAGAAGCACCTGGCTCCTGACTTTGGATGGGCGCAGCACGCTGACCGTGGCAGCCATTTGGGGGGTGAACCAATGGAAGGAAGACCTTTCTCTCTGTCTCTCTCTCTCTCACTGTGTAACTCTGCCTGTCAAAAAACAAACAGACAGACAAACAAACAAACAAACAATTACGAGATGGGCATTGTGCTAAGCCCCTGCTTGGAATGCCCACCATCCCATATGGGAGTCCCGGCTACTCTGCTGCCAACGTAGCTTCCTGCCTGCAGATGACAGCCCGGGTCCTTGGGTCCCTGCCACCCATGTGGGAGACCTGGATGGAGTTCCTGGCTCTTGGCTTCAGCGTGGTTCAGCCCTGGCTGTGTGGCTACTCGGGGAGTGAACTAGTAGATGGAAGAGCGCTCTCTCTCTCTCTCTCTCTTTCAATTAAATACATTTAAAAAAAAAAGTAATGAAAATCGAGGCACAGAAAAGCAGAGTGGTCCTGCGCTAAGGATGAGACAGTTCGCTGCGCCCTCCTTATGACAGCTGTCAATCACCCTTACAGCCAGGAGCACTGTCATGCCAGCACACCTTGGCACCTGTGTGAAAGGCACTGGCTGTTGGAGTGGGCAGACGCTTCCCTGGGCCTCGACGCAGTGTGGCAAAGAGGACGTGCAGGATTCAGTCCCGATACACCTCCCTACCCCGCCACACAACTCCAGGGGGCGGCACGGCCATCAGCGCATCCCTTAAGCCTACGGTGTCCCTTGTTGTGGATTCAATTTTTAGATTGGTTTTCTGGCCGATGACACCAAGACTCCGGGTCGTGAATGGACCCTACCAAGGTCACGGCCTCCCGATTCGATAACTCACAGGTCACCTGCACAGGCCGTTCCCCCCCAGGGTGTGGTCTCACAGAGGCTCGGACCCTGGTATGCCCCTCAGGGTCGCAGGAGGCTTGCCCATCCATCAGGCACCTGGCGAGCGCCAGAAACGGCCAGGCTCTCCGTGCCCTCGCCCTTTAGTGCTGCGGAAGGGTTAGCGGCTGCCCCAGGCCCATGGCCAGTCGGCCGCAGGACACTGGCGCTCGGGGGCGTTTCTTCGCGCCCCTCACTGGAGCCCCCTGCACGGAGAGCTTTGTGAGCCTCCAGACTCGGGCGCAACCCCACGGGGCAGCGGGGTCGGAGCCGTGTGGGTGGAGCGGTCCCCGGCTCTCCCTCCCTGGCGGCCACGCCGGCCCTGACAGGCAGTAAGCCGCGTCATCCCGGTCTAGGCCGCGCGGTCAGGCTGGGCAGGAGAACTCCGGCCCCAGCGCGAGACTCGACTTGCGGACAAAAGGCCGAGAACACAGGGGCCAATCCGCGTCCAGTCGCGTAGCGCGGACCCGGCGAGCCTGGGGGGAGGAGCTCGCCTCGTCGCGTCTATTGGCTGAGGCTGACGTCCATCCAATGCCCGCGGCCACACCATTGGCCGGTGGGGGCGGGGTTTGCGGCGCCCCAATGAATGGGGGAGCCGGAAGCAGGAAGTGAGTTTGGGAACGGAGCGGCGCTGCAGGTGAGGCGCGGCGCCGGGGTTTCAGGGTCACGGTGTGCCGTCCCCAGGGGGACCAGGGCGAAGCTGGGCTGAGCGCAAGCTCATTGTCTTTCTGCTGACCCTCCGAGTACCCCTTCCAGATGCATCCGGGCCTCGAGGCCAAAGAGCGCTCCGTGCCGCAAAGAGTTAACCCCCCTTTCGGAACCAGTGGGATGGTGCTGTTGGGGCGGAGGCCCGGGGGTCGTGGGGAGGCTGGAAGCTTGTCCCCAGGCGGGGCAGGGGGCTGTGGAGAATGCCGTGGGTTGGGAGACCGTCGCGTCCCAGCCGAGCCCTGAAACCGCCGGGTTGTCGCTTTGGCTGCACCAAGTTTCACTTTCCCTATGCGTGAACGGGGTTTCTTTCGGCCGTGGACTTCCGTGGCCTCCCTGGCTGTGCACAGAGAGCAGAGAGAACGGGGCGGGTCTCAGAGCAAGGAGGCAGAGTAGATCATTCACTGCACACCCACCCGCTGTCACGCCCTTTTTAGGGAGGATGGAGGGGGAGTGCCTTGAGTTTCAGTAGTCAGGCCGAGTCAGGGGTGGAACCCAGGTCACCAGCTGGCAGCCTGGGGCTCTGTCCCTGTGCTCAGCGATGGGGCCTGGCCTCCGTTGTGGGGTTAGACAAGGCTGTTTGGCCACCTGTAATACTGGGAGGTTGCCGGTCACCTAGCCCTCTGTCTGAATCTCGGTTGGCCCGTGGTGAGTGGGCTCTGTGGTATTCCCTTTCCTGTGGGCCTCCGGGAGGATGCACGGGGTCGCGAGGGCCCGGAGCCGGTGTGCAGTTGGCGTGTGGCTGTGCTGACCGTGATGGCTTCCCCAGGGCCCATGGCGGACACCCAGTACATCCTGCCCAATGACATCGGCGTGTCTAGCCTGGACTGCCGCGAGGCCTTCCGCCTGCTGTCGCCCACGGAGCGCCTCTACGCCCACCACCTGTCGCGGGCTGCCTGGTACGGGGGCCTGGCTGTGCTGCTGCAGACCTCCCCCGAAGCCCCCTACATCTACGCCCTGCTCAGCCGCCTCTTCCGCGCCCAAGACCCTGACCAGCTGCTGCAGCATGCCCTGGCCGAGGGCCTCACCGAGGAGGAGTATCAGGTCGGTTCTCGGACCAACCCTCGCTTCCTGAGTGGCCTCTGGGTGCGAGAGACAGGATACAGGGGTGCAGAGGGAGTCGGCGGGAGGATTCCACCCAAAGCCACAGAGTCAGGAACCGGCCCTCAGCTGCTGTGATTATAACAAAGGAGAGAGCGACAGGTCCAGAGAAGGCAGAGGAAGGAGTGCAGGCCGGGGATCGGGAGGTCTGGTTCTGGCTGGGCTCTGCTCTGCCACGGTGCTTGGCCGTGGGTGGAGTGTTCTACCTGTCCTGTGGCGCTTGCTTGTGTATCTGTCGGCCAAGTGCTACGTGATTCTCAGTGCGTGGTGGCAGCGCAGAAAAGCAGAATGCAAAGTCCACTCGTTCTCAACCCTCCGCAGAGGAACCAGTGGGCTGGTGTGGTCCACGGCCTGTTCGGTCCCCCGCGTGTGCGTCGCACACTTACCCTGCGTGTGCACTGTCGGTTCCTGATCACCCCTTGTACGTAGGTGAGGCCGTGCTGCCCCGTTCTGTGTCCTGCTCTTCTTCCTGAACGTCACGTCTCGGAGAACTTACGTGGGCACATACGAATTCACCTCATTTTTTTTCTTTTAAAAGATTGATTTGATTTGATTTGAAATGCAGAATGACAGAGACAGAGACGGTGGTGGGGAGGTCTTCCATCTGCTGGTTCACTCCCCAGATGGCCTCAGTGGCCGGAGCTGTGCAGATCTGAAGCCAGGGAGCTTCTTCCGGGTCTCCCACGCAGGTGCAGGGGCCCAAAGGCTTGGGCCATCCTCCGCTGCTTTCCCAGGCGCATTAGTAAGGAGCTGGCTTAGAAGTGGAGCAGCCAGGACTGGAACCAGCGCCCGCATGGGAAGCCGGTACTGCAGGCCGGGGCTTTAACCCGCTACGCCACAGCGCCGGCCCCTCATTTATCGGCCATGATGCGTTCCAGAGCATGGTGCCTGTGGTCAGTGTAATCCCCTCTTTATGGTGGACATTTAGGTTGTTACTAGTTTCTCTTGAGTAGGATCCGATTCTGGAAGCAGAATTGTTGGTCAAGGCTCCGTACATTTTTTGCAGTTCACTGATGCCTCTAAATTACTCTCCAAAAACCTCCACCAAGTTATAGTCCCACCAAGAATGCTTGAGACGAAGGCCTGCTTTTCTGTGTGTGAGATAGATGGATTAGGTGCTTATCGGCCTCTTAGGGACTTCGGGTAATCGTGTGTCATCTTGAGGCCTTGACCTGCTCACCAGAACAGCTAATAACTGTGGTGATGAGAAAGAGCTACTCAAGGGTGCTGTTTTCGGTGAGATTGTTTTGTTTACAAGTAGCAGAAACCCAGCTCAGATGGCTTACGTGAGAAAGAATCATTGGCTCACGTAATTGGAAAGTCGGGCCAGGCAGGCTTTAGGCACGGCTGGGTTCAGGGGCTCGGCGCTGTCACCGGAGCTTTGTCTTCCTTTCTCAGCCTCGCTTGCTTCCCTCGCGACCGTGGGAGAGGCCCGGGGGCTTCAGGCCATCCCTGGTGTAAGGGGAAGATTTCCTGGAAGGGCTCTGACGGAGCCGAGCCTCTGCTTGTCCCCGTGGCCGGTCAGTGGCTTCTCTGACCGGCCGAGCCGGCGAATGTGGCCAGCTGTGGAGCCGGGAGGAGGGAGACTCCCCCCCTAGACCCCGACGGAAGACCGGGGACTTGGTACTGGAGTGGAGGCTGGATTTGGGGCCAGCAAAAGCTGCCGAGCAGGACAGATGGTGGCAACCTCTGCCCTCTGACACCAGCTGCCTGGCGACAGGGGGCAAAGCAGGCGTTTCACGGTGGCCTGAAAGTGCACGGAGGCGGCAGGTGACTTAGAGGGGCGCGGGGAGGGCGGCAGCCAGCGCTTGGGCATCTTTGGGGACCGCTAGGACCATGATGCTGGACAACAGGGGCGTGAAAATGAGGTCGGCCCGACGGGGGCCTCCCGGGGTCCGGGTCCTCCCGCTGTGTCTCCCAGCCGCACCCTGACCGGTCCCCCCGTCCCCCCCAGGTGTTCTCATCTCAGGAAGAAGCTTGCCCTGGGTGGGGGGGCTGCACTTCCTGTCTCTGATGCCCACCTCCCCCCTCAGGCATTCCTGGTCTATGCGGCAGGGGTCTTCTCCAACATGGGCAACTACAAGTCCTTTGGCGACACCAAGTTTGTTCCCAACCTGCCCAAGGTGAGGTGAGGGAGAGGTGGGGAAGGCGGGGAGGAGGGGTGTGATGGGGTGGGGGTAGGGAGGGCGGAGCGAGCCCAGAGTGAGGAGCGCTGCCTTGCTGTGACAGTGCGACACCGCCGGGGAGCACCCGGCCTGGGTGTCCTCCCGGAGACTGCGGGGAGCCCGCCGAGGGCCGTGGAGCTCACACGCGGTGCCTGGCAGGCTTGTTAACACGCAGTGTCCAACGCAGAGGGTCCGCAGCAAGGCCAGGGGCCCGGGCCCCCCTGCCCCCAGCTGTTGCGGACGAATCCACAGCAACACCCAGCGCTGCTGGTCCCTAGACGCGCGGAGCCCCACAGGCCGAGACTGGGAGAAGGGTGTGGAGCTGGAGGGGGGCCTGGGGGGCGGGTTGGGGCGGTGTGGCCCCACCCACGGCCTCCCTCCCCTGCAGGAGAAGCTGGAGCGGGTGATTCTGGGGAGCGTGGCCGCTCAGCAGCGTCCGGAGGAGGTCCGGGGCCTGTGGCAGACCTGCGGGGAGCTCATGTTCTCCCTGGAGCCGCGGCTGCGGCACCTGGGGCTGGGGAAGGAGGTGAGGCCCTGCGTGCGCGGGCGGTGGGGGGCGTCCCCACCTCTGGGGTGGAGGCAAGGGCAGCTGACGGGCGAGCGGCGGGCCTCAGTCTCGTCACCTGTGAGATGGGCAGCCGGTTGGACAGACGCTTCCCGGTGCCCTCCCGGATCTGACATCCCAGGGTGCTGTGTGCAGGGGAGAAGGGCTTTGGGTTTGAGGGAGCTGAGGGGGGCGGAGGGGAGGGGCGTCCCCAGCCTCCCGTCTGGAGGCTGCTGAGGGGGGGTGCTTTGCTGGCCACCCCTCAGCCTCCAACCTCTGCCACTCCTCTTGCCCGGACAGGGAATCACCACCTATTTCTCCGGGGACTGCACCATGGAAGACGCCAAACTGGCCCAAGACTTTCTAGACTCACAGGTGAGGGCTTCTCACGCTGCCCCTCCCCCCGGCACCTGCTCCGGGGCCTCATCTGGGGCCCAGCTGTTGGCTGAAATGACTCAGAGCCCTTGGGTCCAGGGTCAGCTGGCGGAGACCAGGAGGATGGCCTGCCTGCCCCAGGGATGGAGCGGGCCCTGGCTCAGCCTCAGGGCAGGCTGAAAGGACACTCAGAGGCACTTACGAGCTTGGACCCTGTGGTCCTGGTGCTGCGTGGGCGCCCCAGCTCGGCCGCTCAGCAGCCGTGTGACCGGTGTCTGTGTCGGAAGCCATGCGTGCCTCGGGCAGCCCTGGGTTGGCTGAGTCTGCTCTGTGAGATGGCCTGGCCTGCCCACCACTGCCCGCTGCCCTCCCAGCCAGCTGGAGAGGGGGCCCTCTCCCTGGGCTGGCCCCTCCCCGTCCTCCGGCCTGCTGCCCGCTCTGAGCCTCACTGTCTCCCAAACCCCTGCCCGGTCTTCCCAGAACCTCAGTGCCTACAACACTCGGCTCTTCAAGAAGGTGGATGAGGAAGGGAAGGCCTGCTACGAGGTGCGGCTGGCGTCCGTGCTCGGCACAGGTCAGCTCAGGCCCCGGGCCACCTGCGGGGCCCTGTGCTCTCTCCGTAGCGCTTTAGCACCGGGGAGTCCTGGTCCCCTGCCCAGCTGTGCCCACGGAACTGGCGCCCTGCTCCCCAGGGACTTTCAGCCTGGCGCCTGCCAGCGTCTCTAGTTTCTCTTTACCTTACCTGTGGGCAGATCAGGAACACCCCCTGCTTGGTCCCACCTGGTCTCAAGTCCACACCACCGGTGTGGTGTTTGGAGGGGCATTCTGTGGTGAGGCCAGGGGAAAATGGACACAGTGGGACAGGGGTGTCCAAGCCCCTCTCAGGACCTAGCAGCCTGGCCTGTTACCTTGTGCCCCAGCCCCAACCTTGTACCCCAAAGCCTCCCGCTCAGACTGGCTCCAGCCCTGCTCAGCATCTTCCAGTTCTTACTTCCCACTGCAGGCCTCTTCCCTCCCGAATGCCCTCTGGCCCCCCTGGGCCAGGCCGGTCCTCATCCTGCGGACGTGCGTGGACGTCACCCCTGCCAGAACCTCCCCTGACCTCCCATGACTGGGTCTGTGCCCTGTCTTCTCCCACGCACATGCCCCGCGATTTTTCTGTTTTCCCCACGTGACCCTCCCAAGTGGACATCCTAACCACTGAAGCCCAGACCTCAGAGTAGGAGGGCCACGGTGGAAGGCCCACTGAGGTGTCTGCCGCCGGTCTTTCCCAGAGCCTTCTCCCGACTCGGAAGTCACGTCCAAGCTGAAAAGCTACGAATTCCGGGGCAGCCGTTTCCAGGTGACCCGGGGTGACTACAGCCCCCTCCTGCAGAAGGTGGTGGAGCACCTGGAGAAAGCCAAGGTGGGGCTGGCTGGGGGCTGGGGACCCCTCTGCCCGGCACAGGGGGCCTGGGGCGCGTGTGTGGATGGCCTGCGGCTCACAGACGCGGCTCACCCCCAGGCGTATGCAGCCAACAGCCACCAGGAGCAGATGCTGGCCCAGTACGTGGAAAGCTTCACCCAGGGCTCCATCGAGGCCCACAAGAGGGGCTCCCGCTTCTGGATCCAGGACAAAGGCCCCATCGTGGAGAGGTGAGGCCCCCGCCGCCCGCCCCGCCCGCCCCGCCCGCCCCTGCTGCATCTGGGCCCTTCTCTCCCCCAGTTACATCGGGTTCATCGAGAGCTACCGCGACCCCTTTGGTTCCCGAGGAGAGTTTGAAGGTAACTTCTGCGGGTAGGGGGGCTCAGATTCCTTTTGTTCCTGTCTGAGCTCAGGCTCCCAGTATCCCCTGAGGGCTCCCCGACCCCCTTCCCCGGGCCGTAATTGTCACAGCAACAGGCGTGGCAGATGTTGTTGACTTTACGAGCCACGTCGGTGTCCCAGGTACAGTCTCGCAAAGCTGACCTCTGCAGGCGTGGGAGCTGGGGCGCAAGTGGCAGGTGGCGGAGCCGCAGCGCCCCGGCCCTGAGCCACTGTGCTGTGCTGCCTCTGGTGTCCGTGTGGTCAGGGCCCAGGCTCGCCGCACACGGACGCAGGTTCCCAGCCAGGCCTTGCCCCGTGGGTGTGTGGCCCCAGGCCAAGTAGCCCTAGCTCTGAGGTGAGGTGAGATGCAGTCACCGACGCTCAGTGGCTGGACGTGTGATTGATGCCATGGCTGTGGCTAGTCATCCTGTCGCTGGTGGCAGGCTGCCTGACCCCTGTCCCTCGGTCCCCATGTCCTGTGGGACCCAGTTGTGCGAGACAGGGGGCCCATCGTGTGCAGTCAGTTTGTCTCCACACACCCTTGCCTTGTCCCACCATGGATGCACTGTGAGCTTCTGGCTGCCCAGGCTGAAGAGGTGGGCCTGGGAGAGGAATCCCAGCCCTCAGACCAGGCCCAGGGGCCCGAGGGAGGGAGGGCCATCCACCTGCAGCTTTCCTGCCCAGGGCCTGATCCAGCAGGACCCGGGCTTGGGTCATTGCTGTCTGACCCAGCACAGGGTCACTGCTCCCAGCAGGCATTGAACACATGCGTGATGGTTAGCGGGGTTGAGCACGGTGAGGCGGAACCATCCCTTCACCCTGCCAAGCCACAGCTCCCGCCTCCCCTGCAGGCTTCGTGGCCATGGTGAACAAGGCCATGAGTGCCAAATTCGAGCGGCTGGTGGCCAGCGCCGAGCAGCTGCTGAAGGAGCTGCCCTGGCCGCCCGCCTTCGAGAAGGACAAGTTCCTCACCCCTGACTTCACCTCCCTGGATGTCCTCACCTTCGCCGGCTCCGGCATCCCTGCCGGCATCAACATCCCCAACTGTGAGCTCCCCCAGCATTTCCCGAGCCCGGGCGGTGGGAGGGTGGGGGCGGGGCACCACTGGGAACTGCCCCTCTCCGACGGATACCCTGGCCGCAAACCACCCTGCTCAGTGCGTCCTGCCAGCCCTTTCTCTTGTTTGTGACCCTTGACCTCTGCCCCTTCACCCTTGGTCACACTCCCTGTGTTCTCCAGACGATGACCTGAGACAGACCGAAGGCTTCAAGAACGTGTCACTGGGGAACGTGCTGGCCGTGGCCTACACCACGCAGCGGGAGAAGCTCACCTTCCTGGAGGAGGACGACAAGGTGGGCACGCCAGGGTCAGGCTGGGCCAGGGTCAGGGTCAGGGTCAGGGTCAGGGTCAGGGCTGGACCAGGGCCAGGGTCAGGCTGTGCCAGGGTCAGGGTCAGGCTGGGCCAGGGCCAGGGTCAGGCTGGGCCAGGGCCAGGGTCAGGCTGGGCCAGGGCCAGGGTCAGGCTGGGCCAGGGCCAGGGTCAGGCTGGGCCAGGGCCAGGGCTGGGCCAGGGCCAGGGTCAGGCTGGGCCAGGGCCAGGGTCAGGGCTGGACCAGGGCCAGGGTCAGGGCTAGGCCAGGGCCAGGGTCAGGCTGTGCCAGGGTCAGGGTCAGGCTGGGCCAGGGCCAGGGTCAGGCTGGGCCAGGGCCAGGGTCAGGGCTGGACCAGGGTCAGGGCTGGGCCAGGGCCAGGGTCAGGCTGGGCCAGGGTCAGGCTGGGCCAGGGCCAGGGTCAGGCTGGGCCAGGGCCAGGGTCAGGCTGGGCCAGGGCCAGGGTCAGGCTGGGCCAGGGCCAGGGTCAGGCTGGGCCAGGGTCAGGGTCAGGCTGGGCCAGGGCCAGGGTCAGGGCTGGACCAGGGCCAGGGTCAGGCTGGGCCAGGGCCAGGGTCAGGCTGGGCCAGGGCCAGGGTCAGGGCTGGGCCAGGGTCAGGGTCAGGGCTGGGCCAGGGCCAGGGTTAGGGCTGGGCCAGGGTCAGGGCTGTGCCAGGGCCAGGGCCAGGGCTGTGCCAGGGCCAGGGTCAGGGCTGGGTCAGGGTCAGGGCTGTGCCAGGGCCAGGGTCAGGGCTGGGCCAGGGTCAGGGCTGGGCCAGGGCCAGGGTCAGGGCTGGGCCAGGGTCAGGCTGGGCCAGGACCAGGGTCAGGGCTGGGCCAGGGTCAGGGCTGGGCCAGGGCCAGGGCCAGGGTCAGGGCTGGACCAGGGTCAGGGTCAGGGCTTGGCCAGGGTCAGGCTGGGCCAGGGTCAGGCTGGGCCAGGACCAGGGTCAGGGCTGGACCAGGGTCAGGGCTGGGCCAGGGTCAGGGCTGGGCCATGGCCAGGCCAGGGCCAGGCCAGGGCCAGGGTCAGGACTGGGCCAGGGCCAGGGTCAGGGCTTGGCCAGGGCCAGGGTTAGGGCTGGGCCAGGGTCAGGGCTGGGCCAGGGCCAGGGTCAGGGCTGGGCCAGGGTCAGGGCTGGGCCAGGGTCAGGGCTGGGCCATGGCCAGGCCAGGGCCAGGCCAGGGCCAGGGTCAGGACTGGGCCAGGGCCAGGGTCAGGGCTTGGCCAGGGCCAGGGTTAGGGCTGGGCCAGGGTCAGGGCTGGGCCAGGGCCAGGGTCAGGGCTGGGCCAGGGTCAGGGCTGGGCCAGGGCCGGGCCAGGGCCAGGGTCAGCGCTGGCCAGGGTCAGGGCCAGGGTCAGGGCTTGGCCAGGGCCAGGGTTAGGGCTGGGCCAGGGTCAGGGCTTGGCCAGGGCCAGGGTCAGGGCTGGGCCAGGGTCAGGGCTGGGTCAGGCTGGCCTCAGGGTCAGGGCCAGGGTCAGGGTCAGGGCTTGGCCAGGGTCAGGTTCAGGGCTGGGCCAGGCTGGCCTCAGGGTCAGGGCTGGACCAGGGTCAGGGCAGGGCCAGGGTCAGGCCAGGGCCAGGGTCAGGGTCAGGCCTCAGGGTGGACGGCCCGGAACCTTCACGAGGAGCAAGCGCAGCTTCGGTTCCTGCCGCACCACTTGCCGCGGGACCGTGTGCCACTTTGGAGCCTCAGTTTCCCCGCTGGTCACACAAAGGAGGCGGTCCCTCCCGCGTCCCTCCCCAGTGGCGGCTGGGATGGGGGGCCTGCCCCAGGCAGGCGCGCCGTGTCGGGCCCCGGGTCCGGGCTGAGTGGCCGTGGTGGGACGGCAGACAGCGGGCCCCTGCGTGTCTCGGCAGGACCTGTACCTCCGCTGGAAGGGGCCCTCCTTCGACGTGCAGGTGGGGTTGCACGAGCTGCTGGGCCATGGCAGCGGCAAGCTCTTCGTGCAGGTAAGAGGCAGCGCCCGCGCGGGCCTTCCCCTGCCCCCCCCACCCAGGGTGGAGCTGCTCCGGGTCTGCCCTCTGGGGGCTTTGCGTTGGTGGAGAAATGACCCCTGAAGCAGGGAAGACCCCGCCCTGCCCTCCCCCGCGACGTCCCAGGAGCTCGGACGACTCTGTGGGTGCACGGGGCCAGGCTGGGGACAGCTCAGCCTGCGCCAGGATCGCTCTGCTCAGGCTGCAGCAGCCCCGGGGTGCAGGCTGCGAAGAGGCAGGCCCTGGATGCTCCCGTCCTGAGGCTGCGGCCCCGGCTGCCCGCCACTGCTGTCCCCCTGGGCCACAGAGGTTTTGGATACCCTAGGGAGCCACCTCCCCCAGAGCAGCCGCTTCCTGCTGGCTGGCCTGAGCGCCTGGAGCCCTTTGAACACCACTCGGGAGCAGCAGGCCGAGTGGAGCTGCACAGAGGAGACGAAATGGGGCAGCGCGGCGAGGGCCGGCTTCGGCGTGGGCCCTCCGGGAGACAGGCTGCGTCCCTGGACGGGGGAGCTGGCTGGGAAAGTCAGGGGGCGCTTGTCCAGCCTGTGGCCTCGGGAAATGCTGTTCCTGTCCTAGGCCCCAGTAAAACAGGGTTCCTGGCCCTTCTGCCCATGGCCTGTCGAGGCTGGACAGCCAAGGTGGGCGGGTAGTGAGCCCTGGCACACAGCAGGCCCCCTGCACATGGCTGTCCGTGTTGGAGACGCTGTGCATGGCGTCTGGGGGCTCTTAGCGTCCGAGCCTCAGTTTCTTCATCAGAGAAGTGGGAGAATAACAGCCTTCCCTGGAGGGTGGTTGTGAGGATTAAATGGGTGACGGCTGAAGGTGCCAGGCGCGCGGCCGGTCTGCGGGTCTGAGGCCTCTTCCAGCAGTGCCGGGGAGCAGCCAGGAGAGAGAGACCTCCCATCTTCTGCTTCATAGCCTTCTGTCTCTGGTTCACTCTCCAAATGCCTGCAACGGCCAGGGCTGGGCTGGGCCAAAGCCAGGAGCCTGGAACCCAATCCAGGTCTCCCACGTGGGTTGGCAGGGGCCCACGTATTTGAGCCACCACTTGCTCCCTCCCAGCGTGCCCATTAGTGGGAAGCTGCACTTGGAGGCAGAGCCGGGGCTTGAACCGGGCACTCCATTGTGGGAGTGGGTGTCCCACAGGGCATCTTGACTGCTATGCCGAATGCCTGGCCAGGTTTGGGTCTGGGGGTGACTCAGGCAGCTCCCTCCCTGTCTGGCCATCCGTTTCCCTCTGTGCTGTGGACAGGTAGCTGGCTCTTCCACTCCACAGGACTCAGGTTTGCAAGCATCTGTCTGCTCGCTGCTCCTGGCCCCCCCTTCCCGAGCCGCTTCTCGGACCCGGGCTGTCAGGGCTGAACGCCTGGACTGTGCTGGGGCCCCTTTCTCTCACTCACCCCCCGTACGTGTCCCTTCTGCAGGATGAGAAGGGGGCACTGAACTTTGACCGGGAGACAGTGATCAACCCCGAGACAGGGGAGCAGGTGAGGGCGGCCAGGGTGTTGGGAGGTGGGCGTGGTGGGGCCAGGGCCACCCTTGCCCCTAAGCCTGCTTCCCGGGCCTCTTCTCCCAGATCCAGAGCTGGTACCGCAGCGGGGAGACCTGGGACAGCAAATTCAGCAACATCGCCTCCAGCTACGAAGAGTGCCGGGCCGAGAGCGTGGGCCTCTACCTGTGCCTCAACCCTCAAGTGCTGGAGTAGGAGCCGCGGGCTGGGGGGCGCACACCTGCTGCCGGGTGGTGGGCTCCGCGGGCACCGCCTCGCCTGATGGCGCATGGCCCCTGACCCTCCCTGTCGCGGCCCCTCCCTCCCCCACCCAGGATCTTCGGCTTCGAGGGGGCCGACGCGGAAGACGTGATCTACGTGAACTGGCTCAACATGGTGCGGGCTGGGCTGCTGGCCCTGGAGTTCTACACGCCTGAGGCCTGCAGCTGGCGACAGGTGGGGGCAGGCAAGAGGGAGACAGTGCGGGGAGGGGGCCCTGTACTGCAAGCAGAGGAGCTGGGCCTCATCCCAGACCACAGTGTGTGGGGGGCCTCAGTGTCCCCGCCTGTGGGATGGGAGCAGTGAGCCCTTCCTCCCCACCAGTCAGGCTGCTTCCGGCGAGATGTCTTTACTCCTCCCGCGGGCAGCTGATCTGTCCTGTGCGCACCAGGCACCTGCAGGAATTAACTGAGCCCCGATCCCCGGACCAGCCCCGGGGAACTAGGTGCCGTGGTGAGGGGTCCCAGAAAGTTCGTGGAAAATGCGAATTACGAAAGCTGCGTGGATTTCAAAAATTTTTGCACCCAAGTAAACATCTCGGAGTCCCACTTCTCCATAAACACCTTGAAGTCCCCCCACCCCACCCCACGCGCTTTCCTGGTGTTAGGGTGAGGAAATGGCGGCTCGTGGTGGTGAAGCAGCTGCTGCGGGCCGGCAGAGCCAGGACTCAGGTGCGCACGGTCGGCCCTGAGCCCTCGGCCTGACTGCCCCCCGGAGGGAGGAAAAGCAATAGAAATGCGTTTATCAGAGCACGCCGGTGCCGGGTGAGGGGCAGTGTGATGTCACGTGAGCGCACGTTTCGGTCTAGAAGCTCGGGTCTGGGGCCTGGCTCTGCCTTTGCCAGCTGTGTGACCCCGAGCAGGGCACTCCCCCTCTCTGGGCCTCTGTCATCCGTAAACTGGGGACAACGGCGCCCAGTGGTGTCCACTGCTGAGGGGCACTGACGAGACTGGGGAGGAGGGCCTGGGGGGACCGGAGCCGCAGGCAGCAGGGTGGGTGACGGGAGCAGAGGCACCAGGAACCACTCGGGAACGGCCTCGCCGTCACCCTGGGCGGGCTCCGTTCCCTGAGAGCAGACGAGAGGGGAGCGGGGCCGGCATGGACACGATGACCACGTTAGCCATCGGTGTGCCAAGCGTGCCACACCAGTCACAAGTGACCTCTTCCCCTGGCCCTGCAGGCCCACATGCAGGCCCGGTTTGTGATCCTGAGGGTCCTGCTGGAGGCTGGCGAGGGACTCGTCACTGTCACGCCCTGCACAGGCTCCGACGGGCGCCCGGACGCCCGGGTCCGCCTGGACCGCAGCAAGATCCGGTCGGTGGGCAGGCCCGCCCTGGAGCGGTTCCTGCGGAGACTCCAGGTAAGCGCGGGCCTCTCACCTCGGACCTCCCCAACCCTCTGCCCCGCCTCACAGCCGCCATTCATTCCTCACGTCCTGTGCGTGTGCTGCCTGTGCCAGGCACTGGGGAGAAGCTGTCTCACGTTGCAAAGAGGGAAGGCATATAGCAGCCCGTGGGCCCTGGGTGATCTCACCCTGGCAATGAAGCCACACGCTGGTAAACGTGACCGGCGGGGAGAGGTTTGCGGGGCCACCTTGGCCTGGGTGACTAGGGAAGGCTTCTTGGAGGAGGTGTCATTTGAGCCGGAATTAAATGTCAAGAAAGAGCCAGCTGTGAGACACTCTGAGGGCAGCAGATGCCGTGGCCAGTCTTAGGGGCTTGCTAGGCTGAGGGACAGGAGGAGGCCTGCAGCGTGGTGAGTGATGGAGGGAGAAGACCACAGGCAGCATGGCCCTGGCCTGGAACCCGCACGTGTAGTCCTGAGTTGCCCGCCGCGGTCACACACCTCACCCCCTGCATCACCAAGCACACTCTCCATGAGGGTGTGTCCACCTGCTCCCACAAGGCACTAAGGGCATGTTTTCATGGAAGGTAACGGGTTTTGGCCATTGAAGTCAGGTGAAGGTAGAAATGAAACACCGGCCCATGGAGAACAGAGCGTGATGTCTTAGGTTGGGTCCCAGAATACAAGAAGGACGTTGATAGGAAGAGCACCGAATCGGAAGTCAGCGCGGAACAGCCGTGTCGCCAACAGTGACGCACCAGTTACTAGGAGTTAACGACCAGCGGGAGCTGGGCCAGGCCCCATGGGAACTCTGTACTGTCTTTGCGGCTTTTCTACAGATCTAAAATTATTCCCCAAGATGTTTATTAATAATAACCGGTCATTCGATGCAGGAATCAAATAAGCAGCCCCTAGGCCAACCCTGAACGGTGACATTGAACCGAGCACCGAGCTGGCAGCGTGTGAGGGGCCATCAGTGCAGTGCCCGGTCTCAGCCCTGGTTGTACAGGAAACAGGGGCCTCTGGGTCTTTCCTGGTGTGGCTGTTTCCTCGCACCGGCCGTGGTTGAAGCCAGGAGCGCAGCAAGCAGGGAGAATGTTAGCCAGGAGTCCGGGACAGCCACATTCTTGGCCCGCCTCGCATTATTAAAATGGGCAGAGGCTGGGGAGCTGCGTGTCGCTGGCTGGTTGGGCGGTCCAGCAGCCGTGGGCTCTGCTCCCATGTGAAGAACCGGCTGGACCTTGGCAGCAGTTGCTGCCCTTGGACATGGCACAGACCCCCAGGTCTGCAGGGACCACCCCTGGCCACCCCGGGTGCTTATGCATTGGGCTTCCGACATCTGAGGGTTCCACATCCATAACCCACCGTGGAGCAAATTAACCTAAAAGCTTACACCTGTGCTGAACAGTACAGACTTTGCTTTCCCTAAACAATGTAGAAGCTTTTGACATAGCTTCACGTTGTTAATATTCTAAGTCATCCAGAGAAAATTTAAGAGCATACAGGAGGCCGGCACTGCAGCTCACTAGGCTAATCCTCCGCCTTGTGGCACCGGCACACTGGGTTCTAGTCCTGGTCCGGGCACCGGATTCTGTCCCGGTTGCCCCCCTTCCAGGCCAGCTCTCTGCTGTGGCCCGGGAGTGCAGTGGAGGATGGCCCAAGTGCTTGGGCCCTGCACCCCATGGGAGACCAGGAGAAGCACCTGGCTCCTGCCATTGGATCAGCGTGGTGCGCCAGCCGCAGCGCGTCGGCTGCGGTGGCCATTGGAGGGTGAACCAACGGCAAAGGAAGACCTTTCTCTCTGTCTCTCTCTCTCTCACTGTCCACTCTGCCTGTCAAAAAAAAAAAAAAAGGCATACAGGAGCGTGTGTGTAGGTTCTATACAAACACTGCATCATTTTAGATAAAGTACGTGAACATCCATTAATTTTTTTTCAAGATTTAGTTATTTTATTAGGCAGATTTACAGAAAGAGAGGGAGAAACAGATCTCGTAAATGTTCGTGATGGCTGGGGCTGGCCAGGCTGAAATCAGGAGCCGGGAACTCCATCCGGGTCCCCCACATGGGTGGCAGGGGTTTAAATACTTGGGCCATCGTCACTGCTTTCCCGGGGTCATTAGCAGGGAGCTGGGTTGGAAGCGGAGCAGCGGGGACTGGAACCAGCACTCACATGGGATGCCAGTGTTGCAAGCAGCAGCTTACCCTGCACCACGTTGCTGGCCCCATCCATGAAGTTTGGAATCCATGCGTGCAGGGGATGGTCAAAAGTTCATGCAAAAGGCATGTTGTAAAAAACTATGCATGTTTCAGCTTTTTCATGCCAAAATAAACTTATCTTTTAATTCCATGTTCCATTAACATAAAAAAAAGATTTATTTATTTATTTGAAAGGCAGAGTTGCAGAGAGGCAGAGACAGAGAGAGCGCTCTTCCATCTGCTGGTTCACTCCCCAAATGGCTGCAATGCCCAGAGCTGGGCCGATCCGAAGCGAGGAGCTTCTTCCGAGTCTCCCACACGGGTGCAGGGGCCCAAGCACTAGGGTCATCTTCCGCTGCTTTCCTAGGCTGTAGCAGAGAGCTGGATCGGCACTGGTGTCCACGTGGGATGCCGACACTGCAGGCGGCACTTTGCTCGCCGTGCCACAACGCCATCCCCTGATCTGCATCTCGCACTCGTCCGGCACAGTAACACCGAGGGAACAGCCCAGGGTGGTGCAGTAACTGAGGTCACACTTCCCGTGCGTGACGGAGCCGCCTTCTGCAGGTTGTCTCAGTCTGCTCCAAGCTGACCTCATGAAGTAGCCGATTCCGGGTTGTTCACAAGGAACAGAAACTTTGGAGCTGGGGGGCTGAGCTGTCCTGTGAGTGCCGCCCTCGGCTCCACCGGTGGCAATTGGTTGCCACAACCTCGGAGTGAGGAACAGTGAAGGCGGAGGAGCAGGAGGGCTGGCGGCCGCGTGGCGCTCTTTCCTAAGGGCCTGGGTTCCGTTCATGAAGGAGGAGCCCTCGTGGCCCAAGCACCTGTTCAAGGCCCCGCCTCCACGGAGCTTTCTAACACCTGACTTCTGGACGGGTCAAGTTCACACCGTGGCACAGATGGTCCAGGGCTAGGCACAGCGCTATGGACGCAGGCCGGGTGGCCCCTCCTAGACACTTGCCCCCTCCTCCTTCCACAGGTGCTGAAGTCCACGGGGGATGTGGCGGGCGGGCGAGCCCTGTATGAGGGCTATGCCGCCGTCACCGACGAGCCGCCCGAGTGCTTCCTCACCCTCAGGGACACGGTGCTGCTGCGCAAGGAGTCTCGGAAGCTCATTGTCCAGCCCAACACGCGCCTGGAAGGTACAGTGCTCAGCCCGTGCAGGGCCTTTGGGGGGCAGAAAGCAGGTCCCCGGGGGCTCAGGGAAGACTACCTGGGGTGCTGCTTCCCCGCCACAGCCCTCCTTGTGCCGGACATCAGGCCAAAGCCTTGAGTTCGCCACACACACGCACACGCACACGCACACACATACAGCCGTGCTGGGTCTCAGACAGCAGCCGGGCCTGGACCTGGACATTCAGGCCTGTCAGGCCCCCGCACAGGATCAGGTCGGGCGTTGTGCTGGGGTGTCAGCAGGCCGAGCAGAACCCTGGGGAGACGCTGACTCCGCAGCTCCCTCATCCCCCTTCCCTCCCAGGTGGCAAGTCCATTTCTGGGCGCCCTGACCCTGTCTGCGTGGTGCTCGGACCTCTTGTCCCTTCCATTTGCGGAGTGCACTGAGCTCACTCTCCTGTAACCCTTGAACAGGCTGTTCCCTTTGCTGGGCGCCGTCTTCCCCCAGATTGAGCCCTGCTGAGTGGCACGTCCCGGGAGATGCTGTCCCTGTGCAGCCCCTCGGTCCGTCTCTGCTGTGTCACCGAGTGTCGTTTTCTCTGCCCGCTCATCATGCTTGGCCGTTTCTGATCTGTCTCGTCTTGGTGACAGCACGGACCGCACACCGCAGCCCCTAGCTCAGGCCTGGCACGCGGCGGCTGCTCGGTGTCGGTCAAAGGACAGAAGGGCCGGGTTGCGTCGGCCCCACAGACAGTGTGTTGCTTGCTTTGCTACGTCCCGCCTGGCCTGTGTGAGCCACTGGGGGTCGGGAGGCGCCCGGGACCTAGGCCCTCTTCTCAAGTGTTTCACAGCCCATTAGGAATGGCAAGACGTGGAGATAAATAGTTGCACAAGCGAAACATTAATGAGAGCCCAAAGGTACAAACAGTGCTTGAACACTTGGAGCAGGGGTAGGGAACCCTTTCTCTGCCAAGGGCCATGTGGGTATTTACAACATCACCCTCAGGCCACACAGAATTCTCAACTTGAACATCAGCCTGCTATAGATTTACTGAACTTCACGTCCTGCCTCTAGTGGCCTTGGCAGGGTCAGACCACATGATTTCACCGGCCTCAGACGGCTCGCAGGCCGGACATTCCCCACCCCCGGGCTAGGGAGAACCATGGCTCAGAGAATCCAGGAATGTCCCAGGGAGGAGGTGGTGGTTAGAGCAGAGCTGGAGAATGGTTAGATTTCCAAAGGTGGGAGCCACGATAACGGCGGTGATGATGGCGACTTTGAAGACTCCCGTGCGCCGTGCATGGAGTAAAAAGTTTCTGTGGATTAACTGCCGACAACCCAGTGGGGCATGGTGTGTCCTCACGTTTCAGCTCAAAAACGAGACATTTGCCAGAGGTCCTACAGCTAGTGGGAGAGCCAGGGCTTGAACACGGGCCCCTGAACTCGGGCTGTGCTAGTCACTTTATGCCGCACGATGCCGGGAGCGGGGGCACTGCGAGAGGGGGCCGTTTCCCGTGAGACTTCGGTGGCTCCTTGGGACAGGCCCCCGTAGCAGTTGAGTCAGCGGGCTCAGAGAGAGTGCTGCTGGGGGAGCTGGCGTTTGCTGACCGCCCGCTGCTTGCGTTAGTGTCTGGAATCCCTACAGCTCCTTGCGAGGAGGGGGCCTGTCTGCCCCCCACTGTGCAGACGAAGGAACAGGGTTAGAATGATCCAGAGGGGTTCATCATTTGCTGCCTTCCTGGGCACATTAGCAGGGAGCTGGATTGGAAGCGGAGCAGCCAGACTTGAACCAGTGCTCCCGTAAGAGATGCCAGCACCCCAGGTATCGCCAGCCCCGGCAGCAATTCATTCAACTCCCCCCTGCCGCGAGGCCTGAATTAGGTAATTAGCCTAGACCACGGAGCCCGACGCTTGGCCCCAGTGCTCGGTAAGAGCTGGCTGCACCTGTGGTCGCGGTCATCCGTGGTCATCGTTCGAGGCTCCCCATCCAGGCCTTTCTCTGCTGTTGACCCCCGCCCTCTGCTCCCCCAGGCTCGGAAGTGCAACTCCTGGAGTACGAGGCCTCGGCCGCTGGCCTCATCCGCTCCTTCTGCGATCGCTTCCCAGAGGACGGGCCCGAGCTGGAGGAGGTCCTCACCCAGCTGGCCGCTGCCGACGCCCGGTTCTGGAAGGGCCCCAGCGCGGCCCCATCCGGCCAGGCGTGAGGAAGACGTGTGTTCCCTCCCCCACCCCATCAAAACCAGGCTGCAAGTGGCCTGCGCAGTTTGTGTGTGCTTGGGTGTCAGGGGCGGGGCAGGGCTCAGACCTCAGGTGCTACCTCGGCTGAGGGTGGGGACAGGACCAGGAAACGTCCTCCAGTGTGCACCTGCTCGCGTCTGCGCGCATCCAGCAGAGCGGGTGAAACGCGGCTCCTTCTCCCGTTTCCCAGCGCACGGGTCCGGATCCCACAGGTGGCGCGTTGGCAGAGCCGGGGCTCAAATCCAGTGCTCTCCAATGTGTGGCTTTTATAACCAGAAAAATAAATATTAGAACCCCCCCCCCCCATCTTTGCAATGTGTGTGATTCTTCCTACTCGTTCCCAGCAAGGGTGGGAGCGGGAGGGCCATGGTCAGCCCGTGTTCCCCTCAGGACCCGGCCCCGTCCCGGTGTGGACACACAGCCCTGTTCCCAGCAGGGGTGGGAGGGGAGGGCCATGGTCAGCCCGTGTTCCCCTCAGGACCCGGCCCCGTCCCGGTGTGGACACACAGCCCTGTTCCCAGCAGGGGTGGGAGGGGAGGGCCATGGTCAGCCCGTGTTCCCCTCAGGACCCGGCCCCGTCCCGGTGTGGACACACAGCCCTGTTCCCAGCAGAGGGGTGGGAGTGGGAGGGCCATGGTCAGCCCGTGCTCCCCTCAGGACCCGGCCCCGTCCCCGTGTGGACACACACCCTGTTCCCAGCAGGGGTGGGAGTGGGAGGGCCATGGTCAGCCCGTGTTCCCCTCAGGACCCGGCCCCGTCCCGGTGTGGACACACAGCCCTGTTCCCAGCAGAGGGGTGGGAGCGGGAGGGCCATGGTCAGCCCGTGTTCCCCTCAGGACCTGGCCCCGTCCCGGTGTGGACACACAGCCCTGTTCCCAGCAGGGGTGGGAGTGGGAGGGCCATGGTCAGCCCGTGTTCCCCTCAGGACCCGGGCCCGTCCCCGTGTGGACACACAGCCCTGTTCCCAGCAGGGGTGGGAGTGGGAGGGCCATGGTCAGCCCGTGTTCCCCTCAGGACCCGGCCCCGTCCCCGTGTGGACACACAGCCCTGTTCCCAGCAGAGGGGTGGGAGTGGGAGGGCCATGGTCAGCCCGTGTTCCCCTCAGGACCCGGCCCCGTCCCGGTGTGGACACACAGCCCTCCTCTGTGGCTTTCCCCGCACTTGGAAAGGTTCTGCCCGTCTGAAGTGGGAAGCCGTCCACGTCATTCAGAACCCTCCGCACTGCCCTGCCACTTGCAGGGAACAAGGCACAAAGGTTCAGCCCGGGCCTCCAAGGCAGCTATAAAGGACGAGGCCCCCTTTGACCCGGTTAACCATCCTGGAGAAGACAGGAGTTCGCTTCACTGCTCTGAACGCTCGGATCCAGGCCTGCAAGCCAGAAGGCGCTGTCTCGGCCCCAGAGATCACTCAGGGTCCAGAGGCCTGGAATCGGGGGACTGGGCTTGGGCAGGATGACCCCAACCGGGAGCCCCGCATCCTGCACCTGGGGGCCCCTCCGGCTCGGCGCAGACAGCTTCGCCCGCGGAACCTTTGTTCGCGCGCGCTTTCCAGAGCCCGGGCGCGATTGGGCGTTGCGCCGCGGCGGCGACGACGGCGGGGCCGGTTGCCATGACGACGCCTGCGACGATGGCTGCTGCCGCTTCATCCGATTCCGACCGCGGCCGAGTTGAGAGGTGAAGGCCGGGTGTGTTGGGGCGGGGGGATCTTCAAGTCCTGCTTTCCCATGGATGTAAAGGGAGGGGGGCGCTGCGCTGGGCCTTCGGAGATCCGGTAGAGGAACCGAGGCCCAGGAAGTGCGCGTGGGTGTCCGACTCGGGGTCCCTCGGCGCGCCAGGGGCGGCGCCCGAACTTGGACCCAGACGTTGTGTGCCGCCCGCCCCCAGCCCCTGCACAGCTCACCCTCAGAAACAAGCCCCCTTCACCGTTTTCTTTTCCTCCCCTGGAACCCGCCCCCCAACTCTGCGCCCAGTGCCAGCACTGAAGCCAGTTCGAAATGGCTGGACGCGCACTACGACCCCACGGCCAACATCCACACCTTCTCGGCCTGCCTGGGTGAGTCTCGGGAGCCCGGGGCTGTGAGAGAGGGGGAAGCCCCACAGTGGCCCTGGAATGAAGCCCCTGGCGGTCTGGGCTGAGGTCGTGGCCCTTTCGTGTTTTCCAGCGCTGGCGGATCTGCATGGGGACGGGGAGTACAAGGTGAGTGCGTCCACCGCCCCGGCCGAAGGAGCGGGGGCAGAGCCGCTGAGGGCCCCAGAGCCCCTCGGCGTGATCCGGAGCCCTCGTGGACCGAGAAGGAGCGCCCTGAGGGCCCTGTCTGTACTTTTATGTGGAGTGAGTGAGGAGAACTGCTGGTTTCACGAAGAGCAGAGTGGTCCCCCGCTTGGGATTCTGCCACAGCAGAGCCTCTTGGCTTGGTGAACGCGAGGGCACTGAAAGGGCGGATTCGTGCGGGAGGCGGGGCTTAGAATGCAGGGAAAGGCAGAGGGGAGGAGTCAGAGGTGTTTTTTTTTTTTTTTTTAAGATTTATTTATTTATTTGAAAGTCAGTTACACAGAGAGAGAAGGAGAGGCAGAGAGAGAGAGGTCTTCCATCCGCTGGTTCACTCCCCAGATGGCCACAGTGTCTGGAGCTGCACCAATCCGAAGCCTGGAGCCAGAAGCGTTTTCCAGGTCTCTCACGTGGGTGCGGGGGCCTAAGGACTTGGGTCATTTTCCACTGCTTTCCCAGGCCATTAGCAGAGAGCTGGATCAGAAGTGGAACAGCCGGGACTCGAACTGGCACCCTTATGGGATGCTGGCACTGCAGGCGGCGGCTTTACCTGCTATGCCACAGCACTGGTCCCAGGAATCAGGGTTTTATGTTTGTCCAAAGAGCGTGGAGTTTTAAGGTTGGCATTAGCTGAGAAGTGTTGGACGTGGCTGATGAGGGTATGGGGCTTCCCTTATATGAGGCCATTCTACTTCCGTATATGCTTGAAATGTTTCTATAATAAAAGGTTGCATTTTAAGCAACTTTAAAGATAAAATGTAAGCAAAGAGTTAAAAAGTTAGAAGTCAGTATTTTCCGAGGTTAAGGAATATATCAGGCTAAAAAGAAAGAAAGGAAGTTAAAACGTGTTTGGTACCCATTTCTGGGTTAAGTGCCGGGCAGGGCACATTGCGCCACACAGATGGTGTTTACTCCCATTCTGCTAAAGGGAAGATGGTTTTGGAGAGGCCGGGTAAGCTTGCTGGCGTTTGAGTGGCAGACCGGAAGCCGTCCAATTCCGAGTCATGTTTTTCTCCACCATAGCTCAGCCATCATCGTGGGCGGCAGTCCCACAGTGGATGGTGTGTGGGCAGCTGGACCAGAGCCCTGGAATCGCACCTCGCGTGGATGGTGCAGTAGGACTCTGGTTTCGCCTCCCGATTCCTATCAGCGGTTTGACCGTGAGCAGGGAGAAGCGTGTAGTCGGGCCCCGTGTACGGGCGTGGAGGAGACGGAACCGAGAGCTGACTCAGCACACAGTCGCAGGAGATGCCGGCCCTGCTGCCGGTGCAGCCCGGCTGGGGAAGGTGCCGAAGAGGCCAGCGGTGCTGGGCACTGGGCTTACAGCGAAGACAGCAGTATGGGGGCACCAGTGTGAGAGCGACGAATTCAGACAGTGCCAGGGGACAGCGACGTGACCGCGTGCTGCAGGATGAGTGACGTCCGTCAAGAAGGCTGGGAAGAGAGGATAGGGAAGACGTTGCAGGTAGAGGAAGCTGCGCAGGAGAGACTTCGTAGCGTTTTTGGAAAGAGTAAATTTAAAGTTAGAAAGCTGAGGCTGGGGCTGGCACGGTAGAGCGGGTAAAGCTGCCACCTGCAATGCCAGCATCCCGTGTGGACGCCAGTTCAAATCCTGGCTGCTCCACTTCCAATCCAGTTCCCTGCTAGTGCGCCTGGAAAGCAGCAGAAGCTGGCCCAGTGCTCGAGCCCCGGCACCCGCGTGGGAGACTCGGAAGAAGCCGCTGGCTCCTGGCTTCAGTCTGGCCCAGCCCAGGCCATTCAGCCGTTTGGGAAGTGAACCGGCAGGTGGAAGTTCTTTCTCCCTCTCTCCATCTGTAACTCTGCCTTTCAAGTAAATAAAATCTTAAAAAGAGAAAGAAAAAGTTGAGGCCAGTATAACACAATAATCCATTGGCTCTGGATTCAGGCGGGTCTACACTGCAGTCCCAGTTCTACCACTTAACAACTCTGACTTTACTCAGTGTCTCTAACACACAGCTCGTGCATTGGAAAATGGAGCTCACAGTACCCACCTGCAAGGTGGCCGGGAGGGGTCAGTGAAAGGACGCAGTTTCTGGCGTGGTCCCTGGCACCCAGGGCATCCTCACTCGGGCGCTCGGGCAGTCCGTTCTGGTCGGAGCATAGCAGCGCTGAGGTGTGGGAGAGGAGTTTAGAACCAGATCAGACAGGTCTGCAGGCCTCGCTCGGGAAATGGGCTTCGTGACAGCAGCTTGGAGAGTGGACTAAAGGCCGGGAAACCCAGGGGCCGAGGAGCCGGGTTCTCTCTCTGGGTCCACAGAACACATCTTGCCGTGCTGTTGGAAGCCCAGATACAGACGTCCTCATCCCCGCCGCTCCCAAAACACACAGCCCCGTGTTAGGGCCGTGCCTGGCATGGAGCAGGCGCGGGAGAAGTGTTGGCTGAGCGAATAATAGAAGTATCAGCTGCTGCCGACTCCGGCACACACTGGGCTCCGTGGTTCTTCATCGCATTTGATTTTCGCCGAAGCAGTCCTGAGGTCGGTGTTCCCATTCTGCAGGCAGGAGGATCGAAGCTCAGGAAGGGTAATCAGCTTAGCTGACTGAGCTGGTGAGCCTGCTGGCAGAGCGAGCTGGGAGTGAGCCCCTCTCTCTCCGCAGCTGGTGGTGGGGGACCTCGGCCCCGGCGCGCGGCAGCCCCGCCTGAAGGTGCTCAAAGGGCCTGCAGTGCTGACGGAGAGCCCGCTGCCTGCCCTGCCAGCCGCCGCCGCCACCTTCCTCATGGAGCAGCACGAGCCCCGGGCGCCAGCCCTGGCCCTCGCTTCGGGCCCTTGCGTCTACGTGTATAAGAACCTCAGGCCCTACTTCAAGTTCAGCCTGCCCCCGTTGCCTCTAAACCCCGTGGAACAAGATCTCTGGAGTCAAGCCAAGGAGGTAAGGGACATGGGGAGGGCGAAGATGGTAGCCACTGGAGGAGGCCTGGGCTCCCGGGGGAAGGCGTGCCTGGTGGGCTGGAGGCGGGAGGGCCACTGCTGACCCGCGGTGACGCCACGCTCGGCCCCTGAGTGGCAGCTCCCCGAGGGGCACTCGGCCAGGCCCTTTGGAGAGCAGAGCCCAGAGACTCCCTCTGCACTAGCCTCGCCCCTGCCCACCTTTGAGAGACCAGAGAAGGGGGAGGACTGGAAGGGTGAGAGCCAGGGGCCTGGGAGCCTTCCCGCAGAGGACGGTGCGCACGTGCGTGCCCTGAGGCTGGATTCCGACCCAGGGCTTGAACTTGAGCAGGAAGTGTGGGTGTCCCCCGCGGCCCTGGAGCTCAGAGGCTCTCCCTTCTTCCTGCTGTCACAGGACCAGATTGACCCCTTGACCCTGAAGGAGATGCTGGAGGGCATCCGGTGAGAGCCCACCTGCCCCGCGTCCCCCTCCCCCTCCCCGCTCCTTCGTCCCAGAGCTGCCAGTCCGACCCCAGGGCCCCCGCTCCCCCACTGATCTCTCGCTGGCCACTTCCCTGCAGGGAGAAAGCAGAGGTGCCTCTGTCTGTGCAGTCACTCAGGTGAGGGTCCTGGGAGGGCTGGTGCTC
Organism: Oryctolagus cuniculus; assembly: GCF_051225735.1. NCBI lineage: Eukaryota > Metazoa > Chordata > Mammalia > Lagomorpha > Leporidae > Oryctolagus > Oryctolagus cuniculus. Next base: position 5,282,340 of record NC_142867.1, on the reverse strand, counting down.
CGGGTGGGGTGTGGGGCGGCCAGGCCGGGGCATGGGGTCAGCTGTCTGTGTGCCCAGGTTTCTGCAGCTGGAGCTGAGCGAGATGGGAGCATTCGTGAACCAGCACAAGTCCAAGACCATCAGACGGCAGGTAATGCCCTCTCTCTGTTTCATTTCCCTGTGAGAAACAGGGACCACGTGATGTCGGTGGTCAGCTACAGCCAGTCCTGCCCCATTTCACTTTGCAGTTTTCCTTGCAAATAGCCACAGGCCACAGCGCCTCCTGTGACAACTCCTAAAATGTAGACACAGAGCATCATAGACTTGTGTGTGACTTCTGTTTTCTTGAGGGTCAAAGAAACACATTTTGGGCTGGCGCCACGGCTCACTAGGCTAATCCTCCGCCTGCGGCGCTGGCATCCTGGGTTCTAGTCCCGGTCAGGGTGCCGGATTCTGTCCCGGTTGCTCCTCTTCCAGGCCAGCTCTCTGCTGTGGCCAGGGAGTGCAGTGGAGGATGGCCCAAGTGCTTGGGCCCTGCACCCCATGGGAGACCAGGAGAAGCACCTGGCTCCTGGCTTCGGATTGGCGCAGCGAGCTGGCCGTAGTGGCCATTTGGGGGCTGAACCAACGGAAGGAAGACCTTTCTCTCTCTAACTGTGTCAAAAAAAAAAAAAAAAAAGTACATTTTTCTTATGGAGAACTTGGAAAATCAAGATGAGCATGGAAGAGAGAAAAGCGACACCGTGACCTCACCCAGAGACACCCGCTCTGACTTCTTTGCGGTGCCTTTCCTTCATAACATGCTTTCTATAGGCTTCTCTTGAGTGTGGAACTTTATATTCTGAGTGTTAAATAGCCTTTTACACCTTCCTTTTTAGTGCCCCTTGACTATTTAATTAATTGTTCATTCTGTCGTTCACAGTTTACATAACCATTCACATCCAGGTCCTTAGACAGGCGATGGGTTACATTTATGTCACGTTTCTGGGCTATAATTTTAGTCACTGTTTGGATGAGCTCATGCATTAGTGAGCTGTAGAGGCTTCCATCCAGGGGAGTTGACTCCCAGAGCTGTTCTACTATTGATTGATAGGTTGACTGATTGATTGAAAGGCAGAATGACAGAATGAGAGAGAAACACAGAGAGAGCAAGATTGATCTTGGATCTGCTGGTTCACTCCCCAGATGACTGCAACAGCCAGGGCTGAGCCAGGACAAAACCAGGAGCCTGGAGCTCCATCCAGGTCTCCCACATGCGTGGCAGGGGTCCAAGTACTTGGTCCATTTGTCCTTTTACTTTTTTATAAAAAAATTATTTATTTATATGGAAGGCAGAGTTAGAGGCAAAGAGAGAGAGGTCGGTCTTCCGTCTGCTGGTTCACTCCCCAGATGGCTGCATTTGAAGCCAGGAGCCAGGAGCTTCTTCCAGGTCTCCCACGTGGGTGCAGGGGCTCAAGCACTTGGGCCATCTTCTACTGCTTTCCCAGGCCATAGCAGGGAGCTGGATGGGAAGTAGAGCAGCCGGGACTCGAAGTGGCGCCCATCTGGGATGCTAGCACTGCCGGCGGCGGCTTTACCCGCTACGCCACAGCACTGCCCCCCCCCCCCACTGTTAGAAGAGGAATATGTCCCCACTGTAGCAGCTGTAGAAAAGAAGCACTGTGAGGAATTAATTAAACATCCCCAGTGATCCCCTTGTCCAGAGGTAACCGCTGGCATTGTTCATTCCTAAGTTTTTTAAGCTGGGATTATACTAACTATTTTTTTCTTTATACATTATTGATCAACTTTTTGTTATTTTAACTAAAATACCTGGGAGAAGCCACTTAGGAAGGCAGGTTTATTTCAGGTTGTGGTTAGGAGGCGCACAGTCCAAGAGCTCGTGGCCCTGTTGGCTGAGACATTTGGTGAGGCCAGAGGGTGGCGTGGGCACGTGGCGAGCTGGGAAGCAGAGAGGGGCAGGGAGCCCCGCGTGGTCCCCGCCATGCCGTCAAGATCGATCGTGGCCCCCAGCCAGCAGTCTGGGCTAATCCAGTCACGACCTGATTTCAGATGTTGTAATTGGATCAAGCCTCCAGCTTTAATCTACCACCCATTAACATGAGACTTTGGGGGTTCAGCTGCCTGCAGGAGTTTGGGGAGTCAAATCCTGTTCAAACCACAGCACTAAGCTAGAAGTGTTCCCCATATACTGAATGTTCTATAAAAACGTGCTTTGTGTATTCACTAATTTTTACAGGTTTATTTATTTATTTGAAAGGCAGAGATAAGGAGAGGGAGAGGGAAAGGGAGAGGGAGAAAGTGAGAGAGAGAGAGTGTTATCGTCCATTCACTGGGTCACTGCCAAATGGCTGCAATGGCCAGGGCTAGGCCAGGCCAAAGGCAGGAGCCAGGAGCCGGGAGCCGCTTCTGGGTCTCCCACGCGGGGGCAGGGGCCCAAGGACTTGGGCCATCCTCTGCTGCTTCTCCAGGTGCATTATTAGCAGGGAGCTGGATCAGAAGTGGAGCAGCCGGGACTTGAACCAGCGCCCATATGGGAAGCCTGGCACTGCAGACAGAGGCCTAGCCTTCTACACCACAGCGCCGGCCCCAAAAATGTGGTTTATTTTTAATGACTGCATGTAACTGACTTCCACAACCATCTGTTGTTAGGAAGTTAGGTTTGTGACTGTAAACACCTTGGGACCTAAGTATTCTGTCCCATTGCTGACACTTCCTCTAGTATTATTCTGTCCTATCGCTGACACTTCCTCTTCCTCCTCCTCCTCCTCCTCCTCCTCCTCCTCCACCCTTTGTTGTGCCCATGGCATCCCGGGAGCGTGTGGGGAGGGGGTGTCGTGTGTGGGTTCTCTGGATGACCCCTGGAGTCCTCCTGCAGACGGTCATCACCACCATGACCACCTTGAAGAAGAACCTGGCTGATGAGGACGCCGTGTCCTGCCTGGTGCTGGGCACGGAGAGCAAGGAGCTCCTGGTGCTGGACCCCGAGGCCTTCACCATCTTGGCCAAGGTCAGTGCTGGGTCTGGCTCTGGGCGCAGGCTGCATTCTTCTGTGTGCTCTGCAGTTAGTGCTGGGTAATGTGTTCATTGCAGGGAGGAAAAAGTAAACCCTAGGTAAGCATAAAGAAAATAAATGTACCCCGGAATCCCACCTCCCAGATATCCGCTGCTACACTTTTGGCACGTCTGTCTGCCTGGGCGCTCGCATACAGACAGAGACAGAGAACAGTGTTTGTTCATCTACACAGAAGCTGGTGCACGAGCTCTGCTCTCTCCACCTGGCAGCACGGCATCGCAGTCTGTGCACGCCAGCCCTCCTGAAGGCCGCCGCCATGGCTTCTGTAGGTGTGCTGTGGTTTACTGCCCGTCGCCCGTCTTCTCACGGTGACCACCACAGCAGGAGGCTGGTGTGCTCACACCCTCGCACCCGTTATCCGGGCTTCCTCGGGGTGCGGCCTTGGAGGCGCCGGAGTCCAGGCACAGCTGTGGCCTCAAAGGCTCTTGTTGCTGGCCGTTTCCCTCAGCCACATTGTGCAGGTTCAGACCGGGACCCCCAGCGTGTCCGTGCAGAGGGGGGACTTTGACAGGAACCAACTCAGAGGAGCTGCTTCGGGGCAGGAGAGCCGGGGCCCAGACGATGGGAGTGTTTGAGCCTCTCCTTTGCAGATGAGCCTCCCCAGCGTGCCCGTCTTCCTGGAGGTGTCCGGCCAGTTTGACGTCGAGTTCCGGCTTGCCGCTGCCTGCCGCGACGGAAACATCTATATCCTGAGAAGGTAGCCCCAGCCCAAAGGAGATGATAGAAACCTGGTGGTCTCTGGGGGCTTGCAAGATGCGCACGAGGTCTGGGACTGGAGTTTGGGGGTGAGAAGAGCTGATGGGGCTGAGTCCAGCAGCAGGGGGGTGTCTGGAGGCCCACGAGGCAGGCTGTCAGAGGGCGGGGGCGGGGCGGGAGGCTGTGACGCGAGCCGTGCGGTCTGGTGAGTCTCCTGCATCCCCTGTATCTCTCTGAGTGCACACGACACTACCTTGTGCGTTAGTTTAACGTTCCATACAATGCTCATCTTTCAATTCAAGAAGCGTTTACTGAGTACCTGCTGTGCGTCAGCGCTGTGAAGGTGCTGGGAGTGTGCCTGCGGGCAGGACGCCGTGAAGACGGAGCTTGTCCTCCTGGGGAAGATGGGTGTCAAAGTCGGCAAACCCAGGCGTTCCTGCGGCGTGGGTGGGAGCTGGGGAAGAAACGTGCAGAGGCAGTGGGGGAATCAGGGCGAGGGCGACTGGGAGCACCGGCCGTGGCGGTGACTTGAAGGTTAAGCAGGGCCAGGGACTCAGAAAGTGGGGGCAGCCTCAGGTGGAAGACATGGACGTGTGTCCCCTGGATGTGTCTCCTGGGCTGGGCGGGCAGTGACGAGGAGGGAGCAGGGCTGGCTCCCGCGGGACCAGAGGACACGGTGAAGTTCCTGGATCTTGCCTGAGGCGCAGCAGAGAGCCGTTATGGGGTTTAAATCCGAAGAATGACGTGTCTGCTGAGGTTGTAAAACGATTCCTGTGTGCATAGAGGCCGCATTGGCAGGAGGCCCAGAGCCGGGGGCGAGGGGCTCAAGGTCATCCGATGGGACTTTGGTTGGCCCCGGCCGGGCGAGAGGGCAGCGCGCTGTCGCCTGTGGTTGGGAGGCAGGAGTTGCTCCCACTTCCTGGGTAAGGGAAACCAAGGAGGAGAGGCCGGGAGCCGGAAGAGGACACGCACGCAGGGCCGCCCTCCTGCTGCTCTGATAAGTCAGACCGCCTCCCGCTCCGGCGCTGGCTGGACCGTGTGAGGAAGCTCACGGAAACCTCCAGTGCCAGGTCTCAGATCCACATAAGGGCAGGAGGGGAAGCAGCTGGGGCCAGGGGCCCGCCCAGGTCAGCCCGGGGGCGTAGCCCAGGAGGGGAGGAGGGTTTCTCCCAGACGGGACAGTGTGCTTTGCTTCCACAGAGACTCCAAGCGCCCCAGGTACTGCATCGAGCTGAGCGCCCAGCCCGTGGGCCTTGTGCGAGTTCACAAAGTTTTCGTGGTGGGCACCACCCAAGACAGCCTGAACGGCTTCACCCACAAAGTACGGCCTCGGGCGAGCACTGGCACCTCTCCCACCCCTACCCTGGCGACCGCAGCCGCCCCTTCCTTCCACACTTGTAGCCGCGGACTGCTAGCCCCTCCCACTGAGACGCTGGTGTTCCCTGCCAGGGTAAGAGGCTGTGGACGGTGCAGATGCCCGCAGCCATCCTGACCATGAACCTCCTGGAGCAGCGTTCCCGGGGCCTGCAGGCCGTCATGGCCGGGCTGGCCAACGGCGAGGTCCGCATCTACCGTGACAAGGCCCTGCTCAATGTCATCCGTGCCCCGGTGAGCCCGCCTCCGCACCCGCCACTGGCTGCTCCTCGCCCCCAGCCCACCTTGGCACTTCTTGGCTGCTGCTTCCAGCCCACAGTCGTGCATTTCAACACATCTTTTGAGCACCTCATGTGTACATGTCAGTGTGTGGACATGGATAAAAGAATAATTTAGTCCTTGTTTTCAAGGAGTTAACGACCTGAGGTGAGAGCCAGAGACACAGCAGATCAAAGCGCAAGGCGGACAGGCCGGCCACGTGCTGGCAAAGCAGTGACAGGAAAGGAGAGGGAGAAAGGGGACTGGGACTCAGGACACATGACAGCATGTGACAGTGCAGCCGGCCACGTGCAAGAGCGTTGAGACAGGCAGCAGCCTGCGAAAGGCTGGGAGGCGTGGCGTTTCGTGATGTAAGAATCCAGGTAGTTTGATGAGTTTGGACCAGAGTGTGTGTGTGTGTGTGTGTGTGTTGTGTGTGTTTTTAAGATTAATGTATTTATTTGAAAGTCGAAGTTACACGGGGTGGGGGGGGGGTCTTCCATCCGCTGGTTCACTCCCCAATCGGCCACAACGGCTGGAGCTGCGCCGATCCGAAGCCAGGAGCCAGGAATCCTCTTCCGGGTCTCCCACACGGGTGCATCTTCTACTGCTTTCCCAGGCCATAGCAGAGAGCTGGATGGGAAGTGGAGCAGCCGGGACGGGAACTGGCACCCATATGGGATGCCAGTGCCTCAGACCAGGGCGTTAACCCACTGCGCCACAGCACCGGCCCTGGACCAGAGTTTTTTAACTCTGGATCACAACCACAATATTAAAAAAAAAAAGAGAGAAAATTTGGAGTATCTCGCATATGAAATTGTGTTGTGTGTGTGTGTGTGTGTTTAAATGGAAATTGTCCCATGGCACAGTGTAAAATTTAAGAGCAGCTGAAAGGCCCAGAGCACTGGGCAGGCAGCGGATGGGAGAGCAGGGAGAAGGGTGAAGGGAAGACTGATGGAACAGACGCGTGGATTCGGATGTGTGGGCCTGAAACGTCCTGACGAGGAGATAAATCTGCCGGCTTGTTTTGTTTTAGCAAAGAGTAAACATGTGAGGGTCCTTCCAAAAGTTCATGGAAAATGAAATTCAGAGAGATGGGTTTAGGGACAGGTGTTTGGCACAGCGGTGAGGCCGCTGCCCGGGACGCTGGCATTCCGTACCAGAGGGCCTGGGTTCAGGTCCTGGCTCTGCCCATGTGCACCCTGGGAGGCAACAAGTGATGGCTAAATGGTTGGGTTCCTGCCACCCACATGGGAGACCAGAATTAAGCTCCTGGCTTCAGCCCAGCCCTTCTGTGGCAGGCATTTGGGGGAAGTGAGCGGGAAGTGAGCCTGTGGATGGGGATTTCTTCTCAACTCTGTCTCCCCCCACCCCCCACCCCAAAAAAAGATGAGGTTATTTTGATGCAGAACAATTTTTTAATTCATGTGTATGTGCGGGGTCTTCAAAAAGTTCATGAAAAATGTATTTTATGAAAAAACCTATGCATGGAATTAAAAAAAATTTTGCACCAAAATAGCATCTTTTAATTCTATTTTCCGCAAACTTTTGGAAGTGCCCATGTGTTTGTGGTCCTGAGAGGCCGCGTTGTGAGGGACAACTTGGGAAGAAAGACTTGCACTAGGAAGATTCCACCGGGAGACCTGTGGGAGCCCAAGCCCAAAAGTGGGGCTGAGGGATGCTTTTCCCGGAAGCGTGGCTGGGCCGCAGGCTTGCAGAGGAGCCCTCGCGCCCATCCTGCTTCCCCTCCAAGACAAGTCCCCGGCTAAGCTCGGCTGTCTCCAACAGGATGCCGTGACCAGTCTTTGCTTTGGCCGCTACGGGCGGGAAGACAACACCCTCATCATGACCACTCGAGGTGAGGGGACAGGCCAGATCCTGGGGAGGGAGGGGGAGGGTGGAGCAGGGGTGGACCTAGCGTGGTAGGCAAGGCCTGTGATGCGCGGCCTGTCGCTGGGCCACCTCCAGGCGGCTCTCAGCAGGTTGGTATCAACACCAGGGTCTCTGTGGTCCACCCCAGCATCCGGGCCCTGCGGCAATGCTGGAATGTCACAGGAGTCCATAAAAAGGCAGACAAATGCAGGAAGTGACGTCAGGAGGCCCCGCAGGCTCGCTCTTCCTTGCAGACGCATACAGGACGGCTCTGTGAGGCCGATTGTTTGGGAAGAAGAACGGGAGTGTGGGGCTGACTGGGGGGACGACTGCTTCCGCCTGTCCCCTCCCTAGGCGGCGGCCTGATGATCAAGATCCTCAAGCGCACAGCGGTGTTTGTGGAGGGGGCGGGGGAGGCAGGCCCCCCCCCGGCCCAGGCCACGAAGCTCAGCGTGCCCCGGAAGACCCGGCTCTACGTGGACCAGACACTGCGCGAGCGGGAGGCTGGCACCGGTGAGGCCCAGCCCCAGCACTCCCCTTCCTCCGCCGCCGCCCCTGGGCAGGAGGAACTGGACGAATGTCTCCCGGCGCCCTGAGCAGCAGGAGGCCTCGTGCCTTGAGCTGTGGTGGCACGCGCGGGTGGAGAGACCCACGAGGCTGTTAGGGGCAGGGGAGAGGCCTGGGCACCCACCCTGCTGCTGGAGACACAGCACGTGACATCGAGTGTGGCCCCATGCTCGGCCGGAGCTGAGCACGGAGCCCCCGCCCTCGGGCCTGCAGCGTTCCTCTCGGGTGGTCAGATCCAGGGCAGGACCTGGGTCGTTCAGGGGAAGAAGACGGTGGATCGGAAGATGACCAAGGCCAAGACCAGCTTTTACGGCCAAACAGAGCCAATGAAGGAGACAGATCTGTGGGCAGCGAGTGGTAGGAGGACCAGAGAGGAGGCGGGGCGTGGTCCCTGTGCCCAGTGTCACCAGAAGCCTGGGCCTTGCAGACCCCGCCCACCGCCCCCCCCTTTCTCAACCTTCGTGTCACCCCCTCAGCCATGCACCGGGCCTTCCAGACGGACCTCTACCTGCTGCGCCTCCGGGCGGCTCGCGCTTATGTGCAGGCCCTCGAGTCCAGCCTGAGCCCCGTGTCTGCCACAGCCCGGGAGCCGCTCAAGCTGCTTGCTGTGGTGAGCACCCACGGCGGGAGTCGGGGCCAGAGGCCAGAGGGCAGAGGGCAGAGGCCAGGCGGGTGAGCGCTCCCCAGCCACCCAGGTGAGCCCCTGTGGCCGGTGCCAAGCCTGTGTAGCGCGTGCTGCCTTTGCCCTTCCCGCCGACCAGGGACCGAGCCTCGTGTCCCCCTTGGGAGAGCTGCCCTCCCCGTCCCCCGCTCCTGGGCTGCCTTGTCCTGTGGCCACTGAGAGGGACACTCTGCAGTCCCTGCTCCATGCCGAGCCTCTGACAGCCCCCAGGCCTGGGCAGGGGGCACGTCACCTGGGGACGTCTCTCCCCGGAGCCCGTACAGCGGGGAAACTACTGCTCCTGCAACCACCGGAGCGCAGGCCGTCGGGACCGTGGGCAGGAAGAGGCCACTCCGACCTCTGCGCCCCAGGCATCCTGAGACGTCACAGGCAGGAGGGAGGAGGAGCCCCCACGCCCTCAGTCACAGGTGACCTCAGGGCAGCAGGGCTCCGGCCAGCTCTCGGGGAGCTGTCCACCCCAGCCAGCTTGTCCACGTCTCTTCCTCAGAAAGTGGATGGGTACAGCAGAGAAGGGGGTTCAGGGCCACCCACAGCTGAGGGAGAGGAACGAACAGGAGGGAGAGAGTGGAGGCCCCGGGAGAGCGGGCCGGGGCACAGGGGAAGGAGTCGGGGCCCGCAGTCCGGGCAGCCCTGCCCCTGCCTTGCCGCGTGGCCTCTGCTGAGCCCTGCACACCCTAGAGGCTTCAGCGTTTTGAGGGCTGGGTGGACAGTGTTTGGACAGTTGAGGAGAGTGGCTTGAGGGCCTCGATGAGGAAGCAGGCGAGGCCAGGGCCAAGGCCACTGGCTCTAAGGGCCTTCCCCCCCCCCCCCCACAGGTCCAGGGCCTGGGCCCCACCTTTAAGCTCACGCTCCACCTGCAGAACACCTCGACAGCGCGACCCATCCTGGGGCTGCTGATCTGCTTCCTGTACGACGAGATGCTCTACGCCCTGCCCCGGGCCTTCTTCAAGGTATGGCCCCCTCTCCGCTGTGCAGTGCCGAGCCGGGCAGGCCCTTGCTGGAAGCCAAGGTGAGGGAGTGGGCGGGGCTGGTGAGTGGCTGCAGGCCGGCCAGCTACAGGCCAGGCCCCGCCTCCACTGCTGCCCTCCCAGACTGGGTCGCAGCTCCGCCTCTCCGAAGCCCGCTCACGTCCCGGCTCCGGCAGCGCAGGAGAGACTTGCCCAGGCGTGACCCTGTCTTGGTCTGTTTGTGGCTCTGGCTGAGTGCCTAAGACTGGAAAGCTAGAAAGCAGAGAATGTTGTTTCTTAACCTTGGTGAAGGAAGTCCAGGGTGGAGGGCCATGGCCGGCGAGGGCCTTCTTGTTGGAGAGCAAGCACTGGGGAGCCCTGGTGGGACACGGGGGTCACATGGCTTTGACAGCAGACTTAGCTGTGCTAACTAACCCACTGCCTGAATGGCGAGTTGATCCAGACACCATTTCCGCGTGACTCGCGGGCCTGATTCCACACGTGTGTCCCGGAGGACACACCTTCCCACCGCAGACCCCACGCTCAGAAAGACTCCAGAGTATGAAAGGAATAGCGTGAACTGTGGGTCCTGAGGATTAGACTTGGCACGGACTTGCCCTGGGGGCCCTGGAACATCGACTCCCCCCATGCCTGTGGCCTGTGACCGGCTGCGTCCCTGCCCACACCAGGGCGTGCAACACAGCTGGGACTGGGCGAGGTGCTTGGAGGCCGTCACTCTCCAGCCCTGAGAGTGGATTTTCTTACCCTTTGTTCCCAAACTCAGGTCCCCTTGCTGGTGCCAGGGCTCAGCTATCCCCTGGAGACCTTCGTGGAGAGCCTCAGTAGCAAGGGCATCTCAGACATCATCAAGGTGAGGGGCCCGGCGGTGCTGCCGGGGGTGGGCAGGACCCTGGGGAGGACCATCAGGGGGAGTGTGGATGAAGCCCCCACTGGCTCCGGGGTGTGGGGACCAAGGAGGAGAGGCCTCCCAGCCTGCCCTGTGGCCTGTCTTAGCGTGGTATAGACCAGCAGGCTTGGCCATCACAGGGAGCAGAGGCGGGCGTCCTAGGCGTGTGCCCCCGACATCCCTGTAGGTGCTGGTGCTTCGAGAAGGCCAGAGCACGCCGCTGCTGAGCGCCCACATCAACATGCCTGTGAGTGAGGGCCTGGTGGCCGCCTGAGCCCCAGATGGTGGTCGAGCCCGTGTGGAATCCGAGCCAGCCAGACCCAGCCACTGCCGCGGAGCCGGGCAGGTCCAGTAGCTCCAGGCCCACTCCCCACGCCACAGCGTGCTGCGCCCCTGCTCCCGGTCACAGCAGCTCTGTGTACCCAGGAAGCTCGGCTCATGTTCCTGCGGCCCTCCCAGGCTGTGTGTCCACGGGCGCCTGCTGCCTGGCCCTCCTGACCCTTCCAGAAACTGCGCCCAGGTGCCCAGGAGCAGCCTGAAGCGGTCACTGTGCGATCAGGAGCGGCCGGCCCTTCTTCGCCACTTTCCTCGGGCGCACCGACGGCCACGGCCGACGCTGGGGAGGGGTCTGGCCTGGGAGGTCGGAGGCTTTTCTAGGCTGAGACTGGGCCCCCTTGTCACTCGGGGTTCCCGAGGCAACGCACCTGCTCTGATCTCCCCGCCCCCGCTGAGCAGGATCCCTTCCCGGTCCCCATCAGAGGCCCCAGGGGTAGCTGCTGCCCAGGGCTGTTCTGCAGCTGGAGTCAGGCCTGTGAGGCTCCGCAGGCTGCCTGTGCCCGTGCAGGGGCCGCGACTGCACCCCGGGCTCCTGACCTGGGTGCCCATGCCCAGAAACAGCACCGAGGGAGAGGCAGGCCACGCTGGACAGAGCCACAGGGGCCAGGGCATCGGGGAGGGGTGCTGCTGGGGCCTGGAGGCGGCGCGTGGGCGGAGCCCGGGAGCCCGATCCCTCCTGCGGTGGAAGGTTCCCTGGGCAGCAGCCACGGTGAGCATTAGCTGCAAAGGCACAGCCCAGAGGAATCGGGTGAGGCTGAGGGTGGGATGAAGGCCTCTGTTTGGACCCAAAGGGCCAGAGACCCACGGTCCGAGCCCCTGGCCAGTCTGCGTGGTCCACGTCCCAGGCCGCCTGGGCCGCGTGGGAGCTGAGGACCTGTGTCTTCGCTCCGAGCAGGGGCGCCGGGAATGCGGCAGGAAGTAACCCGGTGTCTGTGGGCCCCGCTTCCCCACGTGTAAAGTGAGGCGGCTGGACCGGATTGATCTAAGCCCGCTTCGGCTCTGTGCCGGTGAGCTCGCAGCCCTGCCGGAGAGCGGGCGACTCCGGAAAGGCGACACCCGGCGGGGGGCAGGGAGGCGGACTCCACAGCTGCCACTGCCCGAGACCCAGGACTCGAGTGACAGCCCACGTCCCCCCATGCCCTGCTCAGCACAGATGGAAGGTAAAGGCCCGGCCTTCGGAGCCATGTGAGCAGGGGCGGGGCAGGTCGTGTGTGGAGCCGAAGGCCCTGCAGTCCCTTCGCCCCAGCCAAGCCGTGAACCCCGTGACCCGGACCCGTCTCTTCTGGGTTCTCATAGCTTTTCATACTGCGGAGGGGGAGACCGCGCCGGCACGCACAGTGGACTTCCAGGGTGTGCTGTGTGCCGTCATTCAGACGGGCGACTGCCCACGTTGGCAGGCCGATGCAGAACAGCACAGGCGCCCGGCGCGCGGGCCGTGAGCGCTCCAGGACGTTGTGCGCGCTGAGGATGAAGAGCAGTGGCCCCTTCTCTGAACAAGCCTCCGTTTGGTAATGAGCTAGCCAGCGCGCAGAGCAGCCCCCGCTCCTGCGTGGCAAACCCTGGCCTTGCTCGGAGGCCCTGTGGGCTAGGGGAGGGTCTCGCCTCCTGTGACTGCGCGCCCCCCCCCCCCCCCCCCGCCGTCTCCAGGGAATCCGCACTCACTGTCCGGGTTACGGTGTACTGTGGGGCTCGCTGCACAGCCAGAGCTGGGCTTGCAGTAAATCACCTTTCCCGCGGAGGGAGTAATCGCTTTGGTTTTTTCTGGCGCTTAGTTTCCCGGGGTGCCAGTGGCGGATCTCCCTCCCGCCCTGCACCCTGAGCACGTCGGCTCCCGGGAGATTTCGCTGGGCCCTGTGCCCAGGCCCCTCGCTCCGTTTAGTGAGATCTGTCCGAGGGTCCCACCTTTAGCTCAGTTGCTAGGGGTAAACACTTTGAAGACGCCGCCTGTCCTCTAGCCTCGGAAGTTCACGCCGGGCTGAGTGCTCACCTCCGGAGGAGCCCAGCCTCTGTAAGTGGTGATGCCAGAGAGGACGGGGTTGCGCCCGATTCTCCTCTCTCGTCTCTCTTCATCCCTGTCTCCTGGGGAGAGTTTGAACTGTCTTTCAGCTCTGTGGATTATTACAAAATTTTCAGCTATCATTTTAATTCTCAACTCTGTTTGGTCCTTACTTTCAGTATGTTTTTAAAGATATATTTCTTGTATCTCTCTCTCGCTCTTTTTTTTTTTTTTTTTTTTTTTTTTGACAGAGTTAGTGAGAGAGAGAGAGACAGAGAGAAAGGTCTTCCTTCCATTGGTTCACCCCCAATGGCCGCTGTGGCTGGCACACCGCGCTGATTCAAAGCCAGGAGCCAGGTGCTTCTCCTGGTCTCCCATGCAGGTGCAGGGCCCAAGCACTTGGGCCATCCTCCACTGCCTTCCCGGGCCACAGCAGAGAACTGGACTGGAAGAGGAGCAACTGGGACTAGAACCCGGTGCCCATATGGGATGCCGGCGCCACAGGCGGAGTGAGCCATGGCACCGGCCCCTCTTGTATCTCTTCTCAGATTATCTTTTATATTTTATCTCTGTTCTTAGTGTCAAGGTAAACTACAAATAAGCCGTTCCCTGCTTCCCTTCTTAGCTGAGACAGAGAAACTGCCTGGCCCCAGACTCAGTGCTTGGTGGGAGGTGGAAAACCCTCTGGTGAGAACGTTGAAACCACAAGGCCAGCCTGAATAAGGGTTTGCAGCCTGCACTGATAACACTGGTTGGCCCTGAAAAACTTCAAGGTGGTGAGGGGTTGCTTGCCATCAGGCATCTGGAGGGGTTTACTTCTAACCCAACCTCAAGAGTCCCCAGTGGCTGGCGCTGTGGCATAGCAGGTAAAGCTGCTGCCTGCGATGCCAGCGTCCCATTCAGGCTCAGTTCAGGGCCTGGCTCCACTCCTCCTCCTCCTCCTCCTCCTCCCCCTCCCCCTCCCCCTCCCCCTCCTCCCCCTCCTCCTCCTCCTTCTCCTTCTTTTGTAAGATTTATTCATTTATTTGAAAGGCAGAGTTACAGAGAGGCAGAGAGAGAAAGGAAGTAAATCTTCCTTCCCATGGTTCACTCCCCAGATGACTACAATGGCCGGAGTTGTGCCGATCTTAAGCCAGGAGCCAGGATTTTCTTCCAGGTCTCCCATGTGGGTGCAGGGGCCCAAGCACTTGGGACCATCTTCCACTGCTTTCCCAGGCCACAGCAGAGAGCTGGATCAGAAATGGAGCAGCCGGGACTCGAACCAGCATCCCATATGGACGCACTGCAAGCAGCAGCTTTACCCGCTATGCCATAGCGCCAGCCCCTGCTCCACTTCTGATCCAGCGCCCTGCTAATGTGCCTGGGAAGGCAGCGAAAGGTGGCCCAAGTGTTTGGGCTCCTGGATCCTGATTTTCGCCTGGCCCAGCCCTGGCCATTGCAGCCGTCTGGGGACTGAACCAGTGGATGAAAGATATCTCTGTCTCTCCCATTCTCTCTGTAATTCTGACTTCCAAGTAAATAAAGACTTTTTAAAAAAAAAAAAAAAAAAGGATCCCCACTGATAAAATTCCAAGGAACTCAGTCAAAACAGACAGTGGCAAGAAAATGAGGCCTCACAATCAAGAACCTAGGAGTCAGATCCTCAGATCCTGGAGCTACCAAACAGAATACGGACTATGCTTTCAGTATAAATTAAAATAAATAAATAAATAAACAAGAAACCTAGTATCTGAGTAGAGAGCAAGCAAGTATATAAAACGGTGAAGCCAGGGGCTGGCGCGTGGCACAGCGGGTAAAGCCACTGCCTGAAGCACGGCATCCCACGTAGGTGCTGGTTTGATAACCAGTGTTTGACCTCCGACCCAGCTCTCTGCTGTGGCCTGGGAAGGCAGTGGAAGGTGGTCCCAAGTGCTTGCACCCCTGCACCCACGGGGGAGACCTGGAAGAAGCTCCTGGCTCCTGGCTTCAGATTAGCTCAGCTCGGGCTGTTGCAGCCATTTGGGGAGTGAACCAGTGGAGGGAAGACCTCTCTGTCTGCCGCTGCCTCTGTAACTCTGCCTTTCAAATCTTTTAAAATAAATAAATAAGAAATGATGAAGTCATTTTGGAAAAGAACTAAATAGGATTTCCAGAAATAAAAGATAAACATTTGACGTAAATCTCAATGGATGAGTTGGTATAACCATGTTTTCTATGTGTATATATGTATATATTCAGTAGGTTACTTAAGCAACTGAAGAAAAACCTAACTGGAAGGTAGATATGTAGCGATCCTCCAGAATGTCCAGAAACAGAATTAGAAATCTGGATTACTGGGGCTGGTTGGGGCGTAATGAGTTAAGCCGCTGCCCGCATCCTGCATGGGCGCCAGTTCAAGTCTCAGCTGCTCCACTTCCAGTCCATCTTCCTGCTGGTGTGTCTGGGGAAACAGTGAAAGATGACCCAAGCCCTTGGGCCCCTGCACCTGTGTGGGAGACCCAGACGAAGCTCCTGGCTTCTAGCTTTGGCCCAGCTCCAGCTCTTGAGTCACTTGGGGAGTGAACCAGCAGATGGAGGATCTCTGTCTCTCCCTTTCTCTCTAACTCTGCCATTCAAATAAGTGAAACATCTTTTTTTAAAGAAAATATGAGTTATTAAGAGACACAGGGGCAGGCATCGTGTTGCAGCAGGTTAGGCCGCTGCTCGGGACATCTGCACCCCACATCCGAGTGCCAGTTTGAGTCCTGGCTACTTCACTTCTGATCTGGCTTCCTGCTGACGTGCTTGGGAGGCAGTTGATGGTGGCTCGGATACCTGGCCCCTGGTGGCCCATGCGGGAGACCCAGATGGGGTTCCTGGCTCCTGGCCTTGGCCTGGCCCAGTCCAGGCTGCTGCGGGCATTTGGGGGAGGGAACCAGTAGATGGAAGACCTCCCTCTTCCTGTCTTCCCTCCGTCACATGCCTTTCAAGTACACACACCTTTAAAAGGGGGCACTGGGGGAGTGGGCAGTCTAATAAGAGTTGCTGTAGGGATGAAGAAAATAAAGACATAATGACGGAACTTTCTTTTCTTATTTTGTAAAGATTGATTTATTTGAAAGGCAGAGTTACTCCTCTGGTTCACTCCCCAAATGGCCGCAACAGCCAGAGCTGCGCTGATCCAAGGCCAGGAGCCAGGAGCTTCTTCTCAGTCTCCCACATGGGTGCAGGGGCCCAAGGACTTGGGCCATCCTCTTCTGCTATCCCAGGCCACAGCTGAGAGCCGGATTGGAAGTGGAGCAGCCGGGACTCGAACCAGTGCCACATGGGATGCCGGCACTGCAGGCGGCGGCTTTACCCACTACACACACCACAGCACTGGCCGTGACAGAATTTTTTAGAAGTAATGAACAACTCATAGAAAACCCAGTGAATCCCAGTGGATAAATGAAAAGAACTCCACATTTGGGCACATGACAGTAAAACTGTAAAATGACCAAGACCAAAAAATCTTTAAAAAGAGACAGGGGCTGGTGCTGTGGCACAGTGGTTAAGACACTGCCTCTGATGCAGACATCCCATACCTGTGCCAGTTAAGACTTGGCTACACCTGCTAGTGGGGCGGGGAAGCCAGTGGAAGATGGGCCAGCAAGCATTTGGGCCTCTGACACCCACGTGGGAGACCCAGATGGAGTTCCTGGCTCCTGGCCTTTCTCAGTTGCCTACCTTTCAACTAAATAAATATTTTTTAAAGGATTTTTTTTTTTTTTTTGAAAGTCAGAGTTACACAGAGAGGAGAGGCAGAGACAGAGGTCTTCCATCCAGTGGTTCACTTCCCAGATGGCCGCAACGGCTGGAGCTGCGCCGATCCGAAGCCAAGAGCCAGGAGCCCCCTCCTGGTCCCCCATGCGGCTGCAGGGGCCCAAGGACTTGGGCCATCCTCCACTGCCTTTCCAGACCACAGCAGAGCTGGATCGGAAGAGGAGCAGCCAGGATTAGAACCGGCGCCCATATGAGATGCCGGCGCTTCAGGCCAAGGTGTTAACCTGCTGAGCCACAGCGCCGGCCCCCTAAAGGGCATCTATTAAAAACCTGTGACAAACATTTAGCGGTGAAACACTGCACATGTTCCCTCTGAGGTCAGACACAGGGTACCTGCTACCTGTGCTGCACTCTGTGTAGCGGCCTCACCTGGACAGGGGCGAGAGAAACAGGAGGCAGGGGCTCCACAGCACGAGAGGCGGCGAAGACTGCAGGGGAATGAGCGTTCTGTGTGTCGGTCACGGAGCAGGTTCATAAGCCGCACGACAGTCTAACGAGCATAAGTATGTATCAGGTACTCGAGAACAAGTCTAAGGAGGGAAGCATAATCTGTGTATGTAACTTTATTGAAAACATTAGATGGGGAGACACACCATGGAAATTTCAATTTCCTGTAGATACCCGTTTCCCCAAGTTGACCTACAGGTTCTGGTGGGTTCCATTCGTGATCTCAGCGGGGTTTTTATTGGTGGGCCCTGAGGACCAGCTGACCCTCAAATTCATCCGGGAGAGCAGGGGTCAAGAATAGATCTCGGCGGATTCTTCTCAAGGGAAGGGAACGGGGTGGCTAAGGTGACCCGTGGACCAGGGCGGGAAACTGCGTATGCCGCGGATCACCGCACCGCAGGGGACGGGAGCGGCCCGCAGCCACGCACACTCGTGTGTGAAAGTGAAACGGCAAAGGCGAGGCGCAGGAGAGTAAACCCGGGGGAGTCCGTTCGTGTAAAATACAAAACCACGCAAAAGCAGTACAAGCCCATGTCAGAAAAGCAAAGCGAGGAACTGGCACGGCCAGTGTCCCCCTCCCCCCGCCGGGGAGGGCTCAGCCGGGACCCGCACGCATGGGCCGGGGAGGGCTCAGCCGGGACCCGCACGCGTGGGCCGGGGAGGGGTTGTTTTACAAATAATCTCGCAGCTCCTCACCATGTAATGAAAATCAGGAGGATATCCCGGGGCGTGAGGGATGGCAGGGAGGGGCGTCGGGCAGGTCTGCCAATGCTCCGTGCAGCACCACGAGCCAGGCACACCGAGCCCCCAGCATGCTGAGACACCACAGACCAGCCAGCGACCCCGGCACGACCCCTGCGGGCACGCCTGGCCCTGAGGCCAAGCCGAGGGTGGACCCCCAGGGCCGCAGGGGGGTGTCTGGGTCCAAGTGCCTGCTCTGCTGCTTCTCCAGCTTCCCGTTCACGTGCACCTCGGGGAGCAGCAGGGACGCACAAGCACTCAGGTGGGAGGCCTGCGGTGGGTGCGGGCTTCACTCAGGTGAAGCGGCCAACGGGAGGCTTGCGGGGCCTCTCTCTCTCTCTGATTTCAAACGAGGGGGCTCTTGGGCAAGCCCGCTGGAAGGAGGACCGCCCCACATTTTCTGTGGACTCAACCCTGTTCAGGGCCCAGGCCCTCCTCCCTCCCTCCCCCAGTAACCCTGAGACCCCTCTGGTTTCTCCTGCAAACAGCTCTCCCACCCCTTCTCGCCCCAGAAGGGTGACCATGGGAGGGGCCGGGGGGGGGGCTCTGGAGCTGCCCCTTCCCTGCTTTCACTCATCCCCACCGTCAGCCTCGGCCTCACCTCCCCTTCCCGCCACTGGCGGGGCTCCTGAGCCTCCCAGGGTTCTGGGGGGCCAGCCCCTTTCCACTGGGCCTGCTGCTGCCTCCCCTCTCGCTTCCCTCCCTGGCTGCGTGTGTGTGTGTGTGTGTGTGTATCTCTTTATTATCATTTTAGAGATTCTAGGAGAAAGCTCTGGTTTACGCTGGCCGCACAGAGCCTGCTGCTTGCAGTCTATGCAGGAATGGTTAACAGGGAGCTGGAGGAGCAGGCGTCACGGGGCTTTGGCACCCCCCACCCCACCCCTCCTGCAGCTGCGCACAGTGAAGCCGAAAGCAAAGACCTGGAGTGGAGCGGACACCGGACTCCTTGAGCCATAACCTGCTGCCTCCCAGGCTGGGGGGCTGGGCTCACCCTGGCCCCGCCCCCTCCACTGCGACCCCAGGATCTCACGGAGCTGTAAGATTCTCACCCGCTGAGTGAGGAGAGACGCTGCCCAGTGGTCCCTGTTAGCTGCGAGGCTGCGTGAAACTGGCGAAGTGCGGGACTTCTCACAGCCGGATCCCAGCGGCCGTCCCGAGGAGGGGAGCCCTGGCCCCTGGGACCCTCGGGCCTGACAGTCGGGGCAGCCAGAAACAGCAGCCCCAGCTTAGGGACAGACCGGAAACCCAGCGAGCACGGGGAGTGGGGGTGGGGGCAGTGAGCAGGAAAGTCAGCAGTTGATTAGCCGGGCAGAAGGGCAGCGAGGCCGGCCTGGCCGCCGCGTGCCAGCCGCCCCTGAGTCACAGGGCCTGAGCGGGGCAGGGGTAAGATCAAGGCCAAGGCCGAGCTGGCGTTGCCCACTGCAGGCATCAAGGGCCACCCTGCCTCCCCCTCCCCTCCTCCGGGTGCAGCTCGGGCCCTTCCTGGGGTCAGGAAGCGGCGAGTCCCACCTCCGCCGCCGTCGGGAAGGTGATCCCATCCCCGGGCAGCGGGGAGGCCAGGAAGGGCCAGAGCCAGACGAGGGCCCAGCGAGGGCCCAGGGCGGCCTGCAGGTTGTGGCAGGGGCCCAGGTTGTAGGCGTGCTGGCCCCGAGCCCACTCCCACGTGGTCTGGCCCCGCAGCAGCAGCATCCCGTGGAAGAGCAGCCCGGCCGCACACAGCAGCGCCCCCGCCACGCACGTGTCCATCACGAAGGCCAGGGCAAACTGGGCCAGAGACACTCTGCCTGTGAGGAGAAAGCAGAGAGGGAGGGTCAAGGGCAAGGGTCGGGCCGGGCCCGGCTGCCCTCCCCCACTGGCTACTGGCTGGCCAGCCCCTGCGGGTCACAGGAACAGGCTGGTGAAACCGGGTGGACTGGTGCCTGCCTGGGACGCGGTGTCCATTCACGTGTCACCAGCTCGCTGGACACGTGCCAGGCCCTGAGTGTGCCGGGCTGGGGGGCGGGGCAGGCAACATCGGTCCCCGCGGAGTGCACACACACGTGGAGGAGGCCATCTCTCAGTTACGCGACTACAGCTGGGAAGGGGTCACCACGGACCACCTGGGCCTCAGCAGGGGACACGCACCGGCCAGCGAGGAGCCGCAGGATGCCAGGAACCCCCCTGCTGAGTGAGAAGCCGGCCGCAGAGGGCGCAGGCTGGAAGTGTCCTGAGCAGGCAGATGGGATTAGCGGCCGCCAGGCACTGGGGCCTATTGGGGAACGGGCAGGGCAGGGGCTGTAGCAAGGGCGGGGTGTGTGTGTGTGTGTGTGTGTGTGTGTGTGTGTGTGGTGCTCACCACTGTACTACACTGCCAAGGCACTAAAACCCGCTGAGTTGTCCTTGTAAGCAGGTTAAAATGCTTACTTTTACACGGTGTGAATGTTACCTACAAAGAGTGGCCTGGGGTGCTGTGCACCCTCTCAAGAGGGAGAGGAGTAAGTGGACGCTGTTTCAATGCAGGGGCAGAAGCCCTCTGCTGGCAGGCCGGGAACCAAGCACGGCTGTGGATCTGCAAAGCTCAGGACACAGACGTGCAAGCAGCCGGCACCCATCCGAGACGCGGGAGTGAAGAGGGAGACGGTGCCCAGAGCAGACTAGGAAGTCAGGTCTTTGGGGCTCAGACAAAAGAACAGAGAGGGCACCCAGCAGGGGAGGCAGATGCACCAGGCCCCAGCTGCTGGTGAGGTCCAGGGAGAACTTGGTGGTGGTGGGGGGGCTTCCTGCACCTGCAGGGTCTCCTGAAACAAGGGGAGGGCTCAGAAGGAGCCTGTGGGTTTCGTAAAATATTATTTAGGGCCTGGAGTTGCGGCGCAGCGGGTCGAGCCGCCGCCTGTGGTGCTGGCATCCAATCTGGGCGCCAGTTCGAGTCCCTGTGGCTCCACTTCCCGGTCCAGCTCCCTGCTAATGCTCTTGGGGAGGCAGTGGAGGATGGTCCAGGCTGGGCCCTGCTGCCCACGTGTGAGCCCTGTGGAGCTCCAGCCTCCTGATTTTGGCCTGGCCCAGCCCCAGCCTTTGCAGTCAGCTGGGGAGTGAACCAGCAATGGAAGCTCGCTCGCTCGCTCGCTCTCTCTCTCTCTCTGATTCTGCCTCTCAAAATCTTTTTAAAAATAAAATAATAAGATTTAAGAGGCAGAAAGAGGCTAGAGGCAGGCCGACAGCGTTCCTGCCCGCGAGCCCACTCCCCAAATGCCTGCAACAGCTGGGGCTGGGCCAGACGGACGCCAGGAGCCAGGAGTTCATCCGAGCCATCACCACTGCCTCCCGGGGCGCCCACCACCAGGGCACTAGAATCGGGAGCTGAACCAGGACTTTAACCCACAAGGGATTCCCATACGGGACGAAGGCATCTCCACCATGAGGCCCAACACCTGGCCTCGTCGTGTGGATTCTGCAGACAGAGCCCTGCAGCCCGTGGCAGCCCTGGGGAGGGCGAGACGCCAGGGGAGCAGCTGCAGCCGTGGGTGGGAGGTGAGGACAAGTGGCCGGGAGCCTGAGCCAGTCCTCGGGGAGCCTGCCCACGGGTGGGCAGACAGCGAGAAGGGAGGCTGAGAGGAGGGGGAGGGTGTGGGGTGAAGGGGTTTGTGCAGGTGGGGAACCCGAGGGAAGCTGAGAACAGAGGGTCAGGAGTCAAGGTGGTCAGCACAGCATGAAGCCTCCGGCGAAGGAGGGGGACACTCAGCCAGGGGTGGCGATTCGAGACCGGGTCCCAGGCCACCCTCTGACGTCCCGTCCTCTCCAAGACGGATCTTGGAGGACAGAGAGCGGGGAGGTTGGAGCGTCAGCCACTGGAGGAGCAAGCGTGCAGGCGAGCAGGATGGCCAGGCCCAGTGTGGGCCTGCTGAGGCCAGCAGGGTGGACAGGGCCTGCCACGGGGGACCGTGAGCCTCTGGCCGCTACCAGCAGGGAAAGGGGTGGAGGCAGAGGAGCAGGAAGGCACGGGGAGGGGAGGGGAGGCGCTGGGGCGCTGCCTACAGCAGCCGGGCGGCAGGGGGAGGGGGAGGGGAGGTGGGGAGCAGAGCAGGGCGGCGTGTGGGTGGCTTTGGGATTCTGAGCACACTGGGGTGTGACAAGGGAGTAGGAGGAGGAAGCCACCTGGGCACTGGGGCACTGGCATGGTCTCCAGGCACCCAAGACGTTGCAGGGCCCAGAGTGAGGGAGGCAGCAGCCCGGGCCACTGGGAGGGGTCGCAGGGAGGCACAGTGAGGGCAGGGGACGGTGAGGAGGGCTGGCCGGAAAGCCAGCGTGGACAGAAGGATGCTGAGAGCCCCAGGCCTGGGCTGCAGGGTAGGGGATCCCTAGGGTAGAGCAGGGCCGGGACAGGATGAGGAGGCACGGGGCAGTGGGCAGGTGGCTGTGGGAGAACAAGGTCACAGGGGGACCATGGAGAGGTCAGAGGGAGAGAACAAGGAGCAGAAACGGCAATGCATGCGTCACCCAGGACCTGGCGGCCCAGGCATCGTCCAAGTCCACGGCCGTCCTCCTGGCTTCCACGACTGGGCCTTCCTGTGCCCGGAACTTGCACCAGCTCCCCGCTGCCCCACAGGCCACGGCCATCTCCCCGCACCAGCGTTCAGGGCCCCCACTCCCCTCCCTTAATCCTCACAGACGGCCTCGCTGCCTGCGGAGCCTCCGCCCCTGCTGCTCATGTCACTGAGACCACCCCCTCCGACCCCTTGACTCCTGGAACCCCTCCCTGGTTCTGCCAGCCAGAGCCCTGGACAAGACGACTCACGCCAGCCCTGGCTGTTGGAGGCATTGGGGGAATGAACCAGGCGATGGAAGACCACCTCCCCTCTCTCTCTGTCATCTTTTCTTTATATATATATATATATATATATATATATATATATATATATATCTCCTTATATTTCATGTATGTATATTTATCTGAAAGGCAGAGTTACAGAGAGAGGGAGAGACACAGAGAGAAAGGTCTTCCATCTGCTGGTTCACTCCTCGGATGACCACAATGGAAGCCAGGAGCCAGGAGCTTCCTCCAGGTCTCCCACGCAGGTGCAGGGGCCCAGCTACCTGGGCCATCTTCCGCTGCTTTCCCAGGCGCAGCAGCAGAGAGCTGGATCAGAAATGGAGCAGCCAGGACTCGAACCAGCACCCACAGGGGATGCTGGCGCTGCAGGCAGTGGCTTTACCCACTATACCACAAGGCCGGCTCCAACTCTGACTTCCAAATAAATAAAAAGACTTCTAAAGCTTGTGGAGGGGTCGGTGCTGTGATGTGGCAGGTTAGGCCACTGCTTGCAGCACTGGCGTCCCATTATCAGAGTCCAGCTCGAGGCCCCTGGCTGTTCTGGGATGTGAAGACGGGAGTGAGCCCACAGACAGAAGAGCTCCCTCTCCATCTCGCCCTTCCTCTCCCTCTCCCCTCTCTCCCTCCCTCCTTCCCTCCCTCTCTGGCTGACACTCTGCCTTTCAAATAAATCAGTCTCTTTTTTTTCCAAAACAACGTTCAAGGGGCCAAGCATTGTAGCCCAGCGGGTTAAGCTACCACGGGTAACATCAGCATCTCACATCAGAGCACCGGTTTGCCTCCCAGCTGCTCTGCTCCCGAGGCAGCTTCCTGCGAATGTGCCTAGGAAACAGCAGAGGACGAGGAGTGCTCGGGCCCAGCACCCTCGAATGAGACCCGGATGCAGCTCCGGGCTGCTGGCACTGCTCTGGCCCAGCCCTGACCGTCGTGGCCATTTGGGGAGTAAACCAGTGGATGGAAGATCTCTCTCTTTAACTCTGCCTTTCAAATAAATAAATACATAAAAAAAAAATTTTTAAAGCACAGCCATTTCCAGTTTGGCTTAAAAATAAACAAATAAAAAATAAAGTTAATACAAAATAGGCTTAAAAATATGTATCTTGGTACAAAGAATTTTTTCTGAAATCCATGCATACGAGGGAACTTAAGAGGGAGAGACAGAGAGGGGTTCTGATCTCCCACCCTCTGGTCCACTCCCTAGATGGTCACAGCAGATAGGTCTGCGCCGGGCAAAGGCCAGGAACCCGGAACTCCATGCAGGGCTCCCAGTGGATGCAGGGACCCCGGCACCTGGCCGCCTTCCACTGCCTGCCAGGGCACCAACAGGAAAGCTGGATCAGAACCACAGGGACCAGAACCACTGCTCCGATTCCAGATGCTGGGGTCAGCTGGCACCCCACTAGCGCCCCCACGGAAGCTTGTTTGTTTTAAAGATTTATTTATTTATTTGAAAGGCAGCGTTCTAGAGATGGATGGAGAACAGAAAGAGAGATTTCCCCTCCGCTTGTTCACTCCCCAGATGGCAGCAACAGCCAGGGCTGGGCCAACCAGAGCCAGGAGCCAGGAGCTTCATCCAGGTCGCCTATGCGAATGCAGGGGCCCAAGCACTCAGGCCAGCTTCTGCTGCTTTCCCAGGCGCATTAGCAGGGAGCTGGATCAGAAGTGGAGCAGCCGGGACTTGAACCAGCGCCCACACGGGATGCTGGTGCTGCAGGCGGTGGCTTAACCCACCGTGTGACGGAGCCAGGCCTCCCACACAACCTTTCTGAAGTCCATGTGCACTTGTCTTTGGGCACTGGATTTCCTGTCCCGGGCACCCTGGCTCTCCCCACCTCCCACAACCGACAGAGGCTGCTCCCCTGGGCCGCAGATCCCACCTCCCACCGCAGGGGGCGCCCCACCTGTGAGCAGCATGAGCCAGGGCAGCAGCAGGAGCGCGGCCGTGTGCAGGGGCGCCTGGGCGTGCAGCAGGGCTGCCAGCGCGGGGCCCAGCAGCACGGAGACGTGGAGCAGGACGCCCGCGGCGTGGAGCAGCAGGCACAGGAAGGGCCGGTAGTTGTGGAAGCCCACGCAGCGGTCCAGCAGGCGGCAGTGGTGGTCCCGGCGCAGGACGCAGACGCGGCAGGCAGGGCAGTGCCCGCTGCGCGGCGGCACCTGGCTCTGGCACTGGTGGCAGTACCTGCGGACAATGACCCAGACTCAGGCCCCCAGGCCGCCCCGGGCCCACCCCGGGGGAGCTGGGAACGGCCATTCGCCCGCCTCGCCAAGCCGCTGGTTGTTCGCAGGTAAACGCAGGCTGAACCGGCTTCCCTGTTCCCTTCCCGGGGCAGCTCTGCCGGCCTCAGCGGCCCCCGCCATCCATCACCTTGGCCCCCGCACTGGTCCCCCCTAGTGTAGCCTCACCCCGCAGCCAGACACGCTTGCAGTCTAAGACACGCCCCTCCTTGGCGCAAACCCCTGCAGGGCCCGTGAAAGCCCTCAGGCCACTTAGCCCCCACCTGCCTTTACATCCTCTGTCCCCACCTGGCAAACTCCCCCACTTCCTCCCAGCGTTTGCTCAGACGCCTCCTCCGGGAGGCCCACCTGGACCGTCGGTTTTTATTTGTTACATGATGCTTAAAATATCTTTGCTATTCTTAACCACAGATTGACAAAGCTCTAGGCATTCATGAGCAAGAGAAATTGACTTCAGTGACACTGATCCGACCTACGCAGGACCTGCACTGATTGGTCACCTGTTTAAAGCCGAACCTCCTTTCCGTCTGCCTGCCCCCGCCGCCCCCCTGCATTCTAGATGGCTGGGCTCGCCTGGCCTGGAATGAGCCGGGGGCTCAGGACCCCGCGCCTGCAGCAGGTGCTCGGCGAATATCCGCGAGTGAACGAATAGCATTCACCCCGGCTCTCCCTCCCCCGGTTCTAAAGGAGGTCTCTGGCTAACAAACCCGGATGCTACCGCAACCGGGTCCTGGAGTCTCCGGGCCCCGCGGTCCCCTCCCTCCTGTCCGAGGCTCCCGCTTCTCCCCGCCGATCCCGCGCCCCACTCACGCCCAGCCCTGGCCCAGGCCGCGGCCGGCCAGCATCACGCCGCGGATGCTAGGATCCGAGCGCAGGAAGAGCCCCACGTTGCCCAGCAGGTTAAGCAGCTGGAAGGCGGCCAGCGCCAGCTGCAGGGCCCTGGCCAGGGGTCCCAGCGGCGGAGGCCCGGGACCCAGCACCAGCACGTAAGCCAGCTCCAGGCCCACGGCCGCGGCCCACAGCGCCGTGAGCACGAGCGGTAGCCGCGCGGGCGCCCCTTCGGCGCGGCCAGCCGCCCACGGCAGCCCCATGGCCCGGACCCACCCGCTTCGGGACCCCGAGGACCCCGCCGCTTCCGTATTGGGGTGGAGAAGGCGGCAGACAGACGTCCACCCCGACCAATAGGAGCTCGTAACGGATGCGGCGCGCTCCAATCAAAGGCAGCGGCCGCGGATGCCGGGAGGTGATTGGGCAGCCGAGCGGGAAGGCGCCGCCCGCCGTCCCGCGGGCTCGGGAGCTGGGGCACGGCGGAGTCGCCGCGCCGCGCGCCCGCGCAGGGGCCGCAAGCCCGGGCCGCTGCCGGCGCGCCGGGAGGATTGAGTTGCAGCCTCGGCGGCGTCGGGGTTTCCCGGCTCAGCACATTCCCCCCGCCCCACAGCCGCCCCGGTATTAATAGCCCGGCCGCGGCGCATCCAGCTGGCTCCGAGCCGCGCGCCGTGCTCGGGTGTCTCCCTTCGTCACCCCAGAAAGCGTTCACCACGGCCCTTGGCCTCTGTGTTTCTGACTGTGAAATGGGGAGAGGGCTCCGTTTCCAACCAGCGCGGCGCCGGGGGAGGCCCTGAGGGCAGTCGCAGCTGTGACAGATCTCCATCGGACCGAGGGGGAAACAGAGAAGGCCCGCGGCTTTCCCAAGGCCGCACAGCGCCCTGGTGGCCGAGCCGGGACGCGAACCCCGGGTCTCAGCCAAGAGCTCCACCCCGGCTCCTCCCGGTTCCGCTGTCTCCGGCCCCAGGGCTGCCTCCTGCCTGGCCCAGACCCGAGCGCCCTCACCCCCATCCGGCCCCTCCCTCCGCCCCCATATTTAGTGCGAATCCGATCCTGGGCTGGGCCGGGCCCTACTTAACGCGGCCCGCGTGCCCTGCAGCGCGCGGAGCCAGGAGCCCGAACGAAGGAGAGGATGATGATGGTGATGCAGCCCGAGGGTCTGGGGGCCCGGGAGGGGCCCTTCGCGGGCGGCGGCGGGGGCGGCGAGTACATGGAACAGGAGGAGGACTGGGACCGCGACCTGCTGCTGGACCCGGCCTGGGAGAAGCAGCAGCGGAAAGTGAGTGCCCACCCATTTCGTGACAGCAAAACCGAGGCCCGAGGGGCCAGGCATTGTGCCCGGGTCGTCTCAGCAGTCCTAGACTCTGCCTGGTGGCCCTCTGCTGTCCCCCAGGGCTTAAAGAGAGGGCTGGGATCTCGCAGAAGGCGTTAGGACAAGGAGCGCTCCTGGGGTCCCCAGTCCAGCATTCGTCCTCCCCCCACCCCGGGGTCCCCCGCCCCAGTTCTGCTGGTGAGAAGGGTTGGCCAGAGCCCAGGAACCTGTCTGGGGTGGGGTGGGTATCCACGAGAACATTCTTTCTCCCGGCACCCACCCCACTCCCAGATAGTCCCAGACCTCACCCAGGGCTGGCGGCCAGGCTGGAAATGCGCTCTGGGGTAGGGGGGAGAGGGCCCACGTCAGAGCCAGCCCACCACTGTGTGTTCTCTCTGGTGGGGAGGGGCTGCCGTCGTTCTATTTCATGTGCCAATTGAGCAAACTGAGGTCCGCAAGGGGACAGAGAAAGGTCCCAAGTCATGTATGTCCCCACGGTGAGATCTTTGCTCCTTGCCCCACCCCGGCTGCTTCCCAAGATACCCCGGGGGCCCTGAATCTGCTGAAAAGGCCACAAGGTGTGGGTGGGGGGGAGTCCCGGGTCCCCTTACCAGTAACCCGACTCTCTGGCCAGATGGGCACTTTAGTGCTGAGACAGCACCTTGTGGGAGCTGGCCAGGCGCACAGGGGCAGCTGCTGCCCGGGCCCTGCCTTGTAGGGCGGTCAGGCGCCCCTCCCTGGACCGTCTTCATTCCCAGGCTGTCCCAAGTGGAGAAGGCAGGACACCTGGGTTCCCGAGAGAGCAAACTACCGCTGGGGCCGTGGCAGGCCAGGCAGGCAGGGGCAGGGAGGGCACCGCAGGGCTGTGGAGCCTGCTCCTCGTCACCCAGCTGGCCGTGTGTGAGTCCAGGAAAGGCAGGGTGCTCAGTGCTGGCCGGGGATCCCACACCTGACAATCAGAGCCCTCGCACCCTTCCGCCCGGTGGGCTGGCGGGAGATGACCCCAGGGGCTGGGAGGCTCAGCTGGCTTGGCTGGGGCGCCCTGGCTTTCACACCTCCCCCCAGGCTCCCTCTGCACCTGTCTCTGAGCATGGCTGCGGCTCCGGCTCCGGGGGTTCGGCAATCTCCCGGTGATGTCATCCCTGCCCCTGGCTCCAGCTGCCACCTGTTCTGCGACAGCTCCAATCCCCACCCCCAGCCGCGCAGGCCTCTCCAAGATGCAGGTCTGCTCGCCCCTCGCAGGACACAGGACAGTCTGCAGCTTGCCGTTGTCACTTAAAACCTCTGGGCCAGCATCCAGCGTCCAGCCGCCCACCAGCTCCACTCGTTCAGCAGGGGCATGGCATCCATGCTCCGCCAGCAGCCC
Source organism: Oryctolagus cuniculus (assembly GCF_051225735.1). Lineage (NCBI taxonomy): Eukaryota > Metazoa > Chordata > Mammalia > Lagomorpha > Leporidae > Oryctolagus > Oryctolagus cuniculus. The sequence goes on along the minus strand of NC_142867.1, from coordinate 5,254,137 downwards.
CTGGAGCTGCGTGTCTCCCCGCCCAAGACTGCTTATTTAGTGAGCCCTTGGGCTCAGCTTGAGCCCCGCCCAGTCCTGCTGCTGGGCTCCCTTTCTCACCGGGGACTCCTCCATGCAAGGGCACCCCATGGCCTGGTGTCTCCCACCTGGGCCCTCTCATTCACCCTCACCCCAAAGCACTCATTCACGCAATGGATACATGGTAAGGCGATCTTACCGTGCCAACACCATCGTAGGTGCCAGGATTCAGAAGGAGCCCCTATCTCGGCCCTGGATCCGGCCTCACCCCCGTCCCAGTCACCACGTCCTTGGTCCTGCCGAGCCGCTCTGCAACCAGAAGGAGCTTCGGCGGCCTCCCCCCCCCCCAACCCCCCTGTCTCTCCAGCGTCCCCAATCCTTGTTTTGCCCTCAGGCTCCAGTCCCAAGTCCACAGCTTAGCACCCGAGGTGGTGCATGACCTGGCCCCTGCCGCCCCTCCGGCCTGCCTCTCACCACTGACACCTCCTCCGCGCCCCAGCTTCATCCCGGCAGGGCCTGGAGAGCTGTCGTCCCAAACACAGCAACCGTCTCTCACCACCGGGCACTTGCCCGTGGGGCTGCGCCTGCTGGCAATGACCTTGCCTGCCCTGCCCTGCCTGTGTAATTCCCGTTGTTCCATGGCTGCGCTGACCACCGGCAGCTTTCCTGGGAGCTCCCTGCATGACTTGGACAGCAACGCCTCCTTCCCCGCCAAGTCTCTTCCAGCACGTCTCAGACCAACACGACTCTGGTTGGCAGGGACCACCTCTCATCGGAGCCATGTTCGGCCCCACTCAGCCTGTGTCCCGAGTGTCCCTGCTCTATCCGAACCCAAGCACTCAGACCCCAGGGTTGGAAGAAACTAGAGAATCCAGCTGCCCCATCCGGTGCTCAGGTCCCCATCGAGTGGTGGGCAGTATCCAGTTACATACCTCCAGCGACGGGAGGCTCACTCCCTGCCCTTAGCAATGACAGCCCCCATGTCCGGCGGAAGGAGCGTCCCAGGTGGCTTCCAGGGCCCCCTCCGGGAGGAGGAGTGCCCTGAATCCTAGAACCCTGCCAGCCAGAGGAAGAAGACCCGAGACGTCATGGAGTCTGCCCCCTCGATTGTCCGACTGGGGAGACCAAGCCCCAGAGAGGGCAGGGGCTGACTCCAGATCGTGAAGAGTGAGAGCCCAGCCGTGGGCTTAGCCAAGGGCTCTCCAGCTAATGGCAGAGTTCAGGGTCCGAGGCCCAGCAGGCGGCCAGAAGCCTCTGCACCCGGCTTCAGGTCACGCCCCTCCCTACCCGGCATGTAGCCCTGCGCCACCCCTCCTGCCCCACTGGAGTCTGAGGCCGCGCCCAGCTCTCGGGGCAGGGGCAGGCCCTCACCTCCAGAAACCAGGCCAGGCTGAAGCCTGCTGTGGCCCCGCGAGGTCTCCGGCTGGGATCACAATAGCACAGGTGCACAGTCCCTCAGACAGAGCCCCCCGGGCCAGATGCGGTTCTCCCCAGAATTCTCTAGATTTTACAAAGGCAGTGTCACCTGCACTGGGCCCCTGCCTGCGAGGTTGTTCAAGTCTTCCAAGACTGGCAAACTGGGACCAAGTCTGAGCTGAGTCCTGCATGGGCCCCGGACCCCAGCTCTCCCCTTCTGGCAGAGCCAAAGCCCAGGGAGGGAAAGGCGCTGGCCCCGGGAGCGCGGCAGGTGTGCGGCTCAGCCGGGACCTGAATCCAGGCCTGCAGGCTCTGAGACGGGCCCTGGACAGGGAGACAGAGCTGTGCCCCGCGTCCCTCAGCCCCAGTTCACGGGTCTGAGCATCGCCCTCTGCCCCCAGACCTTCACCGCCTGGTGCAACTCACACCTGCGCAAGGCGGGCACCCAGATTGAGAACATCGAGGAGGACTTCCGCAACGGCCTCAAGCTCATGCTGCTGCTGGAGGTCATTTCAGGTGAGGGTGTGGAGCCGTGCTGGGGGAGTGGTCGCTGGGGGAGCCGTCGCTGGGGGAGCCATTGCTGGGGGAGCCGTCGCTGGGGGAGCGGTCGCTGGGGGAGTGGTCACTGGGGGAGTGGTCACTGGGGGAGTGGTCACTGGGGGAGCGGTCACTGGGCGCTGGGGGAGCGGTCACTGGGGGAGCCATCACTGGGCGCTGGGGGAACGGTCACTGGGGGAGCGGTCACTGGGGGAGTGGTCACTGGGGGAGCGGTCACTGGGGGAGTGGTCGCTGGGGGAGCCGTGCTGGGGGAGCGGTCACTGGGGGAGTGGTCGCTGGGGGAGCCGTGCTGGGGGAGCCATCGCTGGGGGAGTGGTCACTGGGGGAGTGGTCACTGGGGGAGCGGTCACTGGGCGCTGGGGGAGTGGTCACTGGGGGAGTGGTCACTGGGGGAGCGGTCACTGGGCGCTGGGGGAGCGGTGGCCTCAGTGTGCTGGAGGGGACTCCATCCAGAGGGGAGGGGCTGAAAAGAGTTTGGGGACAATGCCTTCAGCTGCTTTGCATGACCTCCGACCTCTGGCCTGCCCTCTTACACGCAGGAGAGAGGCTGCCCAGGCCAGACAAAGGCAAGATGCGCTTCCACAAGATCGCCAACGTCAACAAGGCCCTGGACTTCATCGCCAGCAAAGGGGTTAAGCTGGTGTCCATTGGGGCTGAAGGTGAGGGGGGGGCTCTCTCGACATCAGCTGCACGCTTGCACCAGCCTCTGTTTCGTCACCTCCGTAATGGGCACTGAACAGAGCAAGTGAACCCCAAGTCCAGCACCCAGCCGGGGTTGCTGAATCGTTAAGTAACAGTGGCCGCTCCGTGGTGCCAGCCGTGGGGTGGGCGCGAGGGCCCGGGGGCTGAGCCGGGGCAGGGGAGCCGAGGCAGCCGAGGCAGCCGGCATCCGCCCCCTCCGTGCCCCGCAGAGATCGTGGACGGGAACCTGAAGATGACCCTGGGCATGATCTGGACCATCATCCTGCGCTTCGCCATCCAGGACATCTCGGTGGAGGGTGAGCACCGAGGAGGAGGAGGAGGCGGGAGGGCCGGCCCAGACCCCGCCCAGCTCACGCCCTGCCCCATTCCCACCAGAAACCTCGGCCAAGGAAGGCTTGCTGCTGTGGTGCCAGCGCAAGACGGCGCCGTACCGCAACGTCAACGTGCAGAACTTCCACACCAGGTCGGGCAGCTGCTCAGGCCTCTGCCGGGCACTGGGGCACAGGAAGAGCCCTCCCAGGCCCTCGAGGGCCACGGGGCTGACGCCTGTCACAGCCCGCAGCGGGGGAAGAGGTCATAGCCAAGTTCTTCATTATTACTATTCAGACTCACTTATTTGAAAGGTAGAGTTATGGAGAGAGAACAAAAGAGGAAGAGAGAGATCTTCCATCCACTGGTTCACTCCCCAAATGGCTGCAACAGGCAGGCCAGGCCAGAGCCAGGAGCTTCATCCGGGTCTCCCATGTGGGTGGCAGAAGCCCAAGCACTTGGGCCATCCTCCGCTGCCTTCCCAGGCACATTAGCAGGGAGCCGGATGGGAAGTGACAGCATCGGGGATTCGAACCGGCGCCCCTGTGGGATGCCAGCGTCGCAGGTGGCAGCTGAACCTGCTGCACCACAACTCCGGCTGCCCTGGCCAAGTTCTCGAAACAGTGTCTCAAAGTGGAAGGACTCAGCAAATGTTTAACAGAATCGACTCCGGGGGTGGGGGGGTGACAGAGAATTCCTGGCGGCAGGAGCCAGGTGACCTCCCCAGAAGGGTACATTGCAGCCAGAGGGACCCTGGAGGCCGACGACATCCAGAAACTGGCCTGGCCTAAGTGCAGGGCTGTGAGGGAACCCTGGTGACCCTGGAGGAGTGGTCCACGCAGCAGCCGGGGGTTGCACTTCCTGCAGTCTTGCAGAGGGTGCTCCTGGGCGGAGGGGGCAGGGCCTCTGCTGGCCCCCAGGCCTGACCCCGCTTCTCTCTGTGCAGCTGGAAGGATGGCTTGGCCCTCTGTGCCCTCATCCACCGACACCGCCCCGACCTCATCGACTACGCCAAGCTGCGCAAGGTGGGCCTCTGCCCCCTCCAGCCCCAGCACCCCACGCTCTGCCCTCAGCTGCCCTCTGACCTCTCCCTGCCACGCCCATCTAGGATGACCCCATCGGCAACCTGAACACTGCCTTCGAGGTGGCGGAGAAATACCTGGACATCCCCAAGATGCTGGATGCGGAAGGTGAGAGCCAGCCTGATCCGGACAAGGAATTCGCTGCCTTGGCAGGGGGCCCAGCCCCACCTCCACACCTGTGCTTGCTCCTCCCTCCTCCCAGAATGCTCCGCCTCCACCCCACTCCATGGTCCCAGTCTTCCTGCCATCGCCCCTTCTCGTCCTCCTCCCGTCTCTGCCTCATTGCCCCATCCCCCGCGTTGCCTGGCATCGTGTTGGTGCCCAAGACTGCAGCTCCCCCAGGCCCATCCTGCCTCTGGCCCCTGTGCCCAAGCAAGGTGTTTAGTTAATTGAAGCAGCAAACGTTCTCTGGACATGGCCCTTGCTGTGTGGACACAGGTGGAAGAGAACTTGTCTTGGCCCTAAGGAGCCCATGGGCATGGGGACAAGAGGGACAGATACACAGATGGAGTTATAGGCACCAGGCACATGTGGACTGTCCCTCCCGGGGCCACAGGGTCAACTCACTCACCCATCCCTTGCACCAGGCTCAACCCCAAAGGAGCAGGTTGCTGGGCCCTTGGGTAATCAGGGAAGAGGAAGACACAGGTGTGCATAGGTGGTAGCTGGTGGCCGAGACTAGAGGTCTTTAGCCTCTCCTTCCGGGGGGTGGACGGACGCTTGAGCTCACTCCCTGCCCTTGGCTTTGGCCATCCTACACCTCGCTGCCCCTCCCCCAGACATCGTGAACACCCCAAAGCCAGATGAGAAGGCCATCATGACCTACGTGTCCTGCTTTTACCACGCCTTCGCCGGGGCCGAGCAGGTAGGGCCCACATGGGTGGTGGTGAAGAGTTTGGAGGGGCTGGCCCTTGGTGGAGGGCACTGAGGGAGCAGAGGCCTCTGACCTGGAAGCTGGGCAGCCCCTCCTCCCCCTTTTGGCCGGACCCCCGGTTTTCCAGGGCTCTCCCAGAGAGCTGGGCTGGGGGCTCCCGGGCAGTCTGTTCAACACCAGGCCTGCCCACACCCACCACAGGCGGAGACAGCTGCCAACAGGATCTGCAAGGTGCTGGCTGTGAACCAGGAAAACGAGAAGCTGATGGAGGAGTATGAGAAGCTGGCCAGCGAGGTGAGACCCCCGCCCCGGCCCCAAAGTCCCTCCCAAGCCCGCCAGCCCCCACATTGGCCTGCAGAGCCTCCTTGGCTGCCCCAGCCTCCTCCTGCCCACCCCCACCATCCCCTGTCCTGCTCATCCTGGTTGCTGATCGCCACGGACCGATCCTCACTCTGATTACGGATTCTCGCATCCGTTCACTCCCTCCTTAATAGGCAGTCGCCTGGCCCTGTGCTAGGCTTGGCCCTGGTCTCAGAAGCTAACCTTCCCAGACTGCTGGGGACCGCCCCCTCTTGCCCTCCATGGCTGTGACAATCACCCCCACACACAGCCCGAGTGTGGGTGGAGAGGGGTGCGTGAGGGGCGCAGGCGGCTCAGAGCACCCGCTTTGCCTCCGCCCGGCCCTGCAGCTGCTGGAGTGGATCCGCCGCACGGTCCCGTGGCTGGAGAACCGAGTGGGCGAGCCCAGCATGAGCGCCATGCAGCGCAAGCTGGAGGACTTCCGGGACTACCGGCGCCTGCACAAGCCGCCCCGCGTGCAGGAGAAGTGCCAGCTGGAGATCAACTTCAACACGCTGCAGACCAAGCTGCGCCTCAGCCACCGGCCCGCCTTCATGCCCTCCGAGGGCAAGCTGGTGTCGGTGAGCCCTGGGTGCCCTGGCCTCCACGTCCCCATCTGAGCAATGGGTCAGCCGTGACGGAGGGCGCCTCTGCCTGCCCCACAGGACATCGCCAACGCGTGGCGGGGGCTGGAGCAGGTGGAGAAGGGCTACGAGGACTGGCTGCTCTCGGAGATCCGGCGCCTGCAGAGGCTGCAGCACCTGGCCGAGAAGTTCCAGCAGAAGGCCTCCCTGCACGAGACCTGGACCCGGGGTAGGTGCCCCCGCCCCCTGCACCGGAAGGAGTGGGTGCGGGCAAGCTGCAGGCCCGAGTGGGACCCGGGGTAGGTGCCCCGTGCCACCTGCACCGGGAAGGAGTGGGTGCAGGCAAGCTGCAGGCCCAAGTGGGACCCGGGGTAGGTGCCCCCGTGCCACCTGCACCAGGAAGGGCTGGGTGCGGGCAAGCTGCAGGCCCGAGTGGTCTTCCTTGCTGTGGTCTCCCTGTCCTCTCTGGGCACCCGTTTCTCTCTGCACAAACTCCGCTCCTCCTCCCACTGCCTTCCTGGCTCTGGCCATCTAGAAGCCCTGCTGTGAACCCACAGGGGTGCCTGAGTTCTTTTAACATTTTATTTATGTATGTAGCAGGTGTCCAAAGGGGAGCCCAGCCCTAACCCTAACACCACTTTTCTGAAATTCAAAATATATTGATGCATAATATATTGTCAGATACAAGGGAATTTCAAAAAGTCTGTGGGAAGCGGAATTAAAAGATTGATTTGTTTTGGTGCAAAAAAAATTTGGAATCCATGCATAATTTTATCATAATATACGTTTTTCATGAACTTTTTGAATACCCCTTCTATTCCTGAATTTCAAAATTTTTGTACCAAAATAAACTTATCTTTCATTTTCCATGGAATGTTTGAAGAACCTTGTACATCACTCTGTATAGTATTTACTTATTTGAGACACAGAGAGAGCTCCCATCCCATAGTCCACTCCTCAGATGCCCGCAGCCTGGGCCAGGGTCCCTCGCTGGGAACCTGCGCCATGGCCGGCTGCCTCTTGGGGTCTGCATGATCGGGAAGCTGGGAATGGAACTCTGGTAAGGGGCTCAGGTGTCTCAACCACGAGGCCAAACGTAGGTTCGTGTTCTGGCCGGGATTTTAATCCTGCACGTGAACAATCCTGCTTAGAAACAGCAAGTAACACTAGTAATGGATTATGGGCGTCAGGAGTCATCATTACTGCTGTGTGACCTGGGTCGTCTCGGAACTTGGACACCTCACTTCTCCTCTCTGTCACTGCCACTCCTGTGCTGTTGGGTTTTATCTGCAAAATCATGGTGACTGTCACTTGCAAGCACTTTAATAGTTATCATTCACTCGTCCAAAAAATCTTCACTGCGCCAGGAGTTGAGGAAGCAGGGGTGAGCGAGGGAAACTGAGGCAGGGGCTCGCGGGGCTTGGATAGCCATTGAGGTGAGTGAGGTCGCCGGGGACCACGTAACTCCTGGACAGTACCAAGGGTCAGCACGGGTGGTGCTGGGTCAGGGGGCGCGGTGCTGCGTTCATTGCCACAGAACCCAGCGCCACTTAACCCCACCACGCTGGCGCCCCCGAGCGACCCCACCCCCAGGCTGGGCTGGACAGGTGTGGTCACCCGCGCTCACAGCCGGGCCCGATCCCCCTGCGCCTGACCGGACGGCGCCGTCTCCGAGCAGGCAAGGAGGACATGCTGACCCAGCGCGACTACGAGTCGGCTTCGCTGCAGGAGGTGCGGGCGCTGCTGCGGCGCCACGAGGCCTTTGAGAGTGACCTGGCCGCGCACCAGGACCGCGTGGAGCACATCGCCGCGCTGGCCCAGGAGCTCAAGTAGGCGTGGCCCGCCCCCCACCTCGCGCGGGGCCCCGCCCTGCTCCCGGTGCCCCCCTTGCCAGAACCCGCGGGGGTGCCCGAGTCACCCCGTCTCTCGGACCCCGCTCTGTCCACTACAGACTTCCGGCCTGGCCTCTCCCTTCACCTCCGGGCCTGGGTCTGCTACCCCCGGCCACTTCCTCGTGTCAACCTGCTCTTTCTCTCACGGCCCCGCCCCTGAAGCCCCAGGCCCCGCCTCTCCACCGAGCCCCTCAGGGGGGACCAGCGCTGAGGCCCCGCCCCCCCAGGAACACGCAGGGCCGCCCTCTAGGAAACCCCGCTCAACGCTGGACCCCACACCTGCCCGGGGTCCCTCTGCCTTCAGCACCACCCGGAGCGCGGGTTCCCGTCCCCGAGGGCGGGCAGGAGGCAGTCTGGCCCGGCTCTGGGCCCACGCCTGCCCCCGTCTTCCTACCCCCAGTGAACTGGACTATCACGAGGCGGCCTCGGTGAACAGCCGCTGCCAGGCCATCTGTGACCAGTGGGACAACTTGGGCACGCTGACCCAGAAGAGGCGGGATGCACTGGAGGTGGGGCGTGGGCCGGGGAGCTGGGGGAGTGCGGGGAGACCAGGCCTCCTGGGCGGGCTGCCCGCTGACCCTGGCCCCGCCCTGGCCTGGCCCTAGCGGATGGAGAAGCTCCTGGAGACCATCGACCAGCTGCAGCTGGAGTTCGCCCGGCGGGCAGCGCCCTTCAACAACTGGCTGGACGGCGCCATAGAGGACCTGCAGGACGTGTGGCTGGTGCACTCGGTGGAGGAGACCCAGGTGGGCGCCCAGGCGCCGGGCCGTGGCAGGCTGTGCCTGGGACCGTCACCCACTCCGCTGGGCTCCTGGGGAGGGGGAGGGGTGGGAGGAGAACCCCAGTTCCAGAGAGGTCGGAAGGCCTGGGCAGTCGCTGGCCCAGCTCTGCCTGGGTTGCTGCTGCCCCTTCCACGGCCTGACGGATGCTTCCTGCCCGTGGCCTCCAGAGCCTACTGACCGCGCACGATCAGTTCAAAGCCACGTTGCCGGAGGCCGACCGGGAGCGAGGCGCCATCCTGGGCATCCAGGGCGAGATCCAGAAGATCTGCCAGACGTACGGGCTACGGCCCAGCTCCACCAACCCCTACATCAACCTCAGCCCGCAGGACATCAACACCAAGTGGGACACGGTCAGTGTCACCCTGGGCCCTTGCCACCCTCCGCCGCACACTCTCAAGGGCCCAGAAACCTCAGGTGTCCCAAGATAGGGGAGAGCAGTGTCCCCACCTTCAGATCTGGGGTCTGCCCCGGGCTCCGAGTGGTGGTGGATAGGCCGCCTCGCCCGGAGAGCGGCTATATGGGCTGTAAGATCTTCCCAGGCGGCTTCCGTGCCGAATGAAGTCTCGTGTGTGGACACACTTCATAAAGCCGCCCGTGTCAGTTACGCGTGATGCCGCTGGCCCCACAGTACAGACAAGGACACTGTGGCCTGGTCTGAGCTGAGTGACGTGACCGTACATCACCCGTGCAGCCCCAACAGTTTGGCTCACGGCAGCTGGGGCTGGGGTGTGAGGGGCTCAAGCCCACCTTTGCTCCCGGTGATCTTCCAGCCCCCGGAGCCGGCCCTGGCACGACCACTCTCCTCCCCAGGTGCGGAAGCTGGTGCCCAGCCGTGACCAGACGCTGCAGGAGGAGCTGGCCCGGCAGCAGATGAACGAGAGGCTGCGGCGACAGTTTGCAGCCCAGGCCAACGCCGTGGGGCCCTGGATCCAGGCGAAGGTGGAGGTACGGGCTCGGGGAAGGGGACCGAGCAGGGCTATGGGGTTGGGACTGGGCCGGAGTGTGTTCGGAGCCCTCACCTCCCTGCCTGGGCACCCCCTGCAGGAGGTGGGGCGGCTGGCGGCCGGGCTGGCCGGCTCCCTGGAGGAGCAGATGGCTGGGCTGCGGCAGCAGGAGCAGAATATCATCAACTACAAGAGCAACATCGACCGGCTGGAGGGTGACCACCAGCTGCTGCAGGAGAGCCTGGTGTTTGACAACAAGCACACGGTCTACAGCATGGAGGTGCGCGCCCGCCCAGAGGGGCCCCCAGTGCACCCTGAAGACACTGCCACCCAGCGACAAAGTGGCCCGTGCTCAGGCACAAAGCAGCCTAAAGCCAGGCCGAGCTGGGCCGCAGCTGGTCGACCAACGCGCCCCATCTGTGTGTGATACATGGTCACCCTTCGAGGCAGGGAGGGCTGCTGGGGGCCACTCAGCGCCGTGCCCAGCTGGGGACAGAGGCCCAGGGCCGCGCGGTGCTTTGCGAGTGGAGCTGGGTTGGTGGCCTGGCTCCGGCTGCCCGCCCGCTCACTGGCCTGTCTGTCCCCTGCTGTCCAGCACATCCGCGTGGGCTGGGAGCAGCTGCTCACCTCCATCGCCCGCACCATCAACGAGGTGGAGAACCAGGTGCTGACCCGGGACGCCAAGGGCCTGAGCCAGGAGCAGCTCAACGAGTTCCGGGCATCCTTCAACCACTTCGACCGGGTCAGCAGGGGCCCAGCCGCGCGGGTGAGCGACGCGGGGGCCGGGAGGTTTCGGGGACCCTGCCTGACACCCACTCGCCTCCAACAGAAGCGGAACGGGATGATGGAGCCCGATGACTTCCGCGCGTGCCTCATCTCCATGGGCTACGACCTGGTGAGTCCGTCCTGAGTGCCCCCCCCCCCGCCCCAGGCACCGCAGGCTCAGACGCGCAAAGGACCTCGGGCCTCCTTCTGGGTGACCCTAAGGTCTGAGCTTGCGCAGAGGGCGGCGCGGCCCTGGGAAGACACCGGGACCAGCAAGGCACTGGGGCTCTGCCAGGCAGGAAGCAGACCTGGGGCCCAGCACCCAGGACTGACTGAGGCGTGTGGAGGACGGGAGCACCTAGGCAGTGCTCAGCGGGGACCCCGGGGGCCCGCCTGGCTCCAGCACCCATGGGCCCGGCGCCCGGCCTCTGTGTCTGCAGGGAGAAGTGGAGTTTGCACGCATCATGACCATGGTGGACCCCAATGCAGCCGGGGTCGTGACCTTCCAGGCCTTCATCGACTTCATGACCCGGGAGACGGCCGAGACCGACACGGCCGAGCAAGTGGTGGCCTCCTTCAAGATCCTGGCAGGAGACAAGGTGGGCCCGGGGCGGGGGAGGAGCTGGCGGCCTGGGTCAGGGAGCAGGACCCGGGGGGGGGGGGGCTCACCACCTCCTCCCTGTCCCCCAGAACTACATCACCCCCGAGGAGCTGCGGCGGGAGCTGCCGGCCGAGCAGGCTGAATACTGCATCCACCGCATGGCGCCCTACAAGGGCGCCGGCGCTCCAGCCGGAGCCCTGGACTACGTGGCCTTCTCCAGCGCCCTCTACGGAGAGAGTGACCTCTGATCTCCGACCCCTGGGGCTCTTGACTCCAGACAGAAAGAACGCTTCCTGTGGCCGATCCCACCCATCCCCGGGAGCGAGGACCCCAGAGAAGGGCCAGCCGCGTGGCTCTGAATAAAGATCCATCTGGGGCCTCTCCCAGTCTCCTTGTGGCTCCGGGACAGGATCGGCTCCCTCACCTTGACCGGCCAGGGGTCCCTGCCCTCCCTCCTGCCCTGGGGGACCGGGCACGCACACCACACTGGCCACTGGCACGCCTCTTTATTGCAGTTAGGAGAAGGGGGTTATGAGTTTCCTAGGTGGGGAAGGGGACACTGTCCCCAAATCCAGGGGGACCCGAAAACTTCTAGATCACACAGAAGAAAGCTGGGGGAGGCAGGACAGGGCTGGGCTCGAGGTCAAAGCATTTCCCTCCTGCTCCCTCCCCGAGCCCCGGGTCCTGGCCCTGGCCCCAGCCGCCAGCACGTCCGCCTCCAGCCGGTCCTCCTCACATCCACAAATCAACGAAGGCGCAGTAGGGGGAGCTTCAGGGTGGGAGCAGGCCGAGTGGAGGGGGCGGTGCCCCAGCCCAGTGCCCTCCGCTCACCCTGAGGCTCCCACCCAGCGCCCGTTCCTCACCAGCGGTGCCTGGGGAGGGGCCTGGACGTGCGGGTCAGGCTGGGCAGGGTTGGCTCTGGTCAGCACCAGGTCCCGTGCCGGCAGGCTCCTCAGTCCACCACCGCCGAGCTGGCCATGGTGTTCACACCGCACACCCCGGACCCCCGGTACAAGTAGTAGTAGCCCTGCGGGGGGAGGCGGCTTGGTGGGGGCGCTCGGGCGGGCTGGGGGCGCTGGTGGGCGGGGCCGTGCTGCTCACCTCCTCACCCCAGTCGGCGCCCCAGCTGTTCTTGATGGCCCAGAAGGGAGTGGCAGAGCCTGCAGAGCACGAGAGGTCAGGGCCTCAAGCACTCGGCACTCGTCAAACACCCACGGGGGCACCGGGAAAGAGCAGAGAGCCAGAGGCCCGCCCGCCCCCCACGGACGCCCGGCATGGCTCCGGGCACGGGCAGGGCACCCCATCCGGCCGGTGACTGGTCCCTAGCGGTGCACACGCCTGTGGCCTCAGCTTTCCCGTGGAGAGGGGGAAGGGGTGAGGACGGCGCTCCTAGGCGTCCCCTCCACCCCCCTCTCTGGCCAGCGATGCTAAGGCCTGGGGCAGACGGACAAACATGGTCGGTGGGACTCACGGTTGCCGTAGCCCACCAGCAGCACGGCGTGGTCGATGAGCCAAGGACTGCAGAGGGGCCGGAGCGGGTGGGCGATCCCGCGGCGGTAGAACTGCAGAGGAGCGTAAGGAGTGGGGGCCGACTCCAAGGGGAGGTGGGGGAGGGGCCCGCAGGAGGCGGGGCAGGGCAGCGGGGCCAGGGGCTCACCTGCATGCCAAAGGCATTGATGGCGACAGAGATGGGGCCCCTCTTGGCCAGCCAGGCCGCCAGCTCTGAGAAGGAGGGCGTGTGTCAGTGGGCTCACAGGCCACAGCCCCATCCAGCCGGGACCCCCCCCATCCCCCCGCCCCCTACTCACTTTGCTCATTCTGGCTCAGCTCCACCGAGTCATTGATGTAGACCTTGGCCTTCTGTGCCGAGAAGTTGCAGGCCTGCATGTGGCCCTGGTAGGTGTAGTCCTCCTCTGTCTCCAGACCTCCTACAGGGTGGGGGCGGGGCGGGGTGGGCAGAGAAAGGCAGGCTTCCATCCACCAGTCACTCACCGCCACCTCCCAGCCAGGAGAAGTGACGTCTTGGGTTCCTTACCGACTTCTCTGAGAAATATACCCATTCTAGAGCTGGTGCAACTGAGGCTGCGGGGGCGGGGAGAAGACCAGCAGGAGAGGTGGCAGAGACGGAACTCAAACCCCAGCCTCTGCCTCCTCACTGAGGCTGGCTGCACAGTCCCGGGTCTCCTGACCTGGGCTCTCTTGTGCTGCCCTGACCCGTCTGCTCCTCCCGCCGCCCAGACCCCGACAGGCTCCTGCACTGGTCCCCCTTCTGTCAGTGACCTGGGTCACTGCAGCCCAATGCCATTTCGCAGATGAGAAAACTGAGTCCTCAAAGGGCCTTCGGTCGAGCGAAGGCAGCGTTAAGAACGCAGGGGTTTTGGTGTGGTGCCGCGGGTGAAGCCGCCGCCCGTGACACTGGCATCCCATCGGAGCGCCGGCTGAGTCCCGGCTGCTCCACTTCCCACCCGGCTCCCTGCTAATGTGCCTGGGAAGGCAGCAGAAGGTGGCCTGAGCACAGGGGGCCTGCACCCGTGGGAGACCTGGATGGAGTTCCAGGCTCCTGGCTTCAGCTGTTGCAGCCACTTGAGAAGTGACCCAGTGGACGGATCTCTCTCTCTCCAACCCCCCCAGCCTCCCCTCCCCCCGTAACTCCACGCTCCTGTCTCCCCCTCATGGACAGACTTCGCACAGAGCGGAAGCGGCACCTGCCGCCCAGCCAACCCCACCCACGCATACCCAGATTCTTTATGGCCGAGTAGGCGTTGGAGGGCAAGCCGCCCAGGCAGGCTTTGTCCAGCTTGTCACAGTCCAAGAGCTCTAGGAGACAGAAGGCCGGTCCCGAAGCGCCCTCTTGCAGGGGCCGGGCTGGGGACACGGGGGCACACGGGAGGCTCACCCTGCTCTGACAGGGACAGCAGGGTCCCCCGCTTCAGGAACCACTGGCCCTCCACGTTGCCCGTGACCGAGAAGGCCCAGCAGGAGCCACACATGCCCTGCAAGAGACGGGCAGCGTCAGGGCTGCGTGGCCTCCCCATGGCCCGTGCAGTGTCCACGGCCCGCTCTCACTTCTCAGGGGGCCGACCTGGTCCTTGACGTTGGTGACGGCCCCCTTACTCCTCCAGTCCCACTGAGGGGGCGCGGGGTCCTCCACGGGCTTGGCCAGTTGCATCTTCTTGCCAGGCTCCGACCGCAGGAGGGGGTTCAGGTAGATGGTGCGGAACTCCTCCTCTGTAGGCACAGGGGGCGGGGCGAGCGGAGGAAGAGGATGCCAAGCCGGGCCTGAGCAAGGCCCTGCAGGCTCCCTCGGGGCTCCGGCCAGGACTCCCACCTGTCAGGTCGCTGAACTTGGTGATCCCATACTGAGCCGTGCCTCGGTCCAGGGACTGGATCTTCTGTGCCCGCACCATGTTACTGGCAAAGACGGACAGGCGCCACTGGGCTTCTGAGGGTCAAAGACAGGAGAGGAGGCTCTCGCCCCAGGCAGATCATGGGGGGGGAGGGGCAGCCGGGCTTAGAGACCGGAACTCCGGGCAGACGGGAGCGGGAGGCAGGGTGGACTTCGCAGGGGGTGAAAGCAGTAGCCAAAACGGGGTGCAGAGGACACCACCCCACGGGGAGTTGGGGGCAAAGACCTTGGTGCTGGGGGCCTCCCACAGAGCACACCCGGCCTCTGCAAGGGAGGCAAGGACTAGGTCCTTGGGGTGGCCGCCCAGTCCCGAAAGCCTGGACGCGAGCTTGGGGGCGCGGGGGTTCTTGGAGGGCTGCTTTGCCTTTCCTGTCCGTCCCCCTCGCCAGTGCCCAGCTGACCCGACGACGGGCCAGCCACAGCCGCGGTCCTCACCTTCCTTCGACTCGTACGTCCGGTTATAGGTTCTGACAAACTTCTTGAAGATCGAAGCCATCTTCACGGAGAAGTCCTGGGCGGGCAGACAGACAGAGGGTCTTTAAGAGGAGTTCAGCCCACCCTGGGGGCCCCGCTGCAGGGCGCAGGGAAGAAAGGGAACAAGGCAGCAGGGCCCCACCCCTCACCTGCGGCAGGGAGTCCCTGTTCAGCGCCGGCAGCGTGGATTTCAAAGTCTCATTTCTGTCTTCTGGAAGAGGTTGGAACAGAGAGAAACCAAGGCTGAGTGGGAATGCAGCCTGATGGGGGGAGGGGGAGGGGCTCTCCCGGCACCTGTCCTCCTGGTGTCCACTGGGCCACAGTCCCGCCTCAACAGCATGTGCTTGCCCAGCTCGTCCAGGACCTCGAAGCTGCAGAGCTGAAGGGAGAAGCAGCCGAGATGGGAGCCAGAGGCCCCACCGGTAAGGACGGCTGCCCAGACAGGCACCCCCACCGTGCACCGAGAGGCAAAGCCACGGCCCAGCCCGGCCTCCCTGTCACAACATCGCCAGCCCTCAGGGCCTGGGAGGTGACTCAGGGTGGAGAGGTGGCTGCCACCACAGATCCTGCCGCACCCCACCCCCCTTTTAAAGATGTATTTATTTATTTTTAAGGCAGAATTAGAGACAGAGAGAGAGAGAGAGAGAGAGAACGCGAGCCCAACAGCCAGGGCTGGCCCAGGCCAAAAGCAGGAGCCAGGAGCTTCCTCCCAGTGTCCCTGGTGGATGGCAGGGGCCCAAGCACCTGGGAGCCGGACCCCAGCCTCTCGGCCTGACCCATCACCCCAACCCCTGCGGACTCAACCCGCAGAAGCCCCAGCGCTCACCAGGGTTTTTCTGGACACGGGGAGCTGGCACACCGTAGGTTCGTTGCAGCGCGGCTCCTCCAGGGTGGCCTCCAGGGAGTACAGCGTCCCCTGGCCCGCCTGGATGGAGGGGCGGGGGGAAGGGCGGGCACGGTCACTCGGTCACTCGCTTGTCTGGGCCCACGCCCCCCGCTCCCGGCGCCGCCCCGTCCCCGGCCAGTCTGCTCTCCTCACCCGGCGGACGCGCCCGCGAACGGCCCCCAGCACCGCCCGCGCGCCCGGAGCCCGGCCGCGGTTGTACATCTTCAGGGCGAAGCGGGCGGGCCCCAGCAGCTCCGGGGCCGGCGGCCCCCAGGCCTGAGCGTCGGCGGCGCGGAGCTGGGCGGCGGCGGGGACCGCGCTCGCCAGCAGCCACAGCGGCCACAGCAGCTGCAGCCAGGGCGCCATGGCGCGGACGAAGCCGGCGGCCCCGGGCGCACCGAGCGGCAGACGTGCGGACCAACTGACCCGGCGGCTGCACCCGCGGCCGGGGGGGCTGCGTCGCTGTCTCCGGCTCCGGGGCGCCGGGGTGCCGGCCAATGGGCGCCGGTCCGGGGCGCCTGCGCGCTCGCTTATTTACGCGAGGCACGTGGGGGCGCGCAGGGGCGTGGGCAGCGGAGGGCCGGTGGCCTGGGAGCTGGACCAGCAACTGCCGGCTTGTAGTGCGTCGGGCACTGTGTGCCAGCTCCCTGAGGCATCCGGGGGAGGCAGGTGCTGTCCCATTTCACAGCTGAGAAAACAGAGGCTTGGAGAGGCTGTGGCTTGCCGGACATGGAAGGGATGGAGCGAACTCGGACCCAAGCAGGTGGCTCCAGAGCTTGGCTGGATCCGCCCCTGGAGACCTCTCTTGTCCTCCCCAGGGGGCTGGTGACAGCCTGAGGCCGCGGCGCCAACCCTCTGGCACTGCTCTTTTAATGCTCCCCGGCTGTGTCCTACTGGGGGGAGTGGCAAAGGATAAAAGAAACAGCAGAGAGGGAGAGAAAAAATCTCCAAGTCTAATTTATTAAGGAATGAACAAAAGGACCATCACGGGCACGCTACGGCCAACCACAGGTGCACCGGGGAGGAATGGGGAAGGGAAGCTTTTCCCACGAAACGGGAGCGGAAGCCCATTGGTCCTGGGGGCTGCAGGCGGGCGTCGGCGCAGCTCATTGGTGGAGGGGCTGTCGCTGAGCCGGCATCTGCTCTGAATGCAGTTTTAGGGAATATTGAGGACAGACTTTGCTACAGCGATCCATGCGTCCGTGTGAGGCGTGGGACGCGTGGGGCGGGGGCAGGACTCCCCGGGGAGCCCTTGAGCCGGCTCTCACCTTGGGCGGAATAGGAGCCTTCCCCGCCGCGAGTGTGGGCTGGGTCAGACCAGAGTGACTCCGTCTGGGTGGGAACCGTCCTGGTCGGGGGCAGGCGCAGGTGCATCCGGCCGGCCGGGGCTGGATGCTGGCCGCTCGCGGTCTGAGAAAAGGACATTTCCCTGCAGGATGCTCTCAGCGAGGAGAGAGGAAGCAGGGACCGGGGAGTTCAAGGGAATTGGAGACCCAGACTCCCCGGTGGGGCTGGGGGAACAGAGAATGATCGTCCCGCGCCAGGGCCGGCGTTGCCGCCTGGTGGATATAAGCCGCCACCTGCCACACCAGAGTCCCATATGGGCACCGCTGTGCATCCCGGCTGCTCCCCCTCCGAGTCAGCTCCCTGCTAACGTGCCTGGGAGAGCAGTAGAAGGTGGCCCAAGTGCTTGGGCCCCTGCACCCACGTGGGAGACCAGGAGGAAGGTCCAGGGTCCCAGGTTTGGCCTGGCCCAGCCCTGGCCACTGCGGCTGTCTGGGGTGTGAACCAGTGGATGGAAGACCTCGCTCTCTCTCTCCCTCTCTCTCTCTCTGTAACTCTGCCTTTCAAAAAAAAAAAAATCATCTAGTCCAGATCTGACCTTCCCAGTAGCAGAGGTCTGGAGAGGAGAGCAGTGCAGGAGCCTGGGTGGTGCTCCCGGCCGAGGGTCAAGCCTGGGTGGTGCTCCCGGCTGAGGGTCAGGCCTGTGCAGGGAGGTGTCGCTCCCCCTCTTCGTGGAGGAACGACACAGGACCCTGCGCTGTTCTTTCGTCTGCTCGGCCCTCCCCGGGTTTGCTGCTGGTTCTTCCCGGGTTGGCTACTATCCCTTCCACCTCCGTGGAAGGGCAGTTCCCCCTGGCCGCATTCCCCACTTCCGCAGGGGAGCGGCACACCGCCGGCCGGGTCTCTCGGGGGCTGCACGGGTGTTCCTTCAGCTAGATGTTCCCCATAGATGTTCCTGGTGCATGCCGTCTCTCTCCTCCTTTATAGTCCTCCTCCGCCAATCCTAACTCGGCTGCCCACACGCCGAGTACGCTGCTCTCCTCCAATCAGGAGCAAGTCCTACAGTTTATTAGTTGAACTGGAGGCAGCTGTGCGGAAGCTGTTTACTTCTCTCCCAGCGCCATATTGTGGGAGAGCAGATGCATAGAATAAGTCCTAATTCCAGTAACTCAGTCCAGTCCGGGCTGCTCCCCACAGGGAGGGGTCCCGTAGATGCCGTTCTCACCCTGCTGTGCCCAGCCCTGGTTTGAGCTCTTTGGAGCTGCCTTTGTCTGCCCGACAGGAGCCAGTCCCAGGCCAGCAGGCCCTCTCTCCGTCCTGTGCACTGCACACCCAGCCTCGGTCCCCGCATCTGCTCAGACGCCCGGCGCTCGCACACCTTGGGACCCTCCCCCTGGCCGTCCCCTCAGCCTGCCTAACTCCCAGGGGCCTTTCCCAGGTGATATCCTGACACATGGCTGCTGGATCCGTTTACGGGCTGCAAAATGATATGACTGGGATGATTAAATCCAGCTAACCCACCTAGCACCTCGAATACTTGACTTCCGAGTGCTAAGAGCCGGTGAGGTCTGTCCTCTCAGCGCCATTGGCGTGCACGGCGCTGAGTTTCCTAGCTGTCCTCACGTCCTGCGGCACGTCTCAAAGGGAAAATCAAATGTGTTTCTCCTGTCTGAATCTTTGCTCCCTTTGAACCTCCCGTTCCGCCTCCTCTCCCCTACATCCTCTCCCCTCCCAGTAGCCGCCATTCGGCCGTCTGCTTCTATTCAATTGTTTTAGGTCCCTCAGCTAAGGGAGGCACGGCCAGCACCTGACCTCCCTCCCTTTCACATCATCTCCAGCCCTCAGGGCCCAGGGGGGTGACTCGGGGTGGGTTGACTGCTGCCACCCTGATCCTGCCCCGCACCTCTTTAAAGATTTATTTATTTATTTGAAACTCAAAGTTACAGAGAGAGAGGGGGAGAGAGAGAGAGGTCTTCCATCCGCCGGTTCACTCCCCAGATGGCTGCAACAGCTGGGGCTGGACCAGGCCGAAGAGAGCAGCCAGGAGCTTCTTCCGGGTCTCGCACATGGGTGCAGGGGCCCAGGCTCCTTAGGGATTAAATCCAACCTTCTGAATCGGTCGGCTTGGCATCACTAGAACTCAGTGCCTGAGGCAGCCGACAAGGAAAAAGGTTTCTTTGCTCATATCCCGGAGGTTCGCAGTCAGGTCGGGCAGGGCCCCTCGGCTTGGCCTCTGGTGAGGGCATTCTTGCCTGCCGTTTCTAGGAGGCAGGGGGCATCACATGGCCAGAGACAGGGAGGGCGTGTGTCTGTCTGTGTCTGTCTGGTCAGGATTTAATCACGGGGCTCCGCCCTAACGACGCCGTCCAATCCACTCCCATCCCAGGGGCTCCTCCTCCAAACCCCACAACTGGATGGAGTTTCTACCTTCGTGGTATCTTTCACGTAAGATGTTAGGGATGGAACCCCTGAGTCTGGGGGTGGGGGGGGACAAGCACTTTTGCCACGAGGGTTCAGGTCTGTCCTGGTTACAGAGAGGCGGTGCTGCCCGTGCGTGGAAACTGGTGGCCTGATGCCCAAGTCGGCCAGGCGGCACCGGCCTTCCTGGCATCAGGGCAAACAGCAGGGTTTGTGCTTCGGGAATGTTCACCTGATGTATGGAGGTCTCTGCTCACAAGTGTGTGGTCCGATCCGTTCCAGGAGCCTCTGCACACACCTCCTGCCCTTCGAGAACGGCAGGCAGCTCTCCAAAATCCTACTCAGGGGCCGGCGCTGTGGTGTAGCGGGTAAAGCCACCACTTGTAGTGCTGGCATCCTACATGGGCGCCAGTTTGAGTCCCAGCTGCTCCACTTCCGATCCAGCTCTCTGTTATGGCCTGGGAATGCAGTAGAAGATGGCCCAAGTCCGTGGGCCCCTGCACCCACGTGGGAGACCCAGAGGAAGAAGCTCCTGGCTCCTGGCTTCGGATCGGCTCAGCTCCGGTCGTTGTGGTCCTTTAAAGGATTGAAACCAGTGGATGGGAAACCTTTCTCTGTGTCTCTCCCTCTCTCTGTAACTCTGTCTTTCAAATAAATAAAATAAATCTTAAAAAAAAAAAAAAAAAAAAGGCCGGTGCCACGGCTCACTAGGCTAATCCTCTGCCTGCGGCACCGGCACCCCAGGTTCTAGCGCCGGATTCTGTCCTGGTTGCTCCTCTTCCAGTCTAGCTCTCTGCTGTGGCCCAGGAGTGCAGTGGAGGATGGCCCAAGTGGTTGGGCCCTGCACCCCACGGGAGACCAGGAGGAGGTACCTGGCTCCTGACTTCAGATCGGTTCTGCACGGCGGCTGTAGCAGCCATTTGGGCGGTGAACCAATGGAAGGAAGACCTTTCTCTCTGTCTCTCTCTCACTGTCTAACTCTGCCTGTCAAAAAAAAAAAAAAAAAAAAAAAGGAAGGTGTGGAAGCCCAGGTCTCTGTGGAAGTGCCCAGAAAGAACAAGCAAAGGTTAGGTGGTCGACAGTTAACCACGCGGCAGCTGCTACGGGAGATCTGCCGTCCCTGGGAATTTGGACTGGGATGTGTGCCGGTGCCTTCTTTGGTTACCACATTGATGAGGGCTCTCTGGTCTATTTAGTGGATGGGGCCTGGGGCGCGGCCAGTCCTTCAGTTCTTGCGACAGCCCCATTGAACAGAGAGCTGTTTCCTGTCTACGTGACTTTCTAATGCCCTACTGGTCCTTTGCGGAAGTGGAAACCCTGGTCACAACAATCTAAGCCAATAACTTGAACTCTGTTGTTTGTGTAAACACATAATATTACGTGCACTGTTCCAGAAATGCTACTACTGGAAAACTCAAGGGAAGAATTTTCCTTGTAAAAGCTTGGCTCTAGGAAGGGTTATTTACCGTTTCAGATGAGGTCCCTGAAGGCAGTATGCCTGCATCAGGCTGAATTCAGAAGGTTCTGGGGGTGGGCAGGGATTTAGACGCTGCTCGGGGGGCTGGTGTAGTTGGCACAGTGGGTTAAGCTGCTGCCTGCGATGCTGGCGTCCCATGTGAGCACTAATTTGGGTCCCAGCTGCTCCACTTCCAATCCAGTTGCCTGCTAATGTTGCCTGGGAAAGCAGCTGAAGATGACTCAGGTGCTTGGGCCCCTGCCACCCACATGGGAGACCCGGATGGAATTCTGGGCTCCTGCCTTGGACCTGGCCCTGGCCCAGCTCTGGTCGTTGTGGCCATTTGGGGGAGTGAACCAGCAGGTGGAAGCTATCCTCTCTGTCTTTCTCTCTCTCCCTCTCTCTGTGACTTTCAAATAAATAAATAAATAAAGCCCCCCCCCCCCCAGGGACACTGTTTGGAATGCCCACATCCCAAATAGGAGTGCCTGGGTTCTAATCCCAGGTCTGCTCCTAGTCCCATCTTCCTGCTAACACAGACCCTGGGAGGCAGTGGTGATGGCTCAAGTGACTGGGTTCCTGCTGCCTACGTGGGACACCTGCATTGAGTTCTTGGCACCTACCAAAAAAAAAAGAGAGAGAGAGAGAGCAAGATTGAAGGACTGGTGCTGTGGCATAGTAGGTTAAGCCTCCACCTGTGGTGCTGCCATCCCAAATGGGCACCAGTTCAAGTCCTGGCTTCACCACTGCCGATCCAGCTCTCTGCTGTGGCCTAGGAAAGCATCGGAAGATGGCCCAAGTCCTTGGGCTCCTGCCACCCAGGTGGGAGACCTGGAAGAAGCTCCTGGCTTCAGATTGACACAGCTCCAGCCGTTGCAGCCATCTGGGGAGTGGACCAGCAGATGGAAGACCTCTCTCTCTGCCTCTGCCTCTCTCTGTAACTGTCTTTCAAATAAATTTTAAAAAATTAAAATAAAGTTCATGGAAATGCACACTATTAGTGGGTATTGTAGCACAGCAGGTTAAGCCACAATTTGAGACACTCAGATTCTATATGAGGGCCTAGTTCAAGTCCCAGCCACTCAGGTTCCCATCAGCTTCCTGCTAACGTGACCCTGGGAGGCAGCAGTGATGGCCCAGTTCTTTGAGTCCCTGACACCCGCATGGGAGACCCCGTGGAGCTCCTGGCTCCTGGCTTTGGCCTGGCCCAGCCCTGGCTGCTACAGACATTTGGAGAGTGAACCAGCGGATGGAAGATCTCTTTCTCTCTCTCTTCCTTTATGTCATTCTGCCTTTCTTGTCCTTTTTTGTTTGTTTAAGATTATTATTTATATATTTGAAGGGCAGAGTTACAGAGAGAGAGAGAAAGAGAGAGAGAGAGAGAGGTCTTCCATCTTCTGGTTCACTCCCTAAATAGCTGCAACAGTCAGGGCTGCGCCGATCCAAAGCCAGGAGCCAGGAGCTTCTTCCAGGTCTCCCACATGGGTGCAGGGGCCCACGGACTTGGGCCATCTTCTACTGCTTTCCCAGGCCACAGCAGAGAGCTGGATTGGAAGTGGAGCAGTCGGGACTTGAACTGGTGCCCACATGGGATACCAGCACTGCAGGTGGCAGCTTTACCTGCTACGCCACAGCATCGACTCCCACTCTGCCTTTCAAAAAAATAAAAGAAACTTTTGAAAAATGTACATTGTGTAAAAACTATACATGGATTTCAATTTTGTTGCCAAAATAAACATCTTTTAGTTCCATTTTCCTTGAACTTTTTTTTAGAATCTTCATACAATAACGCCATTTTATTCTCCTGAAATAATTTTCTCAGGCTCCAGGGCCTCGCCATATCTTTCTTTTGAGGCTCCTCCTCTCCTTCCTGCCTCTCAATTTTTCAGAATTCGCAGCGTTTGAGTTGGTCTGGGAGCTCACTGCTGTTATGACTTCTCTTTGGCACACGGTGGCGCTGGTGAGGCCCGGGCCTGCACATTCCCGAGCGTCTGCGGGGCCTGGGACACCCTAAACAGCTCATTATGGCGGGGTCAAGGAGGCAGGGCCAGAGGAGGATTTGGTATCACTGCCTGAAAAGCAGCCTTAATCTAATCTGCGTGCAGCTAAAAATGATCTGGCCTCTGCGCTTCCGGCCGCCTGCTTGACGTCAATTCCTGGCTCTCTGACCCACCCAGAACTGCATGCTGTTACCACCTTGGTCCGCCTCAGGGCTCTCCCACCCCTGCACGTGGCGTCACGATTCCCCCAGTTGCTCAGAGGCCTGGACACGCCCGGATTCCTTCCAGAGCTCCGGATTCCATCTCCCCACCTGCCCCGGACTCGCCCACTTCTCTCCCGACACCTGCCTGCCCAGATCCTCTCTGGCCTCCCGGGATCTTCCCACACAGCAGCCACAGGCACCTTCTTCAGCGTCACCAGCCCGGGGCTGTGCGTGCCGCTCAGAGCAGATTCTCAGGAATGGACTTGGTGGGAGTTGGGGCTGCCCATACCAAGCCCGCCCCCTCGCCCAGTGCTGCGTCTCGTGAGGACCCTGAAGGCCCATCAGAACCCCCTGCAGGGCTGGGGAGGAGGTGTCCCTGGAGACGGCTCAGCAGCCCAGCTTTGCCCCTGCCCAGTCCTGCTTCGTTCCCAGGTGTGGATCCCGAGAGTCCTTCCCAACCCACCTCGGGCTGTCACCTCCCTCTCAGTCTGTGACAGCTCGGCCGACCCGTGGCTGAGCTCCCTGCACTTCTGACACCCGCCCTCCATGCTGGGGGCCCTGGCCTCCTGTCTGAACTCATCTCGTGCTTCTCTGCTCCCCCACCCCCCGCGTGAGTCTCTTTCCGTCCATAAACTCCGCATTTTCCTGTCGCAGGGCCTCTGCACTCACGGCGGCTTGAAGCAACAAAGTGTTCTGAGATGCCATGGTGCTCCTTTGGAGGAGGGGGACCTGTGACACTGGGGCTGAGACTAGGCTGCTAACAAGGATCACGAGAGTACCCCACGCCTGACGCTGCTGTACCCACAGAGGGCTCACCAAAAGTGGGACGGACGGTGGACAGATGGGTGGGTGGGTGCAAGGATGGATGGATGGAGGGGTGGGTGGATGGATGGATGGAGGGGTGGGTGGATGGATGGATGGAGGGGTGGGTGGATGGGGGTGTTTGGATGGATGGATGGATGGAGGGGTGGATGGGTGGATGGATGGATGGAGGGGTGGATGGGTGGGGGTGACTGGATGGATGGTTGGGTACACGGATGAATGAAGGGGTGTATGGGTGGATGGGTGGATGGATGGGAAGGAGATGAAATCTTTCACCTGAGATCATACAGACAATGAAGGGGACTTTGGGGTTTCTGGGCCCCTGGCCGGGCTACACTGTGATGATGGTATTACAGGCACTTTTTATTCCCTATTTTTTTTTTTTAAAACTGTAATGTTGGGACCAGTGCTGTGGCACAGCCCAAGTTCTTGGGAGCCTGCACCCACCTGGGAGACCTGGAAAAAGCTCCTGGGTACTGGCTTTGGATCGGCTCAGCTCCCCCCACTGTGATCACCTGGGGAGTGAAGCAGAGGATGGAAGACCGACCTCCCTCCCTCCCTCCCTCTCTCTCTCTCTGCCTCTATAACTCTGCCTTTCAAGTAAATAAATAAATAAATATTTTTTAAAAACTGTACCATTGGTAAAATTTGAACTAACTCATTCTGATACATATTTTGGGACCCAGAGGGTTACTTTCAGGCTCACAGTGGCCCAGGAAATAATCAGTCTGTGGTATCAGAGAGCTACAGGACTTCCAATCTTTAGCAGAATTCCCGTCAGAATCTAAGGAAGAGAAAGGAGACCACGTGGGTGTCTGGGAGGCATGAGGGAGGCCTGTGAGCACTGAACCCCACTTGCCTCATCAAGGGTCCCCAGGCCCAAGCCAGACACCTGGGGTGGACTTTTTTTTTTTTTAAGATTTACTTATTTATTTGAAAGGCAGAGAGGGAGAGAGAGAGAGAGAGAGAGAGAGAGAGAGAGAGGTCTTCTATCTGCTGGTTCACTCCCCAGATGGCCACAACAGCCGGAGCTGTGCCGATCTGAAGCCATGGGGCCAGGAGACTCTTCTGGGTCTCCCACGTGGGTACAGGGGCTGAAGGGGGTGGGCCATCTTCTACTGCTTTCCCAGGCCATAGCAGAGAGCTGGATCGGAAGTGGAGCAGCCAGGACTCAAACCGGCGCCCATATGGGATGCCAGCACTGCAGGCAGGGCTTTACCCACTACACCACAGCGCTCATGACTGTGCTTACCTCCCCACCCAATGGCAAAGTTTTCCCCCTAACTCTGCCCACGTTCGTCTCTCACCTGGTCTTGCCTCCAGCCGCAGCCTCCTGTCCCCAGGTGCACCCAGTGTTGTTTCTCTGACCAAAGCTGTTCAGACCTGACTGTTTCTCTGGCCGGATGCCCCTCAGACCCACCAGGACACGCCCACCCGGGGCTCTCTTGCTCACGTGTTCTTCACCCTCCAAGGGCTCCCCCGGAAACAACCCCCGTTCCAGATGGCCACTCTCCTGCGCTTCTCCTGTCCACTTCCTTCCCTCTCTCGTCTGTTCCCATTTCATTTGACAACTGTCCACCACCAGCACGTGAGGTCTAAGAGGGGAGCGACAGTTGTACCTTTCAGTGTACTGGGCCCAGCGCCTCTAAGGTACCGCACTAAGTCAGCACCTGGACAGCACCTGGCATGAAACCTCCTACTGACAGATACATGTTCTGGGGCCGGTGTCGTGGCACAGCAGGTTAAGCTGCTGCCTGCGACCCTGACGTCCCACGTGAGTGCCGGTCAAGTCCCGGCTGCTCCACTTGCTATCCAGCTCCCTGTTAACGTGCCTGGGAAAGCAGTGGAAGATGGTCCAATTACTTAAGCCTCTGTCACCCATGAGGGAGACCCAGATGGAGTTCCAGGCTCCTGGCTTTGACCTGGCCCTGCCCTGACCAGTGTGGACTTTTGTGGAGTGGACCAGTGGATGGAAGATCTCTTCTTCTTTCTGTAACTTTACCTTTCCACGATAATTTTTTCTTTAAGATTTATTTACTTGAGGCCGGCGCCGTGGCTTGCTAGGCTACTCCTCTGCCTTGCCGCGCCGGCACACTGGGTTCTAGTCCCGGTCGGGGCGCCGGATTCTGTCCCGGTTGCCCCTCTTCCAGGCCAGCTCTCTGCTGTGGCCAGGGAGTGCAGTGGAGGATGGCCCAGGTGCTTGGGCCCTGCACCCCATGGGAGACCAGGAGAAGCACCTGGCTCCTGCTATCGGATCAGTGCAGTGCGCCGGCCACAGCGGCCATTGGAGGGTGACCAAAAGGAAGACCTTTCTCTCTGTCTCTCTCTCTCACTGTCCACTCTGCCTGTCAAAAAAAAAAAAAAAATTGTCGTGAGGATGAACTGAAATAACACCTGGAAGCTCTGTAGCACGAGACTGGCCAATGGCAGGGTCACAGCAGAGTTTGCTGGGATGGGACAGGGCCTCTGGCTGCAGGGAGACTGGCACAGGACAGGGGCCCTCCTGCAGCTGGACACCCAGGGCAAAGGTAAGAGAGGGCCTCAAGACTGGGCTTACGTCATGGCTCCCCCACTTCAGGGGCAGGCTGAGAATCAGTCGAATGATACTGAAAAGCATTTTGTCATCAGTAAAGCAAGAGACACGTGGCTGGTGTGGTGGTGCGACCGGTTAAGCTGCTGCCGGAAACACCAGCGTCCCGTATCAGAGTCCTGGTTCGAGTCCCGGCTGCTCCGATTCCGATCCAGTCCCCTGCTGATGCACCTGGGAAGGCAGGGGAGGACGGCCCCTGCCACTTATGTGGGAGACCAAGATGGAGTCCCTGGCCCTGACTTCAACCCGGCCCAGACCTGGCTGTTGTGGCCATTTGGGGAGTGAACCAGTGAAAGAAGACCTCTCCCTCTCCCTGTGTTGCTCTTTCAAAGTGAATAAATACATTTTTCAAAATAAGAGAATGAGGCAGTTATATGGAGAAGCCCGAGGTGTGTTAGGCAATAAAGGCCTGCGTCGCACACATTAAAATGCCCGTATCTGCATAGGCTCACTCTGAAATACTTTGCGCAACGCTCTAGCAGGCTTTCCATAGTCTAACTTGCCCCTTGATGTCTGTCACAACGCCTCATCTCTCCCCTCAGGCCGGGCCGCTCCACACCAAGAATGTAAAAGGGTGGGGACCTTTGATTAGGTCGCTGATAAGACCAAACACCCAACACCTAGTAGGTGCTGAACAAGCATGTGTTGAATATGATGAACTGGTAACAGTGGTCGTCCCCCAAGAAGAGGAACTGAGATTTGGAGGGTGGGTATGGCAAGGAGACCTACGCTTTAGTGCAAACCCTGCTGCACTTTATGTTATGTGTGTGTGTGTTAACTGGTAAAAATTCAATTATGGATTTAGGCCCTACCAACAGTGCGCGAGGACTGGAAGAAGTGACAACCGTGGAGGATCCGGGGGCAGGGATATCGGGTAACTGGCCGCATTGAAACCTACTGGCTCCGGAGCCCTGGAGCCACCTGGAGTCACCACTCTGCTGCGGAGCCTCCGACTGGGGCCTGGGCCTGCCAGCTTTGCCCAGTGAGACAGGACTGCCCACCCGAGCCTCTGTCGGACCTTCCCACTACAGCGAACTCCAAGGGACGGGCTCGGTTCTTTTAACGGGAGATTTCTATTTCGGTTGTATTCTGCAAGGCTTGACATAAAGGGGAATCCTGGGCTTGGGGATTCTTGTACAAGAACTTCACTGTCGAAACAGCCTTCATCTCCCTGGCTTTGTAAGCTGAAGGCACGGTATTCCCGAACCCTGTACTCCCAGAGAGCGAAACCCATCATTTCCTCTTCCAAACCTGTCGAGAGGTTTGGCCGAGTTGCCGGGTGTTCGTGGGGGGCGGGTGAAGGAGGGACCTGCGGGCACCGGGCCTGGCTAAAGGGTGATGGGCGTATTCCTGGGCGTCACCAAAGGCTGGCCCCGGTGCCTCCTGAGCAGGGCCGACTGGTGGGAGGCCCTGTGGGCCTGGACCACGTGGCCAACCCGGCGCTGCTGCTGCAGCCAGTAGAGCATCTCCACTTTGTCTTGTTTCATCTTGTCCAGGTAGCGCCGCCCCTTGAAGGTCACCGGCTCCCCAAAGACGGACTCGATCTCTTCCAGGAGGACGCCCAGCGCCGCCTCCAGCAGCCTGAGCTTCCGGCGGAGGTGGCTGCGGAACTGACCCTCCTCCAGGAGGCGGCTCAGGCCCCAGTGGCTCTTTTGGAAGAAGCGGTTAGGGTCGGAGGCCTGTCGCTCAAACCACTCCAGCCGCCCGAGCAGCGTCTCCCGGAGCCGGATGGGCTTCAGGGCCCGCTCCCAGGCACTCACCAACAAGGGCAGCTGCCTGAGACGGGCGTTGGAGCTGTACTTGACGGCCATGCTCAGCCGGTCCTGGTCCGGCACCTCGAGCACAAGCCACAGCTGCTCCAGTCGCTTCTGCAGGCTAAGGATCTTGTGGGGTTCTCCCAGGAGGTGGGTCTTCCCGGCTCCTAGCCTGTGCTTCAGCACCGTGCCCCAGTTCCACTGTCCTGGCACAAAGTCTGGCTCCTCGTCTGCCACCAAGGGGGGAGGGCGCTGAATCTCCAGCGGCTGCTGCACGGGCGCGGCCGCCTCCGCGAGGGCCTCCTCTTCGTACATGTGGAAGACGACGTGGAGGAAATCCGTCTCGCGGCTGGAGAGGTAGCTGAAGTAGTCGTCCACGGTCAGGGCGTTCTTCCACCAGTTCACCCACGAGTCCTTCTTCGGCCGCTTCCCCCAGGTTTTGCTCACCAGGGGCCATGTGAAGGCGGGCACGTTCTCGGGGCTGGGCTTCGGTTTGTCTGCTCTCTGGGAGTAAAGTTCGGCCAGCTCAGGGTTGATGACGCGGAACTTCTTGTCCTGCTGTAGCAAGCAGGAGGAGAGGAAGGCTGACCAGTCTCTGTCTGCCGCAGGCTCGATCAGGGGCCCTTGGTCCAGACGGAAGTGGTCGGTGGAGACGCGGCTCATCAGCTCCGCGTAGATCTGCCCGGTGCTGTTGCCGACAAAGGGGTCAGCATCCATTTCTTCCACGACTTTGGGATCCAGCTCGCCAGCCAGGTGGTTATACAGGACTCCAGCCTCCTCGACGTGGAAAGAACCCAAGACGTTCCGATCAGAGAGCCGCACGGCAGCCACCTGCACCACCACCTGACTTCCCAGCTTCACGGCCACGGTCACTGGCTGCGGGTGCAGTGGGGGGCCCCTGGGGGCCTGGAGGTCCCACTGTCTGGAGGCTTCTTCCTCCTGGAGGCTTCCCAGCACCCGCCGCAGCTCCTCCTGGCGCTGCGCAGCGGCTGGGCGGCGGGTGGCCACCCGCAGGAGCAGGGGCAGCCCTAGGTCCGCCTTTCGGTAGCGCGTCCACTCCAAGGTCATGTTCTTCATCATCTGCTTCAGATCGTGAGCCACGACGTCTCCCGTCAGCTCGGGCTGGCGCTCTACAGCCAACACCAGCGGAGTCAAAGGGCGGGCGGGCAGCGGGGGCAGCCCCAGCTCCTCTGCCAGCCTCCAGCCCTTGCGCAGACAGGGCATGGACTGGCCCCTCGGGAGCCGCAGGCTGCGAGGAGAGGCGCGGACGGGGGACGCCCTGTCGCTGGGCGTCGCGGACCGCCTGGGCGCCGGCTCAGGCTGGGAGAGGCTCGATTCCAGCTCTCTCTTCTTCCTCAGGGAGGGCAGCCAGCGCAGGGGCTTCCGCCTCTTCAGCTCCGGGATGGACTTCAGCTCCTTCACTGGGTCCACGTCCGGCTCACTCAGCAGCTCGGGCGGGCGGCTGAGCTGGATGAGGTAGCCCAGCGACAGGTTAGAGCAGGGCACCTGGCCGAAGCCCGTGCTGTGGGGCCCGGGGATGGGGCAGATCTTGAAAGCCCCGACCGGGCAGACGGGGCGCGGCTTCTCTGCCTGCTCCACCTGCAGCAGGGCCTGGAAGTCGGCGAGCAGGCCACGGTAGACCTTGGGGCTGGTGAGGAAAAGCGTGCAGTCCCTGGCAAGGCTGGCGGCCAGCCGGGTGAGGTTGGCCGACTCGGTGAAGATCCCCGAGGGGGTCGACATGGCCACCAGCAGGTGCAGGTAACGCAGGAAGAGCTGCTCGCTGCTGATCAGCACGTAGGACTCGAGCCGCCTCCGCAGCTTCTGGTTGTCGGTGTAGCTGAGACTGGGTTCGGCGGGAGGCTCCCGCCAGCTGCACTTGAGCTCGTTCAGGATGACCTGGATGAAACGGAGTCGGCTCTCGGGGGGCACCCGCGCCGCCTGCCCGCTGCCGGCCAGCAGCTTGGCCACCTGGCTGCACAGCGAGGCTACCGTCAGCTTCGCGTACGGCACGGCCTGCAGAAGCGAGCCCTCCTGCGGGCGGGGCTTTTGTGGTTTCTGGGGTTCTGGGGGCGTCGCCTTGCGTGGCGGGAAGAGCGACAGCGGACTCAACAACTGGTGGTAAAACCGCTGGAGCTCACGCTCCGGCGAATGGGACTCCATCTTGGCGCCGGCGGTGCCCGCCCGCCGGGCAGACGCGACCACACGGTTACTAAGGCAACCGGGGGCCCGGCGGCCCTAGTGAGCCTGCGCGGCCCGCGGCTGCGTACCCGCCGGACGTGGGGGGAGGGCCTTGCGTGCCTACGCACCGGGAGGCGGGGCTGAGGGCGTGGTTCCCAAGGCTCCGCCCCCTCCGCGGTTCTGTGCTGTGTGGCTGCTCCTTGGGTTCCGTGGGCCGGCGCCTCAGTCCCGGAATGGCTTCGGACTCGGTTGACGACGGGACCCTCTGCACGGTGAGGGTCGAGTCTTCGTGTGCAGCCTCATCGGGCCCAGAGCCTCGACGCCCCGGGGTGGTCGTTATTTCTAGAAGCGGGGAAGGAGCGGGCTTCTGGGGCGGGGCCTGGGGCCGCTAGGTTGAAATTGCGGTGCGTGGACAGCGGCCCCGCCGTGGGCTTCGGTGGGTGGCGGTGAGACCACGGCCCTGGAAGGAGCATGGGAAATCATGAAGAAGATTGAAGAGGGATCACGTGGGCAGTGTCCCCAGGAGTTTGGGGTGGTCATAGGGAGGGTGGGAAGCGGTCAAGCCGGACACGTGCCCCGCTGTCGTCGCCCTTGCAGCTGGAGTTCGCCGTGCAGATGACCTGTCAGAGCTGCGTGGACGCGGTGCGCAAGGCCCTGCAAGGGGTGGCAGGTAGGAGCCGGACAAACTTTTCTGGCGACTGTTCCAAGGAGGCTTCTGGGAGGGACCCAGCCAACCTCTTAGGCCCACGCTGCTCCCATTAAACAGATGCAAAAAAAACTAAAAACAGAGACCCGGAGGTGGAGCCTCAAGTAGTCTCAAGCCTGCCCTGCTGCTGTCCTGAACCCCAGGTATCCTGGAGAGTGAAGAGCCAGACTGGGCATAGCGGGCAGCCGTCGCCGGCAAACAGCGCCTGGGACAAAGCAAACAACCGTGGCTCTGGCCCACTTTAGGGGGAGAGAGAGAGAGACGGACAGACAGACACACTCGGTCTCTCCAGGATGGAGCTAGGGCCTTGGCAAGGAGGGTTTTGTTCCCTTCCCAGGAGTCCGTGGAAGGAGCTCCCAGCCCAGGAGTTGCGTCACACACTTATCCCTTGCCCTGACTTCCCTGTGGCTTGTTCTTCCTCTCTGACCCCTGAGCTAACCAAGGGCTGGCTTGGCGAGGTGCTGAGGTCCAGCAGCTGACTAATTGCTGCATAGCGGGGAGCGCACTTGTTGGGTGAGACTCGGGTAGGAACTCAGGAGGCGTCTGGCTCTCCGGCTTCATGGGAGACCCCAGTCTAGAGACACACACACACACACCCCCCCCGCATATGGCCTCTCCCTGACCTGGGCGAGAGCCTCCTGGGCGAGGGCGAGCTCCCTGGGATTCCGTTGCTCCCTCCAGTAGCCAGAGTGACTTTTTTTTTTTTTTTAATCATCTCTCAAACAAGGTAAAGTGAAAGGTGCGTGAGACTGTCTCCGGGAGTGCGTGAAGTCAGCCCCCAGCCTTCTGGGCGCAGGAGTGGCCGCAGGGCTCTCAGGGGCAGTGGGCACTCTGTAGACTCTTCCGGACATGCTGACTCTTGAACTTGACCCTGGTGGACCCTGTTGCGCTCCCTCACAGAGCTGGCAGCCCAGGGAGTGAAAGTGAACCAGGACTGAGAGCAGCTCCGTGCGAATTACTCTGGGGCCGTGAGGGTTGCTATGGGCCAGCGAGTTTTGGGGTGGGGGTAGGTCACATCCAGCCTGGAAACTGGGGGCCGCTGCTTAGGTTGCAGAATGTGTGGGTCAAGTGCTCGACCGTGGAGCCAGGCAGCCCGATCTGAGTTCCAGCCCTACAGTTCACTACAATGCAGCTCTGTGCAAGTGTCTTAGCCTCTCTGTGCCTTGGTTCCCGCCTCTGTAAAATAAGGACAATGGTAATGACCCACAGGGCCACGGTTCCCGTGGGTGTCGAATGAGTTAATAAAGCGCATCGCAGAGGGCCTGGAACAGTGGAACAGCTCTCAGTCAGCTTCATTGAGACGTTCTCGTACCGTAAAACCCAGCCGTCTCACGTGTACGACTCGGCTGTCCTCAGTCTAGTCACAGAGCTGTGGAACCATCACTTTGCACAGATCCCCTGTTTATCCCTTTCTGTTCCTCCCCATAGCCTGTTCTGAACATTTCATGCAAACAGCATCTTGTAACATCTTGTAGCATCGTGTGGTATTTCGTGACTGGCTACAGTGTAACATTTCAAGGTTCAGCCACGTTGTAGCATGTATCATACTGCATTGGTTTTCTTTTTCTAATGGGAGACACAGGGGCCAGGGGAGGCAGGGGGAGAAAGAGCACTCCCACCCACCGGTTCACTCTCCAGCTGCCGGCAGCTGCTAGGGCTGCACGGGCTGGAGCCCCGAGCTGGGAACCCAGGGCAGGTCTCCCGCCCGGCTGGCAGGGACCCAGCGACTTGAGTGGCCTGCATTAGCCGGAAGCGGAAGTTGAGAGCCCAAGCTGGGAAGTGAGCTTGTACACTCACATGTGGGCTGTGATTTATTTATTGGACAGTCGGAGTTATGGACAGAGATAGAGAGATAGAATCTTTCATCCACTGGTTCACTCCCCAGATGGCTGCAAAAGCCAGGGCTGTGACAATCCAAAGCTGGAGCCAGGAACCTCATCATGGGTGGGTGGTAGGGGCCCAAGCACATGGACTGTCTTCTGCTGTTTTTCCGGGGCCATTAGCAGGGAGCTGGATTGGAAGTAGAGCAGCCGGGACACAAACTAGTACCCATATGAGATGCTGGTGCTGCAGGTGGCAACTCTACCAGCCCTGGGATGTGGGCATCTTAACCTGTGTCTTAAGCCCTGGGCCAAGCACCTGCCCCTTTGTTCCTTTTTATTGCTGAGTAATATCCCAGCATATGGGTGCTACATGTTCTTTAGCTGATAGGCAGTTAGGTTGTTTTCAGCTTTTAGCCCTCGTGAATAATGTTGCTATGGATAGCACACTTTTAAAGAAACATTTTAAAAAGAATTTTCTGTGTTTCATAAGTTATAAGTAGGGGCCAGCATTGTGGCGTAGCAGGTAAAGCAGCTACCTGCGATGCCAGCATCCCATATGAGTGCTGGTTTGAGTCCTGGCTGCTCTACTTTTTTTTGTTTCTTTGTTTCTTTTCTTTTTAAGACTTATTTATTTATGTGAAAGGCAGAGTTACAGAGAGAGAAAAGGAGAGAGAGAGAGAGAGAGAGAGAGAGAGAGAGAGAGAGAGGTCTTCCATCTGCTGGTTCACTCCCCAAATAGCCGCGACAACTGGGGCTGGGCCAGGCCAAAGCCAGGAGCCAGGAGCTTCTTCTGGGTCTCCCACGTGGGTGCAGGGGCCCAAGGACTTGGTCCATCCTCTGCTGCTTTCCCAGGTGCATTAGCAGGGAGCTGGATGAGAAGTGGAGCAGCTGGGACTCCAACTGGCGCCCGTATGGGATGCCTGCACTGCAGACTGTGGCTTAACCTGCTGTGCCGCAGTGCCAGCCCCTGCTCCACTTCTGATCCAGCTCCCTGCTAATGGCTTAAGAAGGCAGTGGAGGATGGCCCAAGTGCTTGGGCCCCTGCACCCATGTGGGAGACCTGGATGAAGCTCCTCCTGGCTCCTGGCTTCAGCCTGACCCAGCCCTGGCCATAAGCCCATCTGAGGAGTGACCTAGCAGATGGTAGATCTCTCTCTCTCTCTCTCTGTTTCTTTCTCTCTCTATAACTCTGCCTTTCAAATTCATAAATACATCTATAAAAATAAAAGTTACAAGGAATGTCTCACATATAATGAGGACTCGGGAAAATCCCGAGGTGAGGTGACGTTATCCCCACTTTCCATGTAAAAAAGCAGACTCAGAGAGGTTAGGAGCTCACCCAGCACCGCACAGCTAGACAGCAAGTTCCAAGCTTGTCACGGGGAGACTGGAGAACGTGGACGTGGGGGGTCACGGTCTGTTCCTCTTCCCGCTGCTGCCCTCTGCCTTCTGTCTCTTTGCAGGTGTCCAGGATGTTGAGGTGCAGCTGGAGAACCAGATGGTCTTGGTGCAGACCACGCTGCCCAGCCAGGAGGTGCAGGCGCTCCTGGAAGGCACGGGGCGGCAGGCGGTCCTCAAGGGCATGGGCAGCGGCCAGCTGCGTGAGTGACCATGATGGCCCCAGTCCCTGCCTCTCCGCGGGGGAGCTGGCCCAGAGCGCGTACAGATTAACCACAGGACTCTTGGGCTCTCGGTGGGAGTGGCTCCGGGGAAGGCGTGAAAGTCGGATGAGACTTTTTTTCGATGCCCATCTCGTGCCAATGGAGGAGTGGGGCGGGGCTGGCTGAGATGGCAAGGCAGCCTGAACATCTGATTCCTTTCAGAGAACCTGGGGGCAGCAGTGGCCATTCTGGGGGGCCCTGGCACCGTGCAGGGGGTGGTGCGCTTCCTACAGCTGACCCCCGAGCGCTGCCTCATCGAGGGAACCATTGATGGCCTGGAGCCTGGGCTGCACGGACTCCACGTCCATCAGTACGGGGACCTCACCAACAACTGCAACAGGTAAGTCGGCCATGGCCGCCCGTGTGGCGCCCTCAGCTGCCGGCTGTCACGCCCGGTCCTCCCCGCCCCGTGAGCCACGTAGAGCCAGGCTGGGTCTACGGACGAGGAGACTGAGGTGCAGGGAGGCCAGGTGACTTGCCGGAGGCCCCAGAGCCTGTAGAAGGCAGAGTTGGGATTTGAATCAAGATCTGACCTTGAAGCCGCTGTCTGCAACCACTCCATTGCCCCCGCCGGAAGAGGAGGAGCCCCGTGGCATGGTGTTTGCTGGGCTGTGTGACAGTCAGTGCTGGATTCTTCTGCCTCCCTCCCCTGCGCCAGAAGCTCACCCAAACCCCGGCACAGAGTAGGCCTGCTCAGTGAGCGAGTGGGTAAAGCAGACGTAGACAGAGCGCACTGCCTGGCTGCGTTGCACTGCCCACTTGCTACCTTTCCTTCTTAGCTGTGGGGACCACTTTAACCCTGATGGAACGTCTCATGGGGGCCCCCAGGACTCTGACCGGGTAAGTGTCAGTCTGGGCTGGGCTTGAGCTGAGAGTGAGCCCCAGATGGCCGCGGCAGGGCCGGCAGCTCTCGGGGCCTCTGAGTGGAACTCCCTCCTGGTGGGGTCTTTCGCTCTCCTCTCTTTGGTTCACTTTAAAAACGTTTGTTGACAACATTTGCGACCAACACTTTGGGAGATAGAACCTGGCACAGCTCGGTGCTTGCCCTTGTGGAGGTCAGGGTCTAAGGGGGCAGGTCACTGAGCTCTGGGCATGCAGTGCAGTGTGAGATAGCCCGTTGTGCAGTGAGATAGCCCTTGGTGCAGTGAGTTAGTCCTCACAGGAGCCCGATGGAGGCCGGGGGGTCCCCAAGGAGCGCCTGATCCATCCTGAGGGGCAGGAGCAGGGAGGGAGAGCTGCCCAGACGTCGGGGTGTGGAACGTGGTGGTTTTACTGAAAGGGCCTTCTTGATTCTCATTTTGAACCGGGAGTTATTTTCCCATCTTTGGAGAGTCATATGGTATCTTCGTGGTTTTTTTGTCTTATCCAAGTGCAGTTGTACTGTTAGTCACTCAATTGTTGGATTTAAATTGGCTCAAATTTTTTCTTAGGTAAATTAGTGTTTGTTTTTTTTTTTCTTCTCCTTTTTGTAAAATTTTATTTATTTATTTGAGAGGTAGAGTTACAGAGAGGCAGAAGCAGAGAGAGAGAGAGAGAGAGAGAGAGAGAGAGTCTTCCACCCGTGGTTCACTCCCCAAATGGCCCCAGCGGCCGGAACTGAGCTGATCCAAAGCCAGGAGCCAGGAGCTTCTTCCAGGTCTCCCACGTGGGTGCAGGGGCCCAGGGACTTGGGCCATCTTCTACTGCTTTCCCAGGCCAGCAGAGAGCTGGATAGGAAGAGGGGCAGCTAGGACTCAAACTGGTGCCCATGTGGGATGCCAGCGCCACAGGCAGTCTTAGCCTACTGTGCCACAGCACCGGCCCCAGGATTTTTTCTTAAATATATCATGGAAAATGTCAAAGTAGAGGACTTGGTGTCCTGAAGTCTTATGTCCTGTCGTCCAGCATCAAGTTAACATTCACATCAGTCATACTTCGGCTGCGCCCGGGTCCTCCTCCACGCTTCTGCTAAAGCAAATCAAGACATCATTTCATTTGTAATCAAAGTAGACTTACAGACTTATCGTTAGCAAAGAACT
The DNA here is from genome assembly GCF_051225735.1 of Oryctolagus cuniculus. Classification (NCBI taxonomy): domain Eukaryota; kingdom Metazoa; phylum Chordata; class Mammalia; order Lagomorpha; family Leporidae; genus Oryctolagus; species Oryctolagus cuniculus. Next base: position 5,217,592 of record NC_142867.1, on the reverse strand, counting down.
TTGGTGTTACCACACTGAATGAAAAATGAGTAGTTGTAGCTATAAGAAGATTCTTAAGAAACAAATCGATGAAAGCCTGCCCAAAAAGGTTATTAAAGTCCTGTGAGACAGGCACTGTAGCCTGCTTTGTCCCGGTCACAGTGCAGAGTAGCAGATGCCAGAGAGGTGCCAAGGGCCTGTCAACACCACCTCGCTGGAGACTTTGTCCTCCGCGTCCTGTGGGCAGTGATCGAATGGGGGATGGGTTGCCTTCCCTCGGTGACTTCCTGTTTCTTAGCACCCTGTCCCACGACTGGTTTCAGCTCCTCCCAGCCGGTGGTATGTGTCCCTCTGCCCGTGCTGGACTTTTTTGTTTTTGTTTTTGTTTTTGTTTTTTTCCCTGAAAGGCAGAGATGGAGGGAGTGGGGGAGGTTGTCTTCAGTCCTCTGGTTCACTCCCCAAATGGCCACGACAGCCAAGGCTGGGCCAGGCCAAAGCCAGGAGCTTCATCTGGGTCTCTCACGTGGGTGCGAGACCCAAGCCCTTGGGCTGTCCCCCACTGCTTTCCCAGACATTATCAGGGAGCTGGATCAGAAGCAGAGCAGCCGGGACTTGAACCGGTGCCCACATGGGATGCTGGCGTCACGGGGGTGGCTTCACAACGCCAGCCCCTTGGTGGGCTTTGATATGTAAGCATCACATTATAATGGCCAAAGGATTTTGCTTCCTGTCCGGGGACGTGGGAGAGGTGTGTGTTTGTCCGGTGACTGGGCACAGCTGCGGCCCTGTGCTCTGTCTTAGTGTTCTGTCGCTGCAGCTCCAGAACTAAGAGTTTTAAACAATAAACCCTTGTTAGCTCACGGTTCCTCTGGGCGCCTCTGCAGTTGTCGCAGGCTACGCACGGGGAGGGTCTGCTCCGCGCTCACCCGTGCTGCTGGCAGCAAGCAACAGCGCCCGCCTGGCTCTCGGCCAGAGACTTCAGTCCTCTGCCACGTGGGCAGCCCACAGCACGTCAGCTGGCTTCCCTTGGAGCAGGGGAACACTGGGGCGAGAGGGAGTGCAGGACTGAAGCTGCATTCCTGCAACCTAGCCTGGGGGGTGCAGCCCCCACCCATCACGGGATGCCTCACTGAGGCCCTGAGTGACGGGCGGGAACCCGGCAGGTGAGGGGGGAAGGGCAGGCCCGGCAGAGGAACCTGTGGGGGCCAAGCCCTGGAGATACAAAACAGCAGGCAGTGTTTTCTCTAGAGCCAGCCCCAGCCCCACTGGGGACAGGGAAGCAGAAGGGGCTGTGGTCAGCAGCTGTCGCAGCCAAGCCCCGGTAACGCATGGAGGAAGCACTGAGCAAGAGCCGAGCCGCCAAGCCCGCCATGGCTGGCAAGTTTCTTGGATTTCAGCACCTGGTTTGGCCAGATGGACAGAAGTCGGCGTGCGAGTTTACACCAAGCCTGGCTGTCGCTCGCACGTCCCCTGACTGGTTTGCTTCCCTTCCCTTCCTCGGCTGCAGCCCCCACTCGTCATACCCGGCACTAGCGGGATTGCTGCAAGTCACCGAGCCCTGAAACCCTTCTTGGCACCCTGGTGCCTGAGGATTTAGACAGGGCCCAGCTTCTTGGTGTGACCTTGAAGGCCTCTCCTGGCCCAGTTCCACCTGCCTGTGTGCTGAGGGGAGGGGCTGGAGAGGCTGCCTCTTCCCGGCCCCTGCCCCTTCCCCCGGGTCAGCTGCCTTGGAGCCACACTGCCCACTCCCAAGCTCACTCCGGGGCTCTGGGTCACCTGCCCCCACCGCCTGATCTCCCTACCATGAATCGACACAGGGTGCCGTAACTGAACGTGCCAGGTGCAGGCGGCAGATGTCCCTCTGGACAACAAGATAAAGCACGGCGTATGCTCCTTGTGCCAGAGCGACGCGCTCTGCTCCTCAGCGGAGAGGCCTCGTGGCCCAGCCCGCACCGGCACAGGCATTTGCTCCTGCCCAAGGTGCCAGCTTGGGGACAGTCTATTTCTATCGCTGAGTCCCCCTGAGGGTGGTGACCACGTGTACTCCCAGGTCTGGGGGGCCTGGCAGACTTAAGGTGCCAGCTTGGGGACAGTCTATTTCCATCGCTGAGGGTGCCTGTGGCTCACTGATACGGTCCTGTCACCCCCTCCCCCCCCAAACACACTGACTGTTGTCCTCACCCTGCATCTCGTGATCGCTGTCCTGTTCCACATCTGGCTCCCCACCTCGCTGAGTCCCCCTGGGGGTGGTGACCGCGTGTACTCCCAGGTCTGGTGGGCCTGCCAGACTTAAGGCGCTTGGGAGCTTTGTGTGACCCTCGGTTTCCATCAGCTGAGGCAGCTCCTGGGGGCCAGGGCGGGCTTTTGGCCCCCTTGTGTTTCTTCTCTCTGTTCCTCAAAGCTGGGAACGATGGTCGGGAAAGCCACGCCTGGCTGTCTTCCGCCTGGGGGAAGTGAAGGCTTCCCAGAGTCGCAGAGCTGACAGGAGACTGGAGAGTGGGCTTGCAGAGAAGCAGGCCTGGGCTCACCGGGGCAGGAGGCAGGGCCGGCAGGCAGCCTGGTCGTCGGGGGGATGGAGCACGTGGAGGAGGGGCGGCTGTCCCCAGCTCGCTGTCATCCTGGCCAGGCCCTCGCAGCCAGGGAGGGAGTGTCCTTTGCCTTCCTTGATCCTGGGCCCCTCCCTTGACCCCACTAGCTGTGCCCGGAGGAGGGATCTGTTGCTTCGGGGGAGTGGGACGAGCAGCCAGGTCCCAGGAAGCCGGGGGGTGGCAGCTGCTCCCCTGGTGACCCCCCCCATGCCGGGTCTCCTTCCAGCACCGAGGAGACTTGGGCAACGTCCACGCCGATGCCGATGGCCGAGCCATCTTCAGGTTGGAGGACGAGCAGCTGAAGGTAGGGTGGGAGGAAGGGGGTGGTGGGCGGGGAGCCTTCCTAACAGTGTCACTGTCTGACCCTGTTGTCTCCCCTTAAGGTGTGGGACGTGATTGGCCGCAGCCTGGTTATTGATGAAGGAGAAGATGACCTGGGCCGGGGGGGTCACCCCTTATCCAAGATCACAGGGAACTCTGGGGAGAGGTGAGTAGAGCCACGCCCGGTGGGAGGCCACGCCGTGCTGCGCCAGCTGCAGCGCGGGGAGCCCAGGCCGGGCCCGGCTCTCACCGCGCCTTCTCCCTCAGGTTGGCCTGTGGCATCATCGCACGCTCCGCCGGCCTTTTCCAGAACCCCAAGCAGATATGCTCCTGCGACGGCCTCACCATCTGGGAGGAGCGAGGCCGGCCCATCGCAGGCAAGGGCCGGAAGGAGCCAGCCCAGCCCCCTGCCCACCTCTGAGCCTGTTACTAGGCTCCCAGCTGAGCACCTCCCACTTCTCGGGGAGCAGAGCAGGCAAAGGAGAACCAGGCGCAGGGATCGTCGGGTTGCTAGGGGGTTTGCTTGGCAAATTAAACTTTATTTTCATACGGAACTTTGTGTCAGTGGGTCCCTTACAGGTGTGGTGAACGTGATCTGCCTCTGCAGGCCCCATGCAAGGCTGTCTCTCAGCTCTGAGGCAGTCAGTCCTGGATTCAAAGCCACGCACTCCCTGAGGGTCCCTCCTCCTCCTCAGGCCATAATGAAGGGCCACAGATGTCATATATTTTTTTTTTCTTAAGATTTATTGATTGGAAAGCCAGAGTTACAGAGAGGCAGAAGGAGAGAGAGAGAGAGGTCTTCCATCTGCTGGTTCACTTCCTAAATGGCCACAGCAGCCGGAGCTATGCCAATCCAAGGCCAGGAGCCAGGAGCCAGGAGCTTTTTCCGGGTCTCCCACGCGGGTACAGGGACCCAAGGAATTGGGCCATCTTCCACTGCTTTCCCAGGCCATAGCAGAGAGCTGGAATCGAAGTGGAGCAGCCAGGACTCGAACCGACGGCCATATGGGATGCTGGCACTGCAGGCAGCGACTTTACCCTCTGTGCCACAGCGCCAGCCCTGTATTTCTGTCTGTGGCCTGCCCGGCCCCTCACTGTGGCTGACTGGAGCTATGCTGGCTCCAGCTATAGATCCTGCCTGTGGTTGGACCCATAGCAAGGGACTATGGGAACTGCCGGTGGGATTCTTCTCCCTGCTGACTTGACAAGATCAGAAAAAGGCCTTCTGCTGAGGAGAGGGTGGGGCAGACGCACAGGGGAAGCCCAGGGAGGCCCCACTGGCTCTGCTCCCTGGACCTTTCCTGAGGCCAGCTGCCCTCTGTCCGGGATTGACAAGACTTGCCCGTATCCTCCTGTGCCCCTCTTTTTAAAAAAACGAATCTGGCTGGAGTTGCTTTCTTTTATTCACAAGTAAAAGACTTGATTAATAAGTAAGTGGTTGGGGGCCGGCACTGTAGCATAGCGGGTAAAGCCACTGCCTGCAGTGCCAGCATCCCGTATGGGCACTGGGTCAAGTCCTGGCTGCTCCACTTCCAATCCAGCTCTCTGCTGTGGCCTGGGAAAGCAGTAGAAGATGGCCCATGTCCTTGGGACCCTGCACCCACGCGAGAAAACCCAGAGGAAGCTCCTGGCTTCTGGCTTCGGATCGGTGCAGCTCTGGCTGTTGTGGCCAACTGGGGAGTGAACCAGCGGATGGAAGACCTCTCTCTCTCTCTCTCTCTCTCTCTGCCTCTCCTTCCCTCTCTGTGTAACTCTGACTTTCACATAAATCAGTAAATCTTTTTTTTTTTTTAAAGTAGGTGCTTGGCACAGAGCTGGCGCACAGCCTGTGAAGGGAGCGGTGGCTGTGGTTGGACGCCCACACAGGGCCCCAGGAGGCAGGCCTAGCAAAGGGGCGGCTGCTGTGTGCGTCTGCTTTCCACTGCTGTCACAGAACACCCCAGGGGGGGCCAAGGAGAGGGCTTGACTTTGGCTCAAGTCCTGAAGGTCATTGTCCACATGGCCATCACGTGGCAGAGTCCAGCGGTGGGGCAGGAGACCGGGAGTGCAAGCGTCTGTGTACTTCTGTCCGTCTGATGATAAAGCCATCAAGAATGCTAATCCAGGCCGGCGCCGTGGCTCAATAGGCTAATCCTCCACCTTGCGGCGCCGGCACACCGGGTTCTAGTCCCGGTCTGGGCGCCGGATTCTATCCCGGTTGCCCCTCTTCCAGGCCAGCTCTCTGCTATGGCCAGGGAGTGCAGTGGAGGATGGCCCAGGTGCTTGGGCCCTGCACCCCATGGGAGACCAGGAAAAGCACCTGGCTCCTGGCTCCTGCCATAGGATCAGCGCGGTGCGCCGGCTGCAGCGGCGGCCATTGGAGGGTGAACCAACGGCAAAGGAAGACCTTTCTCTCTGTCTCTCTCTCTCTCACTGTCCACTCTGCCTGTCAAAAATAAAAAAAAAAAAAAATAAAAAAAAAAAAAAAAAAAAAAAAAGAATGCTAATCCAATAGGATCACTTCCTCAAGGCCCCACCTCCCAAATACGGTGATTGGATTCAGTCCGACCTTCTTAGTTGAATCATTAACGTAAGACTTTGGGGACTAAACTCCAGAGGGCAGGCGGGTGAAAAATATTCGAACCATAGCAGCCACTAATGAAGGAACAGCACGTGGGGCCTGACTCAGGGCTTCCCCCGTCCTGTCTCCCATCCTGCACCCTGCTGCAATGCATCGGGCTTTCCTGTCCTTGATGAAGCTGCGTTTACAGCTGGGTGAGCTGACTGCAGACTTTGCCCCTGACCTGCCCTGTTTTGCCACATCCACCTCTGCTGGCTGTTTCCCCGTTTCTCCTGGTTCCTAGGAGCCAAAGCCTTCTATTTTTTTTTAATTCAATCCATTTTTAAACTTTTTTTTTTTTTGACAGGCAGAGTGGACAGTGAGAGAGAGACAGAGAGAAAGGTCTTCCTTTGCCGTTGGTTCACCCTCCAATGGCCGCCGCGGCCGGCGCGCTGCGGCCGGCGCACCGCGCTGATCCGATGGCAGGAGCCAGGAGCCAGGTGCTTTTCCTGGTCTCCCATGGGGTGCAGGGCCCAAGCACCTGGGCCATCCTCCACTGCACTCCCTGGCCACAGCAGAGGGCTGGCCTGGAAGAGGGGCAACCGGGACAGAATCCGGCGCCCCGACCGGGACTAGAACCCGGTGTGCCGGCGCCGCTAGGCGGAGGAACTTTTTTTTTTTTTAAGATTTATTTTGGGGGCAGTGCTGTGGCATAGATGGTAAAGCCACCACCTGTGGTGCTGGCATCCCGTATGGGCACTGGTTTGAGTCCCGGCTGCTTCACTTCTGATCCAGCTCTCTGTTATGGCCTGGGAAAGCAGAGAAGCCCCTGCACCCACGTGGGAGGCCCGGAGGAAGCTCCTGGTTCCTGGCTTCGGATCAGCCCTGATCCGGTTGTTGGCAGCCATTTGGGGAATGAACCATAATATGGAAGACTCTCTCTTGCTCCCTGCCTCTCGGTAACTCTGCCTTTCAAATAATAAATAAATAAATCTTTATAAAAAAAAAGTTCACTATAACAAAAAACAGACACGCACAAGAAAATATGCCTTTCTTCTGAAAAAAAAATTATTTGAAAGGCAGAGTTAGAGAGAGAGTGAGAGAGAGAGGTCTTCCATCCTGGTTCACTCCCCAAGTGATTGCAATGGCTACAGCTGGGCCGATCACAAGCCAGGAGCCAGGAGCTTCTGGGTCTCCCACGTGGGTGCAGGGACCCAAGGACTCGGGCCATCTTTCGCTGCCTTCCCAGGCGCATTAGCAGGTAGCTGGACTGGAAATGGAGCAGCCAGGACTCAAACCGGTGCCCATATGGGATGCCGGAGCCACAGGCTATACCACAGCACCGGGCCCGTGCATCCAAGCCATCTAAACCTGGGGCCCAAGCTGTATGGTCATCGCAGAAACTCCAGTTCTGCCCACAGCTAACCCCTGACCTCTCCTCTTCACTCTGGGGTTGCAGCTGAATATAACTATGGCTAACTGCCTGCCATGCCCACCACAGTATTAACATGCTCAAGCCATCAACAACCCCATTACCCTTTTTCTCATCGGAACACTTAGCTGTGTGGTTGCCAATGTGTATTTTTAAATCATGGAAGTCTGTTCAGACGTCTTGAGGTCCCATCTGCAAAGGAGAAGTGGAACTGCACCCAAAGATGCTTATTAGCCCTGCCCAAGGGCTCCCCAAGCCCTGGAGCTCCAGGGAGGAAGGTCAGGAAATCTCTGCCAAGTGAGGGCGCTTTGTGCTACCTCGCAACCTTTGCCATGTCCGCAAACCCTCTGTACTATAATTTACCAAATACTTTCTTTTAAATTAATATACTTTAAACTTTTTTTTTGTTTGTTTTAAGGCTTATTTATTTGTTTGAAAGGCAGAATTACAAATAGGGAAAGACTCAGAAAGATCCTCTGTCCGCTGGTTGACTTCCCAAATGGCCACAACACCCAGGGCTGGGCCAGGCCAAAGCCAGGAGCCAGGAACTCCATCCAGGTCTCCCACATGGGTGGCTGGGGCCCAGTACTTGGACCTTCTGCTGTTGCTTTCCCAGGTGCATTAGCAGGGAGCTGATTGCAGGTGCAGCAGCCAGGACTTGAACCAGTGCTCTTATGGGATTCCAGCGTCCCAGGCAGTGGCTTAACCCATTGTGCCACAACACGGACCCCCAAACTTTAAAAGGAAATTTTAATCACTTAGTGAATGCCTATGAAGGTGCTTTAAAAAGTTTGTAGAAAATGGAATTAGAAGTTTATTTTGGTGCAACAATTTCAAAATATATATATTTGAGGGGTGTGGTAGAATGAGAACCCCCTCCTACGCCCCTTTCCTTGTCCTTGTCCTCGGTCTAAGTGACCCCAGGTTAGGCACACACCGCCCAGAAGCATACATCGCTTCTCGGCTCCCCCTTTTACTTTGGGTTCGCCCGGCGAATTCACATAAGGGACTGATCATTCCCAGAATTCAGAACCAAGTCATCTTCCCTCACTCGAGAGAGGTGACGCCCCGGAGTCACCGTGTGGGCACACGGCTTGACCTAAGGAACCAAGGAAGTCCCCCACTAAGCACAGGACATACGGACGATCTGACACACCACTGTCCGTCTAACGTAGGGAGCCCCTGCAGAATGCCATCAGCCGCTGAGGGCTAGGAATTTGCTTTGTTCTGGCAGCAGTGCTGTGCGTGTCTTTCCTTTGGCTAGAGTTGGCGTGGCGTGCCGCTCTTAAGCGCTCAGACGTGGGAGAGATACCCCCCTCTCAGCAGCCCACACAGATACTAAACACAGCGAATCTGTGAGTGCTAAGAGCCTGACACTCCAGGTGTCTGTCTCACAGACAACAGTTGATGACTTAGGGGGAGAGAGCTCCCACGGTGACAATGACATGACAGCAGACACCGCAGCAATGCCTGGTCAGCCACCCCCACATACCTGTGGGATGAACTTAGATGACCTCCAGTTAATAATAACCCATGCGAGGTCCTCCCACCCACACCCAGTGAGGATCTCCACATTTGTGGCAGCCCCTGGGCACCCCAGGCTCTCAGGGCAGCTGCTAGACCCATCCCACCCGCATGTTTGCCGTCAATGTAGGAGCGGACGCAGAATTCCTGGATTCCAACGCCCATAAAAAGGCTTCTGCTAACCAAGGGCCGAGGATATGCTTGTGTCTTTCCAGAGGATGCGGGACAGCCCATTTGGGTACCAGCCAGAAACATCAAGCCTGCAACTGACAGCCAACCAGAACCAGCTGAACCAGACTGAGAGTCCGCCTCGTTAGCAGACGCACCTGCTACCGATTGTCAAGCTGTGCCCTATCATCCTGCCCTGAGGGACTGCCCACAGCCACATCCGCTGCTGCTCTATACCCCACTGGCTCTGGTCAGCCACTCAAACGGCCCACAGCCTGCGTGTGGTCATGCCATTCCTGATTACCGTTGTTCCTCACTCCTACCCCCATCTGAGCAAGCACTCCTGTGGTCTCCTGTTTTGAGGACTGGTTAGTCAAGGATGGGTAAGATCCCCTGGGGGACAACCTAAGACAGGCACAGCGGCATACGGAGACCACATGGAAATGGGGTCAACAATGGTATGGCCAAGGAGCATGCCTCACGTTGCTCAAAAATAAACGAAAAGGGGTAAATGTGGTGGAATGAGAAGGCCATGCCAAGATGGCCACTGGCAAACAAGTGTAGTTACTCAGGAATGGCTTCGGGAACCACCTGGTAACAGAGCCTGCCTGGCAACAGGCTGTGATTGGTTAGGGCATAAACCACCACTTGACCGGATTGGCTGCCTTGGCTATATAAGCAGCTGTACCAACTGAAATAAATGAGTCTGCGGGCTGCTGCCTCTGGCCTGCTTTCAGCCCACTCCTGGGGTCTGTGTGGTGACTCTGTGCCTCTTGCTCCCACTGTGCTCCTCTTCTCAGAAGGAATCCACAGCAACAGAGGGGTCTTCAAAGTTCATGGAAAATACATATTATGAAAAAATCATGCATGGATTTCAGAATTTTTTGCTCCAAGATAAATTCATCTCAATTCCATTAGCTGTGACCGTTTCGAGATACTCATGGGTAGAGCCCAGCATATAGTTCTATCGAATTACAGGCTCTGCTGCAGGTACATATGTGCTGTATCACTATGAACTGTGTATTTCTTTTCTTCTTCTTCTTCTTTTTTTTTTTTGACAGGCAGAGTGGACAGTGAGAGAGAGACAGAGAGAAAGGTCTTCCTTTGCTGTTGGTTCACCCTCCAATGGCCGCTGTGGCCAGCGCATCATGCTGATCTGAAGCCAGGAGCCAGGTGCTTCTCCTGGTCTCCCATGGGGTGCAGGGTCCAAGCACTTGGGCCATCCTCCACTGCCTTCCCGGGCCACAGTAGAGAGCTGGACTGGAAGAGGGGCAACCGGGACAGAATCTGGAGCCCCGACCGGGACTAGAACCTGGTGTGCCGGCGCCGCAGGCAGAGGATTAGCCTAGTGAGCCGCGGCGCCGGCCCAGAACTGTATATTTCTTTTAGCACCTGTGTCCCCCTTCGGTTGCAGGGTGTCTGCTGTAGCTCTAGGCTTCCCATCCATGAGGTTGGAAGCAGGAAGGCAGGGGGTTGAGAAGGGAAAAGTGTCTGCCCTTTCTCAAGGAGGAACAACTATGGAACAAAGTCCTTGTGGTGAAAATGTCTTCCTCTGTCTTGTTCAGAAAACGTAATCCATGGGGCAGGCCCTTGGTGCAGCGGGTAAGGTACTACTTGGGACACGCGCTTCCTGTGTCCGAGTGCCTGGGTTGGAGTCCTGCTCCACTCTGATTCCATCGTCCCTGCCACCCATGGGGGAGCCCTGGGTTGATTTCCCTGCCCCTTGCTTTGGCCTGGCCCAGCTTGCTCCAGGGTTACAGTCATCTGGGAAGTGAACCAGCAAGTGAGGGCCTCTATCTCTGTCTCTCTGCCTTTCAAATAACTTTTAAAAGGATGAGTAAATAATTTTTTTTGAAAATTTAGTTCATCTATGTTAGTGGGCCAGCATTGTGGCAGAGTATAAAACTACCACTTGCGACACCAATATCCCATATGGGCACCAGTTTGGCTGCTCCACTTTGATCCAGCTCCATGCTAGTGCGGGAGGAAAATGGTCCAAGTGCTTGGGCCCCTGCCACCCACATGGGGGACCTGGAAGAAGCTCCTGGCTCCTGGCTTTGCTCGGGCCCAGCACTGCCTCTTGTGGCCGTCTGGGGAGTGACACAGTAGATGGAAGACCTCTCTTTTCTGATTGTCCCCCTCTCTCTCTGTAACTCTTTCAAATAAATAAATACATATTTAAAAACCACAACACTATTAGTTTTTTTCTAGTTGCTATAACAATTTGCCACCAATGGTCAGTTTAAACGGAATGGCTTAAAGCAACAGAAACTGGGGGCTGGCCCTTGGTACAGCGGGTTAAGCCACCAGCATCCCACAGGAGAGCACTGCTTTGAATCCTGGCCACTCTGCTTCCCACCCAGCTTCCTGCTAATGTGCCTGGGAAGGCAGTGAAAGGTGGCCCACCTTCTTGGCCCCCTGCCTCCCAGGTGGAACACAGGATGAGTTCCTGGATTTTGGCTTTGACCTGGCTCAGATGCTATTGTGACCATTTGGGGAGTGAATCAGTAGCTGGAAGATTCTCTCTCTCTCTCTCTCTCTCTGCCTTTCAAGTAAATAAATCTTACACATACACAGCAGAAATTTGTTGTCTCACAGTTCTGAGGCCAGAAATCCAAAATTAGTTCACTGGGTTAAACTTCAAGGTAGGGGAGCAAGGCTGTGCTCCCTCCAGAGACCCGGGGGCAGTCTTGTCCCCGCCCCTTCAGACTTGCGGTGCAGAGCTTCCTGGGCGTGTGGCCACACCACTCCAGTGTTACAGGCCAGAAGCACCAAATGTGTGTGTGTGTGTGTGTGTGTGTCTTTGTTGCTTTTCCCCAAGTGCACTTATGTCACACCTCCCTCTGGCCCCCTTTTCTGAGGATAAATTGGACTGCATTCAGGGGCAATCCAGATAATCCAGGGTAATCTCCCAATCTCAAATCTTTGGTTTAATCACATCAGAAACCGTATATGTATGAGGCAATATTAATAGTCCCAAGAGGGGCCAGCGCTGTGACGTGTGGGTAAAGCTGCCGCCTGCCGGTGCCGGCATCCCGTGTGGATGCAACTTTGAGTCCTGGCTGCTCCTCTTCCGACCCAGCTCTCTGCTGTGGCCTGGGAAAGCAGCAGAAATGGCCCAGGTGCTTGGGCCCCTGCACCCGCGTGGGAGACCTGGAAGTTGCTCCTGGCTCCTGGCTTTGGATTGACGCAGCTGCAGCCATTGTGGCCATCTGGGGAGTGAAACAGCAGATGGAAGACCTCTCTCTCTCTCTGCCTCTGCCTCTGCCTCTGCCTCTCTGTAACTGTTTTTTGAGTAGATAAATAAATCTTTTTTTTTTTTAAAGAGTAGAGGCCATTATTAAGCCTTTTTGAATGACCTAGTAAACCAAAGATTACTTGATGCCCTAAGTGAATTTTAGGTTTATTCTCTAACTTACAGGACAGAATGTTTTCTTCCAGTTGTTGTAAAGAAATCAGGACTTTTCCCCCAGAGACTGCTTCATTACAGAGATTGTTTTTACTCAAAGTTCAATTTACAAAATGTGGTTTAGATCTGTGGGTCTCAATGGGAGTGGTTCTGGGCTATAGGGGACTTTTGGATTTTGTGAGGGTGATTTTCCTGATGGTGACAGTGCTGGGTGTGCACGGGGATACTACAGGCATGGACTGGGGACAGGCTAGGGATACTGGCCAACTCGCAATGTGCAGGATAGCCCTGAACCAAATGTCCCACCAGAGAGACCTTCGTAGGTGAAAACACATTTATAATTTTTTTTTTTTTTTTGACAGGCAGAGTGGACAGTGAGAGAGAGAGACAGAGAGAAAGGTCTTTCTTTTGCCGTTGGTTCACCCTCCAATGGCTGCCGCGGCCGGCGCACTGCACTGATCCGAAGGCAGGAGCCAGGTGCTTCTCCTGGTCTCCCATGCAGGTGCAGGGCCCAAGCACTTGGGCCATCCTCCACTGCACTCCCGGGCCACAGCAGAGAGCTGGCCTGGAAGAGGGGCAACCAGGACAGAATCCGGTTCCCCGACCGGGACTAGAACCTGGTGTGCCGACACCACAAGGCGGAGGATTAGCCTAGTGAGCCGCGGCGCCGGCCACATTTATGATTATTATAAAGCATACACTTGTGGGTGAAGTGTCCCACCCACCAGAGACCTTTGTAGGTGAAAAACACACTTACCATTGCAGTCATCTCGGTATCCAGTGGAGACTGGATCCAGGTCCCTCCGGCTACTAACATCCAGGGATGTTTACATTCCTCACGTACGTGCTTGCTTGGAGCTTATGGGCATCCTCCAAAATAATTCTTCTTACTGATTTATTTGAAGGACATACACACACACACACACACAGAGTCTTCCATTGGCTGGTTCACTCCCCAAATGCCTGCAGCAACCAGGGCCAGGCCAGGACAAAGGCAGGGACCAAGAACTCAGTCCTGGTCTCCCACATGGGTAGCAAGGACCCAAGTACTTGAGCCATCACTTGCCGTCTCCCTGGGTCTGCAATAACAGGAAGATGGAATCAGGAGCTGGAGTGGAGAATTAAACCTAGGCACCCTGATGTACAATGCAGGCAACTTAACTACTAGGCCATGGGGCCAGCACTGTGGCGCTGTGGGTTAACGCCCTGGCCTGAAGCGCCAGCATCCCGTATGGGTGCTGGTTTGAGACCCAGCTGTTCCACTTCTGATTCAGCTCTCTGCTGTGGCCTGGAAAAGCAGCAGAGGATGGCCCAAGTGCTTGGGCCCCTGCACCCGCATGGGAGACCCAGAAGAAGCTCCCGGCTCCTGGCTTCGGATTGGTGCAGCTCCAGCCATTGTGGCCATTTGGGGAGTGAACCATCAGATGGAAGACCTCTCTCTCCACCTCTCCTCTTGCTGTGTAATTCTGACTTTCAAATAATTAAATAAATATTAAAAAAAAAAAAACTACTAGGCCAAAAGTCTGCTCCTTGTTCCTTTATTAAAAGAGTAATAATTATCTGTGCCAGTCAGGACAGGCTAGGTGTGTTACTGTAACAAAATGTCACACACAATTGCAGAATGCCAAGGACTCTACCCATGGAAGTCATCCAGAGTGGCAGAAATTTCATCTCGGTGAGAATCTTCATGATTCCCACAGCAGAGGAAGGGACATTGGTAAAATGCGTGCTGACTACTAAAACTTCTGCCTGGAATGACAGACGGCAGCATTTCTACTAACTTTTCATTGACCAAAGCAAGTCACAAGGCAATGTCTAGCTTGAGAATGAAATCCTCAATTTAAAAGCAGACGGCCCAAATATTTGGTGAGTAGTACTAGTGACAAGCATAGCATTAGACTGACTTAATTTTATTTTTAGCGTCCTATTTTAAGTTCCTGGATCTGGGGCTTTATTTTATTTTATTTTTATTTAAAAATTCAAAAAATATTTTCTTTTTTTGAAGATTGATTTATTTATTTGCAAGGCATAGTTACAGAGAGGCAGAGGCAAAGAGAAAGAGATCTTCCATCTGTTGGTTCACTCCCCAGATGCCTGCAACAACCAGGGCTGAGCCAGGCCAAAGACAGGAGCCCAGAATTCAACCTGAGTCTCCCACCTGGGCGGTAGGAACCCACGTATTTGAGCCATCATCTGCTGCTTGCCAGGGTGCACGTTAGCAGGAAGCCATTCTGGAAGCAGAGTTGTGTCAAGAACCAGGCACTGTGATATGGAATGTGGGCGCCCCAAGCGGTGACTTTAAATGCTGCACTTTTTTTTTTTTTTAATGGGCGAAAGAAAGTATTTTTTTACGTGAATGAAAGTAGAATATATGATTATTGTAGCATATCCACAGGGCATTACAAAAACATTTGTTACAAAAATGGGATATTGTATATGGCAGGGCTGAGAACCATGGTTCCAAATATTTGTGGAGAATCATGAAATTTAGTGTAAAAAATGGTTCAGGGAGGGAGGGCAGTGGATGACAGCCCCTGCTACCCATGTGGGAGACCTGGATGGAGTTCCTGGCTTGTGGCTTTGGCCTGGCCTAGTCCCAACTGCTAAAGCTGTTTGAGAAGCGAACCAATGGATGGAAAAATCTTTGTCTCTCCCTCTCTCTGTCACTCTGCCTTTCACATAATATAAAATAAATCTAAACAGACAGACAGTGGAGGAGTGAGCATTTAGCCTAGCCATTAAGACACTAGCACCCCAAGGGACAAGCGGCGTGCAGTGGGTTAAGCTGCCACCTGGGACACTAGCATCCTACATGGTGGGCTGGTTCGAGTCCCAGCTGCTCCACTGCTGATCCAGCTCCCTGCTAATGTGCCTGGGAAAGCAGCAGCAGATGGCCCAAGTGCTTGGGCTCCTGCAATCCAAGACCCAGAAGACGTTCTTGGCTTCAGCTTTCTCTGGCATTTGCAGCCATCTGGGGAGTGAACCAGAGGCGGCAAGGTCTCGCTCCCTCTCTGTAAGTAACCTTGCCTTTCAAATAAATAAGTCATTTAATTTTTTTAAAGATTTACTTATTTTGAAAATCTGAGTTACACAGGAAGAGGCAGAGACAGAGAAAGAGAGATCTTGCATCTGCTGGTTCGTGCCCCAGATGGATGCAACAGCCAGAGAAGGCTGAAGCCAGGAGCCAGGAGCTTCCGGGTCTCCCATGCGGGTGGCGGGGCCCAAACACTTGTGTCATCATCCTCCGCTTTTCTCAGGCCATTAGCAGGGAGCTGGATCAGAAGTGGAGCAGCCGGGACTCGAACTGGCACTCACACGGAGTGCTGGTGTTACAGGCAGTGACTTTACACGCTATGCCACAATGCCAGGCCCAACAAATCAATCTTAAAGAAGAGGTGGTGGGGATGGGCAGGGCGGCGCTGCGGCGGTATAGTGGGCTGAGCCTCCACCTGTGGTACTGGCATCCTATGTGGGCACCGGTTCAAGTCCCAGCTACTCCTTTTCCAATCCAGCTCTCTGCTATGGCTTGGGAAGACAGTGGAAGATGGCCCAAGTGCTTGGGCCCCTGCACCTGCGCCGGAGACCCAAAGGAAGCTCCTGGCTCCTGGCTTCAGATTGGCCCAGCTCCTGCCATTGCAGCCGTTTGGGGAGTGAACCAGTGGATGGAGCACCTTTCTCTCTGTTTCTCCCCCTCTCTGTCTGTAACTCTGCCTCTCAAATAAATACATAAAATCTTCAAAAACAGGGGCCAGCGCTGTGGTGCAGTAGGTTGATCCTCTGCCTGTGGCGCTGGCATCCCATGCGGGCGCTGGTTCTAGTCCCAGCTGCCCCTCTTCCAGTCCAGCTCTATGCTAAAGCAGTGGAGGATGGCCCAAGTCCTTGGGCTCCTGCACTCACGTGGGAGACCTGGAGGAGGCTCCTGGCTCCTGGCTTTGGATCTGTGCAGCCCTGGCCGTTGCGGCCATCTGGGGAGTGAACCAATGGAAGGAAGAACTTTGTCTCTGTCTCTCCCTCTCACTGTCTGTAACTCTACCTCTCAAATAAATAAATAAAATCTTTTTAAAAAAATCTTCAAAAACAAAGAACAACAACAAGAAGGGGGGCAGACATTGTGGCATAGTGAGTTGAGCCACTATGTGCAACTTGGGCATCCCATGTGGGTGCTGGTTCAAGTCCCGGCTGCTCCACTTACTATCCAGCTCCCTGTTAATGTGCCTGGGAAAGCAGTAGAAGATGGCCCAAGTCCTTGGGCCCCTGCACTCATGTGGGAGACCTGGAAGAAGCTCCTGGCTCCTGGCTTCGGCCTGACCCAACCCAGTCATGGCAGCCATTTGGGGAGTGAATCAGCAGATAGAAGACCTCTCTCTCTCTCTCTCTCTCTCTCTCTCTCTCTCTCTCTATAACTCTGCCTTTCAAATAAATAAAATAAATCTTAAAAAAAAAAAAAAGATCCCAGTGTCCCATATGAGGGTTGCTGAATTTGATATCTGTCTCTGCATTTTACTTCAGAATTCCTGCTAATGCAGACCACGGCAAGCAGCAGTGATGGCTCAAGTAATTGGGTCCCTGCCACCCATGTAGGACAGCTGGATTGAGTTCCCTGCCCCAGCTTGGGCCTGGCCCAGTTCCCAGTGTTGTGGGCATTTAGGGGTGAACCAGTGGATGGAAGATCTCCGTCTCTCTCTGTCCCTCTAGTTTTCAAGTAGATAAAGATAAGCATTAAAAAAAAAAAAAGAGCCATACAGGACTTTATAATTCCAAATGGATTGTTGCTGCAGAAACTAGAAAATTCTGGCAGATAGCCTCTGTGCTAAATAAAATTCAGGTTGGGCTGCTGTAAGTAGATTCTTTCCATTTGACTTATAATAGAATTCTGTAGCACACTTTCCTAAAAACTGCATTTTTTGATCTTACTGTGCACCTGATATAGCACTCAACACTTTTTAATATCTTGTTATTGCTCAAAATGACTTTGAACTTAACAGATGTTTACCAAGCAAAAGTAAGACTTCTATTTGCACAAATACATGTTCACGACCTTAGTCATAACCTTCCAAAACTGGAAACAATCCAGATGTCCTTCACCTGGGAAATGGAAAGCCTTGTGGCATATCCAGACAAGGTAAGCCATTGGTCTAAAAAAAAAAAAATGAAAAACACTAACTGTGAAGCAGGCAGTGAATCAGTGAATCCCAGTGCACTATGCTGCGTGCAGCGTAACACCATCTGTACGATGCTTGGGAATAGGTAGAACCACAGTGAAAGGAAACAGATGTTTGCTGGAGGCTCAGGGAAGACTGCAAAGCAACAGCGGGAGGAATTTTTCCTTTTTTTTTCTTTTTAACGTATTTATTTGAAAGTCAGAATTGGGCCGGCGCCGTGGCTCAATAGGCTAATCCTCCACCTTGCGGCGCCGGCACACCGGGTTCTAGTCCCGGTCAGGGCGCCGGATTCTGTCCCGGTTGCCCCTCTTCCAGGCCAGCTCTCTGCTATGGCCAGGGAGTGCAGTGGAGGATGGCCCAGGTGCTTGGGCCCTGCACCCCATGGGAGACCAGGAAAAGCACCTGGATCCTGGCTCCTGCCATCGGATCAGCGCGGTGCGCCGGCTGCAGTGGCGGCCATTGGAGGGTGAACCAACGGCAAAGGAAGACCTTTCTCTCTGTCTCTCTCTCTCTCACTGTCCACTCTGCCTGTCAAAAAAAAAAAAAAAAAAAAAAAAAAAGTCAGAATTACAGAGAGAGAGAGAGAGATCTTCTATATGCTGGTTCATTTCCCAAATGGTTGCCATGGCTGGGGCTGGGCCAGGCCAAAGCCAGGAGCTTCATTTGGGTCTCCCATGTGAGCACCGGGGCCCACGCACTTGGGGCATCTTCGGCTGCTTTCCCAGGTGCACTAGCAGGGAGCTGGATGGGAAGTGGAGCAGTCAGGACGTGAAGTGGCGTCCATATGGGATGTAGGTGCTGCAAATGGCAGCTTAACTTGCTGTGCCACAGCGCCGGCCCAGGGAAGTCTTCTAAGGAGATAGAACCATTCTGTACCTCAGAGTATGGCGGTGGATACCTGGCAGAATGTGAGTCAAACTCAGAGTTAGGCGGCGCTGCAGCTCACTAGGTAAATCCTCCACCTGCGGCACTGGCACACCAGGTTCTAGTCCCAGTTGGGGCGCCGGATTCTGTCCCGGTTGCCCCTCTTCCAGGCCAGCTCTCTGCTGTGGCCAGGGAGTGCAGTGGAGGATGGCCCAGGTCGTTGGGCCCTGCACCCGCATGGGAGACCAGGAGGAGGCACCTGGCTCCTGGCTTCGGATCAGCATGGTGCGCCGGCCGCAGCGGCCATTGTGGGGTGAACCAATGGAAAAGGAAGACCTTTCTCTGTGTCTCTCTCTCACTGTCCACTCTGTCAGTTACACAGAGAGAAAGGAGAGAGAGAGAGAGAGAGAGAGAGAGAGAGAGAGAGAGAGAAAGTCTTCCATTTAATGGTTCACTCCCCAGATGGCCACAACGGCCGGAGGTGTGTTGATCTGAAGCCAGGAGCCAAAAGCTTCTTCTGGGTCTCCCTTGTGGGTGCAGGGGCCCAAGGACTTGGGCCATCTCCAACTGCTTTCCCAGATCATAGCAGAGAGCTGGATCGGACAAGGAGCAGCCAGAACTTGAACTGGTACCCATCCAGGTCTCCCATGTGGTTGGCAGGGGCCCAAGTACTTGGGTCGTCTTCCATTACTTTCCCAGGTGCATTAGCAAGGAGCTGGATTGGAAGCAGAGCAGTTGGGACCCAAACTGGCATTCAAATGGGATGCTAGCATTACAACCTACCACACTGCAACACCAGTCCCCCTTTCCTTCTTTTAAAATTAAATGAAATTTTTTTCTTAAAGACTTATTTGAAAGGCAGAGTGACTGGGGGCAGAGACAGAGAGTGCTCCCATCTGCTTAATCACTCCCCGGATGTTCACAGCAGTCAGGGCTGGGCCGGGCAGAAGCCAGGAGCCAGGAGTTCTATCTGGGTCTTGCATGAGCGGCAGGGACTCAGGTTCTGGAGCCTTCCACATACACATACTCACAGGAAGCTGGGTTGGAAGTGGAGTAGCCAGGATTTGAACTAGGAACTCCAATACATGATACAGGGGTCCTAAGTGGCAACTTAACCTGCTGTGCCACAACACCACAACATTTTTGAGGGATCTGCCCTCCTGATCAAATTATCTCCCACGGCCTTACCCTCTGATTTAGGTTCCATCGTATGTGTCCTATTTGGGGAACACAAAAGATATCTGAGCACAGAAATCTCCAATACTGGGTTTCTCTTTTCTTTCTTTTTTTTCCTTGTTGAGATTTATTTATTTGAAAGACAGAGTCACAGAAAGGTCTTCCATCCATTAGTTCACTCCCCAAACAACCTCAACGGCCAGAGCTGAGCTAATCCGAAGCCAGGAGCCAGGAGCTTCCTCAGGGTCTCCCACGTGGGTGCAGGGCCCAAGCACTCGGGCCATCTTCCACTGCTTTCGCACGCCATAGCAGTGAGCTGGATTGGCACCAGTGAGCTGGGATTCGAACCAGGGTCCATATGGGATGCCGGCCCTGCAGGCCTGGGCTTTAACCCACTGTGCCACGGCGCCAGCCCCTGGATTTCTAATCTTCATTAGAAAATAGGTTTCTCTTGCAGTATTACTCATGTTGGTAAGAGGCAGTTCAATGCTTCTGTTTCCTCTGTGCCATTTTGGCTCCTCTCTCAGCTCACATTAATCACACAGAGCCTTCCTTCCACCGTCACACCACATCTGAATTTGACTGCTTCTCCCGATTCTCCCCAGACTATGGCTACCCTGATCCACCTCACAGGTCTCTCTGGGATTTTTTCAGTAGCAGTCATTGTTTTGAGCAATTCTTTCTCATTTGTTTTTGCTTATCCCAAGAGCAGCCAGAATGGTATTTACAAGAAGTTTTATAATTACAACGTGTAAGTCTGTCCTATGCCCTCCACAGGTTTCCAGTCAAAGTCATTTCAGTGTCCTACAGGTGTCCCATGTCTGGCCTTCCTACCCTCTCACCCCCTACTCTCCCTTCCTAGCATTCATCCTGTTCCAGGCAATAGCCACATTGCTGCTTTTTAAAAAGATTTATTTATTATTTGAAGGTCAGAGTTACACAGAGAGAGGAGAGGCAGAGAGAGAGAGAGAGAGGTCCTCTGTCTGCTGATTCACTCCCCAACTGGCCGAAATGGCTGGAGCTGTGCTGATCCAGAGCCAGGAGCCAGAGGCCTCCTCCGGGTCTCCCACACGGGTGCAGTGGCCCAAGGACTTGGGCCATCTTCTACTGCTTTCCCAGGCCATAGCAGAGAGCTGGATGGGAAGTGGAGCAGCTGGGACTCAAACCAGTGCCCACATGGGATGCTGGCACTGCAGGCTGGGGCTTTAACCCCTATACCACAGCACCGGCCCCCACATTGATTCTTTGTCCTTCTTTGAACCAGCCGGACTTGCTCCTGCCCCAGGACTTTGGTACATTCAGGCTAGAAAGATCGTCCCAGAGAACAGCTTATTCCCTTGGTTACAGCGTATCTTTTTGTTCGTTTGCTTGGTTTTTAATATTTACTTGCTTGAAAGACAGAGTGACAGAGAGGGATCTTCCATCCACTGGGTCACTTGCCCAGTGGCTGCCACTGGCTGATGCCAGGAGCCTGGAACCCCATCAGGGTCTCCCACTTGGGTGGCAGGGACCCAAGCACTTGGACCATCTTTTTGGTTTTCCTAGGTGCATTAAACAGAGCGGAAGCAGAACGGTGAGGGCTCCAAGGATTCTGACACAGGATGCTGGAGTCGCAAGTGGTGGCTTAACCAGCTGCACCCCCATGCTGGCCTACTTTATCACCATCCATCAATCACTCTAGACATATTTTACTTTGCTGTGTCTCTCCCTACTATAACGTACTCTCCAAGAAGGCTGGGGTTTTTGTCATTTTTTTTTTTTTAACTGATACATCCTTGGTGTCTACGTGGGAGGTGTTCAATCAAATGAGTTAAATGAACAGGTAAGTCTCTTCCCGGGTTTGTCAAGTAACTGTTTTTGACGTCTTCTGCCACGAGAAATGTTTTTATTTTCATATCCAAACCTGTTGGTTAAAAAAAAAAAAAGATTTTTTTTTCAAGGCTCAACTTTTGCCTCCTCAAGGATCTCTCTTTTCTATTTCATTCAACTTTCTGTTGTGGAAAACTTCAGTCATCTCCGCCCGTAATTCCACCAGGGTGCTCCCCGTCCGCCAGCGCTTCAGCGACCCCAAAGTGCTCACAAAGGACGGCCCAGCGGCACGGGGGCTTCTCGGGGCCGCCGTCGCTCGGGCCCCCGCGGGCCGCCCAGCCCGGCCCGGCCCGGCCCGGCCCGCCGCGCGCTCCTGAAGGCGGCGTTTGTCCGGGCTCCGCCCGCGGACACTCACGCTGCCATCTTCAGGCGCGGATCTGGCAAACGCTGCCAGGACGGGAGGAGCCCTGATCTCCAACTGAACAAAGTTTTTCCTTGTGGCCCGCCGGGTCCGGCCCCACCCGGGACAGAGGCCGCCTCACCAACTAGGCCTCGCGGCCGCCGGCGCCGCCCGCGCGCGTCCCCAGCGCCCCCCTCACCGCCGCCCCCGGGCAGCGGCGGTTGGTCGCGCGCCGTCTTCCCTCTCCCACCCCTCCGCTACCGAGCGGGCTCCAGGCCCTCTGGGATTGGCTGGGTCCGCGAGCATTTTCTCTAAGCCGTTCTGATTGGCTGGCGGCCGCGCGGGATGCGGCTCCCGATTGGCTAGGCCAGGGCGCCTGCGCGGCGGGGTTCTCGGTCGCCAGCCATTCCTGAGGAGGACTGCCGGTCGGACGGTCGTCTCGCCTGTCGCTGGAGGAGCGGTCCCGGGTCTCCGGGAAGGCGGCTGCCGCGGCAAAATGAAGATTTTCGTGGGCAACGTCGACGGGGCGGATACGACGCCGGAGGAGCTGGCAGCCCTCTTCGCGCCCTACGGCACGGTCATGAGCTGCGCCGTCATGAAACAGTTCGCCTTCGTGCACATGCGCGAGAACGCGGGCGCGCTGCGCGCCATCGAGGCCCTGCACGGCCACGAGCTGCGGCCGGGGCGCGCGCTCGTGGTGGAGATGTCGCGCCCGAGGCCCCTCAACACTTGGAAGATCTTTGTGGGCAATGTGTCGGCTGCATGCACGAGCCAGGAGTTGCGCAGCCTCTTCGAGCGCCGCGGACGCGTCATCGAGTGTGACGTGGTGAAAGGTAACGCGGGGGCGCGCTCGGGGCACTCTGCCTGTTAGCCACGCCCCTTACCCGGGGGTCGGCCACTGCCCGGCGGGGAGGGGCAGGGCAGTGCGCGGGAGCGAGCCCGGAGGTGCTGGGGGCGCAGTTGGGTAGAGCCCCCCTCCTCCCCTGCGGTCCGGGCATCACTCACCGAGTGGGAGGAAGCGGCTCTGGGTGGGCGCGGCGGCGGCGACGGGGCCGGGGGCGCGCCAGAGACTCGCGAGTGTACCGGGGGCGCGCCTTCTCCCGGTCTCCTCGGCTGGCACCGAGCGGAAATTGGGAAGTGACGGGCACAAGCCGGACCGTGGAGCGGGGAAGATTTCGCCACTTCCCCACGTCCTCGCCAGACGTCGGGCAGAGCCAGGGAAGAGGGAACAGGTGGGGGCGGACGCCCCAAGGCCGCCCTCGTGGTCCCTCTCGATGAATGCTCCCGAGCGGAAGGTAACGGGGCCCTTGGACATGCATCGGGCTGGGGTCTTTGTGTCTTGTCTGGCGTGGGGACAGGCGGGGCCCCTTCCGGATCACGGTGGCCCTCGTGTGTGCTGGGTTGGACGTGGCAACGCTGTGCTTTCCAGCTCCCTCATGCTTTTTTTTTTTTTTTTTTTTTTAATTTCCTCCTCCACTGGGCTCGATTTTTGCATCAACTGGAAACCATAACCTTTCGCAGGTGGGAGGAGGCTTGTTTTAAGAAAGCCCCTTCTGCATAGCCTTTACTTGCCAGGTCTTTGTCCCAGGGCTTGGTGGCCTCGCAAGGGGCCATCCTGTGACCGAGGGGCGGGAGGACAGGGGAGTTTGAGAGATCCTCGTGAAGTGCTGGCTCAACACGGTGTCCGCAGCAGTCGTCATCGCGTTGGTAGTCTTAGCCCTCAGGGAAGACTTGCACTCGTTTGCACTTCCTTGGAGAAAAACGTGTCACCAAAATTTAGGGCTGACTGTTTTGGGGGGCTCAGTTGACTTTTTTCCAGTCTGAGTTCTTATCCCCTTAGTTATTTTTCTTTAATTTTAACAAGAGTCGATGGAACAGCTCCTGTCATAGTGTTTGGCCAGTTTCTGTACCTCTTGGGAACACGTGAGTGTGAACTTCGGCCATGTCACCTTGGAGGATGCGGCTTGGGAATGTGATCCCCTAACCTGAACCCCCAGCCCCGGTGTTGGAGTCGTACCTGCGCACATCCTGTGTGGGAAATTCTGAGGATAGGAGATGAGCATGGATGCAGGTGCTTGTTGGTTCCCACCGAGATACTTCATTTGCTGTCCTGGAAAGGCCATTCCTTGTCCTTTCTGTTAATGGAAGTGTGGGGTCATGATGTCCGTTAGCTAGGAGGAAGTCCTTGTTCTGCATTAATCCTGCATTCTCTTTTCCTCAAGCCAGGTTAAGCAAGTCCACAACTATCCGGAATCAGGCTTTCCTGCTGGGGGCTCTGAGGCAGGCAGGCTGGTGCCTGGATTTTTGCTTTTAAAGGAAAGGAATGGGGAGGATCCCAGACTGGGTGTTTGACCAACAAGTGGATTTGGGTCGGCGACTCTTAGAAGAGTTTTAATTATCATGTTTATTTTGTGGTTCTTGGGCAGGGTGGCTCTTAGATTGGGAGCTGAGAATCTCAGATGCCAGGAGACAGTCCATTCAATTCATATTGCCTTTAGGTTGTAGAGAAAGCCAAAAATTTGACTGCATTTGCGTTGGGCCAATAGCAAGTGATGGGGTGAAGTGCATAATAACTGCACGTGAACTTTGACTGGCTCTGAAAATCACAGGTGTGCCTGTTGTCCCTTTGTAAACACTGGATCTGAAGAAATGCTTCGATTTCCTCAGGGAGTGTGTTCCGCTGTCATGTGTAATTAGGTTGATACTAAGCAGAGCTTCTGATACAGATGTGAAGACTGTGGGGGAGATTTTGACCTGATGTCCTCCCACAGTGCCTGTTTCTCTCTGGTATGAAAGCAGGTGAGGTTTTGAAGTTGAGAATTGCGCAGAAGAGACAGGCTCTGGCTCTGTAAATAGCTTACTCATTTCCTGGGCAGAGAATTGGCATTTGATTTTCCCCGTGTTGGCTGTCAGGGTTTTGAAAAGCACAGAAGTTTGGTATTACATGGAACGACCAGCACTGTTTCATTCCACAGGAGAAACATAGTTGCTTGGTTACTGTAGGAGCTTAGATATGATTTGTAGAGGGAAAAATCTCCATAGCAACAGTGGGTTGTAATCACAGCAGCATCCTCTTGAGTGTTCAGAGATCAACAGTTCAGGAACAGCCTAGGGAGTCTGAAAGTCAGAGGTGGGAAATACCTCCTTTCTTTGTATGCAGGACTCTGTAGTTTCATAATGTTAAGGATTTTCAGAACTGGCAGACTCATTTTTCTGTGTTCTCTGAATTTGGGCACTGGAGGAGCTGTGAGGACTGCAGACCATTAGGGCTCTGTAAAGCATTCCTTGCTCGTCGCAGTGCAGTGAGCTTTCACAAGTTTCCTTGAACTGGCTCTCCAGGCAAGTAAATCCTTGGAGTTCTGCAAATCTCTGGTTTTTCCTCACTGGCCAAGAAGTTGATGGGTTTATGGGCATCTTTGGCAGGACTAGGGCTGAGTTTGACTATCACTGTGATGGGACTATATCAGATGACTTTTTGGGGGATCATCAATTATATACCTGGCTTATCTTGGTGATCAGTTGAATTTTCCATGTGAACTCAATTTCCAAATTTCACTGTTTGGTCTCTTAATAAAACCCAGCAAAGTAGGGGTTAGTAGATATCCAGTTGCTCTTGTAAACCCATTGAGGTTTTTGTTGAGTGTTTTTTTCTTAGGTCTTTTTAGAGTCAGGAATTTGGACAAAATATTCAGGAATGTGTATGGTTCCTTAATCCCTGACAGTGTCTAGAGGTTGCTCCACACCACCCCCCACCTCCCAAATCTGTCTATAAGCTCTTTTCCTACTTTTTCTTTGAGTGGACATTTCTGGTTGCTGTTGCATTCTCTAGGTGGTTTTGCCATTCCTGAGGGTCAGCTCAGCCTTTGCTTTTAAAGGAATCTTAGACCACAGGCTACTATTTTTAGCTTACTCTATTCATGAGCCATGAAATGAGAGATTGGAGGACTGTCCCAGTGAGGGAAGGAATATATAGCTTTTCACATTTGGTAGATAAGGAATCTGGCTCTGGCGAGGGGTGTGTTGAGTACCAAGTTGTGATAGTTCACTTTTTTTTTTTAAATTATCTCTGGAAATTTCCAAGCTTGCTTGTGCAGATGGATGGCATTTTGTCTTATTAGAGACGAGAGATAATATTCTATAGGAAAATAAACCTCTGGTTATTCCTAGGTTTGAAGTATCATAGTTCCTTGTCATCCCATAGCCGTTTATACCTTACAAGGTACTTTTATCTTCTCACTTGAAATCTTATAGATAAGACATATTTGTCAGATGAGGAAATAAATGGTTAAGTTCCCTAAGATCTTAAACCAGTCAGTGATACTGGATTTAGAACTAAGGCCTTTTAATTCCTAGCTTAGCATCCCTTATGCTATACCATACTTCTGACTTCTACCTGTTGATTGTGTTTTTATTCCTGTTACAAGGTTGGTGACATTTTCCTCAAATTCAGGGGTATGATTTGTTCTGTAGAAACAGCTAGAGGGGACATCCCAGTATGAAATTTTTAAAAATTGGGACACTTGTTTAGAGGCTATGAAAAGGATTCTTTTTTTTTTTTTTTGACAGAGTGGACAGTGAGAGAGAGAGAAAGGTCTTCCTTTGCCGTTGGTTCCCCCTCCAATGGCTGCCGCGGCCGGCACACCACACTGATCCGAAGGCAGGAGGCAGGTGCTTATCCTGGTCTCCCATGGGGTGCAGGGCCCAAGCACTTGGGCCATCCTCCACTGCACTCCCTGGCCACAGCAGAGAGCTGGCCTGGAAGGGGGGCAACCGGGACAGAATCCGGCGCACCGACTGGGACTAGAACCTGGTGTGCTGGCACTGCAGGCGGAGGATTAGCCTAGTGAGCCGCGGCGCCGGCTGAAAAGGATTCTTACATTAGAGAGAGTGGAACCCAAGTAGTTTCATCCAGATAGCTCTGTTTCTTAAACTGATGTGACAGATTGAATCCTGGCACCTGGAGACCTTACAAGTGGCCAAGTGCCCCAGATGAGTTTAAGTCAGGGCTTTATTGACCAGAGGTGTATCTCACTTAGACCACCGTGGTTTTGTGAGTGGATGTGATCCAGACTTCTTCCCTGTCCTCCTTCTCAGGTTTTCTCTGTGTAATAAATGAATAGAACTTTGGGGCCAGCATCCGGTGTTGGAACCTCTTCCACTGTAACCGTTCAGTCTTGAGTAAGTGCTTCAGGAGTGATCTGCTTAGCAGCCTACTGGCTGCAGCTCTGTTGCAGCTGAGAAATGAGATCTTTGCTCTGTCAGCCGAGGCCCAGTGGTCACGATACACCTCTGTCTGTTTAGAAGAGGGAATGGTGTGGCCTAGGAGAGGAAACTTGTACTTGAACTCAGCCAGAAGTCTGTGTGCATTTCCACACCTGGAAATGGCTTACATGGGATCTAGCTTCTCCCCTGCTCCGCTTACCTTTTGGTCAGGTTGCACAATCCTGCCTTATGCGTTGACTTCTCAGGATAGAGTGGTGAAGCACAATGGCAAGGAAGAACTGTGTCCTGGTCCTGGCTCTAATACGCTGTGGTTTGAGACAAGCCGTGTGAAAACTGAGCGTGTTCTCGCACTTGGACAGTGGAGGTAACGGTCCCTTGTCCTACCTACCTACCTCACAGGATTTTGTGAGGCCTTGATGAGGGTCTATTCGTGAAAGTGCTTTGAAAGCTGGAAAGTACTATGCAAACAAGGTGAGGTCACATTGGAGGAACTTTTGTGAACGGCTTGCTCGGTGCAGGCTTAACTCTTGCCTTAATTGGATGGAGACTGAGAGATGGGTCATGCTGAAACCAGTGCTTGAGAGCTAAGCCCTGAAGGTGAGCTGTAGTGTTCGGTGAACTTGGGTTGAGAACATTAAGTAATTGAGTGATTCAGGGACTCGTTCTGCATTTTGTCTGCTGGTTTATACTAACAGGGGCTGTGAAGATTTTTAATCCTGTGTTTGAGTCCATCTCTGCGCTTTCTTCTTTGATGAGGGAGTTGGGTGAGGTGGCAGGGGAAAAGGAAGAGTGGGGGAGAAGACCGCAGGCAAAGCTGGCTGTTGGAGACAGAAACCTTGTTATCTGGGAGCCACACTGTATGATGTACTCCTGCTCAGTAGGGATTGGAGGCCTGGAGGTAGCTGGCAACAGCTGGGTGCTGTTGTGTGTCCAGTTTGGGACCTATCAGGTAGCGTGCCCTGCCCCCCTAATTGCTAACCCTCTGTCTGCTGCTTTATCAGACTACGCGTTTGTTCACATGGAGAAGGAAGCAGATGCCAAAGCCGCCATCGCGCAGCTCAACGGCAAAGAAGTGAAGGGCAAGCGCATCAACGTGGAACTCTCAACCAAGGGTCAGAAGAAGGGGCCTGGCCTGGCTATCCAGTCTGGGGACAAGACCAAGAAACCAGGGGCTGGGGATACGGCATTCCCTGGAACTGGTGGCTTCTCTGCCACCTTCGACTATCAGCAGGCTTTTGGCAACAGCACTGGTGGCTTTGATGGGCAAGCCCGTCAGCCCACACCTCCTTTCTTTGGTCGCGACCGCAGCCCCCTGCGCCGTTCACCTCCCCGAGCCTCGTACGTGGCTCCTCTGACGGCCCAGCCCGCCACCTACCGGGCCCAGCCCTCCGTGTCGCTGGGAGCTGCTTACAGGGCTCAGCCTTCTGCCTCTTTGGGTGTTGGCTACCGGACTCAGCCCATGACAGCCCAGGCAGCCTCTTACCGTGCTCAGCCCTCTGTCTCCCTTGGGGCCCCATACAGGGGCCAGCTGGCTAGCCCTAGCTCCCAGTCTGCCGCAGCTTCTTCACTTGGCCCATATGGTGGAGCCCAGCCCTCAGCCTCAGCCCTCTCCTATGGGGGTCAGGCAGCTGCGGCTTCTTCACTCAACTCCTATGGGGCGCAGGGCTCCTCCCTCGCCTCCTATGGTAACCAGCCATCCTCTTATGGCGCCCAGGCTGCCTCTTCCTATGGGGTTCGCGCGGCAGCGTCCTCCTACAACACCCAGGGAGCAGCTTCCTCCCTAGGTTCCTATGGGGCTCAGGCAGCCTCCTATGGGGCTCAGTCTGCAGCCTCCTCACTGGCTTATGGAGCCCAGGCAGCTTCTTACAGTGCCCAGCCCTCGGCCTCCTACAATGCCCAGTCCGCTCCATATGCTGCACAGCAGACTGCTTCCTACTCTTCTCAGCCCGCCGCCTATGTGGCACAGCCAGCCACAGCTGCCGCCTACGCCAGCCAGCCAGCCGCCTACGCTGCACAAGCCACTACCCCGATGGCTGGCTCCTATGGGGCCCAGCCGGTGGTCCAGACCCAGCTGAATAGTTACGGGGCTCAAGCATCGATGGGCCTGTCAGGCTCCTATGGGGCTCAGTCGGCGGCTGCGGCCACTGGCTCCTATGGTGCCGCAGCCGCCTATGGGGCCCAGCCTTCTGCCACCCTGGCAGCGCCCTACCGCACTCAGTCAGCCTCCCTGGCTGCTTCCTATGCTGCCCAGCAGCATCCTCAGGCTGCTGCCTCCTACCGCGGCCAGCCGGGCAGTGCCTACGACGGGGCAGGTCAGCCGTCTGCAGCCTACCTGTCCATGTCCCAGGGGGCCGTTGCCAACGCCAACAGCACCCCGCCGCCTTATGAGCGTACCCGTCTCTCCCCACCCCGGGCCAGCTACGACGATCCCTACAAAAAGGCTGTCGCCATGTCGAAAAGGTACTGTATGCCCCCCCGCCTGTGCCCCCAGCTGGGGCTCAGGGCAAGGGGCTGAGGTTGGCATGGGAGGGAAACTGGAGCCATCGGCCCCTCCCTCGGTCTTTTTTCCTTTACTCCCTTGGGATGTCCAGAGGCTGAGGGGGTGGTGTGTGTGGACTTTTCTGGTCGCCAGAATCGGGTGGAGCATGGTTCTCCAGCCTGGGGTGGTATTAGCTGATCAGGCCAGCAAAAGCATCACCACTTGCCGCTGAGGCCCCTGCCTGCGGGATTGTGGCCCATGCCCTTTCCCACTGTCTCAAGGATCCTTAAACCTGGCATACGGTTGTCCTGGCTTTGGTGGGTGTGGGTGTGGGAGTGGGTGTGGGTGTGAAAGAGGAGTCCCTTTGGCACTCAGCTGTCTGAAGGCAAGTCTATGAGGTGCGTCCACTCCGGAGAGTTGGGGACCTTGCTTTCATCCGCCGTTCTGTTGATAAACAACCAGGGTCTGTCTGTGTAGGGCCCGGGGTGGAGGTACTCTGTGATTTGGGGATGTAGACCAAATCCACCTTGGCCAGTTGGGAAGGGAGGACTTCAGTGGAGGGCTTGGTTTCCCACTGGGTTGAACCCAGGCTGGATTTCGTGGCCTGGCTAGGGTGATGAGCCTTCTGACAAAAGGAGACCAATCTGTTGGAGACCAGTCTGATCACACCCTCCCTGTCCCCATTGGCATCTCCCCCATGCCCACCTGGAGCCCTCCCCTCAATTGTCTCATTCACCAACTGTCTTCTTCTCTCGACTAGGTATGGTTCCGACCGGCGTTTAGCCGAGCTCTCTGATTACCGCCGTTTATCAGAGTCGCAGCTTTCGTTCCGCCGCTCGCCGACAAAGTCCTCGCTGGATTACCGTCGCCTGCCCGATGCCCATTCTGATTACGCACGCTATTCGGGCTCCTATAATGATTACCTGCGGGCAGCTCAGATGCACTCTGGCTACCAGCGCCGCATGTAGGGCCATCCTGGGGAGGGGACACCAGAGGGAGGGCGGGCGAGGTAGGTAGGGTGCAGACCCGGTTATGCCTCCTGTGGCCCTGGCTCTCCCGGTTGCGGTTTTTCATCCCCTCTACCAGTGGGCCTTCCCCCAGGAGCTGATCCTTTTGAGTGTTTGGCAGTAACCGACTTTGTTCTTCGCCTCAGCAGCAAATCTTGCTACTGGCTCTAGATCTGCGGTTTCCCCTCCACCTTGCCTCCCATTTCCCCAGAATGGGAATTTCTTTTATGTTTTTATTTTTCCTGGCTCCCTTTTATTTTTTGTGCGCGATATTTAAGGTCGTCTGGATGGGGAAGCAACCTGCAGCTGAGGTCGGCGGCGCCTTTTTCTTTTTAGATGTGAGGGAGGCCAGGAAAGGATTAGCTTGACCATTTCCTATGCGCCAAACTGTGCCAGCAGTCCAGGGGTCCCTGACTGTCCCTCTGTAGACTGTTGAGACTGAGTTCCTGTTGGGACAGTCAGTTGGTACATGTCCAAATCCCGACCGACCATTGATGTTCTGGCTGATGGTGAGCGGCACAGTCCCACTTCCCCATCTCCCCAAGTAGGTGGTATTAGAAAACCTTAATTTTTTCCCTTTTGTATGGACTACAAATAAAACTTGGGGCAATTTGCAGTTTGGAAACCTGGTTGTCATTGTCTTGATTGCACTCAGTGTCAGAGGAGTCAGTTGACATCCAGGAATACATGGCAGCTAAAGCGGAGGCAGCTGGAAGAATCCACGGTGGGGGAGAGAAGGGGTGTGCACGTGGGGATAACGATTTCCCTGCCCAGAGGGGTTAGCTCGTCAGTGCTCAGCCTGCCTGCGTCTTTAGGACTGCAGAGTCCACTCAAGAGTCTTGGACTTCCTTGGCTGTCAGCTTTAATTGAGCACCGAAATCCAGCGACTAAAGCCCATTTCCTCTGCCTCTGGCTGACCGTGTTCCCTGACTTTTCCCCAGTTCAGGAACAACTTTTGCTCCAGCAGGGTGGTTCTGGGGTTTGGCTTCTCAAATAGATTGGGAATGGGCTGCTGTGGTGTTTACAAAGCTAGTGGATCCTGCAGGCAGTGGGCTTGAGTGAATGCTGGAGTCGGCATCAGCAAAGGAGCCATTGTGGGTTGGGGGAGATGTCAGTGTCTGTTACTGCCCTGTGGTTGGAGAAAGGAGGGGCAGGGAGAATTTGAAACAGG
This sequence comes from Oryctolagus cuniculus, assembly GCF_051225735.1. NCBI lineage: Eukaryota > Metazoa > Chordata > Mammalia > Lagomorpha > Leporidae > Oryctolagus > Oryctolagus cuniculus. The sequence goes on along the minus strand of NC_142867.1, from coordinate 5,186,341 downwards.
TATGGAGCGTTCTGGCCGTAGACCTGGTACTTCGCCTGTTGAACTTCACCATGGAGCGTCCTTCCTGCGTCCTGCCAACCCTGCCATCAGTCACCTGAGACTCCTTTCCCTGTCTCCATTGGTTAGGGTGTTCAGATGTTTTCTTGATGGGTTTATATTTGAAGATGTCATGAGAGACTGTGGGAAGGGGTGGGGTGCAAGCATAACCAAGTCGGGGTGCTGGGATTGGGTGGAAATTGGAAGACTGTTTCTATGCTTTTATTCCTGGGTTGGGGGTTGAGCACAAAAAAACATGGAAGTTCCAACCAGGGAAAAGGTGGAGGCTTCGGCTTGATGGGCAAATAAAGGACCATTGGGTGGGTGGCAACAGGAAAAACTGATGCTCCTTTGGGGAGAGGGGCTCTGGAGACTTGATTGGGTGGCCTGCTAGGGTAAGGTATCTGGGGAGGTGTGTCAGTCTCGTGGCGTGCCAGGTGGGTTGTCCTCTTCCTCCATCAGCTTCACGTGTGAGCTTGCCTGCTGCAGGGTAGTTTGCCCCAGGTATCTGCTTCCCTCTGCCCGGCGTGCAGAAACATCAGTCTTCAGACCGTGAGCTCTTACTTGGGGGTGCCAGTGGGTGATCAGGGAGTCCTGGGGCCATCGCTCTCTTCTTTGCTTCTCCTGCTCATTGCTTCGCCTTCAGGTGCTTCACTGCTCCTTTGCATTTCTTTGCAGGACTGAGGAACAATGGGAGGAGGAGGTGGATAGGTTTCTTGTTTTTCCTGTGCGGTGGTGGAGTGATCTGTGAGAGGCGAGCTAATAAGCTGAGCTTCGGTTATTCTGCAGTATTGAAGGTTGACTGCAGGCTTATGATTGTGACCCGTGTATTTGCAGTATTTCTTTCTTCGTCAGTGTGGCTTTCTGTCATTTTCCTCTCTCCAGTAAGGGCTAAGTCACTGTCCAATACCATGGTTCCTGCAAAACAGGGCCTCTGCTGATGTTCTCTGTTGCAGCCCCAACTCTTCAGAATGACCTGGCCTAGATGATCACCTTAACCACCTGTCATCTTTAGGTCCTGTTGCCGTTGCTGCCTCAGCCCTCAGGCTTCTGGTTGTTAAAGCCAGAAGGAGCCACAAAGCTAAATCATTTGTCATTTTCCTCTTTCTTACAGATTGTTTTAAAATCTCTCTCCCCTCTTTTTGATTTAAATTGTGCCACCTTTGTTAATCTTACATAACCCACTCCTTATACTTCGCTTTTTATGGCTTTCCGATTTCTAGCGTCCTGTAACTTGGGAAGAGTTGGGTTGAGTGAATGGGAGGATAGACACTTAATGTGTATTTTGGGAACATGGGCTTTCAGTGTGTCTCTGGATCACTCAGCTAATACACCATTCACCTCTACAACTTGGCCTTCATTGGAGACGTTTCAGTTGGTTTATTCCTGAAAGAAGACCATGTAGAAGCTTCTAGCCTTGTCAGTCTGCTCTCTTCTGAGATTTTGACCTTGTTTTAAATTATGTTTGGGGTAGGTCTGGGGCCCCGTCTTTTAATGGAGTTACTAGGATCATCACTGAAGGCTCGTCCTCTACAGGTAGGCTCCCTTTTTAGTCATACCCCTCAGTTATATCAGAAGTCTGCAGATCGTGGTCTTCCGTGCATTTTGTCCTGTGAAGCCGTGTCAAGCCAAGTAAGTGGACTATAACATGGGATGAGTGGTTGTAATGCAAAAAGATTTACCAGGATTATGGACTAGTATACTATGTAATGGGAGTTTGGGATAGAGATGAGATGGATAGCATATTAAAAAATGGCTAAGTTTAAAATGTCATGAAGGGTTAAGCAGTCGAGTTTTCCAGAGGAAATTCTTAAACCTGGGTTTCATATCTAGTTCTAAATCATTTAAAATATGTATTTAAAGTGCCTGAAATGCAGGGCACAGGTAGCTTGGGCTGACCTTGAAAAATGTCCAGCCTGGAAAGGGAAGCAGGACTGTCTCAGTGAAGCAGTTAGTTAGTAACCAGTGCTTGGCCCGTGGTAGATGAGGAGAGGATGTGGCAGTCCTTACTAAGAGACTACTTTATAGAGTTTTGATTTAACACCTGACTGGACATAGACTATTTTAATTTTTTTTTTTTTTTTTTTTACAGAGTTAGACACAGAGAGACAGAAAGGTCTTCCTTCCGTTGGTTCACCCCCCCACATGGTCGCTATGGTCGGCGCGCTGCGCCAATCTGAAGCCAGGAGCCAGGTGCCTCCTCCTGGTCTCCCATGCGGGCGCAGGGCCCAAGGACCTGGGCCATCCTCCACTGCCCTCCCAGGCCAGAGCAGAGAGCTGGCCTGGAAGAGGACAACCGGGACAGAACCAGTGCCCCAACTGGGACTAGAACCCCGGGTGCTGGTGCCGCAGGTGGGGGATTGGCCTAGTGAGCCGCGGCGCCAGCCAGACTTTTTTAATCTTAAAGGTTGTTTTTTATTTTATTTGAAAGGTAGAGACAGAGGTATTCCATCTCTTCATTTACTCCCTTAATGTCCATAACTGCAAGGACTGAGCTAGGCCAAAGCCAGGAGACTAGAACTCAACCCAGCTCTCCTGTATGGGTGGCACAGGGACCCATTCCTTCAGCTGCCATCTGTGCGCTCCCAGGGTGTGCTTTAGAAGGAAGCTGGTGTCGGAAGCAGGGCCAGGTTTCACCCTAGGCACTCCAGTTTGGGATGTGATGTCTCACACAGTACCTGAACTGCTGTGCCAGATGCCTGCCCCGACTGTTTGAAATCTGCTTTCCTGATTTGAGTGATGGCTATACCCCTCCTAGCTATGTGGCATTGGACCTGTCAGCAGCTCTACCTCAGGTTTGTCGTTTATAAAAGGGGGATGGATAATAGCATTCATTGCAGTGCTAAGCAGCACTAAAAGGGTCTTTCATAGACTAAGCACCGTGGCGATCCACATGAATTAGGTGTTTATTTCCAAGCCTCTTTTGTAAATAGGGAAATTGAAGCTGTAGGTTAAATATCTTAAGGTCACATGGCTGAAAATGGTGGATCAAGGAATTGAACCAGCCATTTGAACTGTCTGGAACTTTGCTTGTAATCATTCCATGCTGCTGTCAGGAGGGTCAAATGTGACACAAGTAAGGGCCTCCTGCTGCGTATTACGTGCTAGCCACCTCATAGAAATGTTAGAACGTTCTGGGAAGGGTGGGATGGCCTCGTGGAGCACACAGTGGTGTGAGTGCAGCACCTGGGTTCACAGTGAAGACGGTGAGTTGCTGTGATGCGTGGGACACGGGAAGGACCTCCAGGCTGTTGGACCACATCAGTGTGGCCACCTTGTCTTGCAATACTGTCCTGAGATCAGCTTCTTAGAGTTATGGAGAAGAAAGGTCATTGTCCACGTGCAGGGGAAATGCAAAGACATTAAGGAAGGCTAAGAAAGGTATATATAGCTGGCAGTGGGATTAGAAGCCTGGGAAGCCCACTTCATTTGAGCTGCTGGTTCTCATGAACATCTTCATAGAATAGTGGCTTTCAATTTGAGTCCTGTCAGACCTGTAACTCATTTGTTACTAGGTGTATAAAAGGAGTTTTCAAAAAGTTCATGGAGAATACGTTATTTTTAATGCAATTTTTCTGTGACCTTTTTGAAGTATCCTAGTATTTTCACCCCTAAGGGCATGAAACTAATGTTTATGTCTTAAGTAGTTTTCACTGACATTGTTTACCCCTAAATTTGGATCTGTCCCTCAATCCCCTTTAAAGAATCCAGGCTGTCATCTGTCAATTATATGAATTATATTTTGTTGAAGGTTTGCAGCCAGAATATGTATGTGTTTTTGGCTCTGATAAAATGTCAGTTGTCTTTTATTTATTTATTTATTTTAATATTGATTGATTTGAGAGGCAGAGAGAAAGGAGAGAGGTCTTCCATCTGCAGATTCACTCCCCAAACGGCTGCAGCGGACAGGGCTGGGCCAGGCTGAAGCCAGGAGCCAGGAGCTCCATCCAGGTCTCCCACATGGGTGCCGAGCCCCAGGGACTTGGGCCATCTGCTGCTGCTTACCTGGGTGCATTAGCAGGGAGCTGGATTGGTAGTGGAGCAACCAGCACTGCAGGTGGTGGTGGCCTTTATGCCACAGTGCTGGCCCCTGTCTTGATGACTTTGAACCAAGTCACTTCTTAGGGACTTGGTAGCCTGGTGGACAAATTAAGAGCCACCAAAATGGCATCCAGATAAGGTGCTCATCCAGGCAAGGTGAGAGTTGAATAGTCTTCTGTTCATTAGCTTTCTCAATAGGGATGCTCAGGTGGAGGATTTGGCCGAATGTCTTTAATTGGCTTTAAATTTTAAAACAAAAAATTATTTTATTTGAAAGAAATTTTCCATCTGCTGGTGCACTCCCCTAATGTGTGCAGCAGAGAGAATTTTTCATCTACTGATTCACTTCCCATATACCTGTGACAGCTAGTTTGGCCAGGCTGAAGCTAGGAGCATGGACCTCAGTCTGTGTTTCCCACATAGGTGGCAGGGGCCCAAGTACTAGAGCCATTACCTGCCGCCTCCAGGGCAGGCAGTAGCAGGAACTTAGAATTGGAAGCAGGGCTGGGACTTGAACCCTGGCCACTTTAATATAGTGTGTTGGCATCTCAAGTGGTAGCTTAGCTGCTGTACCAAACACCTACCTCAGTTGGCCTTTAATTAAAAACTTTTTATTTAGATTTATTTATTTGAGAGGCAGAGTTACAGAGAGAGAAAGGTCTTCCATCTGCTGGTTCACTCCCCAAATGGCCTCAAAGGCGGAGCTGGGCCAGTCAGAAGCCAGGAGCTTATTTGGGTCTTCCACTTGGGTGCAGGGGCTCAAGCACTTGGGGCATCTTCTGCTGCTTTCCCAGGCCACTATCAGGGAGCTGGATCGGAAGTAGAGCAGCCAGGACTTGAACTGGTACCTATAAGGGATGCCGGCACTGCAGGCGGGAGGCCTAATCTACTATGCCACAGCACCGTCCCATAAAAACAATCTTTTTTCCTTTAAAGATTTTTATTTATTTGAAAATTACAGAGAGGCAGAGGCAAAGAGAGAAAGAAGTCTTCCATCTGCTGGTTCACTTTCCAAATCGCTGCAACAAACAGCTGGAGCTGGGTCCATCTGAAGCCAGGAGCTTATTTGGATCTCCCACGTGGGTGCAGGGGCCCAAGGACTTGGGCCATCTTCTACTGCTTTTCCAGGCCATCGGAAGTGGAGCAGTTGGGACTCGAACCAATACCATATGGGATGCTGGCACTTGCAAGGACTTGAGAATCCGAGTTACACAGGGGAGAGGCAGAGAGAGAGAGGTCTTCCATCCGATGGTTCACTCCCCAACTGGCTGCAATGGCCGGAACTGTGGCGATCCAGGAGCCAGGAGCCTCTTCTGGGTCTCCCACGCGGGTGCAAGGGCCCAAGCTTTGGGCCACCTTCCACTGCTTTCCCAGGCCATAGCAGAGAGCCGGATCGGAAGTGGAGCAGCCGGGACTCGAACTGGCACCCATATGGAATGCTGGCACTGCAGGTGGCGGCTTTACCTGCTAACCACAGCACCGGCCCCAGTACAAACCTCTTTACTTCAAAGCTTCATTCTGCATTTGTCAAAGTGGTGACCAAAAGATGTGAGCACAGGTGACCTCTGGCTTTCAGGCACCTACTTCATTGAGAGACTGGAAAATGCGAGGTGGTGTGAGTAAGGAATGTCTTCAGTACTGACCAGCATCCACGCTCTTCACCTGGCACTGACTGAAAGGTCATTTCCCTTCTTTCGATTCATTAGTCTGTTAACTTCGGTAACAAGTATTTGAGTGTCTACCATGTGCTAGGAGCAGTTTTAATACAGGATGTGGTATGGAGTAAGACAAACTTCCTGCCATTGTAGGACAGTTGTTTGCTAGGGCATTAGAAGGACACAAAATGGCTGAATTAATAGGATTTCAGTTGGTGGGAGTGTTGGGGAAAATAACAGGGTATTGGGAGAGTTCTCAGGTAGTGTTGGAGTGAAGGGTGCCTTTGCTTGGTGTGGCCACTAGCCACTGAAGAAAGAATATTCCAGTCAACGAACTTGGGACAAGGAGGCCAGTTGGTCTGTAGCATAGTTGGAGGGCAGGAGTGGTGCTGAACAGATGGGGAGACTCCAGCCAAGAATCCGATTAGGTAGGGTCTACGGTCCAGGGAGAGGAACTTAAATTCTCCACCTCCCTAATTTTAATAGGTTTTAAAAAGTAGGGACAGGATTTTGGCCGGCGCCGCAGCTCACTAGGCTAATCCTCCACCTAGCGGCACCGGCACACCGGGTTCTAGTCCGGGTCGGGGCGCCAGATTCTGTCCCGGTTGCCCTTCTTCCAGGCCAGCTCTCTGCTGTGGCCCGGGAGTGCAGTGGAGGATGGCCCAAGTGCTTGGGCCCTGCACCCCATGGGAGACCAGGAGAAGCACCTGGCTCCTGCCTTCGGATCAGCGCGGTGCGCCGGCCGCGGCGGTCATTGGAGGGTGAACCAACGGCAAAGGAAGACCTTTCTCTCTGTCTCCTCTCTCTCACTATCCACTCTGCCTGTCAAAAAAAAAAAAAAGGCAGGGACAGGATTTAATGTGGCTCGGTTTAATGAGCTTGCCGATGAGACATCTAGTGGGTCTTCAGAATGTAAATCAAGTAATTTGATTTGGGGGGGCATGAGGAAGTCAGTAATCTTGAAGTCTGTACCCAAGCATGAATTTTGATCTTGAAATTTATCTTCCCAGTCTCTTCCCTTGGGGCCAGGAGGGAGTTTTAGTTTCATGTAGTGAATGGACTTAATATGGTTTGGTGCTTTGGAGGTGTTTTTTAATCACAGGGCTCTTGGGACACAAAACATTTGGAAGATCAAACTGAAGGGAGATGAGAGGATTTCTATACCTTCCATGTTTCCTTGTGCCTGCTAAGTTATGACTACTTCCTAATTTTGCCCCCTGCAGATGACACATGCCGCTGACTCTAACATGGAATTGGTCTCTTCCAATCTTGTGGCTTTTAATCAGTCTCAGAAGTGAATTAGAATCTACAATGAAATGGACCACGATTAGTGACCAGCACATCTGTAATGTTAAATTTTTTTGTATTTTTAAGGAACTTTTTCTACTCTAGAATAAGTTCCAGGCCAGTTTTCTCATACTGGACTCCTGAAACATTTTGAGTTTGAATACTTTTTATTTATTTTGAGCAGCGGATAGAAATTTATCCACTGGTTCATTTTCCAAATACCCATAATGGCTGGGGCTGAGGCTGGGCCTACTCTGAAGCCAGGAACGGAGAACCTGGCCCAGGTCTCCTACATGGATGGCAGGGATCCAACTGCTTGTGCTGTCACGTCACCTCGAGTCTGCAGTAGCAGTAGCTGGAGCTGGGGATTGAACCCAGGCCTCTGACGTGGGCCGCAGTTCCCTGAACAGTTGCCCCTCATCTTTACCAGAATTCCGACTTCTCCTGAGCTGCCTCTCCCCCTCTGTTGGCTGCTGTGGGTGGTGGCACGTTGTATTGGTGTCGTCTCTACTTCCGGGGTCTCCGGCTCAGACAGGTCACTGCTCTTAGCCTGTTTCGTTCCTGTTTCGTGTTCGCATGCAGCGCTCCCCACCTGCTCCCCTAACTCCCTCCTCCACAGCCGCAGTCTTGGGGTTCTGTGACGTGCCAGAGGGCGAGAAGAGAAGGTGCCGGGGGAGTGGACGCTGAAGAAGCCCTGTTGATTGTGTTCTGTTGCAGCAAGTTGTGACCAGGCCTTTTCCCTCCAAGGTCGATTCTAGGGGGGTTACCGACAGCTCTGGCTGATGGCGCCCAATAAAACAAAACCAACAAAACCTTTGCGGCTGCAGTCTTTTCCTTAGGGGGGAGGGGGACGTGTGTCTTCCCACACCTGGGCCGGCCTACTCCCGGGCCCCCACACCTGAATTGAAATTGGGTCCACTGTTTTCAGGTTCGTTCTCCATCTTTTCGTGAAAGTCGTTTTAATTTGGGAGGGTTCCGGGGTCCCGGTTCGAATTACCAGCCAAAATGAAAGGTGGGTTTTCCTGGGGGGGGGGGTGTCTCTGCTCGTGTTCCTACTGGCGACTGTGCCTGCGTACATTGTTCAACAGTGTTCTGGCTGCGGGGGCGTAAAGGAGGGGATTTTAAGCCAAAGTGGGGCGTGGAAGTCTAACAAAGTTGGCGCCATGAAGCTACAGCCTGCCGCACCCGGGCCGTGGCTCGCTCCGCCTAATGGCGGGCCGGACCTCGCCGGCGAAGCCCACGTTTGTAGTTCCGCCCTCTCGGCGACATCTTACCCAATCAGTGACTTCGGCTTCGTGAGGTTGGTGCTCATTGGCTTTCGCGTAAGAGCCCCGAGGTTACTGACGCTCCCACCTCTTCCCGGCCTCTCAGGTAATTGGCGTCTCTGGTAGCCAATCAGGAAGAGGATCTTCGGGAACGCCTGCCCTTTACTTTATAGAACGGCCAATCCGGTGGTAGGCTCACCTCCCCCTCTACCCAGAGTCACTGCTGCGGCCGCCGCCATTTTAGCGTTTTGTCAGAAGCGTCCGCGCCGCGAGGAGGAGGCCTTGCTGATTTCCGTGCGGTGAGACACTCCGAGCCCTTCCGCTATCTATCTTTCGCTCTGTTTCACTGTTGTCTCGCTCCCTTGGGCATCGGCGGTGTCCTGGTGGGGTCGCGGCCTCCGCACCGTCGCCGAGAGCCGACCTCTGTCCTCGGCGTTGCGCGGTAAGCCCGAAGCGCCCTTCCCCCACCGCCGGCCCCGGGAGAATACCTGGCTTTCCCCTTCCCCCCGCCCTCTAAGCCGCTCGGCCCGGCCTCGTACCTCGAGATTGCTACCGGGCGGCCGCGCTTCCCTCAGGTTTAGCAGCTGGGACTCCATTCTGAGCAGTTTTCAGGCCCTGAGAGTTATTGTCGGGGGACTCCTAAACCCCCTTCTCTGTGCCCTGCAGGAGGCGAGAGAGGCGTTACCGCCCCAGCGCCTCGCCGTTTGGTCCGACTTGCTCTATAAGACGCTCTAGAGTAGCTCTTAGAAGGTCGACTCTTCCGGAAGTGGTGGTTTCGGGTACTACGAGAGGAAGAGCCAGTTTAATTTTACGGGGTCAGCAGCCCTCGTAGTTAGACTTCACCGTTTCTGATTGTTCTAAGGGTGGATAGAAAGCCCCATTTTCCCAGCTGTTCCTGCTTCCTTTCGCTTTCATTCCTAGTTGAGGGAGTGCAGCGCTTACTGAATCCTTTGTCATTACGGACCTCCCCAGTGACCTCTTCCTGATCTTAGAAGTTCTGTGGTGGGTGTTGAGTAGGCATTTTTCACTTCAGTTCCTGTGATTGTGGTGTGGAGGGATGATTTTGCGCATGTGTGAGAGGGACGTGTGCCGTGAAAGGAGAGCGCGGTATTTATTTACTTTAAATAATGTGAGTTGAAGGCCTTGTTAGAAATCTCGTTGTTTGTCTTCCAGGCTGTTGAGATGGTGAAGCTGTTCATCGGAAACCTGCCCCGGGAGGCCACCGAGCAGGAGATCCGCTCGCTGTTCGAGCAGTACGGGAAGGTGCTGGAATGCGACATCATCAAGAACTACGGCTTCGTGCACATCGAGGACAAGACGGCGGCCGAGGATGCCATCCGCAACCTGCACCACTACAAGCTCCACGGCGTGAACATCAACGTGGAAGCCAGCAAGAACAAGAGCAAAACCTCTACAAAGCTGCACGTGGGCAACATCAGCCCCACGTGCACCAACAAGGAGCTGCGGGCCAAGTTTGAGGAGTACGGGCCTGTCATCGAGTGTGACATCGTGAAGGATTATGCCTTCGTGCACATGGAGCGGGCGGAGGACGCGGTGGAGGCCATCAGGGGCCTTGATAACACAGAGTTCCAAGGTGAACACCCGTTTTGGAGAGGGAGCTGAACATAGGCTGTGAAGGGAGTGAAGGGAGAAGTTGGGGTAGAGATGCAGGCCCAGCTGTTGGCTGATCAAGAATTAAGTGTGGGTGGTGGACTTCTTAAAATGTAGGGTTTTGGGATTTAGAGGCTTTACCTTAGCAGATGAAGTCTCTTGGTGAAAAATCATTGGACTTAAATCTGAAGCCCATAAGGCACCTGAGCCTGCCAGTGCAGAATTCCTTTTCTCTGAAGACTTTTCCAGTTACCGTGTCCCTGTCGTCCCCCTGTCCCCCATCTCTCCCCCCACCGTGGAGCACATTGCAACGTGCTTCACTCTGATTTCCGCACCTCTGCACAGTATCAAACATTTGATTTGTTTGACACAGGAAGAACCTGGAAAGAGCAGGTAGAGCACCACTGTAGGAGCAGAAAACTGAGTCTCCCTCCCTTCTCAAAACTTCGCATCTCAGTAAGATAACTAGTCTTTAGGAGTTAACTGCTCTAGTTGCTTTTCTAGTATACTTGAACCAAGGGATTGCTTTTTGAGGATAAGCCACTGTGGAATTCAAAGGCTGGCTTCGAGTTTCTGGGGAGGAGGCGTTGGGATTGTAGTGGGCAGTAGTGCATGTCTTTTCCTTGGTGTGGACAGTGGGCTGACTGACATCCCTGAGTAGAGCACTTAGGTGGGTGTTACCTTGGAGCCTTCATTAGAGGAGTTGCTTTTGTGTCTGGAGGGCAGCATGGGTAATGATGTGGAAGATAAGTATTTTTTTTCTTGGTTTAAAATCTGTGGCAAGAGTAGCAGTTACTGGGTGCTAGCCATGTTGAGTTGCCAGTGGAGCCTATCAACTGTTCTCCTGTCCCCTTTTGGTCTCCATTGTGGAAAATAGCCTTTTCCCTTTGGTTGTGGTTAGCTTCCAACTTATAGTGTATTCCCGTATCTAATGGCTGTAATTCAAGCCCATGTTTTGACCCTGTTAGCATGAACAAAGTAGTGGCTGGGTCTTTTCCTGAGCAGTCCCATGATGCATCTTTGGTATTCCTCGCCCTTAAATTGGGTCCATCTTAGAGCTGGAGGACTGACGATCCTTCCTCCACGGAATGAGTGCCCTGTGCCACAGGCAGTACTATACCTTATTAAGGAATTAAGTACCACAGGTCTCTCAGGTCTAGTTTGCCTTCCTTTTTTAATTGGCAAGTTGAAGATTATTTTGTCAACAACTTAATTGGGAGCAGACACTGTTCTTATGGAGGGTTGAGGTGTGATATCTAGTTGTTGGACATTCTTCCACACTTCAACCTAGTGATAGAATAGATAATGTCTGCTTATAGTGATTATATGGGTAAGGTGAGGACAATGTGGTCTGATTAGGGAAAATTATTTTTCTTAACTCCAGCCATCAGAACGCTGGCTTAGTTTGATGCTAACCTGTGATTAGTCGTTTTTGTCCTATATTCCTTATAGGAAAATATTAAGCCATTATAATGTTAACATTTTTAATTACATTAAGGCTTTATTTATTTATTTGATCTTTGTCATGAGTGTGCATAGTTTCTTGGTTGCATTTGTTTTCTCTGCTTTTGTTAGGTGCCAAAATGCCCTGTTAAGCAAATACCAGAGACACAGGGTAGTACTTTAAGGCTCCCTTTTAATATCTTGCATCCTGAACCTACCTCATGTAATTTTTAAGCCAAGACTTTTTGGATATTTTGTCCTTCCCCTCCCCTTTCTTTGTTATATTTTCTAGCCTCCCAGAATCTGAATTTAATTTTGCAGGTATAGTTCTGTAATCACCCCATTCCTCTCTTGTTGGAAGTCCCATTTGTTGATTCCCCTTGGTTTTAACTGTTCTCTCTGACATCTGTATGCTTAGGTGCATCAAAGTTAATTGCCATAGTTTTTGCTGATAAGGATGCCTTCTAATTTTGCTTAGCAGTAAACTGGTAGGTATATCATGGTGGGGGGAAGGGATTCTTTGAAGAAATTTAAAGCTTCCCCCCCACACAAAGTTTCCGCTTTGCTTTTGTTGGGTTTTCAGAAGAAATGTTTTTCATTCCCAGAATACAAATTATGGTTTTCAAAGAAAAATAGTATTAGGTACATGTTCTTAGGATGTCCCACAGCAAAGGTATTTTAGTTTCACTAAACTGAGTAGCTTCGTCCACTAATTGCTTATTATGCTCCACTTTCTCGACTCTTTCTTCCATGATTTATAGTCTTTCTGAAAATTCAAGCATTTTGTGAAGAGCCTGCTGTCCTTTGACCCTACTAGAAGGTTATTAGAATTGCCTGTCAGCTTGTAAAGGATGTTTACTAAAAAGATTGCCAGAACAAGGAATTGTAAAGGACCCAGTTAAGAGGAAAGGACGTCCTTTAACTTGAGTTGTATCTCCACCTCCCCCGTTCATGAATATTTTTTCCTAAGATCTACCTTGAAACTTGCCTGCCATGTTTAGCCATGGATTCACTCCAGATCACACTTAAATGGTGGTAACTTTAGTCTTTATTCCATTCTCTTTGAGTTTTAGCAGAGTGGGAAACTGGCCTTTACCTGCTGCCTAATGGAGTCGTCCTAGTGAAGATCTGGAGGTAGCAGAAACGTGGTTTGTTTGACGTCAGACCACTGTGAGGTGTTTGCCCACGCTGACCTGGCAGTGGGAGAGGTGTTTGCTTTTGAGCAACAGTAGCTCCTTTACTAGCATTAAGCCAGTGTTACAGCTGAAGCATTTCTTCACATGCTTGATCTTTGCCTGACATCAGATCATTATACTGCATCCATACTCCTACTAGGCCTTTTAAGTTTTAAATCTTTTTGGCGGCGGTGAGTCCTGTTATAAGAGTTGTCTCGTTAAAGCCATTGCTATGACCAGTGTCTGGGGTAGGGGCTGGGGCTATGACTAAGAGTGATAGCAACCCTTCTTGCGTCTGTTTCTTCAAGGCAAACGAATGCACGTGCAGTTGTCCACCAGCCGGCTTAGGACTGCGCCCGGGATGGGAGACCAGAGCGGCTGCTATCGGTGCGGGAAAGAGGGGCACTGGTCCAAAGAGTGTCCGATAGATCGTTCGGGCCGCGTGGCAGACTTGACCGAGCAATATAATGAGCAATATGGAGCAGTGCGTACACCTTACACCATGAGCTATGGGGATTCGTTGTATTACAACAACGCGTACGGAGCGCTCGATGCCTACTACAAGCGCTGCCGTGCAGCCCGGTCCTATGAGGCAGTGGCGGCTGCAGCTGCCTCCGCGTATAATTACGCAGAGCAGACCCTGTCCCAGCTGCCACAAGTCCAGAACACAGCCATGGCCAGTCACCTCACCTCCACCTCTCTCGATCCCTACGATAGACACCTGTTGCCGACCTCGGGAGCTGCTGCTGCCACAGCTGCTGCTGCTGCAGCAGCCGCTGCTGCTGTTACTGCAGCTTCCACTTCATATTACGGGCGGGATCGGAGCCCCCTGCGTCGCGCTACAGCCCCAGTCCCCACTGTTGGAGAGGGCTACGGTTACGGGCATGAGAGTGAGTTGTCCCAAGCTTCAGCAGCCGCGCGGAATTCCCTGTACGACATGGCCCGGTATGAGCGGGAGCAGTATGCGGATCGGGCGCGGTACTCAGCCTTTTAAAGCTTGAGGTGAGAGCGGTGGGGTGTCTCCTGTTCTGGTTTTGCCATCCCTCCTGCAGCCTAAAGGGCTCCAATTAGGCTGCCCTGCTTGCTTGCTTTTGCAGGGTTAGGGTCAGGTTACTAGCATGGTTCAGAGGCTAGGGAGAAGCCCTAACTGCCTAACTTTGAAACATGTAAATATCCTTGGCCCTCTTGGCTATTTTTCCAAGGCTCCTGGTAGTAGGAGTCAGTGTGATTGTTTGTGTCTAGAAAAACAAAAGACTGGTGTGCTGGTCAATCTTGGGTCACACCTATGTGCTATAATTGAACCGAACCTGGGACTCAGACATTCAGACTCAGGTGTGCTGTTTCTCAGAGCCTTTGTTGAGTTTTCTAACTATGTGACATAACTGAGTTCTTCAAGGTTCCTGTTCTGCTTTTGTGCCATGTGATGAAAGGTCTGATATGACCTCTGATGACAAAGTCTGCAACTTTAGTTAACTGGTCATCACTGCTTAGGTCCCAGTTACTGTGAAAACTACCAAAATGGCATCATCTTAGTCTTGAAGCATAATTTCTGACATTCCTTAACAGTGTACCCATGAGGTTTTTTTATTATTATTATTTTAAGATTTATTTATTTATTTGAAAGACAGAGTGAGGGAGAGACAGAGATCTTCCCTATCAGCTGATTTCGCTCCCCAAATGGCTGCACTAGCTGTGGCTGGGCCAGGCCAAAATCTAGAGCCTGGACCTTCATTAAGTCTCCCATGTGTGTGTGTGACAGGGGCCAGGTACTTGGGCCCTCTTTAACTACCTTCCCAGGCACATTAGCAGGGAGCTGGATCAGAAGTGGAGCAGCTGGAACTCAAACCGCACTCGCAGGGTGTTGGTATCGCAGGCAGTGGCTTAACCTGAGCCACAACACTGACCCCATGCCTGTTAGAGTTTTGTCACAATTACTTGATGGTAAGTTGGAGAAGAGTAGAAAACATACCTTTACAAAGTTCAACAAAGAAGTCTAGCATAGACGCCAAAATCCAATTTCTCCCATCAGTTGAGATTCATTGATTAAATAGAGTGCCCACTCCACTGCGTATTTTTGAATCTGTCCCATAATAGCCGTCATTTGGTTTAGTTTTTTTAAAAAGCCATTTCCATGTTGCTTAATTTGACATTCTCCATTTCCTCAGGGTTTTACTCTTAAGTAATGTTAATCCAAGTTTGGGAGCTTTGCCTTAAGCAGAATCCTCCCTTTACCTTCCCCCAGTTGTGGGCATTTACTGCTCTTACACCACCAGCTCTGCCATGGGTCCTCTGGCTTTTTCCTCTCCCAGACATTTTGAGCCTTATGATTCGTTTGGCTCTTCCTGAATATATTCTCTTCCGAGGCCTGCCAGGTTTGGACTCCAGGTTTTTGAAATTATTATTTCACTCAAGGGTGATTCTTAATGCCCTAAGTTTTGAGTAGCTCCCGTTGTATTAAGACCTTACTATGATCCTTGAAGTGATACTCCGTCATCTTTCCAGTTAGGGCATAGGTAATGCCTAGGGTCGTTGGATAGGAGATGACTGACTGGGCTGGAAAGGCTTGATGTGAAGTTAACACATGCCCTCTGGCACCCTCTTTGAAAAGTTAGTTTCTTCCCTAGGCAGAGTTGGATGTCCTCAGGTCTTAAAACTTGATCAGTTGATGCTACATTTGTTTCTAGACCTTGGAAGGTTTTTAACTCAGACCTTGGCAATAACTCCCAGATTGACACATAGTGTTGACTTTTTCACCCCAAGCAGCTATTTGGAACCCTACCCTTTTTCCTTGTCCTCCAGTGACATTTGCAATGTGTAATTGCCTTCAGAGGAATGCTAATGTTAACATCAAGATCATGAAAGAACATCCACTATTTCAGAGAAGGACCTCAGTCTGGGGTTAACGTCCCAGTTACCCTCTGGCCTTCAAGCTCTTTTAACTTTTGGAGACTACTATTGTACTGGGGAAGGGTACAACTAGATTTAAAAGGAGTGTCAAGTTAACAGATACTGTTAAGATGTTCTTTGAAGTGTTAAGTGGGAAAGCCCTTTGAGCTTTGCTGTAAAGCCCCTGTGTTGTGCTCTCTTTCAGGTGGGATGTGTGTGGGCTGAACTTCCAGCTGCAGTTGTGCATGAGAATACACCCTTCGTGGTACCCCATCTCCGGGACGTTCTCGGCTCTGTGCGTTCAGTCCCTCAGGAACCGTGGACCTTAATTAATTAACCTTGCTAAGTTCAGACCTTCTCTTCCTCTCCTCTCCTCTCTGCTGCCCACTTTCCTGTTCTTCTGCCCTTCCAGTACTCTGTAGCTTCCCATTCATGTTCTGTTCTCCCAGCAGGCCTCATTGTGTGCAGAAACTGGTGGGGGCTGTGCTGGCTCCTCCCTTGCCTCCTGCTTCCGGTGGGTGTTGGATTTGGGAATGACCTTGGTGAGAGTGTCATTGCTCCTGGGTCTGTTTTTGGCCTAAAGGCTAGACCTATATAGAGTTGGATCACTTTTTTCTTCCTGGTGAAATAAATGGTTTTTCAACTTAGGGTTTGTGTGCTCTGAGAGAATTCTTGCTTGGGCCTGTTCCTGGGTTCTTTATTTTTGCACTGAAGAGAGAAGAAGGGGAGGGTATAAAATTTAGGATACTGAAGTAAAGATACTCAGCTTTGGTAATCATTACTGCAGGTTTTTTGTGTGTGTGTTATGCATAGCACTTGATGCCAAAGGAAAAAAGATTATATAGAAGAACCCAGACCAGGCAAGCAGCCTTATCCAAATGAATACTACTCCCACTGGCCTGTGTTTGTTACAGACAGACTCTACTTACTAGTGGTGTTGAGTCTTTTCCTTGCTAAAGAAACATTCATTACTTGCTCCTACAACTACCATTCCAAGCAGCCAGGTTATACAGTGAGTTTGATCAATTTCCAGGGGAAGAGGTCTGAGAGGAGGAAAGGTTGGGGAAGAAAAGGAGGTTCCATGTCATGGGAGAATTAATCTGTGGCTTCAAAATCATTTTGCTACTTCATAGGCCAATAATACCTTGCGATACCTTTCACCATCTTTGTGTAACTGACAGCATCCAAAGACTACGACCTGGATGGGCACACTAACACCTCTTTACTTGTACTTGGTAGCCTTTAGGTGATGGGGGTAGAGAAAGGACCCAGCAGTGAGCTTTAGATTAGTTTATTGAACAGTTGAGGATAGGGATTGATTGTAAGGAAGAGCCACTGCCTCCTAAGTTACATGTTTCTATCAAATACTGTTTGTCTTCTGTGTGTCTTGTTTCTTGCTCCAGATTCAACATGTATAGGGCTGTGTCTAGTTAGGGTATTTCTCAGAAGCAGTGCCTGTTATGGCAACCACTGTGTGTCCAGGAGAGGGTTGTGATGGAAGGTGAAGGAGGTCTTGGGCCCTTCTAGAGATTTCTGTACTAACTGCTTCTGCATGATTGATTCATTCTAATTCATAGATGGCTCAGATTGGAACACCTTTGTATTGATGTATAATTTATTAAATACTTTCTGTATGTGAGGCCCTGTGTTAGATGTTTTTTGTGTTATTTAATTCTTAGCAGACCTAGGCTTGGTTAGTTCTCTTCACCAATGAATGTTATTTCTCTTGTTCAGTTGTACTACTTTGATCCTTTTTCTTTAGAGGACAGACCCATCACTGGTCTGCACTTACATCAATTATAGCCCTAGGTCTGATGGTTGAGTTGGAAAGTTTCAAAACCTAGAAGTTAATAGAATTCGTGTCAACATATTTTACTGGGTGATAATTTTGGAAGGTGGTGTCTAGGTGCTGGGAACACATGCAAAGGTAGTTCAAAAAGGGAAAATGGAGTTAAAGGTATGGCTTGTTTTGGCACAAAAACAGTTGTGAAATTCATGCATAGTTTTTTCATAGATTTCCATGTGAAAAAAATTTACATAAAGTCTTTTTTTTTTTTTTTAAGATTTATTTATCTGGGCCGGCGCCGCGGCTCACTAGGCTAATCCTCTGCCTTGCGGTGCTGGCACACCGGGTTCTAGTCCCGGTCGGGGTGCCGGATTCTGTCCCGGTTTCCCCTCTTCCAGGGCAGCTCTCTGCTGTGGCCAGGGAGTGCAGTGGAGGATGGCCCAGGTGCTTGGGCCCTGCACCCCATGGGAGACCAGGAGAAGCACCTGGCTCCTGCCATGGGATCAGCACGGTGCGCCGGCCACGGCGGCCATTGGAGGGTGAACCAACGGCAAAAAAGGAAGACCTTTCTCTCTGTCTCTTTCTCTCACTGTCCACTCTGCCTGTCAAAAAATAATAATAATAAAAAAAAAAAAATTTATTTATCTGGAAGGCAGAGTGACAGGACCAGAACAGCCGGTACTGGGCCAAAGCCAGGAGCTCAGAGCTCCATCTAGGTCTCCCATGTGGCAGGGGCCCAAGCACTTGGGACATCCTTTACTGCTTTCCCAGGTGCATAGCAAGGAACTGGATCATAAGCAGAGCAACCTGGACATGAACCAGTGCTCTGATGGGGGTTCCTGTTCACAAGCAGGAGCCTAACCTGTTGCACCACAACACCGGCCCTGATACCTTAATTTTTGTGAAGATTTATTTATTTATTTGAAAGGCAGGGTGACAGAGAAAGACAGCTCTTCATTCACTGATTCACTCCTCAGATGGCTACAACAGCCAGCTCTCAACCAAGCTGAAGCTGGGAACCAGGAACTATCCTACTCCGACATGAGTGGCGAGGGCTCATGTACTTGGGCCAACTTCCAGTGCCTTCCCAGGTCTCTTGGCATGAAGCTGGATTGAAAGTCAGCATCTGGGACTCAAACCAGCACTCTGATATGGAAACTGGCATTTAGTTTCATTTTTCCCAAGAACGTTTTGGAGCACCCTGTGGAAGTTCTGGATTTTTATACTTAGGGGAGAGATGAAACACAAAAATGTCAAGTGGAGAATTCTGTTTAAATGGGGATGGTCACTGAAGGATTTTTCTGAAGTGATATAGATTAAATGTGAACATAATATATTACATTACAAAAAGCTGCTTAAAATTTTAGCTTGAATCTGTCAAAGTCATTTTTGCTTTGAGAGCCTGATCTCTTCGTAACAGATAACCTAAGAACAGTCTTCGCCACTGAGGATCTGGACCAGCTTAATGCTATATTTACTAGATGGTTAACTCTTTGAAGTGAAAAAATGCTTCATTAAGAACAATGGGAAAATAGTTCTAAAATTGTTTATGAGGTGATTTAAAAAGCTTGAACTTGGCAGTTTTCAACATTAGATGTTTTGAAGTAAAGTGGAAATACCGACAGTGCTTTCATTTGCTAGCTCATTCCCCCCAAATGCAAGGATTGGAACAGTCAGAACCAGGAGCGAAGAACTCGTGGTTCCAGGTCTCCCAAGTGAATGGGAGGTTACTTCACAGGGCCTGCATCAGCAGGAAGCTGGAATCAAGGGGCCAGAACCAGGAATTGAACCCAGATACTCCATTGTGAGATGTGAGCAGGTACCAACAGCTAAGCCAGATGCCCACTCACTCCCTAAAGTTAATGTTTTTAAGTTTCCAATCAAATGTGTTTTTGAGTTGAGGGTCATGCAGTGTGCTTTTGGAAATGGACCAAGTCATACTTCCATCACGTAGCTCAGGACGGGTGCAGTCGTTTCAAGACTAAACACTTAAAATACGCTGTTTGTTGTTAACATCCTGCTGTTCAGTCTTTGCAGTAAAGTGTGATTAGCAGCCACCTGAAAGTTGGCTCCGCTTCGCTAAAGGCAGTGACAGGATCTGTCTGCTGGTTCATACCCCAGATGGTCACAGCAGCTGCGGGATGGGCAGGCAGGAGGCAGGAGTAAAGTTAAACCCGACTCCTTCCTCCAGAGCAGCATCAGCACGAAAGTAGACTAGGGAGGGTGGTATGGTGAGAGAGACTTTTATGTGCTGGATATTAAGTACTGTTTCAGGTTGCTAAGTCAGCTCGGAGGTGATATATTTTTTTTAAGATTCACCTGTTTGAAAGGCAGAGAGAAAGTAGGGGTCTTCCATTCACTGGTTCACTCCCCAAATGACTGCAGTGGCCAGAGCTGGGCCAATCTAAAGCCAGGAATCAGGAGCTTTTTCCAAATCTCCCATGTGGACTTGGTCCATTTGCTTTTACCACACCATAGCTGAGAGCTGGATTGGAAGTGGAACAGTCAGGTCTCAAACTGGCACCCATGTGGGATGCTGGCACTGCAGCGCCAGCCTCAGTGGTGAAGTTCTTAACACTCGGTCCCACACTGAGGCAAAGGCATTCTCAGAATGGTGGAAATGAGAAGGCTAGGACTGGGGCTTTGGTTCCGGAAGAAGCCTCTGGCTCTGGATTGGCCCAGCTCCAGCTGTTGTGGCCGTCTGGGGAGTGAACCAGAGGATGGAAGTCAGTCAGTCTCTCTCTCTCTGCCTCTTTGTAACTCTGCCATTCAAATAAATAAATAAATCTTTAAAAATTCAGGACTACTTTTCCGCCCTGGCTTGGAGAGCAGTAGTCCAGGTTGAAGTAAAAGGATGTAGGGTTCTGGGAGGGGATGTCTCTGAAACAAAAAACTAACTGTATTGGGACATTTTGGGTTCATTTGGAGAGTTTAGAGCCAGTTGACTAATAAAGAGAAAATAATATTAGTTATTTAATAATCATGAACTTACAAACTAGGTGACTTAAGACACAGGATTTTATTTCTCACAGCTGGAAGCTGAAAAATGAGATGAAGACACCAGTAGATTTGATGTCTGACTTCTTGTCTTGCCTTCATACGGCAGAAAGGATAATGCGTCTCTGGAGTTTTCTTTTAAAAAGGCACAAATTGGGGCTGGCGCTGTGGTGCAGTAGGTTAATCCTACTGCTACCTTGGCATCCCATATGGACACGGGTTCTGGTCTCACTGCTCCTCTTCCAATCCAGCTCTCTGCTATGGCCTGGGAAAGCAGTAGAAGATGGCCCAAGCACTGAGCCCCTGCACCCACATGGGAGGCCCAGAAGAAGCTCCTGGCTTTGGGCCTGCTTAGCTCCGGCTGTTGTGGCCATTTTGGGAAGTGAACCAGTGGTTGGAAGACCTGTCTCCCTCACTGTAACTCTACCTCTCAAATAAGTAAATAAAAATCTTTTTAAAAAGGGTACAAATCCCGGCTGGCGCCATAGCTCAATAGGCTAATCCTCTGTCTGCGGCGCCAGCACACCGGGTTCTAATCCCAGTCGGGGCGCCGGATTCTGTCCCGGTTGCTCCTCTTCCAGTCCAGCTCTCTGCTGTGGCCCGGGAGTGCAGTGGAGAATGGCCCAAGTGCTTGGGCCCTGCACCTGCATGGGAGACCAGGAGAAGCACCTGGCTCCTGGCTTTGGATCAGCGTGGTGCGCAGGCCGCAGTGGTCACTGGGGAGTGAACCAATGGAAAAGGAAGACCTTTCTCTGTCTCTCACTGTCCACTCCGCTTGTCAAAAAAAAAAAAAAGAGGATACAAATCCCATATTTGAGGGCACTGCCTTGTGACATAATTACCTCCCAAAGGCCACATCTCCGCAGGATTAGGATTTCAGCATAGGAATTTTGGAGGACACAAGGACTTCACTGTGACATTTAGTCGTCACAGTAGCACTGAATATTTAGTAATTTTCAACTAATTGATGAAGTTAAGCTTAGTGGATAATTCATAGTAGTTAATATTTTAAAGTGGTAAATGTGGAATTGTGAAGTCCTATTCAGAAACAAAGATAAGAAACTGTCAAAAAGAAACAGTTGGCTTCCGGGGAGGGTGGGATGGCACCACTTTTCCTTATGGTACTATTTGCTTTATTAAACCATGTTCATGCAGTATTTTGATAGAAATAGTTTTGTCATGCTTACAGCTCTCTTCTGTCTTAGGCCAAATGATGATGGCTTTAACACAGTGAACATTCTACCCTCTTAACCAGATGTAAATCTTCTGGCAGGGTTAGAGACTTTTATTAACATGGCAAAATATATAGCACCTGAGATACAGAGTAGGATTGTAGTCTATGCCGAGGAGATGAGACCAAAGGATGACATGGTGCCTGGTAGTGAGGGGTCCTAAGGCCGAGCTAGCCTTTCATCACTGCTCTGGTTTTGGCTCAGTTGTCTAGACCAACAGAAGGAAGCCTAGTATTCTGTCCACTAAGGGTTGGTGCTTCTCACAAGGGCTGTACCAGCTGTTTTCCTTCAGTATTGTATCTGACATGCTTAATTATTTATAATCATGTATGCAGCGAGGTGGGTCTTCTCAATTTGACAGTGTAAGAAATACTGAAATTGAACTTAGTATAATAGAACTTTAATTCTGATTTGTTTCTTTCAGGCTATTGTAAGGGGAAGAAAATTGCTTTTTACCAACTGGCTTGAGCTGAATTAGGATGTCCTGATTTATTTATATAGACTTAAGAACAAACTTCAATAAAAGTTATTCCCATAAAGTTGTAGAAGCAACCTGGGAAATCTTTCTCCTACCTGCCACTCTCCTACCCCCATACAAGTTCCCTGCAGAAGTTTAGCATGGCCTATGTAAGATATGGAACCAGACTTTGAATACGTGGCCTCAATTAGAAGAAAGATTTACAGAATGGAATTAGTATAAGGTTATCAAATCTTAAGACATTTTGAGGTGTCTGGAATTTGAACATCCATCATAATTCAATAGGTAATACTTTATTTTTAGCAGCAGCTAAAAAAACTGGCAGGGTTTTTTCTTTCTTTCTTTTTTTTAAAGATTTATTGGAGAGATGCAGAGGTCTTCCATCCTCTAGGTCGTTCCCCCAAATGGCTGCAATAATCAGAGCTGGGCCGATCTGAAGCGAGGAGCTGCGTCCATGTCTCCCATGTAGGAGCAGGGGCCCAAGCACTTGGATCATCCTCCACTGCATTCCCAGGCACATTAGCAGGTAGCTGGATTGGAAATGGAGCAGCTGCAACTTGAACTGGCGCCCTCATGAGATGCTCGCACTGCAGATGGCAGCTTACCTGCCGTGCCACAATGCCTGTCCCAGTAGTGGCAATTTTAGGTCAGATGAAAAATGTTTATTTGAAATATATGCAGGCTTATCAATAAGCTGTATTTCTAGAGATATGATTGAATTTTATATTTAGCTACATGTCAGATTTTCCTCAGTAGTCATTCCAGTTTAATTCCGATCTGTTGGTTATAAAAATGTTCCCTTAAACTGTTACCAGTGCGTTTCTTCATTTCTCCCAGCTTGATAGGTTGGAGACATGCAAGTTCCTGTAACAAAGGTGTAAAACTGAGTTACAAACAACAGGAATTTATTTCTCACAGTGTTGGAGGCTGGATGTTCAAGACCAGGGTACCAGCGTGTTGTGAGGGTTCTCCCAGTTGCAGGCTGCCCACTCCTTGCTATGTCACATGCAGGAGGTGAGGGATCCTTTGGGGGGTTTCTCTTAAGGGCAGTGAGCAGTGATTTGTGTATTTGAAAGAAGGAGAGAGCTTCCATCCACTAGCACACTCCCCAAATGGCCATAATAACCAGGACTGGGCCAGGCCAAAGCCAGTGTTTTCCAGGTCTCCCACATGCATGCAGGGGTCCAAGAGCTTCAGCTAGCCTCTGCTGCTTTGCCAGGCCATTTGTAGTTAGATCGGAAGTGGAGCATATGAGACTTGACATCCTTGTGGGATGCTGGTGCTGCAGGCTGTAACTTTAACCTGACCCCATAGTGTCTGTCTCCTCACATAACTCCAGTCCCCTAGCTTGCATCTGCTGGTTCAGTCCCCAATCCCTACAGCAATGAAGTTAAGCCAGGCCAAAGCCAGGAGGTAGGAACTCGGTCTAGTTTAGGTCTCCTGTGTGGGCACCAGGTACTCAAGGACTTCAGAGCTGTCACCTGCTGCCTCACAGGGGGTGTGAGCAGGAAGCTGGATCTGGAGCCAGAGCTGGAACTCAGAGGCACTGCCATGTGAGACATGGGGCGTCAGCTCAGCTGCCTGCCCGCCCCTGCCTGATGTCCGCCTAATTGTGTGAACATTGTATGTGAAAGATAGCTCTTGGTGATAATGCTACGTGTGGTTTTCACGGTTTTTTACTTGTTTTGCCATGTAGAAATTGAATACATCTTATTTGAGTTTCCAGCCTTTTCATATAACATCAGGAGTTTGATATTTGGGCTCTGCAGTTGGACAGAAGAAAATTCTTGCCTTTTTTCTGGTTCTTCTCAGTTTTACATTTGTCAACTACTGTAAAACTTAAGTGGATGGTGGATGAAACTATATTATTAGACATTCTTTTCTGAATATAAGAAGTTTCAGCACTTTTTGAAAAAAGATTTATTCACTTGAAAGGCCAAATTACAGAGAGGAAGAGAGATCAGTCTCCATCCACTGGTTCATTCCCTAAATGCCCACAACAACCAGGAGTGGGCCAGACCAAAGCCAGGAGCCAGGAATTCCATCCCAGTTTCCCACACTGGGGAGAAGCCCAGACATTTGGGCCAACTTCTGTTTTCCCAGGCACATGGGCATGGAGCTGGATCAGAAGTAGAACAGCTCAGGGCCGGCACTGTGGTGTAGCAGGTAAAGCCACCATGGCTTGCAGTGCTGGCATCTCATGTGGGTGCTGGTTTGTCTAGCACTTCAGTCCAGCTCTGCTATGACCTAGGAAAGCAGTGGAAGTTGGCCAAGTGCTTGGTCCCCTGCACCTGTGTGGGAGACCTGGAAGAAACTCCTGGCTTTGGATCAGCTCAGCTTTGCTGCGGCCATTTGGGGAGTGAACCAGCAGATGAAAGGCCTCTCTCTCCCTCTTCCTGTAATTCTGCCTCTCAAATGAATAAGTAAATCTTAAAAAATAAAAGCAGGGACTTAATTTTAACTGTTGCGGTGGTTGGGAGGTCCAAGATTGAGGATCCGTCATCTGGTGAAGGCCTTCTTGCTATATCATCCCATGCAGGAGATGGATTGGCAGAAAGAGCACATAGAGGAGAAGAGAGGAGAAAACCAAAGCCTAGCCTGTTACGAGGAACCCGTTCCTGGAATATTGACAATCCATTTATGAGGCCAGAGTTCTAGTGACCCGATAACCTCTTAAAAGGTCCAGCTGTTAGCACTGCTGCTTTGTCGGTTTGAACTTCAGGGAACACAATCAAACCATAGCAGGGTCCAATTTCGATACATTCTCATGCTGCAACAAGAACAGCTTTATTTTCCAGGTTTCATTAAAACATTAGACTTAACATAGCTTGTGTATATAGTTTGACATTCCTGTTGGTCCAGATTTTCATCAGATAATAATTTATGTAGCTCATGTGACTTCAAGCTTAGAGTGATGTTAAGACCATATTTGTGGGTGGGGCCGGTGCCATTGCTCACTTGGTTAATCCTCTGCCTGCGGCGCTGGCATCCCATATGGGCACGAGATTCTAGTCCCTGTTGCTCCTCTTCCAGTCCAGCTCTCTGCTGTGGCCCCAGAGGGCAGTGGAGGATGGCCCAAGTGCTTGGGCCCCTGCACTCGCATGGGAGACCAGGGGGAAGCATCTGGCTGTGGCGGCCATTTGGGGAATGAACCAATGGAAGGAAGATCTTTCTGTCTCTGTCTCTCTTACTGTCTATAACTACCTGTCAAAAAAAAAAAAAAAAAAAATATTCGGGGGCCAGCACTGTGGCTTAGTAGGCTAGGCCTTTGCCTACAGCAGCGGCATTACATGTGGGTGCCTGTTCCTGTCCTGGCTGCTCCACTTCCTTTCTAGCTCCCTGCTGATGGCTTGGGAAAACAGTGGAAAATGGCTTGAGTGCTTGGGCCCCTGTACCCTTGTGGGAGACCCCGAAGAAGCTTGGCTTCAGATTGACCCAGTTGGAGGCCATTTGGGGAGTGTACCAGCAGATAGAAGACTTTTCTCTCTCTGTCCCCCCCTCCTTAACTCTACCTTTCAAATAAATTAGTCTTAAAAAGACCACACTGGGGCCGGTGCCGCGGCTCACTAGGCTAATCCTCTGCCTTGCGGCGCTGGCACACCGGGTTCTAGTCCGGGTCGGGAAACCGGATTCTGTCCCGGTTGCCCCTCTTCCAGGGCAGCTCTCTGCTGTGGCCAGGGAGTGCAGTGGAGGATGGCCCAAGTACTTGGGCCCTGCACCCCATGGGAGACCAGGAGAAGCACCTGGCTCCTGCCATCGGATCAGCGCCATGCGCCGGCCGCAGCGGCCATTGGAGGGTGAACCAACAGCAAAGGAAGACCTTTCTCTCTGTCTCTCTCTCTCACTGTCCACTCTGCCTGTCAAAAACAAACAAAAATTGGTCTCAGATAATGAGGTATGAACAGTACCTGGGTGTCATAAAAAATCTGATGGTCACAAAACAGTTTGTTTTTCAGATGTATATCTGAAGGGCAGAGTTGGATGTTCCATCCTCTGGTTGACTTCCTAAATGGCCACAACAGCTGGGACTGGGCCAGCCTGAAGCCAGGAGCTCCGTCTGGGTCTTCCACAGGGGTGGCAGGGCCTCAGGCACCTGGGCTGTCCTGCCTTCCCAGGTGCTTTACCAGGAGGCTGGAGCCAGCTTTAATAGGGTGTGATGCTGGCATCACAAGCAGCTGTGTAACCCGCTGTGCTACACTACCAGCCCCACAAAACAATTTCTTGAAACAAATTTCCTTGTGGTTTTATTGCTGGATGTCTCTCAAGATAGATGGTGGGCTTCAGAGCAAGGGTGGAAGCATTTAACCCTTTCCTGGAGGTGGGGATGAGTAAATCATAGCAGTGGTGCAGCATTCGTAAGTTCTAGTTGATGTGGGAGGGTTTCCAGTTTGGTTGTCTGTTTTGGAGACAACCGTTTTCAAAATACCAGCCTCAGTTTGTTGAGCTTCTGAGGTGCTTTGCTTGTTCATAGTCTTGTCTTTCCTGATTGCTTGCTTTAACATTCCAGCTCTGGCAGTTATGTTGACCCAACTGGAACCTCCACTCTACTGACCCTGCCAGCTCTTCACTGTCCTGGTCCTCTTAGGATCTTCTTTCCATTATTCAACCTGAAATCCACGGCCAGTCACTGTTACTCCTTTGCTCATACTATCAGTTTTCTTGCAACCTGCCTCAGCTCCTAGCTTCACATTCACTTGGTAAAAACATAATCCAGTTAAAACCCAATTCTCCATGTATTCATTTCTGTCCCATGAAGCTGAACAGAAGAGAATTGTGAATTTTAGCAGTCTTAGCACATCTACCACCTTGCAGCATCTGGACACACATCATGTTCCCTCTTGTTAACTGTCCTCACTAAGGTTGCTGTACTTTCACATTTAGATCCATCCTCTTGATCCTGTAGTTCTTTCCATCTTCTGTCCCCCCATTTTTCCTCTTTTCTGGGTCAATCCTATTAGATATTACTTTTTATTCTCATTTAAAGAAAAATCTCGATCAGTGCTGTGGCGTAGTGGATTAAGCTGCCACTTGAGGAGCCAGCATCCCATATGGGTGCTGGTTCAAGTCCCACCTGCTCCACTTCAATCCAGCTCCCTGCTGATGCTCCTAGGAAAGCAGCAGAAGGTGGATCCCAAGTGTTTGGGCCCCTGCACCCCTGTGGGAGACCTGAAAGAAGAGCCTGGCTCCTGGCTTCGGCCTGGCCCAGTCCCTGACCTGTAGGTGGCCATCTGGGGAGTGAACCAGTGCCCATATGGAATCTTGGTTCTCTATGTCCCTTGCTGGTTACCATTTCATTTCTTTACGGCTTTTTTTTTTTTTTTTAAAGATTTATTTATTTATTTGAAAGGCAGACTGTCAGAGAGTGAAAGTAGACAGAGCAATATATTTTCCATCTGTTGGTTCACTCCTCAAACAACTGCAACAGCCAGGTGTAGGCCAGGATGAATCCAGGATCTTTACGGCTTTTCATTCCTGTAGTTTATGACTCCTAGTTTCACCCTTTTTCCTCTTAAACCCTTATTAACCAGCTTGTTGCCCTACCATTCCTGTTTTCAATAGTCTTTAGAAAATGTATTCTTTGGCCGGCGCCGCGGCTCACTAGGCTAATCCTCCGCCTAGCGGCGCCGGCACACCGGGTTCTAGTCCCGGTAGGGGCGCCGGATTCTGTCCCGGTTGCCCCTCTTCCAGGCCAGCCCTCTGCTGTGGCCAGGGAGTGCAGTGGAGGATGGCCCAGGTGCTTGGGCCCTGCACCCCATGGGAGACCAGGAAAAGCACCTGGCTCCTGGCTCCTGCCATCGGATCAGCGCGGTGCGCCAGCCGCAGCGCACCAGCCGCGGCGGCCATTGGAGGGTGAACCAACGGCAAAGGAAGACCTTTCTCTCTGTCTCTTTCTCTCACTGTCCACTCTGCCTGTCAAAAAATAAAAAAAATAAAAATAAAAAAAAAATAGAAAATGTGTTCTTCATTTGAAAGGGAAATAGAAGCAAACAGAGAGGGCGAGACCGGTCTCTTCCATCTGCCTAATTCCCAGGACAGCCAGGGCTGGGCCATGCCAAAGCAAGGAGCCTGGAAATCAGCCCCAGTCTGGTGTGGTGGCAAGGACCCAAGTACCTGGGCAATCGCCTGCCGTTTCTCAGGACGTGCATTAGCAAGAAGCTACAATTAGAATCCAGGCTGGGACTTGAACCCAGCCACTCTGATAGGGGATGCAGGTACCCCTGATGGAATCTTGTTTTTGTTTTTTGTTTATTTTTAAGATTTTTAAAATTTATTTGAAAGAGATAGAAGAGGAGAGAGCAAGAGATTTTCCATCTATTGGTTCACTCCCCAAATGGCCACAATGGCTGAGGCTGGGCCAGGCCAAATCCAGGAGCTTCTTCAGGTCTCCCATGTTGAGTGCAGGGGCCCAAGCACTTGGCCCATCCTCTACTGCCTTCCAGGCACATGAGCAGAGAGCTGGATTGGCGGTGGAACAGCCAGGACACAACCAGTGCCCATTTGGGATGTCAGCACTGCAGGTGGAGGCTTAGCCGCCTATACCACAGGGCAGTGCCTCCCCCCAATGGAATCTAACACACTGTATCAAATGCTCACTGCTTTTAATTATTTCATATTCCTATACCATATCACTTTTCAAAAATGTTACTTATGTGAAAGGCCTAAAGGCCCGTCTCATCCATCCCCAAATAGCCCAGCAGCTTGGTCTGGGCTAGGCCGGAGCCAGGAGCCGGAGCTCGGTCTGGGTCTCCCATGTGGTGGAATGGTCCCACCTACTTGATGCTGTACTTGCTGCCTCCCAAGGTGTGTGTGAGCAGGAAACTTTTTTTTTTTTTTTGGATAGGCAGAGTTAGACAGTAATAGAGACAGAGAAAGGTCTTCCTTCCGTTGGTTCACTCCCCAAATGGCCACTATGGCCAGCGCGCTGCGCCGATCTGAAGGCAGGAGCCAGGAGCCAGGTGCTTCTCCTGGTCTCCCATGGGGTGCAGGGCCCAAGCACTTGGGCCATCCTCCACTGCCTTCCCGGGCCACAGCAGAGAGGTGGACTGGAAGAGGGGCAGCCAGGACTAGAACCCAGTACCCCAACCGGGACTAGAACCCGGGGTGCCGGTGCCACAGGCAGAGGATCAGCCAAGTGAGCCACGGCGCCGGCCAGGAAACTTGATTTGAGCAGGACTGGGCCTCAGACCTGGGCATGGCCATACAGGATCCAGCCGTCCCAAGCAACAGCTTAGCTGCTGTGCAAAGTGCTCAGTTTCCTTTTCGACTCAGGAAGTGGAGGTGTACCTTTTGCTCCCGCCATATGTCCAAAATGCTTGTGTGGTGGCTTCTGTCCCGTGCTATCCTCAGGACCCAAACCAATGGGAGTTCCACCATCTGAAACTTCAATGGTAACTGTGTTCAGAGTAAACGGTAAGGAGGCTTGAGAAAGCCTGAACAGTGTATGTGTGTGCAGATTATGTGATAAATAGGGGACCAGGCCTCTGAGAAAGTTGAAATCTGAGAAAAGACTTGAATGAGGTGAGAGTTAGCCAAACAGCTAACTGGGGAGAGTATCCAAGAAGAACAGCTGAAACAAAGACCCTACCGGGGAACTGCACGTGTCCTTTTCCAACAGTGGCATGAGTGAGTGATGGGGAGACGGCAGTCAGAGTCACGCAGTTGAGGGACTAGCTCATTAAGCACTATGGCCTTCACCCAGTAAAATCCTCCTGCAGGCTTTTTAAACAGAACTACTATTTTTTTTTTTTAAATCAGTTTTTCTGAGGCATTCGTTAATACAATAAAATACACCAGTTTTGGATTCAGTTTGGTATTTCTCACGGGATTGTATAACCGTCACTACAACCAAAATCTGGAGCATTCGTGTTAAAGCCCTTGTGCTTTTCTGCAATTAATCCCCTCCCCCAGTCAGTTCTTAGTCTTCATTTTATTTTTTTTAATTTTTAATTTTTTAATTTTTTGACAGGCAGAGTTAGACAGTGAGAGAGAGAGAGAGAGAGAAAGAGAAAGGTCTTCCTTCCGTTGTTTCACCCCCCAAATGGCCGCTATGGCCGGCGCTGCGCCGATCTGAAGCCAGGAGCCAGGTGCTTCTCCTGGTCTCCCATGGGGTGCAGGGCCCAAGCACTTGGGCCATCCTCCACTGCCCTCCCGGGCCACAGCAGAGAGCTGGACTGGAAGAGGGGCAACCGGGAAAGAATCCGGCACCCCGACCGGGACTAGAACCCAGTGTGCTGGCGCCGCAAGGTGGAGGATTAGCCTAGTGAGCTGCGTCACCGGCCCCATTTTATTTTAATTAAAATTTTTATGTATTTATTGGAGAGCAAGCTTCCATCTGCTAGTTCACTCCCCATATGGCTACAACAGCCAGGGCTGGGGCAGGCCAAATCCAGGAGCCTGGAACTCCATCTGGTCTCCTGGGTGACAGGGACCCAAATGCTTAGGCTGACGTTTTCCTAGGCACATTAGTAGGGAGCTGGATCAGAAGTGGAAACACTGGGACTTGAACTTGTGTTCATATGGTATTGTTGGTATCACAGGCGGTGGCTTAACCTGCTGCAACACAATACCAGCCCCAATTAGTCTTTATTTATTTATTTTGACAGAAAGGTCTTCTTTCCATTGGTTCACCCCCCAAATGGCCGCTATGGCCAGAGCTACGCCTATCCAAAACCGGGAGCCAGGTGCTGCTTCCTGGTCTCCCACGCGGGTGCAGGCGTCCAAGCACTTGGGCCATCCTTCACTGCCTTTCTGGGCCACAGCAGAGAGCTGGACTGGAAGAAGAGCAACAGGGACTAGAACCCGGCGCCCAGATGGGATGCCAGCACCGCAGGCAAAGGATTAACCAAGTGAGCCATGGCACCAGCTCCCCGTTAGTCTTCATTTCAGTTAGCCTGCTTATTAAATCTTGGATATTAGTATTCTGGCATAGTTGATTACTCTTTGTTTCTTGAAACACTTGATTACTTTGGCTTTTGTGTTTTTAAAGATTTATGTATTTATTTGAGAGGGAGAGACAGACAGGTCTTCCATCTGTTGGTTCACTCCTCAAATGGCCACAGTGGCCAGAGCTGGGCCAATCTGGAGCCAGGAGCTTCTTCCAGGTCTCTCATGTGGCTGCAGGGGCCCAAGCACTTGGGTCATCTTCCATTGCTTTCCCAGGCCACCAGCAGGGAGCTGGATCAGAAGTGGAGCAGCTGGGACTCAAACCAGCACCCATATAGGAAGCTGGCGCCACAGGCAAAGGCTTATCCTATGGTCCTGTGCGGGCCCCTGGCTTTTATGTATATATATATTTTTTAATATTTTAAATTTATTTGAAAGATAGAGTTTCATAGGAGAGACAGATCTGATGGTTCACTCCTCACATGGCTGAAATGGCTAGGACTGGGCCAGGATGAAGCCAGAACCAGGAGCTTCTTCGATGTCTCCCACTTGGGAGCAGAGGGGCCCAAACACTTGGGCCATCTGCTGCTACTTTTTCCAGGGCATTAGCAGGGAGCTGGACTGGAAGTGGTGTATCTGGGACTCAACTGGCATCCATATGGCCTGCCGGCTTTGCAGGCGGTGGCTTACCCAATAATGCCACAGCACCAGCGCCTATCAGGAAATTTTTGGCTCCTCCTCACTGCCCCCACTGTTAGCACCCCAATTGGAGTCATCATTTCACACCTGGGTTTCTGAAGTTTTTTCCTAACTGATCTTCCTGCTTCTACCTTGCCCACCATCTGTTCACAATACAGTAGTCCCAGTGATCCTTTTGAAACAAAGTTAGATGTCACAGCTTAAAACCCTTCAACAGTGGCTTTTCACTTCAGATTAAAAATCAAATATCCACCCAAAGGCCTGCAAGGCCCCACCAGTCTGCCCTTCCTCCTTAGCTCCATGACTTTACCTGCTTCATGGACTTCAGCCACACTGTGTGCTGGACTTCTGACTGGCTATTTGCATACATTGGCCTCTTCTGCTGTTTACACCAGTCAGTGCCTTACATGTCCTTGGTAAAAGGCCTCCCTTGCACCCTCAAATTTAGGTTTTCATGGTTGAAAGATGAACCAATTTAGCAGGGCAGTAATAATGAGACATTGATAGGGCTGTGTCCTTTTTCTCCTCATTTTCCATTTAGGCGATAGATATAGAACCATCTGGGTTCTCAGAATTTCTAAGGGTTTGTAGTTCCAGCCTCGCCTGGGACTGTAGGGGCCATGGAAGCTTGATAGTTGAGTCTGCTGCAGGCTTCCTCCAGCTTGGATTGACCCCCAGGCCAGCCCAGTAAATGCTGCTGGTCATTAGAAGGAATGATTCAGAAGAAAAGGGGAAAAAAATTGCCGGTATGAAACGTGAAGGCGGGGAGGACCCCTTGGTGTTGTGTTGTAGATACTGATTGGATTTTTCATGTGCTAGAAGGGAGAGTGCTGCAGTTGTTACAGGAAGTCCCCTCCCCTCTCCATTTCTCTAGGACTCTGCTGTCTCTGAAAAGTGGAACCAGAGATGTATTTGTTCATTTGAATTCCCCGTGCACATTAGCTAAGACTGGAGTTCCCAGTGCTCCCCTGGCCCTGTGAGTCAGTGGTCTCAGCTACCTAGTGAGGTCTCTTGTCTACTCCCAGCCCCCACTGGGAGATTTGGTAATGTCTGAAGTAATCTTCAGTTGTCACAACTGGAGATTGTTTTGACACTGATAGGTAGAGCCGGTGATGTTGCTAAGCATCGTGTGATGCACAAGACAGCACTTAGACAAAAAATCCCACCCCCAAATATCAGTGGTGACAGAGTTGACGCCCTGGGGCTGGTGTTGTGGCATAGCAGCTAAAGTGACTGCCTATGATGCCAGCATCCCTTATGAGCACCAGTTCGAGTCCCGGCTGTTCCATTTATGGTCCAGCTCTCTGCTAATGTGCCTGGGAAAGCAGTGGAAGATGGCCTGAGTGCTTGGACCCCTGCACCCATGTGGGAGACCCAGAAAAAGCTCTGGCTTCTGCCTGGCCACTGTGGCCATTTGGTGAGTGAACCAGCAGATAGAAGATCTCTGTCTCTCCCTCTCTGTAACTCTGCCTTTCAAATAAATAAAATTAAAAAAAAAAAAAAAGTTGAAACCTTGTCATCCTTTTTTTAAAATTTATTTATTTGAAAAGCAGAGTGGTAGGCCGGTGCCGCGGCTCACTAGGCTAATCCTCCGCCTTGCAGCGCCGGCACACTGGGTTCTAGTCCCGGTCGGGGCGCCGGATTCTGTCCCGGTTGCCCCTCTTCCAGGCCAGCTCTCTGCTGTGGCCCGGGAGTGCAGTGGAGGATGGCCCAGGTGCCTGGGCCCTGCACCCCATAGGAGACCAGGGTAAGTACCTGGCTCCTGCCATCGGATCAGTGCGGTGCGCTGGCCGCGGCGGCCATTGGAGGGTGAACCAATGGCAAAGGAAGACCTTTCTCTCTGTCTCTCTCTCTCACTGTCCACTCTGCCTGTCAAAAAAAAAAAAAAAAAAAAGGCAGAGTGGCAAGGAAAGTGAGAAAAAGATCTCCTATCTGCCAATTCACTCCCCAAGTGGCTGCAAAAGCCTAAGCTGGGCCAGGGCAAGATCAGACCCAGGAACTCCATCCCAGTTTCCTGTGTAGGTAGCAGGGACTCAAGTCCTTGAGCTGTTAGTCACTGTTTCCCAGGGACATTAGCAGGAAGCAGGATCAGAAGCAGAGCAGCTGGGACTCAAACTAGCAGTGTGATACGGGCTGGGATGTGGGTGTTCCAAGTGGCAGCTTTTAACGCAGTGAACCCACATGCTCACCCCTCTATCTGAAAGGATCATTCCCTTACCATTGTGGACTCACCGCTCATCCTTCTGATCTTAGCTTCAGGATCAAGCATCAGAATACCCTCTGGAACCACTTGTAACACAAGATGGCCCTTCCTGTGCCCTCACAGTACACATGGTTTTGTGGTATTTGTCCCAGTTTCTTTGCATATTCATTTATTGAATCTTCCTTAAACAGTTGTAAGGACAGGAAATAACTTGCTTTACTTGCCAGTGTATATACACCAGTGTCTGGAAACAATGCCCAAAACACACAATTGAGCATTTAAGTTTGTATACATAAGCTGGTATTGAATGATGCATTCCCCTTGAGATGAGGGATTTTCAGAAAGTTAAAAAGAAATGTGTATTTTGAAAAAACTATGCATATATTTCAATTTTACTTTGCACCAAAATAGACTACCTTTAGTCTTCCATGAACTTTCTCAAGTATCCTCATTTTGTTTTTCTAAGGTTTATTTTCAAGGCAGAGTTACAGGTAAAGAGATATCTTCTGTCCCTTGTTTGACTCACTAAATGGTCGCATGGCCAGGGCTGAACCAGCCTGAAGCCAGGAGCTTCCTCCAGATCTCCCACTTGGGTGGCAGTGGGCCAGGGACTTAGGCCATCAGCAGGAAACTGGATCAGAAGTGGAGCAGGCTGGCGCCGCGGCTCACTAGGCTAATCCTCCGCCTAGCGGCGCCGGCACACCGGGTTCTAGTCCCGGTAGGGGCGCCGGATTCTGTCCCGGTTGCCCCTCTTCCAGGCCAGCCCTCTGCTGTGGCCAGGGAGTGCAGTGGAGGATGGCCCAGGTGCTTGGGCCCTGCACCCCATGGGAGACCAGGAAAAGCACCTGGCTCCTGGCTCCTGCCATCGGATCAGCGCGGTGCGCCGGCCGCAGCGCGCCGGCCGCGGTGGCCATTGGAGGGTGAACCAACGGCAAAAGGAAGACCTTTCTCTCTGTCTCTTTCTCTCACTGTCCACTCTGCCTGTCAAAAAAAAAAAAAGAAGTGGAGCAGCTGGACTCCAACCAGCGCCCACATGGGTCACCCACTGTGCCACAGCGCTAGCCCCTGCACCCTCATTTTTTAACTGCCTTCTCTCCCTCATCTCCTGGGCATGCCAGACAAAGGCTAGACCAGAGGTTTTGGGATGGCCACTGTTAGGGATGGGGACAATCCCTAGAGCCCGGGGAAGGAGGGGAATGCTGACAGTTCTGCTCCGTGTCAGCTTCGCAGTCCATCCCGGTCTCCTGCAACGCTGGCCCTCTTGGTCATTTGCCACTAATGGCTAGTTTGCTTGCATTGAAGATAGCCAGCATCTGTGCAGTGATTTCTGTTTATTCCATGATTCTCCTTCTAGAAGAGTGAAGTACATGCCCAGGCCACAGGAAGGGCTTGGATTTGAGATCTTGCATTTCCTCCAGGGCCTTGATTTTCAGACTGATCCCAGCTGAGCCAGCTCAACCACTTGTGGCTCCATGACCAGGTGCGCACATGGCTGTGTGCCCTGCACCTCTGGGACTGCTGGGTTCTCATACAGCAGCTACCCACCAAGAACTCTCCAGGTCATGCCTGTCAGGAGCAGGTAGAAGGTCACTGCTACCTGTCAAAGGACGTGAGCTGCTTGCTGGGCAGCCTGCTGGGATCCATCTCCCCACCCTGTTCAGTTCAGTGCCACTGGAGGTCCTATACCCACTTGTCTGTACAGAGTGACAAAATATGGCCAGCCCCCTAGTGTGGAGGGGGTAGTGGTAGCCATAGTGCTGAGGAGGCTCTTTCCCTAGCCACTCAAGTTCTTAATTCTCAACGCCACTGTCCTGCCTCCGGTACACAGGAACAGCGGGCCAGTCCGGGCATCACGGCTGGCTGCCTGGTTCACCCTGCTTGAAAACATTCTCCATCCGCCGTTTGGACAGGACTCCTATAACTGTGGTTCCTCAGCTACCTGCTTCTCTCCATTTCAGCAGTTTAACCACAGCTTCCTGCCGTGACGAAAAGCGCGGGGGACAGACAGGCTTTGGGAGCAGTCATTCAGTCTTTCTAAGCCTTACTTCCCAGAGGTACTGTGCCCACCAGTTACGCTACCTCACTGGGCTGCTGTGGGCTGAGTTGATGGACGTGTGGCTTGGCCCTGCAGAACGGAGGGACGATTCATTTACTTGGCTCCTCCCCCGTGGCTTCCTGGAGCGGATGCTGTCGTCCTGGGTCTCAGTTCTCACAGTAGCGCACAGCCCTGGTTTGCTCAGGACCCCGAGACCCTTCCTGCGGCTGTCCCCAGGAGAGCATGCTTGTTTCCCTCCTTTCCTCCTTCCCGATTTGCGAGGCAGGGACCGTCCTGAGGAGCCAGGTTTTTGAGCCAGACCTTGACAAGCCATGAAGCCAGACTCAGACAAACTGCTCCCCTTCTTCTAGCAGGCAGCCAACCTGTCTATTCTTTGGACGAGCTCCTCGCCGTGGACTAAATCCCGAGGGGTCTGATGTCTTTCCGTGCCTTCCTCTGACTTCACTGTGTTGGTGCAAATCAGAAGGGAGTAGATTGGAGGCTGCTGCAGATAGACCTAAGAGATCAAGGGGCTGGCACTGTGGCATAGCGAGCAAACCGGGCGCCTGCAGCGCCAGCATCCCGTATGGGCGCCAGTTTGAGACCTGGCTGCTCCACTTCCAATCCAGCTCTCTGCTGTGGCCTGGGAAAGCAGTGGAAGATGGCCTAATCCTTGGGCTCCTATACCCGTCTGAGACCTGGAAGAAGCTTCTGGCTTCAGATCAGCCCAGCTGCAGCCACTGCAGCCATGTGGGGAGTGAACCAGCGGACGGATGACCTCTCTCTCTCAAAATCTTTAAAAAAAAAAGTAAAAAAAATCAAAGCTTGGGCTATAAAAGCTGTTGTTAAACAGGAGCTGTGGGTTAGCAGGTCTGTCCCTGCCATACCACCCCTCAGGAAGGTGCTGCACTAGAACTGAGGGAATTCTCAAAACCCAGCTAGGACAGGGTGGGTGCTTCGCTCCAAGGCACCGTTCATATTTAATCAGGCTAGGGTTACTACCTTTGTCTTGCTGCTGCTCTAGCTGGGCCTTGCTCAGTTGGATACTCAGAACCTGCTTCAAAATAGCTGACTGCTCTGGAAGTTCATGGAAATGAAGGCCTGGGGTATTATTTTTTTCCCCAAAATGAGTCAGGGACATTCCCTAGGCATTTATCATCCCTCACAGACGTACACCATTCCTGGAGGCTACTGGTGAGGACAGTTAAGTTTTAAAAGAGAATACATACATATATATATATATATATATATATTATACACACACACAAATATTTGCATTTTTATTTTTAAATTTATTTGAAGGCAGAGTTAAGAGACACAGATCTTCCATGGGTCACTCTCCAAATGGCTGGGGCTGGGCCAGGCTGAAGCCAGGAGCCTGTAACTTGTCTCGCTCTCCCAAGGGGGTGCAAGGGCCCAAGCACTTGGGCCATCTTCTGTTCCTTACCAGGTATGTTAACAGGGAGCTGGATCAGAAGCAGAGCAGCCAGGTCTCAAACTGGCACCTGTCTGGGGTACCAGCGTCACAGGTGGCAGTTTTACCTGCTATGCCACAACACCAGTCCCCATATTTTTATCTACTTAGAAGGCAGAGACAAGACCTTTCATCCACTGGTTTGACTCCCCAAATGCCCACAATGGCAAGGGGCTGGCCTGCCTGACACCAGGAGCTGGGAACTCAATCCAGGTCTCTTCCTGCATTAGCAGGAAGTTGCAAGGACTTAAAACTATGCACTCCAGTACAGGATGCAGCCAACCCAAGTTGTGTTTTTGGTGTTACATCAAATGCCTACCCCATGAGAAAGTTCTTAAAGTTTCAGTGTTGCACAGATAGAGTTTAGCAGGATTGCATAATTGCCTCTCTGTACTCCCAACAGTGGTTTTATATATCTCAGCAATTATCAATTTTTAAAAAAGATGTATTTATTTTACTTGAAAGAGTTACACACAGAGAGAAGGAAAGGCAGAGAGAGTCTCCCATCTGCTGATTCATTCCTCAATTGGACACAACAGCTGGAGTTCCACTGATCTGAAGCCAGGAGCTTCTTCCGGGTCTCCCACGCGGGTGCAGGGGCCCAAGGGCTTGGGCCATCTTCTACTGCTATTCTAGGCCACAGCAGAGAGCTGGATCAGAAGTGGAGCAGCTGGGACTTGAATGGGTGCGCATATGGGATGCTGGCACTGCAGGCGGTGGCTTTACCAACTATGCCACAGCATCGGCCCCAGCAATTATTATTTTATATCATTTGTTAAGATGTTATGACAAGTCTTATTAATCTTTTGAGTGCAAATTAAGTGGTGATGGCAATTTTAACCTCAACTCCAGCTTTAGACCTCTATTCCTAACTACCATACTATTCTCAGTAGTCACTTAAGATCTGTGAAGGACCAAGGCCTGCCCCCACAACAGGTGCTTTAGCGAATGTTAGGCTAGAAGAGACAGCATGTTCCTTTTCATGGCTTGCATGACCTCAGGGAGCCTCACCCCCGTGTCCTTATGCATGATTTTTTTCTCCCTTTAAAACATCAATTCCACTGACTTCATGATTGGGGGAAAAGACCTGTTAAACAGTCGACAAATCTCACATTTACAATGCTACTCACTCTTGTTCTCTCCAGCCAATGATCTTTTTAAGAAAAACGAATCTCATCTGGTTAACTCTGAACTTAAAACCAGCAGCTTCCAGTTACTCTTGGGGTAAAAAGCAATTCTTTCCCGCTTACTTCTCTCAAGATTTCTTCTACCACACAGTGCCCTTGCAGGTTCCTAGTGCTTGCCCTGATCTTCCTAATCACAGACCTTCACAGGTGCAGCTGCCTCCACTTGAAACAACTTCCTCCAATCAGGCTAATGTTACCATATCAACCTGTGCTTATTCCTGCGTAGTTACTTCCACAAATATAATTAAGGTCTCATCTCACCACCATGTGCCCAGATCCTGGCTCACAGGATTCAAATACCTGGTAAGTAAATTCAGGAGCTTTTAGTATGAAAAACCTCATGGGATTCTAAATGATCTGAGAAACTTGGTCTGGGCAAATAAAAAATATATTTTTTTGATGTAGTGTCTCACGTAAGAACTGAGGTTTAGAAATACATATATTTGTTGTTCCAACAAAATAGTCCTCTTGTACTGGAAGAAAACTTACTCCTTTCCTAAGTTTTATGTTTTGAAGAGGGGAAGGAAATTTTTAAGGGAAAAATCTACCGTTTTGCAAGACTTTTTCTCCTTACCTCATGAAAGTTATTTTGTCATCAAAACTGCTCTTCAATAGTCACCAATCACTAGCCACATGTGGCTAATTATAACTAAACTACAAACGTACCAGCTATGTACTCAGCGTGTGGCTAGCGGCCACATACTGGACAGTACAGATGGAGAACACCTCCATTATCACTCGTTTTCTTGGGTAGTAACGATGGACCGTGCACATCAGTCACAAGGAAGCTTTCCTTTTTGCAGAACAGTAAGAATCCTGCCTTCCCGGGACACTGCTGAAGCCCACGTGGGCCTTCGTGTGCTCTAGCACTTGTGAGTGTGGGGAAGGTTCACCTCTGTAGAACCTCATATCCCCAGTGCTTCCCTCCCTCCACCTTCAAAACAATTAGGCAGGAATTTTCTTCAGGTGCCAGGACTGTTTTAGGTGTAAAATAGGCAGGAAAGTGCTGTGTAAGCACATTTAGTCAGAATTTGAATGTCACTGTTTCCAGAAGCAACAGTAAGTCTTAAGTAGGGTTGAGTCTATCATAAACTTGTTTAGTGGGTGTATAAACTGGTAAATGCCCATTAAGTCTTAATGAAAAAAATCACAGCACACACATTGCAATGTTGCTTCTGATCAGTAATTTTCTGCCCAAAGTGTTACAGTTCCCTTCTTCTGATCTATCATACTTTAGTCAAAGTGTAATCCTCCCAGAATATCACCATCTCGGGAAGAGAGATCTCTTTGAATAACTTGGAAGCAAATTTAAATGAACTACATTTCCAAAATTAAAAAAGGAAAAAATATCTATAAAAAGGAGACATATTTATATCACCCCAGGAAGCTCTGAAGTAAAATTGAGTCAACCCGACAGGTCTTTGGGGTCTTCCGGCTCAGCGTGCTGCAGGGGTTCCTGTGGGGGCCTGCGGTCTCTGACTACGAATGTGTTTCAAGATTATAGCTAACTCTTCACTATCTAGTACTGAATCTGTATTACCCACCTCACTAAATCCTCCAACTAAATTTCAAAGACTCACTCATTTGACTTTTATAGCTTGAGCACAACTAGGAAAGAATCAGAAGATACTAGTGGTAAATGAGTCACACAAACACAAAGACACTTAAGTGTTAGAAACGTTTATTTGTCAAAAAATAAAAAAAGGGGGGAGGAGTGGAATAAAACAAGGCTAAATTTCAGCTAATGCTGTACCACGATCACAGGTCAGACATGAAAAAAAAAAAACAAAAACAAAAAAACAAAAAACCAACAACAAAACCCCCAGTGGTCCTAGCAATTCTGAAAGATAGGCTTCAGTGTTAGAGTCCAGAGCTAACAGAGAAGAATAAAGGCTGCTTGCCACTACGTGGTAATTTCAAAGGGAGAGGAGATGCTGGAGGTAGGCAGGGAGAAGGTTCAACTCCTAGGGAAAGCCAGGTAAGAAGGGCTCCACTGCACAGGAAAAAGGGGATGCCAGCATATTCCTTACCTAGGGCTGCTCAGAGGCTGAGAATATAAGGAACAGAGTGAAAGGCTACAGAGACAAGTATCAGGAGGAAAGAAAAGTCAACTTAGAAGAATTAAATTAAGAAAGAAAACATAGTTGGTCACAAACTCCTTTGTTTACTGAAACATGAAGCAATGGAAACATCCCGGCAAAGGGGACCGCGCGGAGCAAGTTCTCATATATGACCGCAGCCCGAGGGTTCAGTCCGCAATTATCCTACCTGAAAGAGAGCACAACACAAGAGGCTTACACAATGCCTGGAGAGCAGCTTGGGTCCGAGTACAAGGGCCCTGGTCCCGTCCTGTATTCCAGGGGGAAGAAAAAGAACAAAACAAAATGAAGTCAGACCGGATCAAACTTACATCCCATGTAATTACCTAGGAGTCTACTAACAGATACACATAGGAATCTGCACCTAGCACAGGATGCAGTCTAGCTGGAAGCCTGCTGTGTTAGTGATAAATACATCATTCTCATTTTCTTACTCATCTTGTAGGCAAGATGACCTCTATGACAGAGCTAATGTCGGTGCCACAAAGGGTATACATACATTATCCAAAACAACAGTTTAATTTTGGGGTTCAGGAAAGCAGATGCTGAGATCACAAATAAGGCCAATTGTACTATTCTGAACGTGTTTCATAGCAAACAAACTTTGAGAAACGACAGTCGCTGAGAATAGGGTGTTGAGGAGCAAAGTGGTCATTGCACACATCTACATGTCACGGTGTCAGGTTAGAGCCACAGTTCTAGTAGTTCTCCTAACCAAGCAAATCTCCCTTGCCAAATCAAAAGAGGAATCATTCCCAGAATTCTCTAATTCTTCCACTGATGATGGGAACTCCAGACACCAATGGCTGGGGGGAAAATAAAAGTTAACTCACACCAAGTTCCTCTACTTATTACAGACAAAGGGCCAAATCTTGGTCTTGATCTGTGCCAATCGACTTCAAAAGTTGTGACGTTCTTGGATCAGTTCTGCTAGGGTGAGACCCGAATTTGGCTCCCCAGCAGTTCTGGAGTATTTCATCCTGGCAGCCTCATTAACATCAGGCTCCTGGGACTGCAACCAACTCAGGGTTATTCAGTCCATCTGAGGTTCACACCTGGAAGGTAAGTTTCTTTAAAAGTCATCACTAAAAAGAGGTTAGTTGAACAATCACTGCTCGCAGTCAGTCAAAATTTACTTTTCAAATGCCCAGCCATACCCTTTAAAGACCAAAACATACTTAAAGAATTAACTCTGAAACATATTTGAGAGAAATAGAAGTTATCTGGCAGACTGACACCATCTTTCCTCAGAGGTGTTTTCCACCTCATGATAATTCAATTGTAAAAACGCTACAGGCTGGGAGACTACCCACATCATATATGAACATATACTGCTACACAACGGCCTCAGGAGATCCAAGTCTTGCTATACTTGGCCATCCAGGATATACATTATCACAGCTTCATGCCGTATTTACTTCTTACTTCACACAAAGACCAAATTCCTATAGCTTTGTCATCTTCCATACATAACACCAGTTAGGAACACTGGAAACCCTACGGTAACTCAGTTGAACTTTGCTACTAGGACTCTTAATTCAAGTGATGTTCAAGGTACAGGGAAAATGTCAGAATATAAGATTCTCATGATACCATTTCCACTTGGAAGAAAAGATTTATTGATCTCTAGATATTCCTAATTATTACTGCCATTTCTAACACTTTCGGTACACATTTCCTAAAGTAGGAGACATTAAATTTTGAGTCGCCACCTATGGGATTTTTATACACAGAAAATTTACCAGTTGAATTCCTTAAATGTTTCTTAAAAACAAACTGCTAGGAGAATGGGAAGTACCAGGCTCTCAACGATGGGCATCACAGGCTACTCGCAGCTAAGGGTTTCAGTGACTGAGTAGAGCAAGGTGCTTGCATTGCTAGCAGGAAAAGGACTGCACGGGCAGAACATGCAGCTTCCAGGCAACTAAACATTCCACATTCACAGGCCTTTATCTGCCTTCTGCATACTGTCAAAAGTTTCCTTTTAATACAGGCTAATGGCCCAAGGTAAGGTTTTACGGTCAACCAGAAGCCTAATGTTGTAATACTCACTGTGGCATCATTACTACTGAACCTGAGCCTAACACATAGTGACTTGCAGTGCAGAGTGCAGGGTTTTGGAATCAGGTCTGAGCTTGAGTTTTGGATCTACCTCTAGAAGGCTTAATTCCCTTCTTTTTAAAAGGAGAAAGTATCAGGCTGACTGTCTAGATCAGGAATGGCCTAGTACAAGGCCCACAGAATCATGTGGTCTGGCCCTGCCAAGGAAATCTCAGGTGGGCCTTGCAGTCCCATCCATCTACAGCAGGCTAATTTTCACACTGACCTGGCCCTTGGCAGAAAAAAAGGTTTTCCACCCTGGGGATGAATCAGAGGGTCACAACAAATGATTCTTTCTTAAATGCTTTTCTGTACCCCAAGTCTGCTTACAACTGATGAGAGTATTCTAATAAACCAAGTTTGTTGAGTCACACATGAAAATCTGAGTAGGCCAAATGAACCTCTGGCCTAAGCGTGGGAAACAGGACTAACATGGACAGAACACCGCCCAACAGCAGATGGCCCTGGCCTCCTCTACTAAGTATGGGTCTCATTCAGGGGAACTAAATGGAATTTCTTAACCACACCCACCCAGCTCTCACCTCCAGTTTTTAAAAGGCTGAGTACCGTGCTCGGTCCACATACTGCTCCCGCTCATACCGGGCCATGTCATACAGAGAATTCCGTGCAGCTGCTGAAGCCTGAGACAACTCGCTCTCTGGCCCATAACCGTAGCCCTCTCCGACTGTGGGGAGCACAGCTGCAGCACGACGCAGTGGGCTTCTGTCCCTTCCGTAGTAGGAGGAAGAGGTGGCAGCGGCAGCAGCCATAGCAGCCGAGGTGGCGGCAGCGCCAGAGTTCTGCAGTAGGTGTCTGTCATAGGGGTCGACAGAAGTGGAGTTGAGGTGACTGGTAACACCCGTACTCTGGACTTGAGGCAGGTGGGACATGGTTTGCTCTGCGTAGTTGTATGCGGAAGCTGCGGCAGCTGCTGCTACTGCCTCATAAGAGCGGACTCGGTAGCGCTTATAGTAGTCCAGTGCTCCATAGGCGTCGTTGTAATACATGGATTCCCCATAACCCATGGTGTAAGGTGTGCGCACTGCTCCGTACTGTTCATTGTACTGCTCAGTGAAGTCTGCCACGCGGCCTGTACGGTCTACTGGGCACTCTTTGGACCAGTGCCCCTCTTTCCCGCACCGATAGCAGCCGCTCTGGTCTCCCATCCCGGGCGCAGTCCTAAGCCGGCTGGTGGACAACTGCACGTGCATTCGTTTGCCTTGAGGAAACAAATATAAGATTTATTATACTTCACTGACATTCACTATCCTCCCCAAAATGAAAATGAACTAGTTGGCCTAACATACACATACATACACTCACTCCTTTTAACCTCTCCCACCCCCACAATTTAAGCAATCCCTTCTCCAAAATGTAGTTGAAATTTTAATACAGACGAGAGCCAGAAAACTTAAGTCCCCAGAGACCTGTCAATACTCTGATTGCACAGAGACCAGACTCCTTCCTGTTTCTCGCTGCACAATTTTCCCTTTTCCCTCCAAACACAGAAACAAAAGGTTTCCATTTCTCACTGCTAAGACTATTGTTAATTCCAAAAATTCAAAACCTGCCAGTACTTCCAAATCAAATATTCAACCAACCAGTTCGGCTAGATTTGGAAGGCATCTTACCCACCTCTCTTGATTTACTCAGAACCACAGGACGTGAGCATTTACTGAAGCTTAAAAACCACAGTAATCTTCTGTCCATCTTGTTTTCGCCAGCAATTTTTGCAGTGTCACCAAAAGGCTCTCTGTTAGTACATAGGTCATACTTGGCTCCTCATCTGCTTCATCTCCAGTGCCTCTGGGCGCTGTAAGATCCTCCTGATTTCAGCCCTACTCCTATTTTCTCTACAAGGATGTCTCCATCCCTACTGTGGCGAAAAAAAACCCACTTGACCAAGATCACTCAATAAGAAATTAGCAAGATTTTAAAACAGTACTGGTTTCTTAAGGACAATGTGTTTCCATGTAATGAGAAGATCAGTGTTGCCATGTAGTTTATGATTCTGTATAGTGGATTATCTACTTGTTAGAAGAAAAAAGTGGCATAAACCTAAAGACTTCTGGGCACCCATACAAAATAACCCACATCCATACTCAGTACTTCCAGGAAACGACCAGTACCGAGGAATAGCTAAGACGAGAAACCATTTTTGCTCACAGCTTGTATACCATCAAACCCACTGACTCATT
Organism: Oryctolagus cuniculus; assembly: GCF_051225735.1. Taxonomy (NCBI): domain Eukaryota; kingdom Metazoa; phylum Chordata; class Mammalia; order Lagomorpha; family Leporidae; genus Oryctolagus; species Oryctolagus cuniculus. The sequence continues at coordinate 5,141,571 of NC_142867.1, read as the reverse complement.
GATCAAAGCATCCAGTCTCTCTTTTCTCTGACAGGCAGAGCAGACAGTGAAAGACAGACCTTCCTTCAGTTGGTTCACCTCCTAAATGGCCGCTACGGCTGGCGCACTGCGCCGATCCAAAGCCAGGAGCCAGGTGCTTCCTCCTGGTCTCCCATGTGGGTGCAGGGCCCAAGCACTTAGGCCATTCTCCACTGCACTCCCGGGCCACAGCAGAGAGCTGGACTGGAAGAGGGGCAACCGGGACAGAACCAGTGCCGCCGGCACTGCAGGCAGAGGATTAGCCTAGTGAGCTGTGCCGCCAGCCAGCATCCAGTCTCTTAAAAGCAGTTTAAGAAAAGTAGTATTTCTGGCAGTAATTTAGTCCCAAACAGCCTCTGTCTTTGGAGAGCAAGTCAATGTATTTCAAATTGTAGCCAAAAGGCAGCTAGTACAGATGTAGAGAACAAAGGCTTCTTGTCACTCTCTGGAGGGCTGCTCTGAACAGAGTCCCCCTCTGCGATCACAAGTTGCTCTCTCTGACAGACCTTGTCCTGGATGCAGCTATGTGACAGGAGGCCTCATGCTCCACTATGCTGTTGGGAACAGCCCAGTTCAGCATGGCAGCCAGAACAGCACCATGCACTGACCCCGGGAGGGGAGCGAGGTTAGTGGAGTAGCATCACCTCAGTCAAACTCAGTTGTGGGGGTGTCCAGGATTCCTATCACCCCAGTTTCTAGTACCGGCTACCTCCAACCTGGAGCCCATTATTTTACAAAATAAAGATGCTCAGGCTTTTGACCTCCAGTAACTAATACACAAGCAGCATCCATCAGCAGCAGTGACAGAATACAAATGGCAATAATTCAGTGAAGCATCATTTTAAACACCCCACTGTTTTCAGATGTAAAAACTCCCATCATAATTCTTAGACATTATTAAGGGTGTTTTGGCCCTAATTTATACCTCAAACGTTAAGTTTCCTATAATTTAGAGGATTACAAGTTACTTGGCTTTCAAACTTGCATGGTAACATTATAGGCTGCGTGAGACACAAACTGTTCTAATTCTGAAGTTAGAGAACTACGCCAATTCTGAAACACAGCCAATCCACAGACCCAGCAGTAACACTTTTAAGGGAAGAAAATTAAACTTGTACTCTATTTTTATGATTTTACATTGATGTTTCTCTTACTACCGCCAATCTTCATTTCTACTTTTCTTATTTTCAAAGGTGGTTATTATTAAGTCTGTAAACATCTGTGGCAAAATCCACTTCTGTAGTTGTGAAAAGGATGCTAGTAAAAATTTTCACCTAGAACTGAAAGATCTGTAATAGAAAAGACTTTTTCTTTTTTTAAAGTCTTTCCAAAGGCTATAACTAGGCTTTTAAGCAAAGGTCTTATAAATAATTAAAATAGCCTGCAATTCTCTATTACCATTAGCAATAGAGCAGAGAGAGTTACTACACTTGGACAGGCCACAAGCTTAAAGACTCAGATCTCCAAAGGGTACTAAAATCTGCTACCACCATTTTCCAAAACCAGCCCAACAGAAGTATTTCTTTAAAAAACTAAACGGAGAAGAGTATTAAGATGTTGACATGTGGAAAACTTGGGGTCCTGATTTCTGAGCTCCTGTCATGTGCCGGATTCCAGAGAAGAGCAGGGACGCTATGCTATGGCTGCCACAGTACACAGCACTCTGGCTTCATGCTTGTTTACAAATATGAGAGACAAAACGAGACACAGGAAATCTGACTCTCAATGCAGCTGCCTGACTGGAGTGCTTGAGAACTTCAGGGTCTTCTAGGCAAAGTGAGTGCTAACGAGATAGCAGTTCCCTTCTCTGCTGCTTGCTCTCAGAAGTCACACTACGCAGAAGCCGAAACAGTGGCTGTAAATATAAATAATGGCTCAAAAGACCCAAGTGGCACTTTCAAGAGGTCACTCCTCATTAGATGACTGAAATGGCTTTAAATCTGTCAAACTGGCATTTAGAGTTCTGTAAAACTGAACCTTACTACCCAACACTAAGCATTCTCTTGTCATCTGGGGGAAAAAACAAAACCAAACCAGAGGTGGTTATACAAATGTCTGTATGTAAAACTCAGAGTAGAATGCTCCCTCCAGAGGAGCCAAGGAAAGAACATGAAAACTAAATAAACTAAACTTTTCTTTTTCAATCCATCCACTTCCCAATGAGATGACATTTTAAAAAACCTCATGGATCCACTGCATTACTGATATCCACATCTTAATCACACCTGCTTTATAAGAGTATTAAAACACACACTCACCCTAAGCCAGATCTCCAATTAGCTGATTTCCCTTATACATATTTTTATCTCTTTCCTTTTATTCAATTGCATATTAAAAAGGTAAGGGCATGTAGTATCTGCAGAGTTTTTGCTCATTTTATATAAAAAACCCACGACATGTAAATAAAGCTTAAATAACTTTCTGAACATACTTAGAAACATGGCTGCAGCCATGCACCTTTCACCACAGTGCCTTTGCTGTGAAAACACTTTCCAATCTATTACCTCACGCCAGCCTCACTACCGTCCTGTGGGGCAGGTATGGCAGGAGTCAGCAACACTACTTTGCAAATGGAGAGAACGAAGGACAGCGAGGTGAAACTCTCGTCCGATGTCAAGTAGCAGGCACCTGAAACTTTTGCCCTGTGTGGGGAACATCGCCTGCAAAATCATTTGGTCTGGCCCTGCCAAGGCAACCACAGGCAGGACTCAAAATTCAATTGATCTCCGGCAGGCTAATTTTTAAGCTGGTAATTTTGTATGGCTTGTGAATGATGCTGTAAATATCCAAACGGCCTTTGGCCCTAAAAGGTTCCCCACCTTTGCTTTAAGGAGCACCTAAAGGCCAAGCAGCTAAGCAGCGTGGGGAGTAACCGGCTGAAGCTAGGGACACCTAATGGTGCTCCAAACTTTCTTACCTTTTTCTGGTCAGTTTTTCCTTTCCTCTTTCTCCCATTCTGTTTTCGAGGCTTAGCGGAGGACCCTTAATTGCTTACCTAGGCACATGTGGCTAGAGGCTGCCTAATTAGCATGGTTCTCCAGTCTTCAGACACCCTCGTCTGGTATTAACACCACCACACGTACCTCTACTTCCCTACTACCGGCATAAACAATGCCGTATTCGCTGTGATGCCCCGACTGGAATCTCCGCATCAGCAGGGCCATCGTCCTCACGACACCTGGCATTTTCTGAGACTGCCTTTCTTCCCCTTCAGGGCAATGGCACGTGGAGAACCACCATGGCATGCTCCTGGCTCTGTCTGCAGTCCACAGATTGAACAAATGTGGGCACCTCAAAGATCTCCCCACCCGCTCAATTCAGATTCACCACCCAGATGTATAATACAGGGCTACTCTCCTTTTCCTCTTTCCCATGGCCACCCATCACCGCAGGCCATGAAGAGTATAAATCCTAAGCATTTAACCCTCGAACAATGAGACTTCCTGGTCGTAAGGGAAACAGGTAAGCCGTCATCCTCTAAGCTTCCGACAGCACTCAATCAATGAAGCCATAGGATAACGTAATTTCTGATGCTGTCTAGTTAAGGAACCTCTTAGCAAACTCAGAAAGAGGAAGTATTTGATTCCTCAACGGCAAATAATGTTTACAAGCAATAAACAATCCATTATTTCCATTAACACAGAATTGAAGCCCCCGCCCCCCCCCCCACGGCCGGACCTGCCTGTCTGAGCTAGACCCCACTCAGCTCGCTAGCCAGGCCCCAGGGTGTTCACCTTGGAACTCTGTGTTATCAAGGCCCCTGATGGCCTCCACCGCGTCCTCCGCCCGCTCCATGTGCACGAAGGCATAATCCTTCACGATGTCACACTCGATGACAGGCCCGTACTCCTCAAACTTGGCCCGCAGCTCCTGGTTGGTGCACGTGGGGCTGATGTTGCCCACGTGCAGCTTGGTTGAAGCCTTGCTCTTGTTCTTGCTGGCTTCCACGTTGATGTTCACGCCGTGGAGCTTGTAGTGGTGCAGGTTGCGGATGGCATCCTCGGCCGCCGTCTTGTCCTCGATGTGCACGAAGCCGTAGTTCTTGATGATGTCGCATTCCAGCACCTTCCCGTACTGCTCGAACAGCGAGCGGATCTCCTGCTCGGTGGCCTCCCGGGGCAGGTTTCCGATGAACAGCTTCACCATCGTGACGAGAGCCTGGCAGGGAGACAGGGCCGGGGTGGGGAGCGCCGCGCAGTTTAACCCCACGAAGTGGCGGGTGCCCTCAAGACCGTCCCACGGAGTCCCCTCCGGGGAGGAGGGAGCAGCGCGCGCCGCGCCAAAGGACGTCGGGGTCGGCGTGCGCCGCGCAGCCCGCCCGCCTCGCGGAACGAGGCGCGCCGAGGAAGAGGGGCGGCGGGGCCGCGTCTCCACGCAGCAGGAACAGGGAACGTCCGAGCGGAAGGCCAGAGGCTTCCCGGGGTCCCGGTGGCGGTGTGGAGGCAAACCCGGCGCCTCTCCTCCGCGGGGCCCGCCTTCCACGGTCTCCGCGAATACGGGGCGCCCTCGGCTCCCGGCCGGGACCCGCTCCCGGGCTCCTTCACCCCAACAAAGGCTCGCCCGACCCCCGCCCCGCCCCTCCGGCCCGCGGCCCCGCCTCCTCCCGTTGTCTCCCCGGCCCTGCCGCCGCAGGACGAGGACCTCAAACCCGGACCCATCCCCGTCCGCGAGGGCCCGGCCCGGCCGCAGGCTCCCCACACGCCCACAGGCCCCCCTCGTACCTCCGGGTGGCGGCGGCGGTGGCGGCGGCTCCCGCGTCAGAGAGAACCTTACAAAATGGCGACGGCCGCTCGAGCCTCGGCGCGACCGGGCCCTTTCTCGCGCGCCAGCTCACGCACGCGCGAGTGCGCGCTGCCGCCCTCCCCTGCGCCTCGCGGGAGCCGGGCGGCCAATCCCGCGGCCTCAGACAAACGACCGCCCCGTGCTGGGGCGGGGCCAGCGGCTGACGCTGCTGCGGAGCGGAGGTCAGCCCGCCCCTGGCCGCAGCCAGCCAATCACCATTCTGGGAGAGGGCTGGCAATCACGCGTCAGAAGGGCTCGGGACGCAACCACCGCCTGGGTGGAGTCGGCCGCTCGGGGGAGTCGCGGAGCCTCACAATGGAACGTGCTATTGGGCGGCCGGGGCGGGGGAGGCTGGTGACAAAGGGTTCGCTCACGCGGGCTGCCCCGGAGCGGCGTGGCCTGCGCTTCCCCGGCGGACCTCGCCCCGCCTGGTAGCAGGACGTGCAGAGGTGCTGTGGGGAGCGCCGGGGAGCGGGCAGGCGGCTGCGGCAGGGCGGGGGCCCTCGGCCTGTGGCGGAGTGTGAGCCCGGCCTGTGTCCGCTCCGTCCCACAGGGACGCTTGGCCGGCTGGGCCGGGGCCCAGAGTCCGCTTGTCTGGGGGTGGACGGGGCTTCCGCGGCCACGCGGCTGCCCGCCAGCTTTCCGGCCCGCACGGCCCCGCCGTGTCCGAGACACCGCCCGGTGGCGGGGCGAAGCTTCTAGATGAATTACCCTCACCCCAGCGCAGCACAAGGCCTGCCTGCGGGTTTCTCCTTTTCTTTTAAAGATTTTATTGAATTGAAAGAGTTACACAGAAAAGAGGCAGAGAGCGCGAGGGCTAGAGAGGGGTCCTCCCTCCGCAGGTTCGCCCCCCAGATGGGGCAGTGCGGGCTACTGCACCCCCTCCCTGCCCTCGCCTGCCTCCCGGCTCTGGTCCCGGCCCTTGACCGCCGTTCCCCTCCCTCGCAGGCGGGCTTTCCCATGAGTTGATCGTGGAACTGTCTTGTGTTCTTTTTGATGCACGTTTTTCCTATTCTTAAAAAAAAAAATTGATTGTGGAACTTTCCAGAAAGGCACGACGGGTGCTGCGGGCCCTGCACTGCCGCGGGCCCTCCCCAGCCCTAACGAGTGTCTGACGTCACGTGTTGCCGAGTGGTTTATCAGCCTTTCCTTTTTTTGCTCAAGTATTTAAAGCAAATCTCAGCCCTGTCATTTCACCTGGAGTACTCCACGTCTAATTTAAAATACCGGTGCTAATGTCATTGAATTTTTGTGCTCAGAGTTCCCCTAGGTTGTCACGAATGTCTCTTTTTTTTTTTTTTTTTTTTTTTTGACAGGCAGAGTGGACAGTGAGAGAGAGAGACAGAGAGAGAAAGGTCTTCCTTTGCCGCTGGTTCACCCTCCAATGGCCGCCGCTGCAGCCGGCGCACCGCGCTGATCCTGGCAGGAGCCAGGAGCCAGGTGCTTTTCCTGGTCTCCCATGGGGTGCAGGGCCCAAGCACCTGGGCCATCCTCCACTGCACTCCCTGGCCATAGCAGAGAGCTGGCCTGGAAGAGGGGCAACCGGGACAGAATCCGGCGCCCCAACCGGGACTAGAACCCGGTGTGCCGGCGCCGCAAGGTGGAGGATTAGCCTATTGAGCCACGGCGCCGGCTCACGAATGTCTCTTTACTGTTGGTTTCACCTCCTCCTCCTTTTAATGATTTATTTATTTGAAAGGCAGAGTTAGAGAGAGGGAGAGAGGGCAGAGGAGGGGAGGGGAGGGGAAGGGAGATCTTCCACGTGCTGGTTCACTCCCCAAATGGCTGCACCAGCCATTGCCAGGCCAAGCTGAAGCCAGAGCTGCTTCCAGGTCCCCCACGTGGGTGCAGGGCCCAAGCACTTGGCCCGTCCTCCACTGCCTTCCCGGGTGCATCAGCCGGGACAGGAACCCACTGTGCCACAAAGCTGGCCCCTACAGTTGGTTTCTTCTCATCTGTCCCTAAATAAGGCCTGCGTGTTGTGCATTTGTATAAATTATGTAAATGTGCAGTGCTGTGTTGTGTAGTTCATTGCTTCCTACTCTTTTCACTAAGTGCTATGTGCCATCTAACTCCATGGGGGGCGCCTACAGAGCTTACGTAGCTGTCTCTGGGTATAGGAGACTAATTCCCCGTCACTAAAATTATGAACAGAGTTGAAGTTAACATCCTTATATGTGTGCCCTAATTCTGAAAATTTGGGTGGACATGGGCCCAGGGTGACATGGCTAGGTTGCTGGTCACTGGGTCTCCATGGTGTTGTCCTCTGGAGACAGCTGTGCCGGCTGCCCCCACCTGCCGCAGACGAGGGGCCAAGCTTTGGCGTTACCTGGTTTTGTTTGCTCGTCTACTGGGCACAAAGGGATACTTCACTGTTGCTTTAACCTACCCATCTGGTTATGAATGACTTTAAGCATCTCTTAAAAAGTTGTTTATTTGAAAGGCAGAATAATAGAAAGATCTTCCATCCATTGGTTGACTTCCCAAACGGCCACAAACAGCCAGGGCTCGGCCAGGTTGAAAGCAGGAGGCAGGGACTCCATCCAGGTCTCCCCCATGCGTGGTACTTGGCTAGTCTCCACTGCCTTCCCAGCAGTCTTAGGACGACGCTGGATTGGAAGCAGAACAGCTGAGACTCGAACCCGTGCTTTGGGACGGATGCCAGCTAGCAGGCGGAGGCTTAACCAGGGCCCCACAAGCTCAGCCCTGAGCCTCTCCTCTCGCTCTTGTTTTTTTTTTTTTTTTTTTTGAGGGGGGGTTGCTCTTGCAGACTTCCCGTTTATCCTTTCCAGGGTGAAGTCTCCTTTTGTTGCCTTTAGGACTTCCCTGTACTTTCTAGGTATTGAGCTCCTATTGGCTTCTAATCTCTTCCTCACCCCCCAGTTAACTTTGTTGTTTTCACTGAGCGGAAATCCTTTTTAAATGCAGTTGATCTTCTGGTGGTTGGTGTCCTCCGACTCCTCGGGGGCCACGGGACAGTCTGCGTCTTCTTCCACTAGCGTTACAGATCTTGCCGCTTTTAGGCCTGTAACCCACTACTGTCCAACAGAAACAGAAGCCACCCATGAGGGGACCTCAGAAAGCTTGTGGAAAGATTAAAAGACAATTTTATCCTGCTACCAAAAAAATGGGAAAATCTATGCACAATTTTTTCATAGTATGTGCTTTCCGTGAACTTGTTGAAGACGCCTCATATGTTATTTAAAATTTTCCAGGACGTGCATTCAAAAAGTAAAACAAAAATTGGGGCCAGCGCCGTGGCTCACTCGGTTAATCCTCCGCCTGTGGCGCCAGCATCCCATGTGGGCGCCAGGTTCTAGTCCCGGTTGCCCCTCTTCCAGGCCAGCTCTCTGCTGTGGCCCAGGAGTGCAGTGGAGGATGGCCCAAGTGCTTGGGCCCTGCACCCCATGGGAGACCAGGAGAAGCACCTGGCTCCTGCCTTCGGATCGGCGCAGCGCCGGCCATGGCGGCCATTTGGGGGGTGAACCAACGGAAGGAAGACCTTTCTCTGTCCCTCTCACTGTCTAACTCTGTCAAATAAATAAATAAATAAGAAATTCACTTTAATAATGTTGCTTTGACATATAAATCAGTATAAAAACTAAGATTTTAAAGTTCTTTTTTCCTCTGAACTTCTCAAAATCTGCTTATGTTCTCCTTGTAGCACATCAGTTTGGCCTGGCCCCTTGGCAAGTGCTCAGTGGCCACACGTGGCCCGCGGCTGCCGCACCGCCCGGCAGGTGGAGAGTCCCCCTGCAGGGTGACAGGCAGTACAAGGTCGTCACCGCCCGCGTCCTTACACTCGGTGCCCTTCCGGCCCTCACCGCTCCGCGCCGCCTCCCATCTCTCCTGGTGGAAGACTTCTGTCTTCTACCCACAGCTGACGCTGTCTCCCCAGACTCACTCCCCGCTCCTAGGCGAATCCTCTCGGACGCCCTGTCCTCACGGAATCCCGCCGTGGCTCCAGCTGCCCGTGTATGCAGGTGGTGCTCAGACCACAGCAGCAGCAGCAGGCGGTCCTACCTGCACCACTAAAATCACCACTCAGTGGCATCTCTGCCCCAGGCACGTTTTCTCCTGAAACGTCCAATTATGGCTTCACCCTCCCCCCCCCCCGCCCCGTCTTGCCCCCGTGGAGTACGGACACCCGGATTCCTGACACGCCCCACGCGCGCTCTTGCAGACAAGACAGGCATCTGCAGTGCCAACCTGTGGTTCCCTTTGGCCCCACGGCACACTCTTCCAGTGTATCACCCCCACTTACAGTGGGACATGGAAGCCAGGGCGCCAGAGCTCATGTGTGGAGCCGTCTGGGCCGTGCTGTGCCAGTCCTGGGCCGGCGTGGCGGCTCTTTGTCAGGGCGGAGGGTAATCGGGGCCGTTGGCCAGTCATGCTCAACGTGTTTTCCTGCACAGATGGCCGTCTGCGCAGGGAAAACGAGGCAAAGACAAAGTTTTCCTGAAGGTGACCACCAAGGCGTGGTTCAGGTCGCCCAGGAACCCCCAGGCGCCAAGTCCGCGGAAGGGGAGGGGCTTCCCGCCCCTCGGTCTAGAACCTGTATGTGACCGTGCGCCCAAGGGCACTGCAGAAAGCTCCGGGGAGATGGAAGTAAATGATAAATTTATTTTGCTGCAAAAATTTGGAAATTCATGTATCAGTTTTTCATATTACACATTTTTCCGTGATCTTTTGGGAGAACACTCCTATTTACACACTTCGGGTGCACCTCATGGCTTCCGCCGGTCAGTGGGTTGGGCCCCTGCCCCCTCTCTCATCCCTGCGTGACCCCGCTCCCTCCAGTCTGTCCGGGAGGAGACAGGAAGTGGGTCCACGAGCTGACCAGCTGACCGCTCCCTGCTGGGGTCCAGAGAAGCCTGAGTGAGAGCAGCTGCTGCCTTCCACCGTGAACCCCGCTGCTGAGCTTCGTCCATCCCGGGGTGAACGGCTTTAAAGGAGGATTTGGCACTGGTCACCCCAGCAAATGGGAGGTCGTTACAGTGGGGAGGTGAGACCGAGGCAGGGAGACTCTCGCAATAACAGGCGCTTGGAGTCTGGGGCCGGGCAGAGCCGGCACACAGGAGCCGGGGCCACACGGAGGGGCCTGGGCCGGGCAGAGCCGGCACACAGGAGCCGGGGCCACAGCGAGGGGCCTGGGCCGGGCAGAGCTGGCACACAGGAGCCCGGGGCCACACGGAGGGCCTGGGCCGGGCAGAGCTGGCACACAGGAGCCGGGGCCACACGGAGGGGCCTGGGCCGGGCAGAGCCGGCACACAGGAGCCCGGGGCCACACGGAGGGCCTGGGCCGGGCAGAGCTGGCACACAGGAGCCGGGGCCACACGGAGGGCCTGGGCCGGGCAGAGCTGGCACACAGGAGCCGGGGCCACACGGAGGGGCCTGGGCCGGGCAGAGCCGGCACACAGGAGCCGGGGCCACACGGAGGGGCCTGGGCCGGGCAGAGCCGGCACACAGGAGCCGGGGCCACAGCGAGGGGCCTGGGCCGGGCAGAGCCGGCACACAGGAGCCGGGGCCACACGGAGGGGCCTGGGCCGGGCAGAGCCGGCACACAGGAGCCGGGGCCACACGGAGGGGCCTGGGCCGGGCAGAGGGGCTGCGGTCAGGAAAGCAAAGACACCCGGAAGCAGTGGAAGCGGCTGAGCTGTTTAATCCCCTCCTCGGCCAGACTCAAGGCTGCAGGCCACTGACAGCAGCCAGACACGGAGTGGCCACTCGAGTCCGAGGGGGAGGGGCGGGGAGGGGCGCACCTGGACTCCCCTGGCTCTGTCACCTGGCACTCCCGCCCCCAGGTCCTGCTTCAGCTCTGGGAGGGTCCTGGCCGGTCCCCAGGGGCAGGGAGCTGGGTGGCGGATGGCTTGCCGGAGCTGTGGTGGGAGAAGGGTGGCGAGGCCGGGGCGCACGGCCCCCTGCCCCGTGGCCTATGTCATCCGCATGGCAGCGGGGGTGGAGGCATAAGGTGGGGCCGGAGGGAAGAGGGGCGAGTGGGAGGGAGGATTGGGGGCTGCCTGGGTCCCACCACCAGTCTGGAGTCAAACAGCGGAAGAGGGCTGCTCCTGGGAACACGGGCTTGTCCCAAGTGACAGTCCCTGGTGGTGGGCTGGCCTTGGCAACGAACCCTAGCAGCAGGCAGTTGTCCTGACGAGAGGGCGGTCCCTGTCGACAGTCCTGGCAGTTTCCTGAACGCGGAGGGGAGCTGGCCTGGCGGGATCTCGCCTGCCCTCAGCTACTTGTTCTTCTTGAAGAAGCTGAAACGCTTCTCTCGCTCTCGTTCTCGGCCATCCTTGCCGCGCAGCACGACGGGCCCCTCGGCCCCGGCCGGGGACACGGGGGGCATGGTCATGGCCCGGGTCATGCCTCGAGTGCCGCTGGGCGCTGCTGGCTCCTCCGGCTCTCCAGAGGCCGAGGAGGCGGCGGCAATGGCCGCGTTCACCACGCGCAGCCACGAGCTCATCTCCGCCTGCAGGGGACGCACAGGCAACGGGTCAGCTCCACGGACACGGCGCGGGGGCAGCAGGCAGGGTCAAGGGAGGAGGAGGGGAAGGAAGAACGCCGGTTTGACCCCTGGCACACGGGGAGCGTGCTTGGGTGCGACCGTCACGGCTGCCCAGCTGGCACACCGTGGGCTGTTGGGCTGCACGGGGCACGCAGCCCAAGACAGAGAGAGGCAAGGAAAGGAAGCGCCCCGGGAGACGGGCCCGGGGAGACGGGGAGAGGGGGCGAGGAGGGGCAGCTCACCTCATCCTTGGCCTGGAATAAATACTCTTTTCCATCCTGTAAGCTGTTGGGAGAGAAGCCACAGGGCAGAGCTGAGTGCAGTGCTGGTGAGGGTTCAGCTACGGCCCGCAGCCAGGCCGGGAGCCCTCAGAGCCAGATCAGACACGCTTCGCACATTCCTCAGATTCCCAGGAAGCAACTGTGCAGAAGCGAGTCCTTTCCGATTGGCTGCAGACGGCCTGGGTGAGCTCACTTCATCCCAGGCCTCGCCGCCTGCTTGGCCACTTGCCGGCAGGCAGGGGCAGGCCGGGGTGGGAGGCAGGGGCGTGCCAGGACCCTGCCCTGGAGGACTTCTCAGCCTCAATCCTACTTCCCCTGCCCCCCTCACTGTAGGACGCAGGCAGAGCTGCTGCCCGCCCCGCCCCATGGCCCCGCCCCGTGCCCGGCTGGTGTCGGCACCCCTGGCTGGGCCGAGCCCACGGTCCACCTGGCGTCCCTCCCGACTTCCCCGTCCATCCCCGGAACGCCAGCCCCTGCCCTACCCCAGCTTGAAGACATGCTTGCGCTTCCGGTAGTCAAAGGCCACGCTGCCCTGGGCCCTGGCCAGGCTGACGGGCACTTCCCCATGGTACGGCACTCCCGCACCGGCCGCCTTCGCGTCCTTGTAGAAGCCCAGGCTCCCGCGCCGCAGGACACAGTACACGTTCTGCCAGGACCTGGGAGGCACACGGCGAACCCCGCGAGGACTCGGTGCGGCCCGTCCCCTGGGGCTCCCTTGGGCATCCTCGAGTTTCTGGCTCCACCCGCCGTCTCCAGGCCCCGTCCGGTCCTCAGCCCTGCCTCTCCCCCAGAGGACACCCCGAGAGGCCCCGCGTGGTACCTGTTGGCCGCCTTCTTGCCGAAGGCCTCCATCTCCTGCTTGCGACATAGCATGCCTTCCATCTGCTCCTGGGCCGAGAGCTCCGGGCCACGAGCCGGCAGGGTGGCCGCCTGCGCGGCCTCCGACGACCTGCTCTGGGGCAGTGTGGGCGCGGCCGGGCCGCGGGGCCGGGCCTGCTGCTCTCCCTGCAGCCCGTTGACTTCATCCCCCGCGCCAGCCCCCTGGGAGGGAAAAGCTGCGTGAGCCTCGGAGGACGCCGCGGGAGGTGCCTGGCCCCGCGCGACCGCCTAGAGCCATTCCCCCCTCGGCCTCTGCCCGCTCCCCTCCCAGGCCTCGCACGGCCCCCTCTGTCGCTGCATCTCCCCGTCGGCAACACCCGCACCTCCAGGGACACTCACAGGGCCTACCGGGAAGCTGCCCGGCTCCAGTCTCTGCTGTGCCAACAGGGGCTGCGAGGACAAGGGGCCGTGAGCAGTGTGCCTGGGGCCGGGGCGCCAACGGGGCACACGGAGGCCGCGGGGGCTACCTGTGAGGCTTCGGCGTCCGTGCAGACCCCGTTCACGCTGGGCGCCTGTGTGGGTGCTGGCGGCTGCGGCTGAGCTCTGGAAAGGCCGAAGGTGACACCTGACCGTCAGTCTCCGGTTTGCGCGGGCTCAGCCGCCGCCTCCTCTCCCGGGAGTCCCAGCTCTCACCGGTCCCAGGCAGCGTCGGCAGGCGTCTGGCCGTCCCCCAGGCTCTCGGTGGGCAGACCTGTCGGGTGCTCGGCGGCAGGGGGCCGCTTCCGCCGTTCCTCCTCCTCCTGCTTCCTCTTCTTCTCTCGCTCCTCCAGCTGTCAAGGAACGCCTGACTTCAGAGACGTGTCTCGGCCCGGGCCAGCGCCACGGGGCAGTGGAGAAGAGGGAAGCAGGCGGGGCGTTTTAGTGTGGCCCAGGGAGACGGGTGGCTCCTAACGGGGCGCCCTCGGCTCACGGCTGGGGGGGGGGGGCGCTGCAGCAGGGCGAGAAGGGAGCACAGGCCTGAGCCCGGGGGCCCAGCCCTCACCGCCGTGAGCTTCTCCAGTGCGCTGAAGCGCTCCTCCCAGGCCACCGCCGACTTCTGGAAGGCTTCGTGCCGCTTGATGAGGCTCTCGACCTCGTCGACCGTACAGCCCAGCTCCGCGCTCCGCACCAGGGGCTCCTGGCTGCACAGCCAGGCCTCTGCCATCCCCGCGTCTCTCCCAAACATGAGCACCTCCAGAACTGCCGGGATCGGGGTCACGGGGAGACGGCAGGTCAGCGTGGGGCTGGGAGCCGCGGCAGCCTCCGGAACGGGGCACAGAGAGAGCCACCGCCCCCGAGAGGCGCCAGGGGGTGTCGCCGGAGAGCACCGAGCAGGCCAGGGGGTGCCCCCCGAGAGCCCAGGGCTCCTGGTCTCACTTCCTGCGGAAGCCACAGGACGCGAGACCCCCAGCGTTTCGGGACCTGTGTCCCGAGCAGCTCACCGAGCTGAAGCCAGTCCATCTTCTCCTGCCACTTGTCAGCCGTCTCCTGGCGCCGGGCCTGCAGCTGGGACAGCTTCTCCGAGATCTGAGGGGCAGAGAGGCAGGTTGGCACCCAGTGGGGCCCGTCCGGGGTCCCCGGGGGTTCCTCTGAGGGCCCAGTGGTTTCTGGTAGCACGGCAGTTCTGGGGGTAGGATGGGACGGGGGAATCCCTGAACAGTGCTGGGGACGTGGAGTGAAAGGTCTGCAAAGCAAAGAACAAGACGAAGCAGCCGGCACGGAGCCCCCTGCTCCGCTCAGCTCGCCAGGCCTCACCCACCTCCTCCGCCGCGTAGTGGCTCCTGGCCAGCAGCTCCTGCCCCATGTCGATACAGGACGAGAAGCGGTCGGCTCTGGCCTCTATCTCCGCCTTGATGCCTTGCTGGTTCTTGATAACCAGATCCGCGGAGGACACGTCCCTGGGGGTGGGAGGTGGGTACAGACTCAGTACTGCCCACCGCTCCCAGCCCCGTCCCAGCCACCAGCCCACACAGCACGCGGGCGCAGTGGGGGGCCTCACCGGGGCCGCTCCTGGGCGTCCATCTGCAGGTTAACCCCATCCATCCAGAGCATCAACTCCCGCACGGCCTTGAAGAAGCGGAACTTGTCGGTAGTGTCCAGCAGCAGCTGGCGGCGGGCGGCCGAGCTCCCCTGGAGCTGCGCCCAGGCCTCGGCCACCGCCTGCATGTGCCGGCCGATCTCCTCGGCTTTGTCTCCGGCGTAGGCTTTCTGCAGCCGGAGCCCGTCATCCTGCACCTGCTGGACCTGCGGGGGCCGGGGTTGGGGTCAGCAGACAGGAGGCCCTGTCCACTGCTCCCGCCCGCTTCACCAGCCGGGGCAGGAGGAGGAAGGGGTGCGGGGCAGGCTCCTCTGCCCTGTGTGTTTCATCAGGGGTCCTGGGCGTAGCCTAGGGGAGTGGGCTTTCAAAGGGCCACCAGCCAGAGGCAAACGACACATGCAGCCCCACAGAGGGCATCCAGGGCCAGAGGACCAGGTTTCGCTGGCTGAAGCAGCAGCTACGCTCCTTCTGTGTGGGTCCAGAGCTCAGCCCAGGTGGCACCGACAAGCAGAGTTCAGGGGAGCACGCTCTGGCCATCGGGACCACCCGAAGATGTCGGGGCCCTCCAGGCGGCTCACCACGAGAGGAGAGACCGGGGTGTGCAGGTTCCCTGCTGACTCCCTCCCCAGTCCTGGGCTCAGCCCCCCCCCCGAGACCCCTCCCACCACCACCGCCCCCCGTGGGGCCGCACCTGGGCGCTGAGGGCCTGGATGTCGTGCTCGTAGGCGCAGTGCCGGCGCTGCAGGGCTTCGGCCGCGTTGAGGTCGCGGCCGGTGCCGTCGGGCAGCTGCTGCTGCTTGTGCTGCACCCGCGCCAGGGCCTGGCGAGCCCCGTGCAGGAAGCGCTGCAGCTCGTAGGCAGCGGCCAGCACCTGACCGCGCGTGTCCAGCAGCTCCAGCAGGTCGGCCCAGGCCTCGTTCAGGCTGTCCTTCCACTCTGCCACGGTGGCCCGCGCCGCGTGGCCCCCGGCAATGAGCCCGTTGGCCAGCGTGTTGGCGCTGTCCACGCGCTCCTGGCCAATGGTGCTCGTGTCGCGGGAGAACTCACGGAATTTGTCCCGGAGCATCTGGTGGGAGAGGCGGTTGCAAGGATAAAGGTGGGACCCCCGCTGGGCGTGGCACCTGTCCGAGGGAGGGAGCGCCCTCCCACTGAAACCGGAACCCCCTTCCGTCCCCAGGGCCAGGGCCGTATAGGCCAGAATGGGCTTTGTCACCAGGGCTGAGTTAGTAGTGACAGATACCACGGGGACACACCCCGAGAGATGCAGCAGGCCATTTGTCAGCGCGAATGATTTAGAGCTTGGGCACTCGGGGACGTAACCTGAGACGGCCATCACACCCTGACGCGTCACTGTGCGGCACGTGCCCCATTGGTGCCGGCACCTCTAGCCCTCAGACAGGACGCCCTCATCCTGGCCTGCATTTCTGCCATACTGAACACAGGCCCAAACCCCCAAGCTGGGGACGGGAGTCGGGCTCAGCCTTCATTGAGCCCTGCTGAGGAAGGCACGGGTGAGCCCCTCCAGCCCCCGCCTGCCCTCAGCCTGGCCTGTGCCCCGCCCCGCACTCACGGTCACGTGCTCGTAGTCCTGGCCCAGCTCGTGGGAGGCCGCCACCACCTCCCGCTCCTGGATCCACTGCTCCAGGTCGTCCAGCTCGCGGCGCAGCTGGCACAGCCGCAGGTGCTCCTGCAGGCGCTGCCGCCGCTCGCCCGCCAGCTCCTTCAGGCTGGCGTACAGCTTGTCCACCTGGGCTTGGCGGATCGACAGCCGCGTGCTGCAGGGGAGCGGGGCGGGGGGGGCACCACGGGACTTAGGGGACATAGCTCTGACCCCAGCCTGTCCCTTTGGGCCTCCCCAACTGTTTGCCAAGTCCCCGCTTCTCCAGCTTTCCAGACTGTATGCAAATAGTATGGGAGGTTGCACAACCACCGATCCTGTCCCACAGACACGGCGCCCTCTTTTGTCTGTGATTTTTAAAAATTTGAGAGGTGGAGAGAGAGAGAAAGCTCCCATCCGCTGGTTCACTTCCCCAGGGCCTGTAACGGCTAAGACTGGGGCCAGTAACTTCCTGGAGGGTGTTAAGGAACCCAACCATTGGAGCCGCCACCGTCGGCTCTATAGGGCGCAGGCACTCCCACGGGGGCCGGGGCCCCGCGCGGCCCGCGTGCTCACCTCTCGGGGTGGTCCTGGTTGATCATGTCTTGGCTGCTGGCTGCCAGCTGGTGGATGGTCTGGGCGTAGTCGGCCAGGGCTTGCTCCAGCACCTGATGCTTCTTGACCTCCGCTTGGGCGCTCGGCTCATCCTGGGGGCAGGGGCGGTGGGCGTCAGGGTTGGGGGGGGCGGAGCTAGGAAGAGCCAGCCATGCAGCCCCCGCGTGTGCCCAGCTCTCACCTTGGCTTTCTCCTGGCCCATCATGTGCAGCTCCTGCTCGCCCATCCAGGCCTCGGCCTCGGCGGCATCCCGGTAGAACTGCTGAGCCCGCAGGGCCTCCTCCAGCCGCTTTCTGCGTAGCTCCAGCTCGCGGCTCAGGCGCGTCCACATTTCCTGCAGCTCAGCCAGCTCAGGGCCGGCCGCCGCGGTGCCCAGAGCTCGCTGCCGCTCCGTCAGGTCTGCAATCCGCGGCTCGTGGCCCTGGATCTCCTTCTGCAGGGTCTGTCCCGGCCCCAGGAGAGGACAGCGCTATGAGGCTCGCTGGGCCCTGCGCCCCTCTGGATCGACTCGACTCGGGGGCCCTGCCTTCGCGCTCTTGCCCAGGGGAGCCACGGGGTGCCCCGGCCACCCACACGCTCTCCTGGAGAGACAGCTCGCCCAGCACCGAGGGGCCTGAGGCGCCCAGGTCTTCTAGACAAACTCCCGGGGCTGGGGAGGCCCTTGGGGGGGGCTTTTCTTCGCCTCACCTGGTTTTTCTTCATAAGGAGCTGGACGCTGGGCAGGTCTTTGCCGTGTTCCATGGAGCTCGCCATCGGGAGCCGCTCTGTCACCCACAACTGGGTGAGAAAGAGGGGGTCAGGGGAGGTGCAGAGGGCAGAGTCGGCAGCAGGGGCCGGACAGCGGGGACGCCTGGGGCTACAGGCGTGGACAGGAGCAGCCCCTGGTCTCCCTAGGGAGAGATTTTCAAAGCGAAAGGGAAGCGGGAACAGAGCACCCCAGGCAGGGGGCTGCAGGGGCAGCTTGGCCCGGGGGGAGCCTGGATCCCGCCCCCCGCCCCCCGGGACTCACGATCTCGTCCTCCACGTCGCGGTGGAACTGGTGCTGCTCGCGAGAGGCCTGCAGGCGCCGGCAGCGTTCCCTCATGGGCTGGCACAGGGCCTTGAACTTCTCCTCCACGGCCCGGGAGGTCCTCTCCACTTCCCCTGCGCCCTGGTCTTCCTGGGCGAGCGCTTTGGCCTGGGCCTGGATGGCCTCCACCTCTTTCTCCCGCACGGCCATCTCCCGCTCCAGCATCTGCAAGCCCCCAGAAGGGCGCGTGTCAGCCATCGGACCCGAGTCACCCTGGGGCTAGAGCCAACCCGGCATGGTTCTGATCCAGGGCTCATGCAGGGACAGCGCCCCCTCGTGCCCTGTGTCAGTGCATCTCGGACCTGAACACACAAAAGCAACACACACAGAGAGTGCGGCGACCGTGCCGGTCTTCAATGCACCGGGTCTCAGTCTTGACTCCACCGCGGCTCCAGGGCCATCGCAACCCTGTAAGCGTTTCTCCCCGGCTACGGCGGCCATGCGAGGCCACCTCGGCCGAGGGCCCGGCAACACATAGCAGAGGACCCCGGGGTCCTGGCGGGCTTTCTTCCCGCTCCCATAGCACAGCTGCCCATTGGCTCTCGTCCCCTGGCAACTTCTTCCTGGCCGGCCTTGGCCTTGGCTTGCCAGCGGCAGACTTGCTTTGGCCCATGATGAAGCCAGCAGGTTTCTGGACTATCCAGGGGGCCTCGGCCCTCAACCCGAGGTCAGACACTCAGCCATCTCGTTCCTTCCTCGGACCCTGGAGGCCGCGGCTGCTCCCTGCATCTGCTGGTCTATAGGGCAGGGAGCAGCAAGTGCAGCCCCTGCCTGCTTTCGTAAAGGAGCGGTTACTGGGACACAGCCCCAGCCCCGCATGAACGTACTGTCCACGGCTGCTTTCACCTGCAGGGACTGGGGGAGACGCACGACCACAAAGCCCCAGACACGGCCGGTCGGGCCTCCCGAGAGGCTCCCCGGGCCCCCCTGTAGACTTCGCTTTGCAGCTGCTATGGCTCGGATGCGGAAATGTGGCCCTGTGGGTAGCAGTGCTGAGAGGTGGGGGGGCCTTCGGGGGTGGGTAGGTTGCTCGGAGGGACTGCTGCGGATCTCACAGCACCGCATCAGGTCCTGCAAGAGGGGGCGCGCCAAAGCGAGGCTGGACCTCGTGTCCACACACCTGCCTCCTTTCCGTTCTCCCGCCATTTAGGCGCATCATGGGGTCATCATCAGAAGCCCAGACGGTGCCGGCCCCACAGTCTGGGACCTCCTGGCCCCCAGCGTTACAAAATACCGGCCATTCCGTCAATGGCCCCGTCTCACATATTCTGTTACAGCAACAGAAAACAACTGGGACGAGACCTTCCGTGAAAACTTGGCCACCCTCACTACTCAGTGCTTCTTTCTACTAAAGATTCTCTGTTCGGACTGCTGGTGTGGTCTCCGTCTCCCGGCTTCCCCCTGACGGCTGCACACGCCTCTGATCCTGGGCACCCAGAGAAACCACTTTGGGACACACTGGCACGGATGGCGCCTGCCAGGCCTCGGCGTGGCCCCCCTCCATCTGTCTCCCTGCCGCTGTCCGCCGTCCCCGGCCAGGCCCACAGCGCACCTGCTGCTTCTTGAGCAGGATGTTGACGCTGGTGAGGTCCTTGCCGTAGTCGTCCGAGTGCAGCTGGGCCTGCAGGCTCTCCAGCCAGCTCTCCAGGGCGGAACAGCTTTGGGCAAACAACTCAGCTCGGTTGGCATCAAAGAGGCTGCGGGCCTTGGCCTGGGTGGTGGTCTCCAGCTCGTCCCAGCGCCTGTGCAGGTCGGCCAGCTTCTCCGACACCAGGGCCTTCAGCTCCGGTTTCTCCAGGGTCAGCTCCCGCCCTTCCTGCGGGTCAGGAAAAGCGCAAGGAAGGTGTTAAGGGCCGGAATGAGACGTCGCTGAGCGTGAGGGGCCCACAGCAGACCGGGGTGCTGAAGGGCCAGGAATCCAGGTTTGCTCGTGTGAGCAAACGAACACACTCTCCTCAGAAGTGTTAAGACCCTCCTAGGCGGCCCTCCCCCAGTCCTGGCGCAGATCCTCTCCTCCCAAGGTCCAGCTCAAAACTCCTTTCAAGTAAGAAGCCCTTGCAGGAGCCAGCGTCACAGCACTGCGGGTTAAGCCCCCGCTTACGATGCTGGCATCCCATATGGGAGCAGTTTGAGTCCCAGGTGCTCCGCTTCCCATCCACCTCCCCGCTGCCGCGCCTGGGAGAGCAGTGCTTGGGCCCCTGCACCCATGTGGGAGACCCCGACGCAGCTCCTGGCTCCTGGCTCTGGCCGGACCCAGACCTGGCTGTTGTGGCCATTCAAGGAGTGAACCAGGAGATGGACGATCTCTCTCGCTCCCTCTCTCTCTCCTCCTCTCTTTTTTCTGTTATTCTGTCTTTCAAATAAATCTTAAAAAAGAAAAAAAGCCATTGCAGGGTACTGGCATGGTGCTAAGACGCTGGCGGAGACTCCCGCATCCCACACCAGAGCGCCTGGGCTCCATTTCTGGCTCCAGATTCCCGATCTAACTCCCGCTAGTGCACAGTGGGAGGCAGCAGCGCTGGCTCAAGTCATCGGGTTCCTGCCTCCCACGCATGAGACCTGGCTTAGGTTTCCAGTTCCCGGCTTCCGCCCAGTTTGGCCTTGGCCTTTGCAGCCTTCCCCCGTGTCCTGTGCTCGTGGTTCCCGGCGTGAGGCTGCGTGTGGCTCCTGCGATGGTTCATGTTTGCCAGCTCCTTATACCATGACCCACACCAGCTGAGCCCCACCGCATCTCCACGCCTCCGGCCTGCCTGCTTGAGGGCTCCTGGCTCCAGACGGGAGAGAAGCATGTTCTCTCTCCGCCTCTCTGAAAGATTTATTTATTTATTTGAAAGGCAGAGTGACAGAGAGAGACGGGAGAAGAGGAGGCAAGCGGGCAAGCGCTTCCATACCCTGGTTCACTCCCAGGTCTTGGACAGGCCGAAGCCAGGAGCCAGAACGCCATCTGGGTCTCTCACATGGGTGGCAGGGGCCCAAGCACTTGGGTCTTGGCTGGCTGCCCTCGCGTGCACATTAACAGGAAGCCGGGTTAGAAGCGGAGTGGCCGGGCCTCAGTCGGCACTCCGGTCCCGAGCGTGCTCTCTTGAACCACGTGGAAGGTGAGCTGGAAGTGCCGAGGGAGCTGACATCCCGGAAAGCAGACAGCGCGCGGTCAGAGAGACAGCGCAGCGTCCTGGTGCTCTGGCCGTGTGCTCCACGCTGCGTCCGGGGGCCCCAGCAGGACCGGGCAGCTCGCACGACCACGTGCCCTTCATCTCCCCGCTCCTGGCCTTGCCCCCTCCTCCCACCCCACGGCCTGCGCGGGAATCCTCGTCCCAGCGGAACACAAACCCAGACGCTGCCTGTGGGCCATTTCTCGCGTGGCCGAGAGCCCGGATGAGAGCGCCAAGGCCCAGCCTGCGCAGCTTCGCGACCCTCGGTGCAACCACGCCCACAGCACGTTCCAGCGCCGAGAGCAGGCGAGCGGGGCTCTTCCCGCCTGGCCTGGCACCCACTGCCGGGGGCCCTTCGCCGTCTGTGCGCCTCCAGACGGGCTTTACCCGCTGGCTCCTGTACAGCCTCCCTGCTTCCTCACGGCTGTCTGCAAGGAAGCACATCCTTCCCCCAACATCTCTGCTTGTCCAGGCTCGACTCGGCCCCCACGGGTGGCCCTGGTTGCTCCTGCTTCAAGGTCTCCCACCTCTCCCTCTCTCTCCCCTTAGCCCCAGGAGCACTCAGATTCTGCTGTGGATTTAACGGAGTCATCTGTCTACACTGCGGCCTCACCTCCTGGCCACAGTGCTGTTCCCTGAAGGTGGAACCTGCAATGAACCACCTCCGTGCCCAACTCGGGGCCCAGCAGGCTTTCCGTGCAGTCGCCCCAAGGAAACATTGGCTACACGAAAGGGAACACTGAGCCTGCGCCGGTCTCCTCCTCTGCCCGGCCACCGCGCCCTCGGAGGGGGCAGTGTGTCCCCAGCAGAATGCTGTGGCCATCTGGTCAGGAGGAGCTGCGTGGGAGACCAAGTCCCAGGAATGGTCAGGCTCGAGAGCAAGAGCTGCCCGCCCGCCCCTGGCCCGTGGGCCAGATCTGGCCTGCTTTGTGTCTTTATAAATAAAGTTTTACTGGAACACAGCCACATTCATTGGTTTATGGAGTGTCCGTGGCCGATTCTGCACTGCACTGACGGAAACCAGGTGGTCCACAGAGCCTGGAGGGGCCCACCTGAGTCCCTCCAGGGACAGTCCGCAGACCCTGCTGATGCGAGCCACCGTGCTCTGGAC
The DNA here is from genome assembly GCF_051225735.1 of Oryctolagus cuniculus. Lineage (NCBI taxonomy): Eukaryota > Metazoa > Chordata > Mammalia > Lagomorpha > Leporidae > Oryctolagus > Oryctolagus cuniculus. The sequence continues at coordinate 5,119,542 of NC_142867.1, read as the reverse complement.
CCAGGACGTCACCAGACGGGACCAAGGCCATGGTTTTTCTCCCCACTAATTTGTTCTTTCTCAAAGCAGTCCCACAGCTCCCTGGGCCACGACTCTCCACACTGGAAGTGTGCGGCCCCAGGACCCTGGAGCTCTGTCCTGGGCCAGGTCCCTGCCCAGGGGCAGCCCCAAGAGCTCGCTTCCCGCTGCTCACCTTGTCCACCTTGTCCAGCCAATCCTTGTTGGCGGCCAGCTCGGCCATGAACGCCTGGTGCTTCTGCCACTTGGTGTGCAGGTTGCGGGCTTCGTCGTAGGACACGTCCTGGGCCGTCAGCATCTTCTCGTCGATCCAGAGCTTCAGCTGCGGCCGGGGGAGGTGGAGGCAAGGGGAGAGCTTGGGTGAGGGGGCGGGGCCGCGCGCTCGCAGGGCCGCCCACTCACTGGGGCGGGGCGGGGCCTCACCTCGTGGCAGTCCTGCAGGAAGCGCTGCTGCTCTCGGTTGTCCCGCAGGCGGCTCAAGAGCTGCTGCGCTGCTTCTTGGTTCTTCCTGTGTCTGCAGCGGGAGCCCCCGGCCGTGAGAGCCTGCCCGGTGTCTGCAGCCGGCGCTTTGGCCCCCGCCACCCCGCGCTGTGGGGTGAAGCCCCCGGCGGAACAGGACAACCCCGAACACAGACTTCCGTCCCTACTACCCTAGGACGGCGGGCTGCCCTCGTGTCAGGGAGGGGGCGCCCGCCCGCCCGGGGGCTTAGGCCCTCTCCAGCCCCGGCTCCCCCCCCCCGCCCACTTTGGGCCGGTCACTGCCCCCCTCCCGCGTGTTCTCTCCGTCTCCCCAGCACCCTCATCGCACCTCTTCTCGATGGAGTCTGCCTTCTCCCGGATCTTCTCCGCATGGATGTTGCCCTCGGACACCAGCTGGCGCCCGGCCTCCAGGAGCCCGCGGATCCGCTCCCCGCTGGCGTCCATGGTGCTCATGAAGTCTTCCAGCTTTTTGATGGCGGCGTCGGCGGCCTGCAGCGTGCCCGGCATCTCCGCGTGCGACAAAACGTATTCCTGCGTGGGAGAGGCGGCGTGGAGCCCAGCTCTCAGAGGACCACTGAGCCACATCCCGAGGCGGGGCCAGCCCCAAGTGGGGGTCCTGGGGCGGGTGGGGAGGGGGGCAGTCCCCAGGGAGCTGAGCTGGAGGTCCAAACCCTGTTCCACGTATCTCCGCCCAGCAACTCAGCTTCCTGCCCATAGGAGGTGCTGCTTAAGGACAGGACGCGATCTGACAACCGCGCCATTCGCCATTCGGCGATGCCGTCCTCGCCAGAACAAGAGTGCTCTGATGCGCGCCCGGGTGGCTGTACCGGTGAGCCCGCTGCTCCCCGGCTACAAACCCGTGCCCTACGGGCGCAGATACCCACAGGGCTGGGAACGTGCAAATCTGAACACAGGAGAGGGGCAGCGAAACCGCTGGGCGGCAGGCACTTCCAGCTCTGGGGCCAGCACCACACACGCCCTCCCTCTGCCCGTCACGTGACTGGTCTAGGGCCAGCCAGGAGCTCTGTTTCTTCCAAAGTCAATTCTGGGTCGTTACATTTCTTTCTTTCTTTTCCTTCCTTCCTTCCTTCCTTCCTTTCTTCCTTCCTTCCTTCCTCTCTCTCTCTCTCTCTCTCTCTCTCTTTCTTTCTTTTGTCTTTTTTTTTCTTTGGGTCGTTACATTTCATCTTTTTTTTCTTTTTTGGAAATCGTCCCCACACCTTCCCAACGTGTTCTTCCGGCTCAGCCTGTCTGACTGCTGTGCCCCCTGGCGCTGACCCCCCTCCTCCCTGCCTGGCGCCCTGGCTCCTCCTCCACCCCCCCCACGTGCCCTCACCTGGCTGCTGACCTCCCCCCCCCCCCCCGCCTGGCGCCCTGGCTCCCCCCCGCCCCCCCACGTGCCCTCACCTGGCTGCTGAGCACACCCTCCGCCTGGCGAGCATCCCGCAGGAACCCCTGGAAGCCGTGGGCCTGGGCCAGGCGGCCTTGCCGGCTCTCCCACATGCGGCCCAGCTCCTCCCAGCCGGTTCCTAGGGCTTCCAGCCGCTGTCGCAGGAAGAGGCACTGGGGGTCGGCCTGGTCTCGGGTCACCTCCTCGCCCAGGGTCCGCAGCCGGCTGTACTCGCCCCGGGCCCGCTCCACCTCTCCCCGCAGCGCTGCGTGTTGGGCCAGGAGCGCCTCGGCCTCGGGCAGGGTGGCCGGCCCTTCTTCGGAGGCCACGGCGGTCTGCGTGCGGCCGAGCCAGGCCTGGAAGTCATCCAAGCTGCGCAGGAAGTCCTGCAGCCGCCGCGCCTCACCCAGCGACTCCTCGCGACGCCGCATGGTGGCCCTGAGGTCCTCCCAGCCCGTCTGCACCTCTGCGAGGCGGGCGTTGATGGCGGAGGCTTGGGCTGGATGGCCGGCGGCCAGGGCGTTCGCCTCTCTGGTCAGTTCTCCGACGCGGGCAGCGATGGCCTCCAGGTCCCGCTCGGTGCCCGCCAGCTTCCGCTGCAGGGCCAGCACCCCAGCCAGGTCGTTGCCCAGCCCCTGGGTGGACTCGATGACCTTGGTCTTTTCTCTCATCCAGGCCCGGGTCTCGGTGCACTCCAGGTGGTAGTTTTGGATGCTCAGGGCCGACGTGAGCGCCGCCTTCTTGCCGTCTGCCAGGGCCCGAAACTGCTGCCACCTGAGGGTGGGCGGGGGCCGCTGTGGGCAGCTGCCTGGCCTCCCTGCCCGGCCCGGCTGTGTCGGGAAGCCCCCTCGTGCCTCTGTCTCGCGTGGGCTTTCCTGTGCGCCTGCCTCTGCCTTGGTAGGGAGGCGGCTCCCCGTGGCCCTCCCAGCCCGGGCAGTGTCCAGCCTCCGCCTTCATTGCCTCTCCTCCTCCATGGTGAGGACGGGGTTCCTGCCTCCCCCTCAGCCACCCTCCCGGGCCGGCAAACCCCTCCCAGCGGCCACCCCAGCTGCGGCTGTCCCGCGCAGGCCACCGCGCCCACCTGCGGTTGAGCTGCTCCTGGGTGCTGACGATGCGGTCCTTGCCCGGCGGGTTGGCGGCCAGCAGCTGCCCCGCAATGTCATTCACCGCGGTGATGCGCGCCGCCAGGGCGTTCATCTCCGGCTCCAGGGTCTCGAACCTGAGGACGTGGCAGAGCTGGGCGTGAACGGGCAGGGGCAATGACACACGGAGGCCACCTCCCTTGCACGTCCCCAAGGACACCTCTCCTTCAGTACAGGGCTCACGAAGGTGAGTCAGCGCCGCTCAGTCCACAGCGGGTGGCCAGGAAGGAGCCCCCCACTCCCCGTCCCCGGTTCCCGCAACCCAAGCACAAGCAGAGGACCTCTCTGGCATGGTTTAAGAAGACGCGGAGGCTTAAAGTCCAGCCAAACCCTGGCCAGAACCGCCAGCCTCCCAGGAGTCACCGTGGGCCACCTGCCTGGGTCCCCTCCTAAGACGTGTTCTGGAATGAAGCGGTAACCACAGTATCTGTCTGAGCGTGAGAACCCCGTGAAGCGGAACTGCCCCGGGGGGCATGTTCCAGTCTGACTGGGCGGGGTCTGCACACGTCTTCTGTAACGGGCGGACGGTAAATACCTGGGGCTTTGTGAACCAGTCTCTGGGGCAACCAGCCAACCCATTCATGTCCATGAATGCGTGTGGCTATTCCATTAAGCTTTATTTACAAACACAAGCAACCTGGCTGCAGCTTGTCAACCCCTGTGTAATGGGATGCCTTTTCAAACGGCCAGGACATATGATTACGGATCAATTTGTGGGCGATACACTGAATTTTGTCCTGTGTGATAATGGTAGGGTGGTTCTACAAGGAAAATGCCCTCTCCAGGGAATTTTAAGATTTGTTACTCTGTATCCAAGGAGACATTAACCAGTGCCTCTGTCTAAGAGATGTGTAACTTCCAAGTCCTCACAATGAGGAACACGTGGCGGCCGACGCCCCGCCCTCACGCCTCCTGAGGGGGCGTGGCCTGGAGGCGAGGGGAGTGGAAGTGCAGGTGCAGGAACTGCTGCGGAAAGGGGAGACGGACCACGGGGAGCTCCGCACGGCCGTGGTGGGACCTGGGCGACGGGGGCGGGGGCTCGCTGCGGGATGTTCTCGTCGCTTTTGAATCCAGGGCTCCCAGAGACCAAGCTCCGAGGCCCACATCCTTTACAGAGAGTGGGGTAGCGTTTACACACGGGACGCCCCTGTGTGCGTGCGAGTGACCAGCGCCTCTGCACACCTCCCCTTCCTCTGCCTCACCTCTAAGCCCTGCCACAATGTGTCATTGCTCGACTGCACCGCTTAGGGACAACACACACACACACACACACACACCAGGCCCTACCTCTGCTGCACCACCTCCAGGTCCTCCAGGCGCTCAGGCAGGGCCAGCCCGTTGAGCCACTGCTCCTTCTCCTCCACCCAGAGCCCGCAGGCCCCGGCCTCGCTGAGCATGGTGTAGAGCGCCAGGGCTGCTTCCAGGGCGCGCGCGCGCTCGCCTGCCCGGGCCTGCAGCTCCTGGTAGTGCTGCTCCAGGGCGGGCACCCTGCCCTGCACCTCGGGCGTGCGGCTCAGCGCGGCAGGCAGGGCCGCCGCCTGCTCCTTCAGTGCATCCAGCGTGGGCCGGTGGCCTCGGATCTCCTCTTCCAGGGCCCGGTGCTGCCTGGCCAGGGCTTGGGTGGAGAACTCATCGTGCCCCACCTCGGGGCTGGACACCAGGCGCAGAGCATCCACCAGCCAGGCCTCCATGTCGTTTGCGTCTGCCTGGAACTGGTAGAGGCCGGCGGCCTGCGAGAGCCGCTGGGCGCGCTCCTCAGCCAGGGCCTCCAGCCGCTCCCACTGGGCCTGGAGCTCGGCCGCGCGGGCTGCAGCCTGACCGGCTCCGGGGTGGCCCTCGGCCACCAGCTGCTGGCCCTGCTCCAGGGTGAGTTTCAGGGGCCCCAGGCGGCCGCTCATCTCGCCCCGCAGGGCCGCGTGCTTGTTGAGCAGGCGGAGGACGCCGGTCAGGTCGCGGCCCGTCTCGGCGGAGGCCAGGAGGTGCTGCTGCTCCCGCACCCAGGCCTCGGCCTCGCCCACCTCCCAGAGGAACCGCCAGAGGCGCCGCGACTCCTGCAGGCGGGCCCGCCGGGCGGCCGCCAGCTCGCACAGCGCCTCGTAGCTCTGTTCCAGGGTCGCCACTCGCTCCTGCACCAGCTGCGGGTCACAGGGTCTGTACTCTGGAACGGACACAGCAGAGGACGGCGCTGCAGCCCCGCCACCCTCATCGCGCCCACCACCGCATTTCTCGCCCCCCCCACCCCGGTCTCCCTCGGCCGGCGCCTGCCCTGGGCTCTCACCCTTCCCCGGGGTGCAGAAGCGCAGCGCGGAGGCGCTGACGGCGCGCACCCTCTCGGCCTGCACGGCGATGTCCGCCTCCACCAGCTCGTGCAGCTGCAGCAGGTCCTCCACTCCCGCCAGGTGCTTGCCCAGGTCTTGGGACTGCAGCCGGCCCTGCCAGGCACACACGCGAGCTGAGGCCCACCTGAGACGCCGGCCACGCAGGCTACCCTCTTGGGGTCGCCCCAGGGGAGCACGCCTGGTCACTCACACACGCACACAGGGACACCCCGGTCCTCTCGGGCACCTGGCCTCCTTAACTGCCCCTCCCTTCCAGGGGAACAACTTCCCACATGGAAGTCTTATGCACACAGCTGCCAAAGAGACTGTTTAAAAAACAACATGAGGGGGTGGACCGGCCCTGTGGCATAGCAGGGTGAAGCCAACACCTGCAGTGCCAGCATCCCATATGGGCGCCGGTTCAAGTCCCGGTTGCTCCATTTCTGATTCTGCTCTCTTCTATGGCCTGGGAAAGCAGCAGAAGATGGCCCAAGTGCTTGGGCCCCTGCACCCACGTGGGGAGACTCAGAAGGAGCTCCTGGCTCCTGGCTTCAGATCGGCACAGCATCAGCTGTTGTGGCCATGTGGGGAGTGAACCAACAAATGGAAGACCTCTCTCTCTCTCTCTCCAACTCTGCCTCTCTGTAACTCTTTTAAATAAATCTTAAAAAAAAAAAAAAAACTTAACATGGGGTGGGCATTTAGCCTGGTGGTTAAGACACCTGTTGGGACATCCAAGCACCTGGGTTCAATACCCAGCTCTGGGTCCCAACTCCAACTTCCTCCTGACGCACACCCTGGGAGGCAATGATGACGGCTTAAGTTTAGTCTGCGCCACCGCCATGGGAGACCTGGATTGAGGTCCCGGCTCCTGGCTTTGGCCTGGCCCAGCAGGCTTTGGGGTGCGAACCTGAGACTAGGTGGGTGCTCTCTTTGTCAACACAGATTTATGTCCCTTTCCTTTTTAAAACCTTCTAATCACTTAAAAAGATTTATTTATTCAAAAGGCAGAGTGCTGGAGGGGGGAGAGGTGAGAGAGAGAGTCTTCCATCGACTGGTTCACTGCCCTGAGTCAGGCTGAAGCCATGAACTCCATCCAGGTCTCTCACGTGGGTGGCAGGAACCTAAGTACAGGGGCCATCGTCTGCTGCTTTCCCAGCTACATTAGCAGGAAGCTGGATTGGAAGTGGAGCAGCCAGGGCTTGAACTAACGGGCACCTGGATACGGGATGCAGGTGTTGCAAGCAGTAGCTCAATCGCTGTGCCACAATGCCGGGCCCCCTTCTAGTCCTTTTGAATGCTCACTGTCACTTTGAACCAAATCCAGATTCGCTGAGCAGGCCCAAGTGAGCTGGCGGCTGCCACCCTCTTCTCCCTCATCAGACCCCCTCTCCTAGTAGTGACAACCACAGCCTGCTCCCCTAGGGCCTCTGCGTCGCCGCGCCTCCCCCTGCACGTCCCTCAGATCAGTGCTGGCCCCTGCCTTAGCCCAGTCTCAGCTCAAATGGCACGGTGTCCGCAGGTTTATGGGCACAGCTGAGGGCTTTACCACCAGCCCCCTCCTGCTAGCCCATGAGCCCCGTGTGGACAGGGACCTGCTTTCCCCGCTCATCGGCACCAAGGATCAGCTGAGCCGACGAGCGAGGCCCGTGGTCAGCGCCCGCCCAGCCCGTGCCATGCCAGCGCCACCCGGCGGGGCGAGCCCCGGCACCTTCATCTCTTCCATCCAGTCCATGAGGTAGAGCAGGTCTTGGAACACCTTCTGCAGCTCCAGGTTGAGCAGGAGCCGCTCTCGCCGGGCGGCCACCATCTCCCGCAGGAAGTCCCAGAGCCGCGCCACGTTGTGCTGCCGGGCGGCGATGCGCTTGATGTCGTGGTAGCGCTCGGCGGCCAGCTCGGCGGCCACGGCGTCCACCGCCTGCACCCGGCCGCTGTAGGCCACGATGTCCGTCTCGATGGCCTCATGCTTCCGCACCGCGGCCTCGACCGCCGCCAGCTCCAGCCCAAAGTTGTCCTGCGGTGGGGACACGGCGGCGGGGGGAGGTTGGGACTAAGGGCAGCTAGCTCTGCTCCCTCCTCCTGCACCCAGGTGCCAGCCCCAGGGGCGGTGCTGGGCCCTCGGTCCTTTCTCTGACTCACACACGTCCTGTTGGTTCATCTCCCCACCCCACCATCCATCCCGACCAACAGGGACATCCCCAGAGGCCCCGCGCCCCACCTGCGACACCAGGCGCTGGTTCTCGCTGAGCCAGGTCTCCCGCATGGCGGCCTTCCGGTCGAAGCGGGCGGCCAGCTGCTCCAGCTTCTCCTGGCGGATCAGCTCCGTGCGCAGGGCCAGCTCCCGCTCGTGTTCTGCTTTCTCCAGCCGCTCCCAGGCCTGCGTGGCAAGGACAGGACCAATCAAGGGGCCAGGGCAGGGAGGAGCCGGCAGGGCTGGGGCCGCGGGGCAGTCCCACGGACGCTCAGCCTAGTGGATCTGTGGCGTGTGGTCGACAAGACTTCTGTGCGTGGGGCTACGAGACAGAGGGGAGGTGCCTGGCGCCCTGAGACTGTCACCGACACCGTGTGCCGGGCTGGAGGGCACAGGACGGCAGAAGCTGGCTGCTCGCTCTGTGGTGGGGGCCCCGTGTGGGAACCGCACATCAATTCGGTTTATAATGTCGTTGGAGAAAAGTATAAAAGTGGGGACACCGAGTGGGGACTGTTGAACAAGACCAAAGACTTGGGGCGCAACTTGCCCTTGTGACTGTGTACATACAGCCGTCTGGTCACGGGAGCGCCGGAGGCGGGGAGGGGCGGGCTGCCCACCTTGTTGATGTCGGAGATGAGCCGGCCCTCGCGGGGCGTGTACACCTTCTGGTTGTTGGCCCGCAGCTTGCTCTGGACGGTAAACAGCAGCACCTCCAAGTTCCCCTTCTCAGTGAACCTGGGGCAGGAGGCAGGTTGGGGTCACGGCCAAGGGCACGAGGCTCGCAGAATCGGGGGCCGGGTCTCCTGGCAGAGCAGCTGCGTGCACAGAGCCGGCTCATGCTCGCGTTCCCCGCCCTCTGCATTGTTCCCTCGTTTACTCCCATTTGCTAGCTGAGAAAACCGAGGCCAGACAGTCTTAAATACATCGCTCAGTGCTCACGGCTGCAAAGCAGCGGAGCCAGGATTTAAACCCGGGCGCCTTGACCCCGGACACGCGGTGCTGCCCGCAAAGCACCATTCCACGGCCTGCTTCTTCACCTGTGCTCTCCTGACTCTTTTTACGTCAACAGACACATTTCTCCGACAGCAGCCGGAGGGACTACCTGGCCCCCCGGACTTGTTTTTCCTTTACGAACATCCCTGAGGCAATACCTTCAGACTGGTGCCCAGAGGGGGCTTTCTGGGCCACAGGACACAGCCCCCATCACTCCCTGCAATGGATAACAAGAGCTGTCTTCTGGGTTGGAATCAGTTTTGGGGGACAGTGCTGTGGCACAGTGGGTGAAGCTACTGTCTACAGTGCTGGCTCGAGTCCTGGCTGCTCCATTTCCGATCCAGCTCCCTGCTGGTGTGCCTGAGAAAGCAGTGGAGGACGGCTCAAGCGCTCGGGCCCCTTGGGAGACCCAGCAGAAGCTCCTGGCTCCTGGCTTCGGATCGGCTCAGCTCTGGCCATCAGAGCCATCTGGGGAGTGAACCAGAGGATGGAAGACCTCTCTCTCTCTCTCTCTCTCTGCCTCCACCTCTCTCTGTCACTCTTTCAAATAAATGAATCTTTAAAAAAAAAAAAAAGATATTGGCTTTGAAGCTGACGAAGATCAACTCCAGCAGAGCTCGACGCTACAGAAAACACAGACGTCTGTAGCCTGGACCGTGCAGAACTGTCAAGTAATTGCTAGAATGCAGCGGTGCTAAGCGGCTCTGCGAGGACGCTCAGGTTACCAGGCACACTCTGCCTGGGCTGCGGCCTGCCGCCGTCAGGCCCGGCTCCGCCTGTCCCCAGGCTGGGATCCGGTTGCCGCGCCGCCGTCCCGCCCAGCGATCCTATCTGACAGCTCGCACACCACGGTCCTCATTTCCACAGCCTGATTTTTTTACAGACGGCTACTCGCTTTAACCGCTTGTATTGGAATGAGAACGATTCCGTTGTTCCGATGCTTCCAGTACTTTGCACCGAGGGGGGGAGGAAATGAGGCCCCACCCCCGGCATCTCTGCGGCCAGATTCCCCTCCCACAAAGCCGCCCTAGTTTGGTTTCCCCTGGTGTGGGCACGGCCCGGGGCGGGCGTGCCCTGGCAAGGTGCACGCGGGGGCACCTACTTGGGCGGCTTCTCCACAGTGCGGTAGGAATTGAAGGACTGCAGCTGGTTCTGGACCCCGCTCAGGGAGTTGGCCAGCTGGCGGTCATTGAGGGTCACGATCATCTGCTCGATCCACTGCAGCAGTTCAGAGGCCAGGGACTCGTACTTCTCCACCAGGCGCTCGGCCTCCATGGCGTGGTCCAGCACCTGTGCGACAGGAGGCGGGCATGTGGGGGTCCTGGCCCAGTCCCCGGCGTAGGGGAGTCAGTGTCCTGGGCCAGCCTTCCTTTGGCCTTTCGGCTTACTGTCCTGTGGCGGGGGTACCTTGCCAATTCTTTTGCCTTCCACAGCCAGGGCCTTCATCTTGGAGAAGTAGTGGTAGTAGGTAGCCACGTAGGTGATGATGGATTTCTCATCAGGCTGATCCACGTTCACGTCTACGGCAAAGGACCACTCGCATCAGCCAGAGGTTCCCAGCAGGACACCTGCCCCAAGCCTGGGTGCTCCCAGCATTCCCATCTTTCCAGGCCCCTTCAGAGCAAAAGACAACTCAACCATTCGGACCACAAAGGTACCAGACAGCTCAGCTCCTCGCCCTGTCCTTTGAGAAACAAGAAGGACCCTCCAGGTCCAGCACACAGCCCGGAAGCCTGAGAGACTCTCACCCAGCGTTCCCGGTAGAAGCCAGGATTGGATGTTTGGGGAGAGAAGACAAGAAACAGCACTCCCATCTGGGGATGGGTCACAGACTTACAGGCTAGAAAAACGCCCAAGAGGTCAGCAGACCTGGGGCAGCGGGATGGGGAGGGACGGACCCAGTGTCCAGAACCCGGGAGGCGGGCAGAGAGGCCGGCGCTAGGCACCATCTGAGGACACGGTCACGGCCGTTTCTAACGTCAATCCTGAAGTTCAGCCGTGGGCCCCAGGAGCCGGGAGTTCTTCAAGCCAAACTGGCTCCCACCACGCGGCCGAGGCTGACTCCAGCCGGGGCTCTCTCCACTAGGCCACCTGAGGGACTTTATCCCACCCAAGGACGAGCCTACGACACCCGAAGGGTCTTGATCGCTTCGGAAAACACACAGGCAGGTGGCAGCCGCTGAGGTCATCTCGGGAAGTTACAGAACACTCAGCTCGACTCCTCACACGCTTTGTGTTCCTGGGCTCAGGGGCACAGGAGGGGGGCAGCCGGCGGGATGGAAGACAGGGAGTTTAGGGAGGAAGGATTCCGCCAGGGAGTGCCCCCGGCCCGCCTCCCCTCCCCTGTTCCAGCTGCCCCAGGATTGTTCTCCACTCTGCCCCAGAGGCAGCCGAGGGAAGAGGCTCTGGGGCCAGGCTGCCTGGGTTTCCAGTCTCGGGTCCACCAGCTGTAGGACCTTGGGCAGGCCACTAGCCCTTCAGAGGCCCCCGCCCTCTCTTCCACGAACAGGCTGTAACAATGGCACTGACTTTAAAGGGGCTGTTGTGAAGGTGAAGATAATCAAAGCATGTCAAGTGGCGCGCCAGGCACAAAGCAAGAGCCCAGTGGCTGTTACCGAGCTCGCTGGCATTATGGTCTGTCGGAACCACAGGAGCCGGCAGCAGGGGCAGCCGAGCGGAGGCCAACTCATGGAGGGCCCCGGTTACCGTGAAGACCACGCCTCCCCCATCTCAGAGCCCAGGCCACTGGGCCACAGGGAGCCCAGGCCACTGGCCCACAGAGAGCCCAGGCCAGTGGCCCACAGAGAGCCCAGGCCACTGGGCCACAGGGAGCCCAGGCCACTGGCCCACAGAGAGCCCAGGCCACTGGCCCACAGGGAGCCCAGGCCAGTGGCCCACAGAGAGCCCAGGCCACTGGCCCACAGAGAGCCCAGGCCACTGGCCCACAGAGAGCCCAGGCCAGTGGCCCACAGAGAGCCCAGGTCACTGGCCCACAGGGAGCCCAGGCCAGTGGCTCCAACTCCCAGAGCAACTCTGGGCTCTGCTGAGAGAGAACCTACAGCCCAGGGGGCTCTTCCTGCTGGGGGCTTTCTTCCTACAGCCTTTTTTTTGGGAAAAAAAAATTGAGACACAATGTTTGTATTATGAAGCTCACCTTTTACCAGTACCTAAGCCAGTGGCTTTTAGCATGTGCCCAAGGTCGTGCAACCATCACCACCATCTCATTCCAGACATCTTCATTCCCCTCTCCACCAAAGCAACCCCTCCCTCACCTGCTGGCGGCGGGGTCCCTGCTCGCCCCCTCCCGCCGCCGTCCTGCGCCTCTGCCCCCCACGGCTCGGACCCACCTTCAGGATCCAGCAGCTTGGTGAGCCCCAGCTCCTTCTCAGCCAGGTTGAAAGCGTTCTGCAGGTTGTAGTGTGCGTTGCACTTCTTCAGGGACTCAAAATCCAGCAGGTCTGGCCTGGGCAGGGAGGTTATCAAAAGCACGTGAGAGCCTTGAAGGGGAAACGTGGATCCAGCTGCTCCCACCTTTGCACCCAAGTCACTGATTCAATCTGGCCCAGAAGGGGGCACCTCAAACCCACCCCTGGCTCCCAACCACCACCCCCCGCCCCGGGGGGAGGCCTTTGTGCAGCGCGATGCCCCCGGGCCGGCTCCTCGCTCCTTGCAGCTGGGGGTGGCCCCTCAGCTCTAGGCCTGGCTGAAGCCCTCTCCTCACCGGTGTTTGTGCACGATAGCGTTGAAGGCCAGCCCGTCCCTCCAGCTCGTGGTGAAATTGTGCACGTTGACATTGGGGTACCTGCACACACGGTGCGGGGACAACGGTGAGCAGGCCGGGCCCTGGCCTGTGTCTCCAAGAGCCCACTCTCGGCGCACGGCGCAGCCGCGGGGTGGCCAGCCCCCGCACCCTCACCCCGCGGTCTTCATCTGGCACCACAGCAGCAGGGCGTCCTTGGCTGACTTCTTCTCCTTGCTGTCCTCTGTCTCCACGCTGATGTCCTGGATCTGGGGAGCAAGCGAGGGTGCTGTTATCACAGCCACTCAGATAAAGGGCAGGAAAAGCCTCGTTAGGTGGGGAAGAGACACAGCCAGGGCCGTCTTGGTCTGGGCTGGGCTGCCGGCCAGGCCCCAGGCGCAGGTTCCTGCAGGTCGGGAGGGGGCAGTTGCTGCCAGCTGCCTGTCAGAGGCGTAGCCGACGGGCTCTGCGTGGGGCTGGCAGGTGCCCGGGGAGGAAGGGGCGGGCAGAAGCGGGCTGGCGTCAGGACCTCGAAGTATAAGCAGCAGCGGGGTGGATGCGCTTTTGAGGGAGGGAAGCAGGGCCTGGGCGCTGGAGCGAGGCTCTGGTGTGTAAAACTTCCAGTCCCGCGGGCAGGACCAGCACGGAAGCCTGAGTGCAGGCAGCTTGGTCCACACCCAGGCTGCCCTCTGCCACGCTGCAGGAGGAGCGTCCGCGGGGCAGGTGCCCGGGCGCTGCCGCCATGGCGACCTGCTCCGCAGGTTCACACCGAGGCTGTGCCAGGTACCTGGAAGCGCAGGATGATGGTCCAGACCAGCCCGAGCGTCAGGCGGTGGTTGCCGTCGACGATGTCGTGGGAGCCCATGTTTTCCAAGTGCACCTTTTGCTCCTTCAGGAACTGCAGCGCCTTGTCCACGTTCTCCAGGCAGTGGATCCGCATGCGGCCCTTGGTGGGCTTCGGCTGTCGGCCGGGCACGGGGCGTGGGTCTCCTTCCTCCTGCCGCAGCCTTGCCTGGGCTGCGCTGGGTGCACCTGCCCCACGATCCCTCCCCCCCCCCCCAGCCCTCCAGGAACACGGGAACAGCCCCGGGGCTGGACCAGAGGTCGTGCAGCCAAAGCTGAGGCTACAGATGCCGCCTGGGCAGATTAAGATTCCCAAGGGAATTAATTGCACCCAGAGTGGGTGGGCAAAAGAACTGTTTTCAATGGGGCCACTGTTCCTGTCTCCACGAAGCTGGGCTCCTATGGAATCCACGCGGCAAAGCCTCTCAGAAGGAAGCCGTCCTAGGCAGAGGGGCCGCTGCCCGCCGCCCGCCGCCCGCCCACCCGCGGCCGCTGCTTCCGAGGCCCCTCCTCCCTGCACGGCCATGGCTCACCAGTGTCTCCCCAGAGAGCACCTCGAGGAGCCGCAGGAGGTTGCGCCCATCCCGGAGGTCGCTGTACAGGTCTCCCACCCGGCACGTCACCCGGGCCAGGTGCGAGTTCACCCACTTGGTGAAGGTTTTCTTCTGCACGGCTTCTCGCTCATCTGCGGTGGCAACACGGGGTCACTTTGTCCCCCAAGAGCAGTGTGCCTGCTTCTAAACACACCCTGGCCGGGGCGGGGCAGGGCGGGGTTGGGGCGGCACCCCGAGAGACAGGGGAGTGAGGTCTGGGGAGGAGGCGGAGGAGGAGGGAGAGGGAAGGAAGGTGGCGGAGAGGAAAACCCGCAACTTAAAAAGCCGAGAGGTAAAGAAGTGGGAATAGGCTACTGAGCAAGGTGAAGAAATGAGTGACAGAAGACAGGCTTCTGGGAGAGAGGATGAGAGACTGCAGGACACACAGGGCAGGGCTGGGGCCGGGGCTGTGTCCTGCAACACGGTCACAATGTCACGATCGTGGCCTCGGTTTCCCTCATCTGTAAAATGGGCTCTTCGCTCTCCCACGGCACAGGGAGTTAATGGGTATGAAGCCTGGCACAAAATGGCTCCCTGATGAGAGGCTGCTTCTAAAAGCAGGTTCCCTTCTGGTTGTGGACAGAGGGGAGGGTGTGGGCTGGAGTGACGGCAACGGCTCTTCCAGGCGGTCATTAGGAGGCCCTGGCGGCGGGCGAGGCTGCAGGCCTCCCGTCCTCCTCGGAGAGTTTACAGAAAAAGCAAACCACTTGGCTTCTGGGGTGGGCTCACTCAGGCGGCTGCAGCGGGGCCAGCCCCGGTCACAGATATGCTGATGCTAGAAACACAAGATCCCGAAAGCTGGGGAGTGGGGAGGCAGCCCCGGAACCACAGCGGGGGACAGCCAGGCAGAGGTGGGCGCCCGTGGCCGGAAGGGTTAGGAAGCGGCCTGCTGCCTGGGCCAGGGGGCAGCTCCTGGCCGGCGGGGGAAGCCGTGAGGTTGCACAGACAAACACAAATGGTGCTTTTTAGAAATGTCAGAGCGAAGGAAGAGGCCCGGGCCACTGCAAGGGGCTCCGGTGGTCACCAGGCTTTCTGCCAGCCCCCTGCAGAGAGCCCAGGGCGAGGACCCCGCCCAGGGGCTGGTCCCGCGGACTCCTTGGCCTTGCATCTCAGCAACTGGAACGACTCACCCTTTCACCTCACATTCCTGTGCACCTCACCCATAAACCCCAGCAACACACCCATGTCTGCGCCTGCCTTTCTCACCTCCACCCTGGGGTCCTAATGACTGTGTGGGATGCTTCGTAGCACCTGTGGAGCCAAGGGGTGCCTCGGGCCCCCTCTTGGGCCTGAAGGGTCTGCCTGAGCTAGGCTGGTCCTGGATCCTTGACCATCACTGGCCCCGGGGAGGCACTGCCCTGACACCAGGCACACCCCAGTGGGGCCATTTTGGTACATAGGTAGGATAAAAGGGGGAGGGAGAAAAATGGACCAAGCCAAGCACCAGAGACCAGGTGTGATGTCACAAGACCCCCCCACAACATCCCTGGATCCTTACACACTCCCCTTGCACAGCAGGCTGGGGTCCCTGGGCCTCTGGCTCCCTCCATGCACCTGGCCAGGTGCCTGGAAGTCGCACAGGGTCCCCTCCCGTAGAAGAAACCTCCCGGTTCTGCCTGTATCCAGGGATTTCCTGGCTGCTAGAAACGGAGCCCCGCTAAGCCGGAGGCACTTGTCACAACCCCTCCCCACCCCGGCACGGGGTACTGCGCTCCGGCTTCGGGGAGGGGCCCCGGTACAGCCGCCCCACCCGCCCGCCCCGGGGGCTCCCCTCGGCGGGGAGCTCACCTTGCAGCTGCTTGAAGCGCCCCTCGAGCACGCTGGCGTACTGAGCCGGGTTGATGAACGCGGCCGGCGACAGCGGGAGGCCCCCGGGGTTCTGGGCCCCTTCCACGGCGTCGTAGTAAAACTCGCTGGCCCCGTTCAGGCCGTGCCCGGGCCCCCTGTTCACCCCGTTCCCATTCATGGTGCCCGCTGTCTGCTACAGCGCCCGCGGCCCCGAGTCCATGCTCCCTGCGCCGTGGCCAGCGTCCCCTCCCCGAGGCGCACGGCAGGGCGGGGGCTCCAGGGAGGTGGGGGTTTCGAGGAGCGCGGGCTGGCAGAGTTACGGGACGTCCGGGCTCCCGGGACAAGTGAGCGCTGCACACCTGGCGGCGGCGAGGGGAGACGGAGGCGGCTCCAGACAAACAGGTCGGACGGTGCGGGGGAGGGGTGGGAGGCGGAGCCTGGCTGGGGCGAGGGCCCGGCCCTGCGCGGGCGGAAAGGACCCGCCAGCGCCCGGAGTCCCGCCCTTTGGGGCCCCGAGCTGTCCAAGAGGGCAGAAGACCTGGGAGAGGGGTCCCAAGCCATCTCCCACTTCCCGAAGGTTTGCAGGCGGGGCGGGGCTGGCGCCTCCCCGGGACACAGGCTCCGATCCCCAGCTTAGGAAGCGGAGGAAGAAAAACCGGGAAAGGCAGATCTAGGCGCCTTGAGAGGCGTTTGCCTGTGGTCTCTCATCCAGACACAGGGGTCGCATGTGTCATCGCCGCCTCCAGAGCCAGCCCCTTCCCTGCGATGCACCCCACTGCCGGTGCACCTGCCGGCTTCCCTTCCCACCTCTCCGCGGACTTCAGCCTTTTGTCACTTGCAGCTTACATTTGCCCCCCCCCCCCTACAGTTTTTCAGCATTTATTTGGCACCTGCTGGTGCGAGGTCCAGCGCTGGGCAAAGCCCATCCAGGAACGCCTTGTCAGGGGGGCTCAGGTTAGGACTGGAGAGAAGCACCCAGCAGCACAGAATGGCACACATGTGTGTTTGTGTGTGCACAGGCATGGTGGTAGTCCTGGGTGGCATGTGTCACGTCCTACAGAAAACAATGACAGTTCCGGGTGGCATGTGTCCTGTGTGTACAGGGTGACAGTTCTAGGTTGCACGTGGCACGTGTGCACAGATATGGTAGTAGTCCTGGGTGGCACGTATCCTGTGTGCAGACACAGTGACAGCCCTGAGTGGCAAGTATCCCATGTGAACAGACGTGGTGACAGTTCTGGGTGGCACATGTATACAGATAGAGTGCAGTCCTGGGTGACATATGTGTACATGGTAGGTGACAGCCCTGGGTGACACGTGTCCTGTGTACACACCTAGTGACAGCCCTGGTGGCACATGTCATGTGCACATAGTGATGGTGCTGTGTGGTACGTGTTGCATGATGACATGACGACTGCTGTGCTACATAAATCCAAAGTCAGGGTACCACTTCCCCTACGAGGTGACGGTCTCCGTACCCCGACACCTTCTGTCTTCTCTGATCTACTAGAGCAGCAACATGAGGGTTTCACCAGCCCACCCAAAGACCCAGCCACGCAGAGATGCAGGAGAAAATGACAAGGACCTCCAGAAGCGATGGCCACCGCAAAGGGGCCTCACGCTAGCCCTGGGGAGGTTTTAAAAGTCCTGAAATCTGGACCATGTGTCCAAAGATCCTAATGTGCCATGCCCAGGGCGTTGGGAAGCTGCGTGTGTAAAAATCATCCCTGGCTGATCCTATAAAACATGTGGCGTCAGCAACCTCCCCCGGGAGCCGCTCCTCTTCCTCCCCCCCAGTCCGCAGCACCACCTCGCAGGTGGGAGTGGCTGGGCGGCAGGAGGGTCAGTGGCAGTGAGGAGGATGAGGAAGGGATGGAGAAGAGAAGCCAGACAGGGTGGGTGGCCTTCGGGTGTGTGGGTGACTCAGCCCCACGACAGCCGGTGGTGTCAGGTGGCAGCCACACTCTTGTTGCCAAGACAACCCCCCCCCCATCGAAAGGAAGCCCGCTGGACGGGTTTGTTTGTGCCCAGAGCAGCCAGAAGGGGAGAGCCCTGGCCCGAGGGGAGGGCGGGGCAGGGCAAGGCAGGGTAGGGGCCGAGGCAGGCCAGCCCAGAGCGAGCCTGGTTGGCTGTGGAAAGCGGCGGTGGCGGGCAGAGAGAACCTGCTTCAGGGAATAGGTCTGTGAAATAATGGGAGTAACAGGCGGCAGGTGGAAGGAACAGGTTGGGGAGGCTGGGCGGGAGGACAGGTGTGGGGATGAAGGAAGACACAACTGGGAGGGGAGGGTGGGGACAGAAGTGACAGCAAGAGTAAAAGTGCATAGGGATGGAGGGAAATGACCCAGGGGCCTGGGACAGGCAGGGGACGCTGTGGGCCAGCAGGGCTGGCTTCTCCAGGAAGCTGGAGGACATCCAGTGCACTCATGAGCCTGGATCTGGGGGGACCAGGGCCTTGGTGGGGTGCTCTGGCTCTCCTGGGTCCTCACCTCCTCACCGACCCTCTCATGACCTCACCTGCCAGCGCCTTAATCCGAGACCTCTCAAAGAGGCGGGCGGAGCTGCTGTCATTGTCCCAGTCGGTGTCGGGCAGGTCCCAGCGGTTGTTGATGTCACTGTACTGGCCCTGGATCTCCAAGCTGTCGAAGTCTGTGGGCGACAGAGTGCTGCTCATGGTGGGGACGGCTTCCTGATCCTGCAAGAGGACGTGGCTGGTGAGGGGCACCTCGGAGCCACCGAGCCTTCCGCTCACCGTGTCCTACCCTCCTGCCTGGGTCTGCCCCGCTCGCCTCGAGGCCAGACGTCCTGCTTGTTTGGCCGTTGAGATCAGCCCCCAGTGGGAAAGCCTGGGGACAGGGATACAACAGACATGCATGAGGGCAACCGCGGTGAACAGCAAGGGCTCCGGGGGCCTCGGGCCAGGAGGGACAGGACAGGGCTGGTGGCTGACAGTGGCAATGGCTTCCATGCAATGCGGGCAGCAGCCGCGGGGCCCCTTGGGCAGTAATGAGTACAAACCCGAGGTGCTCTGAGCCCCGCCCCCTCCCCCCCCCCCCCGAGGTCCAGATCCTGTTCCTGCGCTGGGGCAAATCTATGCTGTCCGGCAAGCGTGGTCCAAGGAGGCCACGGCACAGCTCGGTCCCCTCTGTCCCCTCTGCTCCGGAGCAGGTTAGCAAGCGCTGGATCAGTGTCAGCTGCGCTATGTACACGCATCACCCCGTCGCACCCCTCTGTGGGGCCAGGGCAGGCCCACTGTGGTCAGAAGAGGAAGTGGCAGCCCACAAGTTAGGTCACGGGGTCAGCAGCTGAGTCACGGGGCAGGGTCTTCATCACATTTGTATGTTCTTGACCTTCCTGGAGCCCTTCAGTGCTCCCCGGGAGGGAACGGCACCTGCCACTCCCTCCTAGGGCCCGGGTCGGGGCAGTTCTGACCCCGTTTGCCTGCCAGCACCATTTATGAGTCTAACTTACGCAAACATGCTCTGCTCTCACAACCAAAAAATGAGTTCCAGGTTAGCAGCCGGGGATCTTCCCCCCGCCGCCGCGTAATGCAGCAACCGCTCAAGACACTGCAAGGCAGCGTCTATAACTTTAACAGAACGCCCGATTCCACATGCATATCCCTTACTTTTCTAGAAGCGCTCAACTCCCACATACCGCTTCCCGGGCTGAGATCTCTCATGCGATCTGGGGAGGAAGGGACGGGTGGTGAGAACTGGGAGGGGAGGGAGGCGCGTTCCATGGGCGCCCAAAGGCAGAACTTGGCTTCTGTCATTAACTGGTTCCATGAAGCTGAACCTGACCCGCTGGAAGGGCAGGGTTGTCCACCCCTCCCCTTTCTCCCGGAGAGAAGATGCGCGGGAGCATTTCCCTGGGTGGCAGAAGGCCAAGGTCAGAGGTCCTAGATGTGGGCTTTCACTCCCTGTAGCAGGGAAGGGAGCTGGGCTTCCACTAGGCCTCCCATTCCCTTCTCACTCAAAATCCATCTTTCCTCCAACAGAGTCCCTGGGTTTGTTCTGTAAATATTTACATGAAAATAAATTCTAGGGCAGAGTTGAATCGCCCTGAACAAAGAGTGCTGTGGGCAGGGCATGACCTGAACTGGGGTCACCTGTCCTCTCAAGTGCTGGACAGGGACGGAGTCCACACCTCAGCACCCATTCCAAGTCCAGTGATCTTGGCCATCAGCTTAGGGCTTCCCAGCTGGCATCCGGGCTCACGCTCAGCTCTGGATGGACAATTCCAACACCTAAACACTCCCACCTCCCACCACCACCACCACCTTCCATCTCCCCAGGGGTCATGCCCCCCCACAGGAGTATCTCTTTGCCTAATGAGCTGCTTAAAAATAATTAATCTGGGGCCAGCGCCATGGCTCACTAGGCTAATCCTCTGCCCGCGGTGCCGGCACCCCGGGTTCTAGTCCTGGTCGGGGCGCAGGATTCTGTCCCGGTTGCTCCTCTTCCAGGTCAGCTCTCTGCTGTGGCCCGGGAGGACAGTGGAGGATGGCCCAAGTGCTTGGGCCCTGCACCCCATGGGAGACCAGGAGGAAGCACCTGGCTCCTGGCTTCGGATCAGCACAGCAAGCTGGCTGTAACAGCCATTTGGGGGGTGAACCAACGGAAGGAAGACCTTTCTCTCTATCTCTCACTATCTATAACTCTCTGTCTCTCTTACTGTTTAACTCTGCCTGGCAAAAAAAATAAAAATAAATAATAATTAATCTGGGATTCTATTGGTGGGCCCATGCTTCCCATTTTGCTACAGGCCTCACCATCCCCTTTCACCTCCTACCCAAATGAATTTCACCTATCTAAGTTACCTGCCTGGCCCCTAAAAACCTCTGCCTCATAGCTTCATACTCTACAAAGGACAAAAGCTTAAGGAGGCCGAGTATCTGATGTTATCTCCAAACTGTCCCTGAGACCCCTGTAGGCTGCCCAGAACCCAGACATGTACTGCTGTGGCTTCTTTACAGTCCTCCAAGGGACCCCACGGGGGGCCAGGCATGGGATGCAGACCCCCCCAGGGAGATCCGGCTGTGAGAGCCTCTCCATGGAGTCCTAGGATTCTGGGGAGGAAGTATGGAGCTGGAACTTCCTTCCTCCCCAAATAAAAATTCAGCCACTCCTGTCAAATCATGTTTGAGACATTCATGCTTTGCCTTCTGTTTCCAGGGGTGCCGTGACATAGACATGAGCCAAGCAGCCTTAGCTCACCGAGCCCCGGGGGTCACCAGGTCGCTACTTGGGAGGGTGGGAAGGAGGTTATTACCTAGGCCCCTGTATGAAGGGCTCTGGCTGGCACGGCACAGCGCGTGGCTCCAGGGCCCTATCTCTGCATCCCTGGGCTCTGATTTCCGAACATTCTGGCTCCAGTCCCCCGGCCTTTTGAACCATATGCCCGCTGCCACCTCCAGATTCTCACGGTCTTCTACCGGGAGTTTCCCCTACACAGATGCTGCCCGGGGTTCTTTCCACCAGAGCAGACCCTTCCTTGCCGTGACCTGGGTCTCCAGGCTCCTCCTTCCTGGCTCTGCCGCTGTCCTCCCACCCTCGTGACCCTGTGTTGGAGAATCCCCCAGCCCGCTTCTCCTCCGAAGGTTTCCTGAACTCTGGCCCCAGGGCTGCGCAGCAGCTAATCCAGATTAGTTTCCCCAGGACCTTATTCTTAGCCACTGACCTCGGGGCCGGGGCCGAGTAGCTGACATCATTAGAGCCAGAATAATGCCAACCCCCGCCAGCCACGGGCTCGGGGACCTGCTGGGATCCACACCCGCGCAGCCACGTGCCGGGTGCTCCCTTCCTCATTCCCGTTCCTCCTCCGTGTTAGCTGGTGTGTAGAGCTGGAAAGCCTACCCCCGGGCTGCAGGCTCTTGTTCCCCGATTCCTCCTCTCACCACATCCTGCTCCTAATTCCTCGTTTTCCCTCGGAGAGAGCTGACCATTCCTGCGCGCTCCCACAGCCCTCAGCGTGCTATTCCCGCGCTTAGCCCCCTATAATCCACTCAGTTTAGGCGTCCCTCTGCTCGCTCCGTGGTTAACTCGGAGGGCAAGGGCTGTGTCTCACTCTTTTTCGCATTTTCTGCACCCAATATGCCGGGTATTCGGTAATGAGACAGCAAATGAGCTGACCATCGGATTACTCTCGCTCCTAGGGCTGGAGGAAAGCTTAAAAGAAAGAAAGCAGAGGAGCCTGGGAAATGCCTTCTGCGGCACACCTGTCGGACTCGGGGTCAAGCTCTGTGTGCAGGCCAGGGATCCCCTAACTTGTGCAAATCACAGTTACCTGGAGTGCAGGCTGTCGAAACCGAGATCCCTGGGCCCCGCATCCAGGGATTCTTAATACGGCAGATCTGGGAATCTGTATTTCTTTAAAATATTTTTTTTTTTGAATTTGTTGAAAGAAATGGAGCTCTCATTCACTGTTCCCTCCCCTAAATGCCTCCGAAGGCCAGGGCTGGAACCGGGAGCTGGAATGAAATCTATGCGAATGGCAGGAACCCATTACCTGACCCAGCACGGCTGCCTGCCAGGGCCTGCACTGCCAGGGAGCTGGAGTCAGAGCCTCAGCCAGGAATAGAACCCCGCACTGTCATGTGGGATGCTGGCATCCTAGCCGCTAAGCTAACCGCCCACTCTGCTCTCCACATCTCCATCCATCCCAGGTGAAACTCAAGCTGCCGTTCTGGGGACCACACTTTGAGGGGCCGCTGTTATCCAGAGAAGGGAGCAGGTGGCGTGGGCTGGGGGAGCCACGAGGACTGAACCGACAACATGGCAGGTGCGAATGTGACCGACCCATGGTCCGCGTCCCGTCCGCCCAGGCCCCATGCTGTGCTAAAGTCCGGCGGCGGGCGGACGAAGCTTCCCCTCAAGGGATGAGAGAGGAAGACGAGGACGGAGCGGTCTCCAGCGCTAACGACCCAGAGCGGGCGCCCTGCTACAGAGAATCAGGGGTGAGCAGCAGCAGGAGGACCGGCCCAGAGCAGCTGTGGGAAGGCAGAGTGAATAACAGATGAGAAGAAACGGGGACTCTGGCAAAGTACAAACCTTATGTGACTCAAAGAATAAATGCGTGCATTGGCAGAGAGAAAAGAAAAAAGGAAACACAGACAAGCCCGGGGCCTCTGGGAAGAGAAAGGCAGCCAGGGCAGAGGACCGGAGGAGGATGGCCGAACCACAGCCCCACCCGCCCCAGGCTTGCTCGCCCCGAAGCTCTGGGACCCCTTCCAAGGACGTTAGGACTGGGCTGAAGAGGGGGACTGTTTTTTTTTTTTTTTAATTCTCTCCCTGAGCATCTTGCACTTAGGGCAGAATTATTCAGCCCCATTTTCACGCCCTCGCACCCCCTCCTTCGGGAAGCGGGCGGGGGCTCACATCGGCTTCTCCAAGGGACAAATCTGAGCTCCATCTTAGCTCTCCCTCGGCTAATCCTTTGCTCCTCTGAGCACGCCAGGAGAGACTGGCACGCACCTCAAGCCGACACACATGCTTGGAACTCTGGCTGCCCTCTTCACCTCCAAGGAAAAGCGGTCTGTGGCTCCCCTGCCCACGCCTGACACTCGGGAGAGGGTGGGCGACAGCGTGCGGAGGGCGAGGGCAGGGGCGAGCCTGCATCTCAGACCAGCGCGCCGTGCCCGGGGTTCGCGGGGTGAAGCCGGAGGGGATGGCGAACAGCCCCGCGGTGCCGGGCTCGGCCCGCCCCGGCCCGGAGGCGCCGCCGGGTGGTCCTGTGGGGGCGGACCCCACAGCCTGGCAGCCGTCCCGGCCGCGCGAACGCCTCACAGGCCCGCCTCCCCACCACCTGCGGGGTCTTCCTCTCCCTCTGCCAGCGCTCCTGTCACCACAGCCAACCGTGTCCCCGACTCCCACACACCGCCAGCGAGCATAAAGGAGAGCGTGGAGCGAGCCCCCGAAAAGAGGCGAGGAGAAGCCGCCCACCCCGGAGGGAGCCCCCGGCAGGCAGCCCGGAGCGGGCAGCCGGGCGCTCGCAGACGCCGGCAGAGGCGGCCGGCTGCGTCCCCAGCGCCGGACCCCGCGGCCGGTCCCGTCCGTCCGCCCGCGCAGCCTCGGCGACGCTGGCGCACGCACTGTGCCCAGCCGACCCCAACTCGTTAGCGCGTCCGTCAGCCCCAACTCTTCCAGACTCTTCTCTCGGCTCCAGCGGGGTTCGCGTCTCCCACGCCTCGACCCCCCTGCCCGCGCTCACGCCGGTACCTGGGCGGCTGGCACACGACGCTGCCCATTCGGTCGCCGGGACCCGGCGGGAGCCAGGGCCGGGGGTCGCGTCCTCCCTCTCGGCTGCCCCCCTCCCCGCCCCCGGCCGACCGGGACCCCGACCCGACCCTGCCGCCCGCACGCGGCTGCACAAAGCGCGCCGCCCCGCCGGCCCGGACAAAGCGGGCGGGGGCGCCGGCACCTACCTCGGTGCGGAGCGCCGGGCGGGCGGCGGGGGGCGCGGGGCCGGGGCGCACCGGTCGTCGCCGCGCCCGCAGTCCGGCCGCGAGGGGCGGTTGCGGGCGCCCGGCGGCGGCGGCGGCGGTGGCGGGCGGGCTCTGTCACGGGGCGTGAGCGGCGCGGGGGGCGCGCGGGCCGGCGGCGGCGGGGCGCGTGGCGGCGGCGCGCGGGCGCGAGCGGCGGGACTGCGGCGCCGCGAAGGAGGACAATAGCCTCCCCCTGCCGCAGGCCGCCGGCTCCCGCGGGAGGCCCGGGACCATCTGGACCCTGCGGCCCCGCGGGGCTCGGGGCGGGGCCCGAGGCGCCCCCTCCCCGCCCGGCGCCATGGCAACCGCGGCCCCCTCGGCTCTGCCCGCGGCTCCCCGGCCCGGGTCGTTGACCTTCCCGGAGGCGCCCCCGGCACCCCTCTTCCGGTCATCGCAGACCGGGTCCCCCTCTTCGGCCGCCGGGACCTCCCCCCGCCCCCGCCCGGCCCCACGGCTTACCGGGCTGGCTCTCCGCGGTGTGGACACCCGCACCTTTGTCCCTATTCCGTGGTTCCTCCACAGCCAGTGTCCCCGCGGCATGCCATACTTCCCTGATTGTCACTCACCGCCGAGATGGATTTCCTGAGGTTCGGCCTCGCTGTCCCTTTTCAGATTTTCCTCTTTGGCCACCTCCGGGCCATCCCCTTCACGCGCGCCTCTCCTCCATCCGCTCTCTCTCGCGTCCGCCTTCGGGCAGGTGGGCCGGCTCTCCTTCCACAAGCATCTCCATGGTACATGTGGAGATCGGCCGCCTCACACACAAATCAGGTCTGGGAGCAGTCAGTCATCACAGCGCTCCTCAGCGCCCCTCATTTATCAGCCCGGAGGATTCTGGCCTAGTCACTGCCTTAAGGGGGGTGGGGGTGGGGGTGGACATTTCTGGGCCTGGCACGGCTGGCTTTCTCCTCAGTGGTCTTAAGGTCCGAGGTCATTAACCAAGGTGAATGCTCTCTGCTTAGGAGAAGGCGGAATGATGCCCAGATCACAGCAAACGCACAGAATGCCAGGTGGGTGCTAAAAATGCCTTCTCCCATGTGACTCCCCCCCCCCCCCACGCCAGCTCGGAGAGGCAGGCGCGGCTCTTCCACTAAGCTCAGAGCTGAGCGATTTCCAGCCGGGTGGGCTTCCAGCCGGGAGTGTCTGAAGCTGCCAAGTGAGGGCGACCGGAAGAATGGGCTTTTGGTGAATTCGGGGCGGGCGGGGGGGGGGGGGGGAGCGGTTAAGGTTTTTAGTAGCTTTATGTGCCCCTGCATTTTTGGATTATGGAAAGGTACACATACAAAAAATCAGTGTATGAAATAGAAATATGAAAATAGAAATATATGAAATATACAGAAATATATGAAATAGAAATACTTTCCAGGTACGGTTTCGGCAAAGTGAGAGAAATCACCTGTTTTAAATGCACTTGAAAACGTTGTCAAGGCAAAAGGAAAGATCTTGCGTCATGTACCTGGCCTCGGTTTGCCTACTCTACAAAATGGGCTGGGAGGTTGCACTCAAAGGCTACCTTGACGTCCTCCTCTGGCTCGAATCCCTGTGATCTCATCGCTAACCTGGAGCTCAGCCCTCTGGGGTGCACCCCACCCGTAGCTGTAATTCAGGCGATTATTGATTTATTTTTAACGATCACTTCTTAAAGGCGAACAGCATCAAAGCAAGCAGCCTGAAGGCATAGTCTGTGCCTGCTTCCGGTAGTTGCTGTGAGCGTGGGCTGGTTCAGGGGGCAGGAAGTACCAAGGTGCACGTGATGGCCATCAAGGAGGCTTGGTCAGGGCCGTTAAAACTGCCGCTGGACTGTTCCAGGAAACCCGGGGTCTCAGCGACAGCCTGTTAGGTTATGACCCAATTAGGAGACTTGGTCTTAATGATTAGCATAATAATGCCTTTTGTGGAGTCATTTCCCAATTTAGGTATTCCATAATCCTTCCAAAAAGCCCTGGACACATTTTCATTTACGTTTTATTGATGAGCGAACCGACGTCCAGAAACTCAGAACTGGTCCGCGGTAGGGACTGCCAGTCTGCTGCTTCCTAATGTTCTTTAGCCTCTGCTACAGACCGGGTACAGCAGCATGGGCAGACCTAGCGCCGCTACCTACCAGCTGGGTGACCTTGGGCACCTACCGAACCTGCCTGGGGCTCCACTTCCTTCCCTGTAAATGCCACCGTCATGCGGGGTCACCTGAGTTACCAGTGGGTGAGGACCAGAACATTGCCTGGCCCCTGGTGAGCGCGCATCCATTTCAGCCATTTTTCCTTTGCCGTGTTACTGTTTCACCATCCTGTTTCCTAATTTGGAAAGGAAGCTTGCTTCCCAGAACGCGGAGATCGCCTGTCTCAGCTCTGGAACTGGGTTGCTTTGGAAACTTGCTATTTGGCTCAGTAGTGAATCAGTACAGTCAAAAGTGAATGGGAGGATGTCCACCACGATGCTGAGCTTCTCCGAGAATCCAGATTTGCTGCTTATGTAACCCAGATGCACGCCGAGGGCTTGACTCCTGCCACCGAACCCAGAGATGAAGCTGAGTGGAAGGGCGTCCCTCCTCCCATCTGAAATGGGTCCTTATGGCTTCCTCCCTAGGGCTCATCCCTTGGCACAGCCTCAGGGCCTCACACCTGCTGGGGCGCTCTCTCTCAACCGGCGCCTTCCAGCAGCATTTAAACATGCTCAAGTGTCTGCCACAGGAGACGCCTGACCCCTTCCACGGGACCCTCAGTCTTTATGTTTACAGTCTCCTCCTCCTCCTCCCCCTCCTTCTTCTTCTTTTAAGATTTATATGTTTGAAAGACAGAATTACAGAGAGACGCCAAGGCAAAGAGAGAGTTCTTCCATCTGCTGGTTCACTCCTCAGGTGGCCGCAACAGCCACAGCTAGGCTGAACCGAAGCCAGGAGCCAGGAGCTTCCTCCTGGTCTCCCATGGGGTACAGGGCCCAAGCACCTGGGCCATCCTCCACTGCCTTCCCAGGCCACAGCAGAGAGCTGGCCTGGAAGAGGAGCAACCGGGACAGAATCCAGCGCCCCAACCAGGACTAGAACCTGGGGTGCCGGCGCCACAGGCGGAGGATTAGCCAAGTGAGCCGCGGTGCCGGCCAACCTGTAGTCTTCTCAACTCACCTGTCTTGGCTCCCACTTCCTCACCTCTCTTCAAACATTCTTTCAAAAACGATCTGGCTTATTACACGCTGGGGACCTGGGGACAGAATTGTGAGTGGAGTGGACATGTTCTCTGTCCTCGTAGAGGACCCTCTGGTGGCGATAGCACACATTAATAAAATAAGCCCTAAGATGCACAGTCACAGGGTGGGCACTTGGTGTAGTGTCTAGTATGCCACTTGAGCCACCCGCATGTCATGTATAGTGTCTGGGTTCAAGTCCTGACTCCCTCAAACTTCAGCTTCCTGCTGGGGTGCACCCTTGGTGGCAGGCAGCAGGCGACGGCTCCAGCAGTTGAGCCCCTGCTGCCCATCTGGGAGACGCTGATTGAGTTCCTGGCTCCTGGCTTTGGCCTTGCCCAGCCCTGGTTGCTACAGGCATAATTTGGGGGAATGAACCAGTGGATGAGAGCTCTCTCTCTCTCTCTCTCCCCCGTCCCTTCTACATAAATTACATAAATAAAAATTTAAAAAGATAATAAGGATAATGAATGAATATGATAGGTAATATGAATGAATTATATACATCCTCTCCATGAGACAGTTGGACAGAGTTGTAACTTGGTTAGGGAGGGGATAGAGGAGGAACTTCCTCAAATCATCTGAGATCTGCATGGGGAGGGGAGTAATAACACCTGTTACTGAAGTTTATTGGAGGGGGACAGCATTGTGGCTCATTGGGTTGGGCCACTGTTTGCAGCACCAGCGTCCCATGAGGGCACTGATTCAAGTCCTGGCTGCTCCACTTCCAGTCCGGCTCCCTGCTAATGCCCCTAGGAAGGCAGTGGAAGATGGCCCAAAGGCTTGGATCCCTGATACCCACAGAGGAGACCCAGACAGAGTTCTGGACTCCTGGCTTTGACCTGGCCCAGCCCTGACCATTATGGCCATTTGGGGAATGAACCAGCAGATGGAAGAAGAACTCTCTTTCCCCCCTGTCCCTCTCTCCCTCTCTGTAACTGCCTTTCAAAAAAATAAGTCTTTTAAAAGATTAATAAAATGAAATAAAATTTATTGGGATCTAGATTTCTAGCATTTTATACATATAATTTAATTCTTATGACAACTTAAAAGAGCTAAGCCCATTTCACAGATGAGGAAATGGAGACATTGAGAAATTAAGTACCTTACCCGAGATCATCAAAGTAGGCAAGAACAGAGTCCAGGAACATGAGCCCAGGTTCTTAGCCAAGGGACAGAGTGTACGGACACCAGGCCTGCTGTTATGGGATGCCCGACGCAGGTTAGAAATGAGAGAACTCAGAAGGCAAGAGGGAACACACTGGGAATTACAGCTGGAAGGTAGGCATGGCCTCAGAGTTTCCTACCTCAATTACCTTTTTATCTTCATTTTCAGAGCCCTGGGAAAGCTATTGAAGGGTCGAAGCCAGAAAGTGAAGTGATCAGCTTTGTATTTTATAAGGACCACTCTGGCTGCTGTGCGGGGAACGGGTTGTCAGGGTGCACAGGTTGCCATGAGAAACCAGTTAGACTACCACCGTGGCTCGGGAGAGAGAAAAGATGGCAGCTTGAGCCAGGATGTTAGCAGTGGAGCTGAAGTACATTGGCAGAGAGGATTGACAAGCTGGGGTTAGGGGTTAGACACAGGGGAGGAGAAAGGATTTGTCAGCGATGGACTGTGCAACTGGAAGAATAGAGGACCATTTGCTGAGATGTGGAACGCTGTGGGAAGACCGAGTTTAGATGGGGGGATTGCTGGCTTTGGAGCCAGGGTTGGAGACACCTTATCAACCACGTGGAACCACTGAGTAGTCAATTAGACGTGGTCGTGGAGTTCAAAGGGGAGCTCTGGGCTTACGACAGCCCTTGGAAGATGTCGTTATATAGAGACGGTAACTGGAAGGGATAGATGAGTATCGATGCCCTTGATTTGATCCAACACAGGTTGCTTTGTGCGAGGTTGTCAATAACGCTGCTGCTAAGTCCAGTGGTGATTGCTAACCGCCACCTCACTGCGCTTGGCCGCCGTGTCCTGCTTCTTGAGATTTTCTGCTTTTGGTTTCCACGGGCCTCGCTTTCTCGGCTTTCCTCAACCCCTCTGGTCCCTCCTTCTCTGTTTCTCTTGTGGGTTCCTTTTCTTCTTGTCATTTAATGTTGTTATTGTTGTTGGTGGTGGCATTTTGTCTAGGCTGTTTCTTTTTTTTTAAAGGTTTATTTATTTATTTATTTGAAAGTCAGAGTTGCAAAGAGAGAGAGAGAGAGAGAGAGAGAAAGATCCTCTGTCCACTGGTTCACTCCCCAGTGGCTGCAACGGCTGAGCTGCGCCGATCTGAAGCCAGGAGCTTCTTCCTGGTTTTCTATGTGGGTGCAAGGGCCCAAGCACTTGGGCCATCTTCTACTGCTTTCCCAGGCCACAGCAGAGAGATGGATTGGAAGTGGAATAGCCAGGACTCGAACCGGCAGCCACATGGGATGCGGACACTGCAGGCAGTGGCTTTACCGGCTACGTGTCCAGGCCATTTCTGTGTACGCTTCCTGGGCCTTCTTGCTCTGCAGCTCAGGTGGCCTCTTTAATTCACTGATCTGGGCCGGCGCCGCGGCTCACTAGACTAATCCTCCGCCTTGCAGCGCCGCCACACCGGGTTCTAGTCCCGGTCCGGGCGCCGGATTCTGTCCCGGTTGCCCCTCTTCCAGGCCAGCTCTCTGCTGTGGCCCGGGAGTGCAGTGGAGGATGGCCCAAGTGCTTGGGCCCTGCACCCCATGGGAGATCAGGAGAAGCACCTGGTTCCTGCCATCGGATCAGCACGGTGCGCCGGCCGCAGCGCACCGGCCGCGGCAGCCATTGGAGGGTGAACCAATGGCAAAGGAAGACCTTTCTCTCTGTCTCTCTCTCTCTCACTGTCCACTCTGCCTGTCAAAAAAATAAAATAAAATAAAAAATTCACTGATCTGACAGATCATTCCTCTGCTGAAAACCCTTCGGCCGCTTCCCCTTCTCTTGGGATAAAGTCCAAAATGTTTGACCAAGTGAAGTCTGCTTCTCCTGGCTTAGCACTGTCCACTTGGCACTCGGCCCTCTACGCATGAGGAACCACATAGAATTCTCTTGGTGTTTGTGAAACTTTTTTTTTGAGAGGCAGAGAGACAGGTGTAGGGAAGAGAAAAGCATCCTCATTCACTGGTTTATTCTTCAGATGCCCACAATGGTCAGAACTGGGCTGGGCAAGGCTGAAGCCACAATCTAGGATCTCAATCCAGGTCTCCCACATGGAAACCCAGTCACTTGAGAGCCATCACTGCTGCCTCCCAGGGTCACCATTAGCAGGATCCACAGCTGGGACTCAAACCCAAGTGACTAGGGGCCGGCACTGTGGTGCAGCGGGTTAAAGCCCTGGCTTGAAGCGCCAGCATCCCATATGGGCGCTGGTTCAAGGCCCGGCTGCTCCACTTCCGATGCAGCTCTCTGCTGTGGCCTGGGGAAGCAGTGGAGGAAGGCCCAAGTCCTCGGGCCCCTGCACCCGCATGGGAGACCTGGAGGAAGCTCGTGGCTCCTGGCTTCGGATTGGCGCAGCTCTGGCTGTTGGGGCCATCTGGGGAGTGAACCAGCAGATGGAAGACCTCTCTCTCTCTCTGTCTCCCTCTCCTCTCTCTGTGTAACTCTGACTTTCACATAAGTAAATAAATCTTAAAAAAAAAAAAAAAAAAAACCAAGTTACTCTGATTCGGCATGCAGGTGTCTGAACCATAGGCTAAAATGCCCACCTCAAATTCGTAGGATTTTCGACATGCTATTCTTTCTGGCTGGACTCACGCTTTCTCTTCTGTTCACCCAATGTTTACCCTTCGGTCTCAGTGTAGATATCACTCCCTCTGGAAAGCCTCCCCTGGGGCTCCGAATCTGGGACAGGGGCCTTCTGAGCGCTCCACACTGGGCTGTCACTGCCCACTAGCTCTGTTCCCTCGTTGAGTCCCATGAGGGAAGAGAGAACACATTCAGTTCATAGCTGAATCCTTAGCATAACAGACACATAGATACCTGTGCAATAAACTAAAGAATAACGGGAAAAAAACCCACAGGAGAGACAATGACTCCCTATCGTAAACAGATGGAACAAAGTGCTTTCATAGGAAAGGGGTAGTCCCACTCCTTTTACTCCTAACCTATCTCCCACCACTTAGGCAGCCCCAAGTGCTTTGTAGCTACAATGTCCTCTGCTTAGGGATAATACAGAGAGATCAGAGTTGGCTTTTGAACTCCTAACTAAGTAGGCCTTTTAACATCTATGGTAGAGGAGGCCGGCACTGTGGCGCAGCGGGTAAAGCCACCACCTGCAGTGCCAGCATCCCATGTGGGCGCTGGTTTGAGTTTAGCTGCTCAGCTTCCCATCCAGTCCTCTACTATGGAAAAGCCGTGGAGGATGGCCCAAGTCTTTGGACCATTTTATCGACGTGGGAGACCCGGAGGAAGCTCCTGGCTTTGGATCAGCCCAGGTCTGGCTATTGAAGCTGTTTGGGGAGTGAACCAGCAGATAGAGGATCTCTGTCTCTGCCTCTCTGTAACTCTGACTTTCAAATAAATAAATTTTTTTAAAAAGTAACATTTTGAGGCTTTTTCCTTTTTTTAAAGATTTATTTATTTTATTTGAAAGTCACAGTTACACAGAGAAAGGAGAAGCCGAGAGAGAGAGAGACAGAGAGAGAGAGAGAGAGAGAGGTCTTCCATCTGCTGGTTCACTCCCCAGATGGCCCCAACAGCCAGAGCTGCGCCAATCCGAAGCCAGGAGCCAGGAGCTTCCTCCGGGTCTCCCACATGGGTGCAGGGGCCCAACGACGTGGGCCATCTTCCACTGCTTTCCCAGGCCACAGCAGAGACCTGGATTGGAAGTGGAGCAGCCAGGTCTCGAAATGGCGCCCATATGGGATGCTGGCCCCGCAGGTGGCGGCTTTACCTGCTACGCCACAGCGCCAGCACCAATAAATAAATCTTTTTTTTTAAACCCTCTACGTTAGCGGCTGTGTTTCTTGAGGGTCCCAGTGCTTTATAAGAGCCACGTGCTTGGGAGGGCTTTGTCCTTGCTTCAGAAGGCCCTCTTTCAAAAGACAGAAGCAGTAAACCTAAAGCTCAGAGTTGATGCGGTCATCTGTCGAGTGGGGAAGAGCAGGCGAGTTTTCCCTACATACAGAAAACGGAGTCCGTTTTGGGCTTGAAGCAGAACTGCAAAGCATCGGGAAAGGTGACTAAGAGCGTTGAGAAACAACCATGGGGGTCTGTTCGGTGTCCCTGCCGCTGACCGACAGCAGACGGACAAGGCTGCACTTCATTCCTGGGGCTCAGCCTTGCCGAGCTCCCGTGCCGCAAGGTGGACATGGCGCTGCTACTGCCCCACTCCCAGATCTTCTCACCCCCCAGGCCCCAGTCCCCCTGGCTCCTTGACAGTCGGAGGAAATCTGAAAAGTTCCTAGGTGCCTGTCCCCTGGGAGGAGTGTGAGAGCAGGCTGACGACTGAAAGGCAGGGTGCCTGCAGGGACTGCTGTGGCGTGGGGCTGAGAACCCCACGGTAGAGGCTGAGGGTGGATAACCCGGGCCCGGGACCCCACGAAGGTCCAGCGGGACCAGGAAGCGAGGAGGTGCGGATCGCTGAGCCCCACACGCCATCCCTGAGCTTTCTCTATGCCAAGGTCAGCGGTTTCCCCTGCCCAGGAACTCTGCAGCAGGTGCAGCAGCCACAGAGCCCAGGGGCCAGGATCACACTTTGTCAGGCGAGGGAGACAGAGGACGAGACTTGGCCTTGACGTCCCTCCCCTCATGTCAGAATGATACATAACCCCCAGACTAGACCATCACAAGAAGTGGGCTGGGAGGAGAATCCCAAGGCACTGAGTTGCAGACTTACCGTGAGGGCCAGGCCTTGCAGCTGTGGGGGTTAAGCCACCCCTTAGGAGGCCTGTATCCCACACTGCAGTGCCAGTCCAGTCCTGGCCAATCAGCTTCCATCTGGCTTCCGGCTGATGCTTGTGGGAAGGCAGTGGACGGTGGCCCAAATTCCTGCCAATTGCATGGGAGACCTGGATGGAGTTTCAGGCTCCAGGCTCCTGGCTCCTGGCTTTGGCCTGGCCCAGATCCAGCTATAGTAGGCGTTTGGGGAGTGAGCCAGCAGATGGAAGATCTCTCCTCTGTCTCTCCCCTGCCCCTCTGTCACTCTTGCCTTTCAAATACATATGCACATATATAAATAAATAAATCTTTTAAATAGAAAATTAGAGTAACTGAATGATCTTTGAATTGGTGAAGATTATTGTTTTTAAAGATTTATTTTATGTATTTGAAAGACAGAGTTACAGAGAGGTAGAGACAGAGAGAGAGGTCTTCCACCGCTGGTTCACTCCTCAGATGGCCGCAATGGCCTGAGCTGCGCCGATCCGAAGCCAGGAGCTTCCTCTGGGTCTCCCATGTGGGTGCAGGGACCCAAGGACTTGGGCCATCCTCTACTGCTTTCCCAGGCCACAGCAGAGAGCTGGATTGGAAGAGGAGCAGCCGGGACTAGAACCGGCACTTCAGGCCAGGGCTTTAACCTGCTGCGCCACAGCACCGGCCCCAGGTGAAGTTTATTCTTCTGCCATTGGCAGACGTGCTAAGGCAGGGGGAAGCTGAGAAACCAAGATGAGAAATGAAGAAAACTGCACATGGCTTGAAGTTACAAACAAGCCTGCCGCACAGGTCAAGCTCAGAAAGGTGGGCTTGCGAGCAGAGCTCCGCGTCTTAAGAGGACGGGTCCGATTTCCTGTGAAGACTGTAGACAGGACTTCAGCTTAGTACGTGATTAGCAAAAGTTGCTCCTGTGCTGGGAAGCGAAAGTCTGCAGATGAGCCAGGATACTGGGACTGCAAGTCAAGCAGGGCATTCTGCGGGGTGGGGGTGGGGGGGTGGCGGTGGGACGTGGAGGGCAGAAGCGCGTCCTGCCTTGAGCTCCCACGTGCAGTGTAGACCTGGGAGCCCTAAGGGATGTGTTCTGAGCCGAGCGATGCTATGAGTGCGTGCTGCTGTTGGCTAAACTGGAGAAACAGGAACGGATTTGAGGACATAGAGATGTTACATCCATTTATCTTCGTCCAGTTTGGATTCAAACCACGCTTATTTATGGACCATCCCTCCTGAGCTATTTTTAGCTTCAAACCTAAATGCCATTAAAAACTGGGCCCATTTGACTAAGTCTGACCCACTTAGGAGCAGGCTGAGATCAACCATGATTCTTGATATTTTGATTCGACCAGTCAATAATGAATCACTTTTTCCCTCTTAGAAGCTCGTGCCACTAACACATGGGAATACACAGACCCTTTGAAAAAGCGGCTGACCATACCCACCTTCCTGAAATAAGTTGTGGGAGCAGTTGCTCAATACTGATAGCTGCTGGCGCCGCGCTAATCCTCCACCTTGCGGCGCCGGTACACCGGGTTCTAGTCCCGCTCGGGGCGCCGGATTCTGTCCCGGTTGCCCCTCTTCCAGGCCAGCTCTCTGCTGTGGCCCGGGAGTGCAGTGGAGGATGGCCCAAGTCCTTGGGCCCTGCATCCCATGGGAGACCAGGAGAAGCACCTGGCTCCTGCCATCGGATCAGCGCGATGCGCCGGCTGCAGCGCGCCGGCCGCAGCGCGCCGGCCGTGGCGGCCATTGGAGGGTGAACCAACGGCAAAGGAAGACCTTTCTCTCTGTCTCTCTCTCTCACTGTCCACTCTGCCTGTCAAAAAAAAAAAAAAAAAAAAAAAAGTGATAGCCGAGGGAAGTCTTTGGGGTTCCCTGATCAAATAGCACTGGAAAATGTGAGTTGTGTCAGGAAACCTACAGATCCAGGACCCTAGAAGAATAGACTTAATGTACATCGTTGAAGCTGTAGACATTTTAGGTCAGTTTTCTGGATCTTAGCCTAATTTACTTGTGCTGTAATACTAAACTCACGGTTAATCATTTCAACTATCACTGGTATCTGAAACTTCCTGGCTGTTAAGACACCATACTCTAGATTCTATGAACTTGTCTGAATTCCGGCCTGTCACCTTCTAACTAGACAAGGTACTTACTTGTAAGTCTGAGCTTTCTCATTCGTAAATAATGGGAGATAATTTTACAGAAGGAAGTTGTGAGAAATTAAGTAATGTGTGTCAGGTGCTTGATTCCTGGTGCCAGATAAGAGCTCAGTAAATGCCAATATTGCTATTAGCATTTCATTTATTTTGTAGGTAGACAAATCTTGCCTTAAGTAAAACATGATGCATGAAAACCTAGATTTGCTTAAATGGTTAATGGGGAAGATTATTTGCATTACAAAAGGATTCTCCAGTTTATGAATGAGCTGATAACAGTGTCTCTTTGAAATTTTTCCAGCATGTCTAAAATGATCTGATTCACACAAAGCTTGGTTTATACAACGTTTGAGGGACACAGCTAATGTGCCAAGCGTAAGACCTCTAGAAACAGTTGCTCAGGCTGGGTCTGAATCACTGTGACAAGTCATCAATAACAACCCCGGGTGTTCTCCCTGCCCCTTTTATACAGGGATTAGAAGGATTCTCTGTGGTTTCAAAGGGCAGATCTGGGACCAATGGGTGGAAGATACAGGTTGGAGACGGGAGGATGGGGGCAGACTTCAGCTTGGCGTAATGCGAAGCTGTACCGGACCAGCGCTGCCCAAGGCAGGGAGGAGTGGCTGGCTCTGAAGCGGCAAATTTCCCAGCATGAGACCGTCAAGTAGAAGCCAGACATGAACTTGTTACGGGCCTTGGAACGACTTCTGCATGAAATAGGGCCATGAAGTAGGTCAGTGTTTCCCAACCCTAAATACACCAAGCACACAACATAAACCAGATTGGCTTGGATACCAGGGGATAAAGGAAATGGATTAGAAAAATATTGCTTCTTTGGTTGGGAAATGCTGGATTACATGACCTCTAAGATTTCTCTTATTTTAAAGCTTCCGAAACTCTCAAATTATCTCATGGATGTTATTCTAACTCTGTTCCTGGGAGAACTTTCTTATTTTAATTGTAGAAAACTAGAACAAAACATCTAAAGCAAGTGGTAAAATGAGAAAAGAATTCACACATGCTGACCCTCTTAGACTTTTGGTCCTGTGGCTTCTTTTCAACTGGTGAGAATGAAAGTTGGGGAAGCAGAAGGTGAAAGTGGTCTCAAAGCCAGAACAGATGAGAATCGGCAGCGGAAACTCACGACCGCTCAGTTCGACGGGGGCCCCAGACGACCAAACGCCGTGTACAGCTGCAGTCCTGACCAGGTATGGGAGTGCTTCAAACAGTTCATGCAAGTGAAAGGTAAGTGCACTTTGGCGTACATAGTTTTGGAAATCCATGCATTTTTTTCCATAATCTACACATTTTGTGGATTTTTTGAAGACCCCTCCCACTTCAACGTAATATAATCATGAAAAGACTGAGCCACGACTGGCCGAACACGCCATTTTATCCCAGTTGGCCTGCTTGTCCTTTAAGAAAAGTTGATCATCTGGCCTTTGGGTCAATAGTTTTACTTGGCCATGTGTGACCGGACAACCTCGCTCGTTTCCACTCCCGGGACCTTTCGCCTGCAAAGGGTATTTCCCTTCCAGAGGACGTCAGCTGGCAGAACAAATCCAGTCCTACTTTGTATAAGTCTAATTACAGAGGACAGAACTGATTGGTGATACAGGTTTTATTGGTTATTTAGGCAGAAGATAAATTGGACACTAACAGGGAAGCAACGGAATCTCTGGGCTAGCTCAGCACCTGCTACTGGTAGATGAGAAATCAGAGACTGTGCAGCGTGACTCAGCCAGGAAAAACAGGCAGCTACTCAGAACCACAGGCAGTCATTCTGGGAGAGGGAGGAGACCCAGGGCACCAGAGTGAAGAAGAAAGTACGCCAGTTATTCCAACGTCCCGGGGAGAGACTCCTTCCTTTGCCCATAAGTCTTAGAAAGAGGAAGAGCAGATGCTGTAGTCCAAGGACTGGCAGAAAAGCCAGCACCACTCTGGCCCCTAGACCCTGCCTAACCCCACATCCCCTCGCGAGGACCTCCCTGTCTGACCCCTGATAGGAAGCACGGGGAGGTGAATGCTGAAGCTGCCCCAGATTCCGAGCTCCAGGTGGAGAGGGCCTCGGGAAGGTGACGGGAGAAGCTAATCTGAGCTTCATGGCCCCATTTCAAAGGATGTGATTAGTGGAGAGGCACCTGGGACCTGCTCCATTTCAGGAAACCCGGTTATGGGGACTGGTGGGGGACAGACTTTGCTCAGGACCCGAGAGAAGCAGTTAACTCTTTCCCATTGTCTGCAGAAAACAGCCTCTTTTAATAGTTGCTTGAAACGCCCCCCTGGCACGGAGTAGGGGAGAAAGTCCTCAAACGACCTCATTTCTGCATCAGTCTCATAGGGGGACCTCAGGGACATTTGCCACCTAAGTTCCTAGGGTCAGTCTCTGCAGGATGTTTGAATCCCCCAGGGGGCCTGAGAACAAGGTAGGGTCTAAGAGGTGCCTGGGTATGATGTACACAGGCTGTCACAGACGAATGTGAAGCAGTAATCCAAACCCCGCGGAGAGTGGAGACATGGAAGCAGAATCCATGTTACCCCAAGACCGGGGAGAACCGGATCCCCTAAGACACTGCACGTAACACCTTGAAGGTCAGGGCTGGAAGCGTCCAGAGCCAAATCCAGACGCTCCCTGCCTGACCTGGTTGGCTAAGGTGATCTGAAAAGACCTTCTGCAGGTCTTCGTTTTCTTTGGGCCTCAGATTTCATCTGTTGAAGATAACTGATCACCTCTGCAGCCCCTTTCTGGCTCTAATATTCTATTGCTCTGAGGACAGAATCTTACTAAAACAGTTGAGTCTAACAGCATAGTGGTTATTAAACCCCAAACAGGGTGGATGCCCACACCGATGGAGAAGGGGCTGAGAGCTCTGATCCAGTCAAGCCTGAGTTTGTGGGAGACGAGGATATCTGCATTCATTGGCTCCTTAGCTTTCGCACAGAGGGGCTGGCGTCTCCCAGTAATGCTTGAAGTTCCATACGACAGCCAGCACCGCGGCTCACTAGGCTAATCCTCCACCTGCGGCGCCGGCACCCCGGGTTCTAGTCCCGGTTGGGGCGCCGGATTCTGTCCCGGTTGCTCCTCTTCCAGGCCAGCTCTCTGCTGTGGCCCGGGAGTGCAGTGGAGGATGGCCCAGGTCCATGGGCCCTGCACCCGCATGGGAGACCATGAGGAAGCACCTGGCTCCTGGCTTCGGATCGACGCAATGCGCTGGCCATAGTGGCCACTTTGGGGGTAAACCAACGGAAAGAAGACCTTTCTCTCTGTCTCTCTCTCACTGTCTAACTCTGCCTGTCAAAAAAAAAAAAAAAAAAAAAAAAAAAAAGTTCCACACGACAGAACTCCCAAGTAGCGAGGCAGGTCCCAGCCAGGTGGCAGAGGCACTGGGTAGCTGTGGGAAGGTGGCCAGAGGGGTAAAGGTAGACCTTTGTTTCAGATTCTGGCTCCGACATTTGCAAACTTAGTGGCATACAACCTCTTCTTAGAACCTCATTTCCACCGTTTATAAAACGAGGGTAACAACACCTCTCGTACAGGGGAGGACTACGTTAGATAAACAAGAAAAAGCGAAGCATGCTTAGCAGAGTCAGCACTCACCAAACGTCAAGTCTGCTGTTGTGGTACAGAGGGTTAAGCCGCCATCTGTGATGCCAGCATCCCATGTGAGGGCAGCTCAAGTCCTGGCTGCTCCACTTCCAATCTGGCACCCTGCTAATGTGCCTGGGAAAGCAGCAGAAGATGGCCTGAGTGCTCGGGTTCCTGCCACCCACGTGGGACACCTGGATGCCCTGCTGTTGCAACAATCCGGGGAGCGAGCCAGCAGATGGAAGATCTCTCTCTCTCTCTCTCTCATACATAAAATAAATCTTAAAAACAGAAGTGTGAGTGACTGCATTTTATAACATGAAGTCTTCATGTGAGACTCTCACGTCAAAGGCTTCCTTCTTCATGGCTGCCGACATTGGGTTGCACGGCGGCTGTGTCCCCAGCTATGTTTGTTAGGTCTCACGGGCCTCTAGCATGGTGCTGGGTGTTTCCATGTAGCATCATCCCCACGGCTCATTCTAAGGCCAAGGCCAAGGCCCCTCACCTGAAGTATTTTTGTCCATAGCCACTATCCCTCCGCCTCCCACTCCCAAGGCAGCCTCTTCTGCTGAGCCAGCACTCTCCGTGGGAAACAGTTCAAAGGGTCATCCTCGGTACCTTGGTTTCTCAGCCATCAAAGCAGTGAAGGCAGCAATGGTCTTACAAGGTACTTGTGAGAGTGAACAATTCATGTAAAGGGCCAGGGGCGTCCCAAGCAAGCAGTCCTTCAGTAATGACAGTTTATGTCCGCCTGGTAACTCCACTTCCTAAAAGGGACACCGGAGAGAGAGGAGAGAGAGGAAGACGTCTGTGAGCCCCCACAGGCCAACTCCCTTACCAAGTCGGAGGGTTTCCATGAATTTTCCAGAAATGAAAGCTACCTTTCTGCAACTGGTCTACCTGTGAGCAGGGCAGCAGGGCAGAGCGCAGCCTCGTTCCAGCCATGACTCAGATCTCAGTAGACAGTGCTTAGGAGCGGCACCAGGGTTGTACGCTGAGCAGGCACTCCGCCAGCTCCCCAGTCGGTCCTGTCCGACCCTGGCTTCTTGAAGTGGAAGAATTTTCCCTGAAGGAAAGCAGCCGACACCCGGTCCC
This sequence comes from Oryctolagus cuniculus, assembly GCF_051225735.1. NCBI lineage: Eukaryota > Metazoa > Chordata > Mammalia > Lagomorpha > Leporidae > Oryctolagus > Oryctolagus cuniculus. Next base: position 5,079,688 of record NC_142867.1, on the reverse strand, counting down.
GCCCTTCTCCTTGGGCAGCTCTCTGCCAGGTAGGACTCTCCCAGCCGGGTTTTCTTGTGACTGCCAGGTCACCAGCAGTTATGGGCTTAAGCCCCTTCCGCCAGGCTCCGCCCCAAACCTGGAGCCTGCAGAATTACCTTCGTCCCAGCTGGGAACGCTCTTGGAAAACCCGAGTTTAGAAAAGCCAGCTCCTGCCTTGGAACAATCAGGGCAGAGCCAAACGTGGGGAGGCTGCGCACTTCCCTCTGGGGTGGGAGTGGGAGGGAGGACAGGCTGGGACGGCTGGATTAGGCTGGGGAGAGGCTTGGGACCGGTTGCCTGGTAAAATTCATGGTGTCTAGTTTTGAATTTCAGATTAACGAATACTTTTTAAAGTATATGTTCCAAATATTGCATGAGATGTATACTTAAAAAAACTCATTTGAAATTCAACTGTAGCTGGCAGCCCTGTATTTTTCTTTGCTAAATCTGGGAACCAGCGCTCGGAGTCCCCCGCAGGTGAGGACGGCCAGGGATCAAACCCAGTAGCCTCTCCGGGCCGGGAGAAGGGGCCTCGACAGCGCCCAGGGCTATCGGAGCGCTCCGAAAAGCGCTAAAGGCCTCGTTTCGCCGAGACCGTGGGAAAGTGTCTCCGGCAGGAGGGCGGAGTCGCGTCCTGGCCCCGTTCCGGCTCGCCTCCAGCCGTGGCCGCCGCCCACCGGCCGTCCCCTGCCCGCCCGTCCGCCCACGGGAGGCGGCCGCAGCCGGCGGCTCCGGGCCGCGGGGCGGGGCGGGGCGGGCCGTGTGCGCAGGCGCGGCAGGTCGGTGGGCGGGGCGTGGGCGGGCGGGAAGGAGCGGGCTCGCGCGGCCCGGCGTGGGCGCCGTCTGCGGTCGACGCTCAGGCGGAGGAGGAGGGCGCCGCCGCCGCCTGGCCTCTGCCGCGTGGGCGTCGCGCGGCTTCCCGCTCGCGATGGAGGGAGCGGCTGTGGCCGTCTGCGAGGTGATGCCGCGAAGTAGGGGCAGAGGCGTTGCCTGAGGTGGCAGAGGCAGGGTCGGGAATGCGTGTGGGGGGCCGCGGAGGCCGAGGCTAGGAAACGCGGGGCGTCCCTCGCTGAGGAGATCGGCGCCACGTGAAGAGGCCGCGCACCCCAGGTTCTGGCTGCGGGCGGCACAGGCGGCCTCGGGGCCGGGCGCCTGGCTTGCTCCCCTGGAGTTTTCCACACACCCCATGGCGGGAGAGGAAGAGGAGAGAAAACGGGCAACTCGGGGCGGGGCGGGAACCGGGGAAGCAGCCCGGGAGCGCCCGGTGAGTGCCCACGGGCGCCCGGGGAGCGGCCCTGGGGTCCCGGCCAGCCAGGGGGCGGGGCGGGGCGGTGGGCGGGGCGCGCTCTCGCCACTCCTGCGGTGAGCACCTGCTCCCGCCCTCTCCGCCACGTGCGCCTGCTCCGCCGCCTAATGGACGCTTACCTGCGGGCCCTGGTGGGGGGGTTGCAGGGCAGGTAAAACAGGGGCTCTGAGAGGGGTCCAGCCCCCTGCCTTCTTTGCCGTCACCACCGGAAGCTGGAAGGTTTGAATTTACGGCTGACAGAAACGGATGGCGCTGAAAACGCTGACTCACGGGCCGCTGTTCCTTTCCCAGCTGTTGTATTATGGATAAAGACATATGGGACAATCTTAGCAGAGGCTGCGCAGAAGTCGGGGGGTGCGAGGCTGCACAGGTGCCCATGAACCCTCCGGATAAGCTCGGGTACACGGGTGCGGATCGTAGTTACCAAGTTCTCTTACCCGGATCTCCTTCCCTTTAAAAAAAAAGGGGGGGGGGATAATAATTTTCCTTGTGGCATACTGGGTGGAAGTGAGAGTCTGCTTTCACAAATAGTGGTGGAAATTAAATAGAATATATTTTATTTTGGATTTGCCTCATCAAGATTGAATGTTTTGGGGGCTGGTGCTGTGGCTTAGCGGTTTAAAGCCCTGGCATAGAGCGCCGGCATCCCATACGGGTGCCGGTTTGAGACCCGGCTGCTTCACTTCCGATCCAGCTCTCTGCTACGGCCTGGGAAAGCAGTAGAAGATGGCCCAAGTCCTTGGGCCCCTGCACCTGCGTGGGAGACCTGGAAGAAGCTCCTGGCTCCTGGCTCTGGATGGGCGCAGCTCCGGCCGTTGCGGCCATCTGGGGAGTGAACCAGCGGATGGAAGACCTCTCTCTCTGCCTCTACCTTTCTCTAACTCTTTCAAATAAATAAAAAATTAAAATAAAATTAAAAATTGAATGTTTTATTCAGACATCTTGTAGTCCTGTTCGACCTAAACTAGTGTGCACAGATGAACTTACTAGAAATATTATGAGGCATTTACTATATGCCAGGCATTGTGTGAAGCATTTTGCACATATTACTTACTTTTGGAATCAGCCGTATGTGGTAAGTTTGTCTCCATTTATATAGAGAAACCTAAAGTAGAGAGGCTAAGTAGTTTGCCCAAGGTCACATGCTAGAATTTGGCACATCAAGGATTCAAGTCCAGACATTTGCCTCTTCTACTCTTAAGTAATATCTTTTTTTAATATTTATTTGAGAGGTAGCAAAGAGGACATTGAGAGGTAGCAAAGAGGAATGCTCCCAGTGTGGCTGAGCTGGGACTGAAGCAGGGAACTCAATCCAGACACCCATGTAGGTGACAGGAACCATCATCACTGTTTTCTAGGGTCTGCATTAGCAGGAACTGAAGCCTGAAGTTGAACCCAGGCACTTAGATTTGGGATGCAGGTATCCCAACTGGTGTCTTAACCATTAGGTTAAATGCCTTCCTCTTAAATAGTATTCTGACCCTTAAAAATGTTGATTTAATGAAAGGTAAAGATGATTCATGACCAAATGTCATTCTTATTCGTAGTCTTCATGTTGGCTTGAATTTGGAGGAAAAAAAGGAAATAAGAAAAACAAACTCCCACTTAATTTTTCCCTAATGAATGTTTGCGGATGAACTTGTCTTCTAAATAAAGCAATTTATTGTCTCAATTGCCTGTCTTGCTGGACATTATGTTGAATTTCACCGTCTCATCCCTTAGGTCACTCTACTAGCTATTTCTTCTGTTTAGTCATAGTGCTTAGCTCTGAACAAATGTAAATCTGACATTTTAGAAACAGGAATACAATTTTTTGGGGGAAATAAGGGTTATTTAACTGTATTATGCAAATTTATTGTTACCATGATTTCTAAAGAAGATTATGTTTTCTTTGAATTGTGCTCTTTTCAGATTTTGAAATATTTAATAATTCACTGGACGTGTGAAGCAGGAGTTTCAAAGGGAACATTGCTAGAAGGGCAGCTAATGATTTCCATAGAAACATTAAATTCCAAGCCCCAGGCAAACACTCTTCGCTGTGTAACAACTAGTAAGTAGAAGAAGAAAGATGATTGATTTTTAATCTTTACTTTGTCATAATTTATGTTGTAGTATATTTAAAAATTTAAATGAGTTGTATTCTTTAATCATGCAACCAAACAACCCAGATGATTATGTAATAAGTATCTGGTGATAGATATACAAATGCGTCATTTAGACAAGGTGAGTAGAATGACTTATCCCAAGATTATTTACTAGTTTAAAATTGCTAAGGGCCGGCGCCGTGGCTCACTAGGCTAATCCTCCACCTTGTGGCGCCGGCACACCGGGTTCTAGTCCCGGTCGGGGCACCGCATTCTGTCCCAGTTGCCCCTCTTCCAGGCCAGCTCTCTGCTGTGGCCAGGGAGTGCAGTGGAGGATGGCCTTGGGCCCCGCACCCGCATGGGAGACCAGAAGCACCTGGCTCATGGCTTCGGATCAGCGCGGTGCGCCGGCAGCAGTGCGCCGGCCGCGGTGGCCATTGGAGGGTGAACCAACGGCAAAAAGGAAGACCTTTCTCTCTCTCTCTCTCTCTCACTGTCCACTCTGCCTGTTAAAAATAAAAAAAAAAAATTGCTAAGGAACAATCTCACTTTTGCTGGTTTTTTTTTTTTTTTTTCAAGATTTATTTATCTATTTGAAAGGCAGTTACGGAGAGGCAGAGAGAGAGAGGTCTTCCATCCTCTGGTTCACTCCCCAAATGGCTACAACAGCTGAAGCCAGGAGCCAGGACTTTCTCCAGGTCTCCCATGAGGGTGCAGGGGCCCAGGCACTTGGACCATCTTCTGCTGCTTTCTCAGGTCATAGCAGTGAGCTGGATCAGAAGAGGAGCAGCCAGGTCTCGAACCCATGCCCATCTGGGATGCTGGCACTGCAGGTGGTGGCTTTACCTGCTAGGCTACAGCGCTGGTCCTATGCTGTTGGTTTTAAACCACTTTTTCACAGTAAAATTTATATTACATTGAGTTTTTTTTTTTTAAAGGTTTATTTATTTAAGGCAGTTACAGAGAAGCAGATGCAGAGAGATAGAGAGAGGTTTTCCATCTGCTAGTTCACTCCCCAAATGTCCGCAACAGCTGGAGCTGTGCCGATCTGGAGCCAGGAGCCCCCTCCCGGTCTCCACGGGGGTGCAGGGGCCCAAGGACCTGGGCCATCCTCCACTGCTTTCCCAGGCCATAGCAGAGAGCTGGATCGCAAGTGGAGTAGCTGGGACTCAAAACAGCGCCCACATGGGATGTGGCTTTACCTGCTATGCCATATTGATGGCCCCACATTGAGTTTTATGTACATTTTCTTTCATGTCTAGACTTTGGCAATTGCAAAAGAACTTGAAAAATAAAAGGGAAAATTCTGAATGGTTCATACTCTGATAATCCTGACCTGCAGTTAGTTTGAAAATCTCTCTTCTGCGTGGCTCTCATTCTTTCACTCCTTTGCCTCTTCTCTTGAGGGAAAGCTGATGCCTTGAATAGTTCTAAAATAACTAATTTTCTTGAGCTTATACAGTACTAGCTTTTTTGTTTATGTGTGTGTGTGTACATGTGTGAGTAGGTTTTTTTTGAAGGATCCTTTGAAGTGAAGGTTGTCCCTCCAGACTAAGAGGGACCCAGATGAGATCAGATAGTACACAAGACATTTGCTTACCTGAACTAGAAATGACCTCTTTTCTCTTTGTGCATTTAGTATTAAACATCCTCAAGAGAATGCTATTACTTTGCGTGAACTCTACTCTGACTAGGCAGAGTTCCCACCATTTATGAGAGATGCTTAGCTATGTGGCTAGAATGATGACTGTTCTGTGTATGGCTGAATTAGCTTGTGCATTGATTCTGGTCTAGTAAACTATGGCTAAGGTAATAGGGTTGATTTTACTCAAAGCAAAGCACTTGAGCCAAAACAGCTTTTGGCAAAAAATTCGATCTCACGGGCATTTTGAGTCTTGGTCAGCATTAGGGAGCACTTCTTTTTATTGTCTCTGATCTTTATGTAATTAGAATTTTTTGACAGGAATAAAGATGATTCATTCTTGACTTAAAATATACAGAAACTGGGGCTGGTGTAGTGGGTAAAGCCACCGCCTGCAGTGCCGACATCCCATATGGGCACCAGTTCGAGTCCCAGCTGCTCCTCTTTCAATCGAGCTCTCTGCTATGGCCTGGGAAGGCAGTAGAAGATGGCCAAAGTCCTTGGGCCTCTGTACCACATGGGAGACCCGGAAGAGGCTCCTGGCTTCGGATTGGCACACCTCCCGTGGTTATGGAGCTGAAGCAGTGGATGGAAGACCTCTCTCTCTCTCTCTCTCTCTCTCTCTCTCTCTCTCTGCCTCTCCTCTTTCTGTGTAACTCTGACTTTCAAGCAAATAAATAAATCTTTTAAAAAAACACAGAAACATGAAGAGTGAGACTTTCTAGTTATTCTTCTAGATTTTATGCATATATTCATAGTTACACTGATTTTATATGATAGAATTGTACTATACATATAACTATTCCACATATTTAAATATAAATTTATTTATTTGAAAGAGTGACAGAGAGGCTGGGACGAGAGATTGTGAGGAGAGAGAGAAAGAGAGATGCTCTGCTCGTTCACTCCCCAGATGTCTGCAACAGCCAAGACTGTGCCAGGCTGCAGTCAGGAGCCAGGAACTCCATCCAGGTCTCCCAAGTGGGTGTCAGGTACTCGAGTATTTGATCCATCAGCTGCTGCTTCCCAGGCACATTAACAGGCACCTGTATTGGAAGTGGAATAGCTGGGACTTGAACTGGTACTATTATGGGATGTGGGCATCCCAAGCAGCAGCTTAACCTGCTGTGGCACACCACCAGTCACATCCATATGTTTTTAGTAACAATATTTTAGAGGTAACATTCTATGTTAGAATATAGAGATATGCTTTATTTTTACCTTTTTAGAAAAAGTATACACATTGATTTAGTTTGTGTTAAAGGTACACATGTACATGATTATAAGAGAACGTAGTTCAGTGGCACTTGTTTGAAAAAACCTATAGGTCTCTGTATGCTTCCTCTTTCCAACTTGTTCTCTCCTAGGGGCTAATACTTTTTTTTTTTTTTAAAGATTTATTTATTTGAAAGGTAGAGTTACAGAGGTAGAACTTCCTCCGAGTCTCCCACACAGATGCAGGGGCCCAAGGACTTGGGCCATCTAGAGCTGGACTGGAAGTGGGGCAACCAGGACCTGAATCAGCGCCCAAATGGGATGCCGGTACTACTATGAAATAACGCCAGCCCCCAGTGGAGCACTTTGGATGCCAGGAGCAACCCCAACAGTGTCACCGGCCCTCCCCACCCCTCTCAGAGGCCAGAGTTTAAAGTTTTGGAAAACAGGCACAAGGATCTCCCCAGATCTTGGACTGAGTGTTTCCACTGCTTAGAGAAACAGGGGCAGAAGGCAGCTCACCCTCTCCTCTGGTCGCACTGTACTGCCCCAGGGAGCTTGAAGCTGGGCAGGTGGAGGCTCCCTGGACCACCTTTGAACCTCACTGAGGTCCAACATGGTGTCCCGGCCAGAGGCAGAACCCAGCTCCCTGCTGACCTTTCTCCCAGGCCTACCCTCTACACCACAATGCCAGCCCCAGCAATTACTATTTTTGAAAAAAAATTTTTAAAGATTTATTTTATTTGTTTGAAAGACAGAGTTACAGAGAAAAGTAGAGACAGAGAGAGAGGTCTTCCATCTGCTGGTTCACTCCCCAGATGGCCATAATGGCCGGAGCTGCACCGATCTGAAGCCAGGAGCTTCTTCCGGGTCTCCCACATGGGTGCAGGGGCCCAAGGACTTGGGCCATGTTCTGCTGCTTTCCCAGGCCACCAGCAGAGAGCTGGATGGGAAGAGGAGCAGCTGGGACTAGAACTGGCGCCCATATGGGATGCCAATGCTTCAAATCAGGGCTTTAATCCGCTGCACCACAGTGCCGGCCCCACTATTTTTTTTTTTTTTTTTTTTTTGACAGGCAGAGTTAGAGACAGAGAGAAAGGTCTTCCTTCCGTTGGTTCACTCCCCAAATGGCCGCTTCGGATGGTGCACCTGATCCGAAGCCAGGAGCCAGGTGCTTCCTCCTGGTCTCCCATGCGGGTGCAGGGCCCAAGCACTTGGGCCATCCTCCACTGCACTCCCGGGCCACAGCAGAGAGCTGGACTCAAATAAGAGCATCCGGAACTAGAACCTGGCGCACATATGGGATGCCAGTGCTGCAGGCGGAGGATTAACCAAGTGAGCCATGGCGCCGGCCCTCACAATTTTTTTAAAATATTTATTTATTTGAAAGGCAGAGAGAGAAAGATGTAGCTAGATATCTTCTATCTGATGGTTCACTCCCCAAGTGACTGCAGTGATCACAGCTGGGCCAGGCCAGACCCAGGAGCCTGAACTCCATCTGGGTCTCCCACGTGGGTGCAGGGATCCAGCACTTGGGTCATCCTCTGCTGCTTTCCCAGGCACATTAGCTTGTAGCTGTATCAGAAAGAGAGCAGCTGAGAGTTGAACTTGGTGGTCGTATGGGCTGCCAGCACCCGAGGTGGAAGCTTAACTCACTGTGCCACAGCACCAGCCCCCTCACCTCTAATCCTGACTTGATAACTGTCGCTCCCCCTCTTCGTGGAGGAACGACACTAAGCCCTGCCTAGGCTTCCTATCTGAGTCACGGCACCATTATGTCGCTCCCCCTCTTCGTGGAGGAACGACACAGAACCCTGCCTAGGCTTCATATCCGAGTCACAGCACCATTATGTCGCTCCCCGTCTTCGTGGAGGAACGACACAGGACCCTGCGCTGTTCTTTCGTCTGCTCGGCCTTCCCCGGGTTTGCTGCTGGTTCTTCCCGGGTTGGCTACCGTCCCTTCCACCTCCGTGGAAGGGCGGTTCCCCCTGCCACATTCCCCACTTCCGCAGGGGAGCGGCACACCGCCGGCCGGCTCTCTCGGGGGCTGCACAGGTGTTCCCTCAGATGTTCCCCCTAGATGTTCCTGGTGCATGTTGTCTCTCTCCTCCTTTATAGTCCTCTTCCACCAATCCCAACTCTGCTACCCACACCCCGAGTACGCTGCTCTCCTCCAATCAGGAGCAAGATCAGCTCCTGCAGCTCAGTCAATCAAATTGGCGAGAGGCAGCTGCGTAGAAGCTGTTTCTCCCTTCTCAGCATCATATTGTGGGAGAGCAGATGCATAGAATAAGTCTTAATTCCAGTAACTTAGTCTAGTCCGAGTTGCTCCCAGTTGCTCCCCACAGATAACCTTCCATTTCTGGTACCCAGCTGTGGTCTCGAGCTCCCCCATCGTTCCTCAGAGTAGTTCTTTGATTTTTTTACTGTGTTGATTTTGTGTTTCTCAAATCCTAGTATCTTGTTTTTCCTGGACTGACTTCTGGTTTTGGTGGCTCACGGGTTCCCCTTAGCTTCCTGAAAAAGAGTGAGAGGTAAATTTCTTTGGGACCTTGCATCTCTAAAAATATCTACACTCATACCTGATTGATAGTTTGGCTGAATGTAAGAGTCTAGGCAGGAATTCATTTTCCTTCAGAATTATGATGACACTGTAACATTGTCTTTTTTTAAATAAAAAAATTTATTGATTTGAAAGAGTTACATAGAGAGAAGGAAAGGCAGAGAGAGAAAGAGAGAGAGAGGTCTTCCATCTACTGGTTCACTCCCCAGATGGCCACAATGGCCAGAACAGCACCAATCTGAAGCCAGGAGCCAGGAGCTTCTTCTGGGTCTCCCGTGTGGGTGCAGGGGCGCAAGGACCTGGGCCATCCTCTACTGGTCTCCCAGGCCACAGCAGAGAGTTGGATCGTAAGTGGAGCAGCCGGACTCTAACCGGTGCCCATGTGGGATGCCAGCACTGCAGGCGGTGGCTTTACCTGCTATGCCATAGCACCAGCCCCAACATTATCTTCTAACTTCAGGTGTTGCTGCTGAAAATTCAAAAGCCTTTCTGATTCTTACATGTGTGACTTCTTCTTCTTTTTTCTTTTCCTCTTTGTAAGCTTACAGGATCTGCTGTTTATCCTTGTATTAATTGCAGTAAATAATGCATGCATGCAGTTCTTTGGTGCTTATGTTTTTATTAAACTCAATAGTAAGGTCACCTTTTTAATATTCTGTAACTGTTAGCAGTGTTTTCAGACTCCTATTTGATTTTTAGAATAGAATCTGTCGCTCCCCCTCTTCGTGGAGGAACGACACAGGACCCTGCGCTGTTCTTTCTGTCTGCTCGGCCCTCCCCGGGTTTGCTGCTGGTTCTTCCCGGGTTGGCTACTATCCCTTCCACCTCCGTGGAAGGGCAGTTTCCCCTGGCCGCATTCCCCACTTCCGCAGGGGAGCGGCACACCGCCGGCCGGCTCGTCTCGGGGGCTGCACAGGTGTTCCTTCAGCTAGATGTTCCCCATAGATGTTCCTGGTGCATGCCGTCTCTCTCCTCCTTTATAGTCCTCCTCCGCCAATCCCAACTCGGCTGCCCACACGCCGAGTACGCTGCTCTCCAATCAGGAGCAAGTCCTACAGTTTATTGGTTGAACTGGAGGCAGCTGGGTAGAAGCTGTTTTCTCCTCTCCCAGCGCCATATTGTAGGAGAGCAGATGCATAGAATAAGTCTTAATTCCAGTAACTTAGTCTAGTCCGAGCTGCTCCCCACAGATCCCCCTTTCTTTTTATTTTTTTGGCGTTGATACGCGCCTGTCTTCGGTGTCCCACAGCACACACTCTGCTCTACTTGCTAGAGTTGCCACAGGTGCTTACAAGTCCTATCAATGAGGCAAACCGAATCCGGGTCCTCTCTTCGCCATGTTGTGAGGAGGTTTTTAGGCGCTGATGCGTGCCTGTGTTCGGTGCCCTGCAGCGCATGCTCTGCTCTGCCCGCAGGGGCTTACAAAACCTATCAGGCAAACCGAATCCAAGCCTTCTCATTGCCGTATTGTGGGGGAGACTTATTAGTGTTGGTTTGTGCCTATCTTCGGTGACCTGCAGCTCATGCTTTGGTCGAGCTGCTTGCTGGTGCTTACCGCCTTAAATCAGGCAGACCGAATCCAAGCCTCCTAATTGTTGCATTGTGGGGAAGCCTTACTGATGTTAATTCGTGCCTGTCTTCGGTGACCTGCGGCGCATAAGCTGCTAGCCGCCCAGGTGCTCATCGCCTCACTTAATCAGGCAGACCGAATCCAAACTTTCTCGTTGCCATGTTGAGGGGAGGCCTTTTTATTTCTCTATTTCTCTATCTCCGGGCATTCCTATTTCTCCCATTTTACTTCTGTCTGCCAACATTCCCATTTCTCTCACTCCACTTCCAAACTTCTGTTTCTCTTATCCCCGCAGCTTCCCGCTGCCCGCCCCGAGGCTACTTCTCGGCGGCTTCCCAGCTGAGCTGCTTCAGCCCACGCCTCTTTCATCTGCGCAGCTTCCCGGCTTTGCGCGGCTTGGCTTCGCGCGCTCCGCGGTCTCCACGCCCTTCGCGTCTGCACCACGGCCTATGCCAGCCCCGTTCCCTATCTACTCACGCCCCGTGCTCTCTCTGCACACGGCGGCTTCCGCGAGTAACACAGCGTAGCTTGCGTCTCCACCACTAGCATTCAATCCAAGTTCCCCGGGCTAGCCTGGCGAATTCAACCCAGCGTACGTCTCCGCCCCACGATTTGGCTTCCCGTCCTTTGCTCCCCGGGCTAATCAGACGGATCCCAATCTGGCTTACGTCTCAGCTTCTGGTTTCAACTTTTCGCCCCCTATTCCCGGGCTAACTTGAGAACCCCAAAGTGGCTTTCGTCTCCGCCTTGGCCTGCACTCGCGGCTTCATCCTCCCTAACATTTTTCTCTACCCGGTATGTTTCCTTAAGTTTTCTTCCAACAATATTCCTCTCATTTCTCCTGGCTTCTCCCCACAGTCCGTATCCAAGTCTAAGTTTCTTATAGGTTTCACTTTCACTTTCAACCTGCAGTCCGTATCTAAGTCTAAGTTTCTTCTTGCTTTCACTTTAAATCCTAACTTCTTTCCCACAGTCCATATCCGAGTCCAAGCCTCCTCCAGGTTTCACTTTCGCTTTCAATCTTCTAGCTTCCCCGCCATAGTCCGCATCCGAGTCTATGAAAGCTTTCACTTTCGCTTTCAATCCTAACTTCTTTCCCACAGTCCATATCCGAGTCTATGCCTAGGCTTTCAATAGCTTCTTCCGGCACCTAGGCTCTTTGCTAGTCTCTCTCTCCGGCATTTTCCCAGTTCTTCCCGTTTCTTCCCTCCTAAGTTTCCTATCCGTCCTAGGTTTCCTATCCGAGCTAGGTTTCCTATCCGTCCTGCGTTTCCTATCCGAGTCACGGCACCAGTATGTCGCTCCCCCTCTTCGTGGAGGAACGACACAGGACCCTGCGCTGTTCTTTCTGTCTGCTCGGCCCTCCCCGGGTTTGCTGCTGGTTCTTCCCGGGTTGGCTACTATCCCTTCCACCTCCGTGGAAGGGCAGTTTCCCCTGGCCGCATTCCCCACTTCCGCAGGGGAGCGGCACACCGCCGGCCGGCTCGTCTCGGGGGCTGCACAGGTGTTCCTTCAGCTAGATGTTCCCCATAGATGTTCCTGGTGCATGCCGTCTCTCTCCTCCTTTATAGTCCTCCTCCGCCAATCCCAACTCGGCTGCCCACACGCCGAGTACGCTGCTCTCCAATCAGGAGCAAGTCCTACAGTTTATTGGTTGAACTGGAGGCAGCTGGGTAGAAGCTGTTTTCTCCTCTCCCAGCGCCATATTGTAGGAGAGCAGATGCATAGAATAAGTCTTAATTCCAGTAACTTAGTCTAGTCCGAGCTGCTCCCCACAGAATCCATTTAATTTTCTTATTTGTGATATTTCTTTGTATTCTGTTTCTTGCAGTTGCTCCTGCAGGGTGCCTTTATAGTGGCTTCATCCTCAAGAAATTCATAAAAGGTAAAGAATTACCGAAAAGACTGACTCTCTTTGGCAAGGAATTTAGTATTTTCTAAAACAGACTTATACTGAAAGATAAGGTTACCAACTTAAGTTTATACTTTGGATATTTCTTGTTTGTTTGTTTGTCTATTTTATCTGGCAACCCTACTGAAAGATGATCTACAGAACTGTAGTTACAGAAATGGACAAGATACCTAGGTCACTGTGGCTTCTCTGAATACTTTCTATACAGCTTCAGACACAAGTTTCAGACAAAATTTCCCATGTGTAAAATACAAATTTTAGTAAGCCGTTTTTCCTATTACTTCAAAGAATGTATGGAGAATGCTTTTCCTGTAAGTGATTTGACTAGTGTTAATACTGTTTCCCATATTATATGCCAGTGTTGGTTTAGTTTAAAAGTTTTTGGTGTCCTTAATGACAAGCATTTCTTCTTCTCTTTGACTTAAGAATAATAAGCCAACGGGCAAAACGTTTATTTTAATGAGACCAAAGTGATCTGAGAGCTGCTGTGCTTTCGGTTCTATGTTCTGTGGTTGTTTGGTCAGATTATCAAGCGGGCCTGTCTTTTTTTCTGTTGCGTTGTTAATTTACGTAAAATTTTAAAATGATTTATTTATTTTATTTGAAAGGCAGCGAGAGAGACAGAGAGATCTTTCACCTGTTGGTTCGCTCCCCAAATGTCCACAACAGTTGGGCTGAGCCAGGCTGACGCCAAGAGCCAGGAACTTCATCCAGGTCTCCCACGTGCTGCCTTCCTTGCGCGTTAGCAGGAAGCTGGATTGGAAGTGAAGATGGGATTTGATCCCAGGTGCTTCACAATGGGATGTGGGCACCCAAGTGGGAGCCTAACCTGCAGCACCTCAACACTGGTCCTGGTGTGGGGGCACGAAGCGTTCAGCCACTGCCTGCAACGACACAGGCACCCGCATTAGCACCAGTGCTGCTCTGCTTCTGACCAGCACCTTGCAATGCGCATGGGAAAGCTGCGGAAGACAGCCTGAGTACTTGGGCCTCCCACCTACGTGGGAACCCCGAATGGAGTTCTAGGTTCCTGGCTTCTGCCTGGCCCGGCCCTGTCTGTGTGGCCATTTGAAGAGTGTACCAGCGGATGGAAGTTTTCTCTGTAACTCTTTCAAATAAACAAAATAAATCTTACAAAAAAAGAAAACTCCACAAAAAACAACACCTACCCCTACAAAATAAATTTATAAAAGAAACTTCCCAACTAGATATGGAATATAAGTAGATTTTTTAAAAGACTCTTGCATTTGTCTTTCTCTAGAAAAATAATGTGATAGATATAAAATGTAAACACCCAGAAAGCCACGTTAGAAAGGTACAATGTTATAAAATAAATGTTTATGAGGTTTTTACTTTTGGTTATTTGTAAATAGCAAATTTTCTTAGTACTTTGAAAAATGCAAATCAATTAAAAATTTATAGCCAGATTACCAGCAACCCACTTATTACATAAATCAAAGTATTTTTCTTTATCTTGGTCATATCATAAAAAAAGAAGAAACTGTTTTTGCATTTCAGTTAAAACATGGATACTCTAAAGACACGAATATGTAGGAAACAATTCTACCTTTTGAAACTTCTTTTCTGAAGTAATTTCTCCCCACGTGTGGAGGCTTTAGCATGCTTACTAAATGAAGAATCATAACTGTATTCCTCTGTCTTTGCAGTACTTGGTCCTCTGTATCTACTTTCCGTCTGTCTATTGTTGCATTTTTAGTAGAGCTCAACTTTTGCCATGTGCTCTTTTTAAGATTAATTTATTTATTTGGAAGTCAGAGTCACAGACAGATAGAGGGAAGGACAGAGAGATCCTCTATCTGCTGGTTCACTCCCCAAATGGCCACAGTGGCAGAGTCTGTGCCAGGCTGAAGCCGGAAGCCTGAGTTTTCCTCTGTTTCCCATGAGGTGCAGGGGCAAAATCATCCTGTGCCGTCTTTCCTGGGCACATTTGCAGGGACCTGGATTGGAAGTGGAGCAGCTGGGACTTAAACGGGAGCCTGTATGAGATGCTGGTGTTGCAGGCAGCAGTTTTACCCACCATGCCGCAACACTGCCATCTGCCCCCAATTTTAAAAAAAAGATTTATCTATTTCTTTGAAAGACTGAGTTGGAGAGAGAGAGAGATCTTCCATTTCATGGCTCGTTCCCTAGATGGCCACAACGGCCGGAGCCAGGAGCTTCATCCAGGTCTCCCATGTGGGTGCAGGGGCCCAAGTACTTGGACCATCTTCTGCTTTCCAGGCACATTAGCAGGGAACTAGTTTGGAAGTGGAGCAGCCAGGACTCAAACTGGCGCCCATAAAGGGATGCCAGTGTAGTAGGTGACAACTTAACCTGCTACACCACTGTGTTAGCCCCTTGCCGTGTGCTTTATTTATTTATTTATTTACTTACTTACTTACTTACTTATTTAAAAGGCAGAGTTACAGAGAGACAGAGAGAGGTCTTTCATTTGCTGGTTCACTCCTAAATGGCCACAATGGCTGGCGCTGAGCCGATCTGAAGCCAGGAGCCAGGAGCTTCTTCTGGGTCTTCCACACAGGTACAGGAGGCCAAGCACTTGGGCCATCTTCCACTGCTTTCCCAGGCATAGCAGGGCGCTGGATTGGAAGTGGAGCTGCCAGGACTAAAACCAGTGCCTATATAGAGTGCCGGTACTGCAGGCAGAGGCTTAGCCCACTGCACCATAGCACCGGCCCCCCTGCCATGTGCTGTTGGTTTTGTTATATTTCTGCTTGGAATGCACATGTATAAAAACATAAAATATAAACAGACATACAGATAAAAATGTAATTGTAGAGGAAAAATAACAAAAAATTGAGTGTTTTTTTGTTTTCTTAGCTGTAGAACAGATAATTCTGTGAGTTTGGGTAGGGTGTCTCCTTTGGTAATAATCACAGTGATTTACCAGCATTTACTATGCTTTAGGCCTTGTGACTGACACAGAGGGGCTATAGTGGTGAACTCCCCTTATGCCTATATAGTCATGCCATTCTCTTGCCCCCTTAGAAGCCTATGCTTGGGGAAAAAGGAGAATCAGTTTATTGTCTTGGAGAGTTTGCTCTGATTTTGAGACTTTGGGGAGATTTGAATCCAAATTCAAGAATGGGTTTACTGCCTTAAAATCATCTAGCTTATTTATCAAATTTTAGTTGCTCTTCTTTTTAGGATTAAGCTCTTGGGAGGATGCAAAAAATGGAGAAATCATTTCTGATGACCCTGCTCCAGTTAATATATGTGGGAAAGGGCGTTTAAAGTGAAAATCCATATAAATAAAAGGGAATATATTATTAGTACTAAGGAGAAGATAGACTGTTTCCTGAAACAGAAACCCATACTTAATGTAGTTTATACAAGGAGTGGTCAGATCATATATAAAGCTTCTACTTCAATTAGTATTTGTGAAAGTGCTTTGAAAAAAATGAAAAGCCACATCAGTACAAGGGAATGGTTTTATTATTGTTACTGCTGGGGAGGAGGTGTTGGCTGAGTATTATTTCTGAAATAACCACCTATTATGCTAATGCAAACTTTGAGCAGTTTGTATCATGGTAAGTTTTAATTTATTTTAAAAGTTAAAAGCAATTTTATTTAACGCTTTTTAATATCCTTATGATAAAGTATGGGTGGCACTTTGTACACAGTAGGAAGTGCTGAAAATTCAGTACACATTAAAAATTGAGTCCTTGTGGTTAGTCAGAATTCGTAGCTAACTACAGCCTGTCTCCAGTTGCTAGGGATCATCATATTAACCTCCACTCAGTAGTGTTCTTACTAATTAGCAAAAATTGCTCAGTGAAGCTCACAAAAGAAATTGCTCAAGAGTAGGATTTGAGTCCCTTAGCTCCCTGCTTATGCACCATTAATTATGCCTTTATTACTATTATTTATTTAGCATTCCTGTAATATTTTTAGCAAATTGCCTTAAATTGGCCATTCACTAATCTTTACACTATTTAATTAGCTTCATCAGGGAGTCTTTAGCAACTGATTTACTAATCATCAGGTTTCCCGATTCTCAAAGAATTATGTATCTATACAAGAACTAATAGTATGCCTCTGAATTCAGTTTAGCCATGTTGTCTTCATTGCTTGATTGATTTCTCTCCGTGTCTGGAATAAGATCTCCCCTCTCTTTATGGGAACTCTTGTAGAGCCATCTGTTTTCATTTTTCTTTCCTATTCAGTCTGTCCTATTAGGGTT
Source organism: Oryctolagus cuniculus (assembly GCF_051225735.1). Lineage (NCBI taxonomy): Eukaryota > Metazoa > Chordata > Mammalia > Lagomorpha > Leporidae > Oryctolagus > Oryctolagus cuniculus. The sequence continues at coordinate 5,063,171 of NC_142867.1, read as the reverse complement.
ATATCTCTGTATTAAGAATACTTTAGATTGGGCTGGCGCTGGGCATAGAGGGTGAAGCCACTGCCTACAGTACCAGTACCCCATGTAGGCACTGGTTCGAGTCCCGGCTGCTCCTCTTCCAATCCAGCTCTCTGCTATGGCCTGGGAAAGCAGTGGAGGATGCCCAAGTGGTTGGGACCCTGCACTCTTGTGGGAAACCTGGAAGAAGCTCCTGGCTCCTGGCTTCAGATCGGCTCAGCTCCGGCCATTGTGGCCACCTGAGGAGTGAGCCAGTGGATGGAAGACCTCTGTCTCTGCCTCTGCCTCTCTGTAACACTGCCTTTCAAATAAATAAATAATTTTTAAAGATTTATTTATTTATTTAAAAGTCAGAGTTAGACAAAGAGAGGAGAGGCAGGGAGGGAGGGGGAGAGAGAGAGAGAGATCTTTCATCTGCTGGTTCACTCCCCAGTTGGTCGCAATGACTGGAGCTATGGTATTCTAAAACGAGGAGTCAGGAGCTTCCCATGTGGGTGCAGGGGCCCAAGGACTTGGGACATCTTCTACTGCTTTCCCAGGCTATTGCAGAGAGCTGGATTGGAAGTGGAGCAGCCGGGACTTGAACTGGTACCCATATAGGATTCAGGCACTGCAGGTGGTGGCAGCTTTACCCACTACAGCACAGCGCCAGCCCCTGAAATATTTTTTTTTAAAAAAGAGAATATATCAATTCCTATACAAAATAGGCTCATATTTCTGGGAATTTGATTTATGTTGCATTAATAAACAATAACCAGGATAATTTTCCTGTTTCCTTTCATTCTTCTGTTCCTTAACCGTTCATACTTTTATTCAGTAAAACTTAAAAAAAACTTATTTACAAGGCAGAGAGAGAGAGAGAGAACGAATGAACGTGTTCACCATTGAGAACAAGTATACTAGCTCCTATCCACTGGTTCATCCCAACATGTCTGCAATGGCCGTGACTGGGCCAGCCTGGAGTGGAGAGCTGGGAACTCCGTCCAGCCACGTGGTGATGGGAACCCAACTATTTGAGCCTCATCTGCTGCCTCTCAGGGTCTGCACTGGTAGAAACCTGGTACTGGGAGCAGGAGGTAGGCACCCTAAGGAAAGACATGGGCATCCCAATTGGCGTCTTAACTCCTAGGCCAAATGCCCACCCCTGTTCAGGAAACTAGTGTTTAACATCTCCCTTGCCCCAAAGAAGTCACAGAAGCAGAGGCAGCTGTGCAAATAAAATGCAGTGTGGTAAGTAGTGTAATGGGGTTATGTTCAAGCTGCTTCTTTGGTAACCTAGAGGATTTTCCCCAAAGCTCAGTCATCAGCGTGCCTTTCTTTCCTTTTGTTATTCTTCATCACTATTCTATATTCAATTCAGACAGTCTTTCTACTTTTAAACTCAACTATTTAAGTTTCTATGCTGATAAGATCTATTTTCCCCTTTGGTCACTGACCTGTCTCCTGAACTCCACTGGAATGGCTTTATTAATTAGACTATTCCATTTGAGAGTTTCTCAGAAAAGTCATATTCAACTTGTCTAAAGTGGGATTCATTTTCTTGAGACTAGCTGGCTCTATAATGTCTCTGTTACTTCCAGTGGTATACGGTACTTCAGAAAGTTTGTGGAGGGCCTTTTGGTTAAGATGCTACATGGGATGCCCTCATCCCATACCTGAGTGCCCGAGTTCAAGTCCCGGCTCTGTTCCTGACTCCAGCTTCCTGCTAGTGTGCACACTGATAATAATGCATCGTCAGGTGAGGCACAGAAGCAGTGGGTTCTCTGACACCACGTGTCCGACCTGGATGGCGTTCTTGACTCCTGGTTTCAGCCTGACCTAGTCCTGGTTATTGCAGGCATTCGGGGAGTGAACCAGCAGATGGGAGCTTTCTCTGTGGGGAGCAACTCGGACTAGACTAAGTTACTGGAATTAAGACTTATTCTATGCATCTGCTCTCCCACAATATGGTGCTGAGAAGGGAGAAACAGCTTCTACACAGCTGCCTCCAGTTCAACCAATAAACTGTAGGACCTGCTCCTGATTGGAGGAGAGCAGCATACTCGGCGTGTGGGTAGCAGAGTTGGGATTGGTGGAAGAGGACTATAAAGGAGGAGAGAGACAACATGCACCAGGAACATCTAAGGGGAACATCTATCTGAAGGAACACCTGAGCAGCCCCCGAGAGAGCCGGCCGGCGGTGTGCCGCTCCCCCGCGGAAGTGGGGAAAGTGGCAGGGGGAACCGCCCTTCCACGGAGGTAGAAGGGACGGTAGCCAACCCGGGAAGAACCAGCAGCAAACCCGGGAAGGGCCGAGCAGACAAAAGAACAGCGCAGGGTTCCTCCGCGAAGAGGGGGAGCGACATAATGGTGCCGTGACTCGGATATGAAGCCTAGGCAGGGTTTAGTGTCGTTCCTCCACGAAGAGGGGGAGTGACATTCTCCCTGTATTTCTCTGTGTTTCGCTGCCTCTCAAATAAAAACAAATAAAAATTTTTAAGAATTCATGGAAAAGTAAACTAAAGATGTTTATTTTGGTGCAAAGAAATTTTGAAATTCATGCATAGTTTTTTTCATATATGCATTTTCTGTGAACATTATGAAATACTTTCGTGTTAGCATTCTTTCTTATAATTCCCAATTTTAACTGCTTAGTGGAAGAGGGTTTCTCCTTTTAGTTTTCTCCATTATGTAATCTTATTGAATTTCCTGGTTAATTTTGCCTTTATAATATAGAATTATTTATTAAATTAACTTAAACATGGTTTTATGTTTTTCCATTAATGATTCCCTCATACTAGAAAAAAGCACCTCAGACCAGATTTGAGACCTTCTGCCAATTAGAATAACGTCCTCTGCTTTGAAGACTGATATCTGTTAAGATAGATAAACTCGGGCACTCTGGTATGGGATGAGGCATCCCAAGTGGCATCTTAACCACAAGGCCCTCCACAAACTTTCTGAAGTACCAATACCACTGGGAGTTTAGAATTCCTTATAACTGCATATTAATATGTGAACTATTCTCCATTGTATATTTATCCACTTAGTGTAATTCCATTTATATATCCATTTATATATATATAATCCATTTGTGTAGAACTACTTCTGTCATAAATATCTCCTTAGTGAAATGTAATTATTTTGTTTGTCCCTTCTTCAGGTTTAAGGATTACTCCCAAAATGTCCTTACTCAAGTGAAGAATAAACGAAAATAATGAGTTGGAGAAACATTATAGGTCCCTTTATTTTGCTGTTTTTTTCTTATTTCTGCCACTCATTTTTTTAATGTTTAAAAATATCTTATGTTTGACATAATTTAAGTCTTTAGCAAAATACTCTGTGGTCAATCATTCTCTTTTACTTCTATTTATTTGAGGAGAGAGAGAGTGAGCCCCCATCCACTGTTTCACCCCCCAAATGTCTGCAACAGCTGGGAGGGGCCAGACTTGAAGGCCAGGAGCTGAGAACTTAATCCAGGTCTCCTATGTGAGTGATAGGAACTGAATTACTTAAACTGTCACTGCTGCCTCCCAGGGTCAGCATTCTATATGGAACATGAGGTTTTTTATTTGTTTGTTTGTTTGTTTTTAAGATTTATGTATTTATTTGAAAGGCAGAGCTAGAGAGGAGAGATCGAGATCTTCCATTCACTGGTTCACTGCCCAGATGGCCGCTGTGGCCAGAGCTCTATCTGAAACCAGGAGCTCACTGCAGGTCTCCCGCATTGGTGGTGGGGCCTAAGCATTTGGGTCACTTTCTGCTGCCTTCCCAGGCACGTCAGCAGGGCTGCTGGATTGGAAGTAAAGCAGTCGGGATGCTAACCGGTGCCCATATGGGATGCCACAGGAGGCAATTTCACCCTCTGTGCCACAAAGCTGGCTCCAAACATGAGGATCTTAACTGATTTCTTAACCACTAGGTTAAACATCTGTCTCAATGTTTACCAAAGAAAATTTAGCCTTTTTTTCCTTCAAAATGCTAGTCCTCGTAGGTGGGAAGCACTGCTTTGCTGCGGATGTGAGTTGTGTAGCTGTGTGGTTCTGAGAGACTTTCTGCCTTCTGCCTGTGCTTCACCTTCTGGATGTCAGGGAGGCTCCCGCCACCCCCAAGGTTAGTTTTGTTCTCTTTGTTAATTTGCTGGAAAAGGAAGTGAGGATTAGCGGTTTTCATGGATTGGAGAGTTGACAGGCCCAGGCCTGCTCAATATTGAGTGAGAAATGCACCAGTGAACTCTTGAATATATGACTTAATCAATTTTTTAAAAAATCTGATTATAATTTTATATAAGATCAGGAGCTCTAAAGCTCAGAACTTATCTAATATTTTTCCCCCAGGAGCTCATTTTGTAGACATGATCTCATTCATTCTTGAGAGTTAGCAGATGAAGTGTCAGCACCATTGCTGTTTCAGGTGGCAAGAAGCAGGCTTAACTTCAGCCTCATATACTAAGTGTAGAAGTGGGGGAGATTTTGTGGACTTATAGGTCACTGCTTACCTATTAAACCCTGTAAGACCACACTTAACTTCCCAAGCTTCTGATACATTCGAAACAGTCTTTTGCTGCTAAATTTGCCTAACACTTGGTAGGTTTTATACAAATTGAGGATCAAGAAAAGCTAAAAAAAAAGGGGGGGGTGTGCTATCTTCTTTTTTCTCCAGTATTTTTTTAGCTCTTTTCCCTGTTACATTTGTTGAAGTGCACTTCACTAGCGAGCTCATGTTCAAGATTTGGTGTGATAGCGAAGGGGATGGAAAAGGTAGACATTGTTTATACTCAGTTATGGCATATTCTTTTTCCTTTTGAAGTTGGATAGGCAAAAGAGGAATGAAGTAACAGTTCTCATTGTTAGAGATGGCTTGTACCCTGGCTGAGTGGTATGTAACTCCTAGTATTTAGCAGTCAGTGGAAACTAGCCTGCAGGAACCTGTGTTGACTTAAAATCCTTGAACTGTTGTTAATACCTTGTTGAGTAATCACCTGGGCACTTAACTGCTCCAGCTCTGGCCTTTTGGGTTATCACATACTTTTCATCTTCTAAGCTGGGAACACAGGAGGAGGAGTTGGCTGCCTAAAGTAATGAATTTGGCTGATACAGGAAGACAGAACACTGTGTTTTTCCTGAGTAGACTTTTTGTGTGTGTGCTGATTTTTTTTTCAAGGATTTATTTATTTATTTGAAAGGCAGAGTGACAAGGAGGGAGAGAGAATCTTGCATGCACTGGTTCACTCCCCAGATGGCCACAATAGCCAGTTTTGGGCTAGGCCAAAGCTGTGATCCAGTGACTCCATCCTGGTCTCCCGCATGAGGGGCAGGAGCCCAAGTCCTTGGGCCACCTTCTGTGCTGCCTTTCCAGGCACATTAGTGGGAGTCTAGATTGGAAGGAGAGCAGCTGGGACTTGGACTGACAGTCCAGTGTGGGATGCAAGCATTGCAAGTCATGGCTTAACCCCCTGTGCCACAATGCCAGCCTCTGTGCTGAATTTTCATGAATATTCCTTGAATCTGTTCTCTTTTCTCCATTTTTATCACTGTCTTGGTTCAGAATCTCATCATTCTTGCCTGCAGTATTTTCCTGATTGGAAGTTTACACCAGGTTTGGTAAGCAAGGTTGGTCACACACACTCGCCTGGACTGCACAGCTCCCTTTTTTAGTTGGCCTTAGCTTTGGTGAGTGCCCCTGACTTGGCTTGAGTGCATTGGCTTGAGCCTGCCAATGGGTACAGCTGGTCAGGCACACCTGTCTGAGCTATACAGTTCCCTTCTCCGGTCTGCTCTGGCTTTGGTGAATGCCCAGGACTCTGACTCCCCAGAAATCTGAGCCCACTCTGACTTTGCTGAGTACAAGTGGCAGTTTACACATGCTCTGAACTTGGCCTGGCACCGCCATAGCCCCTACCACCACCAGTGAGATCCACACACCCCTACTGGTACTGAGAGGAATCCCCCATGCCCCTATTGCCATTGCCATGATTAACAATGGCAGAAGGAGCCAGTGTTGTGACATAGTGGGTAAAACTGCTGCCTGGATTGCTGGCATCTCATGTGGGCACCCGTCTGTGTCCCTGCTGTTCCAGTTCTGATCCAGCCCCTTGCAATAGCCTGGGAAAGGCAGTGGAATATGTCCCAAGTGTTTGAGCCCCTGAGACACACATGGGAGACCCAGATGATGCTCCTGGCTTCAGCCTGGCCCAGCACTGGCAGCTGCACTGGGAATGAACCAGTGGATGGACAATCTCTCCCTCTCTGTAACGTTGACTTTCAAATAAATAAATTTTTAAAAAAAAGTTGCAGAAGACATAGAGAAGCTACACCCAACCCTTCAACTGCAACTAGAGCCATGAAAGCCACCTCTTAAAAGTGATAGACAACTGATCTGCCAGTTGTATAAATATCAACACAAGCAGCATGAAAGAGACAGTACGACATCTCAAACCCAATAACACTCTGACCACACAGAAAGAGAAATTGATGAAATGACTGTAAAGAAGTAAAAAGAACAATCCTGAGGATACTCAAAGATATATAAGAGAATATGTACAGTTAAGTGAAATTAGGAAAGCAATGCATGATATGAATGAGAAATTCAACAGTGATACGGAGATCTTGGAAAAGAACCAAACAAATCTTAGAAATTAAGAATCTAAGTCAAAAAGTACAAGCAAAAGAAAACATCTGAATTTCAAAGCTAGTCTTTTGAACTATGTCCCCCAAAAATGAAAGATAGAAGTAGAAAATGAATGAATGTAGCCTCCAAGATCTTTGGGACATTAGTGAATGAGCTAATACGTGAAAGATGGAAATTCCTGGGGAAGCAGAGGAGAACAGAGCATGGAAGCCTATTCAGTGAAGTAATAGCTGAATAATTTTCCAGTTTGGTGAACAATATGGACATTTATGTACAGGAGATCCATGGAACCCCTAATAGATAGGAACAGAAAAGATCCTCACCATGACGCATGATGGTCAAACTCTCAAAAATACAGCGCAAAGAGGGAATTCTAAAATCTGCAAGATAAAAATGCCAGATCACTTTTAAGGAGACCTTCATTAGAATAATAGGTTTTCCATTAAAAACCTTGGCGGGGGTCACCAGCTTCGTGGCACAACAGGTTAAAGCCCCAGCCTGCAGCACTAGCATCCCATATGGGTGCCGGTTCATGTCCCAGCTGCTCCACTTCCAATCCAGCTCTCTGCTGTGGCCTGGGAAAGCAGCAGAGGATGGCTCAACCCTTTTGGTCCCTTCTTCCATATGAGAGACCCGGAAGAAGCTCCCAGCTCCTAGCTTTAGATCAGCTCAGCTCTGGCCGTTGCAGCCATTGGGGAGTAAACTAGCAGATGGAAGACCTCTCTCTTTTGCTCTCGCTCTCTGTGCATCTCTACCTCTTTCTCTAACTCTTTCAAATAAATAAAACAAATCTTTAAATAAAAATGTATATGCACCTGGGGTCCGCATTGTGGTGTGCCAATGCTGGCATCTCATATGGCTCTGGCTTGAGTCTTGGCTGCTCCACTTCCAATACAGCTCCCTGCAAATGGCCTGGGAAAAGCAGCAGAAGATAGCCCAAGTGCTTGGGCCCCTGCCACCCACTTGGAGGACCCAGAAGAAGCTCCTGGCTTTGGCCTGGCCCAGTTCTGGCCATTGCAGCCATATGGAGAGTGAACCAGTGGATGGAAGATCTCTCTCTGTCTTTCTCTATAACTCTGACTTGCAAATAAATATTTTTTTTTAAAAAGTATATGCAGCTAATGCCAGAGCACCCAATTTTATAAAATAAACAGTACTATATCTTAAAGGAGAGATAAGCTTTAGTACAACAATCGGGAGTTCAACATCCCAACTGCATCAGTGGACAGATCATCCAGACCAAAAAAAAATAATAATAAATAAAAAATATTGGAGTTAAACCACACTATAGCACAAATGGAACTAAGACATTTATAGAACATTCCATTCAATAGCTACAACATACATATTCTTTTCTAGGATAGACTGTAAATTGGGCCACAAAACAAGTCTCAATACATTGTAAAACATGGAAAGAATATCATGTATCTTTTTTTGGCCCCAGTGGAACAAAACTAGAAATCAACAAAAGAATCTCTAGCATTCACACAAAAGGCAGGGGCTGTGGTGTAGTGGGTAAAGGTGCTACCTACAGTGCCGGCATCCCATATGGGTGCCGGTTCAAGTCCTAGCTGTTCCACTTCCAGTCTAGCTCTTGCTATGGCCTGGGAAAGCAGTGGAAGATGGCCCAAGTCCTTGGGCCCCTGCACCTGCTTGGAAAACCTGAAAGAAGCTCCTGGCTCCTGGCTTCGGATTGTCTCAGCTCCGGGCATTGCGGACATTTGGGGAGTGAACCAGCGGATGGAAGGCCTCTTTCTCTCTACTTCTGCCTCTCTGCAACTCTGCCTTTCAAGTAATAAATAAATACATATTTTTAAAAAATTACACAAATATGAACAGACTGAACAATATCCTCCCGAACGAACAATGGGTCATTGAAGAAATCAAAAGGGAAATTTAAAAATTACTGAAACAGGGACAAGTGTTTGGTCTTAGTAGTTAAAACACCAGTCTGCATCCCATGTTGGAATACCTGGCTTGGTTTTTTTTTGTTTTGTTTTGTTTTGTTTTGTTTTGTTTTGTTTTTAGGATTTATTTTATATATTTGACAGAGTACAGAGAGAGGTACACACGCACACACACACACACACAGAGGTCTTCTATCTGCTGATTCACTCCCCAGATGGCTGCAACGGCTGGAGCTGCACCAGTCCGAAGCCAGGAGCTTCTTCTGGGTCTCCCACATGGGTGCAGGGACCCAAACATTTGGGCAATCTTCCACTGCTTTCCCAGGCCGTAGCAGAGCGCTGGATGGGAAGTGGAGTAGCTGGCGCCCATAAGGGATGCCGGTACTGTAGGCAGCAGCTTTAACTGGCTGCATCGCAGCGCTGGCCCCTGAAGACCTGGTTTTAATTCCTAGCTCCAGCTCCTGAGTCTAGCTTTCTGCTAATGTGGTCCCTTCCCACACTGGTGATGGCGCAGGCAGTGGGATTCCTGCCACTCGTGTGGGAGACCTGGATTGAGTTCCTGACTCTCAGGTTTGGCTGTAGCCCAGGGATGTTGTAGGCATTTGGGGAGTGAACCAGTGCGTGGGAGCACCCTCTTCCTGTCTGTCCCTCTCTCAAATAATAAATAAACTTAAAACTTCCTTGAAGCAAACAAAAAGGTAAACAACATGCCAAAACTCATGGGATATAGCAAAGCAGTACTAGGAAGTTTGTAGCAATAAGCACCTATATAAAAAAACAGAGAGGTGGGCCTTTTGGCACAGCAGGTTAGCCTGCGCTTGGGAAACCCCCATTCCATATCACACTCCCTGTCCAAATCCCGACTTCTGATCCAGCTTGCTGCTGATGCCATCCTGGGAGGTAGCAGGTGATAACACAAGTACTTGGGTCCCCGCTACCCATGTGAAAAACCTGGATAGAGTTCCAGGTTCCTGGCTTTAGCCTGGTCAGATAATGTGGGAGACCAGGATGCAGATTCTGACTCCTGGCTTTGGCCTGGCCAGGACCTAGTTGTTGAGGCCATTTGGGAAGTGAACCAGCAGATGGAAGATTTTTTTTCTCTCTCTCTTGCTCTTCTGTCTTTAAAATATAGAAAATGAACCATAAAAAAAGATAAATGGTCAAAGATCTGAATGGATGTTTCTCAAAAGAAGAATACAAATGACCAACAAATACATGAAAAAATGCTCATTATCACTATCCATTAGGGAAATGCAAATTAAAACCACAGTGAAATATCTCACTCCAGTTCGAATGGCTATTATCAAAGACAGTAACAAATACTGGTGAAGATGTGGAGGAAAGGGAACCCTGAACACTGTTGGTGGGAATGAGCACAGCCCTTCTGGGGAACAGTATGGCAGTTCCTCAAAAAACTTAAAATAGATCTACCATATGGTATCCCACTTCTGGGTGTATGTTCGAAGGAAATGAAATCAGCATATGAAAGACGCCTGCTCCCCCATGTTCACTGCAGCACTGTGCACAGTAAAGATACGGAATTAACCTAGCTGTCTATTAATGGATAAGTGGATAAAGAGAGTGTGGTTTATGTACAGTGGGGTGTTATTCAGCCGTAAAAAATAAAATTCTGTTATTTTCAGCAAGATGAGTGGAACTATAGATCATTATGGTAAATGATATCAGATACAGAAAAATGAATACCACATGTTCTCTCTCATCTGTGGAAATTAAAAAAAAAAAACAGATCTGAACTTAGAAGAATGACTGTTGGATACTGGGAAGGGGAGGGGGCTTGAGAGAGTTTGGATAGGAGGTATGAAAAACAAGTGGGGCCAGTGCTCTGGCATAGCGGGTAAGGCCAACGCCTGCAGTGCTGGCATCCCATATGGGCACCAGTTTGAGCCCCAGCTGCTCCACTTCTGATCCAGCTCTCTGCTATGGCCTGGGAAAGCAGTAGAAGATGGCCCAAGTCCTTGGGCCCCTGGACCCATGTGGGAGACCTGGAAGAAGCTCCTGGCTCCTGGCTTCAGATTGGTGCAGCTCCGGCTGTTGTGGTCATCTGGGGAGTAAACCAGTGGATAGAGGATATCTCTCTCACTGCCTCTGCCTCTTTTTGACTCTGTCTTTCAAATAAGTAAAAATAATCTTAAAAAAGAGTAACAAGTATCCCACAGTAAAGTAGGGTGACTGTAGTACACAATAATGTGTTACTGTGTAAAGAGCTGGGAGAGAGGAGCTGATAGGCCTCAAACACAAAGATAAAGGAATGAAAGGCTGGTTGCCTGGTTTGATCAGTTTATGCTGTGTATATGTATTGGAAAACTGCATGGTACCTCATTAAAAATACAAGTATTATAAAAATTTAAATACTAAAATAAAATATTAATCTTCCAACTGGAAATTCTTACCTCTGAATTTGGCCCCATAAATCCATCTTCAAAGTTGCCAAACTCCAAAGTCCACACTTTTAGCTACCATCATATAATTATTATTTGTGAAATCATCTGTTTATGCATCTGTCTGCATTATTAGACCAGAAATTCCTTGAAGGAATTATATTTATATTGAGATTGAGATAAATTTGCTTCAGCTTTGTTGAGGTAGAATTGACAAAAAGTGTATGTTTAAGATGACAATTTGATATGCATTTTAAAATAATTTGTACATTCAAGCTAATTAGCCCCATATCATAACCCCCACACTGTGTGTGTGTGTGTATGTGTGTGAGAGAGAGAGAGAGAGAGAGAGAGAGAATACTTCAGATCTACTCAGTTAATTTTAGGTTTATGAAACGTTGTTATTAACGGTAGTCAGCATGCTGTACATTAGCTCTCTATAACTTATTCATCCTGAAGCTGCTAGCTCTAGGACAGCTTTGTGGCACAGTGGGTTAAGCCACCATCTTCAGCGCTAGCATCCCACATGGGCACCAGTTTGTGTTCGTCTGTTCCACTTCCCATCCTGCTCTCTGCTAATGTGCCTGAGAAAGCAATAGAAGATGGCCCAAGTTCTTGGGCCTCTACGCCAATGTGGAAGACCCAGATGAAGCTCCTGGCTCCAGCCTGGCATCTGTCTGTCTCTGTCTCAGTAACTCTGACTTTCAAATAAAATAATAAATCTTAAAAAAATGCTTTGACTGGCTTCTCACCATTTCCTCCCACTCCCTAGTCCCTGGAAACTATTCTTGTACTCTGTTTCTATGAGTTTAGTTTTTGGTTTTTTAGATTCTATGTATAACTGAGATTATGCAGTATTTGTATTTCTGTGTCTGGATTACTTCACTTAGCATAATGTCCTCCAGGTTCACCCATGTCACAAATTACAAAATGACAGGATTTCCTTGTATTTAAAGACTAAATAGGATTCCACTGTATATATACGTGTTTAACACTATTTCTTTACCCATTTATCTATGAATAGTTGCTTTTTCCATATCTTGATGATTGTGAATAATGCTGCAGCACATGGAAGTGCAGATATCTCTTTAAGATAGTTATTTTATTTCCTTTTGAATATATACCTAGAAGGAGAATTGTTGTATCATATAGTAGTTCCATTTTTAAAGATTATATTTATTTGAGAGGTAAAGTTACAGACAGTGAGAGGGAGAGACAGAGAGAAAGGTCTTCCTTCCACTGGTTCACTCCCCTAATGGCATCAATGGTTGGAGCTGCGCTGAAGCCAGGAGCCAGGAGCTTCTTCCTGGTCTCCCACGTGGGTGTAGGGTCCCAAGCACTTGGGCCATCTTCTACTGCTTTCCCAGGCCCTAGCAGGGAGCTGGATCTGAAGTGGAGCAGCTGGGACTAGAACCGGTGCCCATATGGGATGCTGGCGCTGCAGGTGGAGGGTTAACCTGTGCCACAGCACCGGCCCCAGTAGTTCCATTTTTAATTCTTTGAGGCACTTCCTTATTATTTTCCATACCTATAGCAGCAGTATATAAGATTTCTGTTTTCTCCGCATCCTTATCAACACTTACCTTGGATTTCTTGGTAACAGCCGTCCTAGCAGATGTGATACCTCATTGTAGTTTTGATGTGCATTCCTGGTGATTAGTGATCTTGAGCATCTTTGCATATACCTGTTAGCCATTTGTATGTCTATAAAACTGTTTATTCAGATCCTTTCCCGTTTTCAAAATTGAGCTAATGGGGCTGGCACTGTGGCTTAGTGAGTAAAGCCGACGCCTGCAGTGCTGGCATCCCACATGGGTGCTGGTCCGAGACTCGGCTGCTCCACTTCTGATCCAGCTATCTGCTGTGGCCTGGAAAAGCACAGAAGATGGCCCAGGTCATTGGGCCCCTGCAGCCGCATGAGAGACCCGGAAGAAGCTCCTGGCTCCTGGCTTTGGATCAGTGCAGCTCCAGCCATTATGGCCATCTGGGGAGTGAACCAGTGGATGGAAGACCTCTCTCTCTCTTCCTCTCCTTCTCTCTCTGTGTAACTCTGGCTTTCAATAAATAAATAAATAATTTTAAAAAATAAATAAAATTGAGCTATTTGTATTTTTTGCTATGGTATAATGTGAGTTCCTAATATATTTATCAGATACATAGTTTTTACATGTTTCCTCCCACTCCTTGGTTATCTTTTCATTTTGCTGGTTCCCTTTGCTATGAAGAAACTTAGGTGTAGGTAGTACCGCTTTTTTTTTAAAAAAGATTTATTTTATTTATTTGAAAGCAGAGTTACAAGGAGAGGTAGAGACAGAGAGGAGGTCTTCCATCCGCTGGCTTACTCCCCAATGGCCGCAACGTCCAGAGCTGCGCCGATCCGGAGCCAGGAGCTTTTTCCAGGTCTCCCACGTGGGTGTAGGGGCCCAAGCACTTGGGCCATCTTCTGCTGCTTTCCCAGGCCACAGCAGAGAGATGGATTGGAAGAGGAGCAGCAGGGACTAGAACCAGCACCCATATGGGATGCTGGCACTTCAGGCCAAGGCATTAACCCGCTGCACCACAGCACCGGCCCCAGTACTGCCTGTTTATTTTAGCTTTTGTTGCCTGTTTTCTTTAAAAAAAATATTTATTTATTTATCTATTTGAAAGGCAGAATTACAGAGAGGCAGAGAGAGAGGAAGAGTGAGCCTTCTTCCATCGGCTGGTTCATTCCCCAGATGGCCCCAATGGCCAGAGCCGTGCCAGTCTGAAGTCAGGAGCCAGGAACTTCTTCTAGGTCTCCCAAGATGGGTGTGGTAGACCAAGGACTTGGGCCATCCTCCACTGCTTTTCCCAGACCATAGCAGAGAATTGGATCAGAATGGAGCAGCCGGGACTAGAACTGGCGCTCATATGGGATGCCGGCTCTGCAGGTGGTGGCTTTACCTGCTACGCCACAGCACCAGCCCTGCCTGTTATTTTTTAAGTTTTTATTTACTTTAATTTATTTGAGAGGGAGAGAAACCAAAAAAGATAGAAATAGACTGAGATCTTTTATCCAGTGGTTCACTCCTCAAATGCTGGCAATAGCCAGGGCAGGGCCTGACAAAGGCAGAAGCCTGGAATTCAGTCCATATCTCCTGTGTGGGTGGCAGGGACCCAAATATTTGAACTATCACCTGCTACCTCCTAGGATATGCATCAACAAAATGCTGGAATTGTGGCCGGCGCCGCGGCTCACTAGGCTAATCCTCCGCCTACCGGCGCTGGCACACCGGGTTCTAGTCCCGGTCGGGGCGCCGGATTCTGTCCCGGTTGCCCCTCTTCCAGGCCAGCTCTCTGCTGTGGCCAGGGAGTGCAGTGGAGGATGGCCCAGGTGCTTGGGCCCTGCACCCCATGGGAGACCAGGAAAAGCACCTGGCACCTGGCTCCTGCCATCGGATCAGCGCGGTGCGCCGGTCGCAGCGCGCCGGCCGCGGCGGCCATTGGAGGGTGAACCAATGGCAAAAGGAAGACCTTTCTCTCTGTCTCTCTCTCTCACTGTCCATTCTGCCTGTCAAAAAAAAAAAAAAAATGCTGGAATTGGAAGTGGACTCGAACCCAGACAGTCCTATATGGGACATTCCAAGCAATGTTCTAACTGCTGTCCCAACCACTTGCCACTGTCATCTGTTATTTTGTAATTTTGGTGGTATCAAATAAAAAAAATCATTGCCAAGACCAGTGTCATGGAGCTCTTCCTCTATGTTGTCTTCTAGGAGTTTTATGACTTCAGAACTAAAATCCTTAATCCATTTTGAGTTGCGTTTGTTTGTTTGTTTGTTTGTTTGTTTGTTTTTGACAGGCAGAGTGGACAGTGAGAGAGAGAGAGAAAGGTCTTCCTTTTTCCATTGGTTCACCCTCCAATGGCCGCTGCAGCCGGTGCATCACACTGATCCGAAGCCAGGAGCCAGGTGCTTTTCCTGGTCTCCCATGGGGTGCAGGGCCCAAGGACTTGGGCCATCCTCCACTGCACTCCCGGGCCACAGTAGAGAGCTGGCCTGGAAGAGGGGCAACCGGGACAGAATCCGGCGCCCCGACCGAGACTAGAACCTGGTGTGCCGGCGCCGCAAGGCGGAGGATTAGCCTATTGAGCCACGGCTCCGGCCTTTGAGTTGCCTTTGTTTGCTTCAATCTTTTTAAATGAAAATACAGTAAAGAGAACGTTAAACCTTCCCATCCCCTTGTCCAGTTCTGTTCTCTTTTTCCTTTTTCTCCAAAGGCAACCAGAATTATGAAGTTAGTGTTTTTAGAATATATGTGTATACATAACATTATGTAATATATATTACTTTAATCTAAAATTTTGAATACTCCTCTATGTTTCATTTTTTTAAAGATTTATTTATTTGAAAGGCAGAGTTAGAGACAGAGATCTCCCACCCACTGGTTCATTCCCCAAATGGCTGCCAAAGCCAGGACTGGGCCAGGCTGAGGCCAGGAGATTCATCTGGATCTCCCACGTGGGTGCAGGGATACAAGCACTTGGGCCATCCTCTGCTGCTTTCCCAGGCACATTAACAGGGAACAGGATTGGAAGTAGAGCAACCAGGACTTAAACCAGTGCACGTATGGGATGCTGGCCCCACAGGCAGCAAGCTTACCTCACTGCTATAACGCTGGCCCTTAACTTGGTATTTTAACAGATTTGTTGAAGTCTAATTGACATCTAACAAACTGTACATTTTAAGTGTACAATTTGATAAGTTTTGAAAAGTACATATCCATGAAACCATCATAACTACAATCAAGTAATGACTTGATTACTCATAATTGATACTCATAATTGATTACTGATAATCATCACTCACAATAGTTTCCTTGTGTCCCTTCCTTCTTTTCCTCCCCATCCCCAAATAATCACTGAACTGGCATCTGTTGCTGTAGATTAGTTTGCATTTTCTATAATTTTGCATAAATGGAACCATACAGTATATACTTATTAAATTTGACCTGGTTTCTCTCATTCTCTGTAGTATTGTATGTATCAATAAGTCATTGTTTTTATTATTGAGTAGTATTCTATACCATGAATATATTATAGTTCTTTATTAATTCATCAGTTGATGGATATTTGGATTGTTTCTAATTTGAGGCTATCACAAACCTGCTATGAACATGTATGTGCAAGTTTTTTTAAAAGATTTATTTATTTGAAAAGCAGAGTTACAAGGTGAAAGAGAAAGAGAGAGAGATCTTCCATCTGCTGTTTCACTCCCCAAGTGGCTGTAATAGCTAGTGCTGGGCTGATTGGAAGCCAAGAGCCAGGAGCTTCCTCTGGGCCTCCCACACAGGTGCAGGGGCCCAAGGACTTGGGCCATCTTCTACTGCTTTCCCATGTACATTAGCAGGGAGGTGGATTGGAAGTGGAGCAGCTGGGACTTGAACTCGTGTCCATATGGGATGCTGGCACCACAGACAGCAGCTTTAGTGGCTATACCACAGTGCCAGCCCCTGTGTGCAAGTCCTAGTAAATACACTTTTATTTCTCTGGGGATAAACCAAGGAAGTGAGTAGCTGGGTCAGACGGTAGGTGCATCTTTTGTTAACAAAATCACCATACTGTTTTTCAAAGTGGTTGTACCATTGTCCATTCCCACCAGCAGTATATAGTAATGCTAGTTCCTCTACATCCTTGTCAGTACCTATAATGGTCTTATAATTTAACCATTTTGCTAGATGTTAACTGAGATTTCATTGTGCTTTTGATTTATTGTTCACTAATATTAAGAATCTTTTCATGTACTTATTTGCCATCCATATATCGTCTTCGGTGAAGTGTATGTTCAGATATTTGCACATATTTTAATTGGGGTTCTTCATTTTCTTCTAGTTGAATTCTGAGAGTTAAAAAAGTATACATTCTGGGCCGGTGCCGCGGCTCAGTAGGCTAATCCTCCGCCTAGCGGCGCCGGCACACCGGGTTCTAGTCCCGGTCGGGGCGCCGGATTCTGTCCCGGTTGCCCCTCTTCCAGGCCAGCTCTCTGCTGTGGCCTGGGAGTGCAGTGGAGGATGGCCCAGGTGCTTGGGCCCTGCACCCCATGGGAGACCAGGAAAAAGCACCTGGCTCCTGGCTCCTGCCATCGGATCAGCGCGGTGTGCCGGCCGCAGCGCGCCGGCCGCAGCGGTCATTGGAGGGTGAACCAACGGCAAAGGAAGACCTTTCTCTCTGTCTCTCTCTCTCACTGTCCACTCTGCCTGTCCAAAAAAAAAAAAGTATACATTCTGAATACAAATCCTTTATAATATATGTAATTTGAAAATATTTTCACCGTTGAAAGGATGAAAGGTCAAGCCAAAGACTGGGAGAAGATCCCACCAACCTTTTTTTGTAAACATTTAAGAAGTAGATTTTCTCCCAGTCTTTGGATTATCCTTTCATTTTTTAACAGTGACTTAAAATTTTTTATTTATTTGAAAGGCATTGTGACAGAGAGGGAGAGACAGATGGGGGAGGGAGATGTTAAGCCAGCTTTGCATCTCTGGGAGAAATCCACTTGACCATGATTACTTATCCTTTTTATATATCGTTGAATTTGATTTGCCATAATTTTATTAAAGGGTTCTTCATTTATGCCACAAAGGATATCTGTAGTTTTTTTTGTAATGTCTTGTTTTGGTAGCAATAATGTCTTATATAATGAGTTGGGGCATATTATTTTATTTTTCAGCTGTTAGAAGAGTTTATATGGTATTTCTTTTCTTAGTAGAATTTGTCATGGAAGCAATCTAGGCCTAATTTTCCTTTGTGGGAAATGTTATGATTACAACTTCAATTTCTTTTATAATTGTAGAGCTATTCAAATTACCTCTTTTTTGTAAGACTAGGTCATTTTTTATCTTTTAAGGAATTTGTCCATTTTATCTAAGTTATTGAGTTTATTGCCATAAAATAGTTCATAATATTCTACTATTCGTAGAATTTCTAGCAATATCATTGATCTTACACCTGGTATTGGATTATAATTTACATCTTTTTTTGCTTTGGATAGTCTGGCTAGAAAGAGATCTTTCTCATTATTTTTTTGAATGTTTATCTTTCATCTACTTGAAAATCAAAGCAACAGGGAGGAGGAGAGAGAGAATTGATCTTCCATCTACTGGTTCATCCCCAATGCCTGCAATGGCTAGGGCTAGGCCAGGCTGAAGCCAGGAGCCAGTAACTCCGTCTGATCTCCCATGTGGGTGACAGAGGCCAAAGCACTTGAGCCATCATCTGCTGCCTCCCAGGGCGCATTAGCAGAAGTTGGAGCAGAAGCAGAGCACCTGGGACTTGAACTGGCACTCTGATAGGGGATGTGGGTGTCCTCGATGGCAGCTTCCCCTGTCACACCACAATGCCTGCCTAATCTTGCTCTTATTTTCTGTTTTATCAATTTATACTCTGACCTTTTATTTTTTATTCTGTTTGCTTTGAGTCTTACCTGTCTTCTGTTTCTAGTTTTATGAAGTGGAAGCTGTAATAGATGATGGGAAACTTTTTCCCCTCTATACTGAATCATAATGATATTTTTTAAAATTTATTTTATTTATTTGAAAGGCAGAGTTACAGAGAGAGGTAGAGACAGAGAGGTTGTCCATCCACTGGTTCACTCCCCAGATGGCCACAATGGACAGAGCTGCGCTAATCCAAGGCCAGGAGCCAGGAGCTTCTTCCAGGTCTCTCATGTGGATGCAGGGACCCAAGGACTTGGGCCGTCTTCCACTGCTTTCCCAGGCCATAGCAGAGAGCTGGGTCAGAAGAGGAGCAGCTGGGACTAGAACCGGTGCCCATATGGGATGCTGGCGCTTCAGGCCAGGGCTTTAACCCGCTGCGCCACAGCACCAGCCGTGGAGGGTTAACCTAGTGCGCCACGGCGCAGGCCCCTACAGTACAGTCTTGTAGTCATTATCTTTAATAGATAAATTGCCCATCAAGATGTATAATAAGCCATTTTACTATTAATTAGTATTTAGGTTTGTTCTTTGTTTTTCTCTCCATGTTTATGAATAGCAGTATAGTTTACTGGTTAGAAGTTCATATTGTGTGTCCTTGAGCAAGATTTTTTTTTAAACCTTTTTTTTTTTTTTTTTTTTTTTTGAAAGGCAGATTGACAGAGACAGGGAGAGAGAGATCTTTCATCTGCTGGTTCTTTGCACATGGTTGCCGTAGCCAGGTCTGGGCCAGACTGAGGTCAGGAGTCAAGAACTCCATCTTGGTCTCCCACATGGGTGTTAGGGACCCAAGTACATGAGTCATCTTCCGCTGTGTTTCCAGGTGTGGTAGCAGGAGGATGGATCAGAAGTAGAGTAGCCAGTACTTGAACTGACTTTGTAATGTGGGATGCTGGGGTCTCAAGCAGCAGCCTAGCCTGCTGTACTACAACACCAGTTATTTGAACTTCTGAAAATACCTGTCTCATAAAATTGTTTTGAAAAAAAATTTTTTTTATTTCACAGGTAGAGTCATAGACAGAGAGAGAGAGAGAGAGAGGTCTTCCTTCCGTTGGTTCACTCTCCAAATGGCCACCCGGCCAGCGCTGTGCTGATCTGAAGCCAGGAGCCAGGTGCTTCTCCTGGTCTCCCATGCGGGTGCAGGGCCCAAGCACTTGGGCCATCCTCTACTGCCTTCCTGGGCTACAGCAGAGAGCTGGACTGGAAGAGGAGCAACCAGGATAGAACCGACACCCTAACTGGGACTAGAACCCGGCGCCCATATGGGATTCTGGTGCCGCAGGTGGAGGATTAACCAAGTGAGCCGTGGCACTGGCCAAATTTGTTTTGAATATTGAATGAGGTCATACACATAGTGCATGTAGTGCAGTGGTTACCTTGAATACATAGTTTTCAGTAAGTGCTAGTTACTGACTAGTTTAGCACGTGTAGTTTTTTTTTTTTTCTTAAGATTACTTATTTGAAAAGTAACACAGAGAGAGAAAGAGAAGCAGAGAGAGAGAGAGAGGTCTTCCATCTGCTAGTTCATTGCCCAATTAGCTGTAATTGGCTGGGGCTGCACCAATCCAAAGCCAGGAGCCAGGAGCTTCTTCTGGGTCTCCCACGTGGGTGCAAGGGCCCAAGCATTTGGGCCATCTTTCATTACTTTCCCAAGCTACCAACATGGAGCTGGATTGGAAGAAGAGCAGCCAGGACTGAACCGGCGCCCATATAGGATGCCAGCATTACAGGTGGAGGCTTAATCTGTTATGCCACAGTGCTGGCCTGTCTACTATACTTTTTGTTCTCATTCAAAAAGGAGTAATTTCTTGGCATATTGTCAGAAAAATATAAAATGCATAGCCTAATAGTTTCCAGGATTTTAATTTTTTTTGGATATTTTGGATGTGTGTGTTTATTTACTGTATCAAACCCAAGTTCTACTTGGATATTTAATTACTCTGTGGGCATTTTAAAATTAGGTGCTGGCACTGTGGCATAGCAGATAAAGCCACTACCTGCTGTGTCAGCATCCCATATGGACACAGCTCCAAGTCCCAGCTGCTCCACTTCCGATCTAGCTCCCTACTATGGCCTGGGAAAGCAGTTGAAGATGGCCTAAATTCTTTGGCCCCTGCACTCATGTGGGAGACCCCAAAGAAGCTCTTGGCTCCTGGCTTTGGGTCAGTGCAGCTCCAGTGCAGTCAACTGGGGTGTGAACCTGTGGCTGGAAGCCCTCTCTGTTTTTACCTCTCCCTCTTTCTCTGTTTAACTCTGACTTTCAAATAAATAAATAAACCTTTAAAAATTAATTTTGTCACCCTTTTGATGAAATATTTCATGTGCATAATATAAAGCAAAAAATAAAATATCACCAGTAATTCTAAAGATATTTGCTATTAATGTTTTTCCTTTAACTCTTTCTCCCTTTGCCTCTATATTATACATAAAAGCATTTTTGCATAGTATATCTTATAATTTTTACTTAGAATAAGCATTTTATTATAGAAGTCTTTGAAAATAACATAACATGGCCGGCGCCGCGGCTCACTAGGCTAATCCTCCGCCTAGTGGCGCCGGCACACGGGGTTCTAGTCCTGGTCGGGGCGCCGGATTCTGTCCCGGTTGCCCCTCTTCCAGGCCAGCCCTCTGCTGTGGCCAGGGAGTGCAGTGGAGGATGGCCCAAGTCCTTGGGCCCTGCACCCAATGGGAGACCAGGAAAAGCACCTGGCTCCTGGCTCCTGCCATCGGATCAGCGCGTGCGCCGGCCGCAGCGCGCCGGCCGCGGCGGCCATTGGAGGGTGAACCAACGGCAAAGGAAGACCTTTCTCTCTGTCTCTCTCTCTCTCACTGTCCACTCTGCCTGTCAAAAATAAAAAAAAAAAAAGAAAAAAAAAAGAACATAACATAACATAACATAACATACAACATAACATAGCTAACATAATAAAGCAAGAAAAAGAAATAAAAGGCCTAATCTAGGGAAGGCAGAAGTACAACTGTGTTCATTTATAAATGAATACAAATAAATGATTATTAATGTATGAAATGCTAGGGAATATATAAAATAAATTCTGGAACAATGTGAATTTAGCATATTCACAATATATGTCAGTATACAAAGTTTTATAAACTAGCAACAATTGGAAAGTAAGATTTTTAAAATGTTTCATTTATAATAGCGTCAACAAATATGAAATAGGGATAAATTTAATTAAGAAGTATAAGAAACATTGCTAAGGCCAATGCCGCAGCTCACTTGGCTAATCCTCCGCCTGCGGCACTGGCACCCCGGGTTCTAGTCCCAGTTGGGGCACCGGATTCTGTCCTGGTTGCTTTTCTTCCTGTCCAGCTCTCTGCTGCGGCCCGGGAGTGCAGTGGAGGATGGCCCAAGTACTTGGGCCCTGCACCCGCATGGGAGACCAGGAGGAGGCACCTGGCTCCTGGCTTCGGATCGGTGCAGCATGCTGGCTGTAGCGGCCATTTGGGGGGTGAACTAACGGAAAAGGAAGACCTTTCTCTCTGTCTCTCTCTCTAACTCTGCCTGTCAAAAAAAAAAAAAAAAAAAAAAAAAAAAAAGAAAGAAAGAAAGAAAGAAAGAAAGAAACATTGCTAAGAAAAATTAAACAGGGGCCAGCATTGTGGTGCAGCAGGTTAAAGCCCTGGCCTATAGCATCGACATCCCATATGGGTACTGGTTCGAGTCCTGGCTGCGCCTCTTCCCATCCAGCTCTCTGCTATGGCCTGGGAAAACAGTAGAAGATGGCCCAAATCCTTGGGCCCCTGCACCCACGGCACCCACGTGGGAGACCCAGAAGAAGTTCCTGGCTCCTGGCTTTAGATCGACTCAGCTCCATCTGGGGAGTGAATCAGCGGATGGAAGACCTCTCTCTCTGTCTATACCTCACTCTGTAACTCTGTCTTTCAAAAAAAAAAAAAAAAGAAAAGAAAGAAAAATTAAAAAATAAATGCAGAGATGTACTATGTTCATAGAGTGGAAGATTCAATATTACTAAAATGTCCATTCTCCCCAAATTGATACATGAATATATGGATTCAAAACAGTCATACCAACGGTGTTTTTGTAGAAATTGAATAAAAGTTTATATGCACTAAGAAATGATTATAGCAAATGGTGCAGTCTTATCTGTGGCACAATCTATGCCCCAGATGTCATCCTAGGCTCTAGCCTCCGCCGCCATTGCTAGAAGCCAAGTGACTCCATAGCCCAGCCACTGGTGTCAGCTCCATCTCCATCCTAATGGGAACCGCTGCTTCCATTTCCTTGCCTGCCCTCCAGCAAAGTAAGAGGACCTGTTCCTGAACATGTGGCGTGCTCTCTCTCTCTCTCTCTTACATTCTCCTTCTCCCTCTTTTCGTTCTTCGCCCCTTCCCTCCTGTCTGTCAGGTTTCCCCACCAATAAACCCTGTCCCTAAAAAAAGAAAAAAAAAAGAGAAATGATTTTATCAAGGTTTCAGGATATTCAAGATACAAGGTTAATATATAAAAGTCAATTACTTTCCTATATACCAGAAATGAATAAATAGAACTCAAAATTAGAAAAACATTAGTATTTAACTTAGCACCAAAAAAGAAAGTAGTAGACCTAAGCCTAACAAAACTACAAACCTCCAAAGAAAGATATCAAAGAAGGCCTATAAAATGGAGAAAGATTTCATATTGTAAGGAGACTCAGACCGGCACCGCGGCTCACTAGGCTAATCCTCTGCTTGTGGCACCAGCACCCTGGGTTCTAGTCCCGGTTGCTCCTCTTCCAGTCCAGCTCTCTGCTGTGGTCCGGGAAGGCAGTGAATGATGGCCCAAGTGCTTGGGTCCCTGCACCCGCAGGGGAGACCGGGAGGAAGCACCTGGCTCCTGGCTTCGGATCAGCACAGCGCCAGCTGAAGCAGCCTTAGGGGAATGAACCAATGGAAGGAAGACCTTTTTCTCTGTCTCTCTGATTGTCTATAACTCTCTCTCTGTCTCTCTCTCACTGTCTAACTCTGCCTGACCAAAATATATATATATATATGACAACTCAATGATAAAGTGCAATTTATTTATTTATTTATTTATTTATTTATTTGACAGGCAGAGTGGACAGTGAGAGAGAGAGAGAGAGAGAGAGACAGAGAGAAAGGTCTTCCTTTTTGCGGTTGGTTCACCCTCTAGTGGCTGCCGCGGCCGGCGCACTGCAGCTGGCGCACAGCACTGATCCGAAGGCAGGAGCCAGGTGCTTCTCCTGGTCTCCCATGGGGTGCAGGGCCCAAGCACTTGGGCCATCCTCCACTGCACTCCCGGGCCACAGTAGAGAGCTGGCCTGGAAGAGGAGCAACCGGGACAGAATCCGGCACCCTGACCGGGACTAGAACCCGAGGTGCCGGTGCCACAGGCGGAGGATTAACCTATTGAGCTGCGGCACTGGCCAGTGAATTTATTTTCAAATTGATCTGTAGATCAAAATCAAAATCCCAGAAAGCAATTTTGTGAATACTGACAAGCTGATTATGAAGTTCAGATAGAGAAGTAAAAGTTTTGGGAAAACAACTCAGTGCTGAAGAAGTCCAATTTCAAGACTTAACATGAAATCACAGCAATCAAGGGAGTGTGGTACTGGTGTAATAGACAATGAAGAACAGAACAGAGTCCGGAGGTGGATCTATGTATATATAGTCAAATGATCTTTGGCAAAGGAACAAATCAATGCAATGGAACAAGTATTTTCAATCTGTGTCGCTTTAACAGCTGGGCATCCATGCACAGAAACAAACGGAATCTAGACACAGTTTTATACCCTTCACAAAAATTAAAATAGATCATAGACCTCAATGTAAAATGCAAAGCTATAAAACTCACAGAAGATAACGTAGGAGAAAACATGTATGACTTTGGATGTGGTTATGACCTTTAGATATAACACCAAAGGCATGATCCATGAAATAAATAATTGATAAATCACTGGACATCAGCAAAATTAGAAACTATTACATGGAGGCCGGTGCTGTGGTGCAGCAGGTTAAGGCCCTGGCCTGAAGCACTGGCATTTCATATTGGTGCCAGTTCAAGTCCTGGCTGCTCCACTTCTGATCTAGCTCTCTGCTATGGCCTGGAAAAGCAGTGGAAGATGGCCCAAGTGCTTGGGCCCCTGCACCCTTGTGGGAGACCCAGAAGAAGCTCCTGGCTCCTGGCTTCGGATCAGCACAGCTCTGGCCATTGCGGCCATCTGGGGAGTGAACCAGTGGATGGAAGTCCTCTCTCTCTGGCTCTATCTCTCTCTGTAACTCTGTCTTTCAAATAAACAAAATAAAAATTTTTTTAAAAAGAAACTATTACATGAAAGATAATGTTGAGGAAGTGGAAAGATAAGCCAAAGACTAGGAGAACATATTTGCAAAAAACACAACTGGCCCAGGAGTTAGGACACCAGTTCAACCACATTCCGTATCAGAGTGCTTGGGCTCAGTACCCTGCTCTGGCTTCCTGTTGATGTAGTCCTTAAGAGGCAGTGATAACAGTTCAAGTAATTGGGTTCATGCTACCTATGAGGGAGGCTTGGGTTGAATTCCTAGCTCTCAGCTTTGGCCACTTAGGCTTTTGCAGGTTTTTGGGAAAGTGAACCACACAGATGGGAATGTTCTCCCTTATTCTCTCCCTCCCTCTCAAATAAATACAAGATAAACAAGTAAAAAAATTTTAAAGAATTATCTAAAATGTAGAACTCTTAAAAGGCAACAACAAGAAAATGAACAGTGTAGCATATTTTTTAAAAAATTTAATTATTAGTGATTTCACTGATAAACTCTCTCAATGGCTAGGGAGCTGGGAACTCAATTGAGGGCCCCTACATGGGTGGCAGGAACCCAGTCATTTGAGCCATCATTGCTGTCTCTCAGGGTCTATATCAGCAGGTAGTTGGAATTGGGTGCCAGAACTGGCATCTCAAATGTGGGATGTGGGCATCCTAACCAGATCTTTGCTGCTAGGCCAAGCACCTGTCCAAACATAACTTAAAAATGGGCAAAAATCCTGAACAGACACCTCAGCTCCCTGTTAATGTGCCTGGGAAAGCAGTGGAAGATGGCCCAAGTGCTTGGGCCCTGCACCCACGTGGAAGATCTGGAAGACACTCTTGGCTCCTGGCTTCAGCCTGGCTGTTGCAGCCGTTTGGCAGTAAATCAGCAGAAGGAAGATCTCTCTCTCTTTCTCTCCCTCTCTTTCTCTGTGCAACTCTGGCTTTCAAATAAATATATAAATCTTTAAAAACAAAAAAAGAAAGAAAGCTAAATATGTAACTATCATATAACCCAGCAGTTGTACTCCTGGGCATTTATGAAAACTTATGTAAAAAAAATCCACTTGTATGTATTTATAGCAGATTTATTTGGAATTGTGTTAAACAATCCAGATGTCATTCGATGAGTGAATGATAGCTAGCCTGTGGCACATCAGTACCATGGGCTTGTACTCAGCAGTGAACATGCATGAACCTCTGGCACATACAATAGCCTAGATGAACCTCCAGAGAATTATGCTGAGTGGAAAAGGCCAAACCCAAAAGATTATGTACTGTACGATTCCATTTATAGAGCATTCTCAAAGTGACAGGATTGCAGGAATGGTGGTTTTCAGGGGTTAAGGAGGTGAGGAGGGAGAAGGGATTGGGGAAGGGAATGAGTGTGGCCGTCAAAGGACACCTTGGAGTAACTTGCAGTAATGAAATGTTCTGTGTCTTGACTGTCTCAGTGTTAATAACCTGGTTGTGGTGTTCCACATAGTTTTTTTATGTTTATGTATTTGAAAGGCAGAGTGGCAGAGAAAGAGGGAGAAAGGAGAGATTCCATTTGCTGGTTCATTTTCGCAGTGGCCTCAGCAGCCAGGGCTGAGCCAGGCGGATCAGGATCTAGGAGCTCCATCCTGGTCTCTCGCATTTGTGGCAGGGACCCAAGCACTTCAGCCATCACCCGCTGCCTCCCAGGGTGCACATTAGCAGGGAGCTGGATTGTGAGTGGAGGCAGGATTCAGACCAGGTACTTCAGTATGGGCTGTCCCATAGCTGTAGCTGAATCTGCTGCACCACATGGCCACTCCTCCACATACTTCTTATTCTGATTTCACTGTGATGTGTTTGATTATGTGGCTCTTTTATTTTATTTTCTAGAAATTTATCTTGCTTGACACTTGGCAAACTTGTACAACTAGTACTTGTATCTATTTGTCATATGATAATTCTGACGTTATTCCTTCTGGATCTATTCTTAATGCCTTTACCTTTTAGTCATTTAATTGGTATAAAACATATGTGCCATAAATACACTGTCTTAAAGTGCACGGTTCACAAGTTTTTACCATATTCACAAGGTTGTGTAACTGTCATCACTATCTAATTCCAGTGCATCTTCATCGTCTGAAAAAGAAACCCTGCACTCAGTAGCAGGCACTCCATTTATCCTTATCCCCTAGTCCTTGGCAAACACTAATCTAATTTCTGGCCCTATATATTTGCTCATTTTGGGCATTTCATGTAAGTGTAATCATAGAATATGTGGTCTTTTGTGGTCTTTTATTTAAGCATGGTGTTTCCAAGGTTCACCCATGTTGTAACATGTTACGGTACCTGATTTCTTTTTATGGCTGAATAATATTTCACATTTTGTTAAGCCATTTGTCATTTGATGGACTTTTGGGTTGTGTCCACTATTGGCTATTATGAATAATACTGCTATGAATATTCATATACCACCTTTTCTTTTAAATTTATTCTTTTTTAAAAATATTTACTTATTTATTTGAGAGGCAGAGTTACAGAGAGAGAGCGAGCCTTGCATCCGCTGGTTCACTCCCCAGATGGCCACAATAGCCAGAGCTGGGCTGATCTGAAGCCGGAGCTTCCTCCAGGTCTCCCACACGGGTACAGGAGCCCAAGCACTTGGGGCATCCTCCACTCTTTTTCCCAGACCATAGCAGAGAGCTGGATTGGAAGAGGAGTAGCCGGGACATGAGCTGGTGCCCACATGGGATGCCAGCACCCCAGGCAGAGGTTTAGCCTACTATGCCACAGCACTGGCCCCAAACTTTTCTTATACTGTGTCTAGTCTAACTGTCCATAGGGTTTTCTTTTTTAAGCACTGTCTCTTTAATTTCTAAGAGTCCTAATGAAGTTTTCTTTATTATTTTCTGTTTAATTTCCAGCAGTAAATCCTTGTTTCATGGGCTTTTTCTCTCTTCAAAGGTAAAAGATACTTATTTTGAAGTGTTCCTTATGTTGTTCTATGAACTCTGTTTCCTTAAATGTAGTGCTGCTGGTTGGTATGTGTTGTAGTTTTCATGTTATTGATCTTTGTTGTTTGGTAACTTTTAGTAAAAAGCTAATTGTCCATGATCTGTTTAACTGGAACCCATCTTGTGTTGACAGCTGTCTGATAGGAGGTTCTAGCCATGCGTGGTCTACATCTCGGTGTAAACTTTACATGGGTGACGTGACCCTGCAACGTAATAGACTATACAGTTCTGAATCTTGTCACCAGTTATATGTCGTGGCTCAGGGAGACCAGCGTCAGCATCCTTTGGTTGTGCCCAGTACTCAGGTGGGTAGGGGGCACATCTTCAGCCTTCACTCATGCTTTATTCCTCTGCTTAGAACTTCTGTGTGTGGTCCGTGTGACTCTAGCTCTTAAACCTGTGAGTGCTGCAGCACTAGCTGTGTGTTTTTTCCCATTCCAGACCCTAAGTGTTGTATATCTTTAGTCCTTATTAATATCTCTTTCTCACTCTTTCTTTTTGAAGATGGGGGAAGAAAAATGTTTCTTCATGTCTAGTCTCATACGCTTTCCTTCTTTTATTACTGTCACTATTTATCAAGATTTAAAATCACTTGTTCTGGAGCAGGCACGTTGCTAATAAGACACCTGCATCCCCCTTCAGAATGCCTGGGTTTTATTTCCAGCTCTAGCTCCTGATCCTACCAATGTAGACCCTGGGAAGCAGCATTGATGGTTCAAGTAACTGGGTTCCTGTATCCATGTGGGAGACCTGGATTGTGTTCTTGGCTCCAAGTTTTTGTCCCAGCTCCACCCATTGTGGGCATCTGGGGGAGTGAACTAGCAAATGGGAACTCTGTCTCTCAAATAAATAAATAAATAAGGGGGCTGGCATTGTGGCTTAGGGGTTAAGCCACAGGTTGCAATGCCCGCATCCCATGTGAGTGCTGGTTTGTGTCCCAGCTGCTTCACTTCTGATCCAGCCCCATGCGGATAGCCTGGGAAAGCACTGGAAGATGGCCCGAGTGTTTGGGAAACTCTGAAGAAGCTCCCGGCATAGGCCTGGCCTAGCCCTGGCCATCGCAGCCATCTGGGGAAGATGGAAGATCTCTTTCTCTTTCTGTAACTCTTTCAAATAAATAAATAAATTGTTTAAATGTGAAAGAAAAGACTGTTCTATTTTATATTTTTGGATGGGAAGAGGAGATTTCAACATGTTACAACATCTCAATTTATCTTGAAACAAGGATTTTTTTAGTACTATCATTTTGCCTTTTTTAAAAAAGATGTATTTGGCCGGCGCCGCAGCTCAATAGGCTAATCCTCCACCTAGTGGCGCCGGCACACCGGGTTCTAGTCCCGGTCGGGGCGCCAGATTCTGTCCTGGTTGCCCCTCTTCCAGGCCAGCTCTCTGCTATGGCCAGGGAGTGCAGTGGAGGATGGCCCAAGTACTTGGGCCCTACACTCCATGGGAGACCAGGAGAAGCACCTGGCTCTTGCCTTTGGATCAGCGCGGTGCGCCAGCTGCAGCGTGCCAGCAGTGGTGGCCATTGGAGGGTGAACCAACAGCAAAGGAAGACCTTTCTCTCTGTCTCTCTCTCTTACTATCCACTCTGCCTGTCAAAAAAAAAAAAAAAAAAAAAAAAAAAAAGATGTATTTATTATTTATTTTTAAAGTCAAGAGTTACAGAAAAAGAGGGAGAGACAGGGAGAGATCTCCTATCCTTTGGTTCACTCCCCAGATGGCCACAATGGCCAGTGCTGGGCCAAGCTGAAGGCAGGAGCCAGGAGCTTCATCTGGGTCTCCCATGTGGGTGGCAGGAGCCTAAACACTTGGGCCATCCTTCGTTGCTTTTCCCAGGCTGTTAGCAGGGAGCTGGATCAGAAATGGAGCAGCTGAGACTCAAACCGGCGCCCACATGGGATGCCGGCACTGCAGGCAGCCTCTTTACCGCTACACCGCAGCACCAGCCCCTTTAATAAGTAAAATTGAATTGGGTTTTCCACAAATAGCTACATAATTTATTTTGAATTATTAAGATTTCTAAAGAATTTGGTTTTATTTTCACTTGATCTTAGCCAAAAGGCCGAGAAGCGATTGGTTTTATTTTCAAACCTTTTTCTCATATATCATGTTTCCTCCACTTCTGCGCTGTCTCACTAATTCAACGAGAAGTGGAATTCAGGAGCAAGTTTTCTGTATTTCACAGAAAGGTAATTGAATCACAAACAGGGAGTTGCCTTAGGTCGAGAAGTTGATCAGTGGTGTAACTGAAGATGGATGCAAGGCGTCCTGGTTCAAGGCCAGGTTCATTAACTCCAGTGTGCAGGACCTTACTGCCCTATTATCCAGGGCTTTGTGACTGAATTAAATCTGAGGAACTAATGACAAGAAAAATATCACTCGGCCGGCTCCGCGGCTCACTAGGCTAATCCTCCACCTGCGGCGCCGGCACACCAGGTTCTAGTCCCGGTCGGGGTGCCGGATTCTGTCCCGGTTGCCCCTCTTCCAGGCAGGCTCTCTGCTATGGCCTGGGAGTGCAGTGGAGGATGGCTCAAGTACTTGGGCCCTGCACCCCATGGGAGACCAGGAGAAGCACCTGGCTCCTGGCTTCAGATCAGCGTGGTGTGCCGGCCGCAGCACGCCAGCCGCGGCGGCCATGGGAGGGTGAACCAACGGCAAAAGGAAGACCTTTCTCTCTGTCTCTCTCTCACTGTCCACTGTGCCTATCAAAAAAAAAAAAACAAAAAAAAACAAAAAACAAAAAACAAAAAACACCACTCACTCATTAAAATTGATAGCTGGTACTTGATCCTGGGGATGTCCATACTTTTTCATGATGGTTAAAAACATTTCAAATGTGCAGCATGAATGCCTTATGAGAATCCTGTGCTGCTGTTATAGGATATATTTTACTATTAGGTTGTTCAGGTTGAATTTTTACATAATATTGTCAGCTCATTACAAGATAAAACTTAAAAACCCTGAAATATCTGTTTATTCATATTTAATTCATTATTATATAATAGAGAGGGGTAATAGGGATGGCATTTTATGAAATGGGAGATTTAATTTCTTTTCCTTTATAACATGAATGGCAGGCTATGAAGAAGAAAAATGGTGCATACTTTGATGTTTTCTTTGTTGTTGACGATCTGGAGCTCACTAATGCTTTGTAGAAAGATAGTTTAGCCCGGCGCCATGGCTCACTAGGCTAATCCTCCGCTGCCGGCGCCGGCACCCCAGGTTCTAGTTGCAGTTGGGGTGCCAGATTCTGTCCCGGTTGCTCCTCTTCCAGTCCAGCTCTCTGCTGTGGCCCAGGAGGGCAGTGGAGGATGGCCCAAGTGCTTGGGCCCTGCACCTGCATGGGAGACCAGGAGGAAGCACCTGGCTTCTGGCTTCAGATCAGCGCAGCACACCAGCCATAGTGGCCATTGGGGTGGGGGGGTGAACCAACGGAAAAAGGAAGACCTTTCTCTCTCTCTCTCTCTCTCTCTTACTAACTCTGCCTGTCCAAAAAAAAAAAAAAAGATAGTTTAGAGTCAACACATATTTATATACCATGTGATTATTTCACGAATTAAATTGGCAAGAGTTTGCTTTTCTTTATTAAAAATTACCTTGTTAAAGAATGCAGGGGCCGGCACTGTGGCGTGACAGGTAAAGCCACCGCCTGCAGTACCGGCTTCCTATATAGGTGCCGGTTCGAGTACCAGCTGCTCCACTTCTGATCCAGCTCTCTGCTATGGCCTAGGAAAGCAGTAGAAGATGACCCAAGTGGCCCCTGCACCCATGTGGGAGACCTGGAGGAAGCTCCTGTCTCTGGGATTTGGATCAGCCTGGCTCCACCCGTTGCAGCCATCTGGGGAGTGAACCAGCAGATGGAAGACTTTATGTCTCTCTCTACTTCTGCCTCTCTGTAACTATGCCTTTAAAATAAAAAAAATTAAAAAAACATGGGCCGGCATCACGGCTCACTAGGCTAATCTTCCGCCTGTGGCCCTGGCATCCCGGGTTCTATTCCCATTTGGGGCGCCGGATTCTGTCCCGGTTGCTCCTCTTCCTGTCCAGCTCTCTGCTGTGGCCCGGGAGGGCAGTGGAGGATGGCCCAAGTGCTTGGGCCCTGCACCCGCATGGGAGACCAGGAAGAAGCACCTGGCTCCTGGCTTTGGATCAGCCATAGCAGCCATTTGGGGGGTGAACCAACGGAAGGAAGGCCTTTCTCTCTGTCTCTCTCTCACTGTCTAACTCTGCCTGTCAAAAAAATAATAAAAATAAAAAATAAAATAAAATGAATTAAAAAAAATCAAAAGCATGCACTGTATTAGGAACATGGCAGAGGGGTCATTCTTGAATTTTTATGCTTTCAGCTCTAAATTAGTTCATTTACTGCGCTTATATTTGTTAAATAATAAATTTATTTATTAAAAATACAAGAGTATCAGAACTAACAGTTCCAAAGATTTTTGACACTGGATATGACCTTGTGAAAATTAATTAAGCCCAAACACTGATTTAGCAAATATGGAAAATTGAAAACATAATATTAAATATCTTAACCCCACAAAATAGTCTAAGTGTTCAGGCAATTTGCTATGCATAGCCATTTCCAATTATACTTTAAAATGTTCAGGTAATCTGTTCATCAGGGAAAACGTTCTCGGCTCATCAGTTCAATAATTCCAGAAACTCTTATGCTTATCTAAACTGCTTGTTCTACTTTGTTGCCATTTCTTCTCATACAGAAATACAGTCTGTCCTGCCCAGGTCCTCTGCGAAGAAGCTGACGTGGACTTCAGAGGAAAACAGCTGTTCCCAGCATGCATCAGGACTAACACCATTCCAAATCATTTTTGAGGCAGGTTTTATTGTAGTTCTATGAATTTCTGATGATTTGATTCTTATTTTCCTATGTGTCCAATAAGAGGAAAGAAAAGCCTACGTCCATCACAGTTTCAAATTGAAATGAATCCGTCCCTTATCTATGCAGATATTAGATTACCTAGGAGCTTCCAGGATACTGATGTCTGTATCCCATTCCAAGAGGTTGTGATTTCCGTGATCTGGGATGTTGTATTAGTCTGTTCAGGTTGCTATAACAAAATACATAGACTAGATGGCTTAAAAATAGAAAACAATTTTCTCACGGTGTGGAGGCGAGATGTTAGGTCCATGTGCGACAGGGTTGGTTCTGGTGAAGCGTCTTCCTGCTTGCAGTCTGTGATCCTGTTGTTGTGTCCTTCAGTGGACAGGGAGACCTCTGGTGTCTTCTTCCAAGGATACTGTCAGGTTAATATAACCTTATTTAACCTTAATTACCTCTGTAAGCTCGAAATCTAAATCACATTGAGGGTTAATGGCTTCAATATATGAGGAGACTTCAAAAAGTTCATGGAAGATGGAAATAAAAGATTGGTTTAATTTGGTGTAAAATTTTTGAAATCCATGTTTCGTTTTTTCATTTACTTATTTTCATGAGAATTTTTTCTTGACCGATTTATTTACTTACTTGAAAGGCAGAGAAAGAGGGAGAGAGATGGGGAGAGAGATAAATTTTCCATCTGCTGGTTCACTCCCCAAATGGTTACCTTCCTGGTCTCCCATATGGGTGGCAGAGACCCAAGCACTTGGGCCATCTATGCTGCCTTCCCAGGCACATTAGCGAGAAGCTGGATTGGAAGCAGAGCACCTGGGACTCCTGTATAGACTTCCAGCCCCCTAAGCAGTGGCTTAACTGGCTGTGTGACAGTGCAGTCTGGGGGCTGGTGCTGTGACGTAGCAGGTTAAGCCACTGCCTATAGTGCCTGCATCCCATTTGGGTGCCAGTTTGAGACCCAGCTGCTCTACTTCTGATCCAGCTCTCTGCTTTGGCCTGGGAAAGCAGTAGAAGATGGCCCAAGTTCTTGGGCCCTTGCACCCACATAGAAGACCAGGAAGAAGCTCCTGGCTCCTGGCTTGGGATCAGCTCAGCTCTGGCTGTTGTGGCCATTAGGGGAGTGAACCAGAGGATGGAAGAACTCTCTTTCTCTCTCTCTCTCTGCTTCTCCTTCTCTCTCTGTGTAACTCTGACTTTCAAATAAATAAATAAATAAATCTTTAAAAGAAAATGCTAGCCTGTCCATGAGCCTTTTGAAGACCCTCATATGCATGGATTTAAATTTTTTTGCAGCAAAATAAGTGTCTTAGAATTCTATTTTCTATGAATTTTTGAAGGCTTTTTTTTTTTTTTTTTTTTGACAGGCAGAGTTAGACAGTGAGAGAGAGACAGAGAGAAAGAGAAAGGTCTTCCTTCCATTGGTTCACCCTGCAAATGGCTGCTACGGCCAGTGTGCTGTGCTGTTCGGAAGCCAGGAACCAGGTGCCTCCTCCTGGTCTCCCATGTGGGTGCAGGGCTCAAGCACTTGGGCCATCCTCCACTGCCTTCCTGGGCCACAGCAGAGAGCTGGACTGGAAGATGAACAACCGGTACAGAATCCGGCACCCCAACTGGGACTAGAACCCAGGTGCCAGTGCCGCAGGTTGGGGATTAGCCTAGTGAGCCACGGCATCGGCCTTGAAGGCCTTTAATATGAATTTTGAGGGACTTTAATGCAGTCCATCATAGATGTGACTATCCCTATGCTTTGAACTATTTTTTTTAAATCTCAGATGATTCCTAATTTGAAAATGAGTCTGGGAACCACTGAAATAAGCCCTTATTTGAATTTGGATCTTCTAACAAAGAAAAAATCTAAAAATGATTCTAGTACCAATCCTGTTGGATACATTTTTATGAGGTTGTTTTGGAGAGCTCTATTGATTTATTTGAGACCCACATTTATGGAAGTGATAATTGAGTTCTTCATTCTCTAACAGTTTTCAGATCACCTCTCTCTCCTTCCTGGAGCTGATGTAGACAAGGAATGGGAGTGCCTTCAGCATTTCTCCCAGGAAGCACTCGGGAAGCCTTTCTCTGTGTTTGAATAATTATATGCTCCTTCTGAAAGGAACGGGTACATTATAGGACAACAGCTATCCCTGGCCGTGCCTTATCATCTTTAGAATAATGAGAGGTAAACGAGCTGGAGCAATTAATGGTCAGTCAGCTCTGAAACTATTCATGCCAGGTAGCAATAAACAGGTGATTCCTGTGAACCAAGGAAAGCAGTTCTAGGAAATGAGGTCATGTGTTTTAGGCAGTCTGAACAAGCAATAATTTGTATACTCAAGATTTAATATTATTTAAGCTTCGTAAAAACTATGAAGTGGATAAGGCAAAAATTGTCACAATATTTTACAGATAAGAAAACTGAGACTCAGAATTTGCCTGGCTTTCCCAACATCATATGAAAATTAAGTGGCAGAATTAGAACTTGAACTGAAGTCTGATGCATGTAGATCATTGCTATTTCAGAATTCATTATTTCAGAAACTTGTGTCTGCTCAAGTCAGTCTCATTGAACTACTTTAGGTACAAAGTCCCAAGATATGTTCTTTGATTCCAAGGAATGTAAAGGTTGGTAAGTAGACAAATGATTACAATACAGTGTGATTTATATGATGATAGCCGTAAGCAATGAATAAAAAAAGCACACCTAAGCCATGGGAAGAGGTCAAGAGTGGAGGTATTGATGAGACTGAAAACAGATGTACTGAGTATAAGGGATTTTCCCTCAGAAAAATCAAAATAAGGCCAGAGCAAACATTTAGGATGCATTTAGTTTGGTCTATCAAGGAAGCCACTTTAAACACCTTGGTATTCATCTTTTCACAGAAGAGTGGGACATTTCGGTTTAAAGTTTCTAGAATGGAACAGTTCTAACCTGTGGCCATGGAAATAGGTGGCTAGAAATGAATGGACATCAAGGTCATTGTCAGTGAAGAGGTCAGGGAAATGTGAGAGTAAATTGTTGCTCAGGCTGGTGATCTGCTTGGAAATGGGGGTTAGACTTGGGGTCCAGAGGAAAGCAGTGAGCTTAGTGACCGGGAGTCAGCTGATGATGGAGATGAGGAGAGGTAACGAGTAGACAACAGATGGCACCGACCTCAAGGAAACAGAGGTTTCCTCTGCACCTTGTTGTTTCTACCTTTACACCGTGTTCCCAGTACTGAGCACCTATATGGATATTTGAATGAAGAGAGTGAGAAGAGAAAATGGGGAGATTACAAAAAAATTCACTGAAAATGCCTCTGGAGGAGAAGGGCCAAGTAGCAAGGGTAACAGCAAAGACCACTTATTAGAGACATCCATGAAAACACTATAATAAGGGACCTACTGATGTGGGAATGTGAGGAAAACGAATCCCAAGGAAGGTGAAGGAAAGCACCCTTCAGAAGAGACACTGGGCTTTGTCTATGCCCAGGTTGAGTCCTGTGTCTTGGAGTTAGGCTGGGTAACATGTATCTTCAAAACCAGTCTGATTTTACAAGCTCTTTTTTTTTTTTTTTTTTTTTTTGACAGGCAGAGTGGACAGTGAGAGAGAGAGACAGAGAGAAAGGTCTTCTTCCTTTGCCGTTGGTTCACCCTCCAATGGTCGCCGCGGCCGGCGCACCGCACTGATCCGATGGCAGGAGCCAGGTACTTATCCTGGTCTCCCATGGGGTGCAGGGCCTAAGTACTTGGGCCATCCTCCACTGCACTCCCGGGCCACAGCAGAGAGCTGGCCTGGAAGAGGGGCAACCGGGACAGAATCGGGCGCCCCGACTGGGACTAGAACCCGGTGTGCCAGCGCCGCAAGGCGGAGGATTAGCCTAGTGAGCTGCAGCGCCGGCCTGATTTTACAAGCTCTTAACAGCTTTCTTCAGCTTTATATTTATTTTGTAATAAGTTGCAATGATCAAGTTATGCAAATATATATTCACAAACATATGTGTATATATATATGTATATGTATATGTCTAGCTAGCTAGAGGAGAGGGACAGAGACTGAGACTGTCCTCTAGAAAGTGATCTGGGACTCATTGCTATATAAGTTCATGTTTGGAAAAAGCCCTCTATATTTTATCATGTAATCAGACATATCTGCAGGTGGAGGCTAAAATTATGTGATTCAGTAGTGGTGTCTGCTGCTCAGGACTGACAGAATGTTTTCATAATAGCACTCAAGTAGATTCGCTGTTTCTATAGTGTATGTCAGGCTAGGGTACTGGGTTTCTGTTTCAATTGTAAAAAGCTTTGTCTTTCTCCCTTCTCCCTTCTCCCCTCCCTCCCTCCGTCCTTCCCTCTCTCCCTCTCCCTCCCCATCTCCCTCCCTCCTTCCCTCTCTTCCTCTCCCCTCGCTCTCTCCCTCCCCCTCTCCCTCCCCCTCTCCCTCCCCCCTTCCTCCCCCCTTCACTCCCCTCTGCCTCCTCCCCTTCACTCCCCTCTGCCTCCTCCCCTTCACTCCCCTCTCCCTCCCCCCCTTCACTCCCCTCTGCCTCCCCTCCCTCCCTCCCTCCAGCTCTCTCCCTTGCTTTGAGTAGAGTCTACAAGGAGCTGTTTGCTTTGCAGTAACTGCTCTGCTGACCTGACATTAGATTGCGTCATCCT
Source organism: Oryctolagus cuniculus (assembly GCF_051225735.1). NCBI lineage: Eukaryota > Metazoa > Chordata > Mammalia > Lagomorpha > Leporidae > Oryctolagus > Oryctolagus cuniculus. The sequence continues at coordinate 5,026,040 of NC_142867.1, read as the reverse complement.
CTTAGGTTAGGTGCCAGTCCTCTTGTGTGTTCCTCTATCATCTCATATATCTAAGTTATAAAACTTTCCATGTTGTCAGTAAATTATTTGTTTTCTACTGAGCTGTACATTCTTCTAATTTGGAGATTGTCCTATCTTTGTAGGCCCAGGTGCATAATAAGTCAAATTAGTGTTTTATGAGTGTATAAATATGTAGAGAGAGTAGCTATATATAAGCATAAAGTATAAAAATAATGGATTATATATAATACAATTCAGATAGTTGGCTGTATACACAGAAAATGGACATTCTTGGAGAGGCAGCATTGCATAGTGGAATCAGCGGAATGTGGGTTTTGGAGTTAGATCCAAGTTTGAATCCTAATTCTGCCACTTGACTGTGTGTGATCTTGGACCTATTAATTAACTTACTGAGTTTCATGATCTTCCATAAAAAGCGAGTATTTTCTATTTGCATATAAACTGCATAGCGTGTAGCAGTGTTCAGTAAATAGTAGCTGTGTTCATTATCAATTGTAGCCCCTCTTGGTAGCTGCTCAACAGACCTTCACTTGTTTGCCTTTACTGTTGGATACAATCAGCCTCTCCGTGATGCACCATATAATCACCAAGTTGCAGAGACTTGAAACTGTTCCAAGAAGTTGTTTTTGGAAGTATTAAGTACAGAAAATGCTTTAAGAGACCAGTGATTTTCTACTGTTTAAACATTTTGTATGAAAAAAATTTTTTAAGTAAAGGATGTGACTATAATATAGGTAGCAGTTGCTGTTTAATAACCATTGTTTACATGTTAAATAATCCTAGATTTTTCCAGAATTTTCTAACCAACTATCCATTTTTCTATTTATTTTTCTAATAATTATCATTGTATTAGATAGTTCTTGGCCTCTTTTTCTTTGTATTTTAAAAATATTATAATAGCTTGTTTACTCAAGATTTGCATTTTTTATTCTTTATTGTGTTACGTAATTTTCAGGTTTGGGTACATTTTTTTCTTTAATATATATTTTGTGTATGGTTCTCTGTATTCTGATCCACCCATAGAAACCTTCTAATTTTTGATGGTGCTTCTTTATAAAATTTTCCTAGACTTATTCTTTGGGGGTTTAGGGACACTACATTCAATACAGTAAGTCAAATAGGAATGGGGTCGATACTAAAGATCCAGAGACAAATTGACCTGCCTAACTTTGGGCAAATTGTTTAACGTCTTAGCCTTTTAAAATAAAATTCTGCAAGTTGGGGATGGTAATCCTACCTTCCAGGATTGCTGTGAGACAATGTGTATACAGCACCTGCACGGTCTTGTCACATGGTAGGCATTCAACAAAAGATATGTTATTGTTACTATACGTATTTTCAGGTATAAGATCCTTAAAGCAGTGAGGTAGAAAGATTGGCTTTATCCCTGTTTGGGGAATTAGGACATGAAGAGTAATGAAGTGATTCCCTCTGCTCCCCTCCCATGGTTACTTAAGTGATTTAGAATTTAGAACACAGGCCCGGGGGCAGGCGAGCCGCGGCGAAGGGCACCCTGGTGGAAAGCGGACGCCAGGCGCTGTGGCAAGGGAGAGGGACGAGCTGCCCTTCGTTGTCAGCCAGGAGCGAGGACACGGCGACGCTCCCATCTGGCTGCCCGCGATCACTCGGCGGCCGACATGTCAGCCGCTGGCGCCCGAGGCCTGCGGGCCACCTACCACCGGCTCCTGGATAAAGTGGAGCTGATGCTGCCCGAGAAATTGAGACCATTGTACAACCAGCCGGCAGGTCCCCGCACAGTTTTCTTCTGGGCTCCAATTATGAAATGGGGATTGGTGTGTGCTGGATTGGCTGACATGGCAAGACCTGCAGAAAAACTCAGCACAGCTCAGTCTGCTGTTTTGATGGCTACAGGGTTTATTTGGTCAAGATACTCCCTCGTAATTATTCCAAAAAATTGGAGTCTATTTGCTGTTAATTTCTTTGTGGGGGCAGCAGGAGCCTCTCAACTCTTTCGCATTTGGAGATATAACCAAGAACTAAAAGCTAAAGCAAACCAATAAAAGAGTTCCTGACCACCTGAACAATCTAAATATGGACATAACCACTGGGACCTATTCAATTATTGATAAGGCAATGCTAACTGTGCTAAATTTTAGAGGGCACACAAAAAAATTTAACTAACTGGTAGCTAGTGCTTGATTCAACAGAAAAATAAAGGAAACTTTTAATAACAAAAAAAAAGAATTTAGAACACAGGACTTTCGACTTTTGAGCTTTTTGCTCTACAATGTTTCTTTATATAGAACGAATTGATATTCAAAAGTTCCTTTGATTCCACTCAGATTTTTTTTTTAAAAAAGATTTATTTATTTGAAAGTCAGAGATAGATAGATTTATTTATTTATTTATTTATTTGGCAGAGTTACAGAGAGAGAGAGAGAGAGAGAAATCTTCAATCTGCTGATTTACTTCCTAGATGGCTGCAGTGGCTGAGATTGGGCCAGCCTGAAGCCAGGAGCCAGAAGCTTTTTCCAGGTCTCCTACATGGGTGGCAAAGGCCATCTTCCACTGCTTTCCCAGGTGCATTAGCAGGGAGCTGGATCAGAAGTGGAGTAGCCAGGACTTGAACCAGCGCCCATATGGGATTGCAGTGTCACAGGCAGCACCTTTACCTGCTATTCCACATGCTGGCCCCTCCACTCGGATTCTTAATACAGATTATCCCAAAACACACAATGGCAGAGTCAAGATAGAATTATATTTCTAAGCTCTGGTTTGAATTAATTAAAAAAAGATTTATTGATTTATTTGAAAGGCAGAGTTAACAGAGGGAGGGAAAGAAAGGTGGAGGGGGAGAGAGAGAGAGAGAGAGAGGGAAAGGGAGAGAGAGATCTTTTATCTGCTAGTTTGTTCCCCAAGTGGCCACAGTGGTCAGAGCCAGGAGCTTCATCTGGGTCTCCTTTGTGGGTGCAGGGGCCCAAGCACTTGGGCCATCGTCTGCTGCTTTCTCTGGCTTGTTAGCATGGAGCTAGAACTGAAGTGGAGCAGCTGGGACTCAAACCAGTACCCATATGGGATGCTGGCATCACAGGCAGTGGGTTAACCCACTACTCCCCAAAGCCGTCCCTTATTTTTTTTAATTTTTAGTTTAATGATATTAATTGGCATGAGCTCCATTCCTAGAGTCCCATAACACCTTATTCCATAAAATAGAATGTGTCCCTGAATTACTTTTAAATATGTCCCAAAATATGGTTTTTAATCTGATTTGTGTTCATTTTTCTCCTGATGCTCCATGAAATAGGTAATGTCACCCAAGAACTGATGGCTATTTAGATTCCCTCTTGTGTACAACTCCTACTCCCAGAGAGGTTTCCCTGAAGATGTCTGATGTTTGCTTCTAGAAGAAACACCGCAAGCTGATTGATCTGTGTTCTTGGGTTTGTGTTTGTGTGGTGGGGGTCTTTGTTGTGTTGTTACAGGTTGATGAAGAGCCCAGAACACTGATAAGAGATTGTCTAATTATAAAACATTTTATACGCAAAGTCATTGTGGTGCATCCTAAGGTAAGCTGTTCTTTTGTACAAAAATGTTTCTCTTGGTTAAGTCATATGTTTTCAAGAGACCTCTATTCTGAAGGAGATAGAAGGATAGGATTGATTAACTTTTAATATTGAAATCATTTGGTTTCTTAAGGCAACTTGTGTTGGTCGTGTGACAGCTGAGGTCCTCTGGAGACAGGAGATCCTATTTTCATTTATTGCTTTTAATGTGTCATTTTAGATGCCTCTTTTGCTTTTGTGTTTAATTTTTCTGTTAAACTAAGATAATAAACCTGGTTGATTATCTCCCTCTTTTATAAAGTCACTGTAAGAGCAAATAATGAAATTTTGCTAAAATATAAACATTGGAGAAATAAAATTTTCATTTGGAATAGATGGGTTTCTAAAGATGAACACAGTTAAGTGCTCACCTAGCTCCTCCCTTTCTTGTGCTGTCTTTAGCAGGTTTAAGTTCTTGCTGTCTGTGTTATCATTGTCTATATGTAAGTATTATTGTCAGTGTTTCAGATGCCCTCTATGTACTTACTCATTTAACTCCTTGAAAAATAGGTCTCATCACCATCATCATCACCCTCATTTTATAGCTGAGAAAACCAAGGTACCGAACTTAAGTAACAAGCAGAGTCAGGATTTGAATCAGGCAGTCGGGTCTAGAGACTCTTGTATGCTACTTAGGAAGAAAAATGCAGATTAAAGGTAGGGAATAGTTAGAACAGTGACATAAATTGGAGAGAGGACATACAAATCACATTGGGGAAGGGGAAGAGAAAGTGAGGAAAAAAGCGTGGAACATTCCATGTATGAAAGTAGTAAAAATAAAAAATTGATAGTTTCTTTTAAAAAGACAAGGGAATATGTTGGGAGAATGACAAGTATTCCCTGAGTTGTAGGATTCAATATATTTAAAATTCAGAATTTGAACACAGGCAAGTATTAAGTGTGTAGAAGGAAAGATAAATTGAAAAAAGTTGGTAAAGAAGACCCTTTTCCTCCAGGTTCATCTGTTTTGTCCTGAATAACAGAATTTCCTCCTTTTAAAAAGCTGAGTAGTATTCCACTGTGAATATGTACCATATCTACCTTCTTCCTTCAGACAAGACGTGCACAGAAAGACAAATACCACATAATCTCACTGATATATGGAATTTCTGAAAGTCAAATTCAGAGGAGTGGAGAACAGAAAGGTGGTTACCAGAGGCTGGTTAGGGGAGAAGGAGATATGAGCAGTTGTTGGGCAAACAGTGCAAAGTTCCAGTTAGGGAGAAGGAATAGGTTTTGAGATCTGCAGGACAGGGTGACTGTAGTCAATAAAAATGTGTATTTCAAAATGGGTGAGAGTAAAAGTCAAAAGTCTCACCACAAAAAATAAGTTAGATAATGAGCATATTAATTAGTTTGATTTAATCATACCACATTGTATACCATATACCAAAGTATCATTTTGTACTCTGTTAATGTCTACAATTAGGATTTCTCAGTTTAAAATGATGTTTACACTTTTAAAAAAGAATGTACTTGGGCCGGCGCTGTGGCTCACTTGGTTAATCATCCGCCTTGCGGCGCCATATGGGCGCCGGGTTCTGGTCCCGATCACTCCTCTTCCAGTCCAGCTCTCTGCTGTGGCCCAGGAGGGCAGTGGAGGATGGCCCGGGTGCTTGGGCCCCTGCACCCGCATGGGAGACTGGGAGGAGGCTCCTGGTTCCTGGCTTTGGATCGGCGCAGCACTGGCCATGGCGGCCGTTTGAGGAGTGAACCAGCGGAGGGAGGACCTTTCTCTCTGTCTCTCTCTCTCACTGTCTGTAACTCTGTCAAGTAAATTAAAAAAAAAAAAAAAGAAGAAAAAAAAAAGAATATACTTTTCCTTTAGAGATGGTGTGGACATTGTCTTGGCTCCTATTCAATCTCACACCTCATGTATTGTTTTGCAGATAAGATTTAATTTCAGTGTAGAGGTAAATGGAGTCCTGTCAAGAGATGTCTTCGGGTAAGTCCTGAGCCCATGGCTTCCAATGGTGCCGTGGCTCTGCAGACTTTCTCAGCCATTTTACTTCCATTTCCGGTAGATTCACAGTTTTCTTTCTTTACCCAAAGTCACCTTGAAATTAATTTTCTGAGACCCTCATATTTTCTTATTCCATATTGGCTTTTGGTGAGTAAGTAGATTTATCTAAAACCTATCATGTTTTTCTATCTCACTAGAGAGAAATAAACCTAAAATTTGTCATTTTCCTCTTGGTTAATTAGGTACTGAATTACAGTCATTTCTGGGGTGGTAGTTTTCACAAACCAAAATTTGTATCACTCAGAAATTGGTTTTAGAATCTCGAGAGATAGCTTAGCTTTTCTTTGCTTTGCAGGGTAGAGAAGGAACCCACTTTGAACCTGTCAAATGGAATTGCTCTTGTCGTAAACTGTCGGCGTTATATGAGGTGAAGGAGCAAAACATTGTTGCCCCTCTCTGTGTTGTACTTTCCTAGCATGAAAATGAACGGAGGTGGAAATTGGAAGTGGTCTCACTTGTCATTGCAAAGTGTCCAGTGTCATCTTCTCTATAGGGAATGTGGAAGTAAAGCTTTATAAAGTTATCTGTATTGAAAACTGTTATTATTCTTAGTGCCTTGAATATGTTCTAATTGACCTGAGGATGTGTTCCTTCTCCCTGCTAATTCCAGTTTCATTTAGGCATGAGAGGAGAAGACTGAATTTAAAATTACAATTACTTGAACTCTTGGATAAAGAGATACTATGAATCCAAAAAAATTACTGTATATTACTTTGTATACGTTGGCATTTTGCACAGGTTTGGAAGTCATCTTTTCCCCCACTGCAGCCTTCTTCAAACACTAAAAATAGAGTACATGGAGGGGGTAGAATATAATATAGAACTTCTGCCTTGCCTTCCTGTGCCATCCAACTACCACAGACTCCAAAATGAACATAAACTTTATCAAGAAAAGACCTGTTGTATGCTTAAGCCGAATTACTGTATTTTATTTAATGGTTTCTGCCTTCATGAATATGCCCTCCGTCAACACCAGTAGTCAGAATCTCAAGGCTTAAACAGGCTACCCATGGTTTTTTAGTCTACTTCCTGAAACTGTCCCAGAATTATCCCTCAGATGAGAATATCTTTTGTCCTTTAGGGTACAGGTAACAAGCCCCTCACCCCATATCTTTCTTTAGTATCCCTCTGTTATCATACAGTCCTTACAGGTAGACAGCTCATTGTGATAGTTTTACTAACAAGAGTTTGGACCTCTGAGCCGATATTTATAGATGTTTCCCTGGATGGCGTGATTAGTGAGAGGAAGAGGTCCACTAGATTTCTCCTCTGTTTAGAAAAGAGCCATTGGAGAGTAAGCAGAAACTTCACTAGAGTCTTTCTTAGGGAGAAAAGTGGCCTAGTTTGTCTCATTTGCTCCTATAAGCCGTAATTTCAGCTTCTGTCATAGTGTAGAATGTATGAGAGGGACGTCAGGTGTCGCGGCACCAGTTTCAGGCCACGTGATTCCCGCCCTCCCCCCGTCCCCCAGAGTGATCTGCTCCCAACCACAGAGTGGTTTAGTGGAGGAAATACACCTCTAGAATAAGAAACTGCTGTTACTGACAGCAAAAGCAGGAGCCACGACACCGTCACTGAAATGCCCACTTTCCTCCTCTTTCCATTGCTGTGGTTCCCTGAGTGGGACAGTTACTTACCTCAACAAAACTAGTATGTGGGTTACGTGGTTATGCATATATTAAAGGTTGCAAAAAGCTTTTTGGAATAATATTTTAATAATTTCTTAAGGAAGGGGAGAAAAGTTAAATTTGTTTTCTGACAGCAGATCAAACTTTGGTACGACTGAAGCGCACTGCGACAGGATCCACCCTGTGCTCGGGCATCCTGTAACACTTGTAATCCCTGATGACGTGGCTGGCATGGACTTGCTGGGAGAACTGACGCTGACCCCAGCTGCTGCTCTGTGTCCCAGCCAAAAAGTCTTTTCCAACCAGCTCAGCAGAATTTCTTCAGCTTCCATATCCTTTTGATGATAAACTCCAACCTAGTTGTCTTTGAAAATTACTTTTGTATCCCAATTTGAAAGACATTTTTAGTATATGTGTTCAGTGTCTTGAAACATGTAATTTGTGTAAAACATAAAATCAAATACGAAAGCCAAACTTGAAAATTTTTTCAGCAAACCAAAAGCTATGAAATATGACCTATGTATCATGCATTTTTCATATAATCCAGCATGACTAAGAGTGGAATGGATGGTTCAGGAGAGGAGAAAGCCTGGGAATGTGGTTTGGAGTGGAACTTGGCTTGTCTTGAGTGTCACACTAAGAAGTGTGAACTTACTCTCTGTATAGTGGGAAACCCCTGCACGCTGGAAGGAGTCTGGCAGCACCACAAAGGGGAGACCAGGAGGCCAGTGATTCCTGAGTAAGTCAGTCAGTGACTGGGCTAGGAGGCGATGTGGGGCTTGTCACTGGAAGAAATCAACCAACTGAGGTAACGAAATCATTACTGGAGTAGGGAGAGATTAGGGGCAAGGAATGGCCAAGTCTGATGGCAGAATTTCTATGTCCAGAATAGACCTATAGAGAAATTGATTGATGAGGAAAGGGGTCTTCTTTTAGGAACATGGGAAATGCTCTAAAATTGATAGTGGTGATGGTTTCAAAGCTCGTTGAATAAACTAAGCCCATTTTTTTTAAAAAAATCATTTATTTATTTGAAAGAGTTACAGAGAAGCAGAGGCAGAGAGAGAGAGAGAGAGAGAGAGAGAGAGAGGTCTTCCAATCTGCTAGTTCACTCCCCAAATGGCTGCAATGGCTGGAGCTAGACCAGTTCGAAGCCAGGAGCTTCTTCCTGGTCTTTTACGTGGGTGCAGGGGCCAAGGAGTTGGGCCGTCTTCTACTGCTTTCCCAGGCAGTATCAGAGCTGGATTTGAAGTGGAGCTGCTGAGACTTGAACTGGCGCCCATATGGGATGTTGGCACTGCAGGCAGTGGCTTTACCCACTACATCACAGTGCTGGCCCCTAAAGCCCATTTAATTATACATTTAAAGTGGGTGAATTGCATAGTCTTTGAATTATATCTCAATAAAACTGGTTTAAAAAGATTTCCATGGATGACTGATAGAATAATGAAACTGTCAGCAAAATGTAAAGTATCAGTAGCAGATCTGGGGAGATGTGTAAAGCAAGTGAGATTGGTTTTAGACATGCTAAGTGCATGGCGCCTGCAGGACATGCTTTGAAGAGGGCAAGCAGCCATATAGAAATGTTAGTGTGCAATTTGGAAGTGGTCAGATTTAACGATACAGATTTATAGTGTGCTTTCTCCACAGGTAATTGTAGTAGGAATGCAAATCCCAGACTCACCATTACTTAGCTGTATGATTATAGGCAGCTTACTTAACCAGCCTACACTGTTACTTCCTCAGCTTTAAAATGGAGATAATAGTAACTGCCTCATAGATTGGTTTATCTTCCCTTGCAAAAGTTTTCTGTTGTTCTTTTGGGATTTGTTTTTTAAAACATAACTGTAATATTCCACATGCAGCTGCTAGTATACGTCCTGACACATAAGTGACCAGTCAGTAGTAGTCATTACTGCTCTCTATTGAAGTGGTAGGAATAAATGAAGCTGAACAGACTCATAGAATGGCAGATGTCCTAAATAGCACTCTGGCCTCAGAATCAGCCCTAAAGGCACTCGGATCTGGCTGAAAAGCCCATGAGAGTATTTCAGGCATGGAAAGCCAAGACACTCTGGCAAAAAGATCTCTGTGAGTGAGATCCCAGTGGAAAGAACAGGTCTTCAAAGAGGGAGGTGCCTTTCTCTGAAGGGAGGAGAGAACCTCCACTTTGACTATGACCTTGTCTAAACAAGATAAGAGTCGGAGAACTCAAGGGGCTTCCATAGCCTTGGAAACTCATGACTGGTGCATAGGGAGATTACTGATGCCATAAACAGGAGTGTCAATTTGTAAAGTCAACAACAGGAGTCACTGTGCACTTACTCCTCATGTAGGATCTCTGTCCTTAATGTGCTGTACACTGAGGCTTAATGCTATAACGAGTACTCAAACAGTATATTTCACTTTGTGTTTCTATGGGGGTGCAAACTGTTGAAATCTTTACTTAATGTACACTAAACTGATCTTCTGTTAAAAAAAAAAAAAAAAAGAAAAGAAACTATCAATTCCCAACTTGACTCTCACTGGGATTAAACATGACAATAGGTCTGATCTGATTTCATCATCATTTAAAAAAAAAATCATCTATTATTTTTCACTTTATGTTTCTGTGTGGGAACAAACTGTTGAAATCCTTACTTAAGGTATACTAAGCTGATCTTCTGTATACTAAGATAATCGAAAATGAATCTTGATGTGAATGGAAGGGGAGAGGGAGTGGGAAAGGGGAGGGTGGTGGGTGGGAGGGACGGTATGGGGGGGAAAGCCATTGTAACCCATGAGACGTACTTTGGAAATTTATATTCATTAAATAAAAGATAAAAAAAAAAATGAAGCTGAAGACTACAGGGAGCAAGCATAGAGGAGGGTTGGCACCACAGATATTGACAGAGGTCTGTTTTAGGAAAGAAGAAGGAGCAGGATAGTGGTAAGACAATGCATGCACATTTAATGGCTTAAAACATGATTTTTCTTAATACTTGGAGAGTTCAGAAGGGCATAGGCTACATAGTAAGTTTCTTCCTCCTCATTCCCATCTCTCAAAGGAATGAAACAGATACAATTTCTGTCCTTTCAATAGTTTGCCTTTTAGTGGGAAAATTTAACAAATAGATATTAGGGTAGGGTAAGTGCCTTGAAGAGAGATAAGGCAGATGAAGAGAGGGAGATGGAGATGTTATTTTAAACAGGATCAGTGATGACTCTGAGGAGGTGATATCTTAATGAAGGGGAGCTAGCTATGAAAACTCTGGTGGGATTTGTTTCTGAGTGACTAATGAAGTAATCTAGACCAACCCTTCCATGAAGAAAAGGCTGCATGAAATAGTAAAACATCATAAAAGCACCAAAGATCTAGTGAGGGGAAGAATTTCTGGGCCAGTTACAGATAGCGGAACCTGGCCTTGGAGATTATTTTTCAATTAGAGCAAACAATTGAGAGGTGAAGGTGCATTTGCATTTCTTCTTTTTTTTTTAAGATTTATTTATTTGAAAGGCAGATTTACAGAGAGAGGAAAGAGAGAGAGAGAGAGAGAGAGAAAATGAGAATGAGAATGAATTTCTCTTCAATCCACTGGTTCACTCTCAAAATGGCCATATTGGGCAGGGTTTGGCCAAGGCTGGGCTAGGCCAAACCCAGGAGCCAGGAACTCCAACCCGGTCTCCCATGTGGATGACAGGGGCCCAACCACTTGGGCCATCTTCGACTGCTTTCCCAGGCCACAGCAGAGAGCTGGATCAAAAGTGCAATAGCCAGGATTTGCCCATTAGGATGATGACTTAATCTGCTAGGCCCTAATGGCGGTCTGGAAGGTGAACTTCTGAATCAAGGCAGTACAAGGCCAAAGAGCCCAAGGGGTGCTGAGCGTGGATTATTAAAAAACTGCATTTTAAAGAATAAAGTATACCTGAAATAAACCATCCTTCACAAGGACCAAATATGATTTTTGGTAAAATAGGCCAGAAAGTCTGTGATTGTGAAATTGGTTTAGGATGATTCTAGATTGCTGATCTCCCAGATGCCTTGTAGAAGCAAACAAAACCAAAATGAAATTTTGTGGTCAAAAATAGAGTAACTAATGTTGAAATTCAATACACAGGTTTAACAGCAAATTATATACAACCTAAGTGAATTTGCAAACTAAAGGAAAGCAAAAATTTAGCAAAATAAAGCCAAGAGAAACCAAAGGATGGAAACCATAGAAGAGAGAGGTTAATACCGAGAGGAAACAGTGAGAATGTCTAATGTATATTTAATTCATGTCCCAAAGGAGAAGAGAGAGAAAATAAATTAGAAACAATATTTGATGAGTTAATATCTAAAACAATGAGAACATAGGTAAGGGGACAGGCATTTGGTGCAGTGGTTAAAGACGCCTGCATACCACACGGAAGTGCCTGGGTTCAAGTCCCACCTTCACTTCTGATCCAGCTTCCTGCTGTTGTGCACCATGGGAGGCAGCAGGTGATGTCCCAAGTATTTGGGTCTCTGCCACCCACGTGGGAGACCTGGGTTAAGTTCCAGGCTCCTGGCTTCCACCTGGACCAATCCTAGGTGTTGTAGGCATTTGGGGAGTAAACCAGCAGATGGGAGATCTCTTTGTGTTTATGCCTTTCAAATTAAAAATTTGAAAAATTTTTAAATTGTTAAATTTAAAATGTTTAAATTGTTAAGAACTCAAAAATTAAGCAAGATAAATAAAAAGATATCTACACCTATAGAAGATCAAAAACAAAGAGAAAATGTTAAAGTCAGGGAAGATAGATTATCTTCAAAAGAAAGCAAAATGACAGCTGACTTTCCCAAACCACAGAATGGGATAGATTAATAGTGTTAATGCCGGCCAGCGCCTCAGCTCACTAGGCTAATCCTCCGCCTTGCGGCGCCGGCACACCGTGTTCTTGTCCCGGTCAGGGCGCCGGATTCTGTCCCGGTTGCCCCTCTTCCAGGCCAGCTCTCTGCTGTGGCCAGGGAGTGCAGTGGAGGATGGCCCAAGTGCTTGGGCCCTGCACCCCATGGGAGACCAGGATAAGTACCTGGCTCCTGCCTTCGGATCAGCGCGGTGCACCGGCCTCGGCGGCCATTGGAGGGTGAACCAACGGCAAAGGAAGACCTTTCTCTCTGTCTCTCTCTCTCACTGTCCACTCTGCCTGTCAAAAATAAATAAATAAATAATAAGGCAAAAAAAAAATAGTGTTAATGCCCTGAAATAGAATAATCATCAACCTATCATTTCATATCTGGTAAAAATATTTCTCAAGCTAAAGGCCAATAAATATATCTATATTTTATGTTAATATTATAATCCATATAGCAAGAATTCAGCTGCTTTTAAAATATAGTGTTTTGATCATATATTCTTTAAGGGATATGCTCCAAGGGTGAAATGAATGCAAAGAACTCTTAAAATTCATTCTGTGGGCCAGTGCTGCGGCTCACTAGGCTAATCCTCCACCTGCAGCGCTGACACCCCGGGTTCTAGTCCCGGTCAGGGCACCGGATTCTGTCCCAGTTGCTCCTCTTCCTGTCCAGCTCTCTGTTATGGCCTGGGAGTGCAGTGGAGGATGGCCCAGTTCCTTGGGCCCTGCACCCACATGGGAGACCAGGATAAGTACCTGGCTCCTGGCTTCAGATCAGTGCGGTGCGCCGGCCGCAGCGGGCTGGCTGCAGCGGCCATTGAGGGTGAACCAACGGAAAAAGGAAGACCTTCCTCTCTGTCTCTCTCTCTCACTGTCCACTCTGCCTGTCAAAAAAAAATTCATTCTGTGGTCTTTATTGTTAGTAATAATGTAGGTATTTTGTATTGAAATTGTTGTATGCTATGTAGAATAGATGATTATGTTAGCATTATTAGAAACCAAAATTTCCAGCATCAGTTAGCAAATATATAACTGTAAATTCAAATAATAAAATATTTAAAGTATTCCTGAAGTGGAATTGAAAATAACAGTATGAATCCACAATTTTTTTTAAGATTTATTTTATATATTTGAAAGGCAAAGTTACAGAGAGGGAGAGAGAGACAGAGAGAGATCTTCTATCCTCTGGTTCACTCCCCAAATGGCTGCAATGATCAGGGCTGGACCAGGCTGAAGCCAGGAACCAGGAGCTTTGTCCTGGTCTCCCTTGTGGGTGCAGGGGCCCAAGTACTTGGGCAATCTTCCACTGCTTTCCCAGGATCTTAGCAGGGAATTGAATCAGAAGTAGAGGAGACAGGACTCGAAACAGCACCCATATAGGATGCCGGCACTGCAGTCGGGGGCTTTAACCCACTGTGCCACAGCACTGGCCCCCGACAATCTTTCTTTTAAAATTACATATATTTTGGGGCCGGCACTGTGGCATAGCAGGTAAAGCTGCACCTTGCAGCACCAGCATCCCATATAGGTGCTGGTTCGAGTCCTGATTGCTCCACTTCTAATCCACCTCCCTGATAATGTGCCTGGGAAAGCAGCAGAACATGGCCCAAATGTTTGGGCCCCTGCACCCATGTGGGAGACCTGGAAGAAGCTCCTGGCTCCTGGGTTCAGCCTAACTCCAGCCGTTGCAGCCACTTTGGGGGAATGAACCAAAAGCCTCACGGGCATCAGGTGGAGAATTACCTGACTGAGTAGTGGGGCAACTAGCCCCAGACTACAGTTGCTTCTGGTTCTACTTACCAAAGCTTGAAAACCAGACCCAGAAGCCTTCCAGTTAACCTGATAGCAGAAAAAAACTTTCAAGAATATATATATATATATATTTTTTTTTGACAGGCAGAGTGGACAGTGAGAGAGAGAGACAGAGAGAAAGGTCTTCCTTTGCCGTTGGTTCACCCTCCAATGGCTGCCGCGGCCGGCGCGCTGCGGCCGGCGCACCGCGCTGATCCGATGGCAGGAGCCAGGAGCCAGGTGCTTTTCCTGGTCTCCCATGGGGTGCAGGGCCCAAGCACCTGGGCCATCCTCCACTGCACTCCCTGGCCACAGCAGAGAGCTGGCCTGGAAGAGGGGCAACCGGGACAGAATCTGGTGTGCCGGCGCCGCTAGGCGGAGGATTAGCCCATGAAAAGAATGCATTTTTTTCTGCACCCACTGAGGTAAACTTCACAATGCTTGGCATCTAGTAAAAAATTCTTGGCTTGCAAAGACGTAGGAAAGTAGGATCCATAATGAAGAAAAGAATCAACCATGGAAACCTACCCAGAAATGGCACAAGTGATAGCAAATAAGGACATTAAAACAGGTGTACTTATATGCCATATATTGAGGACATGAGGGCAACAGTTGAGCTTTAGACATGGCACATGTAAAAACAGACTCATTGAACTTCTAGAAATAAAAGAATCTTTAGTATGAAAATACACATGAGATTAATGGCAGAATTACATATTGCAGAAGAATTAGTGAACTTGAAGATACAGTAACAGAAATTAAAAACAAGGGGCCAGCGCTGTGTCATAGTGTATAAAGCTGCTGCCTGCAGTCCCGGCATCCCGTATGGGCACTGGTTCAAGTCCCAGCTGCTCCACTTCCGATCCAGCTCTCTGCTATGGCCTGAGAAAGCAGCGGAAGATGGCCCAAGTCCTTGGGCCCCAGCACCCACATGGGAGACCCGGAAGAAGCTCCTGGCTCCTGGCTTCAGATCAGTGCAGCTCCGGCCATTGAGGCCATCTGGGGAGTGAACCAGCGGATGGAAGACCTCTCTCTCTCTCTCTCTCTCTCTGCCTCTGCTTCTCTGTAACTCTACCTTTCAAATAAATAAATAAAATCTTAAATAAAATCTTAAATAAAATATAGAGAAAAATATTTTAAAAGTTTTTTTTTTTTTAATGAAGGAAACATCAGTGAATTATGGGATAACTTCAGATGGCCTTACTCGGGAATGTGTAAGTAGAGTCCTGAAGGGAGAAAGATAAAATATTTGAAGAAATAATGGCCCCGAGGTTTCCAGATCTGATGAAAACTGTAAAGCCACCAATCCATGGTCAGCAAAGCCTAAGCATAAGAAACATGGAAAAGGGGCCAGAATCGGTAGGCTGCCACCTGTAACTCCAGCATCCTGTATCAGAGTACTGGTTTGAGTCCTGGCTGCTCCACTTCCAGACCAGCTCCCTGCTAATGTTCCTGGGAAGGCAGCGTAAGATGGCCTACATGCTCGGGCCCCTGCACCCATATGGGACACCAGGATGGAATTCCTAACTCCCAGCCTTGGCCTGGCCCAGCCCTGGCCATTGTGACGATTTGGGGAGTGAACCAGTAGATGGAAGATTTCTTTCTATGTGTGTGTATACTTTTCTCTATCGCTCTGCCTTTCAAATAAATGAAAAAAAATTTTTTTTAAAATGAAGAAAATTACATTATCAGATTTCTTAAAGTCAATAATGATTTTTTAAAAATCTTAAAAGCAGCTTGATCTAAAAAGATGGATTACAGATAGACAAAGATAAGAATTATAGCAGATTTCTTGTTGGAAACATTTTAGGTAGAAGAAAGTGAGGTTACGTCTTAGAGTACTGAAAAAAGAAAACTGAACCTGAAATTCTGTACCAACTGAAAATATTTTTCAGAAATGAAGGCAAAATAAAATTTTTAGACATACAAAAGGTGATATGTATTATAGGAAGTGTTTAAGGAAATGTTTTAAGTAGAAGGAAAATGATACCAGATAAAGCTCTGGATTTATACCAAAAAAATACTGGAAATTATAACTATGAATAGACACAGAGGATTTTGTAATTTTAAAGCAGAAATAACTGTTTAAGGTTTATAGTATATGTGTGAACAAAATGTGAGACAAGAATAGGGCAGCAGCCAGGACAGGAAAGTAGAAGGACATTGTCAGATTATTATACTGTATGAGATTGTGGTTAATCATTTCAAGGTAGACTGGGATAAGTTAAATTTTATACTTTATTTTATTTTTTAAATTTACTTGACAGATAGAGTTATAGACAGTGAGAGATAGAGAGACAAAGAGAAAGGTCTTCCTTCCGTTGGTTCACTCCCCAATGGCCGCTACGGCCGGCACTGCACCAATCCGAAGCCAGGTGCTTCTTCCTGGTCTCCCATGCGGGTGCAGGGGCCCAAGCACTTGGGCCATCCTCCACTGTCTTCCCAGGCCACAGCAGAGCTGGACTGGAAGAGGAGCAACTGGGACTAGAACCCGGCACCCAAATTTTATGCTTTAAAGCATAAAGCAATCCCTAAGTTAACATGACAAAGAATTATAACTAAAGAGCTGAAAAAGGAGATAAAATGGAGCTACAAAAAATTCAATCCAGAATAGAATCTAAAAACAGAAGTGGAAAAAATGTAAGAGAAAATTAGATAACAGACTTAAACCTAACCATAGCTGTACCCATATTAAATGTAAATGGTTTAAATAACTCAGTTAAAGACAGTCACGCTTTTTGGCTCCTTAGACCCTCTATTCTATGTGTGCAGCACAAAAGGTTCCCTGGCACTAAACAGAATGTGTCAGCCTCAGTTCGTATGTTAATGCCTTCCCAGATGTACAAGGGGGACTTCATTTGTGGGCACAGCCTCCCTTTGCTCTGTCGTGACTTTCCGTAATGTCCCAGTACCTGCCAGGTAAGAATTTTAATCTTCACACTTAATGTCTTGCATTTAGCCTGTAAGAAAGGATTCATACAAGGAGAGATCAAGCCGAGTACATGTTCTGCTCTCTGTAGCCTGGTCTTAGGCAGTGTTTCTGAATAGGATGAGTGGGCATTTTTGATTGTCCTAGTGGGAGTGATGTCAGGAGGGGCACTAGTGGCATCTAGTGGGTAGAGGCCAGCAGTGCCACTAAATGCCCCACAATGCCCAGGACAGCACCCACGTGACAAAGAATTACTGGACCCACAGAGTCAGTAGTGCTCAGGCTGAGAAACCCTGGGTCAGAAGGACAGGGAGGGAAACCAGGTCTCAGGAGCCAGCCTGCCTTTGTCTTGCTTGGAGAATCGAGCTGGAGAAGGCAGGAGGGAGTTTCTTTCTCAGTCTGAATATACTCAGATACACCCTAGAAAATATTCCTTTGCATGTACTTCTAGCATGCGTCACATTGAATTACAGTTCACTGCGTTTGACATCTGTCTTTCATAATGTAAATATGGTAATTTGACAGTAGGTATTAAATCTAGTTACTGATTTTTATATCCCCAAAACTTAGATTGTTTAGCTAATTCCATGATCAGATGAATAGGATGAATGCCCCCCAAAAAACTATCTCAATAGTGTACCTGTAGCTCATTCTTATTAAACCCAAAATAAATTTCCGGGGATCCCTAATGGATCCACTTCTGGTGTCTCACCTATCTTCATGGAAGAAGCTTAATAAGTTATTACATGGTGGCACTCATTTATTCCTGGGATTGTGAATCAGATCAGTGTTATGTTTATAATATACAAATGAATATAAGGAAACTAAAATGTGGCCGTTTTCTTTAGCAACTATACATATTCCTATATGGACCTTTAGGTCTGCCTCTGATGTCGTCAAGTTGGAAGGAGCCAACTACTGCTATCTTCAAAGACACCTCTTATTTCATTGACTGGAAAAAATACCACTTGTGCATGGTGCCCCATTTGGATCTCGATTTGGACAAAGGTATACATGTATCTCCCCCTGAAAGGAGATTGAATGGAAAAATAAAAATCTAAGGAATATTAGAGAATCTTCAGAAAATATAAATAGCAGGTGTATATAAATATAGGACCCGGTGATTGGCTTAGGCAGGGGTGTGGGGTGGGGTTTTCTGAGTTTGCCGGTCTACCTGAAATGAGGCAAACAGGTATCAAACAGGCAGAGCCCCAGCAGAACCTAACTGAGTCAGCATTGTTCCTTGATACTGGTTCTCTTCCCACTCTGTCTACTGCCACCTTTTTGGGGTCCTTCTAGGGTCTTGTTTGTAGGGTTTCTAAAATTGTACCTTTTTTTTTTTTTACAGGCAGAGTGGACAGTGAGAGAGAGAGACAGAGAGAAAGGTCTTCCTTTTGCCGTTGGTTCACCCTCCAATGGCTGCCATGGCCGGCACGCTGCGGCCGGTACATCGCGCTGATCCGAAGGCAGGAGCCAGGTGCTTCTCCTGGTCTCCCATGGGGTGCAGGGCCCAAGCACTTGGGCCATCCTCCACTGCACTCCCGGGCCACAGCAGAGAGCTGGCCTGGAAGAGGGGCAACCAGGACAGAATCCGGCGCCCCGACCGGGACTAGAACCCGGTGTGCCGGCGCCGCAGGCGGAGGATTAGCCTAGTGAGCCACAGCGCCAGCCTCTATTGTACCTTGATCTATCCATTTGAGGGCTTTAAAAAATGAGTGAGCAAGGACACCTTGAACTGTTGTGGAAAAGAAATGCTTCTTAATGAAGTAAGAACATTCACATAAAATTTTAAAAATTAAAACAGCACAAATGTAAGGCATCACTAGCATTGCACCTAGGAAGCTGGCTGCAATATTCATGTAGGGTCTTACCACATTGGCTTTTAGAGAATTAGGCTAAAACGTGGGTGGTTGATAACAGGACCAGTGACTACAAGTGGGAAACAGAAATATGGAACCCTGGACTGGTGCTAGGAGATCTACAGTTTTGAGCCTGACTGCTGTTAGCTAGAATCTTTTTTTTAAGATTTATTTATGTATTTGAAAGTCATAGTTACAGAGGGAGAGGAGATGGAGAGAGAGAGAGGTCTTCCATCCAATGGTTCACTCCCCAATTGCTCTGCCGATCCCAAGCCAGGAGCCAGGAGCTTCCTCCGGGTCTCCCACACGGGTGCAGGGGCCCAAGGATCTGGGCTGTCTTCTACTGCTTTCCCAGGCCACAGCGGAGAGCTGGATCGGAAGAGAAGCCGTCAGGTCTTGAACCAACACCTGTATGGGATGCCAGCGCCTCAGGCAAGGGCGTTAACCCGCTGAGCCACATCGTGGCCCCTTTTGAAGTCTGGATGGTAGTCTGGTCATTTGGATCCTGATAGAGATAATCAGTGAGGAAAAGGCGTTCTGGGGTTGTGACTGGCAGGGGAGGAGTGAACTGAGGATTGGCAGTGTCTCCAGGGGAATGGTAGGAGCTTCACCTGCGAAGTAAGCCTGGGATGAGGTGTGTTTTGTTTTGTTTTGTTTTCTCCTCTCTCTCTCAGGTAGGTAGTTTTTCCAAAAGATGGGGCTGAGAAGAAAGGGGTCCTTGGACAGGGTCCTCTAGAGGAAGTCATTTTGTGAGAACGGAATCATGCCATCAGTTGAAGAGGGACGACCTGGGTGAATTCTAGGGATGTTGACATCTCTTTCTCTGTTTCATTTTTATTTTCATGATACCTGAACTTGCTTGTTTGGAAATGGACAACATAGAAAAGGACCCCTTAATTCCTTCCTCATTACTCTAAAGGACAGAATCCAGATCCGCATAGAGGTATTTCTCTGTGTGGATCTGGAACGTAGGACAGTCCTGATTGTATTGAAGGCTCCAGGTGCTAGAACATGGCCATAGAGCATCAAAGTAGTTGAGAACCCAAACATCAGATAGTACTGGGGTTATGAACACAGATTTTGGAGTCAACCTAGCAAGGTCTAAAACAGTTCCACTACTCAGTAGCTCACGGTAAGCAAGATATTTAGCCTATCTATGCATGTTTTCTTATCTGTAAAATGGTTTAGCAATTCAGTCCTACCCCGTGGTGGTGTTATGAAGTCTAAATGTTAAAATAGTACTTGAAATGAATTTTATATGGTTCCTGATGCATCGTGCGAGTTAGTTGTTGTCATTACTCAGGTTAGACTCTGCCCTCTGCCTCTTGCTTGTCATATCTACCTTACAAGGTTATTTGAGGAATAATTGAGTTTTTGTGTAATACTTTCCAGTAAACGGAAAGGCGTGCTGTTTGGTTTGCGTTTTTCAGTAGATGAAGGAGCCGCTGAGCTAAAGCCAGCCCTGGTTTGCATTGTATACCCCGTTGTTATTTTGATGTTCTTCCTGTGAGTCACTGTTATTTGCCTCTGTTGTATGAATAGAAAAACAGGTTCAAGAGGGAGAAGTGAGTGTTTGCGTTTAACTCTCCTGTTCTCAGGTCTTTTTTGTTCAGGATATAGGTTGCTTAGTCGCTGAATATCTTGAGGACTTGATTATGTTGAAAATGTGTGTAATATCTTGTCCTCTAGATGTCATGCTTCCAGATGTGGGTTATCAGGTGGGATCCAGTCAGCAGGATCAGTCTCAGAATATGGACCCTCCAGGACGAACTCTGCTACTTTTTCTCTTTATGGATTTCCACAGTGGATTTCCAGTCCAGCAAACGGAACTCTGGGGTAGGTACAGGAGAATGGGGTTGCCAACTTGGGCGAGCCAAGTGCTAAGAGGATAAAAGGAGTTAGATATATTTCTGTAGAATAAAGAATTTCAGTGAAAAACCTTGCTTAATAAATTAAATGATATGCCCTGTGGAAAAGTGGGTGCAACACTTAAATGTGACATTCTCAGATTTCACTAGCCAGAAATCAGCAGACACTTCCTACAATGCTTCCTAAGAGTGTATCCCCTTAGAGCAGTGGTTCTCAACCTTAGTTGCATGATATATTACCTGGGGAATTTCTAAAATATGTCCCGGCCACACATACAGAGAGGGCTTTCCTTGGACAAAGGTGGGGCCCAAACTCAGTGTGAAAACCACTGAGTTTGAGTTTGTTTATGAATTTCTTAAAATATTTATTTATTTATTTTTGGAAAGAGTTACAAAGAGGGAAAGAGAGGGATATATCTTCCATCTGCTGGTTCATTCCCCAGATGGCCACAAGAGCCAGCGTTGGGCTAGGGTGAAGCCAGGAGCTTTATCAGAATCCCCCCTGTAGGTATCAGGGACCCAAGTACTTGGGCCATCTTCCACTGCTTTTACCAGGCCATTAGCAGGGAGCTGGATCAGAAGTGGAGCAGCTGGGACTTGAACCGGCACCCATATGGGATGGTGGTGTCACAGGCAGCAGCTTTACCCACTGTGCCGCACTGCCAGCCATGGTTTATGCATTTTAATCCAGTAGGCCTTGGGTTGTACACTTACTGTTGCTCATTGCCCTCCTAACCTTGAGGCAAGTTAGGAGAAGTGGAGCTGATACACGTTTGGGGAAGGTTCACGAGCCTCCCTCTTGGTGCCTCTGATGCATGTCAGTGCTCTCCTTGCGTGGGACTTGTGTCCTTGTGGGACTCTGCCCTGCAAGCATTCCAGTGCTGTGTTACGTGGCCCTGATCCCACCATGTCATACGACTGCTTATCACCCTGGATCAGGAGAGCTTATGTTGACTGGTGCCAACTATTTGTTGAACAAACCATAGCCAGCTCTGGGATTCTTCCTGCAGCCTTCCTTCAAGGCCTCTCCTGCTGTTTCCCCACACACGTACTCTGGGAGAGAAGTTCCTGGGCTTGGGCTTGCAACTCTTTATTTGAGGAGCTCACGTTCTGTGATGCCCGGCTGTTCCATTGATTATGACCAGAAAAATGGGAACTATGAGACCCAAACTAATAACGCTTCAGCAAGGAGGTCTCAGGTGAGGACAACCAGGGCTGTTACCTGGCCTGTGTTCACAAGGACAGAGGTTGATAAGAAGAGCAGCTTAATGTGTGGAAGGGACTACAGGATAGGAACCAGTGACCAGGTTTGAGGCTGGTGTTGTGGTGCGGTGGGTTAAGTTGCCTCTTGCAGTACCAGCATCCTGCATTGACTGTCCAGTTGAGTCCTGACTGCTCTGCTTCCAGTCCAGATTCCTACTGGTGTATCTGAGAAGCCAGCAAAGTGTGGCTCAAGTACTTGGGCCCCTGCCACCCATGTGCTAGAACAGGATGGATTCCAGACTCCTGGCTTTGGCCTGGCCCATACCTGCCTATTGAAGCCATTTAGGGAGTGAACAAGCCGGAGGGAGATCTCTTTCTTGCTGTGTGTCTCTCTGTCTCTCCCTGTCACTCTGCCTTTCAAACAAGTAATCTTCAAAAAAAAAAAAAGCAGAACTTTTTTTCCAGGCATGTGTTATATCATTTTAAAAAGAGAGAAAGACATCTGTGTTTAATTTTAGCTCAAACATCAGCTTCCTCAATGGTGCTTCGAAGCAGATCACATAAATCAACTTAGTCTTGCTTTGCATCTTTAACAAGGGATTGTTAGACTTGATGATGTCAGAGGCCCTTCCGATCTGAAGACCTCCTTAACAAGCTCTGCCACCTCCTATAGTTTGTTTTTTAAGTTTGCCAGAGGCTGATCCTGGATACCGTAAGCTTGATACCATGTTCTCAGTCCTATTGAATGTATCTTACAGACTCAGATTCCTCAGAAACCAGTGTTGCCTATTATTCTTATAGGACTCTGATAATTTATATACTTTCTTTAAAAACGGTTTATTTATTTATTTGAAAATCAGAGTTACACAGAGAGAGAAGGAGAGGCAGAGAGAGAGAGAGATCGATCATCCATCTGCTGGTTCACTCCTCAGATGGCTGCAACGGCCAGAGCTGCACTGATCCGGAGCCAGGAGCTTCTTCCGGGTCTCCTACATGGGTGCAGAGGCCCAGGCACTTGGGCCATCTTCCACTGCTTTCCCAGGCCATAGCAGAGAGCGGGATCAGAAGTGGAGCAGCCGGGATTGGAACCAGCACTCATGTGGGATGCAGGCACTGCGGGCAGTGGCTTTACCTGCTATGCCACAGTGCCAGCCCCTTATATACTTCTGCTTAGCTTGATTCTGAAAGCTTCCATTAGGTATCTTAGTAGTTGTCCTCAGTATTGGATTAAAAAGAAATTCATACCACTGAAAACAAGGACTCCACTTTCCCACCGCCTGGGATTTGTAAAGTATGCATCCGCGAGATTTGGTGCCCATTTGGACTTTCACAGTGGGAGATGGCAGTGAAGGTGTCAACATGAAAAACTGCCAAGTCTTGGTCTCCTCATCTGATATGCAAGATACTGGCAACATTATCATCAAGCAATGGCTGGCTTGTGTGTGAAGCCACCAGACGCCTACAGGGAGGCTGTGACGTCCTATTTCAGTTTCAGTGGTACTCCCCTCCTGCAGGTCTTCCTGTCGCTCTGGGGATAATGAGGTTGGACATTCCCTCATCCAGAGCCTCAAAGGACTCCCACTGAAGTTATTCACATTTCAGAAGCTCTGGGCCTTCTGAGAGCAGCAGGAGCCAGGCATCCAGGGAGAAGAACAAGCCTTGTCTGAGGAGGAGTTTGAGAACAAGTCAGAGGGGAGGTAAAGTGGGACCTGAGTGATGTGGCAGTCGCTGAGGAGTTCTGCCAGTGTTTTGCAGAGAGAAGAGCAATGGAGGCAGCAGTACTGGACGTGAAGCTCCTGGACGCTCATGTGAATGGGCACCATAACCTGGACTACAGCACCCACACCCACCAGGAGGCCCTGTGAGCAGCACCAGGCCAAGATCAAGGGCTTACACAGGACAGCAACGCTAAGGTGCAGGCCATGGAGGCGACAGTGCAGCTGAGCTTGGACGAGCACTGTGAAGGAGAGCAGCTCAAGTACTGTACCCTCTTTCCTCAAGTGCTGAGCTGGGGGCGCAGGGTCCTCTGGGAATGCTTTCCAAACAAGGTCCCCAGCCTTACAGCCGCACGTTGGGATATGCCGTCTTCATCTCTCCTATAAACTTCTGAGGGAGAAAAGACTTTATACTGAGACACGAGGAGGATTTGCCAGTCCCCTTGGCCCATCCTGGGGCGCATGTAGTGTGTCAGTCACTTGGAAGTGGGCAGGATGTATGTTGTTGCCAACAACTTCAACAGGAAGGTTCTCTTGACACGAAGTGATAATTTCATATATACTTCACCGGTTTTTGACATTGAAAAATAATAGTGTTCAGTTCATTAAATTCCTTCCTAGAGAAAGAAGGAGGAAGAAATTAATCACTGCATCAGCAAACGTAAGTGTCTTTAACCCCAACACCGGCAGCTCTGAGGAAGCTGCACAGTGAGGGCAGCCCGAGAAAGCAGTAACGGCGCCGCCTTATCCCTCTTCCTTCTCATATCCTTGAGAGCTTCCTCCAAACGCCTCAGGAAACAGATTGTGCAGAGTGACAGTCTGTCTCCATGTGTCTTTTTAAAAATCACTGAATTGGCCTCCTGCCCACCTTGTCATGGTAACTTTTCTATGATTAACTCATCATTCTGCTGCAACGTCAGCAGCATCTGGTAGTATCAGCAGTTTTAGAAATGAACTTTGGCTTTTTAATTACATGTCTGCTTTCAAAAGGGATCTGATTTCTTGAGGCTATTCTTAGGACCACACTGTAGAAACAGGAATCCACATGATATCATGGCAACAGCAGTGTTTCCCTTTGAACACTGCAGTGTGCATTGGAACAGTGTACACTTCAGAACACTTCTTATGTTGTATCCTGGTTTACACACACAACCTACCTGTGAGTAGGTGGCACAGAGCCTTGTTCTATACTGACGGGAGGAAGGGGAAGTGGCTGCTTCTCTACTAGTTGGTGGTAGAATTGATCCTAGAATCAGTGTTCTGTTTCTAGCTCCAGACTCCTTTTGAGCCAACCACTTTAGCCTCTCCACCAGAAAGAATCACTGTGCTTCGTGTAAATCTTCTCTCTGGCTTGCATTCTTAATGCAGTACTAAGGAAAAGCCAGCCAGCCTCAGGTGGTGTCTTTGAACAAAATATCCAGAGGAGAGCAGAAAAACACTGAGAACAGAAGATTCGTTAAGCAGCGCTTTGTCTAGGTGCTCTGTGTTTGTCTTCCTGTGTCTGTATGGTGCTCTTGCCTGTCATTCCAACGGTTGGCTTCTCTGCATGATGTCAAGTAGGGGTGCCTATTATTGAGAGATGATTCTCGATCTTTCTTGAAAAAAAAAAAAAAGATTATTTGAAAGGCGGAGTTAGAGAGAGAAGTAGAAATAGCTCTTTCATCCACTGGTTCACTCCCCAAATGGCCCCAGTGGCCAGAGCTGGGCTAGGCCAAAACTAGGAGCTTCATCTGGTTCTCCCACTAGAGTGCAAGGGCCCAAGGACCTGGGCCATTTCTGCTTTCCCTGGTACATTAGCAGGGAAATGGATCAGAAATGGAGCAGTGGGGATTTAACCAGTACATATTAACCTGTTAGACCACAATGCTGGCCTCAATAATTCTCCATTTAAAATGCCCTGAGGAAGCAGGATTCAGACTACAGTATAGCTGTTTAGTGCTGGATTGTCCTTCCTCTTGCTCAAAGTAAGGTTGTTTCTTACTATTCCTGTCTGCTCTATCCCTGTAGCAGCCAGGGACACTTGGTCTCATACAAGTAAATAAATAAAAATAAAAAAAAAATAAAAGGACCTGGGGTCAGCGCTGTGGCGTAGCAGGTAAAGCCGTTGCCTGCAGTGCTGGCATCCCATATAGGTGCCAGTTCGAGTCCTGACTGCTCCACTTCTGATCCAGCTCTCTGCTATGGCCTGGGAAAGCAGTGGAAGATGGCCCAAGTCCTTGGGCCCCTGCACCTGCGTGGGAGACCCGGAGGAAGCTCCTAGCTGCTGGCTTCAGATTGGTATAGCTCCGGCTGTTGCAGCCAATTGGGGAGTGAACCAATGGATGGAAGACCTCTCTTTCTCTCTCTCTCTCTCTCTCTCTCTCTCTCTCTCTCTCTCTCTCTCTCTGCCTCTCCTTCTCTCTCTGTGTAACTCTGCCTTTCAAATAAATACATAAATAAATCTTTCTTTCTTTCTTTTTTCAAAGAAAAAAGAGCTTGTACCAGCAGGTCTCAGAATTCATAATTTCCTCACCACAGCACATCAGAAAGAATTGACATGCTGCCAGCAATGGTGGCTCACCAGATGGTGACACTCAGCTAGGTGTGGAGGGAGTTAGCCACGCTCCAGAAGGTTGACCCTCTCACCCCTTCTCTTCTCCTGTGGGAGTCATCATTATTATTGTGGTATATATTTCTGGTGTGAATTAAACAGGATCATTTGTTTCTCCAGAAATAATTTTCTTGAACTTTCTTTCATTTGTAAGTGAGAACTGGGCGGGTTTAAAAGTTGCTGGGGGAGGGAAGAGGGTTATATTTAAAGAAAAAGTAGTTGCTTGTGCACAGGTAGGAGTGACCCCTTCCAGCCAGCACTGCGGCTTACTTGGCTAATCCTCCGCCTGTGGCGCTGGCACCCCAGGTTCTAGTCCTGGTTGGGGCACCAGTTCTGTCCCGGTTGCTCCTCTTCCTGTCCAGCTCTCTGCTGTGGCCCAGGAAGGCAGTGGAGGATGACCCAAGTGCTTGGGCCCTGCACCCACGTGGGAGACCAGGAGGAAGCACCTGGCTCTGCCTTCGGATCGGCACAGTGCCAGCCGTAGCGGCCATTTGGGGGGTGAACCAATGGAAGGAAGACCTTTCTCTGTCTATCTCTCTCTCTGTCTAACTCTACCTGTCAAAAAAAAATTAAAATAAAAAATTAAAAAATAAAGTGACCCATTCCAAGAGACATCTTTCGCAGTCCTGGTCCCGACTCCGAGCATGGAGCAGCGGTCTGGAAATAGTCATCCTTGCTCAGGGGTCTGATTGCCTCCTTCCCTTTAGGGGTCCACACTCTGCTCACAACTCACCTCAGTACCGTCCTCAGGGAGAGCCACAGTGCGGTGCGAGATTCCATCCAGTTCACCGTGGACCAAGTCCTGGGGCAGCATCATCAGGCCGTCAAGGTAATGAGAAATCCACAGGCTCCTTTCTCCTGCTCTCGAATAAAGAGCGTAAGGCAGACAGGCCTGAAGAGCCTGTTCCTCTCCTTTTCTGTCCCCTAGGGTGACCTTACAACCCTGCCTTGTAGCCTAGGAATTCAGGCTCTAACTTAGGTGGATCTCTGTAGTCAGCCTGTTCAGTCTTCCCTCCTAGTGGATGGATTTGAATAAACAGGGACAAAAATAATAGTGAACAATCGGAGGTGCTGTACCGGGGCCTTATCTCTGTGTCTCCCTTTCCCACACATACTTCTGGAGCTGCTGCTTCACTAGACTTTACATTCCTCTCCCATCTCCTAATTCTTCATACCAGGGCTTTTTTTGTGAAGATTTATTTATACATTTGAAACACAGAGCATAAGAGAGAGAGAGAGAGAGAGAGAGAGAGAGAGAGAGAGAGAGAAACATGCACAGCACAGTGCACTGTTCCAGCTGCTGGTTCACTTCTCAAATGGCCACAACAGCCAGGGCTGGGCCAGACTAAGCCAGGAACCAGGAACTCCATCCAGGTCTCCCACATGGGTGGCAGGGGCCCAAGCACTTGAGCCTCCCTCCACTGCCTTCCTGGGCGCATCAGCAGGACTCTGGATTAGAAGTGGAGGAGCTGGGACTCGAACTGGCACTCCATGCAGGATGTCAGTTTCACAGGTGGCAGCTTAACCGGCTGCTAACAACACCAGTCCCAGTGCCTTCTCTGCCTGCTTTGCTCATCTCCTCCATCACGTGTCCTTTCTTTTTTAACTCCATTTGACCTTCTCTTCAGAAAAAAAAAACACACACACACACACAAAGAGAACAAAACTTAAAGCTTTTCCTTTTTTTTAAAATAGTAAATATATCTATTCTATTGATCAATGCCTTACTGCTTATCTCTTCTGAATGCATCTGTGGCAGTAAGTTATGTCTATGAAAGGAGAGAGCATTTAAAAATGTTTGTAATCCAGGGCCGGCACTGTGGCGTAGCGGGTAAAGCCGCCGCCTGCAGTGCCAACATCCCATATGGGCGGGCACCAATTCGAGACCCAGCTGCTCCACTCCTGATCCATCTCTTTGCTGTGGCCTGGGAAAGCAGTGGAAGATGGCCCAAGGCCTTGGGGCCCTGCATCCGCGCAGGAGACCTGGAAGAAGCTCCTGGCTCCTGGCTTTGGACCTGCGTAGCTCCAGCCATTCCGGCCATTTGGGGAGTGAACCAGTGAATGGAAGACCTCTCTCCCTCCTCCTCCCCTTCCCCCTCCCTCTCCCTTTTTCTCTGCCTCTCAAAAAAAAAAAAAAATGTATAAGCCCTAAGGGTCATGATATGAAGCTATGTTATGATCTCAGTGTTTTTTCTGGGTCCAGGGCGGGGTGGGGGAGAAGGATGAAATCCTGCTGCTCAGACTGGAATCTCTGGCTCCTTTGGGATTCTCTGAGCCAGCAGCTTGGAACTATGCAGTCTCACCCTTCATGTCTCTTTATGTCCCCCAGACCCAGCAGAAACTGAAGGCCTCCCTCTCTGTGGCTGTGAATTCCATCCTCACCATTGTGACTGGGAGTACCGATGGCAGCTTCCGAAAGACCTGTCTCCAGGCCCTTCAGGTTAGCAGGGGACTGGGGCGGCTTAAAGGTACCAGGGCTTTAATGGCATTCAGTTACCTGTCTTAAAAAAAAAAAAAAAAAAAAAAAGAAAAGAAAAAAAGATGTATTTATTTATTTGAAAGGGAGAGTTACAGAGAGGCAGAGAAAGAGAGAGAGGTCTTTAATCTGCTGGTTCACTCCCCAGATGGCCGAAACAGCTGGAGATGCACTGATCAGGAGCCAGGAGCTTCCCTCAGGTCTCCCACGCAGGCGCAGGGGCCCAAGCACTTGAGCCATCCTCCACTGCTTTCCCAGGCCATAGCATAGAGCTGGATCAGAGGTGGAGCAGCCGGGACTTGAACTGGCGCCCATATGAGATGCCAGCACTGAAGGCAGTGGCTTTACCCTCTATGCCACAGCACTGGCCCCCAGTTACCTATCTTGTTATCAGGCCTAAGTGTTATCAGAAATATTTGTTGATTGTATAGTAGTGTGTATACTCTTTTATCAATGAGAATACAAGTTCTTTAAGATGTCTGACTCCTTTAGGCCACACAGCTAGCTAAGAGCCAAGCTGGGATGAGATCAGCGAGTCCCCGTGCCTTGTTTAGGAGTGCTCTGCTGTTTCATGTGACGGCACGTTGGGAATAACTGAGCAACTATAAGTATTACATGTATGTGACAGGATGCATGGGGCAGAGATTTTGGGAATCAGAGGCTTGGGTTCAAATCATGACTCATTTATTTACTAGCTATGTAGATTTAGCCTGTATTTAACTTCTCTGAGCTCATCTACAAGTTGTAAAAAAAAAAAAAATGCTTCTTCACAGGGTTATTATGAAGGTGAGGGCTAAGTGTGTGCTGTATATTTACACAGAACAGCCTCCATCCACTGGCTCACTCCCCAAATGGCCACACCAAAGCCAGGACTGGAAGTAGAGCAGCCAGGACTCCAACCTGCACTCACATGGGATGCCGGCAGCTTAACCAAATGTGCCACAACACTGGCCCCGGTGCTTCATTTTTATGCATGTCTTTCCTTAAAAAGATAACATAACACAAAATTTTAAATAATAACTAATTTTGTCACTATAATTTATAATTTTTCATATTATCTCATGTTATACAGTTGCCATGAGAACATTCCATTTTAATATATAAGTTGACATTTTCCATTTCAACAGTCTTAGGATTTTGTTTTGGTTAATCAGTATTCTACTGTGTCATTTTAATCTAAACCATTCATCTAATGTTAGACATTTAAGTTGGTTACATTCCTCCTGATATAATGCTTCAGTTGATACCCTTGTATGATGTTGTCTCTTGAATTATTTCTCAGAATAAGTTTCTATAAATGGAATTAACTGGATCAAAGAGTTAAATACCAGGGCCAGTATTGCGGCATAATGAGTTAAGCCACCACCTGTGTCGCCAGCATCCCATTTCAGCACTGGTTCAAGTCCTGGCTGCTCCACTTCCAATCCAGTTCCCTCTACTAATATGCCTGGGAAAACAACAGAAGATGGCCCAAGTGCTTGGGTCAATGGGAGACCTAGATGAAGCTCCTGGCTTCAGCCTGGCCAAGCCCCGACTGTTGTGGCCATTTGGGGGAGTGAACCAGCAGATGGAAGATCTCTCTGTCTCTCTGTGTAACTCTACCTTCCTTTCAAATAAAGAAATAAATCTTTAAATTTTTTAAGGAGTAAAATACCTTTATAAGTTAGTGTATTTTATCATTGCTTCAACTTTCTGGGTTATGTGGGTAACTCAGAGTATGAGGAGAATACCTGATTAGGAATTCCAAGATATGCATTAAGGCCCTAACTTTCGTACTAATTAGCCGTGAGATCTTGACTGGGTCACTTCTCCTTCATGTGTTTTAATCTCTGATCTATAACATTAGTGTATTGCATAGGTGATTACTCTGGTCCCCCTTAACTCTAACACTGTGTATTAAAAAATAGAATGCGCTTACCCATTCACTGTGGGTGAAACGGTATTCTTTTGTTCCTGTCATCTGTAAAGGTCTTAGTTGAGGAAAAGCTCTTCAGTCAGCCTCTGCTGTCCAGTAGAATCTGGGAGTTTATTTTACAGAACCATTTATATAACCCCTCAGGAACAGACAGCTCTCTGGGACACTTATCTCCTCCTGCAGAGTTAGGGGAAAAGGCCCTGGTTTGAAGGTTCTTGCTTGGGTGACAGAAATGGGAAGGCATACACGATCCACACTCCCTGTCTCGTGGCAAGTGTCCCAGGCCTTCTTTCTGTCTCGTCTCTCCTGCCTCTAGGGAGACTAAGGAAACTTCCAACACTGAGAGGGATGTTAGTGTTCTACCTCCCTACCTGCCTTATGCTTCCGCCGTATAAACTTCCTGTGAATAGTCCCTCTTGGTGTCCAGGACTGGGCCTCAGTGTGTTCTCTCTGTCTCATTCTAGGCGGCTGACACACAGGAGTTTGGGACCAAACTGCACAAAGTATTCCATGAGATCACGCAGCACCGATTTCTTCACCAGGGCCCATGTGACAGGAAGCAGGTAAATGTGAAGTAAGAATCAGCACTCCGGGAGAAGCCTTCCATGTTGCTCTGCGAGAGTTCTGAATCAGCGGAGATACGGTGCTTCAGACCCCACAGTCGGAGGCTAGTCTTTCAGCAGGAAGTCTGTGATTCAGAAAAACTGTGTGAGACATAGTGTTATACAGAGGCTAGGAGCCGACATAGTGTTATACAGAGGCTAGGAGCCGACATAGTGTTATACAGAGGCTAGGAGCCCAGATATAGTGTCATACAGAGGCTAGGAGCCCAGACATAGTGTTATACAGAGGCTAGGAGCCCAGACATAGTGTTATACAGAGGCTAGGAGCCCAGATATAGTGTCATACAGAGGCTAGGAGCCGACATAGTGTTATACAGAGGCTAGGAGCCCAGATATAGTGTTATACAGAGGCTAGGAGCTCAGACATAGTGTTATACAGAGGCTAGGGGCCGACATAGTGTTATACAGAGGCTAGGAGCCCAGACATAGTGTTATACAGAGGCTAGGAGCCCAGACATAGTGTTATACAGAGGCTAGGAGCTCAGACATAGTGTCATACAGAGGCTAGGAGCCCAGTTAGGCATGGCTTGAATTCTGCTTCTGCCACTAACTAGTTGTTGGCATTCATGTGGACGTTATTTAACATTTTAAAGCCTCAGTTTCTTTTTTTTTTTTAACTGTTATTTATCTATTTGAAAGGCAGAGTGATGGGGCGTAGTGGGGGGCAGTGGGGAGAGACAGATCTCTGGTTCACTCACGAAATGGCTGCAATAGCTGGGGTTGGGGCTGGGTCAGGCTAAAGCTAGAAGCCAGGAATTAGATCCAGTCTCCGTGAGCGGCAGGGCCCAGAGCACTTGGCCATCTTCCACTGCTTTCCCAGGAGCATTCGCAGAGATCTGGAGTGGAGGTGGAGCAGCTCAAACTGGCACTCCAGTGTGGGACGCAGACACTGCGGGTGGGGGCTTAGCCTGCTGCACCGTACTGTGGCCTCCTCTGTATCAGTAAAGTAGGAGTGATGTACACCTAAAATAATTGTTTTGAGGTATGAATAAGATAAAGCATGCAAAATGTCAAGCACATAGCTACTATTATAATGGTGATGATATGGTGGGATTTTTATGATTATGTTGAATCAAAAATCATGTTTATCTGCCTTCCTGGCTGCTGGAGATCCAGGGTTGCATTAGTTGCAGGTTCTACCCTCAAGGAGGTCAAGTCACTAGCTCTGTTGGTGATGGTCTTCTCTGACAAGTGAGGGGAAGTCGTGCCTAGGGAAGCCTGTGTCTCCAGATTCCATGCGTAGCTGGTAATAGTGGTCCCACTGGGAGCCCACTTTTCTGGCTCTCTTGGCCCTGTTAGAACTGGCACACCTCTGGTCCTTTTTAACAAAGCTTAAAAATAGAAACAAGGGGGCTGCCGCCTGCAGTGCTGACATCCCATATGGGTGCTGGTTCGAGTCCCAGCTGCTCCATTTCTGGTCTAGCTCTCTGCTATGGCCTGGAAAGCAGAAGAAGATGGCCCAAGTCCTTGGGTCCTTGCACCCACATGGGAGACCTGGAAGAAGCCCCTGGCTCCTGGCTTCGAATCGGCACAGTTCCAGCCATTGCAGCCATCTGGGGAGTGAACCAACGGATGGAAGACCTCTCTCTCTCTCTCTCTGTCTGCCTCTGTCTCTCTGTAACTCTGCCTTTCAAATAAATAAATCCTTTTTTAAATTTTTGTTTAAAGATTTATGTATTCATTTGAAAGTCAGAGTTACACAGAGAGAGGAGAGGCAGAGAGAGAGAGACAGAGAGAGGTCTTCCATCTGTTGGTTCACTCCCCAGATGGCTGCAATGGCTAGAACTGTGCCTATTCGAAGCCAGGAGCCAGGGGCTTCTTCCACATCTCCCATGTGGGTACAGGGGCCAAGAGCTTGGGCCATCTTCTGCTGCTTTCCCAGGCCATAGCAGAGAGCTGGATAGGAAGTGGAAAGCTTGAATTGGCACCCATATAGGATGCCAGCACTGCAGGCAGCAGCTTTACCCACTACATCACAGCACTGGCCCCACATTATTGACTTTTTTAAAAAATATGTATTTATTTATTTGAAAGGTAGAATTACAGAGAGGCAGAGAGGTCATCCATCTGCTGGTTCACTCCCCAAATGGCTGCAAAGGCTGGAGCTGGGCCCATCAGGAGCCAGGAGCATCTTCCCAGTCTCCCACGCAGGTGCAGGGGCCCAAACACTTGGGCCATCTTCTACTGCTTTCCCAGCAGAGAGCTGGATCAAAAGTGGAGCAGCTGGGACTTGAACCAGTGCCCATATGGGATGCTGACACTGCAGGCAGCAGCTTTACCTGCTACGTCACAGTGCCAGCCAGCCCCACATTATTGACTTTTTAAACCAAAAGTAGTAACAATGCATTGTTAGGTTCATGTCCTACGTAGAAGTAAAATTTATGAAACAATAACACAAAGAACAAAGAAATGGAAATAATATTCTTTTAAGATTTTTTTTAAAAGATTTTATTTATTTATTTGAGAGGTAGAGCGAGTTATAGACAGAGAGAGGGAGAGACAGAGAGTTAGGTCTTCCATCCACTGGTTCACTCCCCAAATGGCCACAACGACCAGGGCTGTGCTGAACCAAAGCCAGGAGCTTTTTCCAGGTCTCTCATGCAGGTTCAGGGGCCCAAGCACTTGGGCCATCTTCTGCTTTCCCAGACCATAGCAGAGAGCTGGATCAGAAGAGGAACAACAGGGACTAGAACTGGCACTGCAGACAGAGGCCTAGCCTGCTACGCCACAGCACTGGCTCCTCTTTTAAGATCTTATATATGTAGAGTGATATTACTTGAAAGTAGACTAATAAGTGAAAGATGGACATTTAAAGTAACACAAGAGGCTGGTGCCGCAGCTCCCTAGGCTAATCCTCTACCTGCAGCGCCAGCACCCAGGGTTCTAGTCCCAGTTGGGGCACTGGATTCTGTCCTGGTTGCTCCTTTTCCAGTCCAGCTCTCTGCTGTGGCCCGGGAGTGCAGTGGAGGATGGCCCAAGTGCTTGGGCCCTGCACCCCATGGGAGACCAGGAGGAAGCACCTGGCTCCTGGCTTTGGATTGGCACAGTGCGCTGGCCGCAATGCGACGGCCGTAGCGGCCACTTGGGGGGTGAACCAATGGAAAAAGGAAGACCTTTCCCTTTCTCTCTCTCTCTCTCTCTCTCTCTCTCTCTCTCTCACTGTCTAACTCTGCCTGTCAAAAAATAAAAAAAAAATTAAAAAAAAATAAAGTAACACAAGAGTTATACCTAATAAGCCAAGAAAGAAGATAAAATGGAATCATAAAAAACTCAACCTAAAAAATGACAGAAAAATAAGGAAAAAGAAGAAAAGATAATACAAATAGGAAACAGTTATCAAAATGATATATTTGAACCCTGCCATATCAATTATGACAATAAGTTTAAGTGGTCTAAACAATTCAATTAAAAAGCAGAGGTTGTTAGATTGGATAAGGAGACAAGAGCCAACTACATTCAATCTTCAAGAATTCCACTTTCAATATAAAAGAAGATTTTTTTAAAATGTTTTATATATGTTATATTTATGTATTTGAAAGTCAGAATTAAAGACAGGTTGACAGAGAGTCTGCAACTACTGATTCACTCCTCAAATGGTCACAACAGCCAGGTCCGAGCCAGGCTGAAGCCAAGAGCCTGGAACCCTGTTGGATCTCCCACATGGGTGGCAGGGGCCCAAGTACTTGGTCCGTCTTCCACTGTTTCCCCAGGTGCATTAGCAGGAAGCTGGATCCAAAGTGGAACAACCAGGACTCAAACTGGCACTCATGGGATGCCAGCCATCATTGCAGGCAGAGGCTGAACCCACTGTGTCACATTGCCAGCCCCCATAAAACGAGTCTTAAGGAGAGAAAAAGATGCGCAGGGCCGGCGCTGTGGCACAGCAGGTAAAGCCACTGCCTGTGATGCTGGCATCTCATATGGGCGCTGGTTTGAGTCCTGCTGTAGGCATTTGGAGCGTGAACCAGCAGATGGAAGTTTATCTTGATGTGGTGATGTTTCACAAGTATGTACGTATGTCAGAACTGAAGTCTGCACTTTATTTACACACACAAGCACACACACACAGCTTGCCAGTTATATAGCAATAGAGTTGTTATTAAAGAATTATGCGCCCGTGTCTGAGAGACTAACAGTCTGCAGCACCTCCTCTACATCTTTTCTCCTCCTATCTCTACTGCCTGATTGGATGAGCAAGTTTTGGTGTCTTGGCACCCAAGGATCGTGGCATCCCGTGGATTTGCCATCCTCCTCTTGGGTGTAGCCCAAAAGGCAAGGCCAGTGGAAACCTGCTTGTAAGTGCACCCTTGACCACACCTTTTTTCATGGCTCTGTGTCCCTTCTACGGCGCTTTTTCCTTGGATTGTGTCTGCTGTTCCTTTCACCTGGTTCCCTGCAAATACTCTGGCCAGTTTCCCTTGAACTTGGAGGGCTGCTGCCCAGACCTTGAGCAAATAAAGCCAAGACCCATTGTGTCAGTCCCCTAGGGATTCTGTAAGAAACTGCCATCATCATGATGACTCAAAAACAACACACTTATTCTCTCACATTTATTCTCTGAAGTCCACAAGTCCAAAACCAGGGTGTTGGCAGGGCCACGTTTCCCCCAAGGGTGGGAGGGGAAAACCCTTCCTGGCCTCTTCCGGCTTCTGGTGGGAAGTGTTCCTTGGGCTGCGGTTTGTGTAATTCCAGTCTGTACCTCCATCTTTAGCCTTTCCCCATGTATCTTTCAAATCTCCCTCTGCGTTTTAAGGACATCTGTCATTGGACTTGAGGCTCACCCCAAGTCCAGGATGATCCAATCTCAGGATTGCTCATTATATCCACAAAGACCCTTTTCCCAGATAAGCTTACGGTCACAGGTTCTGGGGCTGTAACTTGGACATGGTGGGAGTACTGCAGCTATCCACATCTTCAGCTTTCTGGGGTAGGTTTAGGGTAGGTCACGGACCATTGTAGGACCCAGGGCCTAGGGCTCTTCAG
Organism: Oryctolagus cuniculus; assembly: GCF_051225735.1. Taxonomy (NCBI): domain Eukaryota; kingdom Metazoa; phylum Chordata; class Mammalia; order Lagomorpha; family Leporidae; genus Oryctolagus; species Oryctolagus cuniculus. Next base: position 4,989,993 of record NC_142867.1, on the reverse strand, counting down.
CCTGTGAAGTTCTTTGCTTGGGCTTCTCTGATATCCCAGTGAGATCTCAAAGATAAGGATGTGACCTCTTTCACCCAGTTCCCTGGCTGCAGTGATGGCCGACAGCTCCAGGGCTATCCATAGCCGAGCTCACTTGGCAGATGGCTCACGACCTCAGGGTCTCACCAGAGGTAACAGGTCTTGGGAGGAAGTCCCCGACCTGTGCAAGGGTTTGCACATTAATGTCTGTAAAGATGTTTCTAGTGAGATCATAGTTTCACAGCTGAGGATGTGTATTGAGACCTCCTGGCTCCTGAGCCTAACACTGCTACCATGCAGGACTGGAAGGTGAGTCCAGGGACTGAGAGAGATTGGGGCCATCCAGGAGGGCCCATGTTTCCTGTGGTAATGGCCATTCAGAGATAGCTGACTTGTTAGTGGCTTAAGAGAGACACCCAGTGGTTTCAGCGAAGAACTACAAGATTGAGGATGGAGAGTCAAGATTCTTCCAGCTCTGGGCCAGTTCCTGTTTCCATTTCCAAACAGGAAGGTGGAACAGCACACCACCCATAGTGTTCGCGGAGAAATGGAAGAAGTAAGGGGAAACATGTTTAGCATTTTATAGAAAGCATTCTGGGAAAGGCCATGTGAGCATGGATTCCAGCCTGAGTACTGGACCAGAGTGGGCTTGGTGTTACAGACGAGGGTGGAACTGAGCTGAAGCTGCAACAGGGCGGCGGCTGCCCAGGAAGGGCGTTGTTTCCTGGGGGGTGAGGGTGGGCTCCAAGGAGGTGCATCCTGAGCACGGGGCTGTCTCTTCTGGGCCCAGATGCGAATGAAGGGGAAGTCCTCTGAGGCTCAGAGCTTATATCCCAATGCGGCTCGTTCCTTGGCAAGACCAAGGATAGGAGAAAGGTGTATCTATTGAGAATTTTCAGATTAGAGTGAATTTTTAAAAATTGAGGGTAAGCGTTGTAGCACACCAAGTTACCCATTGCTTGGGATGCCTGCATCCCGTATCAGAGTGCCTGGGATAAACACACACCTCCACTTCCGGTCCAGCGTCCTGCTAACACACACACTGGGAGGCAGCAGATGATGGCCCAAGTACTTGGGTTTCTGCCACCCATCTGGGCAACCTGGGTGGAGTTCCCGGATTCTGGCTCCCGCCGGCCCAGCCCTGACTGTTGTAGGCATTGGAGAGTGAACCAGCAGATGGAAGATTTCTGTTTCCCTCTTTTGCTCTGCATTTCAAATTAATAAATTTTAAAATGCTTTATCAAAAAAAGTTGGGAAGTTTCCTAATACTGTTTTCCTTCATACCCTTAAGGTGCCTGCCCCTTCAGTGTTAGTTAGAATGTAGAAATTGAAACTTGTTTTAGTAAACAATACATGGTAGAATACTTGAGATACAATTTATACACTGTAAAATTGTCCATTTTGAAGTGTCCAGTCCAGTGGTTGTCAGCAAATTCACCGTGTCATGCAGCTACCATCACTTAGTTCTAGAACACGTCCATCACACCAAAGGAAAACAACACCATTAACAGTTAGCTCCAGCGCCCCTCCGCCTCCCACCCCTGGCCACCACTAATCTACTTTCTGTATCTCTGGCTTTGCTTATTCTGAAATTTTTTTTTTTTTTTGACAGGCAGAGTGGACAGTGAGAGAGAGAGACAGAGAGAAAGGTCTTCCTTTGCCGTTGGTTCACCCTCCAATGGCCGCCGAGGCCGGCGCGCTGCGGCCGGCACACCGCGCTGATCCGATGGCAGGAGCCAGGAGCCAGGTGCTTTTCCTGGTCTCCCATGGGGTGCAGGGCCCAAGCACCTGGGCCATCCTCCACTGCACTCCCTGGCCACAGCAGAAAGCTGGACTGGAAGAGGGGCAACCGGGACAGAATCCGGCGCCCCGACCGGGACTAGAACCTGGTGTGCCGGCGCCGCTAGGCGGAGGATTAGCCTAGTGAGCTGCGGCGCCGGCCATTCTGAATATTTTGTAAAAATGAAACCATGTAGTATGTGGCTTCCTGCATTTAACATGCTTCCAAGGTACATATTATATAATAGCCCTACATCCATTCCTGTGACTGCATCATGTTCCATTATATGAGTATCTCACATTTTATTTATCCATTCATCAGTTGTTGAACACTTGAATTTTTCCTACTTTTCAGCTAATACAAGTAATACTGCCATGAACGCTGTTATGGGGCCTGTGTCTATATTCTCTGGATATGTATCTAGGGGCAACATTGCTAGGTCATAGGGTATCTCTCTGTGTTCAACTTTATTTTTTAAAGATGTATTTATCCATTTGACTGGAAGAGTAACACTCATTTACTTCCCAAATGGCCACAATGGCTGGGGCTGGGCCAGGCTGAAGCCAGGAGCCTGGAGCTGCATCCAGGTCTCCCACACGGGTGGCAGGGCCCAAGCACCTGGGTCATCTGCTGCCTTCCCAGGTGCACTAACAGGGAGCTGGACTGGAAGTGGAGCAGCCGGGGCTCCAGCCCACTGCGCCACATGCAGGCTCCTATGTTTAACCTTTTGAGGAGCTGCTGCAGTTTTCTGTTCCTGCCGGCACTCTGTCTTGGTCCTGGTTTTTCCACATCCTCCTCAGGAGGTTCTGTTGCCTTCCTAGAGAGCACAAGGTGGTCGTGCTGGTTTCGATTCGCATTTCTCTGATTAATAGGAATGTTTACCATCCTGTCACGTGCTGTTAGCCATTTGTATATCTTTTTCAAGAAGTGCCTATTAAGATCCTTTCCCGTTTTTAATTGGATTTTTATTGTTGAGTTTTAGTAGTTCTTTACCCAAGATAAAAGTGCCTTAATACGTATGATTTGAAAATATTTTCTTCTACTCTTAGGAGTTTTTTCAGTTTTTCGTAATGTCCTTTGAAGCACACACTTCTGATTTTGCTGGAGAAACCTATTTCCACATTTCTATGAATAAGGAGCTGTGAGGACTGGGTCCTGTCCCCGCGCCTGTTCTCTGTGCAGACTGGATGAACCAGGGTAGCAGGTTCGGAAAGGCTCCTGTGGGCTACACCACATGCCCTGCGGCCTCCCAGGTTTACCGCCAGTCACCCGCTGACCCTTGTAAGGCTCTCTGCTGGCTGTCAGGAGACACGGGCGTGGGGAGTTCCAGGTGACAGTGGACGTTCACACGTAACAGGGACGAGCAGGCGCGTGCAGGCCTTGCTTCCGAGTGGCAGGAGTGGGGCGGACGGTAGGTTACGTGTTGGCAGCACGGAAAAGGAGACCCAGCGGTGGCCAGAGCCGCAAAAGGGCCCTCAGGAGTGGGGGCAGAGTGCACCCCCAGGAGGTGAGGGAGGACGCCGGCCCGGGAGAGCGGCCAGCACAGCGCTGCAGCCACGTCCGGTCGCTAGGGCTCAAGTTCGTGCTCTTGCAAAGCTCACTTGGGACTTCTCATTTCTCACGCAGCCGAGCCCACAGGAAAAGGACTCAGCCCCGAGGACCCAGGCCGCCCGTGAGCACACCTGCCCAGAACGCTCTGCAGGTAAGGTTTCAGCTGCTCGGGTGGGTCCTCACTGCTCTTTCAAACTCCTCTGGCTCCCCCCACCCACGTGGCAGTCCCTCCCAAAAGCTAGGACTGCAGATTCCTAGTACGGTTTGTGCAGTCACGGGCAAGCAGCGCCTGTTGGGCAGAGCGGGTGCAGGGGTAATGAGCAGGCTCAGGGCCTGGATTCCGCCGGTTTCTTCACATCTTTTCTCCGTCATTCGTGCCGCGCCCGCAGCTCTTCCCGGTTTTAGTTACTACTCCGTTTCAGCTCTGGAGCTGCCCCGAGCCGGGTACCTCGGGTTGTGATGCAATGGCAGTTATACTGAAGCCATGTCCCTCCCCAACAGCTCGACAGCTGCAGGGCCCCCAGCAGCCAGGGTACAGCCGCTCTGTGTGGTCACCGACCGCTGGCTGGTGCCAGGCTCTACCCAGAGCTCTCAAAGTCTGTCATGATGCTGTGACGTATAGGTTCTGTTCTTACTCTCATTTCACGGGTGAGGAAAGAGGCCCAGAGATGACCGGGAACTCCGGGGCCATGAGCTAGAACATCAGAGCCAGAACTGAACCCAGCAGCCCTCCCGCAGGTCCCGAGTCCTTCGGACAAGACAGGGCCGGGCTGGACGCAGTGTGGGAGTGACTTCAGCCCCTAGAGACAGGGCCGGGCTGGACGCAGTGTGGGAGTGACTTCAGCCCCTAGAGACAGGGCCGGGCTGGACGCAGTGTGGGAGTGACTTCAGCCCTTAGAGACAGGGCCGGGCTCTGACTTCAGCCCTTAGAGACAGGGCCGGGCTGGACGCCATGTGGGAGTGACTTCAGCCCCTTAGAGACAGCTGCCACGTGCACGGCGCCCGGGTCAGTCTGCCACTCGCGCCATTTGTCGCCAGTTGGGGGTAGGAGGCAGTCGTTGCTCAAGTCCGCAGCGGAGGCGTGTGCACAGCAGACACTGTACTTCAGGTCAGGTTTAAGAGATGTGAGTGCGCGGCTTACAACTCAGAGTCTGTGCAGTGAGGAGAGGGATGCACACGGAACCCAGGCCCTCTCGTGGGCGCCCTGGGGTGCTGGCCTCGCCACAGGCGGGGTTTCACGTGGCCAGCTGCCTCCCCTGAGGCCTCTGACGTGGCAAGGCGTCTCTCCGGGAAAGTCCTCTTCACCCCGAAGCTGACATCTCTCGTATCGGAGACTGACAGACTCCCCCGGTTCCCCTGCTCCCCGCCTCTGGAGCCCTGGCCAGGAGCCCACCCCACTCCCTCCTGACTTCCCGACGGGCGTGGGCACTCCACGAGGGCCCGCTTCAACCCCTGACCACGATCAGCTCCTCTCCCTCCACCTCCGGCCCGGTCAGCGGCGCTGCCGTGTGGCTACCAGCCTCTGCGAGGCCTCCCACGAACACCTCTGACCCCCGGTGGGCCCAGCCCCACCCCCGCCTGCTCGGGTCCTCGCCTGTGCGGTGAACGTGTCCACAACACCGGCAACCCTGCACTGGCCGCCTCCTTACTCCCACCGGAACAATCCACTTCCGACCTTCGGCCGTGGGCGCAGCGGGGCCTTCGTGTGGGTGCCGCTGGATGCGGTGCACGAAGGCTCCCTTCATCCCTCATCCCTCAGGCGTCTCCCCAGGGAGCCCTCCCGCCCCCAGAGGGGGGGCGGCGTCCGTCTCCTCCCCCGGCCCTGGCCACCTCCTGCCCGGCCGCGAAAGCAGCCCCCAGGCCCTGCCCAGCGCGAAGGGAGCGGAAAAGGGGGAGGGGCGGGGCGGCCCGGCAGCGCGGACCCCAGAACGGGCGGCGGGCCTGGAGGGGGCGGCGGCCCCAGCTGCCCCTCCCCAGGCCCGCGTGCAGCCTCGGCCTGCTCAAGGCCGCGCGGGACAAGGACCAGGACAGCTGCTCGGCGCCCGCGCCCGCGCCCCCGCGAAGCCCGGGCCACGCGAGTCCGCCCCGGGCCACGCGAGTGCGCTGCAGTGGGGCCGTTCCTCGCAGAGAACAAGAGGCTCAAGACGGGCGTGGACGAGACGCGAGCCCCGAGCCCGGCGGCAGCGGCCGCGCGCCGCCCCGAGCCCCGCGCGGCCCCGGCCCCGGGCGCGCCGAGCCCCGGGCGTGGCCTGGAGGTAGGAGCGGGGGCCGCGCGGGGAGGGCGCGGAGCGGGCCGCCCCCGGGGGTCCTCACCCGGGCCCCTCTGCTCCCGCAGGAGGCGCTGTGGCTGCGGGAGGTCTCCAATCTGTCCGAGTGGCTGCGTCCCTGAGCGGGGCGCGTCCCCGGGGGCCGCGCGCGATCGGCGCCGTCCGAGCCTCAATAAAACTGCTCCGCACGCCGCGGCCGCCTCTCTGAACCCGGGGCCGAACGGGCCGGGGCGGGGCCGGGGGCGGGGCCGGGCCCGAGAGGGGCGGGCGGGGGCGGGGCCGGGCGACCCGGGGGCTGGGCCGGGCCGGGGGCGGGGCAGGGGGGGCCGAACGGGCCGGGGGCGGGGCCGGGCGACCCGGGGGCGGGGAGGGGGCGGGGCCGGGCCCGAGAGGGGCGGGCGGGGCGGGCGGGGCGGGGCCAGGTGACCCGGGGGCGGGGCGGGCCGGGTGGCCCGGGCGAGGGGCGGGCCGGCAAGGGGGCGGGGCCGAGGGCCAGGTGGCCCGGGGGCGGGGCGGGCCTGCCGCCTGACGTCACCGCACTTCCGCGGGGCCGCGTCACTGCTGCGCGCCGCGGGTGCGGGCGCGATGGCGGCGCTGGGCGGGGACGGGCTGCGCCTGCTGTCGGTGTCGCGGCCGGAGCGACAGCCCGAGGCGGCGGCGCTGGGCGGCGCGGGCCCGGGGCTGTGCTGCTGGGTGTCGGTGTTCTCCTGCCTCAGCCTCGCCTGCTCCTACGTGGGCAGCCTGTACGTCTGGAAGAGCGAGCTGCCCAGGTGAGGACGCTGCGCGCGGGGCGGGCCGGGGGCGGGCCGGGGGCGGGGCCGCGGCGGGGCGGCGGCGACCTCCGAGCTCGGCGTCCCCTCCTAGGGACCACCCCGCCGTCATCAAGCGGCGCTTCACCAGCGTCCTGGTCGTGTCCAGCCTGTCTCCGCTCTGCGTGCTGCTCTGGCGCGAGCTCACGGGCATCCAGGTGCGAAGGGGCGGGCGGGCGGGCGGGGCGTCCGTGGGAGGAGCCGGACTGATGCCCCCGTCCTGTGGCTCAGCCAGGCACATCCCTGCTCACCCTGATGGGCGTGAGGCTGGAGGGCATCTTCCCCGCGGCTCTGCTGCCCCTGCTGCTGACCATGGTGAGTGCCGTCCCCCCCGCCCCGTGGCGCCGACAGCACGCGCCCTGTGGCCCTTGTGTCCAGGTCGTGTCCCGGTGAGAGCCTGGCCCCGGGAAATCCTGGCCGAGACCGGGATGCGTGAGGCTCCGAGGTTTGGGCAGAGGCCTGGTGGTCAGAGCCCAGATGTCGGCTCCTGCTTCTCCAGATCCTCTTCCTGGGCCCGCTGATGCAGCTGTCCATGGACTGCCCCTGCGACCTCACAGACGGGCTGAAGGTCGTCCTGGGTGAGTCCTCGGCGAGGGAGCGTGGGCACAGGCCACGCGGGACAGTGGGGGAGGAGAGCCAGCCTCTGTGCGCGGGGGCGTGGAGCTGCGTGACCTCTGTGACTCGGTTCTCTTTAAGATGTATTTATTTATTTGAAAGAGTTAGAGGAGAGGCAGAGAGGGAGAGAGAGAGAGAGAGAGGTCTTCCATCTGCTGGTTCACTCCCCAGATGGCCGCAAAGGCTGGGGCTGAGCCGATCTGAAGCAGGAGCCAGGAGCTTCCTCCAGGTCTCCCAGGGGGTGCAGGGGCCCAAGGACTGGCCATCCTCCACTGCTTTCTCAGGCCACAGCAGAGAGCTGGATCGGAGGTGGAGCAGCCGGGACTAGAACCGGTGCCCACATGGGATGCTGGCCCTGCAGGCGGTGGCTTTACCCGCTACGCCACAGCGCCGGCCCCATCTGAATTGGTTCTTGCGTCCAAGGGGTCCCTTAGGCACCGCAGCAGTACTTGATGCGGGCCGGACGGCTGTGGTTACGTGTTCGCGAGTTCTCCAGAGGACAGCGCGGCCCCGCGCGGGCGTCTCAGCACCGCTCTGTGCTGGGTCTGCCGCGTCTGGCCGCCTGCTGCCCGCTCTCGTTGGCAGCAGTGCCTGACCTGAGCTTGGCCAGGGCGACGTTCGGGAGGGCGCCCCCGTTCACCAGAGTCCCGGCCCCCCAGCTCCCCGCTCCTGGGCCCGCTGCCTCACAGACATGCGCTGGCTGCGGAACCAGGTGATCGCCCCGCTGACGGAGGAGCTGGTGTTCCGGGCCTGCATGCTGCCCATGCTGGCGCCCTGCACCGGCCTGGGCCCCGCCGTGTTCACCTGCCCGCTCTTCTTCGGAGTTGGTGAGTGCGTCCTGCCCGCTCCTACAAAGCTGCAGTGCACAGGACGTCGAGCCCCGGGGGCGGGCCCTGAGGGGCGGCTGGGAGGGGAGTGACGCGTGCCGGCTTCCTCCCAGCCCACTTCCACCACATCATCGAGCAGCTGCGCTTCCGCCAGAGCAGCGTGGGGAGCATCTTCCTGTCTGCAGGTGAGCGGGCGCCGCGCGGCGTGCTGTGTGGCGGGGGGGCGCGGGACCGGAGCGCTCGTGCTGGAGGGGCCGGCCTCGGGCGCCAGGGTGCAGAGGACGCCCGTGAGTGGCTGTCAGGGACGGGGTGGCGACCAGCCGAAGGTGCAGGCGTGGTCACTCACGGGGGGCGGGTGGCGTCTAGCCGAGGGTGCAGGCGTGGTCACTCACAGGGGACGGGGTGGTGTCCGGCCAAGGGTGCAGGCGTGGTCACTCACGGGGGGCGGGGGGCGTCTAGCCGAGGGTGCAGGCGTGTTCACTCACAGGGGGCGGGGGGCGTCCAGCCGAGGGTGCAGGCGTGGTCACTCACGGGGGGCGGGGTGATGTCCAGCCGAGGGTGCAGGCGTGGTCACTCACGGGGGACGGGGTGGCGTCCGGCCGAGGGTGCAGGCGTGGTCACTCACGGGGGGTGGGGTGGTGACCAGCCGAGGGTGCAGGCGTGGTCACTCATGGGGGACGGGGTGGTGTCATGCCGAGGGTGCAGGCGTGGTCACTCACGGGGGACGGGGTGGCGTCCAGCTGAGGGTGCAGGCGTGGTCACTCACGGGGGGCGGGTGGTGTCCGGCCGAGGGTGCAGGCGTGGTCACTCACGGGGGACGGGGTGGTGTCCGGCCGAGGGTGCAGGCATGGTCACTCACGGGGGACGGGTGGGGTCCAGCCGAGGGTGCAGGCGTGGTCACTCACGGGGGACGGGTGGGGTCCAGCCGAGGGTGCAGGCGTGGTCACTCACAGGGGACGGGGTGGCGTCCAGCTGAGGGTGCAGGCGTGGTCACTCACGGGGGACGGGGTGGCATCCGGCCGAGGAGTGCAGGCGTGGTCACTCGCAGCCTCCGTCCCCAGCGTTCCAGTTCTCCTACACGGCCGTCTTTGGTGCCTACACCGCCTTCCTCTTCATCCGTACAGGTTGGTTCTCGGTCCTGGGACTGGGCCAGGGTCCAAGGAGTGGGTGGAGAGTGGGAACAGCAGGCTTCCTGTCACAGCCTTGGACCGGCTGAGCAGGCCCTCAGCTCGGGGAGGGGAAGGAGGCAGAGACAGTGGAGGGGGCACGGCCTCCGCAACAGGAGACGCGGTCACCAGGCCCGGCGGGGCCCAAGGCGTTGGGGCCGCTCCTAAGCGCTCTGTCCCCCCCAGGACACCTGATCGGGCCGGTTCTCTGCCACTCTTTCTGCAATTACATGGGCTTCCCCGCCGTGTGCGCAGCCCTGGAGCACCCGCAGAGGCGGCCCCTGCTGGCCGGCTACGCCCTGGGGGTGGGCCTCTTCCTGCTGCTGCTGCAGCCCCTCACGGACCCCAAGCTCTACGGCAGCCTGCCCCTCTGTGTGCTGCTGCAGCGCGCCGGGAACTCAGAGATACCCCTGTGCGCCTGACCCGCTCCCACGACACTCCTACGAACTCTACGGGCTCCCGGCCCTCCCCGTCAAGGGGCACTGCAGGGGAGGGGCTGGCTGGGGTCCCCGAGATCTCAGGAATTTTTGTAGGGGATTGAAGCCAGAGCTAGTTGAAGCCCAGGGACCACGAGAAGGGAGCGGATATCCAAAGGGTATGGCCCTCTGAAGGGGGCCGAGCAGCAGCTGGGAGTGAGGGGCCGACGGGCCGAGCCCCCTCCCCACTGCTGCTCCTCTCAGCCTCCCTGCCTCTCGGCGCCTGGAAAGCTGCTCGGGTTCTTCTTTTTTCTTCTTCTTAATTTATAAACCCCTCCCCTCAATTTCCCAGGGTTTTCTCACTTTTTGCATCAGGACTTTGTATTGGGATATTAAAGAGATTTAACTTGGGTAACACGGCTTCAGATCTTTGGCAGTCGGTCCATCTGGGACCTGGGGTGTGAACACCTGTCCCAGCACAGCCTCGGAGCTCTGGGCAGGGCGGCCTGGCCTCTGCGGCGCCCCACATCCTGGCACAGGTGCACCGGGTATGAGCCCAGCTCACCTGCCCCCAGGGGCGGGGCCTGGCTGTGGGTCCTCCCCCAGCACCAGCAGACTGCAGACGCACCTGCCGGGAGAGGGGCGGGGCCCCAAGGGGGTGGAAGCCCCTGCACAGGCCTGGGGTCCCTGGCTGGGACGGCCGCCCCCGTGCTGCCCATCCGCCCTGGGGGGACCCTGCGCAGAGGCTGCTGCCCCAGAGCAGCGGGGGCTCCGCTCTGCCGAGCGACACGGTAACTCGAGGTTCGTCCCTAGAGCACACCAGTGTTCTCTCTCTCTCTCTCTCGTTCCTCAATGGTTCACACTGCCCCGCCCAGGACTCTCTTCCTTTGGACTCTAAAGAACGTGTGTCTCATTTGCAGACTTGACAGACTCGGCACGCTGCCCGGGTCGCCGTGACTAAAAGGCCGGCATCACCTCACCCACCTCCCACGCGGGCTTCCCTCCCCGGCCCTGATGAGCGTGGCGCCTGTTTGAGGGTACACTTGGGGTCTGGAGGTCCCGAGAGAGAGGCCTGGCTCACTGTGACCTGTGGGTCCCCGAGACTGGGTCCCGGTGACTGCCAGTGTTTCTCCACCAGGTTCCCGTTCTCGCCCCCCCCCACCCCCAGCTTAGGAACTGCCTCTCCACCCCACCTCACGGTGCAGTGACACGGTCGGGGCACGCCTGGGGGAGACAGACCAGAGGCTCCAGGTTCCGAGGGCTGGTCACACACGGTCACACCCGCAGTGAACCAGGGCCCCTCCAGCCCCCAGCCTCCCACCAGTGCACTCAGCTGCTGGATTCCACTCCCAAGGGTCCCCCCACACTGGGACGTGGCCCTGGGCTAACTGGAGCTGAGAGGGCCCAGGTTTAAAGCAGACCACCTGTCCACAGACAGAACATCTCCCCTCTGTGACCTCTGTCCGTGAGGGAGATGAAGCCCGAGCCCCCGCTGCCCTCCAAGGACGGAGGTAAAACTGCCCGCCCACTCGGGGCTTTGAGGGCGGCCTTGCCCTCCGCTGAGCAGCAGGTGGGCTGCAAAGGACCCGGTGTGGGGGGCAGGAGGAAGCCAGCTTTATTGAGCGAATTTCCCAGGACCTGGGCTTAGGCCCCTCCTGGGGGGGAGGGCCCAGAGGCTCAGGATTCAGGTGGTTGTGGTCGCACAGGTGTAACTCAAGGTGGACCCCAGGTCCTGGGCGCCCTCCCCTGCCCTGTAGTCTCCAGTGAGAGAGAGTCCTGATTTGGCAAGAGATGAACGTGAGGAGCCGCCTGCCAGCGGAGACGGGACGCCCGGCTGGCGGGGAGGGGCCCCTGCAGGTGGGGTCTTCCTGGTCCAGGTGAGGCCTGCGCCCGGGGCCAGGCCTTTCCGCTGTCCGGCACGGGCTGGCCTGGGCCTGCCCCGCGAGCGCAACTGCTGAAGATGCGGGAGCGCCGGCGAGATCACTCGATCTCCAGGATGAGGTCGTCGCCTTCCAGTGTCGCGTCCTTGGTCACGTGGACCTTGCGGACTGTGCCCTCCATGGGCGAGGTCACCACAGTCTCCATCTTCATGGCGCTGAGCACGCACAGGGGCTGGCCCTTGGCCACCTTGGCCCCGGCGGCCACCTTGATGTCGACCACCTTCCCCGGCATGGGGGCCCCGATCTGGCCCTTGACGCCCTTCAGGGCCTTGGGGTGGAAGTGCATCTCCTGCAGACGGGAGGGGCTGTGAGGCGCCAGCCGCGGGCCTGTCCTGTCCCCACCACCCGGCCGACCCTGGGGAGCCGCACCTTCATGGCCTGGGTGTCCTTGACCAGGATGGACCGCAGCTGCCCATTGAGCTCAAAGAAGACCTGCCTCTGGCCGGCCCGGTTCAGGTCGCTCACGGCCAGGGCTTTGATGTGCAGGGTCTTGCCCCGCTCCAGCTCCACCTGCAGAGGGCGAGGAAGCTCCGAGCGGGGGCCCGGGCGGGCCGGCCGGCCGCTGACCCTGGCCGCAGGGACATCACCCACCCTGAGTTCGCTCGCTGGCGTCTCAGTGCCCTTTTGCTCCCAAGGCAGGGGGGCTGGGGCACAGCGTGGACAAGCACCAGACCACTGACCTCAAACTCTTCGGCGATTTTGGGTCCCTGCAGGAAGAGGCGCGTGTTGAGGCTGTCCAGGGGGCCGAAGGTGGCAGTGAAGTCCTTGAACTGGGCGAAGACGTCCGGGTACATGGCCGCCGAGAGCACGTCCTCTGGGGTCACCTCGTCGCCATGCCGCTCTGCCAGCTCCTTCTCCAGCACCTGCAGGTCCAGCGGGGGGAGGGAGGCTCCCGGCCTCCCCTCCACCCTGGGCAGGTCCTTTAACACCTGGCGGGGGAGAGAGGAGGTCAGGCTCCGACGCGGGCTCCTGGCCTCCCCTCCACCCTGGGCAGGTCCTTTAACACCTGGGGGGGGAGAGAGGAGGTCAGGCTCCGACGCGGGCTCCCGGCCTGGGCCTCCCCCCACGCCGGCCCTACCTTGGAGCGCAGGGGCTCGGGGAAGCCGCCGTGGGGGACGCCGATGTAGCCCTGCAGGAACTCCACCACGGAGCGCGGGAAGGACAGCTCCTCGGCCTGGGCTTCGGCGTCCGCCCGGCTCAGCCCGTTCTGCACCATGAACTGGGCCAGGTCCCCCACGATCTTGGAGGAGGGCGTCACCTGAGGAGAAGGCCCCGGGAGTTAGGGTGCCGGGCACCGAGGGGCTGTGCAGGGTGGGTGCAGCCGAGCGCACCGGGACGCCTCACCTTGATGAGGTCTCCCAGCATCTGGTTGGCCTCCACGTAGGCCTTCTTGACCTCCTTGAACTTGGAGCCCAGCCCCATGCTGTGGGCCTGGAAGTGCAGGTTGGTGTACTGGCCGCCGGGGATCTCGTTCTCGTACACGTCCGAGTTGCCAGACTTCATGGTGGCGGTGCAGTCGAAGGCGGCGTACAGGCCCCGAGCCCCCTCCCAGTACTCGCTGTAGTCAAAGACGCGCTCCAGGGGCACCTCTGCGGGGAGGCGGGGTCAGAGGAGGGCTCCTCCCCCGGCCGGCTCAGGTCCCACCTTGGGGGGGGGGGGCGGCCAGGCCAGAGCAGGCCCCTGGCTCTGCTGGGGCTGCGGACAGTGCAGAGTCCAGGGCACGCCGTGGGCTGCTGTCCCTACCTGTGTCCAGCGGAGTCCCTCTGGTGCAGGCCACCAGGGCCCCCATGCTGGGCTGTGAGGTCATCCCAGACATGGAGTCAGCCGCCACGTCCACGACGTCCGCCCCAGCCTGGGCGCAGGCCAGCATGGCTGCCACGCCCGCCCCCGACGTGTCGTGGGTGTGGATGTGCAGGGGGAGATCGGGGAAGCGGTCCCGGAGGGAGCTGACCAGCATGGTGCAGGCCGCCGGCTTCAGCAGCCCGGCCATGTCCTGGCAGGAGGGAGGAGACAGACGGTGAGGAGGGGACCGTGCGGGGCCCGTGGGGGGCAGAGGGTCCGGGCCAGGGGCATGGGCACCTTGATGCACAGGATGTGCGTGCCGGCGCGCACCAGCTCTTCCGCCAAGCCCATGTAGTACTGCAGCGAGTACTTGGTGCGGCTGGGGTCGGCCACGTCGCCCGTGTAGGAGATGGCCGCCTCCACCACGGCCCCGGCGCTGCCCGCGGCCTCCATGCCCAGCAGCATGTTGGGCAAGTAGTTGAGGGAGTCAAAGATCCGGAAGACGTCCATGCCGTTCTCTTTGGCCACCTCACAGAACCTGGATGTGTGGGAGCGCGAGGGTGAGCACCCACCACACACACACACACACACACACACACACGCGGCCCTTTACTACCTCCCGCCCCCGCCCTGCCGCTCTGGGGGTGACGTCTGAGGGGGCAGGGCCCCCACGGCAGGTGCACCCGGACGAGCTGTGTCCCCCAGGCACTGCCCGCCCCACGGTGAGCCAGGGCTGGAGGAGCCCACCGGCCCTGCGGGGCCCCGGCTTTGAGCCGCCGTGGGAGCAGCAGCCGGCTCACTTGAAGACCACGTTGTCGGGGTAGTTGGTGTAGCCCACGGCGTTGGCTCCCCGCAGCAGCATCTGGAACGGGATGTTGGGGATGAGCTCCCGCAGCTCCTGCAGCCGCCGCCACGGGCACTCGTAGAGGAAGCGCATCGCGACGTCGAACGTGGCGCCTGCACAGGGACCAGGACGCCGGCTCAGCGCTGACGGGCCCCGTGCCCTCGGGCAGCCTGCCCGCCCTCCCGCCTCCGGTGTCTGTGCCACGACGGTCTAGGCACTGGCGGCTCCTCCCGGAGCGGAGCACCCCGGGCACAGCTGCGCCTCTGCCCCCCAGGCCCCCCCAGGCCTGGCCCGAGCCGGTGGGGGCCAGTGTCCGCCTTCTCCGGTCCCAGCCCGGGTTTCTCGAGGGCGACCTCCCTCGCCCCTGCTGCCCGCGCGGTGCCGCGTCCCACCCAGCAGCCTACCGCCCCAGTTCTCCACGCTGAAGAGCCTGCTGAAGTTGTGGGCGACATAGGGGGCGATCTTCTTCAGATCGTGGGTGCGCACGCGAGTGGCCAGCAGCGACTGGTGGGCGTCCCTGAAGGTCGTGTCCATGAGCAGCAGCCCCGGGTGGTTCCGCACAGCTCGCGCGAAGCCCTCGGGCCCCTCCTGCAGCAGGATGTCTCTGAAGCCAGAGGGGGGTGGGCCTGGGACAGGGACAGGGAGTCGGTGCCCGCCCTGCAGAGCGCAGCCTCCACCGTCCCCCCGTGCTGCCCGGACGGAGCTCACCTACCTATGGGCACCACAGGGACGACAGGGTCTGTGGGGCTGGGGCTGGCCTTGACGGGGATGGGGGTGGTGGGGCCATTCACCATGACGTGTCCTGGGGAGAAAGGGGCCACGCTCAGGGCAGGCGGGCAGCGTCTGGGAGGGCTGGGCTCAGGGCGGGGCGCTGCTTCGGGATCCCCATCCTCCAGCTACCCTCGCCTCTCCAAGCCAGGGCCTGCTGGGTCTGGGCAGGGTGGACCTTTGGGGGCCACGTGAGGCGAGGAGGGGGCGAGCAGGGGCGAGCAGGGGCGAGCAGGGGCGGGGCGGACCGAGGTAGTGCAGCAGCTTCTGGGCCCGGTTCTGCGCGGGCCGCAGCTGGAAGAGCTCCGGGTTCTCGTCGATGAACTGGGTGTCCACGGTGCCCGCCAGGAACTGCTGGTTGTTGAGCACGTTTTGCAGGAAGGGGATGTTGGTCTGCGGGACAGAGGCGGGGGAGGGCGTCACTGCGCAGCCCCCCGGGGGGCGGGGAGGAAGGGGGGGGCCAGCACAGCTCCCGGCCTCCCTGGGCGTCTCCCGCACCCGCACGCTGGGGGCAGTGCCCTCACCCTCGCTGCCCCCCCCCCCCCCGCGTGCTGCATGCCACCCCTTCCGTTGCCCTCGACCCACAGCCAGGAGCGGGTGCTGTCCCCTCACGGTCACACCATGCTGACACGCCCCGGGCCTGTCCCGAGTGCCCTCGCTGGCTTCCCACACACCTCACTCTCCTGACCCTGGCCCCCACCCCCACGGCCTCGCCCAGGGAGGGGGCCTGCGGCTCCAGTGCCAGACCCAGCGGCCCCAGGGTCTTTGCACACTGTCGACTGTCCTCTGCCCTGCCACGCACGGTTACCCACACGGGCACCCCAGCGCCTCCGCTTCCCGCCTTTCCTGTGGGTCCCTGCTGGAACTGCGCAGGCGGGCTCCTCCCGGGGCTGCACCACTGGGTGCTGCCCGGTACCCGCCTGGCTGCTGTCGGGACCAGGTCTCTGTGCCTCGAGCACGGGGCCCTCAGTTCTCAGTGGCCGGGGACAGCGGGAGAATCTGCTAGAGGACCTGGGTGGGGTCACATGGCCCAGACGCCACGTGCGGCTGCAGCCCTGGCTTCTCCCCACGTAGGGACCTCGGGGACAGTCTATGGCCTGGCCGTGGGCGGGCAGAGTGCCTTCCCCAGGGCATCCCACATGCAGTCACTGCTCAGAGTCCCCCACGCCTGGCCGGCCTAGCACCTACCCTCAGGAAATGGGGACATTCCGCCAGGGCCAAAGCACGCGTCTAAGGCAGCCACTCAAGCCGCCGAGAGAACCCAGAGCCGCACGGCGGGGGGTGGGGGGCCTCGAGGCCCAGGGCCCCATCCTGCCGGACCCGCGCTCCTGTAGTCCCTGGGCCACCTGCCCTCCCCTCTGTCCTGGGAGTGCCTGGCTCCGGAGGACCTCGATCCCAGGCAGCACACACGGGCGCACGCAGGCTCAGGGTGAGTGAAACGTCTCCGGTGCGGAGAAGGCAAAGCATCTGGTGCCACCGCACACGCGCTGACCTGGGCCAGGATCCAGTCCCCTCATTTTGTAAGTGCGGCAGCGGCGGGAGCGGCTCCCGGTGCCGGAGCGAGGCGCCTGGCCGCGGGTCCTCTCCGCTCGACCCTACGGAGGGCACAAGTACTTGCAGTCCCCCGCCCTTGGTCTGCGCGAGGCCGTCCGCCCGGGGCTGCGCTCCGCTGCCATGCCCGGCAGGATAAGAATCCCCAGGCAGCCCGGGGACGAGAGGAGGCTGTGGGAGGCGGCGACTTCCCCATGGGCGCTGACCACCACCGAGGACCCCGGGGGCCGAGCCGGCCGGCTGGGGCGGGAAGCGCAGACCCCGCCTCACGCCAGAAACCCTCGCGCCGTCTCCGCGCCCAGCTCCGCCGGGGAAGTGGCCCGCGGGGAGGGCGGCCGGAGCGCGCGGACCCCTGACGCACCGCTCCCAGCAGCGTGCGGCGCCGGCCTGCTGGGAAGCCGCTCGCGCCGACCAATCGGGCCGCGGGCGGAGGCCGGAGGGAGGAGCGGGCGGGCGCGGCGCCTGCCCAGAGGCCGAGCCCTCTCAGCCCCACCCCGCGGTAGCCTGGCTGGGGGTGCAGCCCCCGCCCCCGCCGCTCAGGGCCCCTGCGTGTTGGGGACCCTCCACGTGACTCGGTGAAGCAGAACGGTTATGACCTTCAGCGCGTGTCTGTGATCGCGAGGGTCCCGGCGACAGTGCGGGTTTGCGCTCGGCCCTGCCCGTGGGCGCGGGGACGTGTGGGTGTGTGGGGACGTGTGGGTGTGTTGGGGAGGGTGCCCGGCGACATGTGACAAAGCCCGGGCTCTGGGAGATGAAGGGGCCCGCGAGCTGGCGCTTTGTCTGGCAGTCTGCAGAGTGAGGCTCGCGCCGCGCGGCGGGCACCCGTGCGGTGCGGGATGCCGGGGCGCCAGGGTGGCCGGGGGCGCGCGCGCCTGTGCCAGGGTGAGTGCGCTGCGGCAGTGCCGGGGGGCAGAGCAGCGGGCCCGCGCCGGCCCGGGCCTCGGGTGTGACTGGGCGCCATCCGTGGGCGCTGCAGCGGCCGCGTGTCCCCGTGACCTCGGGAGCCGGCTCGGGCCGGGTGGATCCCCGCGCGCCCCTCCCCGTCCGCTCTCCACGTGCGTGGCCGCGGCGCGCGTGCCCGCCGGCGCGCACCCGCCCGCCTGTCGCCGCCGCCGCCGCCGCCGCCACCACCACCACCACCGCCGCCGCCGCCGCCGCCGCTAACTGCGCCGGGAAAAGGAGCCGAGAACCGAGGGAGCCGGGGCCGCGGGCCCGAGCGCCATGGGCCGGAAGGCGCGCGACGAGCGACCGGACAGCCCTGGGCCTCGCCCCCGCGGGAGAGCGGCCTGGAGTCGGCGGGGGCCGGCCGGGCCCGCGGGGAGGCCGGCCCGCGCCCCCTGAGCGACCGACACCAGGTGAGGGGAACGCGGATCGCGCAGCGCGGGAGCCACAGCGAGGGGGCTGGGGGTGGGGGGACGCCTTCCCCGCCGGCCGGGGAAGGGGATGGCGCGGAGAGGGGGAGGAGGCCGGCGATTCCAGGGGACGCCCGAGAAAGGAAGTTCCGGGACCCTCCCTGCTCTCGGCCCACCTCCGCTTCCTGCCTCCTGCCTCACCTTGTCCCCTGCGCCTGGCCTGCCCGTGACTACTTGGGAAATGTGACCTCCGCTGCACGCCTGGCTGCCCCTCATCCCTGGGGGGTCCCCTGGGGCCTCTGACCCAGCCCCTCTCCAGGCCAGGCCCTGGGAGCTGACTACAGGGACCGCGCCTCGGGCACAAGTGGGCACCTGCCCAGCCCCACCTGTGCCTGGGCTGTGGCCCTTCCTCGCAGGGCGCTCACCATGGCCCCGCCACTCCTGCTGCTGCTGCTGGCCAGTGGAGCAGCCGCCTGCCCGCTGCCCTGCGTGTGCCAGAACCTGTCCGAGTCGCTCAGCACCCTCTGTGCCCACCGAGGCCTGCTCTTCGTGCCGCCCAACGTGGACCGGCGCACCGTGGAGCTGCGGCTGGCTGACAACTTCATCCAGGCCCTGGGGCCGCCTGACTTCCGCAACATGACGGGGCTGGTGGACCTGACGCTGTCCCGCAACGCCATCACCCGCATCGGCGCCCGCGCCTTCGGGGACCTGGAGAGCCTGCGCTCCCTGCACCTGGACGGCAACAGGCTGGTGGAGCTGGGCGGCGGCAGCCTCCGCGGCCCCGTCAACCTGCAGCACCTCATCCTCAGTGGCAACCAGCTGGGCCGCATCGCGCCCGGCGCCTTCGACGACTTCCTGGACAGCCTGGAGGACCTGGACCTGTCCTACAACAACCTCCGGCAGGTGCCCTGGGCCGGCATCGGAGCCATGCCCGCCCTGCACACCCTCAACCTGGACCACAACCTCATCGACGCGCTGCCGCCCGGCGCCTTCGCCCAGCTCAGCCAGCTCTCCCGCCTCGACCTCACCTCCAACCGCCTGGCCACGCTGGCGCCCGACCCGCTCTTCTCCCGGGGCCGCGACGCCGAGGCCTCGCCCGCCCCCCTGGTGCTGAGCTTCAGCGGGAACCCCCTGCACTGCAACTGCGAGCTGCTCTGGCTGCGGCGCCTGGCGCGGCCCGACGACCTGGAGACCTGCGCCTCGCCCCCCGGCCTGGCCGGCCGCTACTTCTGGGCGGTCCCCGAGGCCGACTTCTCGTGCGAGCCGCCCCTCATCGCCCGCCACACGCAGCGCCTCTGGGTGCTGGAGGGCCAGCGGGCCACGCTGCGGTGCCGGGCCCTGGGCGACCCCGCGCCCACCATGCACTGGGTGGGCCCCGACGACAGGCTGGTGGGCAACTCCTCCCGCGCCTGGGCCTTTCCCAACGGGACCCTGGAGATCGCGGTGACAGGCGCCGGGGACGCAGGGGCCTACACCTGCATCGCCACCAACCCCGCCGGAGAGGCCACGGCCCGCGTGGAGCTCCGGGTGCTGGCCCTGCCCCACGGCGGGAACGCCAGCGCCGAGGGGGCCCGCCCGGGGCCCTCGGACATCGCCGCCTCGGCGCGCACGGCGGCTGAGGGCGAGGGGACTGTGGAGTCGGAGCCGGCTGTGCAGGTGACGGAGGTGACCGCCACCTCGGGGCTGGTGAGCTGGGGGCCGGGGCGGCCGGCCGAGCCCGTGTGGATGTTCCAGATCCAGTACAACAGCAGCGAGGACGAGACCCTCATTTACCGGTGAGCACGCGCGTCCTGCGCCCCCTCTGCTCTGCTCACAGCCGCCCCCACTGCCCCCTCCTGGGCTCCTGACCGCTGCAGGGGCGAGGAAGGAGGGGAGGCCCCCCCGTCAGGTGGCCCAGGCCGGGCGCGCGCCGGGGGCCTGGTCCTTGCATCACTTCTGCCTCTGCTGGTGCCAAGCCCTGCCCCTCCCTGTGTGCGTCCAGCCCATGTCAGCACACACCCATCTGTCATCCGTCCCCTGGTTACACTCGCCAGCCTGTCACCGTGCCCCCTTTGGTGGACACACACCTCCGTGAGGCTGTGCAGAGCCAGGGTTGGGGGGGTCTGTGAAAGGGGCTCCGAGGGAGGCCCTGGCGGTGGGGAGGCGGGGGAG
The DNA here is from genome assembly GCF_051225735.1 of Oryctolagus cuniculus. Taxonomy (NCBI): domain Eukaryota; kingdom Metazoa; phylum Chordata; class Mammalia; order Lagomorpha; family Leporidae; genus Oryctolagus; species Oryctolagus cuniculus. The sequence continues at coordinate 4,970,156 of NC_142867.1, read as the reverse complement.
GAGCTGGACCACGGCCCCGGGGCTCTGACCACCTTCCTCGCCCGCCCGCAGAATCGTCCCAGCCTCCACTCGCCACTTCCTGCTGAAGCACCTGGTCCCTGGCGCCGACTACGACCTCTGCCTGCTGGCGCTGTCACCTGCCACTGGGCCCTCTGACCTCACGGCCACCAGGCTCCTGGGCTGTGCCCACTTCTCCACCCTGCCGGCCACGCCCCTGTGCCACGCCCTGCAGGCCCACGTTCTCGGCGGGACCCTGACAGTGGCTGTGGGCGGCGTGCTGGTGGCTGCCTTACTGGTCTTCACTGTGGCCTTGCTGGTTCGGGGCCGGGGGGCTGGGAATGGCCGCCTCCCCCTGAAGCTTAGCCACGTCCAATCCCAGACCAACGGAGGCCCCAGCCCCACACCCAAGACCCACCCGCCTCGGAGCCCCCCGCCACGCCCCCAGCGCAGCTGCTCCCTGGACCTGGGAGATGCGGGCGGCTGCTACGGGTACGCCCGGCGCCTGGGAGGGGCCTGGGCCCGAAGGAGCCACTCGGTGCATGGGGGGCTGCTCGGAGCAGGCTGCCGGGGGGTGGGGGGCAGCTCGGAGCGGCTGGAGGAGAGTGTGGTGTGACGGGAGGCGGCCTCCCCGTGCCCTGATGAACACGCAGCGTGGGCCAGGGGGCCGGGCGGCAGCTGCCCACCCGGGGGCCACCCCGCTTTTTATCCTCGGTACCTCAGGCTCCGCTGTGTGCTTGGCGGGACAGGGGCCCCTCCCTTGGTCGGGCTCCAGACCGGGGGGAGGGTCAGGTCCCTCTGACAGGTGCTCTCGGCCACCAAGCAGGGCAGTAGCCACCAGGTGGGAGTCTCGTTTCTATTTATAATAAAATTGCTGGGGACACCTCAGTGCTGGCCTGGTCTCATCTGAGGGGGCGGCACGGGGGCCGGGCGCACAGACAGGCAGCAGAGGGCGGGGTCGACTGCGTGGGCCTGGGGTCCCCGGCGCAGGGTGGGGAGGGGCGGGGCTGGGGCCCGTCTCCCTGCGCCCCCCCAGGCCTGCGGAGCGCCCCCCCCAGAACCCAGCAGGGGCGGGGACTCCCACTGCCCCGCCGTCAGCCGGGACCCTGGATGCTCCCTGTTGGGGCTGCAGGCCCGAGACCCCAACTCCCGGCTGCTCTCAGGCTGTGGCTGCGCCTGGAGTCTCCTGCTCCCCTGCTCTCGTCCACATAGGTGGGGGGTGGGGGGGGCAGGCCACCTCTGGTGTGACCCTGGCAGCCTTCGTCCTGGGGCCTCCTGGGAGGCACCAGCACTTTGTGGGCTCAGCCTGCGAGGGGCAGGCGCGTGCAGGCGCTTCATGGAAACCCGGAAGGCGGCACTGGCACCAGGGCCTGACAGAGACTGGCCGTGACAGGCTGTGGTCTGTGTGTGGTGGGCGGAGGGGGCACGGGACCGAGGAGGGGCAGGTGCAGGTACAGGTACAGGACCGGAGCCGCGGGGCCGACGGCCCAGGCGTTGACAGAAGGCTCAGGACAGGGCAGGGGCCAGTGGCCTGGTCTGGGTGCCCATCTGGGGAGGACACTGGCACCCCTGGACACCAGAAACACCTGTCCTGCTACTGGCCCTGCGCTCATGGGCCACAGGGTCCCGTTCTCCACCTCAGGCGTGGGGAACAGTGTCTAAGGTAGATGTTCCTGGCCCTCCGGGGTGGGGACAGGTAGAAGGCCCAGGGGACCAGTTTGGGGCCAGGGTAACTGGTGCTGAGGCCGGGGAGGGAGCAGAGGAACGGGGCCCAACCACGGGGGCAGCCAGGACCCGAACAACGCAGCGCAGTGCAGGGGGCAGGCGAGAGGGCAGAGGCCCAGGTGCCCCAGTGGGGCACACTGGCCACACAGCCCCCCGACACCGCAACAGCCACAGGACACCCGCGCCGGGAAAGCCAGGTGGAAAGAACAGGTGGAGCACAGGAAGTTGGATGCACCTCGGCCAAGCGTGCAGGGCGCAGGCCCCACAGAGAGCCGCCAGGCTCCCCTCCCCCACAGCTCCCGGGAACCGCCCACTCCTCCCCCCACCCCCACCCCCGTGGCTGTGGGCGGTGCCTGGGAGCCTCCCCCGCCCCCACTCCTGCTCACCCTCTTTCTCAAAGGCCTCGGCTCCCACTGAGGACAGGTGAGAGACCGCTGTGTGGCCCTGAGGGGACAGCCACATGCCCAGCCCTGCCCAGCACAGCCTCAATCAGGCGGGGGCCGGAAGACAGCACTGAGTCTGATGCGGCCAGGGGGTGCGGTGGGCGGGGGTGGGTATGCCTGCAGTGGGCAGACTCTCTGGGATCTGGGATCACCTGGCTCGCCCTGCCCTGCCAGACCACTGGATAGGAGGCAGGTGCTGGCTACAAAGGACAACTGGTGTTTCCCGGCCATGAGTTCATTTCTAGCTGCAGCCTTGTACAGAACCCAACCGCTCCCAGCAGGCCACGCTGCTCCCAGAAAGGCACGACAAGCCAGGCCCCCTGGGCCTCCCCTGCCCTGGAGCATGGGTCCCCAGCAGCCAGCCCCTTGCTGTCCCCAGAGCACCCGCGACTCTGCACGCCGCAGGCCAGGGACCCCGGCCGCTCAGGACGAGGCAGCTGCCCAGGGTGTCCACGTTTGCCTGAGTTCCTTGGGGGCCTCCACCCACAGCCATGGAATCAGAATTTCCAGAAGAGGTGCCTGGCGACGTGTGCCACGCGCTCCCGGGGGCAGGAAACACTGGTGTCCCCGAGACAAGGCTGGCGGGGGCTGGGCGGCCGGGGCACCCAGGCATCCGGGGAGGAACTCACGGGAGCTGATGGACAGCGCTGGGGGCCCCGGCACCTGCAGCGTCCGACAGAAGCCAGCAGAGGCTAAGGCGCACCGAGGGCCACAGCGGCCCTGACCCCACCAAGCCACAGCCGCAGCCAGGGTGTGAGGGGCCCTCCGGTGCCTCTCACCTTGACGCCGCGGACGCGGAACTCGGCCAGCGCCCTGCTCATCTTGGTGGCGGCCGTGGGGTGGTCCTTGCCATGGGCGATGACCTTGACCAGCAGGGAGTCGTAGTGGGGGGAGATGACAGCTCCCTGGAAGGCGGAGGCGTTGTCCAGCCGGATGCCCATGCCCTCTCCGCTCCGGAACACCTGGGGAGACGGGCAGAGCCGGTGGGCGCCGCTCCTGCCGGCAGCCCCAGGACGCAGGCTTCTCTGTGGCCTGGGTGGCCACTGCTGCCTCGGCTCTCAGAAGAGCACGGGGGTGGCGGAGGCACACAGGGGAAGGAGCCCTGCTCGTCCCCAGGGCTGTGGCTCAGCAGGACAGCCAGAGGGGCAGGGGCGAAGCCGGATTCCCGACCTCACGCGGCCGCCCGGCTGCCCTCTCACCATCAGAGCCACGTCACAGCTCACCCCGGACACGGCAGACCCAGAAGCTGCCACCGTCCCCGCTCACACAAGACTCCCAGACAGACAGACTGACAGGGACACGGCTCTGGGCTCCGGGACGCGCAGGCCGGCTGCCCAGGCTTTTGCTTTCAACAAAGGCCTTGAGATCCCCCCAAGGTCCCTTCTTGCCCCTTCCTTCCAGAGAGCAAATGGGAGGGAGAGGGAGAGGAGGCAGACAGGAAGCAGACCAGGAGCTGCAGGGGCACGAAGGGAAGGGGAGGGAACCTTCGAGAAGCCAGGGGAGAGGCACGCGCCGGCTCTCCCACGCCCCCAGCTCCCACCCAGCACAGGAAGCAACCCAACAGGGGAGGAGAGCACGGTGGGTAAGGGGAGCCGGGGGACATGCTGCAGCCGGGGGGAAGCCGGGGGACATGCTGCAGGCAATGGGGCAGCCGGGGGACATGCTGCAGGCCATGGGGAAGCCGGGGGACATGCTGCAGCCGGGGGGCAGCCGGGGGACATGCTGCAGCCGGGGGGCAGCCGGGGGACGTGCTGCAGCCGTGGGGCAGCCGTGGGACGTGCTGCAGCCGTGGGGCAGCCGGGGGACATGGGGCAGCCGTGGGGCAGCCGGGGGACGTGCTGCAGGCAATGGGGGAGCCGGGGGACATGCTGCAGGCCGTGGGGCAGCCGGGGGACATGCTGCAGCCGTGGGGAAGCCGGGGGACGTGCTGCAGCCGTGGGGCAGCCGGGGGACATGGGGCAGCCGTGGGGCAGCCGGGGGACGTGCTGCAGGCAATGGGGGAGCCAGGGGACATGCTGCAGGCAATGGGGGAGCCAGGGGACATGCTGCAGGCCGTGGGGCAGCCAGAGGACATGTTGCAGGCCGTGGGGAAGCCGGTGGACATGCTGCAGGCCGTGGGGCAGCCGGGGGACATGCTGCAGGCCGTGGGGAGGGGAGATAGGGACTGGGGGCCAGGGCATCGTTAACGCGCTCGCCCGCACAGGTGAGTGCTCGTGGGGGGCAGAGTTGGCTCCAGCAGGGAGAGCCGCCCCAGGGCATACATGGGATGGGGCAAGTGGACTGCACCACAGTCCTGCTTCTGAGGGGCCTGTGTTCGATAAAAAGGAACTTAATAAAATATTTAAAGGTGAACGCTCAGCTGTGAGCAGGAACTGTCAGCTAAAAATACTCTGTGGTCAACCGGCCTCTGAGGAGCAAGGCCCCGGACACGGACGTGGAGGAGGAGCGGCCGCCGTCCACGGGCCTGGCGGGCTGCTCTCCCCCACTCCCGGGGCCGTGATCCCTCCAGGAGTACCCCCCCACCCCCCGGCAGCCTCCAAGCCTGCAGTGAGCCCCAGCAAGGACTGTCCCCAGGCCCTACCTCAATGCGGCCGGTGTCCGGCTGGAAGCTGCGCGCGGGGTCCTCGGTGGTGACGCGGCACTGGATGGCACAGCCGTTGATGCGGATGCTGTCCTGCCGCAGGCCCAGGTCCGGCAGGCTCCGGCCTTCCGCCACGTGGATCTGGGCGTGGACGAGGTCCACGCTGTGGGGCAGGGCGAGAGTGTGAGTGGGCACTGCAGCGAGGGGTGGTCCAGCCTGCGAGGCGGCTGCCCTCGACTCCAGCCCCACAGCCCTGGCCTGCTCCCTACACTCCAAGAGAGGCCCTGCCGTGTGGACCACACACATCTGAGTGTACACCAACACCCACAGTGTAGACCACCCACACCCACACCCACAGTGTACACCACCCACACCCACAGTGTAGACCACCCACACCTACTGTGTACACTGCCAACACCCACCGTGTACACCACCCACACCCACACCCACCGTGTACACCACCCACACCCACCGTGTACACCACACCCACAGTGTACAACACCCACACCCACACCTACTGTGTACACTGCCCACACCCACACCCACAGTATACACCACCCACACCCACAGTGTACACCACCCACACCCACCGTGTACACCACACCCACACCTACAGTGTAGACCACCCACACCTACTGTGTACACTGCCAACACCCACCATGTACACCGCCCACACCCACAGTGTACACCACACCCATACCCACAGTGTACACCACACACACACACAGTGTACACCACCCACACCCACAGTGTACATACACACCAACACCCACACCCACCCACACCCACACCGTGTATACCACCCACACCCACAGTGTACACCACCCACACCCACACACACAGTGTACACCACCCACACCCACCGTGTAGACCCACACCCACACTCAGTGTACACCACCCACACCCACAGTGTACACCACCCACATCCACACCCACAGTGTACACCACCCACATCCACACCCACAGTGTACACCACCCACACCCACCGTGTACACGCACACCAACACCCACACTCACAGGGTACACCACCCATACCCACCGTGTAGACCACCCACACCACACCCACACCCACCGTGCACACCGCCTGTACCCACACCCACAGTGTACACCACCCACACCCACCGTGCACACCGCCTGCAGCACACACTACCACAACACGCAGCTGGAGGGTGCGACGGGAGCACTGCAGCCCTCCTGCTCCTGCACCCCTGCTAATCACGCCACCCCACACGTCCCATGCCGCCTGCCTGCACTCTGCCCACCTCGTCCCTGGGCTCTCCATCCGCGGCTTCCCCCAGAGCCTGCCTTCCTAAAGCCTGGGTTGGGCGTCTCGGCCTCGGCCGTGTCTAGGCCAGAGGGCAGGACGTCCCGTGGCCAGAGCCCAAGGTGCTTCATGGTACAGGGTTTATCAGCTCAGCCCTACTGACAGCCACACTCAGGACAGCAACGTATCCCAGGATAACTTAACAAACACCCCGCAGCCGGCGCCGCGGCTCACTAGGCTAATCCTCGCCTGCTGCGCCGGCACCCCGGGTTCTAGTCCCAGTCGGGGCGCTGGATTCTGTCCCGGTTGCCCCTCTTCCAGGCCAGCTCTCTGCTGTGGCCAGGGAGGGCAGTGGAGGATGGGCCAAGTGCTTGGGCCCTGCACCCCATGGGAGACCAGGAGGAAGCACCTGGCTCCTGGCTTCGGATCGGCCATTTGGGGGGTGAACCAATGGAAGGAAGACCTTTCTCTCTCTCTCTCTCTCTCTCTCTCTCTCTGTCTAACTCTGTCTGTCAAAAAAAAAAAAAAAAAAAAAAAAAACCACACCGCGAGTTTGGATTTATCCTCCCTGAGGCTTCACCGCTAACCGCCTCGGTTGGGGGCCGTGCCCGGCCCCTTCCCCATCAGAGGAAGAGCTGAGAGGCTTCAGCTGAGCCAAGCTCCGCGGACCTCAGGACCGGGGCCCCCGAGTCCTGATCCGACGCAGCCCCCAGGCACCGTCCACGAGAGAGCAGGCTCCACGCAGCGGCAGGGTGGGGAACATCCACGGGGCAGAGGGCACCGCTGCAGGCCTGCCCTGGCGCTGACCTTGGCCTCTGAGAGGGGGGCGTGTGGGAGCCTCTGGGCACCGCAGCACCCTGGGTGGTAGGTAGGGAAGGAGCCGGGGTCAGGGGTGTTCTGGGGTGAGATGGACTGGCCCAGGGCCTCCAAACACGCACCTCCACACCGGAAGGTACGCCGGTTGTTGCACATGCATTTTAGGTAACTAAATACAGCAGCTCCGCCTGTCTCAAGAACTCTCTGGCAAGATGCTGCTCACCCTCCATCACTGACCCCACTCAGCATCTACCCGCGGGTTGGCGCACACAGGGTTAACACAGCTGCCCACCCAGGAACCACAGGCTGCCATTAAAAGCCTCTAGCCGGTGAGGCCACCGCCTGCAGCGCCGGCATCCCACGTGGGCGCCGGTTCAGGTTCCGGCTGCTCCACTTCCTATCCAGCTCTCTGCTGTGGCCTGGGAGGGCGGCGGAGGATGGCCGGGGTCCTTGGGCCCCTGCACCTGCGTGGGAGACCAGGAGGAAGTTCCTGCTCCTGGCTTTGGATTGGCTCAGCTCCAGCCATTGCAGCCATTTGGGGGGGGGGGGGGACCAGAGGACAGAAGACCTTTCTCTGTTTCTCCAACTCCCTGTAACTTTGCCTCCCACATAAATAAAATCTTAAAAAGAAAGAAAAGTCTCTAAAAAGAACAATGGCCAGGACAATTCCTTCAACAGGTACGTTTAAAAAGCAGAATAACAATGTTGTAAGAAGCATAGAACAGACTAAGGCGCCTGGTGCTCCAGGGCGCAGTGGGGCAGCGAGGGTCCTACTCCGGAGAGCACCGGAAGAGAGGAGCCAGCAAGCGGCGCGCACAGAGCAGTGAGGGGACCAAGTGCTCGTCCCTCGCCTGCCCACCTGCGGCAGACCCCTTCCACGGAAGCTGTTTTTAATGCAAAGAAACCGATCAAAGGATTAACGGGGCGGGCACAGGAGACTGGAGAGAGACCTGGGCGCCAGTCCCAGTTCTGTGACCTGGGGCCCCTGACAGCTGGGGATAGCGGGCGCCACGTGCACAGCGCGTCCATGAGGGCTCCATGGAGTGACCGGCTCAGCGCCAGGCCGACGGCGCTCACCAGGGTCCTGAGTCTGGGGGGGCTCGGAACCCCGTCTCCTCCCTTGCACTAATTTTTAGGACTACCACAAACACTCTTAAAGCTTTTAAAAACCAGTTAAGCTCCTGGCTCCCTCACTTCTGTCTACCACGGCAGCAGGTCAGCTTGAAGAGTCACGCCCCGCCCCGCCCCGCCCTGCCCCGCCCCGCCCCGCCCTGCCCTGCTCCGCCCCGCCCCGCCCCGCCCCCGCCCTGCCCCGCCCCGCCCCGCTCACTCTGTGATCTCCTCCGTCCCGCCCCGCCCCGCCCCCACGCCCCGCCCCGCTCACTCTGTGATCTCCTCCGCCCCGCCCCGCCCCGCCCCGCTCACTCTGTGATCTCCTCCGTGACCGTGTGCTCCACCTGCAGCCGGGAGTTGACCTCAATGAAGTAGTGCTTGCCGTGCTTGTCCACGAGGAACTCCACGGTGCCCGCATTCTCGTAGCCCACCTGGCGAGGGGGAGGGGCCGCTGACGCAAGCCTGGGCCGGCTCCACGAAAGAGCAGCCCCCCCCAAGGACACCCCCAGTCCCAGGCCCAGCAGGAGCTCTGGAGGGATGAGACACCCGCAGGGGCTCCCGCCAGCTCCACTCAGCACCCTCCCGGGGGCCTCCCCCAGGTCCCTCCCTCCTCCTCCTGCTGCTCACAGACGGGATGTGCAGGACCCTGCCTCAGCCCCAGAACTCCCGGAGGTTCCTTCACGCCCCCTCTGCCCGCCCCCGACCCCACCCCAGCCGGGCGGCCTGGGCAGTGCTGCTCCCCAGAGGCCGTCCAAGCACCACCCCAGCACCCTGGCCGTGAGGCTTCCGGGGCAGAGCACAGAGGGGTCTACGAGAGCACAGAGGGGTCTACGAGACCACAGGGGGGTCTACGAGAGCACAGAGGGGTCTACGAGAGCACAGAGGGGTCTACGAGACCACAGAAGGACGGCGTGCGTGAGGCTTCCGGGGCAGAAGCACAGAGGGGGTCTACGAGACCACAGGGGGAGCGGCCGTGCCTGGGGGCAGACCCTGCGCCCCTCCTTCGCACCTGCTTGGCGAGTTTGACGGAGTCGCTGGTGAGGCGCATGCGCAGCTGCGGGTCCAGGTGGGCGGCCGGCGCGATCTCCACCACCTTCTGGTGGCGCCGCTGGATGGAGCAGTCCCGCTCGTACAGGTGCAGGATGTTCCCGTACTGGTCCCCTGGGGCGGGGAAAGCGGCCTCAGCGCTTTCTGGACTCTCCACCAGCACCGCCGGGGCCTTGCAGACCTGACGCCGGCCCAGCCCGGGCCCCTGGGGAGCCCCCCGGAAGCCAGGGCTGTGAACCCAGACCCTGAGGTCTCGCGGCCCAGCCTCGTGCCACCCTGGTGAGGCGCCCCGCCGCGGCTCCGGGAACCTCCCGTCACTCACCCAAGATCTGCACCTCGATGTGGCGCGGCTTCTCGATGAACTTCTCCACGAACAGCGCCCCGTTGCCAAAGGCAGCCAGCGCCTCCGAGTAGGCCCGGGTGTAGCTCTCCTCCAGCTCCTGGGGGCGGGCGAGGCCCACAGACCTTGGGCTCCAGGGCCGCGGCCGCCCTCTGCCACAGCCCCACCCACTTCCCAGGGCTCCCCAGGGCGGCTCTGCAGGCGGCGGGCAGCAGGCCCAGCCTCAGACCTCAGGGCCCGTGTGCTCGCTCACCTCGTAGCTGTGCACGACTCTCATGCCACGGCCCCCGCCACCATAGGCGGCCTTGAAGATGATGGGGAAGCCGTACGTGTTGGAGAACTCGTGGGCCTCGTGCAGGGACGTGATGGGGGCGTCTGTGCCGGGGACCACGGGGACGCCTGTTGGGAGACAGGTGGAGTCCCCACCAAGCCCGTCAGGGGAGCAGACACACACCCACCAGCCCTCCCTGCCGGCCCTGGCGAGGAGCTGTGTGGCGTCGTCACCTGCGGCGATGGCGATGGCCCGGGCCTCCACCTTGTCCCCCATCTTGCGGACCACCTCTGGGCTCGGCCCAATGAAGCGGACGCCGGCATCCTGGCAGGCCTGGGCGAAGTCTGCCCGCTCGGAGAGGAAGCCGTAGCCAGGGTGCACTGCATCTACGTTGTTCTCCTGGGGGGGGGGGCGCGACAGCCGCCTCAGTCCCTCCACAGGAACTGACCAAGTGGACCCCTCCCCCTGCTTGGCCCCTCATGTCCATCTCACACACGCTCCCTGCTGGATGGCCTGGGCCCAGGCATGGCGCAGGACCCAGCCCCAGCCTCAAGGGCCCTGCCTGCCTCCAGGCCCGCTGGCCCCAGCCGTCGCCCGGCTCACCTTGGCCACCTTGATGATGTCGGGGATGTGCAGGTAGGCCTGCACGGGCGCCAGGCCGCGGCCGATGAGGTACGCTTCGTCTGCCTTCTGCCGGTGCATCTGGCCCGTGTCCTGCTCAGAGTAGACGGCCACGGTCCGGATGCCCAGCTCTGTGCATGCCCGGAACACGCGGATGGCGATCTCACCTGGGGCAGCGGGACGGGAAGTTAGCCTCTGGGGTCCAGAGAGCAGAGGGGTGGGGAGTACGGGGGCAGGAAGGGGGGGCCGAAGCGCAGCCCTGGGTCCTTTTGCCGGCCCCAGGCTCACCTCTGTTGGCCACCATGACCTTCTTGATGGGCTTGTACTCCAGGCGCCGGACATTTGGGGAGGCAGCGGGGGCAGTAGAGGTTCGTCGGACACCTAGGAGCCGCAGGCCCCCCTGGACTGCTCGGAACTTCAGCATCTGGGGAGAGAAGACAGCCAGGTTGGCGCAGCCTCAGCGCCATGGCTCCCAGGAAGTGCGGTCCTTCCGCTGCCTGATGGCTGACCCCACGAGAGCCAGCGCCAACCTCTCGGCGCTTCCAGGCCAAGTCCAGCATTTCCTGGTAGCAGGGAAGGGAGCAATTCCAAACCCAGCGGGGGCCCGGGTTTACCCCAGCAGTTTAGTACGCGCTGTAACGTGGTCATGTTCCACGCTTGGGGGGGCCGAGAGGCCCTGATGGACGCAGTGTGGTCTCAGCAGTGTCCGCCCTGTGGCCCGCGATGCCCTCTGCCTGCTGCACTGGCCCTGACAGGCCGTGGGCAACTCAACCCCTCGCCAACGCTGAGCCCTGCGTCTCTCTGCCAGGACTCTGGCTGGCTCAGTAAAGAGGGTGACAGTGGGCTTCCTGGAGGAGGAGTGGATCTCACTGCACTCCCTCAGGGAGACCCCCACAGTTCAGTGGAGGTGCAGGCGGCTCCAGAGCACAGGGACCTTCCTCTCCCTGGGAGCTTTTACTTAAATTACCAACAGAAAAACCAACCAGCGGCAACTGAAATAGGCCAGCCACGAAAGACAAATCCTCTATGAGTCCACTTATGGGAGCAGCAGAGACAGCAGGCAGAGCGCCGGAGGCCACTGCCGTGGCTCGGTGGGCTAAGCCGTCTCCGTGACGCCGACATCCTGCGTGACAACTGAGTCAAGTCCCCGCTGCTCTGCTTCCAGTCCAGCTTCTGCCGCACACCTGGGAAGGCAGCTCCTGTTGCCCACACGGGAGACCTGGATGGAGCGCCTGACTCCTGGCTTCGGCCTGGCCCAGCCCTGGCCATTGTGGCCATCTGGGGAGTGAACCGGGTGAAAGCTCTCTCTATGTCTGTCACTCTTCTCTTCAAATAAATAAATAAATCTTTTTTAAAAAAAAAGATTTTTAAAATTTGACAGGTAGAATTACACACATACACAGAGAGAGAGGTCTTCCATCCACTGGTTCACTCCCCAAATGGCCACAATGAAGCCAAGAACCAGGAGATTTTGCCAGGTCTCCCGTGGGGGTGCAGGGGCCCAAGCACTTGGGCCATCTTCTACTGCATTCCCAGGCCATAAGCAGAGAGCTGGGTCGGAAGTGGAGCAGCCGGGACATGAATTGGTGTCCATATGGGATGCCAGTGTCGAGGTATAGCCAACTATACCACAGCGCTAGCCCCAATAAATAAATCTTAAAAAGAAGAGAGAGGAGAACAGTGGGCCTGGGGAGCTCACGTCTCAAGGGGATGGCGTCCGGTTTTGCCAGACGGATCTGGAAGACGATGGTGCGCAGGTCGTACATTGTCACTGATGTTCAAGACACTGAGCCGTGCGCTCGGGGGGGAACGTCGGTATTCTTGGTCGTGTACATTTAACCACAACAGACAACTGTTCTTTTAAAGTCAACTGACGCCGTAATATCCTAGAATCTAGAGGTCTCCAAGGGCACCTTACAAATGAGGACATCAAAGCTGAGACATGTCTGAAAAGACAGCCCCTTCTCGCGTGGACGCACGTCCCAGCAGGGAGGGAGCCAGCACCCAGCCCCGGCACCCCCGCGGCGCCTTCCCCTGCCCGCGCGCTTGATTCCAGTAAAAATGTAAGACGCTTTGCTCCCCTCTGTTTTAAGTAGAGAACCAAAAACCACACTCAAAAAGTAGAACAGACACTGCAGGACCCCCGGTGTCGCATTACAGCCGACAATATGGAGAAGGCGGGAAATAAAGCAAAGAGAAGCAACGAGGAACCAGGAAGACAGAAAGGGTGAGCACAGGGCAGCCCGGCTGGCCTGCCCCGGGCCAGACTCAGGACAATGCAGGGCTGCCCTCTCCACCTCAGCAAGGAGGAAAGAAAACACGAAACCTCAGCGAGATTTCAGGCAGCATTCCGGGCCGGTCCGGGGAAGCGAGGCGCTGTCACCAGGCCTGGCTCCCCGAGCTGGCCTCTCCAGGAGGAGCTGGCCACGGGCAGACCTGCAGGGAGGGCTCCCAGGCACAAGGAGCTACGGCCGCAGGTGACAGGGAAGGAGGAGCTCAGGGCGTCCAGAAAAGATGGGGACCAGAGCTGGGGCATGGAGCAGGGCAGGGGGTGCCCTGGGCGAGGTGGTTCAGGCAGCTCAGGCTGTGGACAAGACTGGAAGGACGTGAGTTGATGCATGCTGGGAAGAGATGTCTCTGGACTGGAGAGTAGTGGGACTCACCGACGTGCACAGCACACCGAGGGCTGCACAGACACCGAGCCACTGGCTAGGACGGGAGCCGAGGGGCGGTGGGGTTAGGGAGGTATCTAGGGGTGTGACAGGCAAGCTTCGCTGAGGGTGCACCGGAGCTGAGGGAGGGGAGCAATCCTGGCTGGCGACAGGACTGTCATGCTATGGGGCAGACTGGAGAGAAACAGGTGGACTGAAAATGGGACAGGGTCAGACAGGGCAGAGCAGGAGACAGAAACCGGGGCATTGTCGCCAAGGGACGGTGTTCAAGGCCAGGTAGGAGAGCGGGCCGGGCCTATACCCTTGGGCCCAGCCACACTTGGTGGATGAGGGGGGAGGGAGCCTGCAGGGGAGTGGTGGGAAGGCAGAAGCAAGGCTCCGGGGAGCGTGGGCCTGGGTTGTAAGCCCCCTGCCGCAAAGATGGGGCTAAGCAGGGGCCACCACATGTGACCAGCAAGGCCGTGTGCCACAGCGGGAGGAGGCACCCGTGCCGCACCCAGTCACGGAAACCTCGCTGGGCTGCAGCTCACCGTCTTTCTGAAATAAAGGACGACAATAACACCACCTCCACCTGCACAGATTACAGTGGCTCGTCCTCCTCCGATCTGTGAGGGATATGGCCCAAGACCCCAGGCGGATGCCTGACACTGGACAGCACTGACCCTCACAGATACTGTGCTGCTCCCTGTACCTGCACACCTAGGATAAAATTTAGTTTACAAGGTAGCACAGTGAGAGATTAACAATAATAATAAAATACAATCACTGGAATCACTATAACAGGTATATGAATATGGTCTCTTTCTCGCTCAAAACCTCTCACTGTACTGTAGATCTCAGCAACCTTTGCGTAGGGCTCTCTGCCTTTCTTGAGGACTTTCACCTGTCCACTTAACGGAGCCACTTCATAGCGTCTCAGCATAACTGACCGTGATCAAAACACGGTGCCGGCATCACAACACACACTTCGGGCCATTATTAAGTAAAACAAGGGTTCCTGGAGCGCAGGCTGTTAGCCGGGAGGGCCAGGACTAGCCGGCACAGCCTCCACCCTGAGCACGCAGCACTGAGGGACGACTGCGGGCCAGGGCGGCCTGGGCTGCACCGACTGCGATCTCATCTCGCTACTCAGAACAGAGCACAATTTGAGATCTATGGAACGCTCACTTTCAGCTTGCCCACAATATTTTCGCCCTGCTGTCAGCCACGGAGGTGAAGCTGCAGAAAAGGTGGCGACTGTCACACCAGGTGGAGACACCACGTTGATCACCCACCGGCCAGGGGCACCTCCTGCCAGCACCACGCAGCGGGCAGCATGCGTTTGTGGGGTTCCCGGCACAGGGCAGAGCCTGAGTCTAACCAGGAAAAAACAAGAGGCAAACCTAGGTTCCAGGAAATTCTAAAAAATCAATGGCCTGGACTCCTCAAATATGTCAAAGGTCGTGAAAAACAAATAAGGACAGTTTGGGATTAAAGGAGACCCAAGAGGCAATGACCCGGTGCCCACGTGACCTGGACCGGAGCTCGGATTTCTGTCACCACAAAGGTCACTTGGGAGAAGCTCACAGCGTGACTGGGGTCTGGGGGTCCACAGTCTGGCAGGGATGCTGATGCCCCACCCCCACCCCCACCCCGGCACACTCAAGTCTTCGGGTTGGGAGCATGGCGTCTCCAAGGGACGCTTAGACAGTTCTGGGGGAAACCTGAAAACAACCCAGCAGATGCTGGTATCACGGGACTGGGGGATGGGTGTGACAGGATTCTTTGCCCCACTTTTGCAACTTCAACGCAAGGCTGAAATAGTTTCAAAACATCAAGTGAAGAACCCCGCACCTCTGGCTAACCTGCAGGAAGCGCTGACCTCCTAGGGCACAGCCCAGTGCCTGCTCCAGCAGGTGCCCATGGAATCAGCAGGAGCTGTGACTTGTGACCCCCTCGTCCCACTCAGAGTGAGGGGAACCCAGACGGGTCCCTGGCTGTCGCCTCTGCTCAGATCTAAGTGCAGTGTCCTGACCCTCTCGCTCTGCTCTGGGGGCTGTGGGAAGCCGCACACTGGAGGGGGGGACTGTCTCCTAGTGGGGACAGGCCACGCTGGCAGGGTATTGCACATCCCGGAAAACAGGCGTGGGCTGAACTCTGACCCCTGCAGCGACCACTCATCTCGGTGACTGCTGGGGTAAAGCAGCAAGAGGCCAGGGCGCCTCTGGGACCAGCACCGCCGCCCAAGCATAAACATGAGGGGCTCAGGACCACCGGTGCCATCAGCCACGAGGCTGTCAGTGGTGCTTGGACCCGCGGGCACCAGCTGGGGAGCAGGGCAGCAAACACCATCAGGGGCCTTCAAAATATCTGTCTCTCGGCCTGCACTTCGCTTTAGGAATCCAACCCGAGATTACTCTAAAGTGGAGCCAGGGCGTGTGTGGGGCGGTTTATGAGGGCATTATTTTCCATGGCAAGTGGCGCGGGGCACCTGCCAAGATGCTGTGTGACCAGAGAAAGCACTTGGCGCGCCGTGGGAGATGCTTAGGCAACAATGTCAAGGCAAGAATGTAGAGAAGCAACGTGACTCAGGAAGACACTCCCAATGCACCGGTACTCAGCTGCCCACACGCGGGGGCCTGTCTGCCCCCACCTTTCCTCCAGCAGAGACTTTACAATCCGACCACAGGGACAGGAGAACGCTCGCAGGGAAGGGCTAAGGGGAGCTCCTGACCCAGTCCCCGCGGCTGCTGGGCTCCTCCCTGGCACGGCAGGGCTGCCTCCCTCCCTGCCACCCCTACGAGCAGCCCCGCAGCCAAGGAAGCAAGTCCCTGGCACCAGGATTCTCAAACTTCACATCTCCCACCATTCCCAGAGCAGTCCCGTCCTTCTCTCTCCTGGGTGGGTTTACTGCGGCCATTTGGGCACTTGCCACGGTCCTGTGGGTCAACAGGTGGCTCCCCGGTTCCTTCTTCAGGTGAACAGATTCCCTTGGAGGTCATGGGCAGAGGCCGGCACCTCCGGAAGGCAGGGCCCCGCCCAGCAGTGTGCCAGACAAGCATCTCCCTCACCGGCCCCTCGCCAGGGTGCTCCTCACACACTCACGCCCTTCAACTCCAAAAAGGCCCCTGTAGGCCGGGCAGTGTCATGATCCCCGAGGGCGGCAGAGCAGGCCTGGACTTGGGACCGGAGCAGCCGCTTCCCCGGGAGCAGGAAAGGGGGGTGGTGAGCACAGGCCTCCCCCAACCCCCGAGTGGCCCAGCATAAGCTTCCGGGCGGCAGCCAGGGCCTGGACCAGCTCTCCCCAGCTGAGCTCTGTGGTTTGGGCACCTCGACGGCCATTTTCTCACCTGTAAAATCAGGCAGCACCACCCCCGTCCAGGCAGTGGACCGAGACCGCACCGAGTGCCAGCCTTGGAGGACGAATGAAAGCCCGTGTCCCTCTCCCACTGTCCTCCCCTCCCTGACCACCGACAGAGAAGGAAAGCCCCTCCCAGCCTGCACGGCTCACTCCCCACCCCCACCCCGGCCTTCCGGGGTCGGAAAACAGTGCAGAGCCTGCAGGCCTGGCAGGATGTGCCCCAGTGCCGAGGACAGGGAAGCAGCACGAATCACTCCTGCAGGCACCCAGAGCAAGCCACAGGCCCAGACGCACCAGGTGCTCTCGTCACAGGCAGAAGCCTGCCCCCTCCCCCTCCCGGAGCTGCTCATGGCTACTTCCCACTGGACGCAGCAGCGAAGGAGTGTCCGTGTGCTGGGCGTACCTGTCTGCAGCACTCACCCTGTACTGGCCAGGCGCCCCAGCCCGCAGCACCCAGAGGATGGTGATGGAGAAGCCCCGGCAGCCGCTGCTCTGCCGCGGGTCACTGGCCCCGAGATACAAAGTCCTTTAGCCCCAGGCTGTTGGAGGCTGGGCTGCGGCCAAGGCCGAAATGGGGGAGGGGGCTCCCTGAGCAGCGTCCGCCCCCAGAAGCCCAGGGGCCCCCGGCACTGGAGGCCCAGGTGGCTGAGGTAGGGAAGCAGCCACAGAGGGAGGCCAGGCTTCTGTGTGGGCGTAGGACACGCTGCCCCGGCTCAGTCACTGCCACAGTCGCCCTGCCGTCTCCCCCAAAGCCCCACACACTGCCAGAGCAGGACGAGGCACTGTGGAAGCAGCCATGCAGGACACAGCCTGTGCCCAGAACACTGCCGCACTTCCTAGAACCTGCCCAGGTCCAAGCCCACCGCCCCCCACCCCCAACTGAAACCCAGGCCGGAAACTGAGGCCTTCCCAGGATCCTCGTCTGCCGGGAGAGCCCCTACGCAGGACAGCTGTGGGCCACGGCCACTCAGGGCCCGCGAGGGCCGAGCCTTGGCAGCTGTGTGTGAGCAGCTCACTCTAGAGTGTGTGGCGTTTGGGGAGGGGGGACGGCAGGCTGCGGTAGCCCAAAAGGAGGAGTTGAGTGGGCAGATTCCCACTGCCCCCAAACCTGCACCTGCCCCTAAGGCTGAAGCAGGGAGAGGCCCCTGTTGAGAGCTTGAGGCGGCAGTGGCAGAGCCACGTGGGTAAAGATAACCATGGGGACCGAGGGTTGAAACAGTGCCGAGCCAGGAGCCGAGGGCAGGAAGCAGGCCGCGGGCCCAGAATGCCCTCCTGCGAGGCCCAGGCTCCTGCCTCTGGCCACGCAGCACCAGACCGAGCCCTGGCACCCTGCAGTGACCTGAGTGCCAGCCCCTTTACCCATGCTGGCACCTGTCCAGAAAGGGACTCTGGGTGTGGACCTCCCAGTGGGCACTGCTCTGGGTGCATCTGTCCCCCACGACAGCACAGGTGGGTGGGGCCCGTGCTGTGTCTGGTGGGGGCAGGGGGTTGATCAAGAAGTTCCACAGGCTGCACTTCCCAAGTCTGAGCACTCTTTTTAAGATTTATTTGAAAGGCAGAGAGAGAGAAATCTTCCATCTGCTGGTTCACTCCCCAAATGGCTGCGATAGCCAGAGCTGGGCCAGCCACAGCCAGGAGCCAGGAGCTTCACCTGGGTCTCTCATGTGGGTGGCAGGGATCCAAGCACTCGGGCCATCTTCCACTGATCTCCCAAGTGCATTAGCAGGGAGCTGAATTGGAAGTGGAGCAGCCAGGATTTGAACCAGTAACCACATAGGATGCCAGTGTTGCAGGCAACAGCTTAACTCACTAAACTACAATGCTGGCCCCAAGCTCGGGCTCTCTGGAATGCCCTCAACTGCACCACTGAGCCGCAGCCATTTCCTGCTGGCCTGCACTGAGCCGCACCCCTTCCGGAAGGGAGGCCAAGAGCCCGGCAGCTCAGGCCAGCGCCTGCCTTGGGGACATCACGTTGCCTCTCTTGCGGCTGCTGCTACACAGCGAACCTCCCCTCCTGATCGGAGAGGGGGAAGCGGCAGGGAGGAGAAAAGCCACCCCCACCAGCCAGATCCCTCACCCTGGTTTCCTCTCCAGACCTGACAACCCAGAGGCCAGGTGCTATTTTCTGCAAATGCCAGCTGACAGATTCCTTTTCTTGGCCTCTGGTTGTGCACTGGAGACAGGGAGCTGGGACAGCTTTGCCTGTCACTCGGGATGTGTAAATAAGTCCTCGCCAGCCAGGGCGCGCCCCAGGGAAGCAGGGCTGTCCACAGCACCTGTCCCTCGGCCGCCTGTCCGGACAGGCCACAGACGGTCCCCACTGTTCTCTTCGCTTCCATTTTCTCCCGCAGCAGGGAGTGCCAATTATCAGGTCAGCAAGAGGCAGGTAAAGGTCTGGACAACCACTCACCAGCTCGGCCTACGTGCCAGGCCCCATGCCGGCGGACAAGGATGCGGTGGTGGTGACCAGTGAATGGAGAGGGGCCTCCACACCTGCCCAGGCCCTGCTGCACGTGCACTTGATCATGGAGCCCCCACCGCCCCCACCCTGCACCCTTTTTACAGAAAAGGAACCACCGCCAGTGGGACCAAGTGCACACCCAAGCTCACCATGAAGCCAGGTTTCAACCCAGCCGGTGTGTCTCCCTCCTGGGCAAGAGCTCCGGCCAGCCAGGACTCTCAGAGCCTTCACCCAATGAGAGGAATTCATGTGACGGGTATGTGAAAATCGCAAACACGAGCCGAAAGTTGGACTCCTGATCAAAGCCACCTGTCCCTGGCCTGGACCCCTCAGGGCCACCAGCGCACTGCACTGCCCATCAGAGCTGGCGGCCGTGGCAAGTAAGCCAGGCAGCTTCAACTGGTTCAAAAAACCATCAAAATGTCCCCTGAAGCTCCACCACTTCAGACCTCCACTGAGGAGCAGACACACACGGGATTCGTTCATCGGACCATCACCGGCGACTTTTGGCGCAGACAACGTGCCCTCAGCAGGAGCAGCCCCACTGGGGAGAAGGGCAGAGCAGAGTCTCCCAGCTGTGCAGCCAGCCGCAGGCCCCGGGACGCTCCTGGGATCTGCGCAGCTTCTGTCCCGAATCTCCCTGTTCTCACCCAGGGTCTCCCGGGCCTCACAGGGCCGTGGTGGGCAGAAGGCCCCATGGAAGGGAAATGCAAGGCTTGGAGGACAGTCGGCCAGTGTGTCAGTCTGAAAGCCCAGCCCAGTCTGCACTGCCCACCCCAGGCCCAAGTCCCAACCCCTCCCCCAGCAAATCCATCTCAGGCCCGAGGGGGAGAACAGAAGACCCCAGGAGCCTCCAAGTCCCCTTCTGCCCCGCCCCCCACTCTGTCCCTGCCAGCCACAGCAGCCTCCAGCAAAAGCAGGTCAGAACCAGAAAGAGTTCCTGGCAGAGGACGTGGTGCTGGACATGATGGATGGGCTGCCGCACGCTGTCCTAAACGTGTCCGGTGGGCCCCAGGGCCGGCGGCCAACCGGGGCAGATGAAAGCAGGACTTTGCCTGGCTGTCAGGCTGCAACAGCCCATATCAAAGCGCCCAGAGAGGACAGACCGCGGCTGAGATTTCTGGGTGAGAGACAATGCAGCCGACAGGAGGGAGGCAGCGTGGAGGCGCCTGCTGGGGCTCCAGCCTGCCAGTCGCTGGGCCTGGGGCCCTGACGCGCTCAGCGCTGCGCGGAACTGCAGCCATCAGCAGCCCTGCGTGGCTCCACAGCTCCATCCCACCCTCTGCCACCCCCATTCAAAGTCAGCAGCCAGGGGGAGGCGGCCTGAGCCGCTGGCGCCACACAGGTCTCTATGGGTAAGAGACGAAGCAGACTATAGAGAAAGGAGATGAGAGCCTGGCAAGAGTGGACAGGGCCCCTGGGGCCGGAGGCTGCTGCTTGGTCCCAGCCTCTTTGGAAGGCAGTGACAATTTCAGGGCCAACACTGCCCCCTGGTGCAGGCAGCCGCCACTGCTGACCAGGAGCCCTTGGTCAGTGTGGCAGGGAGGAGGGCAGGACTGTGACAAGGGGGCTCTCGCAGGAAGGCCATCTGGGGAGGGGCTTTTCTCTCTCTCTTTTTTTTTTAAAGATTTCTTTATTTGAAAAGCAGTGTTACAGAGAGGCAGAGGCAGAAGCAGAGAGAGGTCTTCCCTCTGCTGGTTCACTCCCCAAGCCACAGCTGCTGGAGCTGTGCTGATCTGAAGCCAAGAGCCAGGAGCTTCTTCCAGGTCTGCCACGTGGGTCCAGGGGCCCACGGACTTGGGCCATCTTCCACTGCTTTCCCAGGCCATAGCAGAGAGCTGGATCAGAATTGGGGCAGCCGGGACTCGAACCGGCGCTCATATGGGATGCCGGCACTGCAGGCTGCGGCTTTACTTGCTATGCCACAGCGCTGGCCCCTGGGGAGGGTCTTAAAGGGCTAAGAAGGGATGTGCGGGGAGGGAGGGGAGGAGGGAAGGGTCCAGGCGTGGGGGAGGCTGGCAGGAGGTGAAGGCACCAAGAGGAGCCCGGCAGACAGCCGGGGTCTGACAGAGCGCACCTGCCCGGTGAGGAGCACGGCTGGATCCTGTGTCCGGGGCTGTGCTGGGAAAGCCGGGCAGGGCGACAGAGCTCCCACGGCGAGGGCCACTCGGGCGGGAAGCCTACGAGGAAGCCAGATCTGAGCGGTGAGTGGCTTTTCACCACGGCCGTGCGGCTCCTGAGACAAGCCACACTCAAGGAGAGGCCCGTGTTTCCCCTCACGCTGCCCCCACTGGCCCCTGAGGCGACACAGAGCACCTGTTGGAGTCTGTGTGCCACCTTCTCAAGCCACAGGGCTCACTCACGGGGGCTCCACCCTAACAACCCCGATCCTCCCAAAGACCTCCCCCTCTCCGTGACACTAACGGCAGCCGTGGCAGACCAGAACAAATCAGCGTCAACTGTGGCCAGGAGGTAGAAGTAGAGGTAGAGGCCCTAATGCAAGTGGGAGATGAGAAGTGGAGCCAGGCAGGGTGGCAGGGATGCAGAGGGTGACCGGGTCAGGAAACAGGATGGGAAACTGACCGCATCTACAGCTACCAGGCCAAGAGGCAGCGGGAAGACGACCTGGGTTCCTGCTTCAAGGTAAACAGTGGCGCCACCGCGAGCAATTAAAGACCACGGAGGCAGAGGTAGGTGCTGGCCCTGGGGAGCTGGAGTTCAGTGGGCGCTCTCCAGCCAGAGACAGATCTGGGAGTCCCCCAGCCCGCTCAGAAGCAAAATCAGGAGGCTGTGAAAACGCCCACGGAGGAGACTGGAGCAGATGACACAGAGGGGACGGCCAGGGCCCAGCCAGAGCCACAGGAGTGTTGCCATGACAGCCGGAGGCTCCAAGGAAAACAGCTGACCGGTGGCTGAGCAGCCCAGCAGGAGGGCTCCACTCCCTGGGGGCCTTAGCTGTAGCTGTTGGGGGGGGGGGGGTGGATGAGAACAGAGGGAGCTGAGAAGTGAGGAAGTCTCCCATTCAAAGTCCCCAAAGTTCAAAGTTTGGACAGAAAGTTCCTGAAAGTTTCGGGAAGAAGAGCAAGGCAGGTGAGACCAAGGGCACTGGGCTGAGGGAGGTGTTTCCTAAGTGAAAACCACACAGGTCCGACAAGACGCAGCGCGCACACAACTGTCCCTTCCAGAACCCCGCGGAAACATCGGTGAGGAACACTGGGAATGGGAAAGGCGGCGGCACGGATGAGGGCAGCCAAGCAAACCCTGGACGGGCAGTCATGACCGAGGGGATGCCCCGCCAAGCAAGCCTTCGGAGCTGCACACTCCACAGGCCCAGGACCCTGCAGGCCAGGTGTCCCAGCCCCCCCTGGTGGAGTGAGGTTGGCAGCAGACAGAAGCCTGCTTCAAATCTGTGAGAGTCAGTGCCCAGGCGCCTCACCCCTCCCACGCAGTCAGGGCACCTGCCTCCATCCCCAGAGGAGCGGCGGTGGCCGCAGCACACATGGCCCTGCAGCTGCTGGTGCCTTCCCAGCTCGCGGAGGCCAGGGAACCTCCAGGGTCTACACGCTGCTGCCCGAGGGCACACTGCTGGGATGAGTCAGGCCCAGACTGTACACAGAATGGGGTGGGGAAGGGGGTGAGTGAGCAGAACGGAGTAGCGACCCCTTGGCCCCACGGAGCTGTTACCAGGCTCCTGCCAGGCAGCAGACCAGCGGGCCCCTCTCAGAAGCCAGCCCAGGGCCCGAGTCTCCTCCAGCAGCCAGACCTCGGCCCACAGCTGTGCTCGGCTCAGACGTGTCCCTGGCCTTGTGCCCTTCGTCAGAGTGACGCTCGGCTGCCCGTCACCAGATATTTGAGGGAACTGCCAGGAAACCCACCCAAATTGGACATTTTGTAGAAAGGAGACCGAGGAGCAAAGCAGGCCAGAGGGCCGGCCCTTAGGGACCCTGCAATGAACCTCCACCTCCGCGGAGGAACGCACACAGCGCAGCCAGAAGTCAGGGCGGCGGCTATTCTAAAAAGACGACAGGAAAGAGCTCTAGGAAAATAAAAATAGGGAGCAGCAACTTCCAAACACGATCAATAGAATTATAAGGCAGCCAGGACGTCACCCGGAAAGACCAACACTGGGAAACAGGAGGGGAGATGAGAAAGTGAGAGACGCAGGCCAGCGAGTGCAGCACCTCGCTGCCCTGGGCCCCAGAAAGAGAACAGAAGGCCAGAGGGGAGCGGTTTGCCCAGGAAGGCTCCTGGGATGGACACACACGACTGCACGATGCGAGAGCTCCGGGGTCCAACACGATGCCGAAGCGGGGGCAGGGCGTGAGTCTCCTGGATTTGTTTCCTGTTGCTACGGTAACAAGTGACCAGCGACGGGGTGACATCAAACAACAGAAACGTGTCATCTCTCTCCGTTTGGGAGGTCAGAAATTCAACAGCAGCCCACTGGGCCACGATCAAGGTTGCCGCGGCCAAGCTCCCTCCGGGGGCCTGGGGAGCATCCGCTGCTCGTCCCTCCGGGGGCCTGGGGAGCATCTGCTGCTCGCCTCTTGCAGCTGCAGTGGCTGCTGGGACTCCCTGGCTTGTGGCCGCACCCCTCCAGTCTCTGCCTTCCCCTCAAAGGACAGCCGTGGTGACATTCAGGGCCCACCTGCAGAACCCAGGATGACCTCCCACGCCAAGGCCCTCAGTCACCGCTGCGACGGCCCCTATCCCTTCCGGGGTCGCGCACTGGGGACTGGCGCCATCTTGCAGCCGCCCGCGTTCCTGAGGACAGCAGGCAGCCTACAGCAGTGCTCCACAGCAGTGTGAGCCCCCGCTAAGGGCTTCAGGTGGCGGAGAACTGGGGAGCCCGGATTCTCCACCAAGCGTGAGTACAGTGCACGTATTCACACGCGTGCTTGGCCTGGAAGTCTAGCCCTCATTAGTCCATTTGCCTGGGAAGTTCCGGGACCGACACTAGACATGAACCAAGAAGGAGGGGGCCACGGGGCCCAGGCCCTGCACTCAGCACAGGGCACTCTCGGGGATGGCAGGGGTCCCCGGCCGCACGCGGTGCAGCAGGCCAGGAGAGCTCCCAGACGGGAGGCAAGTGTTTAGCAGACGGAAGGTGGGGGACCTGGTGCTGCTCAAAACGGAGAGGAGAGGGCAGGGTGCAGTCTGCCTGGGGATGGGGAGTGAGCCAGCATCACTTCCGGAAAGTACAGAAACACCTGCTGCATCTCTGGATGCGGATATGGCCTTGATCTTAGCAACGCAAAATCCGGAAACGTACGGAAACCAAAATGTTTTACATTCCCACGCTGGGAGGACCAGGAGGGAAAGCGTGGGCTGCCGACTCCTCCTCGGCAGGCAGAGTGGAACCCTACCGGGACAGGAGGCTGAGCAGCCAGGACGGCAAGGCGCTGTCGCTGGACGAGTCACGGGGAGGGTGGCTGGGACGGGGACTGCACAATCGGACCTTCAGAGTGTCCCCATGTACTATTTTGATAAAATAAAAGTTAACTTAGAAAGGGAAGCCACACTCCATATTCCCCTGTGGTTCTTCCTAATCCCATTCCTGGTCCTTTCCCTCTTCTGCCCAGGGCTGACCACAGCCCAGAGTTGCTGGAGACGCTTCCTGGTGTTCGGTTTACCTGGCTAGAAGCTGGTGTTACTCATAGCCATGTGCCTCTGTTTTGATTTTTTGCATAAATGATAAACGTTTATCTCTCATCTAACCTATTTTATCTATTCTCCTATCTATCTGTGAGACAGAGACAGCTCCCATCTACTTACTTATTCACTCCCCAAATGTCCCAAGCGGTCAGCGACGGCTGGAGCTGGGCGTTCAATCCAGGCCTCCCATGTGGGTGGAAGGAACCCAAACACAGGAGCCATCACCACTGCCTCCCAGACCCTGCATCAGCAGAGAGCCGGACAGGAGCCAGAGCCGGGAATCGAACCCAGGTGCTCCGTGTGGGACACAGCCACCTTAACCATATCTTTACTGCTAGACTAAGCAGCTGCCCCTGTATAATCATTTGAATTCATTTTTTTATCCAGTACAATACTTTAAATCTATCCACATTGATACAAGTAGATCTAGTCCATTCATTTTAATGGCCGTGTAGTATATCATACACACATACCACAGTCTACCCATGCCCAAATGAGGACCACTACTGACCAAATATTTACAGCCCTCTCAAATTCCTGTGGCTGAAATCCTGACTCCACTCCCAAGGGGATGGTGTCGGGGGTGGAGCCTTTTGGAAGGTGATCAGGTCGTGGGTCAGAGCCCTCCTGAGTAGGATTTTTTTTTTTTTTTTTTTTGAAAGACAGTTACAGAGAAAGGTAGAGAGGCCTTCCATTCTGCCGACTCACTCCCCAAATGACCGCAACGGCCAGAGCTGAGCTGATCTGGAGCCAGGAGCCTCTTCTGGGTCTTCCACGTGGGCGCAGGGGGGGTACAGGGGCCCAAGCACTTGGGCCATCTTCTACTGCTTTCTCAGGCCACAGCAGAGAGCTGTATCGGAAGTTGAGCAGCCAGGACTCAAACCAGCGTCCATAAGGGATGCCGGCACTGCAGGCTGGGGCTTTAACCCACTGCACCACAGCGCCGGCCCCGGGATGAGTGTCTACCAAAGAGATTCCACAGATCTCTGTGAATGTGGAAGTGACCCTCACCACTCAGTCCTGGACTTCCAGCCTCCAGAGCTGTGAGAAATAAGGCTCTGTGGGACTGTGTGAGAGCTGCCCAAGCAGATACCGTTCTGTAGCTGGGAAGAACTGCACCGGGTGACAGGTCCATGGAATTCGCTAGACCATTTACTCCAACTCTGTGTCTATTTGAAAAGAGCCCTAATAAAAAGTCAAACAGGTGCCGTGGTAAGATGACCCTTGGGACGCCCACGTCTGGTATCAGAGTGCCCGGGTCAAGCCCAGCTCCGCCTCTGACTCCAACTTCTTGCTAACGCAGGCCCTGGGAGGCAGCCGGTGATGGCTCAGTCGGGTCCCTGCCACTCACATGGGAGACCAGGATTAAGTCTGTGGCTCCTGCACTGGCCTGGCTGTTGTGGGCATTTGGGGAGTGGGCCAGATGACAAATTCTCTCTGCCTTTCAAATAAAGTGAAAAATAGATTTTATAATTAAAAAAAGTAAAAAAAAAAAAAACTTAAAAACAAAATACCCTGACCCCATACACAAAGCGTACAAGAATCCCTGTAAAACATATGCCTAGAACTGTAGCTGCTGGATCAAACAACAGCTATGTTTTAATGTCAATATTGCCAAATACCTCTCTAAAGTAGCTGTGAAACAGGACAGACACAGGACTCCATCAAGCCCTTCCTGACCTGACACATATCCATCTCCAGCTCCAAATAAACCAATAACAAGGAGTGTTCAGATCTGACCCCGAAAGATGCCCTACTGCCCTGTTAGGTGCCCCCGCGGCCTGCACGGATGCCCAGAATAGCCTGATGTGACCAACACGTGACCTTCCTGGGCAGTGGGGGTGAGCAACAGCGCCAGTGACAGCAGGTCTGTGCGAAAGAGGCAGCACACTGCACAGAACACCAGGCCGGTGCAAACCGAAGTGCTGTGTGCTGCGAGCGGCGAGCCCAAACTCCAGGTCGAGCTCCACATGCCAAGGGGGGACCCCTCTCCTCCACGCGGAACCACCGCCCTCCGTGCTTTGTGTCCAAGCATAAACTCCAATAAACCTTGTCTGGGTTGCACGCTGGCCTCTTGTCAATTGCTGTTTGCAAGTGAGCCAAAGAACCCAATAATCGCTACAGTCACCATGAGTGCCTGAGAACTCCTATTACCCCATAGCTTTACAAACTCTTTTACTGTGGCTTTGCTCTTATCAACCTTATGGGTATAAATGGGTATCTTCTTTTAATTTTCAGTTCCCTGTATCAGTGAAGTTGGATATCTTCTCATGGTGGTGGACTTATTTTTATGTTTTCTCTTTTGCAAATTGCCTGTTCATATAATTTTCCCATTTTCCTGCTGGGCTGTTTGTCTTTCTTTACATATTTGAGACAAGAATCCACTCGGCATTAGGTACGTTTAGCAAGTCATAGGAAGAGGGAGGGGAGGAGCGAGGAGGGAAGGAGAGGATGAAGCAGTGAGGGAAGAATAAGAGATGGAACAAGCCCAGGGGAGGCCCTGAGACTCAGGAGAAAGACGCCTTGAGCTTAGACGAGCAGCTCTGCTTCTCTGAGGCCGCAGCGCCCAGACTGTCTGGGACAGTTTCAACTGCAAACTATCCTGCTGTCTGGCCACAGGTGGCTGCGAGGCAGCGCTGCCAGGGACCCAGGCGTCACCTGATGCTCTGACTCAGCAAGGCCTGAAGTAACTGAAGCTGCTTCTCCCTCACTCATCTGCACTGAGACACACAGACGTCGCTCTCCAAGGGGCACAACCAAAGAGCAAAGCCACAGCCTGAGGAGAGCCCGCTGCAGCCGGCAAGGCCCCCAGTCCACACCCACACCCTCACTGCTTGCTGGCTGCAGCTGCTCAAGGACCAGGGCTGCTGTGTTCAGGCTGTGCCAGAGGTGGCTCAGACTACACCCTACGGGAAATGTGTGCCAGTCCAATCAGCGAAACACAGATTAGGAAAGGCAGGGGCACCCACGGAACCGGCTGGTCCAGGTGCAGAGGTCCTTCTGGAAGAGCCTGTGGACCGACTTACTGTACACGAGTCTCTGGGACGTCTGCGATTCCCTTACCTTGGAGAAGGGGAGCAAAGCAATCTTCAGTCCGCATTTTGGCATCTACCTACAGAATGCTGCTTTAATATTCTTTCTTTAGAAGAAAAAGCAAAAGTGAGACACACGGGGGGTGAGATACTAAGTTTAGTTTGGGGGCCAAAGATATGGTGTAGTGGGTAAAAGCCACTGCCAGCAACACTGGCATCCTATATGTGCACTGGTTCAAATCCTGGCTGCTCCACTTCCAATCCAGCTCCCTGCTAATGTGCCTGGGAAAGCAGTGGCAGATGGCCCAAGGGCTTGGGACCCTGCACCCACGTGGGAGACCCAGAAGAAGTCAAGCTCCTGGCTCCTGACTTCAGCCTGGTTCAACCCCGGCTATTGCAGCCATCTGGGGAGTGAAGCAGCAGACAGAAGACCAACCTCTCTCTATATATAACTCTGCCTTTCAAATAACTGAAATAAATCTTTACAAAGAAAAAGTTGTAGCTTGCGATGCACCAGGACTCAGAGATGTGCAGCCATCACGACCTTCCAGGAAAATGGGGGCAGCAAAGCCGCTGCTTCCTCCCCCTCCCCGACCCTGAGCTTCCCCAGGGAGAAAGAGCTAAGGGCAAGGGCTGCTGGGGTTGGCAACTCGAAATGAAAACGACTCAGTTAAACCTGAATTTCAGATGAACAGCAACTTAAACTTACATTTGAAAGTAAACTCCATATAATATTTGGGGCACAGTTACGCTACAGGACTATTTGTTGCTTATTTGATTTTAAATTTAACTGAGAATCCTGTGATAATCTGGAAACCCTAATGGGTCAGCAACACCCTTGACCGGGACTTCTGGGCCTTGGGCACTCCCCGACCTGGGCCAACCCCACTCTCCCCTGTGTGAGCACTTTTCTCCCTCCTGAAATCCTACTTCAGTAGAGATCTTTATAAAGCTCTATAAACCCAAGGACAGAGCAAATGGGAGAGGGAGGACACTGATACAATTGTGAAAGCTGGAATGAACCCCAAAGCATGGGCCTCCACTTCCTGCTGGCCCCTGCTGGGGAACCCTGGACACTGGGCCCCTCCATGCCCATCTCGTCATCTGGAGACCACCCCTGTGCAGGCCGACTCCCTGCAGAGGGGAAAGACAAGTCTCAACACCGGGGCGAGGGCCTGGGGACGCTGGTGACAGCAGGCGGGTTGAGTGGCTGCACATCCTGCCCCTCCTCCCATGCAGCTCCCAGGAGAGAGGACCTCTGTGTGCCGATGCCGAGCTCCCCCAGCACACAGCCCACCCACATCGCTGACTGTGAAACTCTGGGTCCCCCGGGCCACTTCTGAGTCCCATACTGGCCACCAGGCGCAGGCAAAGATCACTGGGCAGATTCATTCAAAGGAGAGAGGGACAGCAGCAGAAAAAACAACTGGGAGGAAAGCGGCCTTGAGAGAAGCGAACTTAAAGAAACAAACACAGCATCGACACCTGCAGAGGAATCCGCACGACTCCATCGCTGAGGCAACAGGGCGCATGTGCACACCCTTACAAAGACCCATTCAGGCAGCAAACAAAGCCTGGGAAATTAAAAATATGATTGGAAAAAAAAACTAATAGAAGGGGTGCAAGGTCAGATAAAAGAAACCTAGAAACTGAAGCAAAAAGACAAAGAAATGGAAGAGAAACAAGAAGGAGGAGAAACTCAGGAGCCAAATAACCTGAGTTTCAGAAAGAGAAAGCAGTGAAACCAAGGGAAGAAGCAAACTCTTAGAAGGAAGCCCCAGGCAAGAACCCAGCGAGAGCCACAGAGCAGAAGGGCCCGGCCACACCAGGGCCTGCCGTAGCTTCCGCTCCCAGGAGCTCTCAGAATGGGGCGGAGAGAGAGGATGCGAGGAACCAGGAGTGAGACAGCATTGGGGTTTCTCAGCAACCTGAGAAGAAAAGCTCAAAGCAATCCTTCAGCCTCTCCAGCTAAACTATGGATCGGAGATGAAGGTGAGCCCCAGGTAGAGCGGGGTGATGCACTGTCCCGGGGAGCTGCTGGGCTGTGTTCCCCAGGAGCCCCCCCAGCAGAGGGGCAAAGGGGGCCCCCGAGAGCTCCACCAGGGCAGCAGCTGTCTGGGTGCCGACCGCCTGGCTGGGCACCCTGCAGTCCAGGGGAGCGGAAGGAAACGAAGCCATGGTTCTTATGATGAGCCCCCGAGTGCTAACGGCCAGAAGGTGAACCTGACCCCAAAGACCACTACGCGGAAGATGCTGAAATCCGCCCGCTGACCGCTAGACTGACGCCCACGGGCATCTCTCCAGTGAGATCAGAGGCCGGACAACGGCCGCCTCTGGGGAAGACAGGCGGGTAAAGTTATCGCCCAGCGTTCGCCCTTTTGTCCCACATACGTGAGTATCTGCTCAAAGGAATGAGTACATACCAGTTGTGGAAAGTATCCTCCACTTTCAGGAAGCCGCCCCTGGTTTCCCACCACCGCGGCCCCAGCAACCTGCGAGGCTTCCCCCAGGCCCGGGCGCGGGAGCTTCAGTTACCCACAGTCAACTGCGGTCCAAAAATATTAAGTGAAAAGTCCCAGGAATAAACAGTTCCTCAGTTTTAAAGGGCGTGCCGCTCTGAGTGGTCCCACGCTGCCCTGCCTGAGGCACGGGCCACCCGGCCGGACACACTACCCGCCTGTCACTGAGGAATGCCCAGGTATCAGACTCTGCCACGCTACTGCGGTGCTTCTGTTCCATGACACGCGAGTGGCGGGGCTACACGCTTGGGTGTGCCGAAGAACAGCATAAAGTGCTTCCTTTAAGTGACTTCACAAGGAAAGAACAACACTCATGCTGGTCGCTAAGACCTATGCTAAGAAAGAGTCTTCTCCCTGTGAAACTGTGAAAGAAAAGGAAACGCGTGCCAGTTTTCTGTCACGGCTCGAACTGCAGAAGTCAGGGCAGGCAGAGTTAGACAGAGAGAGACAGAGAGAAAGGTCTTCCTTTTCCGTTGGAACCTCATTTCTTGCCCTCTGCAGGCAGGCAGTGTCACCTCCCAGCGACACGAGAGGAAGGGCAAGTACAGTGCAAGGAGCTCTCTGAGAGACCACACGCACGTAACTTTTACTGCACTGTACTGTGCTACTGTTCTACTACTGCTGCCGTTAATCTCTTAGCGTGCCTGGTTTATAAATTAAACTTTATTGGAGCTGGCATTGTGGCACAGTGTGTCAGGCCATCGCTTGTTGATACTAGCATACCATATTGGAGCACCAGTTCAAGTCCCAGCTGCTCCACTTCTGATCCAGCTTGCTGCTAATGCACCTGAGAAAGCAGCAGCAGATGGCACAAGTGCTCGGGCCCTGCCACCCACACGGGAGACCAGATGGAGTTCAAGTTCCTGGCTCCTGGCCTTGGCTTGGACCAACCTGGGTCCACTGCAGTCAACTGGGGAGTGAACTAGCAGAAGATCTCTCTCTTTTCATCTCTCCATGCCATTCTTCCAAATTAATATATCTTTTTTAAAAAATTACACTTTGTCGGCCAGCGCCGCGGCTCACTAGGCTAATCCTCCGCCTAGCGGCGCCGGCACACCGGGTTCTAGTCCCGGTCGGGGCGCCGGATTCTGTCCCGGTTGCCCCTCTTCCAGGCCAGCTCTCTGCTGTGGCCAGGGAGTGCAGTGGAGGATGGCCAAGTGCTTGGGCCCTGCACCCCATGGGAGACCAGGAAAAGCACCTGGCTCCTGGCTCCTGCCATCGGATCAGCGCGGTGCGCCGGCCGCAGCGCGCCGGCCGCAGCGGTCATTGGAGGGTGAACCAACGGCAAAGGAAGACCTTTCTCTCTGTCTCTCTCTCACTGTCCACTCTGCCTGTCAAAAAAAGAAAAAAAAAATTACACTTTGTCATAGGTACATACGTCTGGAAAACAGGACAGGGGCATCCCCTGAGGATCTCGGAGCGCACTGCCCAGGACAAGGGAGGCCGCCTGGACGACCAGCTCGTCACTGTTCCGTAAACTGGGTACAGGTAACTCGCTCCAGGAGCGCTGGAACCCAACTTCTGGCTCACTTAATTCTTGCCACAAGCCCTTGGGACGTCATCGGCACTCATTGTGTTAATAAGAAAGGGACACTCGGAAGGCCCCACAAGGATGAGCAGGCCCGTCCACCCCCACGCTCTGTTTTCTCACAAGAGTGCCTGGCTCACAGCATGAATGCTAAGATCTTGAACAAAATCCAAACAAAACTGAATTGGAATTAAAATTGTCTAGCAGAGATGGGGTAGAGTGTGCTGAGAGGCAGGCAGCGCCCCCACCCAGCCGGCACAGGCCAGGGCAGGTGGTCACAGAATAACTAGCAGATAAATATAACAAACACAGCGAAGTTTCCTTATTCAGTCAGTGTCTTTCAGCCTGCAGGGTCAGGTCTGTGTTAACAGCTTTCCTGAGATACACTTCATAGTTCACACACTTAAAATACAGTTCCATGTTTAGTGCAGTCACAGATAATACATATCCATCACCACCATCAACTTTTCTTTCAAAAATTTATTTATCTGAAAGGCAGAGAGAGACAGAGACAGAGATCTTCCACTCGCTGGTTCACTCCCCAAAGGCCTGAAACTGCCAGAGCTGGGCCAGGCTGAAACCAGGTGCCTAGAGCTGCATCTGGGCCTCCCACGTGGGCAGGTGGGGCCCAAGAACCTTCCAAGGTGCGCGTCCACGGGAAGCTGGACTTGCACCCAGGCATTCCAAATACACGCCTACAGTTTTAGGAGACTTCGCCTTCCCGCGGCCATCACCCTGCAGCCCCACAGCTGCTGCAGCCCCAACCCACCAATCTATCCGTCACGCACTTGCCTATTCTGGACATCTCCTCTAAATAGAATCATAAGTCACGTGGGTTTTGGGGACTGGCTTCTTTGACTTAGCACACTGATTTCAAGGTTCTTCCACAGTGTAGCATGTATGTCTCAGTGCTAATTAAAATCCCATCATGAGGCCGAAACTCTGGCATAGAGGGTAAAGCCATCGCCTACAGTGCCAGCATCCCATATGGGCGCTGGTTCAAGTCCCACTTCCAATCCAGCTCTCTGCTGTGGCCTGGGAAAGCAGTAGAAGATGGCCAAGCTCTCTGGGCCACCTGCACCTACGTGGGAGACCCAGAAGAAGCTCCAGGCTTCTGGATTTGGATCAGCCAAGCTCTAGCCGTTGTGGCCATTCGGGGAGTGAACCAGCAGATGGAAGACCTCTCTCCCTCTCTCTCTCTCTCTCTCTCTGCCTTTCAAATAAACAGATGAATCTTTAAAAAAAAAAAAAAAAAAAAAAAGACAGTGGGCCCTCCAAGGGGCCTCTGTGGAATCAACCAACATGGCTCACACATTTCCAGAAAGAGAACAACACTGCCTCAGTGCTGACGTGCAGCTGGGCCCGCGGAAGCTGCATCTGTACTGAACACACACCCCTTTTTCTTGTCATTGTTCCTTAAACAGCACCGCTGTTTACACACAGCATTCACACTACCTCGGGTATTACAAAGACTCTAGAGATGAGAGGGAGGGTGTGTGGGTTCTAAGTAAATACTGTGCCATTCTCTATCGGGGACTGGAGCATCCACGGGGGATCCCTGAACCAATTCCTCGTGGACACCAGGAGCGACTGCACAAGTGATTCCTGCACATTGATCTCGGCTCTGTATTCTCGCGAGCTCGGTTATTAGTTCTAATAGATTGTTAGTGGCTTCCCTGGGCTTTTCTATACAAGATCATGTCAGCTGCAAATAAAGCTACGTTTGCTTCCCCCTCTCCGCGCTGGATGCCTTTTAGTGCATACTTGTCCCCAACTCCCTGACGACGATGGTGCGAACGGTGACAGGTTTGCATCTGGAGACAGCAGCTGCTCCGACCACGGACGGCAGAGCTGTCATTGCCCACGTGCCCTCTGTGAACGGATGCTTCCACCCTGCCAGGGGAGGGCTCCTACACACCGCCCTGCGTCCCCTGGCTCTGCCCTGCTCTGTGCCCAGGGAAGCTGATCCCTTGGAAGGAGGCACCCGGGCTCCCCTGCTGGCCGACTTCTCACAGGTTCTGCCACGGGAGCCCTGGGCAGGAGACAACATCGGGCATCTTCCCTCCTCTGTGCCAGCTTTGGTGCCGCTGCGCGGCCTGGGTCTGCATCTTGGCTCCACAGGCTGTTCTGGCCTCCGCGGCTTCAACCCTCTCCAGTCTCAGGAGGGAGCACCTAGTGGTAGTAACGGCTTTCACCTGCGCCTAAGCCCTGGGTGCCTGGACTTCCCTTGCAGGGTGCCATGACTTGTCCTGGCTGGCTGACCTAGAGTCTCAGAAACAATGTGCAGCCCTCAACCTCCACTGGCCAGCGCCCACTGCTGCTCTGCTCGACCCACACCCAAACCACCCACACAAGAAGGCCCCGTGGAACCCAGCCCAGGGGGAAACTTGGATTCCTGAGCGAACTGACTACCAGAGTGGCCAATCCATGAGCCAAAGAGACAGCAAAGAGACAGTGAGAGACTTCAGTGGCGAAGTGCTTCAGTTCCTGGAAGAACACAGCAAGCGGCAACACCGATGGGACCTGACCTGACCTGGACGATGGTGGCTGCTGCTCTCTCCCTATTTTTTTTTTTTTTTTGACAGGCAGAGTTAGACAGAGAGAGACAGAGAGAAAGGTCTTCCTTTTCCGTTGGTTCACCCCCTAAATGGCCGCCACAGCTGGCACGCTGAGGCTGGCACACTGTGCCGATCCGAAGCCAGGAGCCAGGTGCTTCCTCCTGGTCTCCCATGGGGTGCAGGGCCCAAGCACTTGGGCCATCCTCCACTGCACTCCCGGGCCACAACAGAGAGCTGGACTGGAAGAGGAACAACTGGGACAGAATCCGGGGCCCCAACTGGGACTAGAACCCGAGGTGCCGGCGCCGCAGGCAGAGGACTAACCAAGTGAGCTGCAGCACCGGCCTCTCTCCCTATTTTTTTTTTTAATTTAAAGATTTATTTTCTCTCCCTATTCTTGACCCCCAGAAGAACACACCTCTGTGGATCCTTGCTCTAATCTTTCCTCCTATGCTTTGGAATCAAGCACAGCAACCAGGCCAGAGGCCGCCCTGAGACAGAGTTCTAGGCATCCACTCTTGCTGATTTTGTCATAACAGCCCAACGGCAAAGTGATCTCATTTGCATGAGCTCGCCACTGAGCGACAGCCGCTGCTTCATGTGCCTGTTACCTCATGGGCTCGTCAGACGCCGTGGACAGCAGGACAAGGGACAAGGATGGGACAAACAGCCTGCTCACAGCTCAAAGGTCAACACCACGCAGCCCCCCACCTGCCCATGATGCCAAGAGGTGCCTCGGTCACCGCCACTGCGGGCAGCCTGTCCAGCTCAGTCTCGCTCTGGCAGTTCCTCCTCGCACCATCCCTCGCCCCTGCCTGCCAACCTCCATGCCCCTCCTCGGCCATCCCTCTCGCCCTGGCCCTCCCGACCCTGTGATCACCGAGTGAGGGGACCTCTTCCTCCAGCTGCACCAGTGTCACACCTGTGTCCCTCCCTGCTCTGACCACGGCGCTCCCCTCTCGGGCCAGCTGCGAAACCACAGTCACATGGCCCATCCCATGGGAGCGGGGCCTGACATGGTACCAACTGAGTCCCCGGGGGGCTCTGGAACGCTGCAGAACTGACAAGTGAGTGCCACTCCCCCTTCCTGAGCCGCACGCCCTGGGAACAGGAGAGAAGCACCTGCCAGGAGCCAGCAACACAACCACGCAGGCCTCCTCTGGCCACCATCAGCAGGCAGTGTTTATCTGAATGTATCAATTTCTCCTCAAGGGTGACAGATGGGATGGCTGAAAGCACCAGAAGGGGTGTCGCGGCTGAGAACTTCAGAGCACAGGGGAAATGGTTCTGGGGTCCGAGGGAGCCCCAGGCCGGGGTCAGTCCACCTTCCCTGTCCGGCCCGCCCCAACCCGGAAGGGGAAAGGGCACCTCCTCAGCACCCTGCCCCCTTCTCCACTGGAAGGAAGAGGGCTCATCTGATAGCAGTCATTACAACAATAATAATTCATAATAGCTGTGAGTGCCAGGCCCCGGACCGGGCAACACCCCGCTCATTTCCCAACGCCTGTGAGGCCAGTGTCACTGCACCTGCCAGTTCTATTGGGCTGCGACTTAGAGCCATCATCACGTGGAACCAGATGATCCCAGCGCCCGGCGTTAATCCTCTCTCTGGCTGCTAACAGGCCCTGCCCAGTGGGCAGCACGGGCAGGCTCTTCCTCCACAGACAAGGTCAGGGCCCACCTCCTGCCCTCGGTCCCAGCATCGTGAGACCCTCACGGTTCTCCCCTGCACCACTCTCTGGCCCTGCTCAGGTGACTCACGGGCAGGGCCTCACTTGAGGGAATGACTTCAAGAAAACCGTCAGGAGCTGGAGATTTGGAAGGATTAAGGGAAAAGCCGTGGACCCCGCCCTCAGGAGACAGAAATTCTGATGAGAGGAAAAGGCGGACATGAATAGGGAAAACCATGACCAAGTGAGAGGCCGAGCTTGGCAGGAGACAGGGGCTGCGAAGCGGCAGGGGGTGGGGCTGGCAACACGAGGAGAGGCAGTAGTTTTGGATACAAGGACTCAGGTTCAAATGCTGGCTCTGCCACCACCCAGTTAGATGCCCTTGGGAAATTCACTCTACCCTATGGATCTGTTAGTCTATCTGTAGAATAGACGTGCCCACTCCCCGGCACAGGGAGCTGACAAAGAGGGGACACTTCAGAATGTCCCTCAGCTTCCTCGACTGTAAGCCATGCCACGTGTCCAGAGGAAGACGATCAGAGCACTATCGCCAATAACACACCTAAGGCACAGAGGATTATGTAAGACATGGCTTCTGACCTCAAGAAACCTACTATGTGGAGAGGAGACAAGACAGCCCGCTAGAAACATCGTGACCACGAAACCCCCAGCACGTGCAAAGGGCCAGCAAAGGGAGCGGAGCAGCAGCTGGGCTCTGTCCCCAGAAGGCCCCTCTCCCTCCTGAAGACAGGTGTCCCCTAGCGCCAGAGAAAAGTCTTAGACACTGAATCCCTCCCGGGGGCACTAGGGAGAAGTGGCAGCTTCCTCACCGACCATGGGACAAAGCAGCAGGAAATCTAACGGAAGCACAGTGTCCACATCCCCACCAGCCCCACCTGCAAGTGTGCACACAAGCACACGCGCACATACACACACACACGCAGTGTCTCCTCCTCCTTGAACTGTTATCCCTCGGCCAGGCGGCGAGTAGGGCCTGTTTGCCATTAAAGATAAAGAACCAGAGGCCATTGGGAGCCTTATCAATTTCTCCTCCCCTGAGCGGAGGGAAGGTTCTCTTCTGAGCAAACGGGAGATGTGCCCTCCCCGCGGTCTGAGCGGCGAGCCGCGCGCTTTCCCCCGCTGCTGCCTCAGAACCGCACATCCTGCTGATCCTAGCGCTCCACTTGCCCAGATTCCAACGGGAAAGCTGGGCCTTCCAGTTCCCCAGCTCTGGGACACTGGGATTGGTGCTGAGACCAAGCTGCCCCCGATGACTGGCACCACAGTCGCCGCCGCACAAATCCTGCGTGGTCCAAGCCCAGGGCAGAATCTGTTTTTTCAGTCCAGTGGAGTCCACCCATCCCTGACCGTAACTCTCCCATGAGAGACCATGAAAGATGACCCTGGAGTGTGACCTGGTGCAACTGCCCCTGGATTCCTGTCCTCTAAGGACCTGTTCCCAGAATCCCTCTGTTCTCTCCTTCCTGCAACACCAGCAGGCTGCCAAGTCCCTGAGGGAAGAGTGACGTGACATCCCATGTGCACCCCACCCAGGACGCTGCCTGGAGGCCACGAGTTACACTGGGGGAAGCGACGTCTCTGATCAGTGTAAGGTTTTAGGAGGGGTTCCAGCCTCCCTGGTTCCTGGGAATTAGTCCTCTTAGTGTGGCGGGGGGCTGCCGACCCCAGGGAGGCCTGGCTGCTCCTGAGGCCGGGATCCCCCAAGCTGGGCCCACGGCCCCTCCCTGTTCATACTGAGCTCCAGGTTAAGCCCCTGCCAATGCTTCCCACAGCTGCCCCTCCCTTGCAGCTCAGAGGAGAGGCGCTACTCAGGAGCCGATCTCCGGCTCGGCGTGGGCCAGGAGCAGACTGATGAAGGAAAGAAAACACACACCAGGTCACAGGCCAGCTGAGAGGGGGCGGCCAAAAGCCACTGCCCACAGGTTCTGGGGACGGAGGCCAAGACCAAAGGCTGGAAAGCTGGTTCAAGAGCTGGGCCCACGGCCCGAGGAGGGCAGAGGAGGAAGCCGGCTCGTGCTTGCCGGTGGAGGCCTTGCAGTGCCTCGGGCCGTCCACCTGGCACTGCAGGCTCACGGCCCCTTCTTCTCACAGGGCCAGGAGACTGGATCCCTCCTTATCTAGTGGTCAGTGTGAGCTGATGGCCGGCGTGAGGTCCATGAACCCCACCAGCTCCTCTCATTTACCGTGGAGTTATCCTCAAGCCCACTCCGGCCAGGAGCAGGCAGTCTCCATCGCCTGGCCCACCCCACCGTCGGGAAACAAACCCCCAGGCTGAGCTCTGGCGAGACTCCTGGGGGCAGCGCAGGGAGTCAGCTGCTGCTCTCTCCTCTGCTAATCCTCCTGCACTGAGGTTACTTAGTCCATGAAGGCCTGGCCTGGTCAGGGTGCTCCCCGCATGTGCACCCAACAGGGCCAAGGTCTCGGGTCAGACCAGGTCTGTGGGCGGGGCCTGGATAGCCCTGTGGCAGGGGAGCGCAGGGAGGGGGATGCGCATGTCCCTTCAGGCCCAGGATCCCGACTGCATGGGTCCTTTCCTTTCTGCCTCTTCTCCACCTTCCTCCAGAGCCGACAGGAAGAGGTGTCTGCCTCGTTTCCAGCCCCCCAGTGCAGGGGCTACCCACTCAGGGTACCAACAAAGAAGCAGTGGAGGGCACAGAAGGCGAGCCCAGAAGGGAACTCAGGCCAGAGGCTTTGGCCAGGAGTGCTGAGGTGAGAAACCACAGACACTCCGGCTGCCAGTGCCCCACCTTCTGGCTGGACCATCCTCATCTCCACCCCGGCATCAGGACAGGCACTGGGCACCACTGCCTCCCACACCCGCCTTGAGACTTGCCACGCGGCTGGCGTGCTGTGGGTGGCTGTGGAGGTGGAGGGAACTGTCCACCTCGGGTCTGCACACAGGCCTAGCCTCAGGCGGCAGCAAGACCAGCAGTGAAGCCCAAGAGGAAGGGCACAGCCGAGGAGACGTGACCACAAGCTGCTTTGTTAAGTTTTCCAAACACACCCTCAACCTCTGCACACCACCAGCAGAAGTCAGGACCAGGCTGTGTACCTCACAGAGCGGATAGCTGAGGCCTCGCGATGCCAGCGTGGGAAACAGGTTAGCCAGGTCCAGGTCTGAGAAGAACCTAGCACTGAATCGGCCTGGGGAAGGCACCAGCCCTGGGCAGGGCCCCCTGAGTGGGGAGTCAGCCTAAACCAGGAAGGATAGACATCCCTTTCCCAGGATGCTCTAGGACACTTGGGTTATGAGTAGTGACCTCCGGTCCTCAGAGGATGAACAGGGTACAGGGAACAGATGGCGTCACACAGAACTTGGCTTGGATCTTAACTCAGGTCTGCATGTGTGGCCTTGGGCAAATCACATAACCCCGAGTCTCGACTTCTCATTGTAAAATGGGGCTAACAGCACAGTCGGTGCAGTGTGGGGTAGGAGGACTCGATGCCATGAATCTGAGTTCCTATTCCCCTTGGCTCCCGATTCCTCCCACAAAAGCACGATCTTCCTCATGAGAGGGGTGGGCAGACCAGAAGGAGAAACGGACCCTGGCATTCTGCTGTTTCTCCAACTTGTGTTGTTTTCCCAATACTGAAAAACTCACAGGAGCGACGGGGTGAGGGGTCTGCAGCCTGGGACACACACCCTTCTCCTCCTTCTCCGGCACACACCAGCAGCCCAGCGGCACTGCGCGGTCTAGAACCTCCTCCCCACACCAGCAGCCCAGAGGCACTGCGCGGTCTAGAACCTTCTCCCCACACCAGCAGCCCAGAGGCACTGCGCGGTCTAGAACCTTCTCCCCACACCAGCAGCCCAGAGGCACTGCGCGGTCTAGAACCTTCTCCCCACACCAGCAGCCCAGTGGCACTGCGCGGTCTAGAACCTCCTCCCCACACCAGCAGCCCAGAGGCACTGCGCGGTCTAGAACCTTCTCCCCACACCAGCAGCCCAGAGGCACTGAGCGGTCTAGAACCTTCTCCCCACACCAGCAGCCCAGCGGCACTGCGCGGTCTAGAACCTTCTCCCCACACCAGCAGCCCAGCGGCACTGCGCGGTCTAGAACCTTCTCCCCACAGCTCCCAGCACCTGGGATAGGATCAAAGCAGCAGGCCAGCTGGCTCTGGAGTAGGAACGGTCCCAGGGAGCACAGAGGCCAGCGTTCCGAGAGGAGCAAGGTCCTGGCCTGGTCCTCCCCAGGGCAAGCAAGGGACCAGAAACACCTTCCAGTGGTGCCGATGCCGCTCTACGCAGGACACTTGCTGGAAGCCCACGTCCACTACCCTCCTGGCACTCGGAGACCCCACAGGAGATCAACAATTTTCTGTGGTGGGCACCTCACAAGCTTCCTCCTGCATTGGACCAGACAGAGGTCAGCACAGTCATGTGTGCTGTTCTGCCCAATGCAGCCAGCTGCACCTCTACCAGCACTGGAACCACAGCTGCCTGAAACAAGCTGCTGCCCTCCAGGAAGGTGCCAGACAGGCTAGATCTGTGTGGGAGGGTGGGGGCTAAGGAAGCAGGTGCGGCACCAGGCTGGAGGGGAGCAGGGGGTAGGGTGCCACGAGGAGACGCTCCAGAGAGTCAGTGGAGAGGGCAGAAGGGAGGGAGCACTGTAGCAGGGACACTGGCCAGTGCAGGCTCACAAACCATGCTGAGTGTGGCACAGCTGGAGCAGCAGGTGTGAGCACCAGGCTGGGGCGGGAGCCAAAGACCCAGAGCTCACTGCTCCAGAGAAGCACAGTGTGCTCCGTGCCTGTTTCAATTCAAATGGAAAACCCAGCATTAAAAAAAAAAAAAAAAGACTGTCTATACCATTGCAAAATGGCCTCAGGGTTGACAACTGCTACCACCACAGTCATCCTGCGATCTGAGAGGGGCCGACACCGGGGTCCCCCTGAACACCAAAATCCACGGGCGCTCAAGTCCCTTACAGAACTTGGCGTAGGATTTGCATGGAGCTACACACTTTCCCCTCCACGCTCTGAACCCTCTCTAGATGGCTCTTAATACTGACATGAGGCAGGGGCTGCGCACGCAGCTGTTGTGCCGCACTGCTCACGGGGATGACGAGAAAGTCTGCGGGCGCCGTGCAGGCACTCGCTGCTTGCTCTTCGCACCCCTGGGTCACAGGGGAGACTGTACTTACCGTTGTTTTCTTCATCTTAGGAAAACAGAAGCAGCAGGGGTAGCATCTGGCCCAGTTAAACGATGGCAAGGTTGCTCACTGCCGCCTGGTTAACGGGTTGCTCGCATGTCAAACAGCACATTAAGCCTGGTGGGGTGGGCAGAGCCAGACTGTCCATCCGGGATTCCCAGCACAGGACAGGTCAACCCGAGCTCAGCGGGAGCAGGCCACACGCCAGCAAGAGGCTGGCTCAGAGTCCATCCTGCACGAGCCCCCTCTAATGACCACGGCCCTCCATTCTCCTCCATCAGCCCACATCCCGCACAGAGGCCCTGGGGTTGCAGGAATCTATGGTGCAAAGCAGGCAGGTGGAATTTCTTCCACCTCCTGAGGAAGCCCACAAGGAACACCCACCGATAACAGGAAGGCTCTAAGGTGGGGGGGGACAGAGAGGATGACGGTCCCTAGCTGCAAGAATTCAGCCTGAGGATAGGGACGCAAGGCCTGCCTGGGGCAACTAGCTCCCCCTGCCCCAGAGCCGTCACCACAGGCAGCGCCAAGGGTACAGGATCACGCAGATTAAGGTTTCCAGGCCTCTACTTCTCCTTGTCACCCCAGAGAGCTGCAACAAGCCAGCCACTTTGCAATACCAGCCACAGGCCAGTGAGCAAATGCTCCGGCATTGATCCAGCCCCACCCGGTGCTGCCAGAGCCTCCCAGTTTCCCAGAAAGGGCCCTTCCCTTCCTTGTCCACACAACTCACCCACCCACCCCTGTCCAGCCCCGCAACTTGACCCTGGAGAGCTGTGCTGAACTGCAGCTGCAGCATGTCAGCCAATCCGGGACTGGGGAGGGACTTGGAGGATTTACATAACCGTCTGCACCTTGGTTTCCTGGTCTGTAAAATGCAGAACGCTCCCAGCCGCCTGGTAGGACTCAACGAGGAATGCACCAGAGATGCCCAGATGACCCAGGGGTCAGTCCTGGAGAGATCAGCCTCAGTGCCCGGTTCTTGTGTCACTCTGAGGCCACCAACTAAGACAGGAAGGGACCCAGCCACACACCCAGGGACGCTAGGAGAGTGTCGGCCCCAGAGGATAAGCCTGGAGTGGCAGCCGCTGTGAATGGGAAAACCCTGGTACCCCCCACCCCGCGACTGCTCCCCAGCACTGCAGTAGACGGGCGGGAGCATGACCACCACGCCTGGGGCACAGTGAACAAAGGAGAAACATAAAATACGCACCGCAGTCACTGCACTGCACGGGGCAAAGGAGGAAGCTGAACGCCACGAAGTTAAATCAGCAGAAAGTAACACAGCATCAAAGAGAATAAAAAGCTCAGGAACAGAGCTGACAAGAGAACCGTGAGATTTGAACACTGAATCCTAGAAAACAACAGTTCATAACAATGGGAAGCTACTGCATGGTCACAGATCAGAGCCTTATAACCTTAAGATGACAACATTCCCCAAACTCATCTGCTGATTAATGCAATCCCATCAAAAATGGCAGCTCCCTTTATACGCAGAAACTGACGATGATCCCAAAACTCACACGGAAATGCAAGAGCACCAGAGCAGCCAGAGGATCTTGGAAAAGAACAAAGGCGGGAGCCGGCCTGTGGAGCAGCGGGCTAAGCCTCCACCTGCAGCGCCGGCAGCCCATGTCCCAGCTGCTCCTCTGCCACTCCAGCTCTCTGCTTATGGCCTGGGAAAGCAGTGGAAGTTGGCCCAAGAGCTTGGGCCCCTGTGTGCATGTGGGAGACCTGGAGGAAGCTCCTGGCTCCTGGCTTTGGATTGGCCCAGCTCCAGCCGTTACAGCCATTTGGGAAGTGAACCAGCGGATGAAAGACCTTTCTCTCTGTCTCTCCCTCTGTAACACTGCCTCTCAAATAAACAAATACAAATCTTTTAAAAAATAAATAAAAGAACAAAGTTGGAGAACTCACACTTCCTGTTTGCAACACTGGCTAGCACAGTGGTGTGGGGCTGACACACAGACATGCAGACAGGGGGTACAACTGAGAGCCCAGACACCAGCCCTTGGGCTCACAGGACAACTCAACAGACGGCGCCAGAACAACTGGACACCCCATGGGAAAGCATGACCTTGCCCTCCTCCCCGCCTCTGCCCCCGGCTCCCCACCTTCTTCTTGCAGAAATGAACACACAAGAAATCAAAACCTAAATTTAAGGACTAAAACTT
Organism: Oryctolagus cuniculus; assembly: GCF_051225735.1. Lineage (NCBI taxonomy): Eukaryota > Metazoa > Chordata > Mammalia > Lagomorpha > Leporidae > Oryctolagus > Oryctolagus cuniculus. The sequence goes on along the minus strand of NC_142867.1, from coordinate 4,927,155 downwards.
TAAAACTCTTAGAAGAAAACAAAAATCTTTGTGGCTTTAGGTTAGGTTAGGTCGGCGTTAGAAATGACACCGAAAGTACAAGAAATCAAAAGGAAAAGATGAATTGATTTCATAAAAATAAAAAGCTTATACTTGCATGAGAATCACAAAATGAAAAGATAATCTACAGAATGGGAAAAAGATTTTGCAAATCATATACCTGATAAGGATCTTGTATCCAGAAGAGACAAAGAACTTTCACAGTTCAACAAGAAAAAGACAATCCAATTTAAAAGCAAAGGGGAAAAAAACAAGCAAAGGATCTTTTTCTTTTTTAATTAATTATTTGAAAGGCAAAGAAAGATAGAGATCTCTCATTTGCTCCCCAAATGCCTGCAACAGCCACGGCTGGGTCAGGAACTCAGTCCAAGCTTCGCGAGTGGCAGGCACCCAAGTACTGCAGTTATTTTCTGCTATTTCTCAGGGTACACGTTAGTGGGAAGCCAGAATGGGAAGCAGAGCCAAGACGCAGCTCGACACTCTAATACGTCATGTAGACAGCCTAAATGGGGGTCTCAATGGCTATGCCGAATATTAGCCCTTAAGCAAAGGATCTTAGTAGGCTTTTCTCTAAGGAAAATATACAAATGGTCGATAAGCACGTGAAAAGATGTTCAATATCAAAGGCAGGGGTTGTGGTGCGACAGGTTAAGCCATGGCCTGGGACGCCTGCCTCCCATATCAAGTGCCAGTCTAGTCCTTAGTTCTCAGCTTCCCACCAGGTCCCTGCTAACGCATCTGGGAGGCAGTAGAGTTCCTGGCTCCTGGCTGCAGCCTGACCCAGCACCAGCTGTAGCAACCATTTAGAAAGTGAACTGGTGGATGGAAGATCTCACTCTACTTTTTTTTTTTCTCCCTCTCAGCATTTAAATAAAAAATCTCGGGGGCCAGTGCTGTGGCACAGCGGTTAAGAGGCCACCTGCAGTGCCGGCATCCCCTATGGGCACCGGTTCCAGTCCTTGTTGCTCCACTTCCAATCCAGCTCCCTGCTAATATGCCTGGGAAAGCAGACAAGGAAGACCCAAAGCTTGGGTCCCTGCAGCCACGTGGGAGACCCGGGAGCTCCTGGCTATGGCCTGGCCTGGCCCAGCCCCAGCCGTTGTGGCCATTTGGGGAGTGAACCAGCAGATGGAAGATCTCTCTGTCTCTCCTCTAACTCCGCCTTTCAAATAAATAAATAAATCTTTTTAAAAATAAGTAAATATTTTAGTCTTCAGAAAAATTTTCAATATCATTAGCCATTGGGAAATGTACATTGAAACCACAATGAGGTACTACTTCATTGCATAAGAGTGCGATAATCAAAAAGCAAGCAATGGGGCCGGCGCTGTGGCGCAGTGGGATAAAGCCCTGGCCTGAAGCGCCGTCATTCCATATGGACGCCAGATCTAGTCCCAGCTGCTCCTCTTCTGATCCTGCTCTCTGCTGTGGCCTGGGAGAGTAGAGGATAGCCCAGGTCCTTGGGCCCCTGCACCCACGTGGGAGACCCGGAGGAGACTCCTGGCTCCTGGCTTCAGATCGGTGCAGCTCCGGCCATTGAGGCCATCTGGGGAGTGAACCAGCGGATGGAGGACCTCTCTCTCTGTTTCTACTCCTCTCTGTAACTCTTTCAAATAAATAAAATAAATCTTAAAAAAAAAAAAAGCAATGGCAAATATTGGTAAAAATGTGGGGAAATTGGAATCCTCATGTAATGTGTGGAAAAATAAAATTGGGCAGTCATTTTGGGAAACAGCCTGGCAGTTCTACATGTGAACCAGCAATTCAACTCCTATAAATAAATGTATATACACACAACAACCACAAACATAGAAACGTACGAATCCATAAAAATGAGCACACAAGGGACCAGTGCTGTGGGGCGGCGATGTAGTGGGTTAAGCTGCCACTGCAACTTTAACTTCCCATCCTGGAGGGCTGGTTCAAGTCCCAGCTGCTCCACTCCTGATCCAGCTTCCTGCTAATGTGCCTGGGAAGGCAGTGGATGATGGCCCAAGCGTTTGGGCCCCTGTCATCCATGTGAGACCAGGATGGAGTTCTTGGCTCCTGGCTGTGGCCTGGCCCAGACTTGGCTGTCACAGCTATTTGGGGAGTGAACCAGTGAATAAAAGATCTGTCTAATGGGGGCTGGTGTGTGGTACAGCATGTTAAGCCACCACCTGCAATGCCAGCATCCCTTATGGGCAACAGTTCCAGTCCTGGCCACTCCACTTCCAATCCATTTCCCTGCTAATGCACCTGGGAAAGCAACAAAGATGACCCAAGCATTTGGTCTCTTGCCACCAGGTGGGAGACCCAGACATAGCTCCAGACTCCTAGCTTCAGTATGGCCCAGCCATTTGGGGTATGCAGCCATTTGGGGAATGAACTAGCAAATAGAAACTCTGTCTCTCCCTCTCTCTCTCTCTGTAACTCTGCCTTTCAAATAAAATAGATATTTTTTAAAAAAATCTCTTTCTCCCCTTTTCCCTCTCTCCCCTGCCTTTTACATAAATAAATTTGTCAGAAAATACATAGGCGAAAGAAGTCAAACACAAAATCCACTCGATTTAGGATTCTGGATGCATGAGATGTTCCAACTCGCGAATCTATAGACAGAGAGCAGATTAGTGGTTGCCGAGGGCCGGGCAGTGGGAGGAATGGGAAGTGACTGCTAATGGGCACAGGGTTTCCTTCTTGGGTGATAAGAATGTTCTGGAATTAGATAATTCAGATGGCTGCACAGCATTGTGAATATACTAAAAACTACTAAATTATTCACTTTTAAAGGAGCAAATGTTAGAGTATATGAATTTCATCTCTACAAAGCTACCATAAAATAAATTTCAAAAAGTGATACATGTTCAAGCTTCTTGAAAAATTAAAATCCTTGTAGGAAAAAAAATGTGTTGCTTGTGCTTTTCAGTCATCAAGAAGACGAGTCTGATCCTGGACCTCCGAGAACCTTCTGGTAGGGAAAGGGCGCTTTCTGCAGGTAAAGTAAATGCAGGGCTGGGTCACCCTGGGATGTGGGGCCTCATCCATCCTGACTGATCAATTTAAAAATAACAGAGACAGGAGTCGGCGCTGTGGCATAAGGGGTAAAGCCTCCGCCTGCAGTGCCGGCATCCCATTCGGTACTGGTTCTAGTCTCGGCTGCTCCACTTCTGATCCAGCTCTCTGCTGTGGTCTGGGAAAGCAGTGGAGGATGGCCCAACTGCTTGGATCCCTGCACCTGCATGGGAGACCCAGAGGAAGCTCCTGGCTTTGGATTGATCTGCTCCGGCGACTGCGGCCATTTGGGGAGTGAACCAGCAGAAGGAAGACCTCTCGACCTCTCTCTCTGCCTCTTCCTCTCTGTAACTCTGCTTTTCAAATAATAAATAAATCCTTTTTTAAAAATAACAAAGACAGCATTTGGTGCATCCATTAGGATGCCACTTGGGACACCTGGGGTTTGAGTCCAAGCTGTGTTTCTGACTCCAGCTCCCTGTTAATGTGCATTCTGGGAGGCAGCAGGTGACAGCTCAGGTACTTGGGTCCCTGTCACCCATGTAGGAGACCCAGATGGAGCTCCTGGCTCCTGCATTCAGCCTGGTGCAGCTCCGGCAGTTGCAGGCATTTGGGGAGTGAACTAGCAGATAATCTTTCTCTGTCTCTCTCTGTCTCTGCCTTTCAAACAAATTTAAAAAAAATTTTTTTAAGAAATAAAAGTAGTAATAATAAACACAATGTGGGTCAACAAAACATTTTATAAGACCTAGCTATGTTTTAAATTAAAAAAAAAAACTTATTTATTTGAAAGTCAGAGTTACACAGAGATAGAAGGAGAGAGGTTTTCCATCCGCTGGTTCACTCCCCAGATGGCCGCAACGGCCAGAACTGTGCCAATCTGAATCCAGGAGCTTCTTCCAGGTCTCCCATGCGGGTGTAGGAGCCCAAGGACTTGGGCCATCATGTACTGCTTTCCCAGGCCACAGCAGAGAGCTGGATTGGAAGTGGAGCAGCTGGGATACTAACCGGCACCCATATGGGATGCTGGCACTGGAGGTGGCAGCTTTACCCGCTACGCCACAGCACCAGCCCCTTAAATTTTTATTCATTGATTTTACCTGAAAGGCAGAGAGACAAAGATCTCCCTTTTGTTGGTTTTCTCCCCAAATGTCTCCAACAGCTGCAGCTGGGCCAGGCCAAAGCCAGGAGCTGGGAGCTCAATCCAGATCTCCCAGGTGAGTAGCAAGGACACAACTGATTGAGAGATCACCGGCTTCCTCCCAGGAAACTGGAATCCAGAGCAGAGCCAGGATTTAAACCCGGGCACTCCCGTGTGGGATGCAGGCATCCTCAGTGGTGACTTAACCGTGACACCTTCAAGTGCCTGCCCCCAGAGCCAGGTTTTTTAAAAACTAAGTGAGGTTTACTTTTTTGTAAATCTCTTTACATTTTGCAAATCAGCCAAATAGAAGACAGTGGGGTTCTCATATTTTAGCTGCTGTGTTCAGTCTACTGTGATACGTCGTGTTGTTTATGAGAAAATCTGGACTCATCTAGACATGTACTTGCAAAAGGCAGAAATATTTAATAGGATTCTCAGTTGTGGATGCCATTCTTTGACAACACACCAAAACTCAGCTAGTAGTCATTAATTGTGACATGGAATCTGAGATGCTAAGAACTTGTCCTACTCTGTGATATTAAAACCCACTGGCTGGGCAGGTGTTTGGCTTGGCAGTTAAGACTCTGCTTGGGGGCCGGTGCTGTGGTGTAGTAGGTTAAGCCTCTGCCTGCGGTGCAGCATCCCATATGGGCTCCAGTTCATGTCCCGGCTGCTCTTCTTCCAATCCAGCCCCCTGCTGATGGCCTGGGAGAGCAGTGGAGGATGGCCCAAGTGCTTGGGCCTCTGCACCCACGTGGGAGACCCGGAGGAAGCTCCTGCCTCCTGGCTTCGGATTGGCCCAACTCTGGCAGTTGTGGCCATTTGGGGATTGAATCAGCACACGGAAGGCCTCTCTCACTTTCTCTGCCTCTCCTCTCTCTAATTCTACCTTGTAAAGAAATTAAAAAAAAAAAAAAAAAAAAGGCTGTGCTCAGGACGGCCACATCCCATGAGCGTGCCTGGGTTCAAGCTTCGATGCCAGTGCCGACTCTGGGAGGCAGCATGTATGCCTGAGATGCTTGGGTCCCTGCTGCACACGTACAAGACCGGAACTGAGTTCCCAGCTCCTGCCTTGGCCTGGCACAGCCCTGGCTGTCGTGTGGGTTTGGGGAGTGAACCAGCAGATGGGAGCTCTCTCTTTCTACCTCTCAAATTTTTTAAGAGATTTTATTTATTTATTTACTATATGCAGAGGCGACAGCCACTGCGGTGTGGTGCTACCCATGTTAGTCCACAGGTGGTAAGAACAAGGAAGCCAGCGTAGAGCTGACACAATGAAGTGTTTTCATCACCTCATCAAGGCCACTCTTGAATGAAGCTGGCTCTTCTGAGCCGTGCAAGGGGAGGGCCCTGGGCCGCACGCAGTGGGGCCACTACCCTGATTCTTGTAGACACTGGCCTCCTGCCATCACTGCTTTGTACCACTGCAAATGACAAGGAACCTGTCAGTGTTGTCACGAAGGTCACCTTGATCCCCGGACCCCCTAGCGTGGGTCTTAAGGGCTTGCAAGGGCCTAGGGACCCCAGGTTGAGAACCACTGGTCCAGGGCAGTGTGCCTGCCGTGCTGCAGAGGTGCACAGTGAGCGAGGTGAGGGGCGGGAGGTGAGCCTTGTGACCCCGTGGGGCAAGGCTGGCCTCAGCGCTCTGCTTGACTGACAGCCTTAAAGGGCGTGGGAGCTCACGCTCAGTGGTTGCTTCCTGAGCTTCCAAACCTAACACAGGCTCTGCCCTTGTCCCCCAGCCCCACACCACTCTTCTGTTCCTTTGACCTCAACTCCAATAGACACCTCTAATTCTCCAGCTCATTTTCCTGCTTCCACACTGGAGAGGGCCACGGGGCAGGCGTGCGTGGCTTGGGAAGAGGGGGCACAGACTATCACCTCCCACTCTGCCCAGCCTCAGGCCACCCTGGGGCAGGGTGAGCAGCCTTCTCACCAGTTCCTACCCCCACTGCCTGCCTGCCAACTCACAGGCGGCCTGGATCCCTGCCACCCAGCCCCTTGGTCAATGGCATCAAAGGGGTTTCCCCTTCCCCTGGTAGCTTAGGTCTCTTGGTGGGGAAGGAGCCTTCTGACAGCTGCACAGTTACTGCCCCAGCAGCAAACAACGCAAGGCCCCAGCTGGCTCAAAGCACCCTGCCAGGAGATTCCGTGCAGCACCGTGCCGGCTGGTGGGAACGGATTTCTCACGGGACAGGAAACTCAGAACTGCGGCAGGCAGCGGGGGCAGCAGCAGCAGCAGCAAATGCAGAAAACAAAGTGCCATTCAGGCCTGGGGACAGACAATGGGCCCTTATCCTCTCCTCTGCTCGGGCCCAGAGCTGTTAGGCAAAGCTGGGGGCCTGATGGGTAGGGCTGCCCCAGCATGTGTGGGGCCCCAGGCAAATTTTTAGGGGGATTTGTGTATACAAAAACACTTGAGTTACTCAAAATCATTACACGGGCCCCAGTCCAACAGCCAGATCTCATTGGATCCCTCCAAACAAACTCCGTGGCCACCTCCTGCACGTGAGCAGACACACAACCCCAAGACAACTCCAGAGGACGCCTGGCTGTCCCCACACAGGGCACGGGGTGGCAGGGGTCCAGTCGGGGTTTGGAACACTCAGCTACAACTGCAGCGGAGGCCCCAGCCAGTCCCAGGCCCTGCAGCAGTTCTTGGAAAATCGGAGGATGAGTGTGGTGAGTTGGTATCAAGGGCCACGTGGGCCATGCAGCAGCCTCCTCAGTGTTAGGAAGGTGAAGGTTGACCCTCAAAGAGGAAACCTACTGACGCAAAGCCCAGGCCCCCCTGTTCCCCACTCCCCGCGGCTATCAGCCGGCAACCCCAGCACCTCAGGACCTGCCTCTCCCTGAGCTCCTGTGGGCAACAGGGGGAGCCTGGAAGAAGGCAATCTAAGGGCTCTCGGCAAACGCTCGACAAACACGGGGCAAGGACGAGCCCCAGACAACCCGACAACCCACTGCCAGGCAAGGGAGCTTCTCATTCAACCTCAAACAGGCCCTGTCACTTCAGGGCGCTTCCGCCACCACCTCCAATGACAACCCTCCCCACCCCGGGCAGGTTAACAGAAGCCTCCCTCAAGGCCCTGGGCACACCAAGGAAGGAAAGGGGCTCGTCAGGTCCAGGGGCAGCGCCCGCAGCCAGACCCCAGCCGGAGGAAAGGAGAAGCCTGCCCGGGCACCTTCTGAAACCTGCCTAAGGTTCCCTGTGTTCTGCCAAGATCCACACCCAGCCACAGCCCGCTGTGCGAGGCAGATAACTGGGCAGGGGTGGGAGGCTCCCTGGTCGGGCCAGCAGGGTCCGGGCACATTCATTACTGCCCCGCCCACCCCCCTTTTCCTTCGCAGCACCAGCTGTGTTAACTGAGCTGGCCCTCTGCCTGTCTCCACTAGTGGCAGAAGGCAGGCGGGCCTGCTGCATTTCCAGCAGGTAGCACGGCCCAGAGCAGTCACAGAGCAAACGCAAGGCTCTCCCCCAGCCATGCAGTGGCCACCTGAAGCTACGGGCCAGCCACTGACCACTCCAGGCCTGACAACCATGAGACCCAGGGCCCCAGGGCTTCAGCTCCACCCCTTGGTGGCAGCTACTGGACGAGGAGCCAGAGGTGTCAAGAGACCTGGCGGGGAGGCAGGCGAGATCCCGAGACTTGCACAACATATCCTAAAGTCTCGCGCGGATGCCACAGTGGGGGAAGCCTGGCCCTGGTTCTGTCTCCCTTCTTTCTTGGTCCCTCCCAAGCACCAGCCCAGCCGGCACTGTCCAACTCTTGGAGCTGAGTCCCCCACTCCCCACGCTGTCTCAGTCTCCCTTCATGCCCTCCACCCCGTCAGCTCCGGTCCTGCCTCCTCCTCACCCCCACCCCCCCACCCTAGACAAGCACACCAACCCGCATTCCTTCAGCTCCAAGTCGGCTGGAACTCGGCCTACTGCTGGTGGGGCTTGGCAAGAGCGCGGGACCTTTGCACAGGGGCCCGCTTGCTTCCCCCACTCTCCTGCCAATTCCAACTGGGGGAACAGCTGTGGAACCAAGGAGCCTGCGGGGAGAAAACACCTCCCGCAAGCCTCCTGCGAAACCACACCCTCGGGAACCTTCGCTCTGCTGACGGGAGACGACGCCTCACCTTTTCCGACCTGGGAGGAAGGAGCTCACGGATGGAGAACTGATTAGCTAAGAAAAGAGGCCAAGCCTGAAACTGCAGAACTGAGCGCCAAGGAAAGCTGGCACCAGGCCCAGAAGGGCTGCTCCTGTTTCGCGGGCGGGCATGTGCTGTCCTCCGCTCCGCCTTAGCTAGACGTGTCGCTCAGAATATCTAACACCCGGACCAATGCAGGGCGCCGCCCTGGTGGACAGGAGCAGTTCCCAGCGAGGGGAGAAGGTCTGGAAGACTTGGCATTCCGCGCCCTGACAGACTGGTCTGGCCTGTCATTCTGGGAGGGCAGCGCTGAGTCCAGGGCAGGCTGGGAGATGGGCCTCTGAGGGCTGCCCAGAGCCTGGGGTGGGCCACAGGGGTCTCCAGGAAGGGGACGAACTGGAGGCTGTCAGCTGCCCTGCCCCGAGGCAGGACCTTGGTGGCACACACCTCCCCACCCCCTCAGAGGCAAATGCTCAAGCCCCTGCCCCACAGCAGCCCGGGGCTCCATGAGGTGATGCAGACAGCAAATGCAGCCCTCTCTCCGAGCGCCAGGTGACTGGAGATCCTCCTCCTGCAGCTCCGTAAAGGGAGGGGACACCCCCGAGTCGGAGTCCACAGGCACCGACTGCGCTATGCACATTCCACTTCTCACACTCCTATCGGAGGCGTGTGCGCAGCTGAGATGGGAGGGGAGGTGGGAGGCAGAAAAGGGAACAAAAGGCTTCCCGGCTCCTCAGCCAGCTGAGTGTGTGTGGGCGCCAGATGTTCTCACTGTGGCCTCCACGGGGAGCCCAGCCAAGCGCAGAAGGCCCAGGAGGAGGGGACAGACGCTGACTTCTGAGCAGAGTTCCTCCGGCAGGGCAGCCCGGAGAGGCCTAGCTAGACCAGGGCCAAGAAGCCTCCGCGTCCAAGTAAGAGAGACGGTTCTGGGGAGTCCTTGAGGAAGACTCAGCATCCGGGCACCGTGGGCCGGGGTGGACAGCCTCAGGCCATCTCCTGGTCTCTACAGCTGAATGAATTCAGGAGCACTTTGCAGAGCTCTGAGTGGGTCCATGTTCTGCTGCCAGGGACCCTCCCGGGACTGCCAGGAGCTCGGCATGCTGGGAAGGCAGAAGCACTGGCTGGCAGGAGGGCTGGGCTCAGGGTGCTGTAGGCAGGCACACAGGATAAAATCGACCAGGCTGCTGAGCTGCAAGACCACGCCTTCACCGTGCCCTTGCGTGACCTCATGCCCCTACCTGGCCGCACCTGTGTGCCCACCTGCCAATCAGGCCAATTAACCACTCCCCTTTGGAAGTGGAGTAAAGGCCTAGGACACAGTGGGCCCAGCCCTTTTTGGCCTTTTGCCTTTTTTGCCATTGCGGGCCCTAGCGGCCCCGTGCCTTCGGGCACCGCCCTGTGCTTCCTGGCCTGCACGCTCCTCCACGCAGCTGGCTCCTGGAGCTCAGCACGAACCCAGATTTCCCTCTTTCTTAGGTAGGCCCTCACTCTCGTATGCATTTCTCTCACTAAAGAAGAAGCTTAAAACTTATCATGCTGCCTCATTCATTTGTGCCAGTGTTCAGAATTCCTCTCTGAATTCGTGGCAAGAACCCCCAAGGCTTATTAATATTCCAAATTTATTAATCAGTACCTGGTAACAAGGGTGCTGACAACAGAATGGGCTCCAGGCCAGAGGCAGTGAATGGACAAGACCTGAGGACCTGTGCTCGGATCAGCAAACACATCCCAAGGAGGGGAGGGCGCCTGCACGCCCCAGCCCTGAGAAGAGGAGGGGCCAGGCCAGGGACCCCTTTGTATGAGGTCAAAGCTAAAATCTAGGCCTTGAAGTAACACCTTGACAGCAGGGGCTCCATTTTGGAGCACTTGAGACTCCATCTTGAGGAAGCACCCTCCAACACACACCATGAGACTCTGGTCTGAAACTAGGATCTAGAACACTCAGACAACAACAGTCCACTACATCACACCTGGCAGAGCACAGAAACCCCCTAGCACGACTGCTCGAGTCTGGGAGGGAGAGGCTGCACCTGGGTTAATGATAGAACTGTAATCTGTGTCCTACACATGATTTCAGCCAATACCTGGATTCATGTCAAAATTGTAATTGAGAGGCCGGCACTGTGGCGTAATGGTAAAGCCACCACCTGCAGTGCCCTCATCCCATATGGGTACCGGTTCATATCCCGGCTGCTTCACTTCAGATCCAGCTCTCTGCCATGGCCTGGGAAAGCAGAAGATGGCCCAAGTCCTTGGGTCCCAGCACCCACATGGGAGGCTCGGAGGAGGCTCCTGGCTTCAGATAAGCACAGCTCCAGCCATTGCGGCCAATTGGGGAGTGAACCAGCAGATGGAAGACCTCTCTCTCTCTCTCTCTTTTCCTCTCCTCTCTCTGTGTAACTCTTTCAACTATATAAATAAATCTTTTTAAAAATTATAATTGAAACTGTTAAGATTGTAACTGGTATTGTTAAGATTATAATTGATACTAGTTTCACACAGGTCAGCTTGACGCCGGTAACCGTGTATTCCCCCTGAACCTAGCACCATGTGCTAGGCAACAGAAGCCCCTTCCTCTCTTGCCGTGAGACCCCGCCTGACGAGCTGGCTCAGACTCGGACTCCGTTTTGGAAAGAAGCTGCGGATCTCAAAATACTGGGACAGGAGAATGGGCGCAGGCCTGAAGCCAGATGGAGCGGCAGTCGAGGGAAGGCCCGTCTCTGGGGACAGGCAGCGGTTTCCATCAGAGCCTCCCTCTGCCTTCACCACACCCTCTTCCCGGCGGCCTCACCCTTGGCCTCCTTCCTGCTTCCGGGTATCAGTGCGCTGACCTCCTCAGGGAGAGGGGCTGAGCCTGGATCCAAAGTTAACCTGCTCCACTTGCAGAAACACAGGCACCTGACGAAGGCAAGACACCTTACTGGGTCCCTGGCTCGAACACGCTGAAGGCAGCCCAGCAGTGCGGGAGCAGCCCTGCTGGGAACCTCAGCTCCTCTCTCCACTTCTCCACACCTTGGGCAGCACTGGCTTTACCTTCACTACAACCTTCAAGGAGAGCCAATCCAGAGGGGAAATAAAAGCAAAAAGAGAACACAGGCCAAAGGTAATTGTGTAAGACAGACAAGGACCAAGATGTCTCAGCAAACAAATAAATAAACCCTGCTGGTAGACCCCAGGCACCGTGGCAGGTGCAGCTGGGGAAGGGGAAACAAAAGGAAGCTAAAGGCTTCTCAAAGGACACAAGCACAGCCATCCAGGGGAGGCGGGGCAAAGCCCAGGGGAGGCGGAGCACAGCCAGCCAGGGGAGGCGGAGCATAGCACAAGGCTCCCCGGGGTGGGGGGTGGGGGGTGGGGTGCTCTGGCCAGCACAGGCAAGGGCAAAGAGACAAGTCTGGGTCTGAGCTCAGCCCTGCACAGCTGCTGGCCCTCTTAGTCCACCCCCTGGGGCCTCGGTCTCCTCAAGGTGACCCCTCTCCCCTCCAGGACCGCTAGGAGGAAGCAGAGCTCCCCTGGGACGAGTTCCCTGTGGCTGCTGTTTAGGGCTGCGCGGTTATTTTATTGTTGCATTCTTTTATAACTATTTAATTCTAACAGAGGAAAAACCAACCAGCAGATGCAAAACCAGCCCAGAATTCCGATTTCACTTTCCCCACACTATGGCACTGTCCCTGGGAATTTAGACAGGCAGGGCTCTGAGGCAGAAAGCTGCGTGCCCACTACATCATTCGCAGTGAGGGTTGCTTCCTTAAGCCCCAGCTCAGTTAAACAGCAGAAAGGAGCCCCACCACCTTCCACCCTCCACATCCTAATCTGTCTGCTTCAAGCCCACCCAGCAGCGACGACCCCAGAACAGACTTTCTGCAGAAGTCTTGAATCAGCGGGGAAAGAAAGGGTAGGAAGTCGACTTTGGGCTTAAAATCCATGGAGGAGAGCAAGGACAAGAAGGCTGAAGCAATGGCCTCTGACAGGTGGGCTGTCGTCCAACAGATCGCTGCCCAGTCCCGAGATGAAAACATTTCAGCCATCAGCATCCGTCAGGAAAAGCAGTGGCCCGCCTCCCGGACATGCATCTGCAGCCCCGGGAAAAGCACCTGCTCTCGGTCCGCGCCACCATTCATTTCCTGTCTCTGGTCCATATCCCTGCACGGCTGCGAGCGACATGGGCACAAGCTGCCAGCCATCCACAAGAGAACCGAGGGCCGGAGGACAGCTGGCAAGGAGGCTGCGCCAGCACCAGTGTTAGGCAGGAAGTCAGAAATCTACCCTCTGTGTGCGGGACAGGCCTGAAGCCCAGCACCCACTGTGGGAGCTCCAGAAGCCCAGCATCCTGCACTTCAAAGTCCTGCCCAGACCCTGATGACCTCCCAGGTGACCCAGCCCTTCCCCCAGGAAAGCTCCAGGGAGAATTCTCTCTCAGGACCAAAGGGGCCACCTGACCTGATAACACAGGGCAATAAAACTTTCACAGACCCTAAGGGAAGCCCTCCTAATCTGCCAGCAAATCTGGGGAAGAATTTACTAATTCTCACCCAACAAACCCTCCCACCAGGACTCTCCATTCTTTGTCCTGGAGGACAGGGGGCGGCGGGTAAACAGACTGCCCTAAAAACCTAGGAAGTCCAAACAGACCGGCACTCAGCTCTCTGCTCTTTGCTGAGCCGCCCGCCTGGCCTGCCCAGGTGTATTCTCTCCATTCAACCATGTAACCTCGCTCTCCCCGGTCCGAGCGGCTGGGCGCTCTCTGTCCCTTCCGTCCTGATGGATGCCCTGTCCCCAGTAAAGCCTTGCACTCCACTCTGTCTCACCCCTGATTTTTCCCACGGCTTCCACGGCCTTCCCTCCAGTGACACCAGGAAGGCCCAGGAGTCTCCTGGGCTCTCGCTCTGACTCTGAAGTTAGCTGTGAGCTGAATAAGAGGGTTTCAGAGGATACACAGGGTTTGAGATCTTCCTTGTTCTTTGAAAAATAACTGAAGGGGAAAGCCAGGCATAGGTCAGCTATGTTAGCTTCAGAAACAGAACGGCCATGTCGAGGCTTGCAGGGCAGACGGTACAAAAGGGAAAGGAGATCAGCCTAGTGACCGGCGGGCGGGACAACAAAGGGAAGAGAAAGAGGCCTGAAGTCCACGCCTTCCAGTCGGCAAAAGAGCCACGTGACAGACAAACTTGAAATGGGTCATGGAAAAGTACACAGAAAGTCTCAAGGCAAGAGAAAAGGAGAGTGGGGGAAGAACACAGTTTGGAACTCAGGGTGCCGCTCTGGTCAGCACTCTGTTCCTCCTCCTTATTTGCAAACAAGAGGGACCCGATCTCCAGATAAGAAGACAATGGCATCCCAGGACTCTCAAAGGATGGTCATTCAAGATGAATGGGGATGATGAAGACAGTGGCAGAGAGATAAGAAGCCACTCCTTCCCAGTGTGGGGCTCTGTGAGATCTCTAGAAGATAAGGGCCATACCAGAATCCTGATACTCAGCAGTGATTACCTTTGTGATTAGAAAAGGCAAGCAAACTACTTTACATCTGGAAAAAAGTACACAGAGGGCTGACAAACTTAAAATGTGCCGCTCTTGGCCAGCGCCACAACTCACTTGGCTAATCTTCCGCCTCCAGCGCTGGCACCCTGGGTTCTAGTCCCGGTCGGGGCGCCGGATTCTGTTCCAGTTGCTCCTCTTCCAGTCCAGCTCTCTGCTGTGGCCCGGGAGAGCAGTGGAGGATGGCCCAAGTGCTTGGGCCCTGCACCCGCATGGGAGACCAGGGGAAGCACCTGGCTCCTGCCTGCGGATCGGCGCAGCGCCCCGGCCGCAACACACCAGCTGTAGCAGCCATTTGGGGGGTGAACCAAAGGAAAAGGAAGACATTTCTCTCTGTCTCTCTCACTGTCTAACTCTGTCAAAAAAATTAATTTAAAAAAATAATAAAATGTACCACTCTTACTGAAAGGTGCATAATTTAAGGGTTATTATCTTGTTTGAAACAATGGAACAACAGGCAATTATAGCTAACCTGCACTTGTCCAATTGTCCAGCAAGCACAGCCAACCCAATAAATATTTATAAAGTACTTCTGAAGTGCCTGGCATAGTAGAGGCAGCAGAATTATTTTAAAATCTATAAAACACTGAAAATAAGGCTTACCATTACCAATAATCACAAAGTCCTGGAAACAGCCCAAGCCCTCAACAGTAGGCATATGACTAAACAAAACGTGCTAAGGCAACATGACCAGGGCCTGCCTAGGGACGTGACCGTTTAGGAAGTCCAGCACGTGGGCCTGATGCACACACTCTGGCCACAAGCATGTCCAAACACACACAGCGCTCTGATGCGGAGGAGAAACAGCGGCGTGATGGGAGCACACTTCAGCCCGTTACTTCTGTTAACTCTGAGTCTTCACCGTTTTCAATACGATTCGGTGAATCTGAGCACATTTACCAGGTTGAGCAGTCAGCGCCACTACCGAATTCCAGAACAATCCCAACATCCAAGAAGAAACCTGATACCATCTGCAGTCTCTCCCATTGCTCCCTCCCCCCAGCCCCGGCAGCTGCTGATCTGCTGTCTTCAAAGATTAGCCTGTTCAGACATTTTGGGAGAAGTCACAAAACACTTCCCTCACTCAGCACAGTGTCCTCAAGGTGCGTCCGTGGTGACACACGGCTCCGTGTTTCACCCCTTTTCATGGCTGACTAATATTCCATTGTGCAGAAAGATCATCTTTTGTTTATCTACCTTTCAGCTGTTTCTGCCTTTTGGCTATTATGAGTAATATTGCTATGAATACTCACATGAGTGCTACATTTTAAATATATAATTCTTTTTTTTTTTTATCTGAAAGATAGAGTTACAGAGAGACGGAGAGACACAGAGAAAGATTTTCCATTCACTGGTTCAATCCCCAAAAGGCCACAAGGGCCGGGGCAGGGCCAGGCTGAAGTCAGGGGCTTTAGTCAGGTTCCCAATGTGGGTGCAGGGCTCCCAGGACCTAGGCTATCTTCAGCTGCTTTCCCAGAAACATTAGTAGGGAGCTGGATTACAAGCGCAGCAGCTGGGACTGGAACCGGTGCACGTATGAGATGCTGGCATCTTAGGTGGCAGCTTAACCCCTTACGCCACAATACCATCCCCGACATACATAATTATTTATTTGACATGTAGAGTTACAGACAGTGAGAGAAAGAGAAACAGAGAGAAAGATCTTCCTTCCATTGGTTCACTCCCCAAATAGCCACAACGGCCGGTGCTGCACTGATCCGAAGCCAGGTGCTTCCTCCTGGTTTCCCATGCGGGTGCAGGGGCCCAAGCATTTGGACCATCCTCTACTGCCCTCCCGGGCCACAGCAGAGAGCTGGACTGGAAGAGGAGCAACCGGAACTAGAACCGGCGTCCATATGGGATGCCAGTGCCGCGGGCAGAGGATTAACCAAGTGAGCCACGGCGCCGGCCCCCATAAATTTTTTTTTAAAGATTTATTTATATATTTATTTGAAAGGCAGAGCTACAGATAGGCAGAGGCAGAGAGAGAGAAGTCTTCCATCCCCTGGTTCATTTCCCACATGGCTGCAACGGCCAGAGCTGAGCCGATCTGAAGCCAGGAGCTTCTTCCAGGTCTCCCACGTGGGTGCAGGAGCCCAAGGACTTGGGCCATCTTCTACTGCTTTCCCAGGCCATAGCAGAGAGCTGGATTGGAAGTAGAGCAGCCAGGACTCGGACCCACAAAGAATGCCGGCACCACAGGCCTTACCTGCTAGGCCACAGCGCCGGCCCCTACATAGATAAATTTTTACCATCTAGGTTGTACTCTCTTGTTATACTTTAATTAGCCAAGAATTTGAACCCTACAGTGTGACCCTAGGGTTTGTCTCTGCATTTCCCTTCTCTGGAACAGAAGGTGAAAGAACAAGGACATAAACCTCAACCATTCCTGCTCTTCGCCCAGGAGAGAGATAAACACTGGGGTGTATTCCTGCCCTTGACTCTCAATTGGGTCTCACACCCTATTGCCTTTGTACCCAGCCCCAAGGCCACCTGAAAGACCAGTTTCTGGAATTCCCCTCTGCCTTCTGCCCCCGCCCCCATCCCTAGCCTCTGCCGGGTTCCATCCTGGGCACGTGGGCAGCTGGTCACCACTCTGCGAGCTGATTGTCTCTGAATGAACTTGGTCTGGCTGTGAATTCGTGCACTGCCCCCTCTCTACTCTGCACCGCTTTTCCTAACATTTTGGTGCCCCGTGTGACAAGGCTCCAATCTGCAACTCCTTTCCTAACAGAGAGTACGCGGCAAACCAGCAGCGCAGGCAGCAGCAGAAATTCAAAAGCGACCGCTAGAATCCATAGTCGTGAAGCCCCAGCTGCAAAGTCGATGATCTGCATTCCCTCCTGGCCCCACAGCACAACAGAAAATCAATGGAAAACTCTACTGGCTGCCCTCTGGATATTTTAGTAAAACAGGGATGCTATCGCGAGGTCGAACTAGACAAGGGAAGGGCTGTCGGAGGGCGAGCACTTCCTCAGCTCCGGCACCAAGAGCTCTCTAGAGGTTCACGTGGTAAAGAAAGGACAGGAGTGGCTGTGGGCATGGTGGCCTGAGCCGTCGCTAGAGACACCAACATCCCACGTTGGAGTACCTGGTTCAAGTCTGGACTACCAGGCTTTTTTTTTTTTTTTTTTTTTTTTTTTTTTTAACAGGCAGAGTGGACAGTGAGAGAGAGAGAGACAGAGAAAAAGGTCTTCCTTTTGCTCTTGGTTCACCCTCCAATGGCCGCTGCAGACGGCGCACCGCACTGATCCGAAGCCAGGAGCCAGGTGCTTCTCCTGGTCTCCCATGCGGGTGCAGGGACCAAGGACCTGGGCCATCCTCCACTGCACTCCCGGGCCACAGCAGAGAGCTGGACTGGAAGAGGAGCAACCGGGACAGAATCCAGTGCCCCGACCAGGACTAGAACCCCGTGTGCCAGCGCAGCAGGCAGAGGATTAGCCTATTAAGCCACACCGCCGGCTGGACTACCAGGCTTCTGATGGAGCTTCCTGCTGATGCGCCACACCCTGGGAGGCTGCAGATAATGGCCCAAGTGCTTGAGTTCCTGCCACCCGTGGGGAGGTTCCAGCTTCAGCCTGGCCCAGTCCTGGCTACTGCAGACATGTGGGGAGTGAACCAGCAAATGGACGATCTCTGTCTGGCTTTCTCTGACTCTCCCTGTCTTTCAAATAAAAAATAAAAATGTATTCATTTTTTAAAAAAGAAAGGACAGAATTTGGGCTGCTAATATTGAGTTAGTCTCTACGTACCTGGAAGGGCCGGATGGGAAAGGCTGGTGGGGAAGCCAGGAGACCAGGTCACGGGAAGCGAGAACTGTCTGTAGTCAGGACCAAGAGCCGAAGGCAGAGGAGGAGAAAGGAAGGGAAGCAAGCCTGAGATAAGCAGTGAAGGCAAACCAAGACTGCAGATCCGCTCATACCTCTCGGTGCAGAGAGCCAGATGACCACGGGAAAGCCAAGGTCTGGAAGTCACGTGAAGAGGCCCACACCATGCCTGATGGCGCAATGATAAGCCTCAGCCATTCTCCCTTATTGCCCAAAAAAGATAAACACTGGAATGTATTCCCTGCCCTTGACTCTCAATTGGGTCTCATACCCTACTGCCTTCACACCCCACCCCTTACAGCCACCTGAAAGACCAGTTTCTGGAATTCCCCTCTGCCTGCTGCCCCCTACCCCACCCCCAGTCCCATCCCAGCCCTCCTAAAATATACAAAGGCCCAGCCCCTGGGGGTCAGGGCCTTCTGCCCCGTGTTCCATCATGGGCACGCGGGCAGTTGGTCACCCACATCTGCGAGCTGATTGTCTCTGAATACATTCGGTCTGGCTGTAAATTCGTGTACTGCCCCCTCTCTATTCTGCACCTCTTTTCCTAACATTTTGGTGCCTCTTTTCCTAAGGGTGCCACCACTGTGGCTCCTTGGCCCTGGCCTACAGAAGTCCAAGCGTGGAAGCATGGTTACCCTGCCAAGCACAAAAGAAAACACAGAGTGTGAGCACTCTGCCAAGGCTTAAAGAGGAAAAACAGCACTAGGACTGGTTCAGTGAGGCACCTAAAAACAGATACTGCAGATTCAGGCCTGGATCTGTGTGAGGAGGAGAGCTGAACCCAAGACGCAGCAGAGGCAGCAGCCAACTTAGCTTAAGGATTTCAGGAATTACGAATTAGTCTCCCTTTTTTAAAAATAAAATTTTATTTATTTGAAAGGTAAAGTGACAGAGAGAGACAGATAAGACAGAGAAAGATCTGTCCGCTAGTTCACTCTCTAAATGCTTGCAATAGCCAGGTCTGGGCTCGGCAGAAGTCAGAAGTCCAGAACTCTAACCAGGTCTCCCGGGTGGGTGGCATGCACCTGAGTACTTGAGCCAACACCTGCTGCCTTCCAGGGTGTGCATTTGCAGGAAGGTGGGTGAGAGGTGGAGCTGGGACTTGAACCCCGGCACTCCCATGTGGGATATGAGCGTCTCAAGCAGCATCTTAACCACTGTGCAAATGTTCTGGCTTAAAAGAACCTGCCCGGGGCCAGCACTGTGGCACAGCAGGTTAAGCTTTCACCTGAAGCACCAACATCCCATATGGGTGCTGGTTAAAGTCCTGGCTGCTCCACTTCTGATCCAGCTCCCTGTTGATGTGCCTGGGAAAGCAGCAGGAGATGGCCCACGTGCTTGGGTCCCTGCACCCACGTGGGAGACCAGAAGAAACTCCCGGTTTTGAACTGGCCTAGATCCGGCCATTGTGGTCTTTTGGGAAGGAGTGGATGAAAGATCCCCTTTCTATCTCTCTTTCTTTCTCTGTAACTCTGCCACTTAAATAACTAACTGAATCTGTAAAAAAAAAAAAAAAAAAAAAAAAAAAAAAAAAAAAAAAGATGTCCGATAGGGCTCTGAGGGCAAACTGACCTTATGATGTGATCAGCATGACAAGCAGGCTGATAGCAAAGGGGCAAAAGTCCACCCTGAAGCAGGGCGGGGCCTCTGGGGAGGCAGGAGGGCCTTGGGACGCACCTACTCCAGGGCATTTCCTCAGCAAAGGAGGGAAAGCTGCAGGGCAGAGCCCGGACAAAGGGATGAGAGCCTCTGCAAATGGAACGAGAGGAAGAGGGCAGCAGGTGATCACTGCACCAGGCCAAGCCACAGCACAGACCACACCAGGAAGGCAGTGCCTGCAACTGCAGGACTCGGAGGGCGTTTGCAGAACCCAGGCAATGGAAAACACTGCACCCATGGACAGAAAGCGGGGGAGTAAACAGACGCACCAGAGAAATGAACGTGAAAAAAAAACAGGCTGGGTGGTTTTGTTTAATCTTGCACTGGTGGGGCCGGCGCTGTGGCACAGGAGGTAAAGCTGCCACCTGCAGCGCCGGTATCCCATATGGATGCTGGTTCAAGTCCCAGCTGCTCCACTTCCGATCCAGCTCTCTGCTATGGCCTGGGATAGCAGTAGAAGATGGCCCAAGTCCTTGGGCCCCTGAACCCACATGGGAGACCCGGAGGAAGTTCCTGGCTCCTGGCTTCATCAGATCAGCACAGCTCTGGCCATTGTGGCCATCTGGGGAGCAAACCAGTGGATGGAAGACCTCTCTCTCTCTGCCTCTGCCTCTCCGTAACTTTGCCTTTCAAATAAATAAATAAATCTCTAAAAAAATAATAATCTTGCACTGGTTAGTTAAGGTGCCTGTGTCCCACACTGTGTCCCATCCTGGACTGGACTCCTGACTCCAGCTTCCTAAGAAAGTGCAACCTGAGAGGCAGTGGTAATAGCTCAAGCCATTGGGACCTCACCACCCACGTGGGAGACCTGAGCTGAGGTCACAGGTCCCAGCTCAGTCCCAGCCAGAGGCCACTGCTGGCATCTGGGGAGTGAACCAGCAAAAAGGGGCATCTCGCTCTTTCTCTGCCTCTCAAATAAATCCATGAAAAAGAAACAGGTATTCTGGAGGAAAGATTCTTTTTGATTTTTAAATATAATTATGACTAAGGTAGAGTTCCGCAAAAAAGATGACCTTTGACTTAGGAGCAGGTCACTAGGCAGTGGCCTTAGGAGCAGGTCACTGGGCAGTGGCCACCTCGCCTTCCACTTCAGGAGGCATGCGGGAAAGCCAGCTGCTCTTGGAAGGAGAGCCAGTCTGCAGCCTGGTGGGTCCCAGGGGCCACTGACTGACCCCTGGGCAGCTCAGGGGATGACCCTGTGGCAGGGCACCTGAGGCCAGGCAGGCAGCGAATGACTGAAAGTGGTAAGGCACGTGAACATCCATCCCTCTCCAGAAGAGGGAACCCAAGCAGCAGCACCCGGTGTAGAGCCCCAGTTCCTGCTTCGTGGAGGTGAAGTGTCCAGGATGCTACAGAATCACAGCTTGTGGCCATGCACGAATGGCAGTTGTGAGTGCTGGCTGCTCCAGGGCCCTCCTCCAGCCTACAGGAGGAAAAGGCTTCTGGAGGGAGGGAGGGAGGAGGGGTAAGACACTGCAAGAAGATAATGATCCGTATGTACAAAATAAAAGAGGCAGCCTCTTCAGCATCCAGACCCCGGGAATCTAACAGCCTGAGAGGCAGCGGCTTGGGCCGCAGCAGTTAAGTCGCTGCTTTGGAAATCCACATACCCGTGCCACACCGCCTGGTTCGAGTCCGGCTACTGCATTTCCAATCCAGCTTCCTGCTACTGTGCACCCTGGAAGGCAGCAGATGCCAGCTCAAGTCCTTGGGTCCCTGCCACCCACATGGGAGACTTGGACAGAATTCCTGACTCCTGGCTTCAGTCTGTCCCAGCCCTGGCTGTTGTGGGCATTTGGGAGTAAACCAGCAGATGGAAGATTTATCTTGTCTATCTCTGTCTTCAAATTTAAAATGAAAATACATTTTTTAAATTCAAACATTTTAAAATTTCTTTAAAAAAACAAGAATCAGGCCAGCCTGAAATTAACACCTACCCAGATGGACTTAGCAGCAGCAGGATAACAATGAGGTTTCACACGGTCTACCCAGGAATGCAAAATATGTGAGAATTATTACAGGGGATTTCAGCAACCAAAAGGCTAAAACAACAAAATAGTTGGAAACTACACTATATGAAAGTAGGGATTTGCCATCAGAGACAATGGGAGTCAGAGTGTGTCATTTTCAAAATCCGTGAAGACATGTTCTGATAATTGCCTGTGTGCTAATCCCACTCTCTAAGCAACCCTGTCTACACCGCCGTGGGCCAGAGTGGGCCTAGCCCAGCAGGACCTGCCCGGGGCAGAAACTTCATGTCCTGTTGTAGATTCACAGAGTGGCCAGACGGGACAAATCAGTGTTGCCCGAGTTTGGAGGGACGCCCCAGATTTCCAGTCCTAAGCCTGACAGCCCTGAGTGTGACCCAAACCCCCTCCACAGCAGCACTGTGGTGCTGGCAGCCTACTCCCCAGCAGACGTGGGAAATCGAAGCAGCTCTCAGTCCCAGTTGAAGCTGACTTCCAGAAAGTGCGGCCTGGCGAGAGTGAGCCTGAAGTGACCCATCTACTTTTCCCACCTGCAAGGAAAAGCACCTGTCTCCAGCCTTGTGACCAAGCAGCCGGAGAAACAGGAAAATCCTCCCCGAGCACTGTCATCAGACAGCACCCAGTGCTCTGCACGGCCAAGAAGGGTCGGTCAAGTGCAAGCACCCTGCAAAGCGAGTTCCCCATGACCCAGGAGTGAGACGGGCCAGCAATTCCTCTCCTCATTACACTCTGCAGACTCTCGCTCACGGGCCCCAGACCCGCGTCCCAGGATGTTCACGGCTCGGTTGGTCCTGAGAATGAGAAACGAGAGCCGCTCGTGGGCCTCCTGGCCATGGAGGGGTGAACGCGTGGGGGCACGGGAGGAAGCTCCTGAGCGGCAAAACGGACAAGAGCCGTGTGCACCTGCACGGACGACTCACCCTGAGATACTCCAATACAGGCAAAACTAAACCGGGAGTTACTCAGATACTGCTTTATGGGTGGGGGAATGGTTTTCACCTGAGTCAGAGCAGCTGTGGGGGTCAGGGGCTTCAAATGAGGGGGGCAGAGAGGGGGCTTAAACTCTCCTAACCTTTTATTCCTTAACCTGTGGGTGGGCCCAGAGACATCCACTACATTGTTTTGTTTTTATGTATGAGGACATTTTTAACAGTTCATGGAAAACGGAATTAAAAGACAGAAATCAATACGATTTCTCAACATGAGTTCCACAGAATTTAGACACTTTTGTAGGCGACGATATCGATCGTTTGGTCCATCCCAGTGAGCTGACAGTCCTGGGGATTTAAGCATGGCAGCACAGACTGTTTTTACATTATTTTTTCAAAGATATTTATTTATTTATTTGAGTGGTAGCATTACAGAGAGAGGGAGAGACAGAGAGAAAGGCCTTCTATGCACTGCTTCACTCCCCAGATGGCCACAACGGCCAGAGCTGGGCTGTTCTGCAACCAGGACCCAGGAGCTTCCCTCAGGTCTCCCGTGCAGGTGCAGGGCCCAAGCAGTTGGGCCATCTTCCACTGCCTTCCCAGATGCATTAGCAGGGAGCTGGATCAGAAGAGGAGCAGCGGGGACACAACCCAGCACCCACACGGCATGCCGGCGCTGCAGGCCGAGGCTTACCCCAACATCACATGCCAGCCCCTATGTTTATACTATGAATGAAGAAAAATAGATGCCTTTTGGAGATCAGAAAATTAAAAGTCAGAAGGAGCCAAATCAAGACTGTATGACGGAAGCCTAATGATTTCCCACTGAAACTTGCAAAATTGCCCTGCTCAAGAGAGGAGTGAACAGGCTTGTCGTCAGAGCGGAGGGGGACCCTGGTGGAGGTTTCCTGCAGTCTCCTCCCAAGGCCTGGGCTAGCTCAAAACGCCCTCCTAACAAGCAGACGTTACTGCGCCCTGGCCCGACGCGAAGCCAACGCGCGTTCCCAAGAAGTGGCCACCGTGACCTCTGCTTTTGCTTTGACTGGACCACTGCCACCTGTCGGGAGCCAGCGCTCTGACGTCTTCAGCTTACATCCTCATCGTCAGAGAAAAAGCTCCAGGATGTCGATGCCACTTGTTGGAAACTTCCATGGAAGTTGTGCGCGGCTGACCTGGTGCGACAGCCTGGCTACCCACCATGCAAAAACTTTGCTCTGCCAGAGTTGCGTAAGCTGAAGCAACTGTGACATCTACAGTGCTGGCCATCATTCCTACTGTTAACTGTCCGTCAGTCCTCTTCACTTTGCAGGGCTGAGGAAACCCAGTCCGCAGGCCGTACAAGGCCCGCCAAGGCAACCACAGACAGGATCGAAATTCAATAAATCTGCAGCAGGCTTTTTTTTTTTTTTTAAGATTTATTTTATTTAGTTGAAAGAGAGTTACAGAGAGAGGCAGAGAGAGAGAGAGAGAGAGAGGTCTTCCATCCACTGGTTCACTCCCCAGATGGCTGCAACAACTGGAGCTGAGCTGACCTGAAGCCAGGAGCCAGGAACTTCCGGGTCTCCCACGTGGGTGCAGGGGCCCAAGGACGTGGGCCATCTTCTACTGCTTTCCCAGGCCATAGCAGAGAGCTGGATTGGAACTGGAGCAGCCAGACTAGAACGGGCGCCCATATGGGATGCCAGTGCTTCAGGCCAGGGCGTTAACCCACTGTGCCACAGCGCCATCCCCTAGCAGGCTAACTTTTGATACTTTTGTATGGCCAGCAAATGATGTTATAAATATCCAAAGGGCCCTTGGCAGAACAAAGGTTCCCCAGCCCGGATAGGGCATGAACAAGATCAGTTTTTCCCTTGCAAGTTGCTGTGGACGGTCTGCTGCGGCGGCACTCACGCTCAGCACCGCCTCATCCCTTCTGAAAACGAGCTATCCACGAGCAAACGGGACTCCTCTGGGGCAGCGTCCCCGCAGCCTTCCCATCAGGCAGCGACAACCTCACCGTGGACTGACGTTTGCCCTTCAACTTCAGCAGAGGCCATGCTGCTCTGACGAGGATTTGCTCCAACCTTGTCCTTTTCTAGCCTCAATTGCGATCCTGTGCAGACACGCTGACGCAGCCAGAAGTTTTCTGGGTGTTTTTGTGTGTGTGTGTGTGTGTGTAAAAACCATGTTGAAGCCCATGCAACTTTTCAGAATATGCATTTTCCTCGAACTACTTGAAGACCCCTTGTACGTACGTTGGGCTGCGCACTGTGAAGCAGTGGGTTAAGCCACCACCCACAGCCCACGTCACGCCAGTCGGGTTCCAGCTACTCTGCCTCCTGCCACTGTGCCAGGAGGCAGCAGATGCTGGTCCCGGTGCCTGCATTCCTGACACCCACAAGAGAGACACAGATGGAGTCCTGGCTTCCCTCTCCAGTCTGACCCACCCCGGGCTGTTGCAGGCATTTAAGGAGTGAGCCAGTGGATGGAAGAACTCTCTCTCTCCACCTTTCAAAAAAATAAATCTTATCAAAAAAAAAAAATGCCCACAAACAACTATCATGACCTTCATGATGAAAGCAAAAAAAAAAAAAAAAAAAAAAGTGTTTTGTAAACATGATATGTTTTTCCATAAACAAGTGGATAAAAGAAAACAAAAAATGTGGAGGGTGGCCCTGTGGCACAGTGGGTGGAGCCAATGCCTGTGACAAATACTGGCACCAGTTCAATTACCGCTGCTCCACTTCCAATCCAGCTCTCTGCTGCGGCCTGGGAAAGCAGCAGAAGATGGCCCCAGTGCACAGGCTCCTTCTGGCCATCTGGAGAGTGAACCAGTGGATGGAGGACCTTTCTTTCTTCCTCTTTCAAATAAATAAATACATTTAAAAAAAAAAATAAAAGATGTTGGAACAGGGAGAAGGTATAGGAGGAAATTTGATGTAGAAGGAAAAAAGAATAGAACTCTATTTTTATTTTACCAGACAAACCATCTCTCAAAAGACAGATAATTTATCCAGAGGTGGCCTCCAAGGAGGGGAAGTGGGCTACTAGGGAGAGAGAACAAAAGGCTTTCAAACACTTAAGATATCTGTGCCAGGTCCAAGCATTACTTAGCTGAAATATGAAAAGTGTTTTGTAAAGTTAAACAGTAGCCCTTTGGATCAGCACTTGGTAACCTGCTATGAGACTCTGTTATGTGCAAGGGCAAGGTCCCTGAGGCTGGATTGACTGATCTGGAACAAAAACCTCAAAGAGGCAGTAGCTGAAATGCTCTTTTGGGGCCACAGAACTGCTAGGAATGGTGGCCTCTGCCCTTTGCCCCTAGGCTGACCCCGGAGTTGGAGGACATCTCTGTAAGCTGTGTGCTCTCCCCAGTAGTGGCCAAGCGGCCATCAGAGAAAGGCAAACTGACTCAGGTCTGCACGAGCGAGAGAGGAGCCTGGACACGGGACTGGCCACGGAGCTTTTCTCACAAGATGCACACCACCCCTTATCTTGGGACTTTAGTCTCTAAGTACCTCCCTTTTTGGCAGCAATGCCCTGTCTTTTCTGCTGACCAAACCTCATTCCAAAGTCCTAGCACGGGAACCATGAAAATCAAGAAACAGGAGAAAAACAGACCCAGGGTTACAAGCTCATATTTTGAGTATGCTGGGAGAATCCGTCTCCAAAATGCCTCCCCAGAATACACCTAAAATGCGACAGAAAACCTAAGCCTCCCAGAGCCACATCCATGCTGTTTTGCTCCATGTGGACCCCTTTGCTGGCAGGCAGTTCGGCCCCCACCTACGCCGCCCCGGAGGCACAGGGAAAGCCCCAGCCCTTGCTGCCAGCCTCACCCAGACACACGCGAGATGCAAGTCTCGTCCAGGAACTGTCAGATCAGAAAAAGGAGGGCCCCGGGGCGTGAGACCTGGGGGAAACCAGCTGGGGCTCCTCGAGGCTCCACCAGCCTCTGCACCCTCCGAAACGTCTTCTTCAGCTGCGTGGAAGTTCTCGGGGCTAACTGCCCTGCTCTCCAGCTAACTCGATTTTCTCAGGAAATTCTGAGCTGGGCTTCACTGTCCCCACCTAAACCCCTGTATCAGTCTGCCTCTCCTCTTCCTCCCTGGCCAAAGGTCCTGGGGTTGGCTACTTCAGCTGCACGAATAGGGTGGCCTTTCCGATGCTGCATTTCAAGATGAAGACGGGGTTGCTCATCGGCGCCCTCCGACTCCTCCCCAGTTCACCCATGACAACTCTCTTCCCGGGACACTGAACCTGCCCCTCCCTCCCACGGCCACCCCTTGCCCACCGCACGCTTGCATCGCCGGGGAATGTGAGAGCCAGCAACCGCCCTGGCCTGACTCTCCAGTCCCCCTCGGCCTGCCCACTGCTTCCCAGTCACCTCTGGAGGTCCCTGGCCCAAGCAGCTCAAATCCCCACACACCCTTGGGGTTCACAGGATGAAGGCCTTGCCCAACCCTCACCACCAGCACCCACACTTGCCACGGAGCTTCCTGAGCGCAAGTCTGTGGGTGCAGCACCCAAGGCAGGCACAAGTCTCTGCCCTTGGGGGTTTCCATGGCCTCTCCCCTGCCCTCTGCCTGGGGCCTGGATCTTCTCACTGCTCTGATGCCACCCCTGGGTGCCTTCCTGACCTCTCCATGACCACATATGGTGACACGTTCAAGGACCAGCTCACCCAGCAAGCCTGATACGGCCCCTCCCCTTGCAAGTCCCGAGACTTCTATAAGAGTATTTCAGAAAGTGTATGGAAAGGCATATTATGAAAAGAGTATGCATGGGGGCCGGCGCCGTGGCTCACTTGGCTGATCCTCCGCCTGCGGTGCCGGCATCCCATATGGGCACCGGGTTCTAGTCCCGGTTGCCCCTCTTCCAGTCCAGCTCTCTGCTGTGGCCCGGGAGGGCAGTGGAGGATGGCCCAAGTGCTTGGGCCCTGCACCCACATGGGAGACCAGGAAGAAGTACCTGGCTCCTGGCTTCAGATTCGTGCAGTGCCAGCCATAGTGGTCATTTGGGGGGTGAACCAATGGAAGGAAGATCTTTCTGTCTCTCTAACTGTCTATAACTCTACCTGTCAAATAAAAAAAGTATGCATGGATTCCAACTTTTTTTGCACCAAAATAAACATCTTTTTAAAAAAATTCCATTTCCCACCAACTTTTGAAGTGCCTTATATGGTCTCCACAGACTCCCCTGCAGCTGTTCCCTGCTGGTTCCGGTAACACGGCCACAGGACGATGCGCGCACCAGGTGCCCGGCACCACACTATGTCACTTTGCACAATGCTCTCCCCAAACACACACCCAACAGTCCCAAGAGGAAGCTCTTGCTGCTCCCATTTTATAGATGGGGAAACCAAGGCTCAAAGCGACCAAGGAACTTGCCAGAGGTCACAGGGCAGGTGAAGGCCTCAGTCCAAACTCTGCCTGATGCCAGAGCCCACGCTCTAACCACGGCAACTTCGCGCGTGTGTCTGCACGCAGCACTGTGCACCCGACAGACAGTACACACTGCCGCTCTGTGGGTGAGCACACGCATTCCTCTCCCCAGCCGCAGGGTTAGCAACCGCGGCAGGGGCTGTCTGGGTTTGTTTTCTGTCGACAGAACACTTGTAAACGTCATTTACAAGGAAAGAGGTTTATCTGGCTCACGGCTCTGAAGGCTGAGAAGTCCAAATTCCTGCAGCTGCACCTGCTGAGGTCCCTCTGGCTGAGGGGGACCCTGCAGAGCCATGTACCACGGGGTGAGTCCAGAGCCACGCTGGCTTCTCTAACAGACCCAGTCATTTGATAACCCATCCATCCAGCCGTGGGTTGGTCCACTCACAGTCCAATCACCTTTTATAATACCTCACAACGGGGACTGAAGCACCATGGGTTCCAGTGGGGACACTCAACCCACAGCAGGCCACGCTGTCACATCCTCTGGCAACCTCACGGTGAGCCACGCACACCGCAGAGGCACAGTAACTGCCCGAGGCAAGAACAGCTTCTCGGAATACTGCACAGTAACAATGCATGCCTGCCTTGATCCACTCAGTCGGCGAGAAAACCCAGAACGACATCGTGGAGAACTTATTCTGCCAGATATTGAAACTGTCATTTAAGAATATCAGAAATAGAAAGACATGGCTCAGGTCCACCAGAACACAAACAGCTGTTTGTAACAGCTGGAGTGGGGCGGTGAGAAGAGAAGGCAGGAAGGCTGAGCAAAGCCGGAAGATCTTACGGAAGCAGCCTGGGGCAGGCGCAGTGGGGAGGTGGACTCCCAGTTGGCCACAAGCCCCGCGGCCGATGGCTCCTGTACCGCCTGCAAATATCCCTCAGGCACTCAGCTGGAGGAGGAGAGGACAAGGTCTCGGGTTGGTGCCTCCAGCCCCGCAGGCTGCAGCCCTCTGCGACAGGCATCCTGCTCCCTGGGGACACGCAGCCAGCCCCGCAGGCTGCAACCCTCTGCGACGGGCATCCTGCTCCCTGGGGACACGCAGCCAGCCCCGCAGGCTGCAGCCCTCCGCCACACGCATCCTGCTCCCTGGGGAGACGCAGCTAGGCTCAGATGGCTACTTTCAGCCGCGGCTCTGCCTCTTCCTAGCAAGGCTGAGTGAGCCACTGAGTGTCTCAGGTCTGTCATCCACGAACAGCGAGACTGCAGTCTTAACCGTGACCTTAACCGTGCCGATGAGAGCTGCCTGACAAAACAGTAAAACTACGAAGGGTTCCACACACAAAAGGCATACCAGCGAGAGCGAAAGCCCAGACGCAAGCAGTCGGCTCCACTCGTGTCCTGGAGGGCAGTGACTGACAGTGGAGACCCCTATGGTTGATGGGCTGTGGAGAGGCTGCCGTTATTAAGTTATGATTATTCTATTTTTCTTGAGCTAAATAAGGATTGAATTCCACTTTGGGGACAAACATTTTTTATTGTAATTCCATTCTGCTAACCCCAAGCACTCAATAAAATTTTGTGAAATTCACGGCAATATTTATTTTTTATAAGCTCTGGAAGCAGGCATCGTGGCATACAATGTTAAGCCACCACTTGGGATGCCTGCATCCCTTATAGGAGTGCCTGGGATCAAGTCCCGCCTCCACTTCCAATGCAGCTTCCTGTACAGGTGCATCCTGGGAGGCAGCAGGAGATACCTCAAGTACATGGGCCCCTGCCACCCTCATGGAGGTAGATAGATCCTCTCTCTGTTCTGGCACACTTTTACTGACATGAGAATCTTCTGCATCAGTGGTCACCAGTGTGCAAACCCTACAGCATTTTCCACACTGCCTGATTCAATATCACTGCCGCTGTGGTGACAGACACCAGTTTTGGCCAGCGTGACAGAGTGCTTCACTGTCCTCAAAACTGGGCGGTTGCTGGCGAGGATGACCAGTCTCACCCTGGGGCGTGCTTGTACCCGGCACGGACCTTCCACTTTCCTAGCACGCTGCAGCCTGGAGCTGACCCACCCCAGTGCCTTGTTCTTTGCAGCCACCATCTCCTGCCTTAGGTGCGGGACGGCCCCCAACCAAGACCGGGCACAAAAGGTCCCGGCAATACTTGTAACAGCCACGCTTTGAGAAGTGATGAGACGTGCCTGCTTGCATGTTTAAGGCCAAACGGTGTGAGGAGCAGAGAAACAGCTCCGAGGCAGGCAGAGGCAGAGAACACACAGCAGAGGCAGTGCTTAGACAGCTGGCCAGGGAAACAAGCAACCCAGGAAGATCTCATTTATTGGACAAATATTCTCGGGCCCTTATGTGCTCCAACCTCGGTGGTGTACAGAAGCGTTCCTTGGATGTCTCTAGAAATACTTGGGGAAGGGAATCTAGTGAAAGATAGACTACCTGCAGGGCAAGTGTGAAGGCAGCTTGCCTGACGGTTATTCAGGGGTGAGAGCGACAAATGATCCCTGAAGACAGCAGAGGGCAGGGCACGAGAGCCCAGGGTCAGACGATGACATCGCAGGTTCTGCCCCAGACGGCATCAGGTTCGTCCCACTGCCCTCCGGCCCGAGGCTCCCAAGGAGAAATGAGCTGATAATCTATCAAAGATGCCTGGGGCCCCATGAACGCTCAGTGTGGCTTCCAAGACTCAGCTTTTCACCAGTTAACTAGAACCTCTGAGTCTGTCCTAGGTGGAGCTGGCCAGGCTTCTTGGACACCTGCGTTGCTGTCTTATCAAATGCGGCAGTTTCCAGCCTTGTTGCTTCAAACCCCCTTTCCGACCCTTTCTGTCCTCACCTAGAACACCCACCATGCACATCTGATTCACTTGTGTCCCACACATCTCGGAGGCTCTGTCATTTTCCTTCTTTTTTCTTTCAGATCCTCGACTAGATCATCTCAATCTACTTGCCTTTTTTTTAAAAAAAATTTTTTTATTTATTTGAGAGGCAGAGTTACAGAGAGGCAGGGACAGAGAGAGAGGTCTTCCATCCACTGGTTCACTCCCCAGATGGCCACAACAGCCAGAGCTGCACCGATCCGGAGCCAGAAGCCAGGAGATTCTTCCAGGTCTCCCACGTGGGTGCAGGGGCCCAAGGACGTGAGCCATCTTCTACTGCCTTCCCAGGCCATAGCAGAGAGCTGGATCAGAAGTGGAGCAGCTGGGACTAGAACCGGTGCCCATTAGGGATGTCAGCACTGGAGGTGGCGGCTCTACCCACTACGCCACAGCCCCGGCCCCACCAATTTACTCATCTTCTAAAGTTTGCTGATTCTTCCATCTGCTGCTGAGTGCATAAGCCCACAGGTTTTCAGTTGCACCTGCTCTAGTGGTGTGAAGGAATTTCACACCGCCCCGCCTGGGTGTGCCTCATCCTTTGCCCAGTGTGTCCATGCTGCACACACCGCCTGCTGGTCTGTCACTTGGTGGCCTCTCGGTTAGCAGAGGTGACCCAACGGTTGTGGTATTGCAGGGCTTGTGTTCAAGAAATCTGTATGTGGTCTCCTAATGCCGAGTCACGATGCCCACGGCATCCCCTCACCTCCTCTCATCACATCACCACAGGAGCCAGTAACCCACGTCAGAGTGCCAGTACAACCCCGGCACCTCCACTTCCAATCCAGCTTCTTGCTAATGCACCCTGGGGTGCAGCAGAAGGTACCTCAGGTGTTTGGACCTTTGCCACCCACATGGGAGACCCAGATAAGGTTTCTGACTCCTGGCTTCAGCCTTGCCCAGCCCTGGCTGTTGCAGCCATTTGGGGAGGGAACCAGCAGATGGAAGACTGATCTCTCTCTCTCTCTCTCTCTCTCTCTGTCTCCGTCTCTGTCTCTCTTTCAAGTAGTTGAAAATAAGTCAATGCACAATTTTAATAATAAAGCTTTTGCAAAAGAATAAAGTCAATCCTTATCTATCATCATATATAGTAGTCCACAAAGATGTGTTCTAAGATGCCCCCAACTGGATGTCTGAAACTTGAGAAAGTACCAAAGCCTACATATACTGTTCTTATTATATATGTATATATTATATATACATCTATATATATGCATACATACCTACGACAAAGTTTAATTTCTAGATCAGGCACAGTAGGAGATGAACTCTAATAGAACAGTTATAACGATATACTGGAATAAGAGTTGTGCAGATGCAGCCTGTCTGCCAAAGCACCTGACTGTACGGTCTCACCCTTCCTCTCCATGCGGTGACAAGGGGATGCCGTGGGCTCCATGACTCAGCATCAGCAGACCACGCACACAATTCTTGAACACAAGCCCTGCAACCCTCAGGTCACCTCTGCTAATCGAGATGCCACCAAGTGACAGACCAGCAGGCGGCGTGTGTGGCATGGACACACTGGGCAAAGGATGAGGCACACCCAGGCGGGACGATGTGAAATTCCTTCACACCACTCAGAGCAGGTGCAACTGAAAACTTAGGAATTACTTTTTCTGGGGGCTTGCTTTGTGGCACAGCGGGTTAGGCCACTGCCTGCAACGCCAGCATCCCATATCAGAGTGCTGGTTCTGATACAGCTCCCTGCTGATGCGCTTGGGAAAAGCAGCAGACGATGGGCCAAGATGGGCCTCTGCCACCCACACAGGAGACAGGAGGGAGTTTTAGGCTACTGGCTTCGGCCTGGTACAATTCTAACTGTTGTAGCCATTTGAGGAGTGAACCAGCAGATGCAAGCTCGCTCGCTTGCTCACTCTCTGTCATTTTGCCTTTCAAATAAAGAAATAAAACACATTGTTTAATTCTGGAAATTTCATTTAATATTTTCAGACCACAGCTGACCACAGATAACTGAAATCACAGAACGCAAAACTGTGGGAAAGGGGAACTGCTGTACAGAAATTAACCCAAATGGACCCCTGACCTAAATGCAAAACCTAAAACTGTAATATTCTTAGAAGAAAACACAGGAGAAAAGCTTTGTGACACTGGGTTTAACCAGGAGTTTTGAGATATGATACAAGGCACAAAAGCAAAGATATACAAATTGGAATTCCATAAAAACTTTGCGACATTCTCCATCAAAAAAAAAAAAAAAAAAAAACCACTATAAACAGGGTAAAAAGGCAATCCACAGAATAGAATAAAATATTTACAAATCATATATCTGATAAGGGATTAATATCCATACTACATAAAGAACTCCCAAAACTCAACAACAAAAAAACACAATTCAAAATGGGCAAAGGACTTGAATGGACGTTTCTCCAAAGACGACTCTAAATGGCCAGGAAGCACATGAAAAGATGCTCAACACCACTAGTCGATAAGGAAATGCAAGAAAAGCTACACCAAAGGAGAGACGCTGTGGCGTGTGGGTCGAGCCTCTGCCTGCGGCCCCTGCCCCACACGGGAGACCCGGAAGAAGCTCCTGGCTTCAGACTGGCCCAGCACAGGCCCAGCTCCGGGCTCTGTGGCCATTTGGAGAGTGAACCAGAGGATGGCAAACCTTTCTGTCTCTCCCTCTCACTGTCTTTAACTCTACCTCTCAAATAAATCATCTTTTTTAAAAAGACTATAAAAGTACCAGAGGGAAAAATAAAAAGGAAATGTTTAAAAACAAAAACCACACTGAGAAATAACCTCACACCCATTACGATGGGCACTGCCAAAAACGTAAGTGTTGGTAAGGAAGTGGAGAAACTGGGACCCTCATACGCGGCTGGTGGGGATACAAAACAGTGCAGCCACTCGGGAAGCAGCCGGGCAGATCCTCAAATGATCAGACGGTGACCGCTGGATCCAGCAGTTCCACCTGCAGGTACACACCCTCAAGAATCAAATGCAAGCTCTTTTTGCACACCGATGTTGCTAGCAGCATCATTCACAGTGGCTAAAGCATGGAAGCCACCCAAATGCCCGTCAACGGATGAGAGAGAGCAAGTCCACAGGATGGAATATTCAGCCTTAACTAGGGAGGGAATTCTGACGTAGGCTATAGCGTGGACCAACTCTGAGAACACTATAATTGCAGTATGCAGTCACAGGACGACAAATGCAGTATGATTCCGTTTCTATGTGGTACCCACAGTGTGGAATGGGGTCTGCCAGGGGCTGGGGCGGGTGGGAAACGGGAGCTGCTGTCAAATGGCTGCAGAGCCTTGGTTCTGCAAGAAGGGCTTGGGAGATGAATGGTGGCGACGGCCGTATTACAGTAAGAGCCGTGCGTGCAAAAACGGCTAAGATGGTAAACAACTTGTGGGACGCTCTGAAGGTTCGTGTCCCCCAGATTCCTATGCTCAAGCCTAACCCCACAGCGACAGCACAAAGAGGAGATGAAGTCCCAAAGGGGCCACCCTCGGGAAGGGGCCAGAGAGGCTGAGGGAAGGCGCCTTGTCCCCACGGCCCCTGATGAACAAGCCCAGACCCCTCCATCTCAGACTTTCTGTCGTCCACAGGTTACCCTAAGATAATCTAGTCATAGCAGCCCAAGTGGACTAAACCATGGATTTTATTACAGCAAAATAATCAGGAGGGAAAAAAAAATCTCCCGCAGAGCAAAAGCCTAAGACAACCTCCTGTCAACTTCCCTCCAACTCAAGTGTCCTTTTCCGGGAAGCCCAAGGGGGCCATGTCAGCCTCCACCATGGGAGGGTGGGCAGGCTGCAGGAGCCGAGCCCAGGGAGGTCACTCCCTGCCCACAAGCCTCCTGGGCTCCCGCAGCGGGACTGCAACCCCCCACCTTGCATCATGCAACGCTGGCTCCCAACAAGAATCTGATGGCCGCAGCCCTCCGGCCAGGGAGAGGCCAAGGTTCTCACCACTTCCAGGAGGTGAACCTTGGGAAAGGAGGAAGGCGGCACTGGCTCCAGGCGATGTCTTGGTAACCAAGTCTGACCGGAAAACAAGAACTCGCAAGCTGCAGGTTCCTTTCCCCCTTGTCCGAAAAGATTTAAGAAACAGGGGGAAATGCCAGGCCCAGAGCTGAAACTCTAGCGGTCCTGGGCCACTGGCATGGTTTTACAACTGCTACTTGGCAGATACCAGCATCTAACTCTGCCTACTCTGTGGCCGGAGTGAATAAGAAACGAAGCCTTAAACAGTGATTGAATCAGTCAAACGGTTACCAGCCTGGGCAGAACTGCCGTTATCTGAGAGGAGCAAGGGCGGCGAGATGCTTCTATCTGGGGCACATGGCTGTGAGGCCATCCCCATTTGGAGGCAAAGTGGCAGTGAAGCAGGGCTGTGCTTCAGAGTCAAAGGCCACGACCCAGTTCTATCCTGGCCAGGAGTCTCTTAAATTATTTAAAAAAAAAAAAAGTTACCTAGTTAAGAAAGGAATGCCACAAGTTGCCTAGGAAAATAACTGACTATAGTCTGAGATTATGTACTTTAATTCCTCATTAGATGAACTTCCTTAATTCCAGGAAGATATAAAATGAAGGATCAACAAGCATTGATAATTCTGTGCTGAGGAATCCGTGTGACCCCTGTTACATGACACACTTCAAGGTGTAAGGGAATCCGCTCAGCTCAGGGCAACCAGTCAGTCTTGGGACTCCAATCAGAACCGAGTGATTGCTTTAAACTTGTGATTTGAGGTAGGAATTTTACATGTCTATTGGCAGATGACAAGTACACACATAAAAAGATGTTCAGTATCATTCGTCACCAGATAATAAAAATGGATCCCAGAGTGAGGTACGGCCATACAACCATTTAAATGCCTGAGACTAAAGACTGACCGTATCCCGTACTGCAACTTGAAGGGACTGTAAAATGTTTATGGAAAAGTCGGCGCCGCGGCTCACTAGGCTAATCCTCTGCCTTGCGGCGCTGGCACACCGGGTTCTAGTCCCGGTCGGGGCGCCGGATTCTGTCCCGGTTGCCCCTCTTCCAGGCCAGCTCTCTGCTGTGGCCCGGGAGTGCAGTGGAGGATGGCCCAAGTGCTTGGGCCCTGCACCCCATGGGAGACCAGGATAAGTACCTGGCTCCTGCCATCGGATCAGCACGGTGCGCCGGCCGCAGCGCGCCAGCCGCGGCGGCCATTGGAGGGTGAACCAGTGGCAAAGGAAGACCTTTCTCTCTCTCTCTCTCTCTCACTGTCCACTCTGCCTGTCAAAAAAAAAATTTTTTTTAAATGTTTATGGAAAAAAGATGAATAAAAAACGTTTATTTTAATGCAAAAAAATCTTGAAATCCACACTTAATTTTTTTCATAACATGCATTTTCCATATTTCCCATTTACATGCATGAATTTCAAAATTCTTTGCACCAGGGGCCAGCATTGTGAAGTAGCAGGTATAAAGCCACAGCCTGCGACAGTGGCACTCCACATGGGCACCAGTTTGTTTGCTGGCTGCTGCACTTCCAATCCAGTTCCCTGCTAATGGCCTGGGAAAGCAGTAGAAGATGGCCCAAGTGCTCGGGCCCCTGCACCCACATGAGAGACCCAGATAAAGCCCCTGGCCCCTGGCTTCGGCCTGGCCCAGTCCTGGCTGTTGCAGTCATTTGGGGAGTGACCAGTGGATGGAAGATTTTTCTGTCTCTTACTCTTTCTCTGTAACCCTACCTTTCAAATAAATAAATCTTTAAAAACAAAAACAAAATTGCACCAAAACAAACTTATCCTTTAATTCCACTTTTTCACAGACTGCCAACGGGAATGGAAACCAGTACAAACACTTTGGAAGAGCTTGGCAGTTTAAGATAAACACGGAGTGCCCATACAACCCAGCCATTCCAGTACCAGGCATTTGGCCATCAGGAAAGGAAATATACGTCCAACATTCTAAGCAGGTTTCTATGTAGTTGCACACAACATTCTAAGCAGGTTTCTATGTAGTTGCCAAAAACTGGGAGCAACTGAATGACATACAATGAAAGGATAAATTATGTGATATCCATGTAACGGAATACTACTTAGCAGTTAAAAAACAAGAAACTATTAGCACACGCAACAATGTCCCAATCTGAGTGTTGCTGCCACTCAAAGCCACCATGCTGAGAGAAAGAAGGCAGATAAAATGGAATGCATACTGTATGAGTCCATTTCTGGAGAATTCCAGAAAGCGCACGTGACAGTAACAGAGGGCAGCTCCCGGGCTGCGTGGGGGAGAGGAGCAGAGCGGGCAGAGTGAGGGATCCCCAAGGAGACGGAGGTTCTCACCATCCACACTCTGCTGACGGTGTCACAAACACGCACACTTTTCAAATTTTGTCAAAGTGCACACTTCAAATACATGTGCAATTTATTGCATTTTCATAATATCACAATTAAGCTGTTTCTAAAAATAAAACATAAAACAGCACAGGAATTCTCAAGAAAATTTTAAGAGCAGGGCCACGTTGCAGCGCAGTGGGTTCAGCCAGCTCCTGCGATGCCTGCATCCCATACGGGCAACATCAGAGTCTGGGCTGCTCCACTTCCAATGCAGCTCCCTGCCAGTGACCTGAAAGGCAGCAGAGGGAGGCCTAAGCCCCTGGGCCCCTGCACCCCTGTGGGAGACCAGGAAGAAGCTCCTGGCTTCAGCCTGCTCAGCCCCAGCTATTGCACCCATTTGGGGAGTGAACCAGCGGATGGAAACTCTCTCTCCCCGCCCCACCCCCCATTTATCTCTTCCTCTGTAACTCTGCCTTTCAAATAAATAAATCTTAAAAATGGAAAATTTTAAGAGCTTAATTTGACTCTTATTTTCAATTTCCAGGAGTTACCTATATCAAGATTTTTTAAATCAATTAGAAAGCTTAAAATAACTAGAGGAAGTTGACTATAATTAATAGATTTCAAATTTTCAAATGAGTTTAATTAAGTGTTCAAATGGGACTAAGAATTAATCAAAAGTCCCCTTCAAAGTGAGTGCTAAAATTTTCCAGACTCAAATAGAATCGAAAGATTTGTAGGATATATTTAGAAGCTAAACTTAAAAGATTAGGGGCCGGCGCCGCGGCTCACTAGGCTAATCCTCCGCCTAGCGGCGCCGGCACACCGGGTTCTAGTCCCGGTCGGGGCGCCGGATTCTGTCCCGGTTGCCCCTCTTCCAGGCCAGCCCTCTGCTGTGGCCAGGGAGTGCAGTGGAGGATGGCCCAGGTGCTTGGGCCCTGCACCCCATGGGAGACCAGGAAAAGCACCTGGCTCCTGGCTCCTGCCATCGGATCAGCGCGCTGCGCCGGCCGCAGCGCGCCGGCCGCGGCGGCCATTGGAGGGTGAACCAACGGCAAAGGAAGACCTTTCTCTCTGTCTCTCTCTCTCACTGTCCACTCTGCCTGTCAAAAAAAAAAAAAAAAAAAAAAAAAACTTAAAAGATTAGCCCTTGAAAGAACTAGGTTTTTTTTTTAATTCAAAGCTTTTAGAAGTTGAAAATCAAGTTTTTCAACAAAAGTAACGTTTGCATAATCTTTCCATTACACAAAAATCCAGAGGTAGGAGCCGGGTGTGGCTTCTGAAACCTTGCCCGCTCACGTCACCCGAAACTCTCCCAGTCTCCCTGAACCCGTCTCCCCATCCCTGGGCAGCGTGCTTGTTGCTGGACGAGAAGCACAGAGCGAGGGGGAGCACGGAGGCACCGCACAGGGAACTGCGCGCTCCACGGACCCTGGCTGCCCCGGCAGCAGGAGAAAGGTGCGCGCCACCCTCGCAGACTAAGCATGACTCAGCACAGCCAGATCGCAGCATTTCCCGCAGCCTCAGCCCCTGTGTGTCAGGAGAGGAGCTGCCACAGAGGAGCGGTGGAAATGTACCTCCAGCGCTGCCCTCGGCCGGCCCCACCCCCCTCCCTGGTGCTGAAAGGACCCAGGGTTCTGCCTTCTGGCAAGACAACAGCAGCCCACATCCACCTCCTCCAGGATCTCCAGGGAGCAGCAGAGGAGGGGAGGCCCCCAGTGTGGGTGACAGAGCCTTAGTTACCGTAACCAAGCAAAGCTCCCAGGACGCGGCAAGGCCCTAGGAACTAAGCAGTCAAAGGAGCCGGGATGAACTAGCTGGCCTGGGCAGTAAACCCTTCCTGCTGACTAGTCATCAAGGAAACACGACTGGGACTGCGTGTGGCACGGCGGATGCCAGCATCCCATATTGCAGCACCGATTTGAGGCCTGGCGGCTCCGATTCCAATCTAGCTTCCTGCTCTTGAACCTGGGAAGGCAGCAGAAGATAGTCCAAGTGCTTGGGCCCCTGCCACCCACGTGGGAGACCCGGATGGAGCTCTAGGATCCCGGCTTTGCATTAGCCCAGCCCTGGTAGATGCAGCCATTTGGGGAGAGAACCAGCAAATGGAAGATAACTCTTTTCTCTGTCTCTCCCTCTGTCACTCTGCAATAAATCTTTAGGGGCAAAAAACAAAGACACAAGAAGACTGAGGCTGGCACTGTGGCATAGTGGGTAAAGCTTGCAGCACCAGCACCCCATACGGGCACTGATTCGAGTCCCAGCTGCTCCACTTCCAATCCAACCCCCTCCTAATGCTCCTGGGAAAGCAGCAGAAGATGGCCCAAGTGCTTGGGCCCCTGCACCCACGCAGGAGACCCGGAAGAAGCTCCTGGCTCCTGGCTCTGGGTTGGCCCAACTCTGGCCATTGTGACCATTTGAGGAATGAACCAGCAGATGGAAGATGTCTCTGTCTCTAATTCTGCCTTTTAAATAAATAAATCTTTAAAAGAGAGAGAGAGAGAGAGAGAGAGAGAGAGAGAGAATATCTAACCCACCCACCGCCTCACCGCCTCCCCCGACCAGCATCCTGGGTTCTGCACACCAGCCTTCTCTGGGCTTCAGTTGCTGCAGCTCAGTAAGTCAGGTGGCTCTGGGGGGCTTCATCCCATGTCCCCCCACCCACCAGGGGATACAAGAGAAATAACACTCACCTCTATCGACCACAGAGAGGCAGACAATGCAGAAAGCAAGAGTGAGGGGCGCTGGGCGCCCAGCATGGCCCACCTCCGTCTGCCCTCACCCGGCTTCTGTGAGAACACGCAGCCGCTGGGAGGAAAATGGCCACTGTGGGCCCAACACCCAGCACAGCCGGACTCTGGGAAACCTTGTGCCGAGATCAACTCCGGGGTCCTGAGGGTCCCCTGAGAAAATCCCCTACACAATGAGTGGAATACCAGAAAGAGCCCTCTACAAAGGAACCCCCACACAGCCCTGAACATGAACTCTGGGAAAGGAGTCCCTGGGTCCCAAAGCCCCCAGGGCGCTAGCCGGGAGAGGGCAGAGCCGCCAGGCCGCCTCCAGATGGAGGTGAGAGCCTGACGGGTGTCGAGAGGTTGGGAGATGCCGGGCCAGGACGTCCGTGCAGTGCAGCGGCAGCAGGCAGGACCAGCCCAGCGCACGGAGCCCAGCTCGCGCGGGGGGTGGGGGGGGTGGCTGGGAATCCAGGCTGAGGAGCTGCAACCCAATCTCCCGGCCGCCTGCACTCGGGGGCATCAAGGCAGCGATGCCTTCGAAGTGGTCAGTTGTCCCGGACAGTGCTGCCTGAGCACCGGGAGAGGGAAGAGGGGACAATGCCACCTCTCCCCCTTGCCGTGTGAGTGGCAAAGGCTCAAAGCATGGGTGTTTGTACAACCGCCGGCTAGGCCACCCCTCGCGCCCCAGCCACCTGCTCCACACACCCCCTAAAGAAGGGGTCTTCTCAGAAGCGGCCCAGCCCCAGGGACTCTGCCTATAGGTCCTCAGGAACCTGACCCCCCCCCAGCCTTTGGCACGGCCCCCCCTCCCAGCACTGCAAGCCACACCCTCCCAGAAGTAGGGCCTCCTGCTGAGGCTGGCCCGCTGCCAACAGAGAACAGAGGCCAGATGTCATTTTCCTGTAAAAACCAAGAAAACCCAGAGAACCCAAGCTTAAGTGGAGAGTATCCAAAAACCAGAGCCTGGCCTTTCGTTCTGATCGCCCTGGAGACCCGACGTGGCGAGGCGGCTGGCCACGTGACTTCTGCCCACGGCCTGGCTGCAGGCGCACGACCTACCCTGCGTGTTCTGCCAGCTCCTCAGAAGGCGGACGCTATCTAAAGCAAAAAGGAAAAAAAAAAAAGTGTTATCCTCGTTTCTCCAGGCTTTCCCCCGAGGGAACACGGATTTGAGGCCCAGAGAAGAACTCCTCCTTTGCTTCCAGCTCAGGGCGGTTGTGGGCCACAGGCAAGTGCAGGGCCGAGAGCAGCCCGGCTCCGTGGCCTTGCTGTCTGGGCTCCGGCCCTGCACCTGGAACCCTCAAAGCCTGGTTCCCCAACTGCAAAGTGGGAGTAAGAACGCCCTCCTCGGCGGGGGGGGGGGGGTGTTCTGGGGAGCGCCTGGTGAGGTGCACACACCTGGCCGACACACGGGGTCGTAGCACTCAGGTAGAATCTGGAAACCCTCTCGCCTCATCGGAAGCCTCCTCTTCCTGCCAGCTCCACGCAGCCCCAGGCCCGCGTCTGGCCAGAGCGCTCAGCGCCTGGTTCCTCTCTCGCTGCGCCACAACATGACACTAATGAAGTCTTACGTGACTCGGAACGGGTCTCCTATTTCCCCGACCATTTCCTGACGTCTCTCCTGTCACACGCCCGAGAGAGCACAGGCAGGTCCAGGCCCCCCCGAGCCCAGAGGGTGGGCGGCCTCCCTATACGCGGGTCTCCAGGACATTTATCTTTGAGAGGCCACACCTGTCAGAGAGCTCCAGCCACTGGTCAATATTCAGCAAAACGGAGACACCGGCCAGCAAAGAAACTCCATGGCCTTGGCAGATTATGTCAAGGCAGAAATTGAATGCTTCGGACATTCGGTTCAATAAAATATTTATTGAATGCATGCTTTGCAAAAGGACCTAACCCAGAATGGCACAGGCTCTGCCTACAAAGTGCTGAAAACAGGTTCCTGGGCACATCACCAATGCCACAGGCGCGAGGCACCCAAGCCAGAACTGGAGCCTGCTCTCCTGGGGCCAGTCCCCCACACCTCCGCCTGGCTGTGTGGGCCCGGGCGAGCTATTTGCCTCTCTGTTTCTCATCATCAGAGGCCACGTGGCAGCACCTCGGTGCGGCTGCTGTGGGAGTCACAGGAGACGAGCAAGGTTCCCACCACAGTCCTGTGCTGCAGGTCCGTGACGGCTGGCGTCCACCCTCTGTGCCAGTCATGGAAACACAGCACCCACGTCCCACCCAACAGATCTCACAGAGCCGCGGAAGGGAAGCGCCGAGCCTCGGAGAACCTAACTTTGACGAGACAGGAGGGGAGGCTCGGAGGAAAACTGGGTCACCAGGAGCCAGAGGAGGGGTACCACGGGGCAAGTTTGGGGGGGGGGGCACGGACAGTGCCCTGGGGGCGCGGAGGCAGAAGCAGCAGCCTCGGCAGTCACCCGGAGGGACGAGCCCCCAGGTGCAGTCCTGGGGCGCCGACCCTGGCTTTTCACTCAGGAGGCGCTGGGAGGGCCCGGGCACAGTGCCCCACGTGGCTGCAGGGTCTCTGGATGAAGGCCAGGAGAGGGCCCTGTTCCAGAGAGAGTCAAGTTAGGGGCTGGCGCTGTGGCGCGACGGGCTAAGCCGCAGCCTGTGACGCCGGCATCCCATACGGGCGCCAGTTCAAGTCCCGACTGCTCCACTGCCAATCCAGTCCCTGCTAATGCGCCCAGGAAAACAGAAGATGGGCCAAGTGCTTGGGCCCCTGCCACCCACGTGGGCGACCTGGAGGAAGCTCCTGGCTTTGGCCTGGCTCAGCCCTGGGTGTTGCTACCATCTGGAGAGTGAACCAGCAGATGAGACCTCTCTTGTCTCTTCCTCTCTGTCATCTGACTTTCCAATGAACACAAACGTGTTTTTAAAGAAAATACTGACCTGGCCAAGGCACCCAGCTCACACGGAAGATGCCGGACAGAGGAGTGAGCAGGCCCCAGGTCTGCCCAAAGCTGCCAGCCATGCCAGTACCACAGATCCAGTGTTCCCGGCTCCACCCCTCCCTCCTCACGGGTATCCAATCTGAGCCATTTTCTACTGATTTATCCATTAAACACCTCCTTGTTCTCATCACTGTCGGGTACTGGGAAGAGGGACGCCAAGAATGAGTGGGGGAGGGGTGGGGGTGGAGAGGCAGGCACCTGGCACGGTGCCAGGGGGTGGAAGGTGAGACCGGGGAAAGCAAGACACAGGGCAGAAGCAAGGCAGGCTGTGTAGGTGGGCACATCAGAGGCAGGCTGGGCCACCGGGAGCCCGCAGGCGAGAACTGACACCCGCAGACATCACCAGGCTGCAGCAGGCTGCCAAGGAGGGAAAAGGACCCGAGACCCAGAGGGGAAACTCAGCCTAAAGTAACTCAAAAAGTAGGTGTTGCGCAACTGTGCTGAACAAAGCCCCTTCCGGCAGGGCGTGGCGTGGCGTGGCGTGGCCACTCCTCTATAAAGGCCAGCTGCAGGGCCGGCGCTGTGGTGCAGCAGGTAAAGCCGCCGCCTGCAGCGCCCGCATCCCATATGGGTTCCAGCTCAAGTCCCGGCTGCTCCACTTCCCATCCAGCTCTCTGCTGTGGCCTGGGAAAGCAGTGGAAGATGGCCCAGGTGCTTGGGCCCCTGCACCCATGTGGGAGACCCGGATGAAGCTCCTGGCTCCTGGCTTCGGATCAGTGTAGCTCTGGCTGTTGTGGCCATTTGGGGAGTGAACCCGCGGATGGAAGACCTCTCTCTCGCTCTCTTTCTGCCTCTCCTTCTTTCGCTGTGTAACTGTGACTTTCAAATAAATAAATAAAAAAAAAAAAAAAAAAAAAAAAGGCCAGCTGCTTCCAAGGAGCTCGCCAGAACCCAGAGGGAGACGGCGCAGGCCTGCTGCTGGGCCCTAAGGGCAGAGCCAGGCCCCTGGCCGGCCGCGGCCCCTCACCTCACCTGGGCGCCAGTCCCTGGCTTACTGACACCTGAGCACATGCTAGTGTCCACGCCCGGCTCCACCTCCTGCAGCGCCGCTCCCCGTGGCCTAGCATCTCCCACACAGCTAAGTACCCAGGCCCTCGCGCTCTCCTTCCCCCTCCCTCAGCCTTCTTCTGGCAGGTTCTCGTCATCTGAAACCCACCTCTCCGCCATACCATTGCTACTCAAATTCAATCACTGCCTTTTCATCAAAAAGGTTCACAACTCACCTCCTCCAGGAAGCCCTCCCAGATCCACCCCTTCCAGCCCAGAGGCCAGTCCACTCCACTCCCTTGCTTCAGTGTGCGGTTTGCCCTGATTCGTGCCCTAAGGAACTCCCTCTTCCGTGCCCACCCCGCACTCTCTACCGGCACCTCTCAGCTTTCGTTTATTTTTATTTTTCTCTTCCTCAGCCAGTTCGTCGGCAGTTCCAGAGCGAAGACTGCCCCCATCACCTTCATCATCTCCCGATCCAGACCGGGGCTCTGCACAGGAAGGGGTGGGGGCGGGAAACACCTGCAGCGCCGGCATCCCATACGGGTGGGGCGCCGGGTGGAGACCCGGCTGCTCCACTTACGATCCAGCTCTCTGCTGTGGCCTGGGAAAGCAGTAGAAGGTGGCCCAAGTCCTTGGGCCCCTGCACCCACGGGGAGACCCGGAAGAAGCTCCTGGCTAGGGATCGCCGCAGCTCTGCCCGTTGTTTGGGGAGTGAACCAGCGGATGGAAGACCGACCTCTCTCTCTCTGCGCATTTCAAATAAATAAATAAGTGAAAAAAAAAGTTCGGGTGTGAAGCGAGCAGAAATGCCGAGCACACCCCCAGCCCGGCCCGGCCCGGCCCAGCGTCTGCCCCCAGCGCAGGGAGCAGGTGCGGGGCGGGGTGGGGGGCGGCCAAGCGGGGCGCTGGCAGCGGCGGGGAGGGCAGCGACCTCGCACGGTGGCCACTCCTCCGGGCCTCGGCTTTCTCGGCTGCAGAATGGGGCTAAGCGGCCCCGAGGCCAGCAAACTCCGAGGCGGACGGGACGTCCGCAAGTTCCCAGCTGTCGGGCACCTGGGCCTTGGCCCGGCTCCATCGCCTGTGCGATGGGGAAAGAACCCGTCAAAGTGCGCGGGGCGGGGCGGAGGGGCCCGGCCAGCGCTGCCCGGACGCGCCGCGTGAACTCCTCACAGC
The DNA here is from genome assembly GCF_051225735.1 of Oryctolagus cuniculus. Taxonomy (NCBI): domain Eukaryota; kingdom Metazoa; phylum Chordata; class Mammalia; order Lagomorpha; family Leporidae; genus Oryctolagus; species Oryctolagus cuniculus. The sequence goes on along the minus strand of NC_142867.1, from coordinate 4,882,494 downwards.
TGCCCGAGTAACGGGGCTGAGCGCGCAGCCCGCTCCCGGCCGGGCACGCCGCTCCGGACCCCGAGGGCCGGCGGGACCCGCGGCTTCCCTCAGGGCGAGCCCGCGGGGACCCGGCGCCTCAGGGCTCCGCGCGTGCGGCTGTCCGCCCGCAGCCCGGGCCAGGGGGTGCCGCGGCGGGGGCGGCGGCCGCGCGCCGGGGATGCTCGCGGGGCGCGGGGGCGCGGGGGCGCGGGGGTCCCGGGGGTCCCGGGGGCGGGGCCGCGCCCCCGCGGGAGGGGGAGGGGCGGCGGACGTCGCTCGCGTCGCGTCGCGCCGCGCCGCGCAGTGCCCGCCGCCGACTCCTCCAGCCGTCACTCGCGCCGAGTCCGCGCCGCCTCGGCGCGCCCGACCCCTTACATAAGCATCCCTCGCGGCGGCGGCGCCGGCGCACGCCCACCCGCCCCGACCGGCGTGCCGCAGGAAGAGGAGGGTGCGGAGCGCCGCGGACACTCACCGCCTCGCCGCCGCCGCCGCCGCCGCCTCTACAGCCGCTGCCTCCACTGACAGGGAACAGCTGCGGTCTCCGCGCAACCGAACTTGCTGCAGTCCCGGCCCCGCCTCTCGGACTTCCGATTGGCCCAGGCAGCCCAACCCCTCCTGTTATTGGACGCCGCTCGCCGCCACTCACCGCTCCCCCGCTCGGGACTCCGCCCTGCGCCCGCCTACCCATCGCGTTTAAGCCTTGGCGCCGCACGTCAGCCCCGCCCCCGGCGTCCCCGGCGGGCGTCCGGATTGGTGGCGAGGCTGTGAGAGCCCGCCCCTGGCGCGCCACCGCCTACTCCCTTGTCTCCAGAGCCTCACGTGGGCCTCCGGGCCCGGGCCGCGGCCCGCAATAGGCGGAAGTGGCCGGGCGCTGACGCGCCGGGATTGGCTGTCGGCGGGGGTGGGGACGTGCGATTCATTCACCCGGGTAGCACGTGTCTGCGAAAGCCGCAAGCAAAACAGATGCTCGGGCAGGGGCTCGGACGTCCCGGCGAGGCGCGGCCGGGCGCCCGCGACCGGGGGCGGAGGTCGCAGGAAGGCGTCAGCGAAGGCGCCCGCGGCCGTGGCGGCCCCGTCGCAGCGGCGCCGGTGGGCAAAGGCGCTCGGGAGCTCTTCGCCGCGTGACCTTGGACGAGCAGCGTCGCCTCCCCGGGCCTCGGGCTCCTGGTCCCCGCAGAGGAGGACGTTCAGGGCCGAGCAGGTGCGCCTGCCCGGGGGACGGAGAGTGACCGGAGCCAACGAGGCGAAGCCGCGGTCACCGAGTGCGATGCATCCGACGGCCGTGGGGGCGAGCGGGAAGCGGGACTTGCGGCCGGACGCGGCCCTCAAGGACCCGGAGAACGCCCAGTGCGCCGCAAACGGTCTGTGAGCGTGGAGAGATTCCCAGACCTTGCTGTGCACAGAGCTGGGCACTCCAGCCTCGCTGGCCTCCCTCCACCCGTCCCGCAGAGCCGCAACCCTGGGCCCGCCAGGAGCCCTGGGCCCGCCAGCACAGCAGTTCTCCCTGCAGGGAATAAGCCAGACACAGAAAGACGAAAACACCGCACGTGTTCCCATATATGTGGGAGCTAAAATTTAAAAATTAAAAAAAAAAACAACTCCAAAAAGAAAAAGAAAGCCTGTGTGTATCAGTTTTGCTGCAGATACAGTGTTTTGCCAAGTTGCTTTAGATCTTTATCAAATTGACAGGGTGTCCGTTCATACACTGCCATAGTTTCAACGATTCGGTGACTGTTTTAAAATTCACGAGTGAAGCTGAGCGTCTTTTCATTTGGTTATTGTTGATGGCCTTTGCCAGTTTTCCTGCTGGGCTATGGTCCATTTACTTTCTATTTGTTGAACTCTATTGAGTAGAGCCATTAAATCTGTCTATAGCATAAATTTATAATAATTATCTAAAACACAAAATATTAAGTTGAAAAAATCCCAATTCTCCAGATTCACACTTTTTTTTAGTTTTTTTTTTTTTTAAGATCTGAAGCTGGGAGCCAGGAGCTTCTTCCAAGTCTCCCAACGTCAGTGCAGGAGTCAAAGCACTTGGGCCATCTCCTATAACTTTCCCAGGGCATTAGGAGGGAGCCGAATCGAAAGTGGAGCAGCTGGGACTCGAACCAGTGCCCATATGGGATGCTGGCACTGCAGGTAGCGGCTTGCCCTCTGTGCCACAGTGCTGACTCCTCACGTTTCTTTTTTTTTTTTTTTTTTTTTTTTGACAGGCAGAGTGTATAGTTAGAGAGAGAAACAGAGAGAAAGGTCTTCCTTTTTTTGCCGTTGGTTCACCCTCCAATGGCTGCCATGGCTGGCGCGCTGTGGCCGGTGCACTGTGCTTCTCCTGGTCTCCCATGGGGTGTAGGGCCCAAGGACTTGGGCCATCCTGCACTGCACTCCCGGGCCACAGCAGAGAGCTGGCCTGGAAGAGGGGCAACCGGGACAGAATCCGGTGCCCCAACTGGGACTAGAACCCAGGGTGCCGGTGCCGCTAGGTGGAGGATTAGCCTAGTGAGCCCCGGCACCAGACCCTCACATGTCTCATCCATCAACAAACACCTCTTAAGCACCCACAGCAGGCCGAGTGCATGGTTGGGACACCGCGGTGGACAGACGCGGCCCCGTCGTCACCTCATAGAACTTGCACTCTGTGGGATGTCCAGGTCCGAGGACGCCGGCCCCCCCACCTACCAGCTTTCTTCACGCACCGTGGCGCACTGGGTTAAGCCACCACCTGCAGCACCAGCGTGCCACGTGAGCGCTGGCTTTAGGCCTGGCTGCCCCATTCCTGACCCAGCTCCCTGCTAATGCCCCTGGGAAAGAAGTGGAAGACGCTGCACGCGCTTGGACCCCTGCCATCTGTGTGGGGGACTCGGATGGAGTGCCAGGCCCCTGGCTTGAGCTGGCCATTTGGGAAGCTAACCAGCAGGTGGAAGACCAGTCTCTCACTCCCTCTCTCCCTCTCTCCCTCTCCCCCTCTAGCTCTGCCTTTCAAAGAAATAAATCTTTAAATAAATGAAGAGTTGAGGTCCCGTCCTACCTGGGCTGGAATTCATGCACTGCCCATGCCTGCCTCGTGACCCCATCTCTGGGGTCACTGTGAGATGCAGGCCTTTTCTGGGGCAGGCTGTGAGTGACGTCGCAGCTCCGTCCTGGGTCTGCAGCCGAGGACGGGGGCTCAGGTGACTGTCCCATCAGCACCAACACTGACTGAGTGGCACCAGTGACCCCAGGGAGCAGAGGTTTTGAACATCAGCTGGGGCATATGCAAATTCAGATTAGCAGACAAGACACCTCCCCATCCGGGCTCCGGGCTCCACCCAACCCCCAGGAGTCTTCCGAGGGGAGGGCAGCGTTGGGAAGGGCATTCGGCTGCAGGAGAGGCCTGGGGGAGGAGGCCTCGTGGCCAGAGAAAGCCTGTCTCAGCGAGAGCTGCTTTCTGCACCCGGAGCAACAGAATCTGCTGGGGACAAGGGCGCCAGGGAAACGTGGACACCTGAGTCCCACCCCTGGCCAGAGGCCTTCGAATCACAACAGCACCTGAGCCATCGCGGCCACGTCAGCGGCGCTGGGGAGCAGGCTCCTCCCCGCCGGCGCCCCCCAGCTGCCTTACTGCTTCTCAGTGCCTGATGCTTTCTGGAAAGTTCTTGGTTTTTGTTTGTTTTTCCATTTGTCCCTGCCCTGTCTTCTTGCACTTGAACATGACCTCTGCAAGAGTTGAGTTACCACATCATAAGTGCTTAATAAGAAGTCTACCAGTGGCTATGCCGCAGCTCACTAGGCTAATCCTCCACCTGCGGCGCCGGCACACCGGGTTCTAGTCCCGGTCGGGGCGCCGGATTCTGTCCCAGTTGCCCCTCTTCCAGGCCAGCTCTCTGCTGTGGCCAGGGAGTGCAGTGGAGGATGGCCCAAGTGCTTGGGCCCTGCACCCCATGGGAGACCAGGAGAAGCACCTGGCTCCTGCCTTTGGATCAGCGCAGTGCGCCGGCCGCAGTGCGCCGGCCGCGGCGGCCATTGGAGGGTGAACCAACGGCAAAGGAAGACCTTTCTCTCTGTCTCTCTCTCTCACTGTCCACTCTGCCTGTCAAAAAAAAAAAGAAGAAGAAGAAGTCTACCAGTGAAAGAACAGGAGTGGACCAGCGGAGGGAAGATCTCTCTCTCCTGTTCTCTCTCTCCCGCTCTCTCGCTCTGCTTCCCTTTCGAATAAAATGAAATAAAGAAATACCATCACTTCTCATAAAACTGCTGGAGTGAATGAGACAGCCCCAGGGCTGAGCCCACATTCAGGGAGGATGGGAAAGTGAAAGTGACAGCAGCTTGGAAAAGGGCAGGGCAGGGAGGAGCCGACTGTCACAGTGTCACAGTGGTGACGGTGTCCCTGGGGTGGGGAGGGGGCATCGCTCCCATCCACCATCATTTCAGAAAGCAGCCATCGGAGATGCCACGGAAACTGCGTGACGTCCCTGGTGCCAGCCGCTTCCTGACCCTGGCAGGCGCAGGGAGAGGGCGGACCCCAGAACACTTGATCTCAAAGCAGTGGGCGCTGGTCTGGAAACAGTGCCCAGGGTAATATGGGAGTCCGAGGAGAAGCCCCTTTCCCTGTGAGAGGGGCCTCGGAGGGCTTCCTGGAGGAGGCAGGGCCTGAGCTTAGTCTTGAGATAGATGATTGATTGATTGATTGATCGATCGATCAAGGGGCTCCATGCGGAGGGACACAGCCCAGGCATATTGGTGGAGGCAGGATGAGAGTCGCCTGGGAGGCAGCAGAGAGCCCAGCTCACCAGGGAGTTCAGGTAGCACCTCGGGGGAGGCCTGCAGCAGCTGGGGACGAGGGGACTCAGGCCAGCAGGTGAGTGGACAAAGCCATGGACCCCCCAGGCCTTGCTGCTCCTCTTCCACCTGCCTCCCTGGGCCACGCCAGGGGGAAGGAGGCAGCAACCTGCAGAGTTTAAAATTCGTGTCCACAGATCACAGCCCTCGCAGGCGGGCGGACCTGGATTCACAGCCTCTGCAAGAGCGCCCATATGGGGGGGGGGGTTAACCTGGGGCCCAGCAATTGGTGTTTTTCTGCTAGGGAAGTTCTGTGTAGACGGCTTGACAGGCTCGGGCAGAAGGGTCAGACCTGAGGCAGCTCAGGGACATGTGTGTCACCTGCTGAGCTCGGCCGCGTTGTCGGAATAATCTGTTCCTGATTCTCCGTCCCGGGCCCAACACGAGAACATAGAGGAAACCCTGGCGCTCAGGGTGCGCTCCGCACGTGGCGCTGTCGCAATAGAGAGAGAGAGAGAGAGAGAGAGAGGTCTTCCATTCGCTGGTTCACTCCCCAAATGGCTGCAATGGCCAGGGCTGGACCAGGCCAAAGCCAGAAGCCAGGAGCTTCCTCCGGGTCTCCCACACAGGTGCAGGGGCCCAAGGACTGGGGCCATCTTCTACTGCTTCCCCAGGCCACAGCAGAGAGCTGGATCGGAAGTGGAACAGCCGGGGCTTGAACCAGCGCCCACATGGGATGCCGGCACTGCAGATGGCGGCGTTACCTGCTGCACCACGCTGGCCCCACAACAGCTTTTAAACCGTAGTGTTGCCATTCATCGTTCACTTTGACTTGTCTAGGTGATGAGATGGCCAGGTCCTGGCACTGAACCTGACAGCCTCCAGCCCCTGTGGGGACGTCAAAACCAAAAAAAGGGGGGGGGGAGGGTGGACAGCAGGGCTCCAAAGCAAAGAGCAGGTGCACTGGGTTCTACGAACTCAGCACAGAGTGAACCTGCTGTCTGCTGCTTGGTCAAAAGCAACCTGAGTTAAACGAGCAATCCTGCACGGCCTCTCACCGTGCCTTCAAGGAGGAAAATCTAGCAGCACACATGGTTATGCGTGTGATTCCATCTGACTGTTCTGGAGGCGTGGAAAGACCCCGACTACGCTCAGGAGAGGAGAGCGGAGCGCACGCTGCCGGAGGTTTCGGGTTCCAGGCCACCTGCTTGCACTTCTGTTATTCAGCTGAGCCATGGGGATGGGCTCCAGGGAGGCCAGAAGCTTGGGGGCAGAGTGCTGCATCTGCCTGTGGGAGACGAGGGAGACCCAGGTACATAAAGGAGATGTCAGGTGCTGAGGGTACACGGGACAGACTGGGAGAACACCTGGGGGGAATCTAGGCAGGCTTCTTGGAGGAGGTGGTGTTGGAACTCAGCCTCACAAGCAAGCAGGACGGGCAGGTGGAGATGGAGGAGGACGTCATGCTGGTGAGCGGAGCCCAAGCGCACACACGGCTGCCCTGGGAAAGGCAGCCGGAGCCCACTGTCCAGGCCCTTGAGGGTCAGGGTGAGAAATCCGAGCCACCTGGGAAGGCGGTCGGGATGGAGCTTGCCTGGCGTCCGTGGCAGCATGTCGGCTCTCCGTCAGCCCGTGGTGACGGGAGGAGCCCACCCATGCGTTGCCATGTGCTGCTCACCCCAGGTCAGGCGCGTTCCGGGCACTTCCCACTCGGTATTCCCAACTTACACTGGGTGCCCGGGGCCACAGCTCCATTGCACGCCATGCAGCAAGAGGGCTGGGTTGGCGCGCCTAAGATAAGTCCCCGGAGACCCTGGCTTCTGGCGGGCCAAGCACAGTGAGAATCAGGCTCTGGGTCCGACAGCCCGCCCGGAGCAGAGTTCTGCCAGCAACCACCAGGGGGCGCCTGGGGACAGATCTGCTGCCCGGGGCGGGGCGGGGCGGGGGGACCTGCTGAAGACAGAGGTCCCTGGGCAAGGAAGCTAAGCCATCCTTAGGTTCCTGACCCGCAGAAGCCGCGATAAGAAACTGTTGGGTTAAGCGACCAGCTCTGTTTTAAGCCACTAAGCTTTGTTTAAACTGTCATGAGGGTTAAATGAAATCCATGGGAGGGGTGGGGACAGAACCACTAAAAATGCTTTAAAAATAATGAGTGGCTTATATAAAAGGAGGTGGTTCCTTGGCCTGTACATGTTGCCCAGGGGCAGTGGCTTCGTAGCAATAACCGACTTCTAGTCGCCACTATTTAATGCCAACTGCACTCGTGCGGGTCCCAGAGACAGACAAGAAAGACGTGATGCTAGGGCCGTCCATCCCGCTCGGGAAGACATGGGGGAGGGGGGTCGTGCTGCCCTGTGGGCTGGAGAAGGCAGTGCTTGCCTCACCCAGCCGGGAGGGAGCCCACAGGACAACAGGACAGGCTTGCGACAGGTGTCGCTCACGGGTCCTGAAAGGCAGGAGCCGGCCGGGTGAGGGCGGCAGGGAAGCCGATTGCACAGTTGGGGGCCGGCCTTGTGGCACAGCAGGTTAAGCTGCTGTCTGCACACCTGTAACTCATGTAAGTGCAGGTTCGAGTCCCGGCTGCTCCACTTCCGATCCAGCTCTCTGCTGTGGCCTGGGAAAGCAGCAGAAGATGGCCCGAGTCCTTGGGCCCCTGTCACCCACGTGGGAGACCCGGGTTGGGTTCCAAACTTCTGGCTTCAGCCTGGCTTTTCGAATAAATAAATCTTAAAAAAAAAAAAAAAAAGGCACAGCTGGCAAGAGGGTGTGCGGCAGCTCCACGTGCTGGAACAGGACCAGAGCAGGTGAGTCACTCTGACCCGGCTGTGCCAAAGGAGCGGGTGTGAGTCAGCAGGCTCCCCGCGGTGCCCTGAGCCGACTGCGCGTGCTCCGAGGGGGCCTGGCGCGTGGCTGCCTTGGAGCCAGGGTCAGGGTCGGCTGTGGGGTAAACATTAGGTGCGTGGGCAGAGTAGGAATACAGAGAGAGCGTTGGCCGTCACTGGCGGGGCAGGCGGTCAGGGCCTCGTTTTCCCACTGTCTAGACACTGCCCCTGACCTAGGTCCAACGAGCGGGAGCCATTGAACAACCCAAGGAAGGCCCAGAAACTCGGGGCAGGGCGGGGGAGGAGAGGGGAGGGTGTGGCCAGCCTGGCAGCAGAGGGACAGCAGCCCACGAGGCAGGATACCCGGCTTCCGGCCCCGGGACAGGAGAGCATCGGGCACCGGAGCCCAGCTGGCCAGCCTGGAGTCCCAGCTCAGCCACTTACTAGGCAGGCTTTCTGACCAGGTGCCTCGGTTTCCTGATCTGTAGAATGGGATAACAATCCCCACTCTCACGAGGTCTGAATGAAATCATGGAAGGATTAGCGCCAGGATCACCAAACATCCTCCAAACCGGAGGTTAAAACAACAAAAGGCCTGTGGCCTGTGTTGTGAGGCCCCCTTGGCCCTCTGGGATTCGAGGGAATCTGCTGCACGGCCCCAGACCCCGCGTCCTTGCCTTGTCTTGTCGGGGAGAGCTGCTGCTGGCAGTCTAACTTTCACTGCACATCAACGATTTCGCTTCATTTTCCAAACAACCCATTTTACAGACGGGGGGACTGACCCAAGGGACCAAAGGGATTTGCCCACAACCACCAACTCAGTCCTTTTCCAAGGTTTATTTATCTATATGAAAGGCAGAGAGAGAGAGAGAATTTTCCATCCTCTAGTTCACTCCCCAGATGGGTGTGGGCCAGGCCAAAGGTAGGAGCCTGGAATTCCAGTCTGGCCTCCCACGTGGGTGCAGGGGCCCACACTGCTCCCCCCCCCCCCCGGCGGGCACCTGGGAAGAGCACTCCACTGCTGTGTGCTGCGCCCCTCGGGTCACATCTCATTGGCTGATTCATTGGTCCCTGGTACAGGTGAGGGGACTGAGCTGCCCGGGGTCCCAGAGTGACGAAGCCACAGTTAGAATCCTTACCTGCTGCGCTGTGCTGGGACGGGGGCTAGAGCGAGGCCTGGGAAAGGGGCCAGGCCTCCTCGCCCGGAGCTGGGCTGCTTCCCTCGTTTCCACAATGCAGCTGAGTATCTCAGCTCTCAGGGTCCCCGTGAGCAGTCTTGTCCCACCAAGTCTCCCGCGCGCTCTTCACCAAGACTGAAAATCAGTGACTCCCCACTGCCCCGCTCACCCAGCCACCTACTGTGTGTCTCTCTGCCTTTGCCTGTCCCAGGCAGGGGACTGTCCCCCCGTCATCAAAGTCCGAGTCTGTTTTGCGGTTGAGTGTCAACGGGATGACAGGGTGAGGGTCGTAGGTGTCCACAGGCGGGGGAGCTCTTCAGGGGTGCTGGTCAGGGAAGGCTGCCTGGAGGAGGAGGAAGAAGAGGAGGAAACGGAGTGGGGAGGAGAGGGAGGAGGAGAGGGGGAGGGGGAGGGGAGGAAGAGGGGGGAGAGAGGAGGAGGGGGAGGAGAGGAGGAAGGGGAAGGGGAGGAGGGGGGGGAGAGGAGGAAGGGGAAGGGGAGGAGGAGGAGGGGGAGGAGAGGGGAAAAGAGGAGGAGGGGGAAGGGAGGGGGAGGGGAGGAGGAGAGGAAGGCAGTACCAGCTAGTACTTTGGCCTGCACTCCCTGTCCCAGGACAGGGGAGGGTGACTCAGGAAGGCTGGGCCGAGGCCTGCTCTCTGGTTTATGAGGGCACCTCAGCAGCTCCGACCTTTGCCCCCAGGTGCCTTCCCATCAGGTGGGTGCAGGCATCAGATCATCTCAGAAGCCAGGACTGCGCCGCTGCCTCCGGAGCCATGGGGACCGGGCTGCGCAGCCAGTCCCTGCGAGGGCCCCGGCCCTCCTACGGGAAGCTCCAGGACCCGCGGGGGAGACCCCTGGAAGGCAGACCCCGGCGAGCCCTGAGCCTCAGACAGGAGCGGGACAAGCCCAGGGCCCAGGGCCCCGAGGGAGACCCGGAAGGGCTGACCGGCCCCGCTCAGGAGTGGCTGCCCGGGGCCCTGGGGGACACAGAGCAGCTGATCCAAGAGCGACGTGGCCGCAGCGGGCGGTGGCTGAGGCACTGCGGACAGGTACGGCTGGGGCGGGCATGGGGGTCCCCCGAGAGGGACCCAGGCCCACATGAGAGCTCAAGCGGAAACGTCCAGGCCGTGTGTGGGGAAGCCAGCGCCGCTGTCCGGAGATGGCCGCAGACCCGGAGAGCCAGGGCTGCCCCCTTCACGGGGCCTGGGAGCACTGGGATTTATCCCAGGGGCTTAGGGAGTCACGGAGACTGTGGGAGCCGGGGGCGGGGGTGCGGAGAGCTGACTTGGGATGACTGACAGGGCAGCGTAGGGGTGGGGGCACGCAGTTGGTGTTGGGAGAGCGGCCAGGGGGCCTGCACCTCCAGCCCTGCCTGCCCCCAGGCAAGGGGACATCTGGACCCCTTGGGGGCAGCTGCAGGCTTTGCCCCTCCCAGGAAGGGTCGCAGGGAGCGGCTTCTCTTTGTGGGGTCTACCCCCACCTCGTGGCTGTGGGTGGAATGACACCTGAAGTCCACCCGTCAGCCCTGGGCCCTGATGGCCACCACCTCTGTCTCCCAGCAGGTGAAGAGAAGGTGGGAGAGCCTTGTCGCCAGCTTCCCAGGCATCACCCTGAGTCGGTCCGTCTCCCCGGAGCCACCGCTGGGCACCGCCAGCTGAGCCTGCGGGAAGCCACGGAGCCCGGCCCTGAACACCACGGCGCCCCCCCCCCCCCCCCCCCGGGCTGTGTGCTTCCCGGGCCTCCCTCCGTGGCTGCTCCTCACACGGCCTGCGCAGGCCCTGCCATTGGCTCATCTGAGGCCCGGCCCGGCCTGTTGACTCTGGCCTCCTATCTGAAGGCTGAACCCCCCACCCCGCCGCCGCCCCAGGACCGAGGAGAGGGGCTCAGCTCTCTGCCCTCTGGGCTCGGGACCCCTGGGCTATGATGTGTATGAGGGTCCTGGAAGCCTGCTCAGATGTGCGGTGCCCACCCCGCCGCACACAAGACGAGCTGTCGCGTCAAGCACACAGCCGAGTGAAGCCAGACCCATGGCCGAGAGGCTCCGGCCAGCAGCTGGTGGACTTGCCCCATGGTGTCCGCTACTGCTGAGCGCTTCGTGGCAGAAGGGCCCAGGCCTGTGTGTTGTCACCTGTGACCCTCAGTCCCCCGATGAAGGAAGCAGGAGAGGCGCCTCTTCTCGTGCAACAGAGGGGGAAACTGAGGCAGGGGGACGCAGGGTCATTGGTTTTGATATCTCTGGCCCCACCCCCACCCAGTGCCCAGCGTGAGGGCTTGAACACAGTGATTGCTGAGGCACCTGAGCTATGGCACAGCAGGCAAAGCGCCCGCCTGCGATGCTGGCATTCCATATGGACGTCGGTTCGAGTCCCAGCTGCTCCACTTCCAGTCCAGCTCTCCACTTGGCCTGGGAAAAGCAACGGAAGATGACCCAAGTGCTTGGGCCCCTGCCACTCATGTGGGAGACCCAGATGGAGCTCCTGGCTCCTGGCTTTGGCCTGGCCCAGCTCAGGCCACTGCAGCCATGCGGGGAGTGACTCTGTGGATGGAAGATTTCTCTTTCTGTGTGTGTCTCCCTCTCTCCATCTAACTATGACTCTCAAATAAATAAATATTTCTTTATTAAAAAATATGCTGATCTGGAGACCATCCGCACTGGGGCTAGCTCCCTCACTGCTCAGAGCCCCCACCCAACTGCTCTGCAGCAGGCCGTGCCCAGAGCCTAGCCAGGGCTTGCTCTGAGACTCAGAGGGGGTGAGGGTCTCGCCCGGGGCTACCCCGAGGCAGAGGGTCTGACCCCGAAGAGCCCGAGTTCCTGGAGAGGGCTGGCACCTCACGGGGGGCCCTTGGGGCTCTCCAGGTCCAAGCAAGCCCAAGGTCAAGGCGAGGGAGCAGGCGGGCATCCTGCGTCAGGGTCTGTGGGGGTGGGGGTGGGCATGTAACAGGCAGAGGGGCGGGTTCCCTGATCCCCCAGAGTCCAGAGCCCTGGCGGGGTCATCCGCGGACAAGAAGGGAGACCAGGAGGAATTTTGTCCCAGACACTGGCACCCTCGGCCTGGAGAAGGTTCCCGCCCAGCCCCTTCCACGCTCACCGCCAGCGCTGTCTGCTCAGCCCCATTCCACAGCAGCACCTGGGCGCCACAGGGTGGGGGCAGCTTGTGGTCAGCCCGTTGGGTGCCTGCAGAGGAAGCGGGCCCAGAACGGGGCAGGGCTCCTCGTCCCAGCGCCTGGCCCTCAGAGACAGCCCTGCTGCTCTTCTACCTGTCACCTCTCTGATGGCCCTGTCTCCTGTGGTAGATTTTCTTCCACCCCACAAAAAGTTCTACAGGGACCCAGCCTGTGCCCTGGGACCCCTGGGCCTGGCGCACACTAGGAGCTCCCTAAATGATTGTTGAGTGAATGAGGCGCTGACCCCAGGTACCCAGGAAGCTGCTGGCTGAGCTGGGCCTGCAGCACATGTGTCTGGGGGCTCTGGCTACCCCGAGCTGCGGCAGCCACCCCTCCCTCGGGTGGTTGCAGGCAGCCCTTCACAGAGCCTCCGTCATGACACACACACCCTGCTGAGTCATTTCCAGAGGAGGCCATAACCAGCCCTTTTCATACCACGCCGGTGTCGCAACCACCATGGAGAGTGGGGCCCGTTCTCCCTGTCCTTGAACCTGGATGGGCCGTGGTCCTGCCCTGGCTGATAGAATGCGGTGGAAATACTGTCCTAGAACCCCAGGGCCCAGGTCTTAGACAGCTGCAGCTCCTGGTTCTACTTCTGGAGGCCCAGAGGGTTGGGGGGGGTGGTCAGCGGCAGCTTTTGGAGGAAGTGGCCACTTCCAGCTACCGCAGGAAGAAGATCAGGTTGCCCCTCCAGAGAGCTCCCATGACAATCAGGGGCCAGCCCCAGCTGTCAGTCATGTGAGCAGGGCCCTAGCCCAGCTCCCAGCCGACACCACGGCAGCAGAAGAACCACCCAGCAGGGCCCAACCCTCAGAATTGCGATGTAGGAAGCCCTTCTTGCTACACACCACTAGGTTTAGGGGTATGGGGGGGGGCTCAGTGGCAGCTCCAATCCCAGAGTCGGTGAATGCCACTTCACTAGGGAAAGGGGGGGTCTTTGCAGTTGTAATCAAGTTAAGGATCTCGAGATGATGAGCGATCCAAATTCTAGGCCCTGAATCCAACAAACATCCTTCTTGGTGGGACACACAGAGGAAAGGGCACGGAGGAGAGGCCAGGTGGGCATGGAGACGGCCTTGGAGACGGCCTGGAGCGAGGTGGCAGGAAGCCGAGACCCAGCCCAGGAGCTGGAAGAGGCGAGGGAGGGATTTCCCTGGAGGGAGCAAGCCCCCCCCCCCACCTCGTGACTTCAAAATAAGGGAGCATACTTCTTTTAAAAAATGATAAGTTTACTTGAAAAGCAAAGTTACAGAGAGAGAGAGAGACAGGCAGAGAGAAAAATATCTTCCATCCGCTGGTTCTCTGCCCAGATGGCCACAACAGCCAAGCTGGGCCAGACCAAACTCAGGAGGCAGGAATCCCATGTGGGTGTTCCACATGGGCGGCAGGGGTCCAAGCACGTGGGCCATCCTTCTCTGCCTTCCCAGGAGCATTAGCAGGGAGCTGGCTGGGACCTGGAGCTCCGATATGGGATGCTGGCCTCACAGGTGGCAGCTTCACCCACTGCACCACATGCTGGCCCCAGGAGCGCACGTCTGTGTTGTGTGAAGTCACTGGGTTTCCCGTGCAGTACCCAGCCCCCATCCATGGGGGCTACATCCCGAGACCCTCGGGATGCCTAAAATCATGGATCGCACCAGACTCTCTGTTTTGTCCCATACACACAAATTGGACATGAAGTTTAATTTATAAATTAAGCTCAGTAAGAGCTTAAGGAGATGAACACAGTAGCTAGGAATAAAATAGAATACTTGTAACAATATCTGTAATAAAATTGATAGAAGGGGCTGGCGCCGTGGCATAGCGGGTAAAGCAGCCACCTGCAGCACCAGCATCCCATATGGGCACCAGTTAGAGTCCCACTTCCGATCCAGCTCTCTGCTGTGGCCTGGGAAAGCAGTGGAGGATGGCCCAAGTGCTTGAGCCCCTGCACCTGCGTGGGAGACCTGGAAGAAGCTCCGGCCGTTACAGCCATTTGGGGAATGAATCAGCGGATGGAAGATCTCTCTTTCTGCCTCTGCCTCTCTGTAACTCTGATTTTCAAATAAATTTTTAAATAAAAAAGTTGGGGGGCCAGAGCCTCGGCTCACTTGGTTAATCCTCCGCCTGTGGCACTGGCATCCCATATGGGCGCCGGGTTGTAGTCCCGGTTGCCCCTCTTCCAGTCCAGCTCTCTGCTGTGGCCTGAGAGGGCAGTGGAGGATGGCCCAAGTGCTTGGACCCTGCATCCCATGGGAGACCAGGAGGAAGCACCTGGCTCCTGGCTTCGGATCGGCGCAGCACACCGGCCGTGGGGGCCATTTAGGGGGTGAACCAATGGAAGGAAGACCTTTCTCTCTCTCTCTCTCTCTCTCTCTCTCCCTCCCTCCCTCTCACTGTCTAACTCTGCCTGTCAAAGAAAGAAAGAAAGAGAAAGAGAGAGAGAAAGAGAGAGAGAAAGAGAGAGAGAGAAAGAGAGAGAGAAAGAGAGAAAGAGAGAGAGAAAGAGAGAGAGAAAGAGAGAGAGAAAGAGAGAGAGAAAGAGAGAGAGAAAGAGAGAGAGAAAGAGAGAAAGAGAGAAAGAGAGAAAGAGAGAAAGAGAGAAAGAGAGAAAGAGAGAAAGAGAGAAAGAGAGAAAGAGAGAAAGAAAGAAAGAAAGAAAGAAAGAAAGAAAGAAAGAAAGAAAGAAAGAAAGAAAGAAAAAGTTGGAGCCGGTGCTGTGGCGTAGCGGGTAAAGACACTGCCTGCAGTGCCAACATCCCATATGGGTGCTGGTTCAAGTCCCGGCTGCTCCATTTCCAATTCAGATATCTGCTGTGGCCTGGGAAAGCAGTAGAAGATGGCTCAAGTGCTTGGGCCCCTGCACCTGTGTGGGAGACCTGGAAGAAGCTCCTGGTTTCGGATTTACCCAGCCGTGGCCGTTGTGGCCATCTGGGGAGTGAGCCAGCAGATGGAAGACTCTCTCTCCCTCTCCCTCTCCCTCTCCCTCTCCCTCTCCCTCTCCCTCTCCCTCTCCCTCTCCCTCTCTCTCTCTCTGCCTCTCTGTAACTCTTTCAAATAATATATTTTAAAAAGTTACTTAAAACTTATGAATTGTTTCTTTCTAGAATTTTCCATGTAATATTTTTAGCCAGCGGTTGACCACAGAAACCTCAGAAAGTGAAACCGCGTGTGGGGGCTGGGCTGGAGCACCGTGTGGAGGCGGCCGCGGGAAGCAAATATGGGGCACTTGTCCGGGCAGACAGAGACCGGCCCGGTGCTCACCAGCCGGGTCCCAGCTCGGCTCCCAGCGTGTGGCCCATCTCTCTCACTGGGATGCGAGTGGAAGTGACATGCACCCCACTGTGGAGCCAGCATTAAGCCGTTTCGTTCCTGCCAGGCCCTCGGGCTGCCTTCTCCCCTCACAGGCCGACCTAACGCAGGGCTCCCAGGCCAGGGAAGGGCTGGGAGCGTCCATGACACGGGAGCGGAGCCCCTGGCACCTGTCTGGACTGGAGCCCGGTGCTCATTACAGCTGTAAGCCTCCCCGACGCCTTGCAGGCAGTACCGCCGAGGGCAGGACTGTGCCTGCTTTTGCTCGCTGCAAACAGCTCGGCTCACCTAGGCCAGGGTGCTCAGGAAACTCTTGTTGGATTACAGGGCGCATGGAAGCTCACACCTGCAGAATGGGGAGGAGCTAGCCAGGTAAGGGGAGGGGCTAAGCCTTCCAGGTGGAGGGAACAGCATGGGCAAAGGCCCCGAAGCCAGAGAGAAGGTGGTGCACCTGGGAACTGTGAACCCCCCTGCTATGGTCCAGGGCTCAGCAGACACTCCAGCCCCACCCCCACACCCCCGTCAGGCCTGGTTTCTTCTGGGGTGGGCAGGCCACTGGCGAGGACCTGGGCCTCAGGCATGGGCACTGTGCTGCGCTGGGCCAGTGTCAAGCTGGTGGGAAGTGGGCAGGGGAGGAGGCTTCCCACCAAGCCTGGAGGGGACACGCCCGCCTACAGGCCTTGACGTTGCGGTCACAGCCGGGGGGCTGTGGTGACAGCGTTGGCGGTCCGTGTGGCCCACGCAGAGGCATCAGAACCATGGCTCTCGGAGCCAGCGTCTGCCCCCTCACCGGGTCCGCTCCCGCTTCTCCACTCTGCTTCAGCTGCCCGCAGCAAAGCCCCAGATCTCTCCCACGCCGTGCGGTCTCCCACCCAGGAGCTGAAGGGGCCCAAGACCCCCAGGAAGCCCAGTCCAGCCCACTGGGCTCCCATCTCTCCTGCTGCACATCCCTGGCCCCCCCCCAGGCTCTCCTGGCATGCATCCAGGACCGGGGGCTCCCTCCTGATCAAGCTCTGATCTTTCGACATGACCTCTGCCCTCTGGGAGTTGCAATCTGGCTGGGGAGGCAGACAGAAGCACTGCTCTCGCTGGCACCATGTGGTGAGCGAGATAAAACAGGAGGCTCCGTCCCTGCACCAACAGGACGCTCGGGGTCGGCTGGACACTCCCCCAGAGTCCCGTGAGCTTCCTGCCAAGGAGAAGGTTGGGAGCAGGTGCAAAATCCTCCTGCGGGGGACGTGGGACGGCTTGGCTGTACTGATGGGGAAGGGACGCGGCGTGCAGGTGCAGGGTGCTCCAGGCGCCCCTCCGAGCGAGGGCTGCAAGCTCAGGCCGAGGGTCCTCAGACTGCAGGGCACTCAGCCAGCTTATTTGACAGCCAAGGAAACTGAGGCCCCCGCTGCAGGCCAGAGGCAGAGCTGGGGCTCTCCCCCGCCCCCAGAGCGCCCCTCCCTTGCTCAGAAGCCTGCACTGGGCACTGGGCGTGCAGCCCATCAGGGCAGCCAGGGCGGGTCCAGCCTGGGTGCCAAACCTTCAGTCCAAGCCGCCTCCCTGCTACTAACTTGCTGGGCGACTTGGGACAGATCTCTCCCTTCTTCCGGCCTTACCTTCCCCCTCTGTGAAAGGGGAGACCTCGGTGTCTCCTTGGGGCGGAAGGGCAGAGGAGGGGCTGCGTGTCTGCCTCCTCAGCACCCTCGCTTGCAGCTGCAGAGCGGAGGGGCCGGCAAGATCCGCAAGCAACACACCTGCCCTCGGATCCTGGCCCCGCTATTCACCGGCTGGGTGACGTCAGGCAAGTCTCTTGCCCTCTCTGTGCCTTGGTCTCCTTGGCTGTTCAATGAAAACAGTGACAGTACCTCCTCACGGGTCGTTCATCCCCCTGGGCTAACACAGACGGCCTGCGGGTCTTACTGCCCACTTGCAGGACGTTCTACCTTCGTGACTTTGGCCAGGTCCCCTCCCTGAGCCTCAGTGGTGCCTCTGAGAAATGGGCGTGTTAATAATAGCCCCGGGCTCCAGGCATCCTGGGGATGAGACGGGCCAAGCACACAGTGTGCTGAGCCCAGGGCCAGCCCCGGGGAAGCACCGGCTCAACACGAGCCCCAGGAAGCCTGGCGCTGGGAGCCCAGCGTGTCCTCAGCTCACCTTGGCTGGGCCTGGCCTTGGCAAGGCTGTGGGCTGCCGGGAGGGGCTGCCAGGATCCGGGAAAATGGGCCCAGGTGCAGACCAGATGGCTGCCCTGGGGCCTCCCGGGAGGTGGTCTCTCCGTTAGGGCCCCACGTGCCTGTGGGAACAGAGTGGGAGGAAGATGCCCTCCTCCTCCCTCACCCTCACCCAGGCTGCCTGCGGACCCTCCCGGGCCCCAGCCAGCCGGGCCGTGTGGCCAAACACAGCGTGCCAAGCTCAAGCGGTCAGTGAGACGGACGCGTGGCCCGGCTGGCGCAGAGCCCCGCTGGTGAGGGCTTCGGACCAGATGAGACAGCCTCGTCCCCCCAGTCCCCCCAGGGTGATGCCCGCGCTGCAGTAGCTGATGAGCCCAGGGATGGGCAAGGTTAGCTCTGGGTGCGCGGCATCAGAGAAGGCTTCCTGAGGAGGGGCAGCACAGCCGAGCCGGGGTCACCCCGGAGAAGAGTCGGGAGGGCTCAGCAAGCCGGGGGAGCAGTGCGTGCAAAGGCACAGAGGCAGGAACGCTGGGAGGAAGAGGCCTAATTCAGTTCTTTTTTTCCTTTTTAAGGTTTATTTCACTTATTTGAAAGACAGAGTTACAGAGAGAGGTCGAGCCAGAGAGAGGAGAGAGAGAGAGAGAGGTCTTCCATTCACTGGTTCACTCCCCAAATGGCCACAACAGCTGGAGCTGAGCCAATTAGAAGCCAGGAGCTTCTTCCGGGTCTCCCACATGAGTGCAGGAGCCCAAGGACTTGGGCCATCTTCTACTGCTTTCCCAGGCCATAGCAGAGAGCTGGATCAGAAAAGGAGCAGCCAGGACTCGAACTGGAGCCCATGTGGGATACCGGCACCACAAGTGGAGGTTCAACTGATTTGACTTTTGAAACAAAGAACATATATTGTCTTGATAAAAATAAAATGAAAAAAATTAATTGAACATAGATTTTTTTAAAAAAATTACTTATTTTATTTGAAGGTCAGGGTTACACAGAGAAAGAAGGAGAGGCAGAGAGAGAGAGAGGGAGGTCTTTCATCTGCTGGGTCACTCCCCAACTGGCCGCACCAATCCAAAGCCAGGAGCCAGGAGCTTCCTCTGGATCTCCACGCAGGTGCAGGGGCCCAAGGACTTGGGCCATCTTCTTCTGCTTTCCCAGGACACAGCAGAGGGCTGGATTGGAAGTGGAGCAGCTGGGACTTGAACCAGCACCCATATGGGATGCCAGTACTGCAGGTGGTGGCCTTACCCACTAGGCCACAGCGCCGGCCCCTGAACATGGATTTATGAGTTACTTGTGAGTCTATAGCCTCAAAGCAGCAAGGATTAGATGTTTGGAAAAGGAGTCAATGGTCATTTCAAAAACACTGCAGAGGGGCCGGTGCCGTGGTTAATCCTCCGCCTGCGTGTGGCACCGGCATCCCATACGGGTGCCAAGTTCTAGTCCCGGTTGCTCCTCTTCCAGTCCAGCTCTCTGCTGTGGCCTGGGAGGGCCCCTGCACCCACATGGGAGACCAGGAGGAAGCACCTGGCTCCTGGCTTCAGATGGGCACAGTGCCAACCGTAGCAGCCATTTGGGGGGTGAACCTACGGAAGGAAGACCTTTCTCTCTCTCTCTCTCTCTATCTCTCTCACTGTCTAACTCTGTCAAAAAAAAAAGAAAAAGAAAAAACCACTGCAGAGTAATCGGCAGAGCTGACATAGGCCCTGGCTGTTGGGATCACTGTTACCCCTCCTGAATCTGATGGTTCTAGAAGAGCAATCTCAGGAGATCTGGGCAGAGTGCAGGCATCGTGTGTGTAGGCGTAAGGGGTGCGATGCTAACAACCCCTTCTCAGATAGCTTAGGGAAATCCGTGTGTGTGTAGAACAATGAGAATGATAAGGCAAATGCAGCAAAGACGCATGAATCAGAGTGATGGATGTGTGGGAGTTCACTGCTCAAGCCTTGAATGCCAGCAGCCCATACTGGAATGCCAGTTCGAGTCCCGGCCGCTCTGCTTCCAGTCCAGCTCCCTGCTAATGCACCAGGGAAGGCAGTGGAAGATGTGCCCAAGTACTTCAGCCCTGGCCGTCCATGTGCGCTGGGGCAGGTCAGAGCCAGGAGCCAGCAGCTCCATCCGGGTCTCCCTCATGGGTGGCAGGGACCCAGGCATTTGAGTCCTGCTCCCAGGTTGCATTAGCAGGAAGCTGGATTGGAGGCAGAGGAGCCAGGACTGGAACCAGCATTCACAACGCTCCCTTTTGGGATTTTTTTGAAGGTAGGGGAACCGGATGAGACTGGACGAAGCAGGATCCACCCTGAGCTGGAGGGAGCTGGGTGATCGGTACCGGGTGGGGGGTTGGGGGCCTAATTTTGCATGTTTTCCAAATTCCCCAAATGGAAAGTTGAAAAACAGTCATGTCTGCAGGTGCTGTCCGTGACACCAGCAGATGGGACCTGTGTGCCCCACGCATGCCCCAGGTGGGCAAGCAGAGTGCTGTCCGAGACGCCAGCGGCAAGCAGAGTGCTGTC
Organism: Oryctolagus cuniculus; assembly: GCF_051225735.1. NCBI lineage: Eukaryota > Metazoa > Chordata > Mammalia > Lagomorpha > Leporidae > Oryctolagus > Oryctolagus cuniculus. Next base: position 4,862,584 of record NC_142867.1, on the reverse strand, counting down.
CGAGTCGCCTGTGGTTTGTGTGGGGACCTGGCTCACAGACCTTTCATGAAACGCGGCGCTGGCTGCTGCTGCTACGAGGTCGTTGCTGTTCACGTCCCAGGGCGGGGCTTGCCTGCACCGTGCCGGGGAGGACACGTGCTGTTCCGGGGGGACTCTGGACCAGAACCCATCACCAGGAGGCGCAGAAGGGACGTGGGAAGCTTGGGGACTTTCCAGCCAGGCCCGCCGGCGGCAGCGGGCACACTTCTCTGGGCGTATTTGGAAATCTGTGGGTGGTGTTTATTTGCTGGGAAGTCTGGTCCCTTCCCCTGGGGGTGCGGGCAGCTGAGGGGGCAGGACACAAACAGGAGGAGGGCCGGGAGGGGGCGGCCAGCGCGGGGCACGGTGGGGGAGAAGCCACCGCAGACTAGGAGGCATCTGAGGTGGCCTGGCCGTAGGGAGGGTCCAACTTGCCCGGTGGACTTGGACAGGCAGCTCCGGACGTTGGTCCTACAACCAAGCAGAGAGACTAGGGTGCGATCCTGCCTCCGCCACTTCCCAGGCCTACATGGAGGCGACAATGGCACCAAGCTCATGGTTGCTCTGAAGCGCCGAGGAGGGTTTTTCGAAGGATTGATGACTTAATTAATTTAAAAGACACAGTGACGGAGAGAAGGAGAGGAGAGAGAGAGATCTTCCGCCTGCTAGTTCACACCCTGAATGCCCACAACAGCCAGGGGCAGGCCAGGCTGAAGTCAGGAGCTGGGAATAATATTGAACAACCCCCCAAAAAAAACTGGTAGGAGGAGTTGCTATAGGACCCTCCATACTGGGTCTGTCAATCACTGACCCCGGGGTGGTGGGAGAAAGGGGGCATTTATTGCAAGACGCAGAGCAAGGAGCCGGCCGGTCTCACCTACTTCCTGGCTCCCCGAGGGGCGGGGGGTGAAGATTCTTACAGACTGAGGTGGGGGCTGAGAGGTGCAAGGTCCGCTCTCGGCCGAGTCCCCAGCCGCTGTACGCCACTCATATCCCTGCCTCCGCGGGTCAGCGCTGCGCTGTCCTCAGGGGATCGGATCGTGGCAAAGTGGGCTCCACTCAGTGTGCGGCTTCATGCAGGCGGGGGTTACGTTTGGCTGTGGGCCATGGATCCTGGGAAAGAAACCCCTGGAGACAAGAGCAAGCACTGAAATGCCACCTGTAGGAGAAAGAAATGACCTTGTTAGTCCTGCCATTAGAACGTTGTAGAGGGGCTGGCGCCGTGGCTCACTTGGTTAATCCTCCGGCTGCAGCACCGGCATCCCACATGGGTGCCGATTCTAGTCCTGAATGCTCCTCTTCCAGGCCAGCTCTCTGCTGTGGCCCGGGAGTGCAGTGGAGGATGGCCCAAGTGCTTGGGCCCTGCATCCGCATGCGAGACCAGGAGAAGTACCTGGCTCCTGGCTTCAGATTGGCGCAGCTCCAGCCGCAGTGGCCATTTGAGGAGTGAACCAACGGAACAAGACCTTTCTCTCTGTCTCTCTCCCACTGTCTATAACTCTACCTGTCAAAAAAAAAAAAAAAAAAAAAAAAAAAAAAAAAAAGAATGTTGTAGGGCCCTTGCACCCCTCCGTCAATCCGCTGAGTTAATTTTAGCATGGGACCTGATAATAACTAACATCTGCTTTTGAGGCACTGGGTAGGGGCTCCGTTTCAGGAAACCGAGTCTCCCACGTGGGCGGCAGGAACCCAGGGACCTGAGCCATCACCTGCTGCCTCCCAGGGTGCGTTAGTAGGAAGCTGGACTGAAAGCACCAAGTAGCTGGGGCTCAAACCAGGTGGGGTCCCAAGCAGCTGCTTAACCCACTGCGCCACAATTCCTGCTTCTGGGATTTCAACGACCACAATGTACCAGTATCGGTCAATGGTCAATATTGGCCGGGACAAATGTACCAGACGAGCGTAAGATACCAATAACGGAGGAGATGGGGGCCTGTGGCGTGGTGCAGGGAGTTAAGTGCCACTTGGGACGCCAGCATCCAGTGTCAGAGCCCTGGCTCCAGTCCCGGCTGCTCCGCTTCTGATCCAGCTCCCTGCTAATGCACCTGGGAAGGCAGTGGAGGATGCCCCAAGTGCTTGGGCCCTGCACCCACGTGGATGGAGTTCCAGGTTCCTGATTTCAGCCTGGCCCAGCTCTGGATGTTGGGAGCATTTGTGCTGGGAGCCAGCAGATGGAAGATCTGTGTGTGTGTGTGTGTGTGTGTGTGTGTGTTTCTGTATATCTTTTCCTTTCTCTCCATAACTCTGCCTTTCCAATAAATAAATCTTTTTTTTAAATAATGGAGAAAATGGTGTGGAATATAAGGAAACTCTGTACAACTTTTACAATTTTTCTGTGAATCTAAAATTATTCTAAATTTAAGAGCGAACTGAAAAAGAAAAAAGGCTGCCTGGGAGAAAATATTTGCAGCACATAAAAAAAGGAAAAGATTTGTAACCAGATGGGCTGGCATTGTGGCACAGCGGGTTACGCCACCACCTGCAACACTGGCATTCCCTATCCGTGCCAGTTCCAGTCCCAGCTGCTCCATTTCCTGTCTAGCTCCCTGCTAATACCCCCGGGAAAGCAACAGAAGTTGGCGCAAGTACTCCCACACAGGAGACCAAGAGAAAATTCCAGGTTCTTGGCTTCAGCCTGGCGCAGCCCCATTTGGGGAATGAACCAGGGATGGAAGATCTCTCTCTCTCTTTCTCTCTCTCTCTCTCCCCCCTCCCTGTTTCCCCTTCCCCCTTCCTCTTCTCTCTCCCTCTCTCTCTCTGTAACTCTGCCTCTCAAATAAATAAATCTTTTTTAAAAATGTGTAGCCAGAAAACATAAGAACTCACATAAATCAATTTATAAAAAGACCAACAATCCATTAAGAAAATGGGCGAATTCACAGGAGAGGAGATGAACAGGTCAACACAGCCAGGTCGAGACATCCAGTCGCCCTGGAATTAGAGAAATACAAATCTAAACACAGTGACCCATCATTCCCTCCCTCTCGGATTGGCGACAACTTGAACAAAGTGCTGGCGTCCAGTGTTGACTCTCACGTAGGGAAATGGCCAGTGTAGACAGGAGCAGGAATTGGCACAATCTTGGGAGGAGACAATTTGGCCATGAACCTTCAGCTACAAATGCACCTGTCCAGTGTGCTCATTGTACGAACAGAAGCAACCTTGGCCCATCAACAGTGATCAGATGTGCTCATATGTCTTAGTCCATTTTCTGTTGCTGTAACAAAATATCAGAGAGCAGGTAATTTATAAAGGATAAGAGGTTGAATCAGCTCACGGTCCGGAGGTTGGAGAGTCCAAGGTCACGGCGTCAGCATCCCCTGGGCATCTGGTGAGGGCCTTCTTGCTTCGTCATCATCACATGACCAGATTGAAGGTGTGGGGGGGGGGGAGAGAATCGTCCGACCACTGGTTCACTCCCCAAATGCCCACAACAGCCAGGGCTCATTGAGTGGAGGTGGGACTCAGACCCAGGCACTCGGGTATGGGATGTGATAATCCCAGCGGTGGCTCCACTCACTGGGCGGTACTGCCTGCCCCCACTTTTCTGTTCATTTGCCTTATTTTTTTGAGAGGCAGAGGGTCAGAAAGACAGACAGGTGGACAGACCCCCCCCTCCGCTAGTTTACTCCCAGATGCCCACAGCAGCTGGGGCTGGGCCAGCACTGACAGTGCTTGGACCCCCTCACCCACGTGGGAGACCTGGAGGAGGACACCCTCACCCGCGTGGGAGACCTGGAGGAGGCTGCTGGCTCCTGGCTTCTTCGGATTGAGCCAGCTTCGGCCATTGCGGCCATTTGGGGAGTGAACCAGCAGATGGAAGACCGCTCTCTCTGTCTCTCCCTTCTCTGTCTTTAAATCTACCTCTCAAATAAATAAAATCTTTATTCTTTTTTTTTTTTTTTTTTTTTTTGACAGGCAGAGTGGACAGTGAGAGAGAGACAGAGAGAAAGGTCTTCCTTTGTTGTTGGTTCACCCTCCAATGGCTGCCACGGCTGGTGCACTGCACTGATCCGATGGCAGGAGCCAGGTCTCCCATGTGGGTCAGGGCCAAGCACTTGGGCCATCCTCCACTGCACTCCCAGGCCACAGCAGAGAGCTGGACTGGAAGAGGGGCAACCGGGACAGAATCTGGTGCCCCGACCGAGACTAGAACCTGGTGTGCCGGCGCCGCAAGGCAGAGGATTAGCCTATTGAGCCGCGGCGCCGGCACACCAGGTTCTAGTCCCGGTCAGGGCACCAGATTCTGTCCCGGTTGCCCCTCTTCCAGGCCACCTCTCTGCTGTGGCCCGGGAGGGCAGTGGAGGATGGCCCAAGTGCTTGGGCCCTGCACCCCATGGGAGACCAGGAGAAGCACCTGGCTCCTGCCTTTGGATCAGCGGGGTGCACCGGTCGCAGCGCGCCAGCTGTGGCGGACATTGGAGGGTGAACCAACGGCAAAAGGAAGACCTTTCTCTCTGTCTCTCTCTCTCTCACTGTCCACTCTGCCTGTCAAAAAAAAAATTATTTATTTAGGGGCCGGTGCTGTAGCATAGCAGGTAAAGCCACCATCTACAATGCTGGCATCTTATATGGGCGCCAGTTCTAGTCCCAGCTGCTCTTCCTCCTATCCAGCTCTCTGCTGTGGCCTGGGAAAGCAGTGGAAGATGGTCCAAATCCTTGGGCCCCTGCACCCATGTGGGAGACCTGGAAGAAGCTCCTGGCTCCTGGCTTTGGATCGGCTCAGCTGCGGCCGTTGCAGCCAGCAGGGGGAGTGAATCAGAACATGGAGACTCTCTCTCCCTCTCTCTCTCTCTCTCTCTCTCTCTCTCTATCTCTCTCTCTGCCTCTCCTTCTATCTCTGTGTAAATTTGACTTTCAAATAAATCTTTTAATAATTATTTATTTATTGTCAATTTATTTGAAAAGCAGAGAGACAAAGGTAGATGGAAACATAGAGATACAGAGATCTTCTGTCCACTGGTTCACTCCCTAAACCCCTGCAACAGCCAAGGCTGGGCTGGGCCAGACTGAAGCCGGGTCCCAGAGCTCAATCCAGGACCACTAGGTGGTGGCAGGGACCAAGTCCTGAGGCATCACGTGTGCGTCCCAGGGTGTGCATTAGCAGGAAGCTGGAAGCATCCGAGCCACCGTGAGGGCCACCGGGCCCTCCTACTGCTCTAGACCACTTGGAATGCTTAAAACAAAGTAAACGCTACATAAATACTTGTGTCCTTTAGGGAATAACGACAAGAAAAAAGTACAGACGCAGCCAACACAGGCCTCACTACTACGCAGTAGGCATTAGCAACAGCTAACACTGCCAGCCAGTGCTGGCTTGAACGGGCAGGTGCAGCAGATGTGGGATGCGCCGCGGGAGGCCAGCTGTACACACACAGACGCAGGGATCAGCAGCCCCGCCCTTCCAGGCCAGCCGGGGCCGGGCACTGGGCAGTGTGGGGAGGATCAGCCAGGTGTCCTGGTGGTTCTGTCTTTCTTTTTGTCCACTCCTCCCCATGGCTGCCCCCCCACCTTCCCCACCCCTTGCACACGGACAGCCAGGGGCCTCCCCAGCACCGTCCCCTGGGATGGCAGATACAGGGTGGCCCGGAAGTCATTGCTCAGCTCTGCGTTCAAGGGTTTTGCAAAACCCTCCATAGAAACCACAGCCCTCGGAAGAGGCTCCCCTCCCCCCATAGGAATCCTCACGTGGGGGCTTCCCCTCATGCCCAGGCCTTGGCCCCAAAGAACACTGGGTGCCCACCAGCCTTGGAGAGAGCCACTTAGCCTTGCCCAAGCCAAAGCCAGCCAGGTCAGCAGTCTAGGCCTGCGCCCTCCAGGCTCCGGAAGCTGCAGGGGGTCCCTGCCCTCGGTCTGAAAGAGCAAGGGCCTGCCCGCGTGCATGGCTGTGGGCAGAAGCCTGGGCAGGCCCTGGTGGGCAACAGTGGACTCAGCAGGGAGCTGGGGGCTAAGACCTTCTTGGAGAAGAGAGAGGTAGAGACAGAGACAGAGAGAGAGAGGTAGAGACACACACAGAGAGAGAGGTCTTCCATCTGCTGCTTCCCCAAATGGATACAATGGCCAGAGCTGAGTTGATCTGAAGCCAGGACCCAGGAGCTTCCTCCAGGTCTCCCACGTGGGTGCAGGGGCCCAAGGACTTGGGTCATCCTCCACTGCCTTCCCAGGCGCATTTGCAGGGAGTTGGATCGGAAGTGGAGCAGCCGGGACTGGAACCGGTGCCATACGGGATGCTGGCACTGCAGGTCAGCACTTTAACCCATTGTGCCATAGCGCTGGCCCCAAATTGCATTTTTTTCAAACCTAATTTTGTGTTTGGAGGCTCCAGCCGCAGGCCTGTGCTGGTTTCTGGCACGGAGGCTACACAGCTGGCCCTGCGTTCTCACAGACACTTCATCCGCATACTCAGCCGACCATGGATGGAGAGTATGTGGGGAAATGGTTTCTGTACCGAACACCGCTCTCTAAACCACACAGCACAAGCGTCTACACTGTGGCGTTTACACTGGCCTGGGTACTGGAAGGAATTTCGAGGTGACTTCAAGTGTGCGGGGCCTGTGTGTGTGGCTTCTGTGCAGACGTCACCCTGGGACTTGATATCCTGGTGGGAGGCGCCTGGAACCAACCCCTCCTGGATACCCGGGGGTGACTGTGTGTAACTTCTGTGGTTTGGACTATTTTAATAAATCTTAAAAAGTGGGGGGAGGGGCCGCCGCCGTGGCTCACTTGGTTAATCCTCTGCCTGCGGCGCCGACATCCCATATGGGCGCCGGGTTCTAGTCCCAGTTGCTCCTCTTCCAGTCCAGCTCTATGCTGTGGCCCGGGAGTGCAGTGGAGGATGGCCCAAGTGCTTGGGCCCTGCACCCGCATGGGAGACCAGGAGGAAGCACCTGGCTCCTGGCTTTGGATCAGCGCAGCGCCGGCCATGGCAGCCATTTGCAGGGTGAACCAATGGAAGGAAGACCTTTCTCTCTGTTTCCCTCTCTCACTGTCTAATTCTATATGTCAAAAAAAAAATTTAAAAAACGGGGGGAGTGGCTATGTGGCATAGTAGGTTAAACCTCTCCCTACAGCACCAGCATCCCATATGGGCACCAGTTCGAGTCCTGGTTGCTCCACTTCCAATCCTGTTTATATCCTGGGAAAGCAGTGGAAGATGGCTCATTTGGGGAACCAGTAGATATTATGAAGGGACCAGTGGGTGGGACAGGCACAAACTTGGCCACTGTGAGGGGATATGGTGGGAGCCCTGATGCTGTAAGGCACACACATGGGAGGGAACCCAGTCCAGCCACGTGGGCAATGGGAGGCAGGCGCAAAAGGAATGGGATGAAGGTGGGTGACAAACTTCCTGTAGGGTCGGGAGAAGAGGGTGAGGCCTCAGCTCCTCCTCCAGGCTGGCCCTGAGAGCTGTGTCACATCGAGTCCAGGAGAGACCAAGGGGAGCAGGGTAATGCCCCAGGTGTGGGATCCAAAGCAAGGTAACCAGAGGTCCACGCTCAGGGACAGGGCTGCCGGCCCGAGCGCTTGGGGCCCCTGCTACCCACTATGGGAGACCAGTAAGAAGCGCCTGGCAACGCTCTGTGAAACCACGCTCAAAGCCTTTCCTTCAAGCACAAGTCGTTCGCCCTCGGACCAGCCCTGCTGTGCAGTTCAGAAGGGAGGCCTTGAACTAGGTACGGGGTCAGGGGACAGGCTCCATGAGCTGGGGTCCTAGCATGTGACCGAGACACACACACATGCAACGTCAACAAGGAGGCCAGTGCCCAGTGCACAGAGCCCACTCGGTGAGCATGGGCGGAGTGAGGGCCACCCACCCGCCTCCCTCCCTCCCTCCCTCGCCTTCCAGGAGAGGCTTGGGCAGCTGTGTTTGTATCAGGAGCCCCTGACTCAAGGCAGCCAATCAGAGCTCTTTCCTGAGGCTGAGGTCCCCTTGCTGCCTCGGGCAGCTGGGGCTGGGCCAGGGCTGGAGCCAGAAGCCGGGGACACAGTCCAGTGCCCCACATGGGCGGCAGGAAGCCATCACCTGATGCCCCTAAGATGTGCACTGGCATGAAGCTGGAACCGCGAGTGCAGCTGGGACTCAAACCCTGACTCGCTGATGCAGGATGCAGGCGTCCTAACCACCAGGACACAAGCCCGCTCCAAAGGGCTGGGTCTTCATGACGAGGCCCCCTCTGCGGCTTGCGCTGGCTTCAGCGGGTTCCTGAGCCTTGCAGGGGCGGAGAAGGCGTCACAGAAGAAGGGAAATGCAGGACGAGCAGGGACGCAAACCCTGGAGAGTGCGGCTCCTGGCAGGGGAGAGGGAGCCGAGCTGGGGCTGTGCACGCCCCGGGCGGGCGCCTGAGAGGGAGGGCCGGCCCAGTGAGCAGGAGACGGAGGGGCCCAGGAGTGCTTCAGCCCGGCAGGCATTGAGCTCACTCCTCAAGGGAGACTGGGGAAGGAGGCTGGAGCACAGGGCCTCCCAGGGCCTTGTCCAGGGCCCACCCTCAGGCTCTGCAGGACCGCAGAGCCACCCCTGTCCGGGGTCACGGCTGTGAGGGGCGGGGTGGGCATCCGAGCACTTCCTCCCGGCTCCCTTGGCTTTGCTATTTTTCCCCGGGAGTGCTGGTTCCTGAGTGGGAGGCAGGAAGAGGAGAGCACGGGGGAGGAGGGGTGTGGTTCCCCCTTCCGGGCTGGGCCGGGATGGAGGCTCTGTCCTCGGTTCTGAGGGGCCGCTGCCCCCGGCCCTGCCTCCCTCTGCCTCTGACTGCCCCTGCTGAAAGATCAGTTCTTTCACTCATCTGCCTAGTCACCGTCTCGCTATCCCACCTGGACTCCCACCTCTGCCACCTGCCAGTGTTTGCTTGCTCTCAGTCACATTTCTAACCTCTCCCTCCCTTGGAGTCTAAAAGTGCAAATTGGAGGCGGATAAAGAAACCTTTGTCCTCCCCAGGGTTAGAAGGATGCGCGGAGCCTGTGGGTTTAATGCACTGAGAACTAAGCCTGGCACGTCAGGGCTTCCTGTGTGTGTGGGCTCTTAACTTAAAAAAAAAAAAAAAAAAGATTTATTTATTTATTTGAAAGGCAGAGAGATAGGGAGGGAGTAAGAGAGAGAGAACGAGCGAGAGAGCAAGAGCAAGAGAGAGAGAGAGAGAGAGAGAGAGAGAGAGAACAAGATCTTCCATCTGCTGATTCATTCCCTAAATGACCACAACAGCCAGAGCTGGTCCAGGCCAAAGCCAGGAGCCAGGAACTCCATCTGGGTCTCCACATGGGTTACAGGGGCCCAAGCACCCAGGCCATCTTCCGTTGCCTTCCCATCATGTGGGAGATAGCCTCACCTGTCCATTCAAGAGGTGGACTCCAGCTCAGGAAGTGTAGAGAAAGGGAGACTTTATTATCTGTCCTGCAAGATCAGGTGTCTGATGAACATACGTGTGCACCGCAGGTACAGGGAGCGATTTATATCCTAGGATACAGGTCCCTCCCCCAGTGCCTCATTGGCTGAGTTCTATGGGGTATACAGTCTCCCTGGAAGTCACCTAAGTTACAAAGTTATCTTTCTTCTTTCCTCCTCCTGTGAGTTAGCAACTCCATAACATACTTTTAGCCTAGTGAATTTTGCTCCATCTGCAAGTCAGCTAATCGTAAATGGACCCCCAGACACTTTCTTAAAATGCACACCAGCAAAACAGCCAGGACATGAACCATCCAGCTCACCTGCAAAGCCAGCTTGGCGACTTAACCAATTGTGCTGCAATGCTGGTTCCGATTTTTTAAAAAGATTTATTTATTTATTTGAAGGAGAGAGAGAGAGAGAGAGAGAGAGAGAGAGAGAGAGATCCTCCGTCCATCAATTCACTCCCCAAATGGCCACAACAGCTGGAGCTGAGTTGATCCGAAGCCTGGAGCCAGGAGCTTCCTCCAGGTCTCTGATCCAGATGCAGGGGCCCAATCACCTGCCCCATCTCCCACTGCTGTCCCAGGCCATAGCAGAGAGCAGGATCAGAAGAGGAGCAGCCGGGACTCGAACCAGAGCCCGTATGGGATGCCCGTGTTGCAGGTGGCGGCCCTGCCCACTGCCGGCCCCTGATTTTTAAATATTGACAGAGCAGTTGCTACATGTTGAGCCTGAAGGATGGAGGGATGACTAAGACACAGTGTCTGCTCTTCAGGTACCCAGCATCCAGTACAGACAGACCCTGTGTGTGAGTGTGCTGGAGGGAGGGTCCAGGTACCTCAGGAGAGCTGAGTGACTGGCTTATGGGAGCAGTTAGGGAAGGCTTCACAGGACGGGTTTCGAAGGATGAAGAGGAGTTCACTTTCTCTGGAAGAAGCAGACAGGGAATTCCAGGCAACATGAACTGCGGTGAGTGTGAGCATTTGGCCTGTTGGTTAAGATGCCCGTATCCCATACGGGTTCGAGTCCTGCCTGATGCACACCCTGGGAGGCAGCAGGTGTTGTGCATCCCTGCCATTCACAGGGGAGACCTAGATTGAGTTCCCAGCTTCTGGCTTTGGCCCAGCTCTGGCTGTCGCAAGAACGTGGGGAGCAAACCAGCGATGAGAGCTCTCCCCCACCACACCCCACTCTTTCTTTTTCTTTCTTTCTTTCTTTCTTTCTTTCTTTCTTTCTTTCTTTCTTTCTTTCTTTCTTTCTTTCTTTCAGGCAGAGTGGACAGTGAGAGAGAGACAGACAGAAAGGTCTTCCTTTGCCGTTGGTTCACCCTCCAATAGCCACCGCAGCCGGCGCACCGCGCTGATCCGAAGCCAGGAGCCAGGTGCTTCTCCTGGTCTCCCATGGGGTGCAGGGCCCAAGCACTTGGGCCATCCTCCACTGCACTCCCTGGCCACAGCAGAGAGCTGGCCTGGAAGAGGGGCAACCGGGACAGAATCCGGCGCCCCAACCGGGACTAGAACACGGTGTGCCGGTGCTGCTAGGCGGAGGATTAGCCTAGTGAGCCGCGGCGCCGGCCCACCCCATCTTTCTACTTTGTGTGTAAATAAAATAAACAATCAAAAAGCTCAGGCTCCACTCCCAATTCCAGCTTCCCGGGAATGTGCACCGGGAGGCAGCAGGTGATGGCCCGAGCAGTTGGGTTCCTGCCACTCACATGGGAGTGTTTGCCCCCTCCCAGGCTAGAAAGCAAGCTCTGAGTCCTAGGACACCCACCCCCACCCCGAGGAAGCTCTCCACCGGGAGGGGCAGTACTGGCACAATTGCAGGAGCTGGTGACCCTGCACGGGCCCAGGCTCTGGCTCAGACACGCTGGGGTCCAGAGTGGGCAAGACAGGTTGGAACCAAGAGGGGTCCCAAAGCCAGATAGTGGCCATCACAATGTAGCCACAGGCAGGCTGTGCCAAGCCCTGTCCCAGCTCTGTGGTCTGCCCAGCACCCACTGTTGACCCATGCAACCACCTCCCAACGCTCTCTGGGGCTGCCCTACAAGGTAAAGCACTCCTCGGGAGAGGAGGGGCTTGGGAGGAGGAGCCACATTCCTGAGCTTAGCTCTCCTGGACACAGGACACAGGGTCTGCCCCGCGCCTGACAGGGCCCAGCGGCTGGGGCTTGTACTGTCTGCGTGTGTAGCCTGAGCTCCATGTGAGTCTCCCATGTGGGCACCTGGGCCATCTTCTGCTGCCTTCCCAGGTGCATTAGAAGTAAACTGGGGACCGGCGCCATGGCTCAATAGGCTAATCCTCCGCCTTGCGGCACCAACACACCGGGTTCTAGTCCTGGTCGGGGCACCAGATTCTGTCCCGGTTGCCCCTCTTCCAGCCCAGCACTCTGCTGTGGCCAGGGAGTGCAGTGGAGGATGGCCCAAGTGCTTGGGCCCTGCACCTGTATGGGAGACCAGGAGGAAGAACCTGGCTCCTAGCTTCAGATCGGCGCAGTGCGCCAGCCATAGCGGCCGTTTGGGGGGTGAACCAATGGCAAAGGAAGACCTTTCTCTCTGTCTCTCTCTCTCACTGTCTAACTTTGCCTGTCAAAAAAAAAAAAAAAAAAAAAAAAGTAAACTAGATCAAAAGTGGAGCAGACAGGACTCAAACTGGCACCCATGTGGGAGGCCGGAGTCACAGGTGGCAGCCTTACCCACTACACCCTACATCATGATCTTTTATTTAAGTGATTATTTATTTTAGGTCTTGGTCTTTATAAAGCTCCTCCGGGAGTGTGCCCAGAACCTCTGAGGACACAGAAGGGTACACAGGGTCTCCTTCCTCCTCTGCTGGCCTGGACGGCTGGGAGGCAGGGGAAAGGTGGGCTGGGTTTATGCCCACAGGTCAGAGAATTTAGGGCTGGAGAAAGATCTCATGTACAAAAACCGGGAAGGACACGAGGCTGGTGAGGAGAAACCCCAACAGAGAGCTTGCGGAGGGGCTTTGAGCTGCGGTATAAGGAAAAAAATTAAAGATTTATTTATTTGAGGGGCCAGTGCTGTCACATAGTGGGTAAAACCGCCGCCTGCAGGGCCAGCATCCCATATGGGCACTGGTTTGAGTCCCGACTGCTTCTCTTCCCATCCAGCTCTCTGCTGTGGCCTGGGACAGTAGTGGAAGATGGCCCAAGTGCTTGGGCCCCTGCACCCACATGGGAGACCTGGAGGAAGCTCCTGGCTCCTGGCTTCAGATCGGCCCAGCTCTAGCTGTTGTGGCCATTTGGGGAGTGAACCAGTGGATGTAAGATCTCTCTCTCTCTGCCCCTGCCTCTCTGTAACTCTGCCTTTCAAATAAAACAAATAAAATCTTAGAAAAATAAATAAATAAATAAGATAAGCAGGACCTCAAGCCCAGGCTGCCTACGTTCAAATCCTGGCTCCTGCTTCCAGCTGTGCGACCCACACCAAGTCACACAACATCTGTGAGTCCCTTACTGCCTCCACTGTGAAACAGGGCTAAGGAAAGCAGCTCCCCCGGGACCGGGTGAGGATTCGATGCCTTGCCATCACGTTAGACCACCTGACGAATGGGCCGCGTGCTTGCAATGATTAAGCCTTACGGAGGACACAGGGCAGGACGGCGCCTCGGGGAAGGTGACGGGCGGGGGCTGTGCAGAGACGAGGGCGGAAGCAGCCTTGGCAGGAGCAGAAAGACACTTTCCAGGCAGAGGGAGAGGCGTGTGAAAGCTCCCGAGGCGGAAAATGGCTTGGCAGGTGTCGGCAGGGCCAGAAGGTCTGGGAGGCGGGAGCTCAGGGAAGAGGGGACGGCGGCACGAGAGGCCAGCAGGGCCCCCGGGGCCCCGGGAAGCAGCTCGGGCTCCAATTCAAACGCACTGTGCAGGTCCACAAGGTGGTTCTGGTTTTGTAGATGGTACAGAAGCGTCCATACGGAGCGGACACATCCTAGGTGCGTGCACCCGGCACTGTGACCCCAGAGTGTGAGCAGCACCCCAGAATCCCCCTCGGGCCCCCCGCGGGGCCCACCACCCCGACTGCTGCCAGCAGCAGTTTGCCCGTCTGCCAGTGTGTGTGTGTCCTCGTGCCGGACGCCTCCGGCTCCACGCCACGGCTCCGTCAGCAGCCGTGGTTCTGTTTCTGCTCTCGGCGCGCGGCATTCGTGCCGTGACGATACCACAGCTAAGTCACCCATCCCACTGGCCAGGGGCATTGGGGGCGCCCAGACTGCAGCTGCGGCCGACATTCTGGCCCTGTCTTAGGGCGCACATGTCTACGCCATTGAAGGCTTTTGAACGTGAAACTGACAGGCTCTCTTCCCAACCTCCCTCCAGCCCTGCCACCTGCTCCTGACGGCTACACCGGAACAAACGGGCAGAAGCCCGGCTCACTCTGACCTCGCGTGAACCGCAGGTGCGGCTAACTCCCTACTGCCTCAGCACAGTCCTGGCGTCCTCAAGCGGAAGGTGGGCTCAACCACACCACAGCTGCAGGTGGCCCCGGGGGCTAAACTAAACAGGAAGTGGCCTTGAACGCCCAAGGTCAGGTGCGCACCGCCTGCCTCCACGGGGCCTGATGAACGCCTCCCTCCTTTCTCTGCCAGGCGTGGGGGAAAGAAATGACACCAGGGCACACCCTGCTGTGGTGCGGGTGAAGTTCCAACACCAAGGCCAGCACAGATCCAGTCTCCACCAAGAGGGCACTGCCCACCTGCTGCCCCCAGCTGAAGGCCGGGCAGCCGCTGCCCCCTCCCCGCTCCCCTCCTCCCCTCCCTGAGGGCCTCCCCGGGTGCCCACCCAGCCTGCTCTCCCGCCCTGGTGACTGTGCCCACAACCCAGGGCACCTTCCTCCGCCGCACACCCCAGCCCCTCGCGATGCAAGCCGTGCTCTCCTTGCCAGACTGCGCGGGCAGGGAAGGCCCTGTCCCCCGTTCCGGAAGATGGAAGTCCTCCCACACCTGGCGCTGTGCCCAGGGCTCGCGGGGGCGTTCTGAATGATTCATTCATGACTTTGGGAGAGCCGGCACGACCCCTGAGCGGTTAAGAGAAGGCGCTGTGACGTCACACAGACTTGGGTTCAAGTTCTGGCTCTGTGACCTTGGTCGTCTCTCTGAGCCTGCTTCCTCACGGAAAAAAAAAAAAAAAATGGAATGAGCAAGACCCGATTGGGTCACTGTGAGGAAATCGCGAGACCAGGCTGGAAGGGCCCGGCCTCCGGGAGCAGCTCGCTCCGGGCGGGGGAGGAGGAGGGGGCGCGAACTTCCCGCTGCGGCCCCCCCCCCTCGCCCCCCGGAACTGGGGCGGTGCGCAGCACCCGGTCCGTTTTACAGATACAGAAACTGAGGCCTGGGCGCGGCAGGCTACGGCCCGAGCCCAGATCCTGACTCTGCGTCCAGTGCCCGACCCGCCCCGGGGCGCGGGCTCGAGGGGCCGGGACCTCGGGGCGCGCTCCGGGCGCTCCGGCTCGGCCCCCCGCCGCGCGCGCCGCTCCCGGGAGCGCAGAGCTCGCGGTTGTCACTTTAAATTAAAAGGAGGGAGCGGGCGGGCGGCGAGCGCGAGGGAGCGCGCGGCGGGCTCCTGGGAGCGAGCCCGGACTGCGGCGCAGAGCCCGTCCGCCGCCCCGGCCCGGCCGAGCCCCCGGCCCGCGCCGCGCCGCGCCGAGGCTGGTGCTCCGCGACACTGCGGGGGAGCGCTGCGGCCGGCGGCCGGGAGCGCCGAGCCGGAACCGGAGCGGCGGCCCCTACACGGAGCCGGGGTGAGTACGCACCGGCCGACCCCCGCGCACGGCCGGGCTACGCGCCCTCCGCGCGGACGCACGCAGCCCCGGCCCCGCGCCCCGGTCCCCGGCCGCACTCGCCCCGCGCGCCTGCACCCCGCGCCCCGCTTGCACGCGAACGCCGGCCACCGCGCACGCCGGGCGCCCGTACCCGGCCCGGCCACTCCGCGCACTGCGCATCGCCTTGCGCCCCGCACGCCCGCCGCCCCGCGTGTGCACACACGCGGCTCACCCCGCCATTTACACGCCTCCGGCGCGCCCGCGCTGCCCGGCACCCTGGCATTCGCTCTCAGCGCCGGGGCCGACCTCACTGCCCCTTCCTGACACCGGCGCCCACACTCTGGGGAGCCAGCCCCCTGGGGGCTTCTGAGGCGGGAGCGCAGGGCCTGAGGGAACCGTGCACGTCTTGAGGCGCACGTCGCACCCGTGCCTAGGAGACCCCGCTGCCAGAAGAGCCAGAGGGGACGCTCAGCCTCCTTGGGGCTGTGTATTTGTCCGAAGAGGGGGTGGGGTTGGGGCCAGACATGGGGACCCAAAGTCCCGAGCCAGCCGTCCTCCGGGGCCCCTTTCCTGGGACACGGGGATTGTGGGGCCCCCTCTCATTCTCCGAAGCCACCCTTGTCCCCAAGAGCCTGGAGTCCTGGAGCCTGGGCGCCCTTCGGGGCAGCCTGGTGCTTCCTGATAGAAATGAGGAGACCCACCCAGTTAGCAGAGCCAGTCCCAAGACGGGTCGGGGCAAGCACTCCACGGCTGCCTGCCTCTCTGAACCTGACACGGTCCCCACGCGGTGGCCTGGCAGAGGTGGGGGGGACGCCCCCAGCCTGGCCTCTGCTCCCAGTGACCCCTGCACCTGTGTTCTCAGCAGTACACAGGGCAGGGGAGCTGACCCCCAGAGGGCTGCAGCGAAGATTAGCAAAAGCCACACCTGGCAGTGCCTGGCACAAGTGCCCAGCGCATAGTAGGTGACCGGTAAAGGCCACCGCTCGCCAGCCAGAATGTGCCGTGGCTTCTGCGGGCTGCTTGGGGGAGGCAGTGGGAAGTGGCTATCTCAGCGTGGGTGGGGGGAGAGGAAGGCGCCTGAAAAGACATTTCAAACTTCAGGTCCTGAGGATGCCCCCAGCCTGCAAGGTCACGGTTCCTGGTGCTGACCCCACTACCTGCTGGCCAGGGGAGGGGGGTGGGAGGAGGGGCACCGACCAAGGAGAACCAGAAGATTCCTGGAAAGTCATTTCTCTGAGCCCAGAAGGGCACCCCCCCCCAACACAGTCAGACTCCAGCAGAAGCCAGGGGTAGGGGTGGCTCTTCATGCCTCCTCCCCCACACCGCCCCCACCAGGCCTGGCTGGGAGTCAGCATGGTGGCCAAGAGCCCAGACCTGGATCCATCCCACCCTCGGGTATCTCACACGCTAAGGGACCCCGGGGTCCTGGTTTCTTTGTGAAATGAATCCGCTGTTTCCATGCAATCAGCAAGTCCACAGTGTGCCTACTGCCTGCCGGGCCCCGTGCTAGGCACTCAGATGAGCCCAGATTTGCACCTACAACTGTTTGCCCAGGTGCCGTGCAGTGGGGGGGGGGGGGGTGGATGGATAGGGGGGAGGCTGCTGACCGAGGGGGCGGTGCGGGCTCAGGAGCTCAGAGGGCCAGCGCTGGCCCAATCCTGCCGTGCTTTCCTGTGTGCCAGGCCCCCGGGGAAGCCCTGGTCACTGCCCGCCCTGGCCTCCGCCAGGCCTTGTCAGCATCCTACCCCGGCCAGATCCCCAGGCTGGCAGACCGCCAGGCTGCCTGCGGGAGCCTACTGCAGACGGCTCCGGGGAGATGGAGTCTAGGGGTCTCCGGGACAGTGAGTAAAGCCATTAAGACGGGCAGTTGCTGCCCAGTCAGATCTGGCCCCGGCTCAGCTCCCGCTCACCAGCTGAGTCTGAGTGACCTTGAGCCCAGACATCGTCCTTCTCGGAGCCTCCTTCCTCCCCGTCGGATGGGGGTGATAACGGGGTTGGCCCCTGGTGGTCTCAGGATGGTGGGGAAAATGCATGTACAGTCCTTGCTAAAGGAAGAGGCAGCGCGTGGCTGCTGGCTTGGTGGCTTCAGGCAAGTCACCTCAACCTCTCTGAACCTCTCCTGGCTCATCCGAAGTCCGGCTTAACCAGGTTGACCGTGGGAGGTGCTGCCAGGGGCCACAAGCCGCCCGGCACCTGCTGCATTGGGGGTGGGGGGATGTAGACCTGCTGTCCCATGAAGACCCCTCCCCCACCTTTATAAATTTTTTTCAAATGCATCTTTAATGGGAAATTTCTCAATTTTAAAATGTTGGCAGCTCACTTGAGACAAATATAACACATCTGCAGGCTGGTGGTGCTGCCCCCGCAACGCCCTGCTGAGTGAGCTACGGCTTAGGGGAACCTGCCGAGACTGTTGCCAGGCCAAAGCGGTTAATACCTTCCAGCCTGACCCTACTTCTCTTTTCATTCCGCCCTCCTGGCACCGTGCAGGGCAGTCACCATCCCCATTTCACAGATGAGATAACTGAGGCTCAGAGGGACCCAAAGCCACTTGGACGAGCAAGGGAGTGGCTCTAGGATTCAGAGCTGGGTCAGCTGCCTACAAAGCCTGCACTCAGGCTGAACCCCCCCACAAAGCGGCCCCCTCACTAGACTCCGCCCCCCCACTGGGTGCCTCAGCCTCTCCCTGTCCTGTCCTCCCTCTTCTCAGGCCCTTCCCAGGGGACCACAGCTGGCACCTGTGTCTGGGGGGTGCGCCCGAAACCACAGCAGCCAGTGAAGGGCTGTGCAGGAGTCTGGGGTCTGAGCTGGACCTGCCTAGGAAGGACAGGGTCCCCTCCCCTGATAGCCAGAGTGGGCTGCAGCCCGGGGTGGACACATGTACTGCCCCGTGGGGTGACCTTGCCACCGTGTCCCAGCGTGGCGTCCCTCCTGCCAAGTCACTTCTGCCAAGTTCACAGGGAAGAGAAGCCACTGGCATTGTCCGGTGACTCTGGCTGGGCACGCGTGTCACACGTGTCTGTGCGGACAGCCTCCTGCCAGGAGCCCGGCTGCCCGAGGATTGGACACGGCGATGTCCAGCTTCCTAGGAAGCTTGTTTGAAACAGGCGCCCACCTGTGGTGAGGCCCTGGTGGTCAGGTGTGCAGGCTGACTGGCCTGGGCAAGGATTCAACCTCCCTGCCTGCCTGGGCACTGGGGACTGATCCGCATACCAGAGGCCATGAGTGCACCTGCTTCATGGGGCCTGGAGCTCAGCGAGGGCTCAAGGGGCCATGGGTGTGCAGCCTGCTGTACCAGCATTATCTGGAGCCCAGGAAGGGAGCTTCCACTCAGGTCAGGGTGGGCAAATGCCTCCCCATCACCATGACAACCCTTGTCCTATCGTGGGAGCGGGGGCCCAGCGCCTCTGGGTGCCCTCATCCACCTTCCTTCTCCAGGCCGCCTGTCCTAGGGCTTATGGCGCTGATGGGACCAGGGTACCCCAAAGGCTTGACTCCAGTGCTGCAGATTGGGGAGAACCCCAGGATTCCTGAAAATGCCAAGAGTCTCGGCTTTACCCTGGGGCTTGGCCCCCAGCCCAGACAGGGGGCCCGCAGTAGGCACCCAGGGGCTTGGAACGGGGGCAGCCTTGAAGGGTGCCTACCTTTCCTGTGAATTAGTTGTGACATTTGGAAATCAGGAAATGCACATAAAGAATCCAGACGCGCGGCCGTTCTTTAAAGAGCCAGAAAGGCCAGCGGCGAAGTCGGCGTTGCCCGTGGAGCAGAGAAGCGGCCGTCCTGGGGCCCCCGAGCTCCCTGCAGGTCTCGCCCTCGCCCCCTTGCTGCTGGCTTCCCGTCCCTTCCACGCCGGGCCCGCAGGCTTTGGGGTGTGTGCGCACCGTCCTGAAGCGCAGGGGAACCGAGCGGTGGGCCGTGGGGGTCCTCCAGCCCCTGTGCCTCGAGCTGAGAGCGAACAGCTCATCCCAGCCCCCCTCTGCCAGGACTCCCCACCACCGCTGAGAAGACATCCATGAGCAGGTTCGCTTCTCTGCAAGCAGAAGGCAACGGGCAGGCGCCAGGGTGCAGGTGACGGCTTGCATGGGCACCAAGACCTTTCTAGAACAACTGAGTCAGAACTTGGCAGCTCACAAAACCTGCGGGGGGAGGGTGGGGTGAGGAAGAAGCTCCCCCCCCCCCGAGCAGAAGCGCAGCCCCTTTTCCCGAGTGACAGGGAGGCACTGGGCCGGTGCCGTGGCACAGAGGGTTAGGGGGCCGCCTGCCACGCAGCACCATGTGAACGCTGGTTCCAGTCCCGGCTGCTCCGCTTCCGATCCAGCTCCCTGCTAATGCGCCTGGGAAAGCAGCGGGGGACGCCCAAGCATCTGGGCCCCTGCACCCACGTGGGAGACCCAGAGCCTGGAGTTCTCAGCCCCCCTGGCTTCCGCTTGGCCATTTTGCCCATTTGGGGAGTGAACCAGTGGATGGAGGATCTCTCTCTGTACATATAGCTACATTTAAAAGGGAAAAAAAAAAAAGATGCATTGGAAATCAGCTAAGGGGCCAACTCCAGTGAGTGACCGGGGGCCGGTGCTCGTGGCAGCTGGCATGATGCGATGAAAAGCTGAGTTTAATTATGGTGCAGGCAATTCTGCAATCCACGCACGGTTTGTTTATAACACATTTTGTCACCGGGTTTAGCAGATCAAGTACAGGGCGCCCTATAACAATGGAATTGCGGATAAACAGTTAATATTTATTCCAGCATAAATGTGTCCCAGGGAGTATGAGGGACATGCAACGGGACTTCAAATATTCCCTGGAAAATGGAGCTGAAAGATTTTTCCTGTGCAAAAAAACAAAACAAAACAAAACAAAAAAATCCGTACATACGACAGATCTCCAAAATGTTCATGAAGAATGTGTATTATGAACAAACCACACATGGATTGCAAAATTGCACCATTAAACTCAGATCTTCATCGTATTTTTCTATAAATTGAAATACCCTCGTGCCTGCATGGGCTTCCTGTACTTTGTCTAGCACCTCTGATATGAGGTCTTTAGGTGGCATTTTAAAAACTGCTGGGGTCGGCACCATGGCTCAATGAGCTAATCCTCCACCTGCACCCCGGGTTCTAGTCCCGGTTGCTCCTCTTCCAGGCCAGCTCTCTGCTGTGGCCCGGGAAGGCAGTGGAGGATGGCCCAAGTGCTTAGACCCTGCACCCACATGGGAGACCAGGAGAAGCACCTGGCTCCTGGCTTCAGATCAGCGCGGTGCACCGCGGCGGCCATTGTGGGGTGAACCAACGGAAAAGGAAGACCTTTCTCTCTGTCTCTCTCTCTCTCACTCTCCACTCTGCCTGTCAAAAAAAAAAAAAAAAAAAAAACTGCTGGAAGCTCCGGGTGCCCACACGTGGTCAGTCAGGTTGGGGCCGTGACCCTCTGTGGCCCTCTCGCTAACTCTTTCCCTTGCAGTCACAGGCGCTGGGGCAGGCACCATGGCCGTGGATGTGACTGAGTACCACCTGAGCGGTGAGTGCCCAAGGGAAGCCCCTGTGGGTCACAGCTGGGACCCTCGCCCCAGGCCTGGGCGGCGGGCGGCTGGGGCTGAACCACAGCCCTGTTTTACCCACCAGGCCAATCGGTGGCCACCCGAGGTCTCAGCCTTTTCCTCTCCAGTGGCTCCTGGGACCCCACCCCTGCCCCGTGAGACCCTTGTGCCTCTGCTCCCTGACAATGAATCTGTGACAGACGACTCCACCCCGCGGGGGGGCCCTTCCTGGAGCCCGTCAAGTGGTCAGATGCCAGGAAGGTCCATGTCGGATTTGTGGAACGTCAGAGTCCCAGCTGAATGGGAAGTGGTGCCCCTGTGGGATGCAGCAGCCAGCTTCCTTCCCGCTGCCCCTGCAGGCTCAGCCGATCAATCCTGGTGCTGAGCTAGGGAGCTGGAGGCTGTGGATTTTCCCAGCAGTGGGCAGCATCAGGGCAGGAAAGCTCACCGTCTTTCCCCCCCGTTCCCCACCCACTCACAGGTGAACCAGGATCCCTGGTCTCCCGACTCGCAGGCCAGCACCCCAGCCTAGCCCCAGGTCTTTGCAGGGCCTTTGCTGGGCCTCCTTGCAGCTCTGCCTGGCCCAGCAGCCCCACGACGCGGGTGGAGAGTGCAAGGCAGCAGAGGCCGGGTGCCGGGCTGTGTGGCTGCAAACCTCTCTCCGCCACCCCCTCCCCAGCTTCCTCATTTGTAAAGTGGGGCAGCACTGGAACTTTTCCCAGGGTTCCGAGGACCCGATGGGTTCAGATGTGAGGGCGCCTCCAGGAGTTCGTGGGGAAAGGGAACGAAATGCTAAATTGTGGTTCAGAACACTTTTTGAGATACTCGTTTTCCATGAGCTTTTTGCAGACTTCTCCTGTATGAATTGTATCCCCCCTCCTCCTCCTCCTCTTCCTCCTCCTCCTCCTCGTCCCATTTCTGGGCTGATCCGGACCTTGCTAGGCTTGGGAATTCTCCGTTTCACCCCAAGGCAGTTACTCTGTAAAATCAGTTGGCCAGAACCTGCCACTGGGGATGTGGGCTCCAGTTCCTCCGTTCTGTTCTGCCCCTCCCCGTCTGCTCAGATCCGGGCTCTGTCCCTGCCCTCTGGCACCCCCACCCCGACCCCCAGCACTGGCCTGGGGCCGCACATCATTCCACAGTTCACCAGGCTCTTGCCCATCCCATCCCCTGTTCGTCAGAACATTCCAGAACATTCTGGAGCCATGTCGAGGCTGGGCCTGGGACCCCGTGCAGAGGTCTTGGTGATGGTTTCATTTAGCCTGGGACTTACATTCGAGCAACAGGAGAACTCAGGGGTGTGGGGGCTGTGTCCACCCCGCCCTCACCCTCCTGCTGGGCCCTTCCTGGCTGGTCCTGCCTGGCTGATGTTTGCATCATAATCCTGTGATTATTTTTTGCCTCTTAACAATACCGAGATGTTTTCTCATGCTGCCACAGTGTCACTTTCGTGACCCCAATTTCCATTCTCCAAGGCCGGTGACATTCCCTCCTAAGACAGCTCTGCCAGCGCCCGCCGGCCCCCGCGGTGGAAGCCTCCGGCTGACTCCAGATTTCGCTGTTATAAATACAGCCTCGGTGACTCACGCCACACACATCCCACGGGCTGGGATTTTCCCTGCAGAATAAACGCGCCCAGTGGGACCCCGGACGGGGATGCATTTGTCCCTGCTGCTGTTTTCCCGAGGGGGAGCCAGCCCAGAAGACCGGACCCCGAGGCGCCGGGCTGTGCGGTTCCTCACCTGGGCCGCTGGAAACGGGAACCCAATTTGCTCATTAACCTCTGTCAGCCTTGGCGCTCCGCTTCTGGACGGCGGAAGCAGGGCCTCCTTGGGCCGGGCTGATGAACACTGGGTCCTCTCCGCCACCCCACCCCCGGTGACTCAGTGGCGTGGGCTCTGGCTGAAAATGGCCCCTCCAGAAGGGCTTTGTGCTGAGCCCTCCCAGTGCGGCTGGACTCGGGGCCAGCCGAGTATCCTACCGTCCTCTGTGGTCTGTTTCCTGCCCCACCCTTCCCCTAGACAGCAAGACTCAGCCTGTGGGCTCCTTCTGCCCACAGGGTGCTGGCACACAGCAGGTGCTCAATGGATGCGTGACAGTCTCCACCCCTGCCTGGCTCTGCGACCCTGGGAGAGCTCTTTCTCCGTGTTGTACCTCAGTTTCCCCATTTGAACTGAGGTAGGGCTGGTGCTGACAGCGGGTTAGAGAGCGCCGTCTGCCAGCAGCGTGCCTTCTGCTGGTGAGCCCGGTGTGGCAGTCGGCCGCTTCCTCCGGGAAGCAGAGCCAGGTTTCTGCAGCGAGGCAGGACCTCGTACGTGTGTGGATCCCGGGGCTTGATGAGGACCGCTCGACATGGTCGAGGGGTGATTGTGGCGCCTGGGACAGCGAGCCCAGGGCCAGTTACGTGCCTGTGGGCAGGGGAGACGCACCTGCCCTGCACAGGCTGAAACTGCTGCTCCCTTTGGTGGAACTGCACTTGTTCTGGAGAGAGAAGTCTTGAGCGAGGAGACTCACGGACTCCGCCCACCTGCTTGATGGACACCGTTTAGTAGGCTGTTCCCTTGTGTGCTCCAGCAGCCCCGCCCATTTTAGCATGTTTTCAGCACCCTGCAAAGAAACCAGTTCCCCCAACACGTTCTGGCCACTGACAGCCACAGCTGTGTCTCTCGTCATTCAGCTTTGCCCATTGTGGACAGTTGGTATCCAGCTGTCCCTGCGCACCTGCGTGCCCCAGGGGGACTGAGGTCTGGCCGTGTTCCGGCTCAGTACAGAATGGCACGGTATTTGCATGTGAACCTGTGCCTGTCTTCCCACAGACTTTACGCCGTGTCCGGGCTGCATGCAACCCTTCACACAACACAAATGCTATGTAAATGGGTACTGCCTGGTATTGCTTTGGTAACAACGACAAAGAAATGGCCTGTGCTTGGTCAGCACAGAGGCAAACAAGGTAGGCCTGTGGACACGGCACGCGCGCTGCCGTGGGCTGAATGCGCAGGTGCAGACCAGGCCAGCCCCCAGCAGAACCAGACAGCACCTGGCCTTTGTGTCGGCCAAGGTCCATCACCCTCTTCCCAGTCGGCATCACAGCTCCGTTCTCTTGCGTTGCTGACCGTGTGTAGGGCACCTTGTTTATCTGTTCATCCGCTGCTGGCTCAGGTGTGCGGCAAAAATAGGACCCTAGCTTTTCCTCCCCCAAGTGCCCTTCTGCTTGGACCCCCAGAAAGCCGGAAGCCCTCCAGAGACAGGGGCAGCCCCTGGGTGTAAAGCCTGGGGCCTCTCCACAGCTCTCCAAACGCTCCAGCCACCCACCTCCGCCAGGAGACGCGCGCGTGTTTGTGGAAAGCAGTGTGGACAGGCATGAGAGCGTGCTGTGGACACCTGGTCCCTCACCCAGTGGCTGAGCCGCCTGCTCCCCCGGGCAGGGGCCTGCAGCCACTCACGAGAGACCACCCTTGCCTTGCAGTCATCAAGAGCCCGCCCGGCTGGGAGGTGGGCGTCTACGCCGCGGGGGCCCTGGCCCTGCTGGGAATCGCGGCCGTGAGCCTGTGGCGGCTCTGGACGTCCGGCAGCTTTCCCAGCCCCTCGCCGTTCCCCAACTATGACTACCGCTACCTGCAGCAGAAGTACGGCGAGGCCTCCGCAGAGGCCAGGCGCAAGGTGAGGCTGCTGCTCCCGCAGGCGCACGCCCCCTGCTGGGCGCCCTCCGCATCGGCCTCAGTTCCCGCCCCCGCCCCACTCACCCTCTCCCGGCCCGTGCTAGGAGGCCGGGAAGAGCTTCAGAACCGGCTTGGGTGGGGGCCGGTGTTCCGTGTCTCACCAGAGTGCCTGGGTTCCATGCCTGTCTCTGCTCCTCCTAACACAGACCCCCCCCGGGGGTGGGGGGCAGCAGGTGCTGGATGGAGTGCTTGAGTTACTTCCCCCCGCCCACGTGGGAGCCTGGATGGGGTCCCTGGCTCCTAGCTTCCACCTGGCCCAGCCCTGAGTGATTCAGCCATTTGGGGAGTGAACCAGCAGGTGGAAGACCTCTCTCTCTCTCTCTCTCTCTCTCTCTCTGTATGTGTGTGTGTGTCCCTGTGCAAATAAATAACTCTAAGAAACAAAAGCAAAACCCCATCCGTTCAGGGCTTCCCCAGACCTGCTGCCGGCTGGAGCCGCCACTGGCCGTGCAGTGGGCACTTGGCACGTGACCAGTGTCTGCCGCTGGGACCTCAGGCTCGGCAGGGGTGCCCTGTCCCGGGGTGCCAGCCCCACTAGGGGTTCTCGCTGTCGCCAGGTAGCACTGGGCAGCGCGCAGAGTCCAGTGAGCACAGCCAGGATCTGTTAGCAGATGAGCGCCCACCTGCTGCCTCGTCCACGGCGTCAGGGGCTGCCATGCACGCTCGCACGCGCCTGGGGACCGGAGAACCCGGCACAGCTTTTCCAGGAGCATTGTGGCAACGCAGGCGAAAACCTTTGGAAGGACTGTGTCTTCCCAGGCAGGGTTTTAAGGGCGCTACTTGCACTTGGTTGTGTGCATTTGTGAAAATTAGAAACGCATCCGTGCCCAGCTGTAGGGGACAGGAAAACAGGAAACGGAGGAGAGGGCGGTGACGACACGGGAACGGCTTCTGCCACACAGGCAAAGCTCGCTTAGGGAAAAGAAAAATCCGAATATCTGGGCAGGTGTTATGCAATGTGGAAGCTTTCTTGTGTTGGAAACTTTTTTTAAAAAAGATTTATTTATTTGAAGGGCAGAGAGAGAGAGACAGAGATCTTCCATCCACTGGTTCACTCCCCAAATGCGCACAACTGCCGGGGCTGGGCCAGGCTGACGCCAGGAGCCCAGAATTCCACCTGGGTTTCCCGTGTCTGTGGCAGGAACCCAAGCACTTGGGCCACTGTCTGCTGCCTCCCAAGTGCATTGGCAGGAAGCTGGATTGGAAGTGGCACTCCAGTGTGGAATGAGGGCGTCTCCAGGGGGGGTCCGACCCACCGTGCCCCAGCGCCCACCCCAGGAGACACTTAGTAAACTTCCTTTGGGGCTGTGAGGTCATCTGTTGAGGGGCTGTCCCCTAGTTCCTGTCCCCAGGCCCCTGCTGCTGGGGTCCTTCCTTGCTAACTAGCTCACTTCTCTACGTATGCAATCGTGTCCTTATAAATAATTATCTTAAGAAAAGCTTTCCTTCCATCCTGGTTGACAAACAATACTGTTCAATAAGAACCTCCCCGACCGTCCCAGCTCACAGGGGCTACCAAGGAATCTCCAACTCTGCGGCAAAGCCCGCAGTCTCGCGCGCTCACGGCTCTGGACGAGAGTGTGGAGACGCCTCTGCCGTCTCCCTCCGACCTTGCCCGAGGCCCTCGTGATATCCCGTGTCCCTTTCGCAGAGGATATCCGCCTGGAACGGCCAGCGGCCCAGCACGCGGGGACCGCCCAGCCGCAAGGGCAGCCTGAGCCTGGAGGACACCTTGGAGAGCGTGAGCGAGCTGGGGCCCCTGGAGCTAATGGGGCGCGAGCTGGACCTGGCGCCCTACGGGCCACTGCGCAAGTCCCAGTCGGCCGACTCCCTCAACTCCATCTCCTCTGTGAGCAACACGTTCGGGCAGGACTTCACCCTGGGCCAGGTGGAGGTGAGCATGGACTACGCCGCCGCGTCCCACACCCTCCACGTGGCCGTGCTGCAGGGCAGGGACCTGCTGGAGCGCGAGGAAGCCAGCTTCGAGTCCTGCTTCATGCGCGTGAGCCTGCTGCCGGACGAGCAGATCGTGGGCATCTCCCGGGTGAGTGGGGCCCCCTGCGGGGCCGCGCGAGGCCGGAGCTGCGGGCACCAACCTGGGGGGGGCTCGCCTGAGGGCTCCTGCTGTGTGCCCCGGGCTGCACTGGCGGAAACCACACCCCCGCCCCTGTGTCCCTGTGTCAGCGCAGGGTCCTGCTGGGGAGCGAGGACAGCTGGCTCATTAGGGGACCTCGGTTACGGGGCTGTGATGGTGGTGCGGGTGTGGCTTTGGCAACCTCGCGAGTGCTGAGGCCCCACTGGGGGAGAGAAGCAAGTCGGAGTCCACCTCAGTGGGAGCCGCGTCCTTTGGCCAAGGGACGCGGTCGGACACTGCAGGGGAGGAGCTAGGAGAAGGACCCACCTTCCTCTGGTGCCCCACCCTCTGGGGATGACGGGACTGGGCACCTGGAGCCGAGAGCAGAGTGGGGGCCCCCACGAGAAGTGGTGGGCAGAAGGACCCTGGAGCCGGCCTGCCAGGGTTCGAATCCCAGCCCCAGCACTTCCTACCAGTGTGACCTCGGGTGAGTTGCCGAAGCGTGCTCTAACAGTGTCCAAGTGGACATCAGAATCATCGAGGAAGGGGCGGCTTCATACACATAAAGTCTGTAGCCCAGGGCTCTCAAGGCCATGGTCAGGGCCCCCTGGGGGACTCCGGGAGGTCCAGGACGCATCCTTCAAGGAGGGACACTGGCTGAGAGCAGCCGCCACGGCCTGTTCTGTGCCGGGAGCCCCGTGCGTCCAGGATTCGCTCACGCTCCCCACTGAGGCCAGCCGGATGGAGGGTGCTCGGAGAGAGCCCTCTGCCCGGGTGCCCATGAAGCCCCGTGCTCAGAGAGGGGCGGTCACAGGCCAGTGTGGCCAGAGCACGGCGAGATGGGGCACGTCAGGAGAGGGGCGAGGAGCCCTCCAAGAGTCTTCGTGGGGGATTGTGTGGGGAACAGGGCTCCCCGGGAGCACTGTAAGAGGAGTCTTCCCGGACCCCCCACCCCAGGCAGTGACAGAAGTGTGGTTCAGGGCAGCTGGGGGCGCTGCTCCGAGCCTCACAGCCCGAGCCACTCCTACCAGCCAGACCCCAGCTTCGGGCCAGGCGCCGGGGATGAGCACCCCTCTCTCAATACCACCGGGTAGCGGTTAAGGCAGCCGACACGGAAAAGGAGCAGTGCCGTGGGGGCACCTCCCCAGGGCCAATGGCTCCCAGAGGCAGGGCTGGGCTTTGAAATGGAGTCTTCCCACTTGCCTGCTCATTCTACCTACCCAGCCATTCATACACCTGCCCACATGCTCATCCATTTAACCACACACCCATCCACCTGCCCACACACCAACCCATCCATCTACCCACATGCCCACCACCTGCCTCTACACCCATCTACCTGTCCACGCCTCCCCCACATCCGTCAACACACCTGTTCACCTGCCCACACACCTGTCCACCTGTCCACACCCCCCCACACGCATCCACCTGCCCCCACACTCACCCACCTGTCCACACCCGCCCCATCCACTGGCCCTGACGCCTCTCCCCGGCGCTGCCCCCGCAGCTCCAGCGGAACGCCTACTCCATCTTCTTCGACGAGAAGTTCTCGGTGCCGCTGGAGCCCGCCGCCCTGGAGGAGAAGAGCCTGCGGTTCTCCGTGTTCGGCATTGACGAGGACGAGCGCAACGTGAGCACGGGCGTGGTGGAGCTGAAGCTGTCCGTGCTGGACCTCCCGCTGCAGCCCTTCAGCGGCTGGCTGTACCTGCAGGACCAGAACAAGGTGAGCCCGGCCCCCGCCCCCGAGGGGAGCACACGCAGCGGGGACAGCAGCCTGAACCCCGCCAGCATTAGGCGAGCAGAGCAGCCCCAAGCCGCCTCCTAGGAGACCGATGGCTGTGTGCAGCGACTTCACACATCCTGACCGCTGTCTCCAGCGCGCCTGCTGCTCCTAGTGCAAACCTCCAGAGGCTTTCAGTCCAGGCCAAGGCCAAGTTCAAGGTTCCCTCTCAAGGGGTAGCAGTGCGGGGGGAACCTCGACGATCTGCCTCCATCACGTCTGGACCTGCCTGTTCTGTTTCCCGTGGCCTGGAGAGAGGCACTGAGACGCATTTGACTGCTACGTCGGCCTGGCGGCCCCTGGCCCTCCTTGCAAGAAGGGTACCGTGGCGGGAGGAGTGGGTTTCCTCCATGCAGCGGGGGGAGGGGCTCTGGTGCCCTCTCAGCCCTGCCGGCCCGGGGCCCCAGAGCTGCAGTTTCAGCTCCTGGCCTTCCTGGACCCCTCAAGTCCTGGCAGCGGGGAGAAGCCCTCTGAGCCGCCGCTCTGTCCCCCAGGTCCCTGACGCTGTGGGGGAGATCCTTCTGTCCCTCAGCTACCTCCCCACGGCCGAACGGCTCACTGTAGTCGTGGTAAAGGCCAAGAACCTCGTCTGGACCAACGACAAGACCACAGCGGGTAAGGCCCTGAGCCGTGCGAGGCGGAGCAGCCAGGGCGGGGCCTGCGTGGAAGATCCATCCCCCTCTCGGAGCATGGAGACCCCAAGGGTGGCAGGGAGTCCCAGTGAGGGTACAGTGAGTGCAGGGGTGGCGGCAAGCTGGGGAGGGGGGCTGAACAGGGAGCAGCCCTGAGGGCCACAGGCACCGGGCAGGGAACCAAGGTAGGCACCTGCTTCCCAGAACCGGAACTTCCGATGGAGGACTAGGGCCACCAGGTTGGGGTGGGCGCCACGTGGGACCGATGACAGAGGGGACCTCGGGCCCAGGCAGGTACAGCCAGGACGCCTGGTGGGCGATGGGCGTGGCCAGGCACTGACCTGGTATTTCAGAGCCACACACCACTGAGTCAGGCCCTGGCGCGCAGGCGGGTGCCGGTGACTCAGGCTGTGCCGTTTATAGAATGGAAGAGGCGGGGCTGCCGAGCCCCCCAGAGTCTTGTGGGAGGGGAGCACGCAGGCTGTGAGGCGGCTGCGTCCAAGGCCTGGCCCTCCCCCAATGGCACGTGAGCCTTGGTTTTCTCATCTGGGACGTGGGAACGCTAACACAGGCCCAATGGCAGAGTTGCAGGAGATGCTGGCAAGAGCGGGTGGAGAGGGGCGCCCAGTGGGGCGGGCAGGGCTGTGCCCAGCGAGCCTGGCCCTCAGCCCTCCCTCCACCTGTCCGTAGACCCCTTCGTCAAAGTGTACCTGCTGCAGGATGGGAGGAAGATGAGCAAAAAGAAGACGGCGGTGAAGAGGGACGACCCCAACCCCGTGTTCAACGAAGCCATGATCTTCTCTGTGCCGGCCCTGCTGCTCCAGGTGAGGCACGGGAATCCACACGCCCCCTCCCATGGGGCAGCAGTTACCCAGCAGCCCCGGGGGCGGGCCAGCCCTCTGGTGGGTGCTGGGGACGGGGGGGAGCCGCGTTCTTGGTGCTCGGCGAGCATAGGTGCTCGTCGGCAGCGAGGGACCACAGAGGCCTGGGGAGGGGTGCGGCCCAGTCACCCAGGGCTCCAGAGCCCCAGCCCTGGGTGCCTGCTGAGCTCCCGTCTGCCCCCAGGGAGACCCCCTCCCAGCTGGGACATCACAGGCCGCGGCTGGGGGGCAGTGCACTGCATGCACCCTAGCGGCCCTGCTTACATACCTCAGAGGACGGGGATCTCACCACCTCCCTCCATCCTGTGGCACTCCTGACAGGGAGGAAGTCCCTTTATGCCTTGAGCCGGTCCCTGCCCCTGTAGCCCCAGGAGCCCACCTAAGGCCCTCCCCTGGGTTTGAGAGCCCTGACCCCAGCCTGGCCCTGACCGCTTCTAATTACTGCAGACAGCCCAACCTGACCAGCCCTGGGCATCAGAACGTCGCTCGGCCTCCCGCGTGGCCCCACGCCACCTGTCCAACCCCTGCCTCCCCTGGGCGGCCAGAACACCCACCGTGCCACAGCCTGAATGGGCACCAGGGGGTGGGGGAGGGGAAGTCAGGCCGGGTCCCAGTCTCCACCTCCCTTCCCCATGCATGAGTCACGTTAACGATTCCACCCACGGCCCCACAGACCCCCCACACGCTGACCCACGCGTGTGAATTCACCCCGTGCCCCTGTGGGTGGGAATTGTCATTGTCACATCTGACAGATGGAGAAACTGAGGCAGTAGAAGCCCAAGTCCCTGCCAAGGTCGAACCGCAAGGAGGTGGCAGGGCCGGCTGTTGGACCAGGCAGGCGGGGCTGCCGCCGTTCAGCCCCTCCCCCGCCACTGCTCTGCCGGGTGACTTGAGACAGGCCTGGAGGTTCAGGGGCCCTCGCCTGCACCTGCTGGGGCCCGGCGCCTGTGGTGGGACCCCTGGCTGTGCCCGGTGCCACAGCACCCACTTTGCCTCCTCCCCAGGACCTGTCTCTCCGCGTGACGGTGGCTGAGAGCGGCAGCGACGGCCGTGGGGACAACGTGGGCCATGTCATCATCGGGCCCTCGGCCAGCGGCATGGGCACCACACACTGGAACCAGATGCTGGCCACGCTGCGCAAGCCCGTGTCCATGTGGCACGCCGTCCGGCGAAACTAGCGGCCGGGGCGGCCCAGGCACCCTCTCCAGAGCCCAGCGGGAGCCACGAACGCTGGGCTCCCCCTGTGGAGTCCCCCTCTGCCCAGACTGCAGCGAAGGGCAGACATGGCTCTGTGTCCAGGGGCCTGGGCTTTCTGCCATGGAGGACCGGGGGTGGCTGGGTCGGGACCAGGCAGGGCAGCGACGGGGGCGCTGGCCACTGAGCAAGCACCACCTCCAATCCTCTTCCTGTCCGAGCCTCACCTGAGAGGGGCCCTGGGCTCCCACAGCCAGCGACCTCCGCCCCACGCCTCCCGGGACCCAGCAAGGCCTGGGGGCCGGGCACCCTGCTGGGCACCGGCAGGGGTGACAGGAACAGGAAGATGAGCTCTGCCTGCCCCCGGGGCTCAGCCGTGTTGGTTTTGGGGTCTCTGGGGACTGGGGGAGGGGCTGAGAGTGTCCCGACGGTGGGGGGGACCAGCTTGAGCCAGGGCACAAGGCCAGGCCCGTGCAGAACCCTGCAGGCCGTGGAGCACCGGGCCCCGAGTTCTCTACGTCTGCTCTCATGAGCCTCGGCCACCGTGAGAACCACAAAGTCAAAGAGGTGCAGGCCGTGCACCAAGCACCTGCTGGGAAAAGAGAAGCCTGGGGGGAGGGGTGGCCAGCACAGGGCCCAGGGTGGGGTCCGGGGGGGCTGCAGGCACCTGGGACGATGGCCTGGCGGTGGGGGGGGGCCGCCAGGTGGTCGAGATGGACAGCATGTGAGGGACAACTGGAGAGGGGCGAAGGCCAGGCTAGGACAGAGGCAGCTCCGGGGCACGGCCGGACCCCTGGTGCCCTCTGTGTCTCTTGAGCTGCAGCGTCAGGGACCATACAGCTTTGGCCCACGACTGGAGAGACCCCAGGGGCTGGGCTGGCACAACCCCTCCCCGCTCCTAGGGGTGTCACGGGACAAGGGGGCGGCTCTGTGCCCTGCACCGCCAAGGAGGGGTGCACCTGCCAGTTTCAAGGGGCGGCAAGGGTGCTCTGCAAGGCCCCTGCAGGTGGAAGAGTGGACTCAACACTGGCCACCACCCTGGTGAGCTGCAGACCCAGCCCCAACTGGGTGCCTCCAGCGACATGGAGGGAGGGGAGGCGAGGACAAGGACCCGAAAGCTGGACAGGTGCTCCCCAGCTGACGCTGCCCTGGCCCAGCTTGAGGCCAGCTGCCCACACTGTGGCCGTGGCCAGGAGGTCAGCGCAGGACCAGGGCGCGCATGGCCCCCACAGCCCGGGGACCTGGCCTTCCGAACCCAGCGGCCGTGCAGTGTGTCTGTCTCCTTCCCCGCCCTCCTCTCACCGCATGAAATGGGGACCGGGCACCCAGCGTGGCCACAGCGGGGGCTCAGTGTGCTGATGGGAATGATTCTAGAACCCGAATAAAGCCGGGGCAAGAAGGGGGCTTCCCGGAGCCCCGCTCAGCCCACTTCACCCTGGTCTCTCTGTGTCAGCTGTGAGGGCCTGACTGGCTGGGGAGGCCGTGACATGGCCTGGTGACATCGGCTGCTTACGGAACTCCGGGAGCTGCCTTGCGGGGGGAATGGGGGGGAATCAAAGAAGGCTTCTTGGTGGTGGCACTCAGCTGAGCTTCAGACAAGAGGGAGAATACGTAGATGAGCAGGAAAAGTGTTCCTAACAGAACAGCCTACGTAAAGGGACAGGAGTGGGAGAAGGGAGACGGGGCAGACCTCAAGAGTTCAGTGGGTGCCAGTGCCCAGCCTGCAACCCCATCACCAAGGTTTCCCTGTCACTGCCTTCCACAGATATGGAAACCGCTTCCCGGAGAGGCCAAGTAACAAGCCCAGGGTCACGCAGCCAGAGGGTTGCAGAGCTGGGATTCAACTCAGACTGGCTCCAGAGCCCCTGCTCCTGACCACTAGGCAACACTGCCCCCTTCCCCGGCTCCTTGAGGGTAGAGCCGAGGGGTAGCTCTGGCTCTCCGTCCCTGTCCCCCCCCCCCCGAGGACCACAAGCTTGGTGGGGGAGCTCCTAGGAGCCCATCCCCACAGGAGCTGACCCTATGAGCCACTGGGGAACCAGGCGGTAGAGACAGCCAATGACACTATCGCAGGTGCCCACGAGCAGGGAGGAGACCAGGGAAGGCTTCCTGGAGGAGTTGGAACCACGAGAGCCGGCCCTGCAGTTGCCCACATGGAGGGGGCGAGGGGCCTCAGGCTGCCTTAGCGAGGGTGGTGCAGGTGTCTGGCAACGCGCAGCCAGGCGGAGACTTGGGAGGTCAGGCGGGGCTGAGCTGCAGTGATGCCGGCGTCCAGCAGAGGGGCCTCGTCCTGCGGGCAGTGGGGAGCCACGGAGGGGTCCTGGGCAGCAGCAGGTCCGAGGCAGGGGGTTCTAAGGAGCTTTGGAAGTGACACGGGGCCATTGGAGAGTGTCGCTACTGGTCAGCGAGACCCAGTAAGGGGTCTGTCTGGATCTGGGCAGAGGCTGGGTCTGGGCAGAGGCTGGGAGGGGCTGACTCCCTGCTCTTCCTCCCTCGCCACCCTCCCAACCCATTCCACCCTCTCCTGCCACGTCCTCTCCCCTCCCCCAGCCCTAGGACCGTGGTCCTCCCTCCAGGGTCAAGAACTCCCTCTTTCTGGGAGCCCCTCCCAAAGGCACAGGTGAGGTCCCCACGCTGGCCAGGGAGAGTCGAGAGGAGACACACACCAGCCTCCCCTGCCAGTGGCATGGATCCCTGTAGACACCAAAGGGACAAACAGGCTAAAAAAGCGCTGAGACGGGCCCGCAGCGCTCCCTCTCTCCCACCCCACTGCTGACCCCAGTCCCACCCGAAAGTCTCCATAGCAAGAAGCAGGCACCGGAGGCCCCAGCCCCACGGTCCACATAAGAGACAGCCTGTGTGCGGGAGCCCGGACAGAGGGAGCAGGGAGAAGATGCCCTCTGGCCACGCGTGGCCCAGACCTGGCTCTGGCCGTCCCCATCTGAGGCCCCCCCAGCTCTGGCCTGTGGGGTCCCGGATGCATGGGCTCCAGCTCGAATCCTGCACTCAGCTACGGGAACCTCTGGGACATTGTTCCTCTTTGGGCTTTTGTTTCCATCAAAGAAGGAAAGGGCCGTGCTCATGTCACAGGACGCACGAATGGCCCACGCCGGGCGCCTGGCACGCAGCGGGCTCTCAGTGAGGTCAGGTCCAGCTCTTGGGAGCTGGGAAGGGCACAGGGGAGGCGTGCTGAGCACAGGGCTTCAGGAACTCACTCTAGGGCCTGGGACCCTGCTGAGGCGTCCTAGGGGGCAGGCCGAGACCTCTGAGGTCTGTCTCCTGGCCAGCCACACACAGACCGGACTTCCCAGCCAGGAAGCCTACGGGAGCCCTCAGCCAGGCTGTGGTGGTGCAGAGAGCAGAGCGGCCACATGGGGGCAGCAGAGAACAGACCTGGATTCCTGGCCTGGGGGAGGTTGGGGGTCAGGGAGGCCACCTGTCTGCGGACCCCACCCTCACCCCTGCCACCGCCAGGTCCTGTGCTTTCTGCACTCACCCCTGCCAGCATGTGTCCATTCATTTCTTCCTTGGGGACACAAGTCTTCCTTCCTCCCTTCTTTCTCCCCTCCCCCACTCTCCCTTCCCTGGTTTTTCCAGACAGGCGGTCAACTGGACATAACATCCTGAGCCACAGCTTGGTGCCAGCCAGAGCCAGGCTCTCCCCTGCAGGGGGCAGCAAGGATCAGCCTTGGCCCCTGCCGGGGAGGTGGTCCTGGCTTGGAGGGGAGGGGGGAGGGGGCAAGAACTGCCAACTGACTACCTGCACGGTGGGGAGGAGCCCACATGTCAGGCTGAGGCCCAGCTGGCCGCCTCTGCTGCCCGGGGTCTGCAGGCTGGTCACCCACCCACGGGCCGGAAGTGGTCAGTGGCCACAGTAAACAGTCAAGCGGTAAACAGGGCCCTGGCCAGCCAGACTGTGTGACCCGGCTGCCTCCCCGGTCCAAGAATAAACTCCAGGAACACAATATGGTCAGGGGCCCAGCGATGGCTGAGGTTTGGGGCAGTTCTCTGCCTCCCAGGGTGGATCCCCGTGGTGGGCGGGGACTCACCCTGCAGGAGCGAGCACCAGCGGGAGGGGCTCCACACCCTGTGACCAAATCCTAGTACCAGATACTGCCTCCCTCTGAGGCTCCGTCCCCAAAACCCCGGAAGCAGATTATCCGCCCTGCTCGCCTCACATCTGAGCCCTGAGTGAAACAATGCACATGACAGGGGCGGCCAGCTTCGGGGGTGACACCCTCGGCCGGGTCCCAGGTCCGCCTCTCACTAGCTGTGCACCTTGGACGAGAACTTCCCCTCTCTGAACCTCAGGCTGCTCATCTGTAAAACAGGCTAATAGGGGCCGGCGCTGTGGCACAGCAGGTAAAGCCGCCGCCTGCAGTGCCAGCATCCCATATGGGCACCGGTTCAAGCCCCGGCTGTTCTACTTCCGATCCAGCTCTCTGCTGTGGCCTGGGAAAGCAGTGGAAGATGGCCCAGGTGCTTGGGCCCTTGCACCCATGTGGGAGACCTGGAAGAAGCTCCTGGCTCCTGGCTTCAGATCGGTGCAGCTCTGGCCAATGTGGCCATCTGTGGAACGAACCAGTGGATAGAAGACCTCTCTCTCTCTGCCTCTGCCTCTCTGTAACTCTGCCTTTCAAATAAATAAATAAATAAAGCTTAAAACAAACAAACAATCACAAACCAGGCTAAGAGTCCCTAGAGACCAGTGTCCTCATGTGCGTTGCAATCCATTCCTGGGTGCTGTCACTGGGGAAGCCTTAGTGGGCAGCCGTGGAGCGTGACATTACAGCGACTGTCCCTATAGCAACCAAGGCCACATGCCCAGGCTGCCCTGCCTGCCGCTGGAGGCAGCCGATTGGCGGGGAGTGGGCCCCTCCTTGGGGCGGGGAGCCCCGCTCAGTGGCCACACACCCAGTCCGGTACCAGGTCACTGCCCAACCCCGCGGCAGTTTCGGGGAGGACAAGGCAGCCGGGAGGTGGAGCCATCCTGTGCGTTCAGCTGCTGACCTGAGGGTAGGCCTGGGAGAAAGGTCAGCAGGGGGCTGGGCTCTGCCTCTGGCCGGGCTACCACGCTGGACCTCAGTGAGGTTCAAAGGTGGCTCACAGGGCCTCCACCTGCCCAGCTTCGAGCTCCATGGGGCAGAATGCCACATCCCCCTTTGTCTCTAACCACCAGTGGAAACACTCAGTCCGAGACCCGGGGAGACCCTTGTGCCCGTTTTCCAAAACGATAAACTCTGGCCTTTGAGAGGGGTGGGGAGGGCTGGGGACACTGTTGGGGTTGCTCCTGGCATCCCAAGTGCTGCACCATCTGGGCACGGGGCGGGGCTATGGGCGTGGCCTCCCTCTGGCCCCGCCTCTGCATGTGTCGCTCCCCTGCCCCATCTGACTGTGTCTCACCAGTCCCCCAAGGCTGGCCCTCTTCTCAGAAGGGGTTCGCGGATCCCCCAAGCCGAGCAAGGAGCCGTTTTCCCTATGCCAACGCCACCCTGCCCATCTCCGCCCCCTTATCCTCTTACCACACTGAGAGCTGCCTGTGCCCCATCCTAAGCTGTGGGCTTCTCCCGCAGGGAGGGGCACTTGGCCTTGAACACCTGGGCACTAGGAGGCCAGCTGTCTTGGTTAAATGCTCAGAGCCACTCACACACGACACCAGCCATGCGCCGGCTATTACCAAGAGCTCTGAGCACTTTACAGATGGACGGTCCCCCTGCTTTCCCTGGGTCACGCCCCAGCAGGGTGCGACGGGCAGTCACCCACCTGCAGCCGGCAGGGCTGGGGGAGGGCCCACAGGACATGCAGGGGTCACCCACCTCCCACCTGGCCGGAAACACCTGGACGGAAGCCTGTGGCTGTCCAAGCTCTAGAGCCCCGGGGAGGCTCACTCACTCACTCACTCATTCATTCATTCAACCAACAAAGGTCTCGGGCTCCTGTTCAGAGCCAGCGACCCACGGGTGGAAACCCACTCCCAAAACTGGCCAGCAACCATGGGCGCCCTCACCCCTTTCCTCCCCGCCCCCAGGGTCGGGGGAAGCCGGCTGCACGCCTTCTCCTTGCCCGTTCACAGCCCTCCCCGCTGGACACCGACTCTATTCGGACCAGGGTGCCCTCCAGAGCAGAGGCCCGCTCTCTGGCCTCCCGCGGCTCCACCGCCCGCCCGCACACAGCAGGCGCTCAATAAGTGTCTCTTTATTGGGAGAGAAAGTGTCTCCGCCGGCCCCGCCTGGCCGGCCCGGGCCGCCCCCGATCCCGGCCGGGGCCTCTCACCTGGGCTCGGAGGCCGGCCGCCCGCCCGGGCCCCACTCCCACTTCCTCCCGCCGCCCCGCCCCTTCCACATTCCTGCCCCGCCGGGCCTGCCCCGCGCCCGGCCCCGCGCCGCAGCCCTCCCGCCGCCCGCCGCCGCCGCTCCCGCCCGGCCGGGATGAAGGCGGCCGAGGCCGCGGGCGAGGAGGCGCCGCCCGGCGCGCGGTCGGTCAAGGTGGTCCTGGTGGGCGACGGCGGCTGCGGGAAGACGTCGCTGCTGCTGGTCTTCGCCGCTGGGGCCTTCCCCGAGGTGAGTGCGGGCGCGCGGGGCCTCGCGCATCCCCGCGGGGCAGCTCTGGCTGAGCCCTCCCTGTGTCACGCGTCAGTGGGAGGGAGGGCCCCAGCCTGGCCGCCCGGGAGGCCCAGGGACCCGCAGAGGCAGCGCCCTGCGCACTTGGCCAGGTCGCAGGGCGAAGAGGGACTTGCGGCCCGAGATCTGGCTTTGCCACTTGGAGCTGTGTGCCCTTGGGCAGGTCCCCACCCCTTGGTGCCAGAGGAGGAGCGGTAGTGCCCACCTCGCAGGGTCACGGTCAGTCAGCTCCGAGCACTTGCTGGAAGTCGCCACATCCCCTCTGCTCTGGCTTCCTGGGGCCAGACCCAGAAGCCGGGCTGGCGCCTGGCTCCCCTCAAATAACCCATGCCTTGTAGGGAGCCTCAGTTTCCCCACGATCGCCTCACGGGGTGGTGGTGCAGTGGGGTTCAGGTAAGGCTGATGGGCGCCTCTGGGTGGTTCCCACCGGGTCCTCCCTGCCGTGAGCTCTGACTGCCCAGGGGCTGTGCCCGCCCGCCCGCTGTCCCTCTTTGGGCCCCATGAGGAGGGGGAGTCCTGGGAGGCCGTGGGTTTCCTTTCAAGCCCTCCCTCCCTTTCCTATCCCAGCATCCTCCACGCCCCGGGTTGTGCAGGCGCTGGGGAGTCTGACGGAGGCGGCAGGGAGGCCTTGCTCTCAGGATGGAGCCGCTCTGGCTTTGTGGTTTGTGGAGCTGGCATCCCCTCCTTTGCCACTGACACATTTTTTGACGTTGGAGGAGGGGTGGTGTTTCTGGGCCCCCAGATGCTGCCACGGGGAGAGGAGAACCCCCCAGGGGGCCCGGGGAGGGCAGCTGACCCGCGCAGTCCAGGTCTCCCACGGGCACGAACCCAATGACCTGAGCCATCACCACTGCCCCCCCCCCGGCGTGCACACGAGCAGGAAGCTGGGGCCAGGACCAGAGCCGGTTACCGAAGCAGGGGTTCCCATGTGGGACGTGGGTGTCTCCTCTCTTCACCACCAGGCCAGCGCCTGCCCCAGACCACTGCTTTTAAAGAACCACAGGTGGTCAGTGCTGTGGCTCACTAGGCTAATCCTCTGCCTGAGGCGCCAGCACACCGGGTTCTGGTCCCGGTCGGGGCACCGGATTCTGTCCCGGTTGCCCCTCTTCCAGGCCAGCTCTCTGCTGTGGCCCGGGAGGGCAGTGGAGGATGGCCCAAGTGCTTGGGCCCTGCACCCCATGGGAGACCAGGAGAAGCACCTGGCTCCTGGCTTCGGATCAGCGCGGTGCTCTGGCCGCAGTGCGCCAGCCGCGGCGGCCATTGGAGGGTGACCCAATGGTAAAGGAAGACCTTTCTCTCTGTCTCTCTCTCTCACTGTCCACTCTGCCTGTCAAAAAAAAAAAAAAAAGGCCCAAAAGCTGGAAAGTCGTCTACAGATGGGTGAACTGAGGCCAGAGTGAGCGTCTTGCGGGGTGGGGGTGCGGGTGCTGCTTGGAAGCCTGGGTCTCCCCGAGACAGGGCACGCTGCAGCCCCCAGCACTCTACCTGCTGGCCCAGCCTCCTGCCCCTGCCCTCAGCCACCTCCCCCAGGCAGCCTTCAAGCCCAAGGCACCAGCAGCTGGGGGCTTGGTGTCCCCTCCCCTAGGGTTCCTGCCTCCAACAAAAGCAGAGACAGGCTGAGAGTCGGGGGCGGGGGGGCTCAGTGTGGTTCCAGGGATCAAGGTGGATCAAGGTCCCTGGGGCAGGGAGGGACCCCAGGGCTGGGCACCAGTCCCTGCCCAGTCCTGCCGGCATCTGGGGCAGTGACCATCCCCACAGCCCGCGGTCCACACAGGGAGCCCCCAGCCTGCCTGCCAGGGCCAGCTGAGCCGTTCCTGCTCCGCGCTCGGACCCCCCGGGGGCATCAGACCTGGATTCACCTGCCACCCCCAGGCTGGGATGGTCTGTCTGTCTGTCTCGGCCACGGACAGCTCAACAGATAAGATTAGGCACTTACTGGTCCTATGGGCCAAGGGTGGACCTGCCTGGGGGTAAAAAAAAAAAAAAAAAAACACCAAAAAAAGCTATCACTGGGGC
Source organism: Oryctolagus cuniculus (assembly GCF_051225735.1). NCBI lineage: Eukaryota > Metazoa > Chordata > Mammalia > Lagomorpha > Leporidae > Oryctolagus > Oryctolagus cuniculus. Next base: position 4,822,968 of record NC_142867.1, on the reverse strand, counting down.
TCTAGGGTGGCAGTGCACAGGAGGGGACAGGTGGTGACACGAGACAGAGGGGGCCAGCCAGCCCGTTTCCTGGCACCAGGAACTGAATTGGTGACCTCAGGAGGAGCAGGAGCTCAAAGAGAAAGCCCGGTCTCTGAAGACAGAGACCTGCTCCATCGCTGGCCAGCTGTCCCTGTGTCACCGCAGGCCGTCGCTTCCCCTTTGTGGGCCCCTCGGGCAAGTGGGGGATGCAGGACTAGGGTGAAAGAGTGCAGACCCAGGGCCACGCACAGAAGACTTGGGGAACAGTGGTGACGTACCGTCACCACGGGCGTGTGCTGGGGCATCAGGGCCCACCGCCCTGCAGCTTGGGTCAGCGGGGTCCCTCGGGCCCCAGCGAGGGGCTGGGGAGCAGCCGGGCAAGGTGGCGCCACCTGGAGGCCCGGGCAGGGCTGGCGTGGCCATTGCTGCCCCTGCAGCCAGCTTTTGGAAGTAGTGGGCACCACCATCCATCTCCTGTCACATCCTGGGGTGACACTCTTGCCCTTCAGCCGGGAGGCCAGGCCCAAGGCCACACCAGAGCTGCATCCTGAGCCAGGCACATCTGGTCCCAAAGCCAGCGTTCCAAGCCACCAGGTCACTCTGTCCCACGTGGGCGAAAGGCCTGAGGGGAGGCGGCCGTGGTAGAGGAAGAGGAGCTCCCTTAGATAGAGGGACAGGGTAGGCTGGAGCCCGGGGAAGGCCACTTCCATCTTCCCCAGCTGCCCACCCCAGGATCCGCCTCCCTCGCAGCCCAGCCGCACGGCTTCCCAGGGGCCCCGGGGGCTGGCACTGGGCTGGCGCTAAGGTGCTGCCCCTCCCAGGCGGAGTCTGACTCAGCGGTCCAGCCGGCCGGCGTGCAGTCCTCCTGAGTCACAGGTAGGCACTGGCCCCGCCTGCCATGGGAGGGGAGAGGACTGTGGTCCCAGCACTCAGCCACAGGCACGGGCTGAGCCTGGGGACCAGAGATGCAGGCAGAACCTCTAGCCCCTCGAGGCGCAGGGCGTGGCTGGGGACAGAGCTTTGAAAGCCTCCTTGCCCACTGCCCAGACCCCGTCTTGCGGAAATCCACTCTCCATTCCTGGATTTCCGTCTGTGTGCAAAAGCTGTTAGGGCCATGGCGCAGTGGTTAAACTACCACCTGCGATGCTTCTTCCACCGTATCCTATGTGCGCACCTGTTCAAGTCCCGGCTGCTCCACTTCTGATCCAGCTCCCTGCTAGTGCACCTGGGAAAGCAGTGGAAGATGGCCCAAGTCCTTGGGCCCCTGCACCCACGTGGGAGAAGGGCTGGAAGAAGCTCCTGGCTCCTGGCTTCCACCTGGCTTAGCCCTAGCTGGTGCAGCCATTTGGGGAGTGAACCAGTGGAAAGAAGACCTCTCTCTCTTTCTCTCTCACTCTCTCTCTCTCTCTCTCACTGTCAGTCTCTGTAACTCTGCCTTTCAACAAATAAATAAAAATCTTTAAACTAAGCTGTCCGGGGGCCTGCTCACCCAGTGCCCATGCAGAGGAGTGGGCTCAGGCCACGCGGGGCTGAGTGTCTCCGGCCCTGCCCAGGGCACCCCACCCCAGGCCACACAGGGCCAGTAAGAAGCCGAAACGAGAGGCAGTGTGGCAGATCAAGCCAGGCACCCAGGGGAGGTGGCGTGGGACGGGATCAGAGGCGGAGGTGGAGGGGTGCACAGAGAGCCATGAGCACCTGGGGCAGGGCCTGAGGCTCGTTTAACCCTTGCTCTCCCATATCTGCATTGGGCCTGCGCAAGTGACTGAAGGAGGGAACAAGCCACGTAGACTAACGTGATTCCGGGAGCGGGGACAGCGTGCACAAGGACTCAGAACTGGGAATCCAGGGGCCAGGGACAGGAGCTGGCAGCTCTGGGGGCTTGGTTCTGTGCCAGGCCCCTCTGGGCTGGGCTGGGCTGGGCTGCCGGCTTCCTGAAGCCACCCCCCTTCCTCCCCAGAGCTACAGCCCCACTGTGTTTGAGCGGTACACCGTGAACCTGCAGGTGAAAGGCAAACCTGTGCACCTCCAGATCTGGGACACCGCAGGTGGGTGCGGGGCAGGGACGGTGGGCTGGAGCGAGGGCTGGTGGGCTGGAGTGGGGCGCACAGGGACGGGTGGGCTGGAGCGGGGGCTGGAGCCAGGCGCAGGGATGGGTGGGCTGGAGCGGAGACGGGTGGGTGGGCTGGAGTGGGGGTGGGGACAGGTGGCTGGAGTGGGGGCGGGGACGGGTGGGCTGGAGGGGGGCGCGGGGTGGGTGGACTGAAGTGTGGGCTAGAGCGGGGCGCGCAGGGAGGGGTGGGCTGGAGCGGGGCACGGGGACGAGTGGGCTGGAGCAGGGCACTGGGGCGGATGGGTTGGAGCGGGGCGTGGGGACGGGTGGGCTGGAGCGGGGACGGGTGGGCTGGAGCGGGGCTCAGGGACAGGTGGGCTGGAGCGTGGGCTGGAGTGGGGCGCACAGGGACGGGTGGGCTGGAGTGGGGCACACAGGGACAGGTGGGCTGGAGCGGGGTGCGGGGACGGGTGGGTTGGAGCGGGGCGCGGGGACAGGTGGGCTGGTGTGGGGCGCGGGGACAGGTGGGCTGGAGTGGTGCGCAGGGACAGGTGGGCTGGAGCGGGGGTGGGTGGGCTGAAGCATGGGCTGGAGCGGGGCGTGGGGACGGGTGGGTTGGAGTGGGGTGTGGGGACAGGTGGGCTGGAAGGGCCCTGTGGAGCCCCACATACTCAGGTTGGAGCCCTACCCCCTACGTCTGAGCTGGGGGGCTGGCCAGGGACAGGTGTTGGCCAGAACCAGGGGTCCCTGGCCCTGAGCCCACCTGCCTCCCCGCTCCCAGGGCAGCCCACTGTGTCCAGGATTTGGGGGCGGGGGGGGGGCAGAACTCTTTGCTGTCAAAAGCCAAGTTACCCTGGCCTCCCAAGCACCCGACCCCAGCCTCAGCGTCGCTAAGGTCTGTCTGACCTCTGGCCTCCTGACCTTGCCCACACAAGGGCAAGCTCATCTCAGGGGGTCCCAGCAGGCCCCGGGGCAATGGGCCTCAGTTCCTCCAGGCCTGGCTGCTGCCTTGCCTGCTATGCCTTCCAGACCAGGGTCCTTGGCAAGCCGTCTTCCCAGCCCAGCCAGCGTGGTGCTGAGGGGCCAGCCCCTAAGGCAGGATTTGTGTCCTGCCTCTGGAGACCCCATCTGATACTGGGGACATCTGCAGGCAGTAAGGCCCCCCGTCTCTGCCCAGGGCAAGACGACTATGACCGCCTGCGGCCCCTGTTCTACCCCGACGCCAGCGTGCTGCTCCTCTGCTTTGACGTCACCAGCCCCAGCAGCTTTGACAACGTCTTTAACCGGGTAGGTACTGTGGGATCAGGCAGTGTGACCCCCACAGCCAGCCCTGAGCCAACTGTCGGGGGAAACTGAGGCCCGGGGGCTGGCAGCACCTTGCCTGGGGTCACAAAGGCACTGGGTGCTCCCTGCCTGCCCCTCCCCCGGCCCCTGAAGACTCCACTTCCACTGGGACTCTCCCTGGGATAGCAGGTGAGCCCAAGGCTGCAGCACCCCCCCCAGCCTGTGCCTCCCTGCCCCCCACCCCTGGCTCCCACACACCAGGAAGTCGGCTCCCAGCTGCTCTCGGCCCCCTGCCGGGATCAGTGCCGACTCTCACAGCCTCCCAGGGTGCCCCCGGTCATGTTGGGGTCCTAAGGCTGGGACAGGCGTCAAGGATGCCAACTCTGAGCTGTCCCAGTTCCCTCCACTCATGGCACAGCCCATGCCCCGCGGCCGCCAGGGCCCACTTCCACCTCCAGGCGTCCTGCAGAAAGCCCACGGGGAAGACGGAATTAGGACAGCCTGGCCTGGGGGCAGGACGATAGAAATCCACGTGGTTTTCTTCACAAGGTGCATTCTGCACACTGTTGGAATGCTGCCTCCTCTTGCTCACGTCAGTCACCTAAGCACCCGATGGGCACGTGTCCGCACGCTCTCTGGATTGAGCCCCTCGTCCAAAGACGCACATCGGTGAGGGCAGCGACACTGGGTCTTGAACCCAGACTGGCTGCCCCACACACTCATTCAGAGCTGTGTTGCAGCGTATATCCCTGTTTGTTTATTTGAGATGCAGAAAGAGCGAGAGGGGCAGATAGAGAGCCCCCATCTACTGGGCCAAATGCCCCCGGTTGCCTGGGGCTGAGTCAGGCGGAAGCCAGGAGCCAGGAACTCCATCCAGGTCTCCCACGCGGATGGCAGGGACCTACGCACTTGAGGCATCGCCTGCTGCCTTCCAGGGTCTGCGTTAGCAGGAAGCGGGTGTCAGGAGCTCAGACCCGCCCAGCACCGCGATGGGGGTCGCTGGCATCCCAAGTGGCGTCTTCACTGCTGAGCCCAACGCCAGCCTCTCATTCAGAACTGGGTCTTTTGTTTTTTTTAGAAAGTAATGTTTTTTAATGATTGATTGATTGATTTGAAAGGCAGAGTTATAGAGAGGCGGGGGCGGGGGTCTTTTATCCGTTAGTTCACTCCCCAAATGGCCACATCGATCAGAGCTGGGCCAATCCAAAGCCAAGAGCTTCATCCAGGTCTCCCACGTGGGTGCAGGGGCCCAAGGACTTGGACCATCTTCCACTGCTTTCCCAGGTGCACTAGCAGGGAGCTGGATCAGAAGTGGAGCAGCCAGGACTCAAACCAGTGCCCCAATATGGGATGCTGGCCCTGCAGGCAGTATTTACGTGCTGTATCACAGCACCGGCCCCAGATCTTTTTTTTATGTTTATTTGTTTATTTTCATCTGCTTGGAAGGCAGAGCAATAGTCAGAGAGAGCTTCTGTCAGCTATTTATCACCATATTCCCGCAACAGCCAGGCCTGGGCCAGGCTAGAGCCAGGAACCCGAAACTCCATCCAGGTCTCCCACGTGGCTGGCAGGTCTGAGGTCCTTGAACTGTCAGCTGCTGCCTCCCAGGGCACTACTGATTTGAGATGTGGGCGTCCCAAGCAGCACCTTAACCACCGTGCCAAGGATAAGCCCCGAGAACTCCTGATGGAGCAAACGCTGGCGGTGAGAGTCGGTGGTGCCAGGAACCAGGGCCGTGCCAGGAACCGGAAGGCAGAGCTGTCAGGATTTGCTGAGGGACTGGATGAGGGTGGGAGGGCGAGGGTGTGACCAGAGTTAACTGGGAGGTGGATGAGGGGAGAGCTGGCGGTGAGCCTGGTGGACTTCCTGGTAGAGGTGTCTCGCTGTAGTCGGTCGTATGAGATGCAGTTCCTGGAGAGGGCAGGCCAAGCCGAAGAATCGCACGTAGGGCTGCCGGCGGGGCGCAAGCATGGCCTGGGGAGGCCACCCCGGGAGTGAGAGCAGACACAGCCTTGGCGAGAGGAGGAAGAGGGCTGAGAAGAGCAGGGTCCTGAGTTGGCGCAGCCTGGACCAACCCCTGGGGTCAGGGCTGTGGGGGCTCAGGGAGGGCCAGGAGGGAGAATTCCCTGCTGGATTTGGGGGGGGGCACAGAGGAGACCCTTCCCAAAGGCAGGTGGGGTGCAGGGGCATGAGGCGTCTGCCTAGGACCGCATGGAGCGCCAGGAGCCAGACGGTTTGGTACCAGCGTTTCTTAGATGGGCACGGTCGGCAGCCAGCCATGTGCTCCTGGAGCCGGAGGGCCTCCTGCGGTGCAGCCCGGGCGCCGCAGTTGAGTCCAGGCTGACATCACCCAGCCCGGCGACCTCCCAGTGCCCGAAAGGAGCTCTGCCCCCACAGCCAGGCGGTGGACACAGCGTTCTGCGAGCCAGTTCTGTTTATTTGCGAGGCAGACGGACGGCGCTGCCACCGCAGGTTCACTCCCCAAGTGCCCACAACAGCCCGGGCTGGGCCAGCTCCAAGCCAGGAGACCAGAACTCCACCTGGGGCTCCCGTGTGGGTGGCAGGGGCCCGACTACTGCACCATCACTGCTACCTGCCAGGGCCTGCGTTAGCCAGGAGCCGGGGCCGGGGCCGGGGCCAGCCATCAAACCCGGGCATCCGATACGGGACGGGGGCATCTTAACTACGAGGCCAGCCGCCCACGCAGCTCTTTATTTTTAAAGGATCACATTATTTCCTTATACAATGGCCCAGTTTGAGGGGCAGCTTGCGAGCTGTGGCAGGGTACGGAGGGGGCTCAACACAGGGCTCAGGGCCCCACCCTGGGCTCCAGTCCTGCCACTTCCAGTTGGGCAAGGTTGCATAGCCACTACGTGCCTCAGTTAGCACATCTGCACAATGGGCTTGGCTGCGCAACTTGCTGCAAGGATCGAGAGGGGTTAGAGCAGGCACCAAGTGGTTCCGTCCTAAACGCTGGCCGCAGCCGAGAGGGAGCGTGCTCGCCATGGCTCACGCCCGCCCCACATCCTGCCGCCCCGCAGTGGTACCCGGAGGTGACTCACTTCTGCAAGCAGGTGCCCATCATCGTCGTGGGCTGCAAGACGGACCTGCGCAAGGACAGGTCGCTGGTGAACAAGCTGCGGAAAAAGCGAGCTGAGCCTGTGACCTACCACAGGGTAGGACGCGCAGGGCGGGGAGGGCTGGGGGTGCGCCCGCCGCCAGACCTCTCAGAGCGCGGGCCTGCGGGGAGCCCCCTGGGGGGACACGGGGTGGGGGGTGCTGTCAGGCAGCAGGAGCTGGCAGCAGGTGGACAATGGCTGGTGGAATGCTGCAAGGAGTCACCCTGGAGAAGGGAGACGCAGGAGTGTCCGTCCCGGAGCCGATGCTGCCCACCCACTTCACAGAAGGGGCCCCGAGGCTCAGGGGCCGGTCTGCAGGCTGCTGTCTGCGGCATGCCTGGGTTACTAGGATGTTGGTTAGGTGCCCCGAGGGGCGCTCGCCGACAGCGCCTGGTCAGCCTAGGGTATAGCAGCTGCGGGCGTCCTGCGAACCCCAGGAGCCCCCCCCCACCAACCAGCCGCTGCTGTCCTGGAGACGCCCCGGGGGGCTAAGAGGGCTAGAGGGAGGTGGGCGGGAGGCCCAGCCGGCGCCCCCCTCACGGCCGCCCCCTCCGCCTCTCCGCAGGGCCAGGAGATGGCGCGGTCCGTGGGCGCCGTCGCCTACCTGGAGTGCTCCGCGCGTCTCCATGACAACGTCGACGCTGTCTTCCAGGAGGCAGCCGAGGTGGCGCTCAGCAGCCGCAGCCGCAACCTGTGGCGGAGGGTTACCCAGAGCTTCTGCGTGGTCACCTGAGCGGCCGGGGGTGCCCCCTGCCCCGACCGCCCCGGCAGGAGCAGGGCGCTGACCTCCTGCCAAGTTGGCCGGACCGGATCCAGGCTGGCTCACCGAAATGCACCCCCACAGAGGGGCACCCCCGAGGCCAGGCCCGGGCCTGGGAACCTTGAACTGAGGAAGGGGCTTCCCGGCCGGCCCAGCGCCTGGTCTTGGACTTGACACTCTGGTGGGGCCTTGCAGCCCGGCGCCACCTCGTGGCCGTTCCCGGAGCTGCACCTGCCATCCCCGGCGTTCTTAGGGCCAACCCTCCGAACCCATCCCCGCCTCGGCACCCCCCACCCCCACCCCTTGGCCCTGCCTGCCCCAGTGGTGAGTGTACTAACTAAAATGACATCACTCGGCACCTGTGTCCCGCGTCTTGTTTCAAAGAAGCTTTACACCTGTGTTCCAGGTAGGCACTGGGGTGGGAGGGATTGGATCCAAATCCAGCTGTCAGGGCCAGGACCTGGGGCAAGTCCTAGGCCTCAGCCTCCCCCCCCTTTTTTTTTACAGGCAGAGTTAGACAGTGAGAAAGAGAGACAGAGAGAAAGGTCTTCATTTTCCGTTGGTTCACCCCCCAAATGGCCACTACAGCTGGCGGGCTGCGCCGATCCAAAGCCCGGAGCCAGGTGCTTCCTCCTGGTCTCCATGCAGGTGCAGGGCCCAAGCACTTGGGCCATCCTCCACTGCCCTCCCGGGCCACAGCAGAGAGCTGGACTGAAAGAGGAGCAACCAGGACAGAATCCGGCACCCTGACCGGGACTAGAACCCGGGGTGCCGGTGCCTCAGGCAGAGGATTAGCCAAGTGAGCCGCGGCACCAGCCCCTCAGCCTCTTTGCCTGTGAAATGGGACCGATCACAGACCAACACATGCAGAGCGTAGCAGGTGCCTGGCGCACAGTAGGTGTTCACCAAGGCTCTCGCTGTTTGTGTATGTATTGCATTAGTCAGTCTTCTCCAGGGAAACCCGATAAGATGGAGGCAGAGGTCTGTGTTCAGGAATTGACTCACACATCTGTGGAGCATGGCAGGACTGATGGGTCTGATGCCTGCAGGGCACCTGGAAAACCAGGTGCGTTGCTGTTGACATCTTGGGCCTGGGCTCTACAGGGCGGTGGGCCGGGAGCTCCGGCAGGGTTTCGAGGCTGCTGACCTGGGCAGACCTGCTTTTCCAGGAAGCTCCCTCTCCACTCCAAAAGTCTCCCCTGATCGCACAAGGCCCGCCCACAGGATGGGTGGCGGGGTCACCTCTGCACTCACGGTCTTGTGACTTCAGTGTTAATCTCATCAAAAACAAACACACCTGAGACCGGTGTGGTGGTGCGGCTGGTTAAGCCTCCACTTGCAATACTGGCTTCTCGGATCGGAGCGCCGGCTCAAGTCTCTGCCACTTCAGTTCCAATCCAGCTCCCTGGGAAAGCGGCAGAAGGCGGCCCAAATGCCTGGGCCTCCACCGTCCACGTGGAGTTCCAGCCTCCTGGCTTCCTGAACCCTGACTGTCGGGGCCATTTGGGGAGTGAGCCAGCAGGTGGAAGACCCCCTCTCTCTCTCTTCATCTCTCTCTCTTCCAGACAAATAAAATCTTTAAACACACACACACACTTTCACAGCAACTAGACTGATTTTTGACCAAATAATGGGTCCCCTAGCCTCGCCATAGAACTGGCCACCTTATCAGCGTATGTCTCCAACTGCCTCATACCCAGAATCCCCAGCGCGGTGGGGAGCTGCTCCTGCCTGAGGCGCTGCCAGCCTCACGCCCATCCCCACACCCACTCCTTGTTGATTCCCGCAGCTCCCCGGCTGTGTGCTCTCGGCGCCCACGTCTTGCAAACCCTCACGTGGCACCCCGGGGACCCTCTCATGGCTCCGTGATGAACCACCCACCTGACATCACTTCTTCTCGATGTTCATCCCAGGGTGTCCCAGACTCGGCTGCCCTGTCTGGCTCTGAGGCACAGCCTGGCTCTTGTCACAGTGTCAGGCCCGTCACAGAGCGGGAGACTGGGTCCCTGCGCCTCTCAGGGCAGCCTGAGCCAGCACCTCCTCGCCGCACTGTGGGACAGTGCAGCCGGGCAGCTCCTCTCCACGCACTTCCTTCCATCCTGTGCCCAGCCCCGAGCGAGGTACCCGGCAAGCGTTCCCCACCACCACCAGGGGCCTCACAGCAACCCTAGGGGGTGGGCATGACTGTCCCCATCTGTCACTGGGGCATATTAGGGCCTGAAGAGGGGAGTGAGTGCTCACAAAGACACAGCTACGGAGAACGGCAGGACGGGCGCTGGAGACGGAACCCTGCAAGGCCACCAGGGCAGCCACGTCCTCCACTCGGGCTGAGAACAGAGACGTGAAGGGGCGGCCGAGGGCTCAGGCGAGCAGACGGATCCGTAAGAAGCATCAAAGCCAGATACCTCTCAGACGGCTCCGGGGACCGTGTTCTGGGGGACCTGGGGAGCTGTCTGAGCGAGGCTTAGCCCCGGGGGCTTGGAGAGAAAGGGGAAGAATGTTCTGGACGTGAGATGTGCTTCAAGGCAGAGCTGGAGGGCTAGAAGTGCCTGAAGAAGCGTTTCCCCTTTCCTGGAAAGCTTAGCCGAGCGCCCCGAGTGGCTCCCGCAGTCCACGGCCTTCACTGCCCAGCCGGACTCAGGCCCTGAGCCCCCGCCTGGCTGAAGCGGTGCCTCCCCAGGGGCTGCTTCTCGTCGTGTGTCCATGCATCAGCCCGAAGACGCGTCCAGGGCGGGTTCAGGAAGTCACCTGCTGTCCCAGGTTTTCTCTGGTCCGGGGCTCAGCAGCGTTGGAGGTGGGCACTGTGCCACAGTGGGTGGCGTTGTCACACCCTCCTTGGGGTGTTCCAGGGGACCTGGAATGGGGTCCCACCTCTGCTTCCCGCTAATGCACGTGCGAGGCAGTGGTGAGGGCCCAAGCAGCTGAGTCCCTGCCACCCACGTGGGAGACCTGGATTCAGCTCCTGGCTCCTGGCTCCTGGCTCCTGGCTTTGGCCTGACCCGATCCTGGCTCTTGAGGGCATTTGGAGAGTGAACCAGAGGCTCAAAGCTCTTTCTCTCTCTCTCTCTGCCTCTCTCCAGTTTTTAAACTTCCAGTATATTTTTTAAGGATTTATTTTATTTATTTGAAAGGCAGAGTTACAGAGAGAGGTAGAGAAAGTAGAGACAGAGAGAGAGGTCTTCCATCTGCTGGTTCACTCCCCAGATGGCCCCAATGGCCGGAGCTGGGCTGATCCGAAGCCAGGAGCCAGGAGCTTCTTCCAGGTCTCCGACACGGGTGCAGGGGCCCAAGGACTTGGGCCATCTTCTGCTGCTTTCCCAGGCCACAGCAGAGAGCTGGATTGGAAGAGGAGCAGCCAGGACTAGAACCGGCGCCCGTATGGGATGCTGGCGCTTCAGGCCAGGGCTTTAACCTGCTGTGCCACAGCGCTGGCACCTAAACTTCCAGTTTAAATTAGAATACATATGATAAATATATTTTATTAGAATTGGTACATAAACATATTTATTTATATATTTGATTTTGGTCACACGGGGCTCACCAAGACCTTTGGTCGCACAGCTGAAAACCGCTGGAGTTGAGCCCGGAGCGTGAGAAAATGCTTTATGCAGCCCACAGAGCTGTGGCAGGTGGGGGTCTGTGTGGCCCACTCACCTGGTGGCTTGGCCAGAGGCGTGGTCAACGAGGAGGGGACTCGGGTCATGTCTCAGTAGGGGCATCCTCGAGGTCTCCTAGGAAATGGCTCCTCCCCCCAAGCCCCTGTGGGATCCCAAGTGCTTGGGGTCGTGGGTCCTGGGGTGGGCTTCCCTGAGGTCACAGTCACTCAACACCTGCCCGGGCCCGCGCCATGTCTGTTCTCATGTCCTGCACAGAAGCCCATCTAAAGTCCCAGCAACCTCTTCACAGCCAGGGAGACAGCAGCAAGGCCCCCGACCAAACCGGGACCGGCAGCTCCCGCCCTGCTCCGCCCCCACCCTGCGCCGCCCGGGCTGTGTCTCTCCCCTCCGCCCCCACCCTGCGCCGCCCGGGCTGTGTCTCTCCCCTCCGCCCCCACCCTGCGCAGCCCGGGCTGTGTCTCTCCCCTCCCACTGCTCGCCACTCTCCCCAGCATTTCCAGTTCCGGGAGTCCCAGTCAGAGGAGAGCAGGAGGCTGCCGCAGACACGGCCAGCCAGCCACTCATGAACGTGACACGGGCTCGGCCGGGCCCCAGGAGCCCAGCAGAGGGCTGAGTATGGAACGGGCAGCTCCCCACTCCTCCCTGGCCCAGTGCCAGGCGCTTCCTTGTAAGACCCATCCCAGAGCAGACGACAGGGACCAGAGTGGGAGCGATGGGCCAGGGGCTGGAGCTGTGGCCGCACGCTGGGAGGCCAAGGTCAGGGGCGAGGGACGGGGGACGGGGCAGTGCAGAGGTGTGGGGAGGGGAGGGGCGTGAGTACCTGCCTGGTGTGCGGGGCTCCCTGCCGGAGTGTCAGAGTCCTGCCCTGGGCTTTGCTGAGAGCTGTTCCAGGAGCTCATGGCACCAGAGGCCTGCGGGTCCCCCTGCCCCTAGGTGGGTTTGTGGGAATCCCCTGGGCTCAGTGCGCACATCTGGTAAGTGTGAAATAAGCACGTGAGGAGGGAGGGAGGGACAAAAGCTGTGCATCAGGCACCCCCTCTCCCCTCCCGCCCCGCAGGCACCTCCCCACCTCCTGGCCCTGCCTCGCCATCCTCCACATCACTCTGGTGCAAAGGCATCAGCTGGACCTGGCCCCGCCCACCTCCCTCTGGCCACAGGCAGGGGCCACAGCCAGGAGCCACTGACCTCCTGTTTGCTGTTCCCCACTCCGCCTGCCCTTCCTCCCACTCTAAGCTGCCCTGCACCCCCAGGCCGTTCGAGGTCCAAGCCTTCCCCAGCGAGCCTGCTGCCTCCCACACGCCCTGCACACACTCACTGAAGCACCTGTCGCCTGCACCGAGGTACTGGGCTCCCCTCCACCAGGCTGTGTGTGCTGAAAACCAGGCTGGAGCCCCGGAAGTGGGAACGGGCAGGGGGCCTGGGAGGTGGGGGCAGGAGCAGGCGCTGCAGGCACCCGGACCCAAGAAGCCACACGTTGAGGCTTGGGCCCAGCAGGAGGACAGTGGCACAGGCGGGGACCCTGGAAGTGAAGGGAGGGCTCAGCCTGTCCCCCGTGAAGCAGACGACAAGCACCTTCCCCAAGAGGCGAGGGCACAAGTCGGGCCGTCTCTGCCTCCGGCCTCTCTCCTGTCCTGCTCCCACCTGGCCAGCCACCCCGGGTGTCCAAGGAGGCAGCACCAGAGACAGCAGGGTTACTTTCTCCTCCCCCTCCCCTTCCTCCTCCTCCTCCCCCTCCTCTCCCTCCCCCCCTCCCCCTCCCCTCCCGACAGCCCCCCTTTCAGTTCCTTACAATCCAGTCTGGCAGGGCGAGCTGGGCCAGACGAGTGGGAGCTGGGAAGACACAGTCAGAGGCCAGCTGGGGCCAAGAGCCACAAACCACGGTGCCCGTTCCCCCACACCGCCCCCACCCGGCCTTGGCTTGGCTGCCAGGAAGGCGGGGGCAGGGTGGGGACCCCAAGTCATCTCCAGGACAGGCCCCTCCCAGGCGTCCCCAGGGCGGGAGGGTGGGGCACACACTGAGTCACCAAGCTTCCCTCCCCCTCTCCCGGGCCTCCTGTGTGTGGTGCAGGGAGAAGGTGCTGGCTGGCACGTCTCCCCCCTCCCGCTCCGGGCTCTCTCTGCCTCCCGGGGGGAGGGGGGGTCCTCCCTTTGGAGCATGCGCCTTCACGGTCCCCAGGGAACCCACGGAGATCCGGAGTGGGCGGCTGAGCGCCCACCCTGAGTCCCAGGCTGCATCTCCAGGCTGGATGCTTCTGAGCCGCGGGTCAGACCGCGGAAAGCAGGGGATTCCCGCGGGTTCAGCTCCGGCTCTGCCATCCGCCAGCCACGTGAGCTCGGACAGTCACAGTCACGGGAGTTCTCTGTCAGCTTCGCGTGTGTGCGATGGGGGGAAGGGCAGGATCGGCGCCCTGGCGTGGAGGGTCAGATGCCTCTGCCAGCAGTGCTGGGTCACTCACTGGCAGCTCCTGGCCGCAAGGGTTAACCCCGGAAGGAGGAGCAGCCCTGGTCCCTCTTCCCCCTTGGGCCTGGCAGGACTGGGAGGAGGGCGGGAGGGAGCTGAGACCTCCTTAGGACGGAGACAGGAAGCCTCGGTAGGGAGAGGCACAGGGCCTGCAGGACACGACTGGACCCTCTGAGGCAAGCCGGGGTCTCACATCCGCCAGGCAGACCCCAGGCGCCGGACAGCGCTGTGCCTGGGTGGCGCAGACACTCAGCGTGTTTGGTTAGAAGATGTGCTGGTTCCCACAGGCAGCCAGGCTCTGACAGCCACCAAACTCCTAGCCCGGCGGGGACCAGGTGGCAAAGGCGAGCAGGACGTGGTCCCTGTCTTGCATGTCTCCACCCTCCCTCCCTGGCTGAGCTCAGGGAGGGCAGTGTCCAGCGTCCCTCCACCCCCCAGCATCCCAAGCTTGGGAGCGGGCTCCGGCCATCCAGACAAGCGCCAAAGGAAAGACACTCAGGCCCCACGGCTCCGAAACAGGGCTGCTCCCGTCTGCCCCCAGGCCCAGCGGCCCACGCTCGGGCTGGGCCTGGCGATGCGGGCGACACTGTCCCTTCTGCCTCGTTCAGTCCCCTCACTTTACAGATGAAGAGACTAGCAGCAGAGCTGGGGACGGGACACGGAACCCGGCTGGCCGCTCAGCCCGGGCTCCAGGCTTTTCCTGGGTGCTGGCTGTGCGGCTGGACCTCAACCAGCAGAGGGCAGCAGGGCCCCAGGGGCGGCGCCTGGCCGGCACCCGAGTCCCACCAGTCGCCACCCACGGAGACACGCGCGCCTCACTCCACTCCCTCCGTCCAGCCAATCTGGCCGGACCAGAATGTGAACCATGCTGGCCCGAGCCTGTCGTGGGCCCAGGGTCAGAGAGCCGTGGGTCTGAATCCCATCCCTGAGCTTACCACTTACCAAGGCTGTTTTCCAGCGTGGGCTGGAGTGAGACCAGAGCCGCCGCGGGGGCCTGCACACCAGGAGCGCCGCCGGGGCCCCAGGCTGTCTTGTCTGAGTCACTGCTGTGCCGACAGACAGCCGCTGGCCCAGCTCCCTCCTGACTCTGAGAATTTGCAACAAACTTCAGGGAGTGGCCAGGTGAGGGGCTGGGTGCTGGACTGGGGTGGGGGAGGGGTTGGGGTGCAGGCTGGCCGGCCTGCAGGACCTTCCTGCTGGAGAGAGAGCCCCCTACCCTTCCTGGGAAGACCCCACGAGGTCTCCTGGCAGGGTCACCGGGCGGCCAGCTCTGTCTTTCCTGGCTCCCACTAGCTGGTCACCCTGCACGTGACACCTCCCAGGCTTCAGGAACCAGACACCTCAGGCTCTCCAAGTCTTTACACTCTCCCCCAAACTCCTCCCCAGAGAACCAGAAAAGAAAAAGCCTGGTCAAGAATATTTTGTGGGGCTGGCACTGTGGCATAGTGGGTGGGGCCACTGCCTGCAATGCTGGCATCCCATATGGGCAACGGTTTGAGTCCCAGCTGCTCCACTTCCCTGTTAATGGCCTGGGAAAGCAGTGGAAGATGGTCCAACTGCTTGGACCCCTGCACCCACGTGGGAGACCCAGAAGAAGCTCCTGGCTCCTGGCCTCGGTCTGACCCAGCCCTATCCATTGTGGCCACTTGGGGAGTGAACCAGCAGATGGAAGATCTCTCTCTCTCTCTCTTTGTATGTGTGTATGTGTGTCTGACTTTCAAATAAATAAATAAGTCTTTTAAAAAAAAAAAAAAGAATACTTTGGGAGCTGTGTTGTGGTGCAGTGGGTTAAGCTGCCGCCTGCAACACAGGTATTCCATATGGGCTCCAGGGCAGGAGCCCCGGCTGCTCACTTCCCCCACGTGGGAGACCCAGGTGGAGCTTCTGACTTCAGGCTCCGCCTGGCTGTCACGGCCATTTGGCGAGTGAACCAATGAAGTAAGATCTATCTCTGTGTCTCTCCCTCTTTCTCTGTAACTCTGCCTTTCGAATAAATAAGTAAATCTTAAAAAGAAGAATTAGACACAATTTAATAGTTATAGATAAATTTGGAGAAATACATTTTGTAATAGTTTCGCCAACAGAATGTATTGTTTTGTGTTGTTTGCTGGTTTTCAAACTGACCATGGGTGGAGTGGAAAATATTTATACATAACTATGAAAATTCACTTATGGTTCTCATTTGGTGTATTGGTTCAAAGCACACAACCAAAATTTCTGATAATTGAGTTCTTTAATTCCTAGATTTTGCCTTTTCTCTTGTCCTCAATAACCATTCACTGAGGCCTGTTCAGTAGATTTGAATTTTATGTCAGGTAAGAAAGTATGGGGGCCGGCGCTGTGGCGCAGCGGGTAAAACCACCACCTGCAGTGCCGGCGTCCTACAAGGGCACCGGTTCTAGTCCCGGCTGCTCCTCTTCCGATCCAGCTCTCTGCTGTGGCCTGGGAAAGCAGTAGAAGATGGCCCAAGTGCTTGGGCCCCTGCACCCACGTGGGAGACCTGGAAGAAGCTCCTGGCTCCTGGCTTTGGACCAGCGCAGCTCCGGCGGCCAACTGGGGAAGTGAACCACTGGATGGAAGACCTCTCTCTCTCTCTCTCTCTCTCTCTCTCTCTCTCTCTGCCTCTCCTCTCTCTGTGTAACTCTGACTTTCAAATAAATAAATAAATTTTAAAAAAGAAAGAAAGTGTGAGTAGTGCTGTTGCAGCATGGGAGAGAACGCAGGAAGATCTGTAACAGGGTCTGCACAGAAAACAGAGCAAAGGAAGACAAGGACTTGCCCCCCACCCCTGTCACTGCCACCCCCCACCCCCATCCACCCCCCACCCACCCCCCACCCCCGTCACTGCTCCAGGCCCGGCCCCCTGAGAGCTTCCCTCCCGGCCTCTGCCCCACCCCAGCCCCCAGCCCCCAGCCCCCAGCTTTCACCTAGTGCTGACCTCCAGGTAGCTGCCATGCAAGCCCCTCCCTGCCCGGCCGCCCCCCACCCGCTCCCGGGATGCTTCTCGTACTTCTTGTTTTTATCTTGGTTGCTCTGTCATTCATTCTCCCACTCCCATTCCACAGCTTACTACAGCCGCCGCCCCTCCCCCACCCCAGCTAGGACCCCTCCCTAGCTGCCCTGCTTCAGGGACATCAGCCCCTTACCCTCTCCTGACCCTGGCTGCTAAGACACTGGTTGCCTACGCCCCCCCCCCCCCAACCTGGGCTGGTTTAGGACTTTTTTTTTTTTAATAGCCGTAATACAGCAGAGAGGGAGGAATTGGGGTAATTAGATTTTGGCTTGAGCACTTCATTGTCATCCACAGAGACAAGGAGGATTAGAAAAGAGAGAGGCCAAGGGTTGTGTTTGGGGTATTCTGCTCTTGATGAGACTATTAGATAGCTTATCAGGTAGGTATCTGGGCTGGATAAATGAGCTGGACCTCGGGGGCGGGGGGGATTCAGAGAGAGGCCACTGCTGCAGTTACACTCGGGTGTCAGGCTTAGGACTTCGAGTCTGGTGCAGGAGACAGAAAGAGACGCTTAGATTCATTCTGGTGTCCCCTGGAATCTTCCTTTAACAAGTCTAGCCGGCGTTGTGGTGCCGCAGGTTAAGCTGCTGCCTGTCGGTTCAAGTCCCAGATGCTCCACTTCCGATCCAGCTCCCTGCTAATGCACCTGGGAAAGCAGCAAACGGTAGCCCAAGTCCTGGGGCCCCTGCACCCGCATGGGAGACCTGGAGGAAGCTCCTGGCTCCTGGCTTCAGCCTGGCCCATCCCTGGCTGTTGCGGCCATTTGGGGAGTGAACCAAAATGAAATGGGTCCATAGAACCGGGCACTCAGGCTTCCTGAGTCATCCGGTCCTCAGAACCAGCCTTCTGATGAGGCAGGTGCAGTCAACAGCCCCATCTACAGGCGAGGAAACTCAAGGACAGAAACTATGGGGTGGGGGTGGGGGGGTATGAAGCTGTGGCATAGCGGGTTAAAGCCCTGATCTACAGTGTCAGCATCCCATATTGGCGCCAGTTCAAGTCCCAGCTGCTCCACTTCCAATCCAGCTCCCTGCTAATGCGCCTGGGATAGCAGTGGAAGATGGCCCAAGTGCTTGGGCCCCTGCACCCATATGGGAGACCCAGAAGAAGCTCCTGGCTCCTGGCTTTGGATCAGCGCAGCTCCGGCCATTGGGGCCATCTGGGGAGTGAACCAGCAGTTGGAAGATCCTTCTCTCTCTCGCTCTCCTCTCTGTAACTCTGCCTTTCAAATAAATAAGTATTTAATAAAATAAAATCGCTCTCAGGCCGGCGCCGCAGCTCAATAGGCTAATCCTCTGCCTGAGGCGCCGGCACACTGGGTTCTAGTCCCGGTCGGGGCACCGGATTCTGTCCCAGTTGCCCCTCTTCCAGGCCAGCTCTCTGCTGTGGCCCGGGAGTGCAGTGGAGGATGGCCCAAGTGCTTGGGCCCTGCACCCCATGGGAGACCAGGAGAAGCACCTGGCTCCTGCCATCGGATCAGCGCGGCGGCCATTGGAGGGTGAACCAACGGCAAAAGGAAGACCTTTCTCTCTGTCTCTCTCTCTCACTGTCCACTCTGCCTGTCAAAAAATAA
This sequence comes from Oryctolagus cuniculus, assembly GCF_051225735.1. Classification (NCBI taxonomy): domain Eukaryota; kingdom Metazoa; phylum Chordata; class Mammalia; order Lagomorpha; family Leporidae; genus Oryctolagus; species Oryctolagus cuniculus. The sequence goes on along the minus strand of NC_142867.1, from coordinate 4,805,070 downwards.
ATAAAATGAAAACTAATAATTAAAAAGAAATGTAAAAGAGAAAAAAAGAAAAAAAAAGAAAAAGAAATGGATCCAGTGCGTCTAGGACTGGAGCCTCGGCAGCGGCTGGGGAGGCAGAGCCACAGACGGCAGCCTGGGCCTTGGCGGGACTCCCCACAGGGTCCCTTTCTGCTGACATTCACCAGCCCCTTCTGATGTTCAAAGCCTTTTAAGAGCTCTGATTGGTTCAGACCCCATGTTAAGGAAAATTTGGAAAACATTTAAAAAAAAGGATTTAAATTACTGTTTTGCAGCCTCTCAAAACAACTGTTAATAATTTGCATATTTTCTTTTCTATGAAAACAACTGTGGTGTTGTCTTCACACTTTTATGCAGTTCTGAATTTGCTTTTCTTGATTTAACAGTTTAGCCTAAACTTTCTATACAACTTGGACATATTGTTTATAAAAAAACTTTTTGCTTTTGGAATAATTTTACATTTAAGCAAGAAATATAAAAACAGCACAGATTCCCTAGAGATTCTTCAGTTTATCAGAACTAAGACATTGGGGCAGGTATTGTGGGGCAGCAGGTCAAACCACCACGTGCGACCCCCGGATGCTTTATTAGAAACCCATTCAAGGCCGGCGCCGCGGCTCACTAGGCTAATCCTCCGCCTTGCGGCGCCGGCACACTGGGTTCTAGTCCCAGTCGGGGTGCCGGATTCTGTCCCAATTTTCCCTCTTCCAGGCCAGCTCTCTGCTGTGGCCCGGGAAGGCAGTGGAGGATGGCCCAGGTGCTTGGGCCCTGCACCCCATGGGAGACCAGGAGAAGCACCTGGCTCCTGGCTTCGGATCAGCGCCGTGCACCGGCTGCAGTAGCCATTGGAGGGCGAACCAACGGCAAAGGAAGACCTTTCTCTCTGTCTCTCTCTCTCTCTCACTCTCTACTCTGCCTGTCAAAAATTAAAAAAAAAAAAAAAAAAAAAGCCATTCAAGTTCTGGCTGCTTTGTTTCTGATCCAAGTTCCCGCTAATGTGCTTGGGAGGGAGTGGATGATGGTCCAAGTACTCAGGCCCCTGCCATCCATGACAGAGAATGGGATGCAGCTCCTGGCTCCTGGCTTCGGCGGGCCCAGCCCTGGCTGTGGCATCCATTTGGGGAGTGAATGAGCGGACCTCTCTCTCATTCCCCATGTGTCTGTAAAACAGGGAGGCAGGGTGACACAGCCCCTTGGGCCATCAACTTGCTGCCTCCCAGGGAGCACGTTAGCAGGAAGCTGGGATCAGGATCGGAGCCAGGACTTGAACCCGAGGCCCTCCAATATGAGAGACGAGTGTCCTAAGCCGCAGCTTGCAGGGTACACCCAGATGGTGGGTGTGGGCTCCGAATCCCTAAGTTTACCCAGTGCAGCACACGGTCCCCCCTCCTGTCCCCACGTAGCCTTCTTGGTTCTCTCTAGTCCCACTGAACACCCTGCCCCTCAGCTCCTCAAGTGCTGATGGCCTGAGCTACTGTCCCACCATCCAGCTGACTGGCTGACAGGCGTGGCGTAAGTTAAGCAAGTGCATCAAGCAGAAAGAAAGAAAGAAAGAAAGAAAGAAAGAAAGAAAGAAAGAAAGAAAGAAAGAAAGAAAGAAAGGAAGGAAGGAAGGAAGGAAGGAAGGAAGGAAGGAAGGAAGGAAGGAAGGAAGGAAGGAAGGAAGGAAGGAAGGAAGAAAAAGTGGGTAAGCAGAGAGCAAACAAATAGTTTTGGAGAAAATAACTTTATATTACCAGGAATTCAAATCACTTTACCTCCGTGGTAAATTTCTGGCTAATCATGAGAAAAACTTCAGACAAATCCACTGAGGGACATTCTACAAACTCCGCCCAGAGGAGCCTGAGGGTCCCGGGCGGGTGACTGGGTGTGATGCTGTGCTGCTGGATACGATCCGATCCTGGACAGGACAGGAAATTAGGTGCAAAGGAAGGAAATCGCACAGCCTGGGCTGCAGTGGTAACAATGTATCGGCAGTCACCCGGCAGTCACCCGCTTTGCTTTTACCAAATCCGCCCTGGGCAAATGCAATCCAACAATCGGGCAAACTGGTTGCGGCCTATTTGGCTTTTCCATTTTTTTTCTTACTATTTCTCTATAGATCTGGAACTGTTCTAAAGGGAAAAAAGGTGATTTTTTGTTTAATTAACCAGAGTCATCCCCAGAAACCTGCGCAGCAGAGTGGAATCCACAGAGGGCTGAGCTGGACGCCCTCGCATTTCCTGCAGCCGGTTTACTCTACGTGTCTTACGTGTCCTTTCATCTGCAAGAGCTTCTAAAGGCCCTAATGGCCTTCAGGCCTGAGCCACACCCAGGAGCACCGATCCCGCCTCTGCCCGCAGGGGCCGAACTCACTCGCTGCAGCCCAAATGGCCCTCTTGCTGAGGGCAGGTCCTCCCTCCCTGCCCGGCAGAAGTCCATAACCACTCGTGGGCTGTGCCAGACCCGAGCTGCCCCTCGGGCCACACGGGATGGGTGCCAATCACACCTTCCTGAGAGATTCTAGTTCTGGATGCCAGAGGCTACCCAGGGAACCAGGGGAGACCTCCTGAGGTTTAAACAAATAGCCGCTGGCTGCGGACAATAGAAACGCAAAAACAGCCCTGATGGGTTCGCTCTCAGCTTTCCCTCCGGCTTCCCTTTGGGGACTCTCAGGAAGCCGCATCCAGACACGTTTCCAGTCATTTGCGTTCCAGTTTGCCCCAGTTAGCTCAGGCGGAACCCCGACCAGGACAGCCCCACCCCTGGGCAGCCCCCTTCCTGGGTCTCTGCGCAGAGCCTGTCCAAGCTGCCCGACAGCTCTTCTCGCCTGCAAACCTGCCTGTCAGCAGAAGAGATTATGCCGGGCATTAAAAGCTTGCCAGGGTGGGGGCAGGGATCGAGGCCTGGGCACCTGCGGGGGCACAGGGACAGCTGCCCACCGGCCAGAAGGGGCACGGATCCCCTCCCTGGCCCTCCCTCTGTCTCTGGTCCAGACGCGCCTGTGGATGGGGTCACCTGTGCATGGGGCTGCGCTCTGGGATGCAAGGTGGTGGCGATGAGGATTAGGGACGCTGGAGGATTTTCACAGCTGCACTGAGGAGGGAGCAGGGTGAGAATCCGGGGCGAGGCGGGGCAGGGGGCTGAGTGGACTCGCAGGTCCATCCAGATGCAGGAAGCTCAAGCATACATTCAGATTCTTTTTTTTTTTTTTTTTTTGACAGGCAGAGTGGACAGGGAGAGAGAGAGACAGGGAGAAAGGTCGTCCTTTGCCGTTGGTTCACCCTCCAATGGCCGCCGCGGCCGGCGCGCTGCGGCTGGCGCACTGCGCTGATCCGATGGCAGGAGCCAGGAGCCAGGTGCTTTTCCTGGTCTCCCATGGGGTGCAGGGCCCAAGCACCTGGGCCATCCTCCACTGCACTCCCTGGCCACAGCAGAGAGCTGGGAGAGGGGCAACCGGGACAGAATCTGGCGCCCCAACCGGGACTAGAACCCGGTGTGCCGGCGCCGCTAGGCAGAGGATTAGCCTAGTGAGGCGCGGTGCCGGCCAGATTCTTTTTTTTTTTTTAATATTTTATTTTTTTTTAACAGGCAGAGTGGACAGTGAGAGAGAGAGACAGAGAGAAAGGTCTTCCTTTGCCGTTGGTTCACCCTCCAATGGCCGCCGCGGCCGGCGCACTGCAGCCGGCGCACCTCGCTGATCTGATGGCAGGAGCCAGGTGCTTCTCCTGGTCTCCCATGGGGTGCAGGGCCCAAGCACTTGGGCCATCCTCCACTGCACTCCCGGGCCACAGCAGAGAGCTGGCCTGGAAGAGGGGCAACCAGGACAGAATCCGGTGCCCCGACCAGGACTAGAACCCGGTGTGCCGGCGCCGCAAGGTGGAGGATTAGCCTATTGAGCCGCGGCGCCGGCCCATACATTCAGATTCAAGGCTAGTCAAGGTCCAGCACCAAGACCGGCGCTAAGAAGCGAAGGGCTGAGTTTTCCTCTCCCTGGCCCCTGCCCCCAGAGCTGCAGGAGCAAGCGGGGGCTCAGGCGAGGATGGGAGTGCCCTCCCTCGTCTGCCGCCTGCCCCAGCCCATCCAGGCGTGATCTCAGGTGCCTTGGCCCCTGCCAGGGCCTCCTTCTCTGCAGCCATCGGGACCTCGATTGGACGAGTTCCTCTAGCGCCCGCCCAGAGTGTATGAAGACAGAGCAGGGGCCGGTCGCGTGGCTCAGCGTTTCCTCGAAGCAGCCGCTGGGAGGGAGGCGCCCGATGGCCTTGTGCGCCCGCGTGGCGCACCAGAGAGACAACAAAGCGTCAGCCCGGGCCCCTCCCCAGCTGGGAAGGCCAGGGGGTCCTGTCAGACAGCAAAGAGCGTGGATTCCTGGCTCTGTGCAGCCAACCAAATGCTCGCCGTGCCTGGCACGCGGTGACTCCCAGCCATCTCACGTGTGTGTGTGCAGCACCTGTCCCTTTCCGCCTTGCCACACCCTGGTCTGTGCCCAGGGAAACCCATGCCCTGCACACACACACGTGCACCCCACATACATACCTGACACCCCCCACAACACACACCTCCTACATGCACCCCACACACGCCCCCCACATACCCCCAACACCCACACACAACACCCACACGCACCATACCTCCCACATCCTACACACACCTATATACCTACTCACATACATACCCCCTACACACACACCCCCACACACATGTACCTACACATATATACCCTACATGCACACACCACACCCCCTACACACACACACATCCCACACACACCCTATACATACACACCTCTCACACACACACCATACTCCCCACACCCTCACATACCCACTCACACACATACCTCCTACACACACACATACACACACCCACACACACACACATACACTAAACACACCGCCACACATACACACACACCCACCCTACATACACATACACACACCCCCACATACACACACACCCACACACGCCCCCCCACATACCCCCAACACACACACACACAACACCCACACGCACCATACCGCCCACACCCTACACACACCTATATACCTACTCACATACATACCCCCTACACACACACACCCCCACATGTATCCTACACATATATACCCTACATGCACACACCACACCCCCTACACACACACACATCCCACACACACCCTATACATACACACCTCTCACACACACACCATACTCCCCACACCCTCACATACCCACTCACACACATACCTCCTACACACACACACATACACACACCCACACACACACACATACACTAAACACACCGCCACACATACACACACACCCACCCTACATACACATACACACACCCCCACATACACACACACCCACACACGCCCCCCCACATACCCCCAACACACACACACACAACACCCACACGCACCATACCGCCCACACCCTACACACACCTATATACCTACTCACATACATACCCCCTACACACACACCCCCACACACATGTACCTACACATATATACCCTACATACACACACCACACCCCCAACCCACACCCCCTACACACACACATCCCACACACACCCTATACATACACACCTCTCACACACACACCATATTCCCCACACCCTCACATACCCACTCACACACATACCTCCTACACACACACAGTACACACACACCCACACATACATGCACACACCCTACACACACATACACACACATATACCCTACACATACTCCCCCCCACACACACACCCTACACACACATACACACCCCCCCACACATACACACACCACACCCCTACACACACACATCCAACACACTCCCTATACATACACACCTCTCACATACACACCATACTCCCTCACCCTCACATACCCAGTCACACACATACCTCCTACACACACCCACACATACACATACACCCACACATACACGCATACACCCTACATACACACACACGCTACACACACACATACATACACATATACCCTACACATACTCCCACACATACACACACCCCCACACATACACACACACCCTACATACACCCCCACATACACACACACCCTACACACACATACACACACACCCTACACACACACACATATACCCTACACATACTCCCACACACACACACACACACACCCTACATACACATACACACCCCCACAATACACACACACATACACACACACATACACACACCCCACATATACACATACACACACATACACACACCCCACATATACACACACCCCCTACACACACATATACCCTACACATACTCACACACACACACACCCCACACACACCCCCTACACACACACTCAGCCTTCTGTGTGCTGGTGCGGCAGGAACACAACCTCTTTTGCATGTTGAAGAGAATCCATGGAGGGGGGGGCTGGCAGCGCGGGCTTGGAGCTGTGTTTCCCGGTTCAGACCCTGGTCCTGTCTTCCTCAGCAGCTGTGTGACCCTGAGGGCAGGACCCTGGACCTCCAGCGCTTTGGAACCTTTTGAATGCTCTTCCTGGGCAGGGGGGGGGGGTGTCTAGGATCCCGCGTGAGGGGCTTGGGACAGGCTGGGTCCAGTAACAGTGAGTGCTCTAAGGGGCACCCCGGGGGTGGGCATGTGGCCTGGCGCGCAAGTTCCCACAGCAGAAACAAAAAAGGACATATGGACTACTGGAGGGGGCCAGGTCGGCGCTGCGGGGTTGGCACGGGTGGAGGGGGGTCGAAGACGCCAGGATCTGGGCCTACACGCACCCTCCACCTTCCCTCCAGACTCTGTGGGGGGCCCAGCTGGCTGCCTCCCCGTGGCTGGCACCTCCTGGGGTGCGACCTTGGCCTTCCTCTACCACAAGGTCAGTCTTGAACCTGGTGACTTCGTGGAGGCGGGCACTCGGATCCCACATCATTCCCTCTTCTCTAGTGCCTGCTGCGTCCTGCTCTGGTTCTCTCAGGGGACCTGGGGGACGGCCCAGTGCACTCTGGAGCCCTGGGCGTGGTGCTCCGGCCCGGGGTGCTGCGGGAGGCTAGCTCTGACTGCGTGTGTGGCAGTGACCACGCTGGGGAGCACGCTCGGGAATGCAGCCTCTATGGGTGCTTCTCTTCCTTACCTCCCTAGTCTCCCGTGGGTAACTCCTGGGGCCACTGCCCAAACACATGGTTTGCTCTGGGACCCCTGTCTCGGGACAGCATGCTTGCTTGCCTGCACTGAGACCAGGGCCTGCCGTTTGGGTCTCTCTTTAACCAGCCCCTGGCCCAGGGCACACTCCTCTGCGGAGCCCACATCTTTGTGAGCTCTGATTTAGTCAGAGTTCTCGGTGGAAAGCAACAGAAAATGACTCCAGTTAACCAAAAGAGAGAAGCGAATGGAAGTGTGTGCCTGTGCCAGCGTGTGCATGAGTCTGTGTGCACCTGTGTATGCGTATCTGTGTGTGTGAGTGTGTGTGTGTGTGTGTGCATGAGTCTGTGTGCACCTGTGTATGCGTATCTGTGTGTGTATGTGAGTGTGTGTGTGCATGAGTCTGTGTGCACCTGTGTATGCGTATCTGTGTGTGTGTGTGTGTGCATGAGTCTGTGTGCACCTGTGTATGCGTATCTGTGTGTGTATGTGAGTGTGTGTGTGTGCATGAGTCTGTGTGCACCTGTGTATGCGTATCTGTGTGTGTGTGAGTGTGTGTGTGTGTGCATGAGTCTCTGTGTGTTGTGTGGTGGTAGTGTTAGAGGTGGCTCCCCAGATTGATTGGGGCTGGGGGACCAGGAAGCCAGGCCCCCTCCTGATGGCATCACAGGACAGAATGATTGGCAGCTGGGTACGCCCTCCAGCTTTTCGCATTTCCAGGTGTCAGCATCGCAAAGCCTGCCAGTCAAGCTCAAGTCTAGCCAAGGAGCCCTTCAGCTTCGGCAGGCCCCCCCGACCACCTGGGGGGCATCCCCAAGAGAGCAACTGTGTTGGCCGGCACCGTGGCTCACTAGGCTAATCCTCCACCTGCGGTGCCGGCACACCGGGTTCTAGTCCCGGTCGGGGCACCGGATTCTGTCCCGGTTGTTCCTCTTCCAGTCCAGCTCTCTGCTGTGACCCGGTAAGGCAGTGGAGGATGGCCCAGGTGCTTAAGCCTTGCACCTGCATGGGAGACCAGGAGGAAGTACCTGGCCCCTGGCTTCGGATCGGCGCAGCGAGCCGGCCGTAGTGGCCATTTGAGGGGTGAACCAACGGTAAACGAAGACCTTTCTCTCTGTCTCTCTCTAACTGCCTGTCAAAAAAAAAAAAAAAAAAAAAAAAAGAGAGAGAGAGAGAGAGAGAGCAACTGTGTCTCTGCAGGAACAACCCAGCTGAGCAGGGCTGCAAGGGCTCACCAGGAAACGCAGACATCTCCCAGTTCCTTCTCTGCTGGCCCTAGGGCAGAGCTGAGGCCGTTCGAGTTCCATCTTCCTCACGCCGGCCCTCTGCCAAGCACCGTGCCCCCTCTGCCCCACTTGGATCCCTCCCAATCCTCCACCGGCGTCTCGCTCCAGTTTGACCTTCAGTTCCTGCCCATCGTCCCCTCCCCCCCAGGCATCTGGCACCACAGCTGCCTGCCAGGTGCCCAGGGCTGGGGCTAAAACTGCACCTCCCATCTGCTGCCAAGAGCGTGGAACACTGCACTTTGCAGCGCCCGCCTCTCCCACCCTGGGCTCTAGCTCACGGCCGGCTCCTTCTCCCTCCCCCTCCAAGTTTGAGTCTTTGCCTACAACATCCTCCTCCAATAGTCACTTTTGCAAATTCCATCCCCCCCTTTTTTTAAAAAAAGATTTATTTATTTTAAATAAAAATAAAACAGAGAGAGAGAGAGAGAGGGATGGAAATGTGGGTGCAGGGGCCCAAGGACCCGGGGCATCTTCTGCTGCTTTCCCCAGCACACCAGCAGGGAGCTGAATCTGAAGTAGAACAGCTGGGACTCGAGACAGCACTGCTAGCACTGCAGACAGAGGCTTAACCTTCTATGCCACAGTGTGGTAACCCCCCCCCCCCCAGTGATTTATTTATTTGAATACACACACACACACACACACACACACAGATCTTCCATCCAGTGGTCCAGTGGTTCACTCCCAAATGACAGCAACACCCAGGGCTGGGATTGGGCGAAGCTAAAGCCAGGAGCCAGAGCTCCATCCATGGGTGGGCGGCAGTTCCCAGGAGCATTGGCAGGAAGCTGGATTGGAAGCGGAATATCCCGGACTCAAACCCGCACTCTGAGATGCAATGTGGGCATCCCGGGCTATGTGCCTGGTTCACTCCCCAGATGGCTGCATGGCCCACTGCACAACACCAGCCCCAGGCAAGCCCTTTTTGTAGCAATGTTTTTTTCTTTTGACAGGCAGAGTGGACAGTGAGAGAGAAGAGACAGACAGAAAGGTCTTCCTTTTGCTGTTGGTTCACCCTCCAATGGCCGCCACGGCCGGCACGCTGATCCAAAGCGAGGAGCCAGGTGCTTCTCCTGGTCTCCCATGCGAGTGCAGGGCCCAAGGACCTGGGCCATCCTCCACTGCACTCCCGGGCTGGCCTGGAAGAGGGGCGACTGGGACTAGAACCTGGTGTGCCGGCGCCGCAGGCGGAGGATTAGCCTAGTGAGCCAAGGCGCCAGCCTGTAGCAATGTTAATCTGTTCACAACCTAAACCCCTCCCATTAGGCCCCAGGTCCCCAGACTCTTGCATAGGTTGTTAAATTTTTCCAAGACATGAACTGGAGGGAATATGTTCGGTTCATCACAACTCCCGGAAACATTCGCGAGGTTTTCAAGTATAAAACTCCCCCACCTCCTGCACCCGCATCCTGAGGTGTCGGGCGCACTGTGGCACCTGGGCAGGCAGCGGATGATGACCCAGCTGCCTGGGTCCCTGCTACCCAGGTGGGAGACCCGGACGGAACTCCCGGCTCCTGGCTCCAGCCTGGTGCAGTCATTTACAAAGAGAGTGAGCCACTGGATGGAAGCTCTCCCTTTCTGTCCCTCCCTCTCTCTGATGCTCTTCATTTCAAATACATAAACCTTAAAAAAAAAAAAAAAAAGGTCTCTCTGTGCTGGGCCCCCGGGCAATCGCTCCCCGTTGTTCCCTCCCCAGGCGTTCCCTCCCCAGGCGTTCTCTGAGCTGAAGCTCCTCTCTGGGCCAGCCTACCCTCCGGGCGCCTCTGCTCCACCTCCTATCCCTTGGTTCCAGTTTCTAGTTTAAAGGCCTGTCTGTTGACCAACACCTTCATGCAGGCCACACACAGGCTCCGCGTCCTCTCTGCTCTCCTCTTCACAGCCAAGTTCCTTGAAAGAAGTGGACGCACTTGACCCCTATTCTCCCCACTCACCTTTGGCTCATTGCAGCCTGCTTCCCCATCCCCTCCCGGCTGATGAGGTAATGCTTCCAGCCAGGGGTGATCTCCAGCCTCACCGTTCTCCTTGACCCCTCCCCTCCGGCTGTCTCCGCCACGCCCCTTTCACTTTTTTTTTTTTTTTTTTTGACAGGCAGAGTGGACAGTGAGAGAGAGAGAGAGACAGAGAGAAAGGTCTTCCTTTGCCGTTGGTTCACCCTCCAATGGCCGCTGCGGCCGGCGCACTGCGCTGATCCGATGGCAGGAGCCAGGTGCTTCTCCTGGTCTCCCATGGGGTGCAGGGCCCAAGCACCTGGGCCATCCTCCACTGCACTCCCTGGCCACAGCAGAGAGCTGGCCTGGAAGAGGGGCAACCAGGACAGAATCCGGTGCCCTGACCGGGACTAGAACCTGGTGTGCCGGCGCCACAGGCGGAGGATTAGCCTAGTGAGCCGCGGCGCCGGCTCCCTTTCACTTTCAATCTACCTGTCAGCTGTTACGGGGCTCCTTCTCTGCTGGTCGCTTTGCACGTCTCCTTCCTTCCTTCCTTCCTTCCTCCCTTCCTTCTTTCCTTCTTTCCTTCTTTCCTCCCTCCCTCCCTCCCTCCCTTCCTTCCTTCCTTCTTTCTATAAAAGACTTACCTATTTGAAAGGCACAGTGACAGAGATTTTCCATCTGCTGGTTCACTTCCCAGGAGCGGCCCAAGAATTCCACCCAGGTGTCCCATGTGGGTAGCAGGAACCTGAATACTTGGGCCATCGTTTGCTGCCTGCCTCCCAGCCTTGCTAGTAGGAAGCCAGGTCAGAAGCAGGTAGCCAGGACTCACACCAGTGCTCTGCCACGGGATGCCGGAGTTCCAGGAGGCGGCTAATCCACTGCCGCAACACCCACCCCACCCCCACCAACCCCCCCACCCCCGTAACTGGGAGCAGTTGCCTGGCGGCTGCCAAGAGCTGGGCCCAGCTCTCCTCTCTGCCACCCCGAACCCCGCCCTCCTTTCTCTGACACCTTCCTCGGGCCCTCTCACCCCTCCCAAGGTTTCGCTCCGAACCTTGGACCCCCGAATCCCATGCAGACATCCTATCCTAAAAAACACACGGCGAAAGCCTCAGGGGCTCTCAGATTCGGAGTGCACAAACGTGACCTCACCCTCCTGGCTCCCCCTCCCCAGGCCTGACCTCGGGGACAGACTCTGCCCTGGAGGCCACACCCTCCTCTTCTCTCCTGGGGAGGAACAGAGAGCACCTTGGCTTTCTCTCCAGTCTGAAACGTTAAGCCTGGCCTAGTCATTTCCCTGCAGCTTGGATCACCTGCCCTGAGGCGGCTCCCGCCCTGAGAGCAAACTCTTGGCTCCCTGCCAGCCCTGTGGGGCCAGCCCGGTCCTCTGTGACTTCATCCCGCCCCCTTCCTCCTCGGCCACTCAGGCTGCTGCTTTGTTCCCAGATCTCCGCCCTGAACGTCCCTTTCTGCCACAGGCTTGCAGCTCCAGTGTCACCTCCTCCGAGAAGCTGTCCTTGCTTTCTCCACGGAATTTACTGATGAGCTCACTGGGTGCGGTCCCCCCAAATAAACCGGAAGTTCAGTTGGATTCCAACTGTTGGCACCGGCCCAAACCGCCAGATTTTTAAAAAGAGTAAGTTGGGTTAAACGGCTTCTCACCTGCAGGTCAGCTCTGAGATTCTAGGATCCAGCGCGCGTGTCCACTTAACAGGCGAGGACCAAGCAGACGCACTTTGGAAGCCAGTGCAGCACGGAGTGCTGACACCGGAAGTCCTCGGAGGCCCAGCATGTTGCGGGAGCCCCGGATCTCTGTTTCTCCCTCTCCAAGTCTGTCTCCCAGTTAAGTCTGTCTCTGGTTTGTATGCAGGTTGGCAGTTTGTATCTCTTTCTGCTTCTCTCTCCACTAAACTCTAGGCTCCCAGAGGGCAGCATGCTGGTTCTGTATTTTAAATCTTGAGGGCCTCGGCTGGTGCCGTAGCTCAATAGTATAATCCTCCGCCTGCGGCGCCGGCACACCGGGTTCTAGTCGCGATCGGGGCGCCGGATTCTGTCCCGGTTGCCCCTCTTCCAGGCCAGCTCTCTGCTGTGGCCCGGGAGTGCAGTGGAGGATGGCCCCAAGTGCTTGGGCCCTGCGCCCCATGGGAGACCAGGAGAAGCACCTGGCTCCTGGCTTCGGATCAGCGCAGTGCGCTGGCCACAGCACTCAGGCCGCAGCGGCCATTGGAGGGTGAACCAACGGCAAAGGAAGACCTTTCTCTCTGTCTCTCTCTCTCTCTCACTGTCCACTCTGCCTGTCAAAAAAAAAAAAAAAATCTTGAGGACCCAGCAAGTAGCTATAAATTGACAGGGGGGCCGGCGTTGCAGTGTAGCCAGTAAAGCCGCCATCTACAGTGCCAGCATCCCATATGGGCGCTGGTTCCAATCCCAGCTGCTCCTCTTTTGATCCAGCTCTCTGCTATGGCCTGGGAAAGCAGTGGAAGACGGCCCATGTCTTTGGGCCCCTGCAACCCATGGGAGACCTGGAGGAAGCTCCTGGCTCCTGACTTTGGATTGGTGCAGTTCTGGCCATTGCGGCCGTCTGGGGAGTGAACCAGCAGAAGGAAGATCTCTCTCTCTCTCTCTCTCTCTGCCTCTCTGTAATTCCACCTTTCAAATAAATAAATAAATCTTAAAAAAAAAAAAAGAAATTGGCAGGAATTTTGTGTTTGATGCTAATGGTTGTCATATAGAGATCCAACCGGATGTGAGACCATGGGTGACCTGTGTGGTCAAAGGGACAGTAGTGAGAGTCGGGGCATTGTTCCATCACCACCAGCGTCCAAGTCCACGCCTGCACAGTAAGGAGAACTTCCATGCATACAGAAACAAACACACTCCCTGCAAGAGGAAATGCGTGGAATCAGGGAGGCAGCCACTGCACAGCCCATGTCTTCCAGCAAGTCAGAAGCACAAGCTCCATCTGCCCGCCTTTCTGAATTTGTTGACGATTTTAAGAAAATACATACAATAAATTACAGAAAATGCCATATGAAGAATAAATAACACAACAAAATAGAAGTTGTTAAAATACATTATAGATGGGCAGGTGTTGTGGTGCAGTGAATTAAGCCACTGCTTGGGACGCCCATGTCCCATACTGGAGTGCCGTTGGAGTCCTGGCTGACCCGTTTCTGATCCAGTTTCCTGCTGGTGCATTCTGGGAGACAGCAGATGGTGGCCCAAGTGCTTGGGCTCCTGCCACCCTAGTTGGGCTCTAGCTGTTAAGGACATCTGGGGAGTGGACCAGTGGGTAGAAGATCTCTCTCTCTCTCTCTTTGTCTGTCGCTCTGCCTTTCAAATCCATGAAAATAAATAATTAAAATTAAAATAAAATACAAGGGCCAGCATCACGGCACAGTGGGTTGTGACACCAGCTGATTCCAGTCCTAGCTGCTCTGCTTCCAGTTGAGCTCCCTACAACATGCCTGGGAAAACAGTGGATGATGGCCCAAATGCTCGGGCCCCTGCCATCCACGTGGGGAAACCTAGATGGAGTTCTGGGCTCCCGGCTTCAGTCTGGCCCAGCCCTGGCTATTGTGACTATCTGGGGAGTGGACCAGTGGATGAAAGATCTCTGTCCCTCTGCATTTTAAATAAATTCAAAGAAAGAAAGAAAGAGAGAGAGAGAGAGATTACCAACACTGGGGCAGGCATCGTGGTGCAGCGGGCTGGGCTACTGCTTTCAGGACCCTGGTGTCCTGGTGTGGGCCCTGGTTCTTCTGCTGCAGATCCAGCTCCCCGCGAGGCAGCAGTGACGGCTCAGGGACCTGAGTCCCTGCTCCCCACGTGGGACACCTGGACTGAATTCCTGGCTCCTGGCTTTGGCCTGATCCAGCCCTGCTGTTGTGGGCATTTAGGAAGCAGACCAGCAGATGGGGCATGTCTCTGCTTTTCAAATACATATCTCCCAGTCAGTTCCAGTGATGAAGGGCTAAAGTGTAGAAGTAGGGTCCCCCACGTTTCTCATCCCAATATAATTAGGAATAGAAGGCTAAGACTTCTAATTAAAGATAATTAGATCAACAGAAGAAGCTGATCGAGTAGTTATGCCCAGATCATAACATGAACTCCAAGCTGTGCCAAGTCAACTAGAATTGCAACAAATAACATGGAAATTTCAACTTAGCCAGCGTCATTTCCTGTAGACCCCCAGAGTGTGAAAATAGATACGACCAGAAAGGAAACAAAGACTGAAAACACGGCATGTACATATTTAGCAAGAAGTTTGGGGGTGGGGGAACAAAAGACAGCACTTTTAAAAGTACATACTTCAGATATAATGAATAGTGTATCTAAAGGTGTGTCATGAAAAAACATTGACTTGGGGCTGGCGCTGTGGCGTAGCAGGTAAAGCCGCTGTCTGCAGTGCCGGCATCCCATATGGGTGCCAGTTCTAGTCCTGGCTGTTCCACTTCAATCCAGCTCTCTGCTATGGCCTGGGAAAGCAGTAGAAGATGGGCCAAGTGCTTGGGCCCCTGCACCCATGTGGGAGACCAGGAAGAAGCTCCTGGCTCCTGGCTTCAGATTGGCCCAGCTCCAGCCACTGCGGCCATTTGGGGAGTGAACCAGGCGGTGGAAGACTTCTCCCTCTGCCTCTCTCTCTCTCTCTCTCTCTCTCCCTCTCTCTTTCTCTCTGCCTCTGCCTCTCTATAACTCTGCCTTTCAAGTAAATAAATGAATATAAAAAAAGAAGCCACTTTGACTAGAGGTGCTAGGTCTGTAACAGCAGATCAAAGCTGTGCTCTGATAGGGACCCCTGGGGCAGGCGTTGTGCTGCAGGGATCCAGCCACTGCCTGGGACTCCCGCAACCCACCTCGCAGTGCCTGTGTTCAAGTCCCTCCTCTGCCCCCTCTCCAGGTTTCTGCCAACGTACAGTCAGCAAGTGACGACTCAGGTCCATGTGTCCCTGCCACCCACGTGGATGGAGGTCCTGGCTCCTGGTTTCGGCCTGGCCCAGCCCTGGCTGTTGGAGCTATTTTGGGGGAGTGAACCGGCAGATGAAAATCTCTCTCTCTCTTTCTTGCCTTTCAAATCCACAAATAAACACAAACACCCCAAAAAGACAATATATCCTGAACTTGGAGACGGCAGAGAGAAGCAGAGCAGAAAGACAAGATCACAAGAGAAACTGGAATGGAAAGAGAGTGCCGAGCTTGGCCTAAGACCGGCAGGCTCACCTCCTGGCTCACCTCCTGGCTGGGTTTGCAGTAAGGGCTTTAGTTGCCGTCACCCCCGATCCACTGCCACGACAGGTGCAAGCAACTGCCACTGCACGGACGCTCTTCTCCAGGACGCGCGCCTCTCGCTCTGCCCAAGCCAAACTTCTCTGCCAGGATTCCAGCCCCCCAGCTTTGACGCGTCTGCCTCCCTCAGCAGTGTCACTGCGTGGCTTTGTCCATTGATTCAGTAACCATGACCAAATGAGGGCCAGCTCTGCCTGGCACTGTTCTAGGCATCGGGGAGGAGCAGTGAACGAAATGAAGACAGCTTCCTGCCCTACAGGGCTTGCGTCCAGTGGAGTTCTGTGTCCTGTTCTATGGTCTCCGTTATTCATCACAAGCCACCATGACTGTCCTCTGAGTATGTCACATCTCCACGGTGTCTTCTCTGTGATGTGATGTCCTCAAGGGTAAACACTGAATCTTCTAATTTTTTAGATCTCATTTTTCCAGCCAAGCGCTTTATTTTTTAATTTTTATTAAAATAAACAGGACATATTTTATGCATTCCACAAGTACAGTTCCAAGAAGAGCACTTCATTTATAAAAAAAGTTTATTTTTATCTACTTGGAAGCCAGAATGAGAGAAAGAGAGAGAGAGAGAGACAGAAAGAGGTCTTCCATCTGCTGGTTCACCCTCCAAATGCCTGCAAAAGCCAGAGCTGGGTCAGGCTGAAGCCAGGAGTCCAGAACACCATCTGAGTTTCCCAGGTGGGTGGCAGGGGTTCAATCACTCAAGCCATCATCTGCTCCCACCCAGGAAGCATTAGCAGGAATCTGGATCACAAGTAGAGTAGCTGGGACTCAAATTGGCATCTGATAAAGGATGCAGCCAACCCAAGTGGCAGTTTAGCCCAACTGCACCACAACCCCGGCTCAAAATTTAGTGTTAGGCCCAAGGTACTCAGTAAATATCTAAATCCTTCATATAGGAAAATAAGAAATGGAAGAATATAATATACACTCAAAGTTTGTTAAGAAGGTAGGTCTCATGTTAAGTGTTCTTACCACAACAAAATATACTTAAAAATGGAAGACTCTGGCCGGTGCCGCGGCTCACTAGGCTAGTCCTCCGCCTGCGGCGCCGGCACCCTGGGTTCTAGTCCTGTTGTGGCACCGGATTCTGTCCTGGTTGTTCCTCTTCCAGGCCAGCTCTCTGCTGTGGCCAGGGAGGGCAGTGGAGGATGGTCCAAGTGCTTGGGCCCTGCACCCGCATGGGAGACCAGGAGAAGCACCTTGCTCCTGGCTTCGGACTGGTGCAGCGTGCCAGCCGTAGCAGCCATTTGAGGGGTGAACCAACAGAAGGAAGACCTTTCTCTCTGTCTCTCTCTCTCACTGTCTAACTCTGCCTGTCAAAAAAAAAAAAAAAAAAAAAAAATGGGAGACTCAGCAATACTTTCTAAAGGCTCCAAAGGGGTTCATTCTCATTAGTCCATTTTTATAAAAGATTGATTTATTTATTTACTTGAAAGTCAGAGTTACAGAGAGAGGAGAGGCAGAGAGAGAAAGAGAAAGAGAGAGAGATAGAGAGGTCTTCCATCCGCTGGTTCACTCACCAGATGGTCCCAACAGCCGGAGCTGTGCCAACCCGAAGCCAGTAGCCAGGAGCCAGAAGCTTCTTCCGGGTCTCCTATGCAGGTGCAGGGGCCCAAGGACCTGGGCCATCTTCTACTGCTTTCCCAGGCCATAGCAGAGAGCTGGATCGGAAGTGGAGCAGCCGGGACTTGAACCGGTGCCCATATGGGATGCCGGCACTGCGGGCAGCGGCTTTACCCACCATGCAACAGCGCCAGTCCCCCATTAGTCCATCTGACCCTCAACAACCCTAAAAGGAAACAGGGCGGGAGCCCTAATCTGTTTTATTCAAATACAACCGAGCTTCCGACCAGTTAAGGGACTGGGCTGGTAACACACAGGTGGTCAGCTCCCCTCACAGAACAGGACCAAAGGGAAGGAAGGCCTTGAAGAAGTGAGGGCCTAGAACAGGTCCGCGAGCTTAGGCACGTGGCTCTTCGGGGATGCGGCTGGAGCCTCCCTCAAAGGTCCCTACCAACCTGGCTGGTGGATAAGGCCCAAGATTTACCCATCCCCTGAGACCCCAGGGTGCCAGAGACCGCCCCTTGGCAAGCACAGGTGTAGCTGCAGCATGGGGCCCTGCATCTTTCTGTCCTACTCCAGGGCAGGGCTGGAAGTCCCACCCTTTTAGAAATGAGAAGTGAGGGTGCCTGGCCCCAAGGCGAGGCTAAGGCTGCTAACAGAGCAGGTGGGTCCCGCCCAGAGTCACCCTCGCAGACAGCTCCAGAGAAGCGAGCCCGCACAAAAGGAGGCCAGCCGCCTGGGAAAGATGGCGGCGAGAGGCCCCTGGCTAGAGGGCTCTGGCCCCAAGGAAGGGTCTCAAGTGCCACCAGCATTCAATGATACGAACTCTGTGGGACCTTTCTTGTTTCCTTGATTTCCCAATCAGTTCTACTCCCAGACCTCCTTGGCCACCCTCTGAGGCTTGACACAGTCTGTATTTTTTTTTTTTTTTGACAGGCAGTTAGACAGTGAGAGAGAGAGAGAGAGAGAGAGAGAGAGAGAGAAAGGTCTTCCTTCCGTTGGTTCACCCCCCAAATGGCCACTACCGCCAGTGCTGCGCTGATCCAAAGCCAGGAGCCAGGTGCTTCTCCTGGTCTCCCATGCGGGTGCAGGGCCCAACCAAGTACTCGGGCCATCCTCCACTGCACTCCCTGGCCACAACAGAGAGCTGGACTGGAAGAGGAACAACCGGGACAGAATCCGGTGCCCTGACCGGGACTAGAACCCGGGGTGCCAGCGCCACAGGCGGAAGATTAGCCAAGTGAGCCACGGCGCCGGCCACAGTCTGTGCTTCTGATTGTGGAAGGTCGTTGGGGGGATATCAGTGTGGCCTGGCCCCTGTCTTCAAGGAGCCTGTAGTCTGCTGGAAGAGGGAGGGGAGAGATGATCACGGAAATGATTAAACAACACGGGAGCAGGTTGTCGAGGGCACCAGAGGGAGGGTAAAGTGCAGCCTGCTCGTAGCTCACTTAGATGACAAGGACCAGGGGACACAGACCCCCACGGGAGGTAGGGGCGGGCACAGCGAGGGAGCGGGAGGTGGAGAGGCAGGTGATGAGACACAGGCACAGCCAGGGAAGACAGGAGAATGGAGACCAGAGAGAGACTAGAAGCTAGGAACAAGAAGCCACGAGCAAGGCACTATTTCCGCTCTATGTAAACCCATTGGAAACCCATGACCACCAATTTGCTTAAATACCGGCGCTGGCATTGGTATTGTGGTGGCAGTGGGTTAAGCTGCTGCCTGGGACGGTGGTATCCGATCTGAGCACCAGTGTTGAGTCCCGACTGCTCCCTTTGGGATCCAGCTCCTTGCTAATGGACCTGGGAAGGCAGAGGAAGATGGCTCAAGTGCTGGGGCCCCTGATTCCCATGAGGGAGACCCAGACGGAGTTCCAAGCTCCTGGCTTTGGCCTGGCCCAGCCCCAGTTGTTGTGGCCACTTGGGGAGTGAACCAGCAGATGGGAGGCCCCCCAACTCTGCTTTTCAAATAAATAAATTTAATAAATAAATATTTTTTAAAAACTGAAGCATCATTACTCCAAATGTTCTTCAAAGCCAGAGGTCAGAAGGAA
This sequence comes from Oryctolagus cuniculus, assembly GCF_051225735.1. NCBI lineage: Eukaryota > Metazoa > Chordata > Mammalia > Lagomorpha > Leporidae > Oryctolagus > Oryctolagus cuniculus. The sequence continues at coordinate 4,785,838 of NC_142867.1, read as the reverse complement.
GACAATGTTCAGCAGCGATGATGAGGAGCCACACAGGGTGCTCTAAGACACGGTCCGTCTTGTCCCGAGGTGAGGGAATTTTTGCGTCCTACAGATGACCAACCGACACTCTGAGGCGTCCTGGAGGGTGGACCAGAGACTGGCCAGCAGGCGGCTCCTCTGCTCCAGTGCCAAAGCTCTTCCAGCACCACTCATGCTGCCTCCTGGGGAGGCTTCGAGTCCAGCTTCTCTGTTTTGGTTAGACCTGCATTGTTTGGGACATCTCACTTCCTCCTTAGCATTTCGGGAGAAACAGTTAAACGTGGTTAACCACACTACGGAGTTCTCTTTTCATCCCCTCAAGTGTGCCAAAAGAAGTGAGGGATTTGGATTTTGACTCAATATTTGTTGGGTCTCAGTTTAGCCCAAACAGGCATCCATTTGTCTGTATCTCGTTAAGGCACCGACTTGCTCAGCCAGAGAGCCTCTGGTCAATGCTTTTAAAAGGCATTTTCTTTCCTTTTCCCCCTACAGCCTTCTCCCCCTCTCCCCACAGCCACGCCAAAGCCACGCAATTCACAGGGAATCCCCCAAGCCTCTCTCCTTGGCCAGGCAAAGCAGTGCCTCTCAGATCTGCCCTTGCCAGTCAGAGCCATTGTGTCTGGGGTGGGGGGAGGCATCACCAGCCAGCTGCCTATGTCTTATCTCACCCCCCACAACTGCTTTGGGATATTAACAAAGCCTACCTGTGTGCATAGCATTGTGTATATCTCTTTAAAGGTCCATGTCTTCCAACGGGGACTAGTTAACAAATGGTGTTCAACTGGAAGGGAGCTGACTGCAACCTGACAAACCCTGTTCTACTGCAGCCATGTTCAAAATAAGTTCTCCGCCTCCTGGCATTGTTCTGGTCGCTTCCTCAGCACCCCCCCCCCACCATGCCCCCCTGAGTTAAACCTGTAGGAGCTGCCTGTTTGCTGAAGGTGAGGAACTCAGCTCCTTAAACAGTAATTACTTAAGCTGCTCCAGACCTTAAGAAAACTGTCAAGACCAAGTTGAGCTCCTGCCAGAGGCCTTCTCTCTGCCTGTGCCCCCAAGTACTTCCTGTATTGTTAGGGATGAGTGGGTAGGAAATAAAGCTGTTTATTTTGTAAACAGTAACGAGGCCCAACATTTAATCTGACAATGACAAAAATCTTTCTTCCCTACTTAAACACAAGACAAAACGGGCTGCTGACTTTTCTATACCTACAGAGAGCCTGATACCTATGGGGCCATGCCCAGTAGCGCCAGCCGGGAAGACTACTGGCTTATATTTTACTATAGTCTGAAATTTTATTTGAAGATTTATTATTTATGTGAAAGTCAGAGAGAGAGAGAGAGAGAGAATCTTAGATCTGCTGGTTCACTCCCCAGATGGCCCAATGGCCAGCACTGGGCTAGGCTGAAGCTGGGAGCCAGGAGCTTCACCCAGGTCTCCCAAGTGGGTGCAGGGGGCTTTCCCAGGTGCATTAGCAGGAGCTGGATCGGAAGTGGAGCATCTGGGACAGGAACCTGCAGCCACATGGTGCAGTCCATGGCTTTACCCACTATGCCACAGCGCTGGCCCCCTGAAAATTAAAAAAAAAACCTTTAGATCTGATAAACTTCTGGAGATTATCTTTTTCGTAGCATTGCTCTGGAAATCTAGGAAGTCTGAAGAAAAGTGGTATCAGAGTACAGGATATTTTCCAGGGGCTCACGACAATGACCCCATGCTAACGGCTTGTTGTTGTTGAGGTATTTCTGGCAATGGCGACTGGAGAGCATTGGACCTCTCTCTGTCGCAGCAATTATGGAAGCTGTTTAACTTTGCACTTCAATTGTCTGTAATTACAGCGCTACCAGACACTTCAGTTTGTTTCCTATGAATGTTGTGAAACAAAGCCGAGAAGGTCGGTAAAAACTCCCCAGGTTCGCACGTAGAAACCCCCTCATTGGTCATACATAATAGTACCTGGGGTTAATGGAGCGACTTTACCCTAGAGTTCAGCCCTTGGCAGAAGGTATCATCATCGCAATCGCCTTGCAAAGAGTTGAAGGCTCTCTGTGCAAGTTTGCGAGTCAACCCACGCCCTCCCTCTCCCCTGCGTTCCTGGCTCCCGGGAATCAGGGCTCCGGGAGTGGGAAGCCAAGGCCGGGGGCCACGGGCCGGCGTCACCGCGCTAGCGCTCCCGTCGTGCAACGCCCCAGCCACGGTCCTTTACGGGATTTATAATTCAAACGGGCCCCAGAGCACGAGATTGGCTGGGAAAATGCCCTGATCGCGGCTGGGCTGCTCGCATGGCGACGGCTCAGACACCTCCGGCCGGGCTCCGTCGACGTCCGCAGCCTGCTCGCCCGTCGGGCAGCGGTCGAGCCGCGGGAGCCCGTCCGTGGGCAGGGCCGGCGCGGCTCGGGCCGCCGCTGCCCCGTCGCTGACCCTCGCGCGAAGCTGTGCGCGCACCGCGAGGAGACATCTTTCCCGGCCGGGCCCTCCCGCGCCCGCCGCAGGCCCGGGCGGCGGGGTCGGGCCGGGGGCCGGGGGCGGCCCGCGCACACCCCTCCGTGGGGGGCGCCCCGACTCGCCGGGGGCGGGGTCACGTCCCACCCGGGGCCGCCGGGGGCACCGGCGCTGCGGAAACCTGAGCGTGGCCGGGGAGCGGGGGCTTCCTGGGCCACCTCCCCGGGCGCCTGCGGCCCGCGGTGGGCGCGCTGGCCGCCGCCGCCGCCGCCGCCCCCGGGCCGTCGCGAAGACCACTCGCGCGCCTGCTACCTGTGGACGCCCTGGTCAAGCGCCTGGAGCTCCCCCCCGGGGGCGGGGGGAGCCGAGCCCAGGACAGACATGCTGCTCCCGAGTCCTGCCCCTTCGGAGCGGCGAGGAGCGGGTGAGGCGGGGCCAGGCCGCTGCACCGTGGGAGCCCCCCGCAGCCGAGGGCGGACGGGCCCCGCGGCGGGGGCGCCAGGGCCTGCCCGGGGATGGCGGGCATGCGGGCCTCGGCCCACCGGCCGGCGCGCGAGGGGAGGGCAGCCGGCGGGAATGCGCCCTTGCCCTGCGGCCCCTCGGCCACGGGCAGGCCCGAGCGGGGGTGCCCGGCTCGGGCCGACCTGGCCCAGCGGCCTGACCCCAGGGGACCCCCGCTTGGAGGCGGGCAACGGCTGCCCTGACCCAGGCCGCCCGGCCCTGAGGTTGAGTGACTGTGACGGGCCGCCTGGGGCCCACGGCGGTTGAAGGGGCAGGGGCGCTTCTCCCTTGCTGCTTGTGGGGGGGGTGGTGGTGGTTGTGCTTTGTGGGGGGCCGGGGGGGCTGTCACCACCCTCCCAGGAGAGGTGGGGGAGGGCGCCCGGCGCAGCTGGCCGGCGCGGGGCGGGGTCACCGAGGCGAAGTGTGTGTGTGCGCGCGAGCGAGCGTGTGGGGGGGAGGGCGCGCGCGGAGGAGGATCGTGCCCAGTGCGCAGGCGCCAGGCGCCGGCCCGGCCCGAGCTCTGGAAGGAGGCCGGCGGGGAGCGGGGGCGGGAGGCCGGCGGGAGGGCGGGAGGGCTGACGCGAGCGGGGGGGCGGGCAGCCGCGTCGGCGTCGCGGGGCGCGGGCGATTCGAGGCCGACGCGTCCGCGCGTGCGCGCGCCGGCGGTGTGTCCGCGTTGGAGGGGAGTGACGCGTGCGCGTTCACGTGCGCCCGGGAGAGCGGTAAGAGGCGCAGGGAGGCTGGGAGGGGGTGGGGGTGGAGAGGCGAGCTGGAGGAGGGGGGCAGGCGGCGCCTGCGCAGTGCGCCGCGGAGGAGCTGTGTGTATGTGAGAGTCTGACGGGTTCAAAATGGCGGCGGCTGCTTCAGCGGCTCCTCCTGTGTGAGGGAAACAACACCCCTCCCCGGCGGCGGCGGCGGCGGCGGCTGCGGCTCGCAGAGCACCTTCCTAGCGGCTAGGCCTGTCGCCGCTCCTCTCTCTCCTGGGCAGGGGACGCTCCGGGAGGAGGGGCAACGCCAGGGGGCCCATCCCCCGGAATCCCTCCTCTGCGACTGGGGAGTAGCCGGGGGGCTCGTCCCGCAGCGCGGAGCCCGGGCTGAGGGGGCGACGCGAGGGGAGCCCGGGCCCCCCGCCCGGCGCGCCGCGCCGCTCCCGCCCTCTGCGCCCCCCGGGGCCGGGGCCCGCGTTCCGGGGGGCCGGGGCGGCGCGGGGAAGCCTCGGCCCGGCCGGTCTCAGCTGATCGGCCGCCGCTCCCGGGGCTCCCGGTGGCTGCTCGCCGAGGGCACGGCGAGGAGGGGGCCCCCCGCGGCCGGGGCCAGCCCGGGGCTCGGGCTCCGTCCGCTGACCGCTGGCCCGGGGGAGGCGGGGGCGCCCCGGGCTCGGCGCCGAGGGGTCGTGCGCCCCGCTCCCGACGCCTCCGGCCCCCGGTCTCCAAAGCCAGAAGAGGAGGTCGGATCCAGCCACCGTTTCCTCTGCTTCCCGGGTCGCCCTGACCCTCTCTGGATACTGGCTTGATCGACGGGAAGACCGAAGGCGACGCTCTGGGATTTAATTTTTTTCTCCTCTCAGTGTTTGGAATCTTACTTCTCACTTGGACAAGAACTCGAGAGCGAAATCCCCGGTGAGACTCCCCCTCCCCCCTCGTCGGGAAGTTTGGTTCACGGTGCTATCCAAAGACTCAATGCAAAGTTTCTATTTCTTTTTCCGATGGGCGAACCATCGCAGCGCCTTCCCTCCCCGGGGCAGCCCGGGAAGATGTGCGTGTTGGCGCCCCGGCCCGGCCGCCCCGAGCCCGGGGGGTGCTGGCGCCGCTTCCCTCCCCACTCCGGGCCGGGGCTTCCTCCGGGAGGGCCGAGCGCGACCTGCTCCCGCGCACTGTGTCACCGGGTCCTCGGGCTCCTGGCGGTCTGGACAGGGATGCGAGTTAGCGTGGCCGTGATGTAGTTGCAAAAGGCAAAAAACAAACGTGCACTCCCCGTGGGAGCCATCATCCGTGGGAAGCTTTAAAAAAAATGGAAGCCCCTCGCTTGGGGCTGTCCGTCGCGCCAACTGGTCTTTAATTTTTTGGGGGGGGAGGGGGGGAAAGACGTGATCTACTCGTATCTTTAGGTCATGTCGTTTCTGCTATTACTTTATCCCGAAGGATCAGGTGGCATTTGTGTCCCAGGTTGGTTTGGGAGTTGTGCACGTCTCGGGTTTGGGAAGGAAGGCGACGGCTGTGGGCGGCCTTGCCCGAGGGCTGGGGGAACGCTGTGGGGGTTTTCTCCAACTCCTCATGCCCCGTCCTCTTTTTATAGAGGTCGTCTGCCCTGCTTTCCCGGAGTTTCTAATTACCGGTGTGGCAACTAGTTTGGTTAGAATCTGGATTAGTTCCGTGCCTGCCTCACCTGGTCGGCCCTGGAGAGAGAAGTCCTGGGCTGTTGGGTTTTGTTTTCTTTTGGGCCGATGCTGCCACGAAGGGGAGCCTGGCTAATTGTAATTCTGTGGGGAGGAATCAGTGATGTGGCCGGTCCTCAAGGAACTGAAACCGGCAGCTCGCTTCGCCTAGGCCTCGGCCAGCTGTACTGTGGCGATTAGTGTGGAGCAGGACATGGAACCACTTGTCCGGGAGCGGAAAGGTTCCAGGCTCGTGGAGAGGGACCTGATTGGCCAGCGAGCTGTTACTACGTAAGCCAAGTGCTCCTTTCTGTGAAAAGAATGCACAAGTTTGGGGATGATTTCTCATCTCTGTCGGTATTACTATCTTTAATGTTGCAATATGGTTCCTAAGGAGGAAGAGGAAGGCAGCCCTGGAGTGGTTTCTTTACTGTAATTTCAACAGAAGAGTGAGAGATGGAACCTGAAGAAGAAAGGATTCGTTACAGCCAGAGATTGGTTAGTATTTTCTTTCTCTGTCCTCTCGGCGCCCCTGGCGCCCCCCACCCCCACCCCCGAGTTTTGAAGTATAATAACTAATCTATTTCCATTTTGGACATATTGTGGTTAAAACTTTTCAGGTCAGTTTTTTTTTTTTTTTGGTACTCAGAAGGGAAGGCATAGTAACATAGTACTATCTCACTTGATTTTTCTGCCAAGTGGTTAGAGCCTTAGTGCTCATCCTGTCTGGAAATGGAGTGATGAGTAGCCTTTAGCTTCTGTAGAAACCCTTGCACATCAAAGGGTTTTGTGGATTACAGTGTGACGAGTATTCTTAATTTTCAGTGCTGATATTATAATCAGATTAGATTAGAATGGAATTATTTAGGGGCCAAACTGAGGAGAGGGATGGTTCATAACTTTTCAAGATTGTTGTGCCAGGATTTGTGACTTTGAGGTGGAGAGTAGAACTGTGTGGGTTGTTTTGTTTTTAAAAATGACCAAACACTTTGGTAGGTTTGGAGGGTTGTTGGAGTGTTGATTGAGGACAGGAAGAATACTAGGTGCTGATAAAGTTCTGTGTTTTGAGAGGAATGTGTGTGATACATCCTGTTGAAAGAAATTCAGTGATGATTTGGAGGGAATTAGCAGGTATGTGCATCTGTGTACTTGCTCTTTAGGCTCTGCTGTCCTCCAAAGCTTTCTCTATTGGAGTTTAAGACTTTCATTTTTGTTTCCTTTAGCCAGAGAGCTTTATTAATATTCTCAGCATTTATTCATTTGAAACATTTGGATTTGTGTTTGTATAGTGGAGTATGAGGAAGGCCGCAGAGTTGTATGGGGTATGTGAAATTTGCTGAATTGAAAGGCCTAGAAGATTACTAAAGGAATTTACAGTGGTTTCCTTTGGCTCTGTATTTTACACTGAATTTGGAAGAAAAGAGAATGGTTCTCTAATCCTTTTTCTGATGATCCGGACTATTTTTAAGTAGACTTTTTTTTCTCTTCCTAAATGTAACTGGTCCAAAGGTTTGGCTTTTTTTGGCAAGTGTATCCATCAGGCATGTGTTCTGGTGAGCCTTATTTCCCAGGTTTGCGTCTTGTCTCCCAGTCTATGTGTTGAGGTCATAACTCTTCATCTCTAAGTTTTAAAAATAAAATATCCCTGTAGTGGAATTTTGTCCATTTAGGATTTATGCTTGCTTTGACATTTCTTGAATTAAGAACAGAAAAAGAGAGGGTGCTGCCAGACTGCCTTGCCCAGGTGGGTATTGCCGTGTGGAGCTCACTTCTGTTAGGTCAGGCTTGCGGAGCTGTTGAGCTGGTAGGTAGATACTGAGAGGTCTTGGCTTCTGGTCAGAACGAGCCTTTCAGCAAGCCGAACTTTTAGCTTTTTTTTTTTTTTTTTTTAACAAGGTAGAGAGGTGCAGTGGTAAGGAGAGCTAAGGACTCTGGGGGTTCTGTCCTGGTAAGATTCTTTCTTTTTTAATTGTAAGGTGACTGCCACCTGTTGCACACATTAACTCTTTCCTTATCTATCATTTTTTTATTAGGTTAATATGCTGTTGTAACGATGTTATGTAAGCAGATACATCATACATTTTGGGGGTTCTTAGTGTTTTGAATAATAGTTTTAGAGTTAAAGATGTTTGATGTCTGTTTTCCTTTCTTATGTTGTATGACAGATTTTTTTTTTAAGATTTATTTTATTTATTTGAAAGAGTTACAGAGAGAGAGGTCTTCCATCCACTGGTGCTGATCAGAAGCCAGGAGCCAGGAGTTTCTTCCAGGTCTCCCACGCGGGTGCAGGGGCCCAAGGACTTGGGCCATCCTCCACTGCTTTCCCAGGGCATAGCAGAGAGCTGGATTGGAAGAGGAGCAGCTGGGACTCAAACCGGCGCCCATATGGGATGCTGGTGCTTCAGGCCAGGGCTTTAACCTGCTGCGCTACAGCGCTGGCCCTCCTTTTTTTTTTTTTTTTTTTTTTTAAGATTTATTTTAGATTTTTTTTAAAGATTTATTTATTTATTTGAAAGTCATGGTTACACAGAGAGAGGAGAGGCAGAGAGAGAGAGAGGAGAGGTCTTCCATCTGTTGGTTCACTCCCCAACTGGCTGCAACAGCTGGACCGGCACTGATCAGGAGCCAGGAGCCAGGAGCCTCCTCCGGTTCTCCCATATCGGTGGCAGGGGCCCAAGCACTTGGGCCATCTTCTGCTCTCCCAGGCCACAGCAGAGAGCTGGATTGGAAGTGGAGTAGCTGGGACTCGAACTGGCGGCCATATGGGATGCCAGCGCTTCAGGCGGCGGCTTTGCCTGCTATGCCATAGCGCCAGCCCCTGTATGACAAAATTTTATCTCAGGTGTAAATCTCTTTTATTACAAAACTTATGATTATTTCAGTGGCAGTCTGCCTACCAACTTTGAGTGTCTCTGTGGTGAGTGCTCCTGTTACAGAATTCTTTATTGATTTAGGTAGATCTTATCTGAGGAGTTTAAAGACTGACATGAAGACAGGATGAGGAATTTCCATTAAATGAAAGTGCTGAGAAATTCCTTTTGTTTCTTATCCTCAGTTATGCTCATTTTTATAGTAACTATAGGTTACTGTAGGTAACTATATATAGATTGTAATGCTGTTTATCTCTTTAATAGATGGAACTTATTTTTGTTTTCCAGTTACTGGCCATGGAACATAAAGTTCAAAAGATAAAGTAGCAGGTTTATTAATTTGGCCTGGTGGTTAAGGTTTGGTTCCATGTACTGTATCTGTGCACTTGAATCATCTGACACATTGCATGATGGTGTTACTGACTTTACTGCCCTGTTGTTTGAAGGGACAGAACTTAAATGGTCATCCCTCTGTGACATAACTTCAGAAAGCATCTAGGGGCAAGAATGACTTTTTTTGTATTCAGGATCCTTTACTGATTTAAAAAAAAATCTTACTAGTAAGAATTCATGGGCCGGCATGAATTAGCTCACTTGGCTAACCCTCCACCTGTGGCGCCGGTACCCAAGGTTCTAGTCCCGGTCGGAGCGCCGGATTCTGTCCTGGTTGCTCCTCTTTCAGTCCAGCTCTCTGCTGTGGCCCGGAAAGGCAGTGCTTGGGCCCTGCACCCGCATGGGAGACCAGGAGGAAGCCCCTGGCTCCTGGCTTTGGATTGTCTTAGCGCGCCCGCCGTGGCGGCCATTTGGGGGGTGAACCAACGGAAAGGAAGACCTTTCTCTCTCTCTCTCTCACTAACTCTGCCTGTCAAAAAAAAAAAAAAAAAATCATGTTTGAATAGATCCCTTAAATTTTTTTCCACTAATATGACTATTTCAATTGCATAGCTGAATTTAGTAAAGCAAATTCTGATGTTTATATCATCTTTGTGGTAAGTCATTTAGAATACATCAGAAATAGGTAGTTGAAAAAATTGTCTTATCTTTTGCCAGACTATTATTTGCCTACTATATGTAGAAAAGAATTGTACCTATTGTTGTGTATAGGTGGATTTGGGGCATATGCTCTGCTTTTTTTGGAGCTGAAATACTTCAGTGTTGTAGTTGGACAGCTTAAAAAAAAATCAGAGTGAGTAACCAATTTTTGACTTTCCTTAAGACTAATTTTTTTTTCCAAGTAAAAGTTTTAGTTCTTTGTGTATAGGTTGCCAACCAAGTTTATATACCAGAGGAAGTACTCAAGTTGGAGGGATAGAGGCTTCATTTTGGTGATGGTCTGGGTATTTGGTTGTGCTGCAGTAAAGATTTGTTTCTGTATTTTTAGAAAATTTAGGTAGAGGTTCTTGTTGAGAAATATTGGCAGATATTAACAATGGAACTTTTTTTGGTCTGTATTTGGTTGCAGTGGTTTTGGGTTTTTGTCACTTTCCATGTGTATTTAAGTATTCTTGTATGGGAGGGAATGGTCAGCATTCTTAAAGTTTTTCAATCTAAAGTATGAGTTAAAACCAAATTAGTTCTAATTGGTGAATTTTTAGGTTTTTGAAGCCACAGCAATCTTAACATAATTTTTGTCTAGAAAAATCAAAGGTGCTGTCCATGTACCTAAAGTCAGTCTGCAAATGAAGAGTTCTGTACTGTGTAGTTTTTTATAGATTTATTTATTTATTTGGAAGTCAGAGTTACACAGAGAGAAGGAGAGGCAGAGAAAGAGAGAGAAGTCTTTCATCCGCTGGTTCACTCCCCAGTTGACCACAACAGCTGGAGCTGGGCCCATCTGAAGCCAGAAGCCAGGAGCCAGGAGCTTCTTCCGGGTCTCCCATGTGGGTGCAGCGGCCCAAGGACTTGGGGCATCTTTCACTGCTTTCCCAGGCCATACATAGCAGAGAGCTGGATCAGAAGTGGAGCAGCTGGGATTGGAACCAGCGCCCATATGGGATGCTGGCACTGCAGGTGGCGGCCTTACCCACTATGCCACAGCGCCAGCCCTGACAGCCTTTAGTTTTAACTTGGAACTTTTTTCATTTTTATTGGAAAAGACGATCTTGTTACTTTTTTTTTTTTTTTAATTTTTTTTTGACAGGTAGAGTTAGACAGTGAGAGAGAAAGAAAGGTCTTCCTTTTTCTGTTGGTTCACCCCCAAGTGGCCACTACAGCTGGCACGGTGCGCTGATCCAAAGGCAGGAGCCAGGTGCTTCTCCTGGTCTCCCATGTGGGTGCAAGGCTCAAACACTTGGGCCATCCTCCACTGCCCTCCTGGGCCACAGCAGAGAGCTGGACTGGAAGAGGAGTAACCGGGAAAGAATCCGCCACCCTGACTGGGACTAACTAGAACCTGGTGTGCTGGCGCCGCAGGTGGAGGATTAGCCTAGTGAACCGCGGCACCAGCCCCTTGTTACATATTTTAATATAATGGATTGTAATATCTGTTCTCATTCTATACAGTGTATTGCACATATAGTTATTTAGCATGGAAAAAAAAATTCCATGGCCTCTACCAAAGGCAATTGTAGAATCAAATGAATACTCAAATCAAAACAGTGAAGACAGCGTACTTCAGGTAAAAAGAGTTAACAGAATCTGAGTGTTTTTTCTGAGGTTCACCTAAGCCTGGTGGTATTATCTGAAGGGGGAGATGTTGATTTACTTGAGAATTTAGTTTGCTTGTCAATCTTGATGATGAGATTAAGAGATTGTCTAAAGGATGTTGTTATCCTATCAGGTGTTCAATCCTGCTAACATGCTTTACATATGATTCTCTATGAAATAGCTAAATCTTTTATGTGTTATAAGGAACTGGGGACACTGAAACTCTGACAAAATTCCAACTTTTTCTTGGGTTACCTTTGAAATTGTCTCTCAGTTCAGCATCAGTTACCATATTGCTTTTACAAGCATTCCCACTTCAAGTGATCCCACTCTAAGGTCTTTGTGACTAGGCATGGATTAGGCAAAATAGAATACTTATTTTAAGCTTTTTTCCCCACCTAGTATGAAAGTATCATTGTTAACAGCTAGGAAAAAGTTGTAGGTGATTTACATTAACCTGCTGAATTTGTGTATTTATAATTTTATGAGATTAGCTTTCTGTTTGACTAGAGGAGTATCCTGTTCTGACTATTGCGGCCTCCTTCCTGATTTGGGAAGTTATTTGTCGATAACAATAAAAAGATGTGTTTTAGACACCCAGAATCAAGGTTGTATTTAAATCCTATAACTTTCTCTTGTTATTTTGCTAAGTGCTGATCTACCATACTTAAGTTTGTTTGTGTATAGCTTTCCATTAGAGTGTGAGCTCCCAAACAGGTGGGACTTTTTGTTTATGCTTGGTATAGTGGGTGCTTCAAATAGTGTCCACACATATATCAAGCACTCAGTAAGTATTTTCTTTTAAGGTTTATTTATTTATTTGAAAAGCAGAGTTAGAGAGGCAGGGGCAGAGAGAGAGAGGTGTCTTCCATTTGCTGGTTCATTTCTCAAATGACTGCAACAACCGGAAACTGGGCCTATACGAAGCCAGGGGCCAGGAGCTTCTGGGTCTCCCCTGTGGGTGCAGGGGTCCAAGCACTTGGGCCATCTTCTACTGCTTTCCCAGGCCATAGCAGAGAGCTGGATGGGAAGTGGAGCACCTGGGACTCAAATCACTAAGTCACAGCCCTAGTATTTGTTGATGTTATTGAAAACTGATAGATACTTTGTTACCATTTTTTTTGAGTGCTAGGAATAGGCCACTAGATGGAGGAGAGACTTTGGTATATGGGAATGAGCATAACTATGGGTATGGGTTTTTTGTTTGTTTGTTTGTTTTTTATTTATTTGGAAGGAAAGAGAGAGAGGGAGAGAAACAGACATCTTCCATCTGCTGGTTCACTCCCCAAATCCCAAATAGCTGCCACAGCCTGTGCTGGGCCAGGCCAAAGCCAGAAGCCAGGAAATCAATCCAGGTCTCCCATGTCGATGGCAGGGACCCAAGTGCTTGAGCTGTTATCTGCTGCCTTCCCAGAGTGCACAAGAGCAGGAAGCTGGAATCAGGAGTGGAGCCAGGACTCCAGCCCCAAGCACTCAGCTGCAGAATGTGGGAGTCCCAAGAGCTGTCTTTTTTTTTTTTTTTTTTTTTTTTAAGATTTATTTATTGGGGCTGGTGCTGTGGTGTAGCAGGTTAACGCCCTAGCCTGCAGCACCGGCATCCCATTTGGGCGCCAGTTTGAGACCCGGCTTCTCCTCTTCCTATCCGGCTCTCTGCTAAGGCCTGGGAAAGCAGAAGATGGCCCCAAGTCCTTGGGCCCCTGCACCCACGTGGGAGACCCGGAAGAAGTTCTCGGCTTCACATTGGGCAGCTCTAGCCGTTGCAGTCAATTGGGGAGTGAACCATCAGATGGAATACCTCTCTCTCTTCCTCTCTCTCTCTCTCTGCCTCTCCTCTTTCTTTGTAACTGACTTTCAAATAAATAAATAAGTCTTTAAAAAAAAGATATATTTATTTATTTGAAAGAGTTACACAGAGAAAGAAGGAGAGACAGAGAGGTCTTCCATCCAGTGGTTCACTTCCCAATTCACTGCAATGGCTGGAGCTGCACCAATCCGAAGCCAGGAGCCAGGAGCTTCCTCTGGGTCTCCCACACAAGTCCAGAGGCCCAAAGACTTGGGCCATCTTCTACTGCTTTCCCAGGCCACAGCAGAGAGCTGGATCGGAATTGGAGCAGCCGGGACTCGAACTGGCGCCCACATGGGATGCTGGCACTGCAGGCAGTGGTTTTACTTGCTACACCAAAGCATTGGCCCCAACCAAGAGTTGTCTTAATCATCACACTGGATACCTACCTGGATGGTATAGTTTTACAGAATATTGATTTTTTTTGATTTTGGAAATGTAGGTTCAAGGAGGGGCCACGACTTGCCCATGACCACAGAGTTGGTATGGGGTAGAACCAGTCCTTAAACCCAGGTATCCTGACTCTTCTAAACACCATGTTTCTTCTCTCATACCATCCCATCTTTCTTGGTGTATTTCATACAAAAGACAAATTATACCCACTCTTATTGTGGTAAGTTGTAGTCTAAATACTTTTCTCTTTTTTTGATGCTACTTTTAAATTTTCTTCCCTAACAGCTGTCTTTTTAACACCCCAAATGAGATAGTCTCAAGTATTTGACAGCTAGTATTTAATCACATTTGTAAAAGCACAGACTTTGAGGCCGGCGCCGCAGCTCAATAGGCTAATCCTCCACCTTGTGGCGCCGGCACACCGGGTTCTAGTCCCGGTTGGGTCGCCAGATTCTGTCCCGGTTGCCCCTCTTCCAGGCCAGCTCTCTGCTGTGGCCAGGGAGTGCAGTGGAGGATGGCCCAGGTGCTTGGGCCCTGCATCCCATGGGAGACCAGGAAAAGCACCTGGCTCCTGGCTTCGGATCAGCGCGGTGCACTGGCCTCGGCGGCCATTGGAGGGTGAACCAACGGCAAAGGAAGACCTTTCTCTCTGTCTCTCTCTCTCTCTCTCTCTCACTGTCCACTCTGCCTGTCAAAAATAAAAATAAATAGGCCGGCGCTGCGGCTCACTAGGCTAATCCTTTGCCTTGCGGCGCCGGCACACCGGGTTCTAGTCCCGGTCAGGGCACCGGATTCTATCCCGGTTGCCCCTCTTCCAGGCCAGCTCTCTGCTGTGGCCCGGGAGTGCAGTGGAGGATGGCCCAAGTGCTTGGGCCCTGTACCCCATGGGAGACCAGGAGAAGCACCTGGCTCCCAGCTTTGGATCAGTGCGGTGCGCTGGCCGCGGCGGCCTTGGAGGGTGAACCAATGGTAAAGGAAGACCTTTCTCTCTGTCTCTCTCTCTCTCACTGTCCACTCTGCCTGTCATAAAAATAAAAATAAAAAATAAATTTTTTTAAAAAAGGCACAGACTTTGAAATTATTGCACTTAATCTATTAAAACAGCAGTATTGTACAGTTTGTATGTCAAGCTTTTATTTATTCATGTCATTCATTTCTTGTTTTCTGTTTTAAATTTTTAGGTTCTTGGGGGTTTTCTCTGTCTCTGAGTACTTGGTAAAAACTTAAACCCTAAAGATAAAAGGCAGCAAATAGTGACCAAATGAATGGTTTTGACAAATACAGTGGTGAAGGCCTCCTTCAGGTAGGTAGAGAGGAGGAGGGAAGAGGGTGGCCTCCCTGGTGGTAAAGACAGCATAAGTGTTCCTATGGTCTGTTCTGTAGATATCTGATAGGTTAATAGGACTAAAGTATATGACTTGTTTGTGTAGGCACTTTTTTTTTTTTTTTTTTTTTGTAATTTTTGACAGGCAGAGTGGACAGTGAGAGAGAGAGACAGAGAGAAAGGTCTTCCTTTGCCGTTGGTTCACCCTCCAATGGCCGCCACGGCCGGCGCGCTGCGGCTGGCGCACCGCGCTGATCCGGAGCCGGCAACCAGGTGCTTCTCCTAGTCTCCCATGGGGTGCAGGGCCCAAGCACTTGGGCCATCCTCCACTACACTCCCGGGCCACAGCAGAGAGCTGGCCTGGAAGAGGGGCAACCAGGACAGAATCCGGTGCCCCGACCGGGACTAGAACCTGGTATGCCGGCGCCGCAAGGTGGAGGATTAGCCTATTGAGCCGCGGCGCCTGCCACGTGTAGGCACTCTTGATAATGCTGGAAATAACATCTTAAACAACAGTGAGAGCCAGGTACGGTTAGTAGAGAACCATTAGAGTTGTAGTTTGTTCTTAATAGGATAATGATTGATCAGAGTGGCATTTTAGGAGTAATTTCTGCAGTTTCATGTCAGGGAGGTGTCTAGTAAAAGAACATTAAACTTTTACCTTTTGAGGTGATGGGTATCTGAACTATGGCAGTGGTTACCAAACAGCGGTAGCATCACCATTATCTGGGTATCTGTGATGTTGGAAGGATAAAGTCTTGAGCCCCTTCTCAAACTTAACTGAATCAGAAACTCTGGAGTTGGGGCCCAGCAGTCTGGGTTTTAATAAGCCAAATGATGCTTATTAATAATTATTTAATAAGCCAGAAGTTTGAGAAGTGCTGCTCTGAGGTATAGATGGTAGAAATGGAAAGGAGGAGATGGAAGGAAGAAATAACAGAATGTGATGACTGTGATGGATAGCTGCCTGTTAGGATAGAAAAGAAGGTTTAATTAGGAGATTAGAAGCCATGAGTTTCCATATCAACTCTTATTAGTTGTGGTTTTGAACAAGAGAGCTGAATGGAGAAGTGCACTAAGTGCTTGCTGAGGATTTTAGAGACTAAGGCAAATGGATAACGTAGACTCTGGGATTAAGCCTGGGTTACTATGAAGACCAGAGGAGAGGTTTTTGAAAGGGGGTGGAGAAAAAGGGAGGGTGGATGTTTTAGACTGTTGGAGGTGTTAGCAGATTTATTTAAAGCAGGTATCCTCAACAGAGGGGACATTTCTTTTTTTTTCTTTTTAATTAATCACTCCCTAAATGGCCACAGTGACCAGAGCTGGGCTGATTTGAAGCCAGGAGCCAGGAGTTTCTTCTGGGTCTCCCATGTGGGTGCAGGGCCCCAAGGACTTGGGCCATCTTCTACTGCTTCTGAGGGAACATTTCTTTTTTTTTTTTATCTTTTTTTTTTTTTTTTTTTTTTTTTATGTTTTGACAGGCAGAGTGGACAGTGAGAGAGAGACAGAGAGAGAAAGGTCGTCCTTTTGCCGTTGGTTCACCCTCCAATGGCCGCCGCTGCAGCGGGCGCACCACGCTGATCCGATGGCAGGAGCCAGGATCCGGGTGCTTTTTCCTGGTCTCCCATGGGGTACAGGGCCCAAGCACCTGGGCCATCCTCCACTGCACTCCCTGGCCATAGCAGAGAGCTGGCCTGGAAGAGGGGCAACCGGGACAGAATCCGGCGCCCCGACCGGGACTAGAACCCGGTGTGCCGGCGCCGCAAGGTGGAGGATTAGCCTATTGAGCCACGGCGCCGGCCTTGAGGGAACATTTCTGATTGTAGGACTGGGGAGTGACCCTGGTGTTTTCTGGGTAGAAGCTAGGGGTGTTGATAGAACATCCTGTCAGGCACAGGACTCCCTCACCATACCTCAAAAAAAATTACTGGTCCAAAATATCAACAGTGTGAGATTGACAACCCTGATGTAAAGGCTGTGTAAAGGGAAATATTCCATCCTGATTACTTGCTGTTGTGTTGGAGTTTTAAGCCTAACTCAGAATATCTCAAAAATGGTCTCAGATTTTTCCCAATGCTTTGCATAAAAGTGAACATAAAGTTTTTTTGGTTGAATTTTCATAAAACTAACATTATGGGGGCTGGCGCTGTGGTGCAGTAGGTTAATCCTCTACCTGTGGCGCTGGCATCCCATATGAGCGCTGGTTCTAGTCCCAGCTGCTCCTCTTCTCACCCAGCTCTGCTATGGCCTGGGAAAGCAATACAAGATGGCCCAAGTCCTTGGGCCCCTGCACCCGCGTGGGAGACCTGGAAGAGGTTCCTGTCTCCTGGCTTCAGATCAGCACAGCTCTGGCTGTTGTGACCATTTGGGGAGTGGACCAGCGAACGGAAGACCTCTCTCTGTTTCTCCCTCTCACTGTCTGTAACTACTTTTCAAATAAAGAAAAAATCTTTTTTAAAAAAACTAAGATTATGGTCATGGTAATCTTCAACCTGGTTGTGGATATTATTACTACTCCTTTAATGTATCTGAAGATCAACTTATTTTGGTAATCTAAGCATTCAGTGTCTTTTTTTTTTTTTTTTTAAAGATTTATCTATTTGATATTTGAAAGGCAGAGTTAGAGAGAGATCGAGAGATCTTCCATCTGTTGGTTCACTCCCAAATGGCTGCAATAGCCAGGGCTGGGCCAGGCTGAAGCCAGGAGCCTGGAGCTTTTTTGAGTCTCCCATGTTGATACAGGGTCCCATTGCATTTGGACCATCTTCCGTTCCTTTCCCAGGCACATTATCAGGAAGCTGGATTGGAAGTGGAGCAGCTGGGACACAAACCATACCCCTGTGGGATGCCGGTGTGGCTTAACCCACTACACCATTTCATCGACCCCACATTTGGTGTCTTGGGAGCAATAATTAAACAAGAAGTGTCTTCTTATATCCTCTTTGAAGTTTGACTCTAGAAAAATGAAATAGAAGCTGTAGTGTTGATATAAGTAAATACTAAAATACTCTGAAGTGCTGTGTGTACTGAATGCTCTCATGACCATTCCTGAGACAATATTTCAGGCCTTCATGTGTGAATTCAAGGTAGCCCCAGTCTTAATCCTTCCCTTTTTTAATTAATTAATTTATTTGAAAGGCAGAGTTAGAGAGAGAGAGACAGAGACGCCTTCCGTCCGCTCGTTTACTCCCCAAATGACCACAATGGCCAGGACTGGTCTGATCTGAAACCAGGAGCCAGGAGTTTCATCCAGGTCTCCTACGTGGGTGCAGGGGCCCAGCCCAAGCACTTTGTCCATCCTCCATTGCTTTCCCAGGCACATTAGCCGGGAGCTGCATCAGAAGTGGAGCAGCTGGACTCAACCAGCACCCATATGGGATGCTGGCTTACTGCACTACAGTGCCGGCCCCAGAAGTTAGGAACTTTGTGTCAGAGCAATAATCCAGCTAGCTCACTCTTGTCACTCTGATCATGACCTTGAGGGAATCTATTTGTAAATGTAGTAAGCGTTTTATAGTATTTTTTTAGTTTCCAGTGTACTTCTGTCTCTTATGTTTATTGTCTTAGTTTTTTGATTATCACGATTCTTGGGGTTGTCAGAAGTTGGAGGCAATGCTGCTGCATTACACATTCCTAGCAGGTGTCATTCACTGTCTTAATCTGTGAAAGATGTCCTTGGAGTTATACAGTACACAGTCTGTGGCTGTACCATGTGGAACCCTTTCTAAGAGGGGAAAGTATAAGGAGAAAAAAAAAATCGCCCTGTATATCTGAAATTAGGGGAAGAGCCCGATGGATGGGTGGATGGTAACTCACGCCAATTTGTAGACAGTTGGCCGTTTGTGTCTGTGGGTTACTCACCTGCAGATTCAACTGCCTGGAGATCAGAAATATTTGGAAACAAAAATTGCATCTCTTCAAAAATATGTGCAGACTTTTTCCCCTTGACTTTATTCCCGAAATCCAAAAGTAACAATAGCCATTTGCCACATAACATTTGGGTCAACCACAAGAGTACACATTCAGTATATACCATTGTAAGTTAGGTTGTGCAGTAGGCTATGCTAAACCATGCAGGACTCTTGGGATAGAAGAATGAGCAAAGCAGCTATTTTCCTCTGGTCTCGTGGGAAAATCAGACGTGAAATCAGTTTTTATGCTAGTAATGCTAATTATAGTTATGGACAGGGCCACAACAGTGAGTACAGGATGCAGGGAGAGTATATAATAGTGTGACCTAATCCAGACTTCAGTAGTGGGTTGAGGCATCAGAGATCACTTTTCCTGGGAAAGCCTTTAAAGCTGGAACCTGACGGATGTGTGGGAGGTAACCCGGCAAAGATGAAGAGGGATTATTCATTCATTTATTTATTTATTTTTAAAGATTTATTTATTTGAAAGGCAGAGTTACACAGAGAGAGAAGGAGAGGCAGAGAGAGAGGTCTTCCTTCTGCTGATTTGTTCCCGAGTCGGCCACAACGGTCAGAGCTGCGCCAATCTGAAGCCAGAAGCCAGGAGCTTCCTCTGGGCCTCCCACTTGGGGCCCAAGGACTTGGGCCATCTTCTGCTGCCTTCCTAGGCCATAGCAGAGAGCTGGATCAGAAGTAGAGCAGCTGGGACTTGAACCAGCGCCCGTATGGGATGCCGGCACTGCAGGCAGTGGCTTTACCCGCTACACCACAGCACTGGCCCCGAGAGTGATTATTATTAGCTCATGTAAAGTTGGAAAGAATTTGACATATTTGCACAACCTACCAACCAACCATACAAAATACCAAAGAGGCCAGTGTATCTGGAGAGACATTAGTGGAGGACAGAGTCTCTTTCTTTCTTTCTTTTTTTTAAAAAAGATTTATTTTATTTATTTGAAAGACAGAGTTACAAAGAGAGGTCTTTCATCTGATGGTTCACTCCCCAATTGGCTGTAACAGCTGGAGCTGTGTTGATCCAAAGTCAGGAGACAGGAACTTGTTCTGGTCTCCCACGCGGGTGCAGGGTCCCAAGGACTTGGGCCATTTCCATTGCTTTGCCAGGCCATAGCAGAGGTGGATTGGAAGTCAAGCAGCTGGGACTTGAACTGGTGCTCACATGGCATGCCGGCACTGCAGGTGGCGGCTTTAACGACTACACCACAGTGCTGGCTCCTAGTGGTGACTTTAAATGGATTTCATTGGCAGTGAGGGCAGAAGAGTCTTTGGAATAAATGAGATTAGATAGAGGAGATAGCGAAGAAAAGCTCAAAGAGTTTTGTAAATGAGCAAATGGTAGCTAAAAGTTAAAGTATAGGAGCCAAGAAAGTTTCTCTTGGATTTTTTAATTTTTTTAAAAGATTATTTATTTGAAAGAGCTACACAGAGAAAAGGAGAGGCAGAAAAAGGTCCTCCATCTGTTAGTTCACTCCCCAGTTAGCCATAACAGCTGGAGATGTGCCGATCTGAAGCCAGGAGTTCCTTTTGGGTCTCCTACGTGGGTGCAGGGACCCAAGGACCTGGGCCATCCTCCACTGCCTTTCCAGGCCATAGCAAATAGCTGGATTGGAAGTGAAGCAGCTGGGACTTGAACGAGCGCCCATATGGAATGCTGGCACTGTAGGCAGCAGCTTTACCCTTTACCCCCATGCTACAGCATCAGCCCCTCTTGGGTTCTGCTAGATTTCTCATATTCATCTCTTTGTAGTTCTTACTGCCATTCCTTGTTCCGAATGTTACTCTGGATTATTGTAGTAGGCAGCTGCTGTGTATGGGTGTGGGTGTGGGTGTGGGTGATGTGTGTTGTATTTTTTTTTTCATTATTTTTTATGTTGTACTTCCAACTTTCTGTTTGTTTTCCTACCCTCTATAATTTTCCCACTCAGTAAAGTCATTGGTCGCGTGGGACAAATACTGGACTTCATTTCATGAGTCCTGTCCCTGAGTTTCAGCTATAAATTCTGTTATCATTGGGCAGGTTCACTTTGTTGAACTTCATTTTTCCTTCTGTGGAACAGTAAAAATAAAATTCAGCCTTTGAAAATAGTTTATAAGCATTTGATTAACTTGAAATGTTTTGCCATTGTAGGGACAAACTCCTTAGCCTGGTATTCAGGCCTCACTTGACTGTTGCCTTCTTGTTTTCTGCTCTTACCCCTTTGTGTACTCCACAGAAAGAAGCCTCTCTCTCCCTCACACGTGAGGTCCTGTCTCCCAGCTGCCTTCCTTCTTGCTCTCTGAAGCCCATTTGCAATATTGAAGGACACCTCTTAACTGAACCTCAACATTTTTTTCTCCCTACTTTTTATTTTTTATTTATTTATTTGACAGGTAGAATTACAGACAGTGAGAGAGAGAGACAGAGAAAGGTCTTCCTTCCATTGGTTCACTCCCTAGGTGGCCACAGCGGGCAGAGCTGCGCCGATCTGAAGCCAGGAGCCAGGCGCTTCCTCCTGGTCTCCCATGCAGGTGCAGGGGCCCAAGCACTTGGGCCATCCTCCACTGCTTTCCCAGGCCACAGCAGAGAGCTGGACTGGAAGAGGAGCAACCGGGACTACAACCCGACGCCCATATGGGATGCCGGTGCTGCAGGCGGAGGCTTAACCTAATCTAGTGTGCCACCATGCCAGCCCCTCCCTACTTCTTGTGATACCTAACTGGGAACAAGATGACAGGTTAAATATTGTCTGGGTCACAGGTGCTTGAAGGCAGGGCATGGTTCTCCTCTGTGGTTCATAGGGTGCTATTGGTTACATCGTTGAGACTGTTATTACTGCTTAGTTAACTGCATGGTTTTCTGAAGACAAAGAAGAGTGCAATAAAATTAATTTAGTCCATTCTGTGATTAAGTGCCAATGGTAATATAATTATCAGGAGGGTGGTCAGAACCTGGTCAAGAGAAATGGGGAGGGCCGTGGAACAGGAATTTGCCAAATCTGCCGTAGTTGTTCTGGTCGTTAGGGAAAGGAGGAACATGGCCCATGAGACCGCCTAGTTACCTTTGCTCTTTTTTTTTCTTTTTTTTTTTAATTTTTTTTTTGTCAGGCAGAGTAGACAGTGAGAGAGAGAGAGAGACAGAGAGAAAGGTCTTCCTTTGCCGTTGGTTCACCCTCCAATGGCCGCCACGGCTGGTGCGCTGCAGCTGGTGCACCGTGCTGATCCGAAGGCAGGAGCCAGGTGCTTCTCCTGGTCTCCCATGGGGTGCAGGGCCCAAGCACTTGGGCCATCCTCCACTGCACTCCCTGGCCACAGCAGAGAGCTGGCCTGGAAGAGGGGCAACCGGGACAGAATCCGGTGCCCCGACCGGGATTAGAACCCGATGTGCCGGCACCGCTAGGCAGAGGATTAGCCTATTGAGCCGCGGCGCCGGCCACCTTTGCTCTCAAACTGTGCTCACCATGCTGCTTTCATATTAGTTTGATTTCCTAGTTTCTTGGTATTGGGAAGTGTGTTCATAAGTATTCATAGTCTGCGGGAGGCTTTGTGAAGAAGCCCCTTTTACCTTGCAAAGCTGAGTAGTAGCCTATCCAGAACCCTTTTTTGAACTTCAAAGGAGACAAAACTGTCCAATTAACAGTAATGATATTTTCAAACACTTGCCGTGGACGAGAATTCTCTGCTTTTGTGAAGGGCATTTGAATGTGGTGTACGGGATGCTAAGGTTTATTGCCTTAGCTCAGATCTTTTTTCAGGAAAGCATTTCTTTCGGTCAGATCTTTCTATTGTTAGTTTTTTCTTTTTTTTTTTTTTTTCTTTTTTTTGACAGGCAGAGTGGACAGTGAGAGAGAGAGACAGAGAGAAAGGTCTTCCTTTGCCGTTGGTTCACCCTCCAATGGCCGCCGCGGCCGGCGCGCTGCAGCCAGCGCACCTCGCTGATCTGATGGCAGGAGCCAGGTGCTTTTCCTGGTCTCCCATGGGGTGCAGGGCCCAAGGACTTGGGCCATCCTCCACTGCACTCCCGGGCCACAGCAGAGAGCTGGCCTGGAAGAGGGGCAACCGGGACAGAATCCGGCGCCCCGACCAGGACTAGAACCCGGTGTGCCGGCGCCGCAAGGCGGAGGATTAGCCTAGTGAGCTGCGGCGCCGGCTTTTTTTTTTTTTTTTTAAGATTTATTTTATTTATTTGAAAGAGGCAGAGGCACACGCACACGCACACGCACACGCACACGCACAGAGAGGTCTTCCCTCTGATAGTTCACTCCTCAGATAGCTGCAACGGCTGAAACTGTGCTGATCCGAGGCCAGGAGCTTCCTCTGGGCCTCCCACTTGGATGTAGGGACCCAAGGACTTGGGCCATCTTCTACTGCCTTCCCAGGCCATAGCAGAGAGCTGGATTGGAAATTGAGCATCCGAGACTTGAGACTTGAACTGGCGACCGTATGGGATGCTGGCACTGCAGGTGGTGGCTTTTCTCACTACGCCACAGCGCCTTTCATAGAACACCTCTTATACATACCACTTCTCAAAACTACTGTTTTGTATTTCCTTGGATTGTTGTCTGTTTCCCTTTAGAGTGTAAAGTATGTGCTCTGTAATTACATATGAACTACATGTGTGTAGGTATAAGTATATATGCTATGTCTTTTATTACCATTTTGTCATTATGTTTGATGTTGTGCCTGATGCATAGTAGGTGCTTAATGGATTTTTTCCCTGTGATTGTGTATCTGAAGTGCTCTCTCTCCCCTCCCAGTCTGTCTTCCCTGATAAGTTCCTAATTACCCTCCAAGACCACCAGATGTTCTCCTAAACTCTCAGCTACATTCCCGAGGAACTTTACCTGCACTTCTATTGTGGGACCACTTTGTGTTGGAATTATTTGACCATGAGTCTCTTTATCCAGCTAGAGTGGACTTTTTTAAGGCAAGAATCATGTCTTTTTTTTTTTTTTTAATTTAAAAAAATTTTTTATTTTTTGACAGAGTTAGAGAGAGAGACAGAGAGAGAGCTATAGACAGTGAGAGAGACAGAGAGAAAGGTCTTCCTTACATTGGTTCACTCCCCTAATGGCTGCCACGGCCAGCGCTACACCAATCTGAAGCCAGGAGCCTGGTGCTTCCTCCTGGTCTCCCATGCGGGTGCAGGGACCCAAGCACTTGGGCCATCCTCCACTGCCCTCCCAGGCCACAGCAGAGAGCTGGACTGGAAGAGGAGCAACCAGGACTAGTACCTGGCATCCCAACCGGGACTAGAACCCGGGGTGCCGGCGCCACAGGTGGAGGATTAGCCAAGTGAGCCACGACGCCAGCCTAAGAATCATGTCTTAATTCAAGTCCTCAAAAATATATATTGAGTGGCTCAATAGGCTAATCCTCCACCTTGCGGCGCCGGCACACCGGGTTCTAGTCCCGGTTGGGGAGCCGGATTCTGTCCCGGTTGCCCTTCTTCCAGGCCAGCTCTCTGCTATGGCCAGGGAGTGCAGTGGAGGATGGCCCAGGTGCTTGGGCCCTGCACCCCATGGGAGACCAGGAAAAGCACCTGGCTCCTGGCTCCTGCCATTGGATCAGCGCGGTGCGCCGGCTGCAGCGGCGGCCATTGGAGGGTGAACCAACGGCAAAAGGAAGACCTTTCTCTCTGTGTCTCTCTCTCTCACTGTCCACTCTGCCTGTAAAAAAAAAAAAAAAAATATATATATATATATATATTGAATTGAACAAAAATACATTACTCAATCGTTAAAAATACGTAGAATATATATAACTGAATTTTAATTGTGAAAAGTTTAGATTGTTGATCAGGAAGCCCGGGTTAGTATCTAGCTTCATTTTATTCATCTGCAAAGTCTTTCTTAGTTCTAATATTTTAAGCTAATTTTTAAAAGATTTATTTCAAAGTCAGAGTTACAGAGAGAAAGGGAGAGACAGAGAAATCTTCTATTCATTGGTTCACTCCCCAGATGGCCACATCAGCTGGGGCTGGGCCAGGCAGAAGCTAGGAACCAGGAGCTTCTTCCAAGTCTCCCCTGTGGGTAATAGAGGCCCAAACACTTGAGCCATCCTTCACTGCTTTTCTCAGGCTGTTAGTAAAGGGCTAGATTGGAAGTGGAGCAACAGGGACATGAACCAGCACCCAAGTGGGATGGTGGCATTAGAGGTGGAAACTTTACCCTCTCTACACCACAATGCTGGTCCCAAACCCATTGTTTCAAAGTGTGGTCCCCAGACCTGGAAACTAGTGAGAAATGGAATTCTTAGGTCCTAGTGCAAAGTTACTGAATCAGAAACTCCAGGAGTGGAGATCCAACAGTGTGTTGCCAGGTAATTCTTTTATTTATTTTTTTTAAAGATTTATTTACTTATTTGAAAAGCAGAGTTACAAAGAGGCAGAGAGAGAGAGAGGTCTTCTGTCCACTGGTTCACTCCCAAATGACTGCAACTGCCGGAGCTGAGCTGATCTGGAGCCAGGAGCCAGGACCTTCTTCTGGGTCTCCCATACAGGTACAGGGGCCCAAAGACTTGGGCCATCTTCTGCTTTCCCAGGCCATAGCAGAGAGCTAGATCAGAAGTGGAGCACGGGACACAAACTGGCGTCCATATGAGATGCTGGCACTGCAGGTGGCAGCCTTACCCTCTATGCCATAGCTCTGGCCCCTATTACTCTGCCTTTCAAATAGATATAAATAGATAGACTTTAAAACACAGTTAACAATCCTTAATTTCAAGCTTTACATTTCCTTCATACATGTTTCCAAATTCCAAATAAATTTACTGAAAATTTTTTCTAAACTACTGATAATAGCTACAGAGCAGGAGTGGGGAACGTCCCTCCTGCAAGCCATATAAGGCCCACAAAATCTCATATGATCTGGTCCTGCCAAGGCAACTACAAGCAGGATTTGACATTCAATAAATCTATAGCAAGTTAATTTTTTTAAAATTATTATGTATGGCTCACAAATGATGTTATAAATATCCAAATGGCTGCTGGCAGAAAAGTCTCCTCACCCTGCTGTAGAGGCATAGTATTGTTAAGTCAAAGGCAGTACTCCTTTTTTTTTTTTTTAATAAAAGCGTATTCTCTTAAAATTAATTTATTGGAAAGGCAAAGAGGAAAGACACAGAGGAAGATCCCATCTCCTGATTTATTGCTCCCCATATGATTTTTTTTTTAAAAGAATTATTTTATTTATTTGAGAGAATTAGAGAGAGAGGTAGAGCCAGAGAGAGAGAGGTCTTCCATTCCTTTGGTTCACTCTCCATGACTGAAATATCTAGAGCTGAGCTGATCTGAAGCCAGGAGCTTCCTCCAGGTTCCCACACGGGTGCAGGGGCTCAAGGACTTGGGCCATCTTCCACGGCTTTCCCAGGCCATAGCAGAGAGCTGGATCGGAAGAGGAGTAGCCAGGACTTGAACCGGTGCCCATATGGGATGCTGGTGCTGCAGGCTGGGGCTTTAACCCATTGTGCCACAGCGCTGGTTCCCCCCATAAGCCTTTAACAGCCAGGGTTAGGCTAGGCTGAAGCCAAGAGCTGCAAACTCCATCTAGTTCTGCCACATGGGTCCAACTATTTGAGTCATCACATGCTACCTTCCAAGGTGCTCATTAACAGGAAGATGGAAATGGGAATGGAGCCAGGACTTGAACCCTGGAACTCTGATAAGAGGTATAGGAATTGCAGATGGAGTCTTTTTTTTAAGATTTATTTATTTATTTTTTATTTTATTTATTTTTTTATTTTTGACAGGTAGAGTGGACAGTGAGAGAGAGAGAGAGAGACAGAGAGTAAGGTCTTCCTTTTGCTGTTGGTTCACCCTCCAATGGACGCTGCGGCTGGTGCATCGCGCTGATCCGAAGGCAGGAGCCAGGTGCTTCTGGTCTCCCATGCAGGTGCAGGGCCCAAACACTTGGGCCATCCTCCACTGCCTTCCCGGGCCACAGCAGAGAGCTGGCCTGGAAGAGGGGCAACCGGGACAGAATCCAGCGCTCCGACTGGGACTAGAACCCGGTGTGCCGGCGCTGCAAGGTGGAGGATTAGCCTATTGAGTCACGGCGCTGTCCTGATTTATTTATTTTTTAAAAATTTATTTGAGGCCGGCGCCGCGGCTCAATAGGCTAATCCTCCACCTAGCTGCGCCGGCACACCAGGTTCTAGTCCCAGTCGGGGCGCTGGATTCTGTCCTGGTTGCCCCTCTTCCAGGCCAGCTCTCTGCTGTGGCCCGGGAGTGCAGTGGAGGATGGCCCAAGTCCTTGGGCCCTGCACCTGCATGGGAGACGAGGAGAGGCACCTGGCTTCTGCCTTCGGATCAGCGCGGTGCGCCGGCTGCAGCGCACCAGCCGTGGCGGCCATTGGAGGGTGAACCAATGGCAAAGGAAGACCTTTCTCTCTGTCTCTCTCTCACTATCCACTCTGCCTGTCAAAAAAAAAAAATTATTTGAAAGGCAGAATTAGAGATCGACCTTCTTCTGCTGGTTCACTCCCTAAATGGATGCAATGGTCAGAGCTGGGCCAGGCTAAAGCTAAGAGCCAGGAGCTTCATCTGAGTCTTCCATGTGGGTGCCAGGTTCCCAGAACTTGAGCCATCTTCCATTGCTTTCCCAGGCACTTTAGCAGGGAGCTGGCTCAGAAGTGGGGCAACAGGGACCCAAACTGGCACCCATATGTGTAACCTGCTATACACAATACTGGCCTTGTAAGTGGTGTTTTAACTGCTGTAACAGATGCCTGCCCCTGAAGATTGCTTGCTTGCTTAAATATTTATTTATTTGAAAGAGTTACACAGAGAGAGGGAGAGACAGAGAGAGGTCTTCCATCTATTGGTTTCCTCCCCAGATGGTTACAACAGCTGGGGCTGGGACAGGTCGAAGCCAGGTGCTAGGAACTGCTTCTGGTTCTTCCACATGGGTGACAGGGTCCACTGCTTTTTTCAGGCCATTAGCAGGGAGCTAGATCAGAAGTGGAGCAGCTGGGACACAAACCAGTGCCTGTAGGGGATGCCAGCATCAGAGGTGGCATCTTTACCTGCTATACCACAGTGCTGGCCCTGGAGATTGCCTCTTTTCTTTTCTTTTCTTTTTTTAAAGAAATTACATGTTTATATCATTGTAAATTTTTTTTAAAAATTCTTATTTATTTATTTGAGAGGCAGAGTTACAGAGAGGCAGAGAGAGCTTCCATCTGCTGGTTCACTTCCCAAAAGGCCACAATGGCTAGAGCTGTGCTGATCTGAAACCAGGAGCTTCTTCCAGGTCTCCCACGTGGGTGCGGGGGCCCAAGAGCTTGGGCCATCTTCTACTGCCATCCCAGGCCATAGCAGAGAGTTGGGTCGGAAGTGGAGCAGCTGAGATTTGAACTGGCGCCCATAGGGGATACTGGCACTGTAGGTGGTGGCCCCACCCACTGTGTCACAGCACCAGTCCCGATGATTGCTTTTTATGCCATTTGCACAAAGGAAAATGGCTGGTATTTATATTTGTGTGTATACACATAGCATACATACTTGTATATGCTTCCCACTGATGTTGAGTGGTTAAGGGAAGGTGAAGGTGAAGTGCAGCATTTGTTCAGCAAACTTGAACGAGTGGTGTCGCAGAGAAAAGAGTACCCAAAAGTGTGGTTGCTT
The DNA here is from genome assembly GCF_051225735.1 of Oryctolagus cuniculus. NCBI lineage: Eukaryota > Metazoa > Chordata > Mammalia > Lagomorpha > Leporidae > Oryctolagus > Oryctolagus cuniculus. The sequence continues at coordinate 4,757,896 of NC_142867.1, read as the reverse complement.
TTTTCCCAGCAGATATGCTATTTGCCTTCTATTCCAAGGAATTTTCTTAGCAATAGATAACTATCTCATCCTGGGATATACAGATTGCTTTTGTGGACTAAAAAGTGCTAATTACTATTGGTATTCATTTATTTCCTGGAGAGAGTTGCACACGTTATTGATGGAAACCATAGTAATAGCAAACATATCTCAAATGCATATTTTATGGTGGCACTATACTGTTTCCACCATTGTTTTAAGTTTAAATTTATTCTGTTAAATAATGGGAACCTTTTAGAAACAGCTTCTTTTTTTAATCAGCAGATGGAAGATCTCTCTCTGTCTCTTTCCCTCACTCTCTTAACTCTGCTTTTCACATAAAATGAGTAAATCTTAAAAATTGTTGTAGGTTCAGAAGCTTTTTTTTTTTTTCTGATCTTTTGCTCATTATTTATTTTTATGGATTATTTATTTGAAAGTCAGAGTTAGAGGAGAGATACAGAGATCATCTGTACAGAGATGCAGAGTTCATCTGCTGGCTGGCTCTCCAAATGGCCACAGTGACCATTGCTGTGTCAGGCGAAGCTAGAAGCATCTTTCAGGTCTCCTAAGTAGGTGCAGGGGCCCAAGCACTTGGGCCATATTCCACTGCTTTCCTGGGCACATTAGCAGGGAGCTGGATTGGAAGTGGTGCAGCGAGGATTCAAACCAGCACCCATATGGGATGCCAACACTGTAGCGCAGTGGATTAATCCACTGTGCTACAGTGCTGGACCCTGCTCATTTATTTATTCAGCAAACCGTCAAATCTGCTGTTTATTGAATGTTCTGATTATTCAAAAGTGGATATCTTGTAACCCATCTTCATGGTCTGATAAGAGAAGCCATTAAACAAATAATTGTGTACAATGATAAATGAAATTTAGAAGGTACAGAGCACAGAGGCAAGAAGAAGGAAGGAGTGGATGAGGAGTACAGAAGGTCTCCAAGGATGGCCCAAGTGCTTGGGCCCTGCACCCGCATGGAAGACCAGGAGGAAGCACCTGGCTCCTGGCTTCAGATCAGCACAGCACTGGCCGTAGCGGCCATTTGGGGAGTTAACCAATGGAAGGAAGACCTTTCTCTCTGTCTCTCTCACTGTCTATGACTCTACCTGTCAAATTAAAAAACAAAAACAAACAGAAGGTCTCCAAGAGGAGGTAACTTCCTGGTCGTCCAAACGTTCCAGGGGATGAGAAATAGAATTCCAAGCAGAAGAGCCGGCATGTTCATGTTCCAAGGCAAAGGAGTATGAAACAGCATCACAAGTTTAAAATAGCATTGCTAGTTGTTCAGGGTTACAGGAAGCCAAGGACAGTAGTGAATCCATGATGGAAGAGCCATGTTGTTTGTATCTTATGTGATAAGTAATGGAGAAACATTAGAGGAACTATAAATGTTGGGGAGACTTGATCTTACTTATCTTAGATTGCTCCTGGAAGGTATTGTGGAGGATAGTTTAGTGAATGAACACTGTGGAGACCAGTCAATGAGATAATAATGTATTACAGTATTAGAAAGAGGGGCCAGTGTTGTGGCATAGTGGGTAAAACTACTGCCTGTGCAAGGGTGGTGGTTCCTGTCTCGGCTGCTCCACTTCACATCCAGCTCTCTTCTAATGTTTTAGGAAAAGCAGCAGGGATTGGCCCAAGTGCTTCAGTCGTGATACCCACATGGGAAATGTGGATGAAGATCCTGGCTTTGGCCTAGTGGATCATTGGCCGTTGCGTCCATCTGGGGAGTAAACCAGCAGATAAGAGTTCTGGCTCTCTCTTCACCTCCCTCCCTCCCCCTCTGTAACTCTTTCAAAATAAATAAATAAATCTTGAAGAAATGTATTAGAAATCATAACTGGAAGTCTTGACACTAAGAATGGAGATGGAGGGGAAACTGAGTCAGAGGTGTTTTGGAGAAGCATAGCAGGTAAAGCCACTGCCTACAGTGCATCCCATATGGGCACTGGTTCGAGTCCCAGCTGCTCAATTTCCAAGCTAGCTCCCTGCTAATATACCTGAGAAAGCAGTGGAGGATGACCCACGTCCTTGCACTCACAAAGGAGACCCGGATGAAGCTCCTGATCCTGGCTTTGGCCTCACCCAGCACTGGACATTGTGACCACTTGGGAGTGAACCAGAAGATGGAAGACTTCTTTATTCTCTCTGTAACTCTGCCTTTGAGTAAATAAAAAATCAATCTTGAAAAAGAAAACCAAAAATGTTTATTTAAAAAAAAAGTTATAGAACAGAGTTGATGGGACTGAGTGACCCTATTAGATGTTCTTAGAAAGAAGTGCTTGGGCCCCTGCACCCACATGAAAAACCTGGAAGAAATTCTTGGCTCCTGGCTTTGAACTGGCCCAGCTCTGGCCATTGCAGCCATTAGAGGATCTCTCTCTCTGTCTCTGAAATAAATTAAAAAAAAAAAAAAAAGTTCAGATACTTTTGATTTATTTATATAAAGCTTAGTGTCTTTAGTAGCATATTTAATTCACTTATTTATTGAGTCCATGAAGACTTCCTCCAAAGGTTCTGGGCTTATGTCATGAGTTATTGATTTAGGTGGCTTTTTATTAAGTATAACTAGTTCATAGATAATTGTATTTTAATTATATGGATTATTATTTTTAAAAAGATTTATTTATTTGAAAGAGTTAGAGGGAGAGACACGGAGAAAGAAGTCTTCTATCTGCTGGTTCACTCCCCAAATGGCTGCAAAGGGCAGGGCTGGACCAGGCCAAAACCAGGAGCCAGGAGCTTCTTCTGGGTTTCCCACATGGATGTAGAGGCCCAAGAATCTGGGCCATTCTCCATTGCTTTCCCAGGCAAACCAGCAGGAAGCTGGATTGGAAGTGGAGCAGCCAAGACTCCAGCCAGCACCATCTGGGATATCAGCATCACAGGCAGTGGCTTCACCCACTGAGACACAATGCCTGTCCTGAAAATGAATATTTTTAAAAAGACAACATGGGGGCCAGCATGGTGGCGTGGTGGGTTAAGCCACTGCCTGCTGAGTCAGCATCCCATGTGGGCCTTGGCTGCTCTACTTCCAATCCAGCTCCTTGGTAATGCTCCTGGGAAGGCAGTGGAGGATGGCCCAAGTCCTTGGGCCCCTGCACCCATGTGGGAGACTCAGAGGTAGTTCCTGGCTCCTGACTTTGGATTGACCCAACTCTGGCCGTTGTGGCTAGTTGAGGAGTGGATGGAAGAGCTCTCTCTGCAACTCTTTCAAATAAATAAAATCTTAAAATAAAATTTACTTGAAAGGCACAGGGATGGAAAGAAAGGGAAGGAGAGAGAGAAGGAGCATGCATGTGCAAGCATGCTTCTGTCTGATGGTTCATTCCCCACAAGGATTCAGCAGCCACGGCTGGGCCAGGTGGGCAGGGGTTTTGCAGCCTTCCTAGCCTCAAGAGCAGGAAGCTGGGTTGGAAGCAGGGTGACCAGGACTTGAACTTGCATTCCAGTATAGAATGCTGTTGTTGCAAGTGGTGGCTTAAATTGCTGTGCCACAATGCTGGCACCTGTTTATTTTCTTTTTATTTGAAAATCAGAGGTACAGGGGCTGGCATTGTGGCTCACTTGGTTAATCCTCCGCTTGCGGCGCTGGCATCCCATATGGGCACCAGGTTCTAGTCCCGGTTGCTCCTCTTCCAGTCCAGCTCTCTGCTGTGGACCGGGAGGGCAGTGGAGGATGGCCCAAGTGCTTGGGCCCCTGCACCCACATGGGAGACCACCTGGCTCCCAGCTTTGGATCGTCCGTAGTGGCCATTAGGGGAGTGAACCAACGGAAGGAAGATCTTTCTCTCTGTCTCTCTCTCTCTCTCACTGTCTATAACTCCACCTGTCAAATAAATAAATAAAACAAAATAAAAAAAGAAAATCAGAGGTACAGAGATAGAGCCCTTCCATCTGCTGTTTCACTCCCCAAATGCTTACAACATCCAGGACTGGGCCGGGCTGAAGCCAGGAACTTAGGAACTCAGTGTGAGTCTCCCATGTGGGTAGCAGGGACTGAAGTATTTGAGCTATCATCTGCAGCTTCCCAGGGTGTGCCTCTGTAGAAAGCTAGATGGGAAGTCCAGTAGCCAGGTCTCAAGTCAGGGCACTTTGATATAGATTGCCGGAAACTTAATTGTTGTGCCAAATAGCCCCCTCCTTTTAAAGAGAGCCTCCCCAATTTAAAAAATAATTTATTGAAAAGTCTGAGAGAAACAGAGATCCTCCATCTGTTTTTTTACTTTCCAGATACAACCACCAAAGCCAGGCCAGGTGGCAGCCAGGAGTTAGGAACCCACTCCAAGTCTCCCACCTGGGTGACCGGGACCTGAGTACTTAGCCTGTTTCCTGCTGCCCCTCAGGGTGCACATTATAGCGGGCAGCTGGGATTGGAGAGAGTCCGGATCAAACCCAGGCACCCTGATGCGGGAAGCAAGCATCCCAAGTGGCATCTCGGCTGCTGGGTGAGCTGTCCACCTCTCCACGTCTCCTCTAGCATTGGTGGGAATATTGGGACTTGGGGCTGGCGCTGTGGCGTAGCAGTGAAAGCCGCCGCCTGCAGTGCCACAATCTGATATGGGTGCCGGTTCAAGTCCTGGTTGCTCCACTTTCCATCCAGCTCTCTACTATGGTCTGGGAAAGCCGTGGAAGATGGCCCAAGTCCTTGGGCCCCTGCACCCGCGTGGGAGACCTGGAAGAAACTCCAGGCTCCTGTCTTTGGATTGGCACAGTTCCGGCTGTTGGGGTCATCTGGGGAGTGAGCCAGTGGATGGAAGGCCTCTCTGTCTGCCTCTCCTTCTCTATCTGTGTAACTCTTTCAAATAAATAAATAATAATAAAAAAGAAATAGTAGGACTGTCCCAATCATTGTTGTAGGAATATAGACATTTGCAGATACCCATTTACTTTAAAAGATTATTTTATAAAATTTTAAGGATTTATTTGAAATGAAAAAACATTTTTAAAAAAATCTACTTACTGTTCAGTTAAATCTTTTTCCCAGGAAACATTCATTTAATTTTGTCCCATACTTATATAATTTTTATTTGAGAGGTAGTAGTCAGAGGCAGACAGAGCTCTCATCTGCTGGTTCACTTCTCAAATGCCCTCCATGTGCAAGGTTGGAGCCAGGCTGAAGCTCGGAGCTGGGAACTCACTCATTCTAGGTCTCTCACATGGACGGCAGGGACCCAAACACTTAAGCTGTCACCTGCTGACTCCCAGCTTGTGGATTAGCAGGAAGCTGGAGTCAGGACTCAAACCCAGACACTGATAGGGGATACAGACAGCTTAACTGCTAAGTCAGTTGCCTGTCTCTTTTTGTCAGTTCTGCAAATGTAATAGAAAATTCCTTCAGATTCCAAATTTCAAAAATTCTAAACAGAAGTCTTTTTTATTTTTGACAGGCAGAGTGGAGAGTGAGAGAGAGAGACAGAGAGAAAGGTCTTCCTTTGCCATTGGTTCACCCTCCAATGGCCGCTGCGGCTGGTGCACTGCGGCCAGCGCACCGCGATGATCTGATGGCAGGAGCCAGGTGCTTCTCCTGGTCTCCCATGGGGTGTAGGGCCCAAGTACTTGGCCCCATCCTCCACTGCACTCCCTAACCACAGCAGAGAGCTGGCCTGGAAGAGGGGCAACCAGGACAGAATCCGGCGCCCCGACCGGGACTAGAACCCGGCGTGCCGGCGCCGCAAGGCGGAGGATTAGCCTAGTGAGCCGCGGCACCGGCTTTAAACAGAAGTCTTAACTAAAATTTTTTAAAAAATAGTTATTCAATTGAGAGAGAAGACAGAGCTGGGAATCAAACCCAGCAATTCAAATGTGGGACCTGGGAGTTCTAAACACTAGGCTAAATGTCCATTCCCCCTTGTTAATTTTATTTTTAAAAATTGATTTGGCTCGCTAGGCTATTCCTCCGCCTGCAGCGCTGGCACCCCAGGTTCTAGTCCCAGTTGGGGCGCTGGGTTCTGTCCCGGTCGCTCCTCTTCCAGTCCAGCTCTCTGCTGTGGCCCGGGAAGGCTGTGGAGGATGGCCCAGGTCTTTGGGAGACCAGGAGGAAGCACCTGGCTCCTGGCTTCGGATTGGCGCAGCGTGCCAGCCGCAACACGCCAGCTATAGTGGCCACTTGGGGGGTGAACCAACGGAAAAAGGAGGACCTTTCTCTCTGTCTCTCTCTCTCTAACTCTGCCTGTCAAAAATAAATAAATAAAAATTGAATGATTTATTTGAAAGGCAGAATGGCAGAGATATCTTCCTTATACTGGTTAACTTTCCATTTGCCTGCAATAGCTGGAGTTGGGCCAGGCGGAAGCCAGAAGCCAGAAACTCCTTCCTGGTCTCCTCCATTTGAAACAGGCCCCAGCACACTTGGTCTGCTGCTTTCCTAGGTACATTAGTGGGAAGGAAGTGGAGCAGCTGGCACTCAAAGGTACTCGAACCGGCACCTACTTGGGAAGTAGGTGTCCAAGTGGTGGCTTAGTACACTGCATGCCAATGCTGGCCCTGTTAAAAGTTTTTACAATTCCAAATAAATTGTATCTTTTGGATTTTTTTCCTGTTTCAAATCCATGTATTCATTTTAACAGCACATTCAGGAAAGTTGATATTTGTGCCATTCTCAGTCCAACTGGAACTTTTTGGTTTAAAGATTTATTTTATTTATTTGAAAGGCACAGCTACAGAGGGAGGGAGGGAGTAGGGAGAGAGATCTTCTCTCCACTGGTGTACTCCCCAGATGGTTGCAGTGGCTTGGACTGAGCCAGACTGAAGACAGGAGCCAGGAGCTTCTTCCGGGTCACCCATGTGGGTGCAGGGGGCTCAGGAACTTGGGCCATCTTATGTTGCTCTCCCAGGCACATTAGCAGGGAGTTAGACCAGAGTGGAGCAGCTGTGACACGGACTGTTGCCCATGTGGCATGCTGATGTCCAGGCAGTTGCTTTACCCTCTATACCACAATGCTGGCCCCCAAATTGGAACTTTCAAGGGTTCTCAGCAGCCATGAGCCAAGGAATCCCACTGGGTAAAATTATAAAATTTGTAGGTTTTTTTTTTTTTTTTATTTGACAGAATTAGACAATGAGAGAGAGAGAGACAGAGAGAAAGGTCTTCCTTCCGTTGGTTCACTCCCCAAAAGGCCGCTACGGCCAGAACTATGCCGATCCGAAGCCAGGAGCCATGTGCTTCCTCCTGGTCTCCCATGCGGGTGCAGGGCCCAAGCACTTGGGCCATCCTCCACTGCCCTCCTGGTCCACAGCAGAGAGCTGGACTGGAAGAGGAGTAGCCGGGACTAGAACCCGGTGCCCATGTGGGATGCCGGCGCCTCAGGCAGAGGATTAGCCAAGTGAGCCATGGCACTGGCCCCATTTTTGTTTTTTAAAATTTATTTTATTTAAAGGCAGAGTTAGAAAAAAGGAGAGACAGAGATCTTGCATCTGCTGGTTCAATCCCCAGATGGTACAACCACCAAATGTTGACAACCAGAGCCTAGAACATCCATTCAGGTCTCAGGTCTCCCATGTGGTGGTGGAGGCCCAGACACTTAGGCTATCCTCTCCTGCCTTTCCAGCCATATTAGCAGGGTGCTGGATAGGAAGTGGAGCAGCCAGAACTTGAACCAGCGCTCATATGGTATGGTAGTGTTGCAGACAGTGGCTTAACTCTTCCACGACACTGGCCTGAGAGTTGAAGATTCAAAAAAGTTTTTTAGATCTATCTGAAAAGGCAGACAGAGACAGAGACCTCCTGTGTGCTGATTGATTCCCCAGATGTCCACAGCAGCCAAAGCTGGAGAGAGGGAACTCAATCCAGTTCTTCATAGGGATTCAACTAGTTGATGCATCACCTGCTGTCTTCCTGGGTGCACATTAGCAGGAAGCTGGAATCAGAAGTAGAGCTGAGAATCATATCTAGGTTCTCCATTGGGCATCTCCAGCAGCGTTCTAACTGCTAGGCCAAATGTCTACCCATGGAATAAGTTTTATTTTATTTTTTTTATTTTTCATTTTTTATTTTTTTTTATTTTTTGACAGGCAGAGTGGACAGTGAGAGAGAGAGAGACAGAGAAAGGTCTTCCTTTGCCGTTGGTTTACCCTCCAATGGCCACCGCGGCTGGCGCGCTGCGGCTGGCGCACCGCGCTGATCCGATGGCAGGAGCCAGGAGCCAGGTGCTTTTCCTGGTCTCCCATGGGGTGCAGGGCCCAAGCACCTGGGCCATCCTCCACTGCGCTCCCTGGCCACAGCAGAGAGCTGGCCTGGAAGAGGAGCAACCGGGACAGAATCCAGCGCCCCAACCGGGACTAGAACCCGGTGTGCCGGCGCCACTAGGCGGAGGATTAGCCTAATGAGCCGCGGCGCCGGCCCGGAATAAGAGTTTTAAACATAATAGTCAGGGCCGGCACAGTGGTGCAGTGGGTTAAGGCCCTGGCCTGAAGTGCTGGCATCCCATATGGGCGCTGGTTTGAGACCCGGCTGCTCCACTTCCGATCAAGCTCTCTTCTATGGCCTGGGGAAGCAGTAGAAGATGGCCCAAGTCCTTGGGCCCCTGCGCCTGTGTGGGGGATGCAGAGGAAGCTCCTGGCTCCTGGCTCCTGGCTTCAGATCCGTGCAGGCTCCAGCCATTGCAGCCAATTGGGGAGTGAACCATCTGGTGGAAGATCCCCCTCCCCCCTCCCCCCTCCCCCCTCCCCCTCCCCTCCCCTCCCCTCCCCCCTCACCTCCCCTCCTCCTCCCCCTCTCCTCTCTCTGTGTAATTCTGACTTTCAAATAAATACATAAATCTTAAAAAAAAATTAATAGTCAACTGTTAAGTTGTTGGTTTTAGGAACTCCATGTAGGTCTTTAATGTGGTGGCAGGAACCAAAGCATCATCCACTGTCTCCCGGGATACATTAGCAAGAAGTGGGTCAGAGGTGGAGTAACTGAGACTTGAACTGGCACTTGAAACGTCTGAACTGCAGACATTCTGACTGGTGGCTAAACACACTGCCATAATGCCTGCTCTGAGATTTAGTTTTTTTTTTTTTCGAAAGATTTATTTATTTAAAAGAGTTACAGAGAGGCAGAGAGAGAGATCTTCAATCCACTTGCTCACTCTCCAGATGGGTGCAACGGCTGGAGCTGGGCTGATCAGGAGCCAGGAGCTTCTTCCAGGTCTCCCACGCGGGTGCAGGGGCCCAGGGACTTGGGCCGTCTTCCGCTTTCCCAGCAGAGAGCTGCATCAGAAGTGGAGCAGCTGCTACTCGAACTGGCGCCCATGTGGAATGCTGGTACTCCAGGTTGTGGCTTTACCCGCGATGCCTCGGTGCTGGCCCCCTGAAACGTAGTTTTAAGACTTAGGAAGTTGCCGGCGCCGCGGCTCACTTGGCTAATCCTCCACCTGTGGCGCTGGCACCCCGGGTTCTAGTCCCATTCGGGTCGCCGGATTCTGTCCCGGTTGCCCCTCTTCCAGGCCAGCTCTCTGCTGTGGACCGGGAGGGCAGTGGAGGATGGCCCAGGTCCTTGGGCCCTGCACCTGCATGGGAGACCAAGAGGAAGCACCTGGCTCCTGGCTTCGGATCGGCGTAGTGCGCTGGCCGTGATGGCCATTTGGGGGTGAACCAATGGAAAAAGGAAGACCTTTCTCTTTGTCTCTCTCTCTCACTGTCTAACTCTACCTGTCCAAAAAAAAAAAAAAAAAAAAGACTTATGAAATCAAAACTAATGGCTAAAGCTTCTGTATCTTGTTCTGTTTTAATATTCATTTGCGGGGCCAGCAATGTGGCCCAGCAGGTTAAAGCCCTGGCCTGAAGTGCCAGCATCCTATATGGGCTCCGGTTCTAGTCCTGGCTGTTCCACTTCTGATCCAGCTCTTTGCTGTGGCCTGGGATAGCAGTGGAAGATGGCCCAAGTCCTTGGGCCCCTGCAGCCATGTGGGAGACCTGTAAGAGGTTCCTGGCTCCTAGCTTCGGATCAGCGCAGCTCCGGCAGTTGCGGCCATTTGGAGAGTGAACCAGCGGATGGAAGACCTCTCTCTGTGTCTGTACCTCTCTTTGTAACTCTTTGAAATAAAAAAAATAATAATAATAAAAATATTCATTTGAATGACTGTATGCCTAACTATATTATCAGATTTATTGTCTTTTATTTGACAGGTACAGTTGTAGACAGTAAGAGAGACAGAGAGAGAGGTCTTCCTTCCATTGGTTCACTCCCCAAATGGCCGCCACAGCTGCCGTTGCACCAATCCGAAGCCAGGAGCCAAGTGCTTCATCCTGGTCTCCCATGCGGGTGCAGGGCCCAAGCACTTGGGCCATTCTCCACTGCCCTCCCAGGCCACCACAGAGAGCTGGACTGGAAGAGGGGCAACTGGGAGTAGAACCTGGCATCCATATGGGATGCCGGCGGCACCATAGGTAGAGGATTAACCAAGTGAGCCAAGGCGCTGGCTGTTGTCTTTTTTTTTTAAGATTCATTTTTTTTTTTTTTTTAAAAAGCTGTATAGAGAGTGAGAGACAGATCTACTATCCCCTGGCCTGTTCCCCAGATAGCTACAACAGCTGGTGCTGGGCCAGGCTGAAGCCAGGAGATAGGAGCCTCGTCTGATCTCCCGCGTGGGTGGCAGGAGCCCAGTCACATGAGTCACCTTCTGCTGATGTTCCCTGGTCATTAGTAGGGAGCTAGATCTGATGTGGAGTAGTTAGGACATGGATGGGTGCCTACATGGGATGCTGGTGTTGCAGGCAGCCGCTACACCACAATGCTGGCCCCAGGATTTATTGATTTCTGATAAAATTCTAATGCGAATAGAATGGCAAGCTGACATATGTGTTTGAAGGGAAATTGTTCATTTCACAAGGATGTGATAGATTCTTTGCCACAGGAATTTAGGAGCACTGGCTTAGGTGTGAAATAGTTACTATGCAGTTTCTGAAAACATACTCTGTGAAGGCTAAGACACATACAGAAGAGTATAAAAACATAAATTTGTGTTAGTGAATAATCAAAGTAAATGCTTTGTTGTGACTACTACTCAGTCAAGATTTGGAATTCCCACCATGTCAGAAGCTTCCTCATGACCTTTCCAACAATTGCTGGTTCCTTTTTCTTCGCCAGTTGAGCCTGCTATCACTATAATTTAGTTTTTCTTGATTTTGGACAAAATGGCTTTTTAAAAAAATTTATTTGAGAGGTAGAGTTAGAGAAGGGAGACAGAACGGTCTTCATCCGCTGGTTCTTCCCCCAAATGACCACATCTGTTGGGGCTGAGCCGATCTGAAGCCAGGAGCCAGGAGATTCTTCTTCTTCTTCTTCTTTTTTTTTTTTTTTTGACAGGCAGAGTGGACAGTGAGAGAGAGAGACAGAGAAAGGTCTTCCTTTGCCGTTGGTTCACCCTCCAATGGCCGCCATGGCTGGCGCGCTGCGGCTGGCACACCGCGATGATCCGAAGCCAGGAGCCAGGTGCTTCTCCTGGTCTCCCATGGGGTGCAGGGCCCAAGCACTTGGGCCACCCTCCACTGCACTCCCGGGTCATAGCAGAGAGCTGGCCTGGAAGAGGGGCAACCAGGACAGAATCTGGCGCCGCGACTGGGACTAGAACCCGGTGTGCAAGCGCTGCGGGCGGAGGATTAGCCGTGGCGCTGGCCAGGAGATTCTTCTGATTCTCCCATGTGGGTGCTGGTGCCCAAGGACTTGGCCTATCCTCTGCTGCTTTCCTAGGTGCATTAGCAGGGAGTTGGATTGGAAGAGGAGCAGCCATGACACGAACCGTCACCCATGTGGGATACCTATGCTGCACGTGGAGGCTTGGCCTACTATGCCACAGCGCCAGCCCCACATAATGACTTTTTAAAGGGATAGTGAAGTTATCACAGTAAAACAAAAGTTTCTTAGTGTTTTCATTGCTTAATTCCCCCAGTGGGCTCTTTTTTTAAAATGATTGATGTGTATCTAAAGCCTCTTTAACTGTAACTCACCTCCCTCTTCTTTTTTCTTGTTTAAAAAAAAAAAGTCTGGTCTCTTGTCCTATAGAATTTCAGACTTTCTGGATTTTGCCAGTTGCTAATCCGTGCATCTTTTTTAAATTGGTACATAGAACACAATAAAATGTACAGTGTTTTTTGTTTTGTTTTGTTTTTACAGGTAGAGTTATAGACAGAGACAGAAAGGTCTTCCTGCTGTTGATTCACCCCCAAAATGGCCACTATGGCCGGAACTGCACGAATCTGAAGCCAGGAGCCAGGTGCTTCTCCTGGTCTCCCACATGGGATGCCGGCGCCGCAAGCGGAGGATTAACCAAGTGAGCCATGGCGCCGGCCCCAAAATGTACAGATCTTAAGGGTTCATTTCGATGAGTTTTGATTCTGATCCCTACTCAGAAATACAGAAAGAGGGCATTTCTGTCCCTGCAGAACGTTCCCTTGTGCTCCTTTGCGGTTCGTGTTTCCATTCCTGTCTGACTTGCATCACCACAGGCAAGCTAACCTGGTTGGTTGGTTGGTTCTCTTTTTTGTGTGTTTTTTGGCCATTATATTTCTTCGGAAAAATGATTATGTCTTTTGCTCATGTATTTTCTTTTTCTTCAAGATTTATTTATTTATTTGAAAGGAAGAGAGTGATCTTTCATTGCTGATATCTGTGAGGTACTTCAAAAAATTTTTGGAAAAATGGCATTCAAAGATGTTTATTTTGTTGGAAAAATTATGAAATCCATGCATATTTTCAGTGAATCGTTTTTTTTTTTTTTTTTTCCCCAGGCAGAGTTAGTCAGAGATAGAGTTATAGACAGTGAAAGAGAGACAGAGAGAAAGGTCTTCCTTCCATTGGTTCTCTCCCCTAGTGGCCGCTATGGCCGACGCTGAGCCATTCCGGAGCCAGGAGCTGGGTACTTCCAGTCTCCCATGCAGGTGCAGGGACCTAAGCACTTGGGCCATCCTCCATTGCACTCCCAGGCCACAGCAGAGAGCTGGCCTGGAAGAGGAGCAACCGGGACAGAATCCGGCGCCCCAACCAGAACTAGAACCCGGGGTGCTGGCGCTGCAGGTGGAGGATTAGCCTAGTGAGCGGCCTCAGTGAACCCTTTGAAGGACCCTTGTATACCACAATTACCACAATTTTTTTTAAAAGATTTATTTATTTATTTGAACGAGTAAGAGGGAGAGACAGAGCTTCAGCTTCCATCCATTGGTTTGCTCCCCAGATGGGTGCAACAGCCATGGCTGGGTCGGGCTGAAACCAACCGCCAGGAGCTTCTTCTAGGTCTTCCACATAGGTAGCAAGGGCCCAAACACCTGGGCCATCCTCTGTGTTTTCCAGGTCATCAGCTGGATTGGAAGTAGAGCAGCCAGGCTGAGAACCTGCACCCATATGGGACGCCGGTGTCGCAGATGATTGCTTTACCCACTATTGCCACAATGCTGGCCCTTAGACCACAATTTTTATCCCTCTTTTGATGGACATATAGGTTGTTTTAAGATTTTGGCTCCTAGGAATAAGTTTGCATTAAATATTCTTGTACAAGTCTTTTTTTAGAAAAAAGATTTATTTATTTTGAAAGTTACAGAGATACAGAGAGGATCTTCACTTGTGGTTAACCTGCTGCATAACCGCAGTGACCAGGGCTGGGCAGGCTGAAGCCAGGAGCTTCTTCCTGGTCTCCATGTGGGTGCAGGGGCTGCTGCTTTCCCAGGTGCCTTAGCAGGGAGAGCTGGATCTGAAGTGGAGCATCTGGGCCTCAAACCGATGCCCATATGAGATGCTGGCATGGTAGGCGGCTGCTTAACCTAATACATTACAGGGCTGTCCCGTCAGCCATTTGTTTATCTTCTTTGATTAAGTATCTTCAAGTCTCCCTTTCACCCCAGTTTGTTTTGGTCTACTCACTTGTATTTATTTTCATTTTACTTGGAAGACAAGGGTGAGTGAGTTATTTCATCCATTGGTTCACTCCCCAAATGCTTAGACAAATGAAGCAGGGTGGAGCCATTGTTTGCTGTCTTCCTAGGGTGGGCATTGGTAGGAAGCTGGATCCAAAGTGGAGCAGCCAGGCACTCTGATGGGAGGCAGGTGTCCCAGATGGCAACTTAACTGCTCTGCCAAATGTCTACTCGTCCTTTAATTACTTACAGATCTACTTACATTTTGGATACAAGTTCTTTATTAGATGTATGTGCTGCAAATACTTCTTCCCAGTTGTCTCTTTATTATTTATTTTATTAATTTCAAAGGCTTAGAGACAAATAGAGACAGACAACTGAGAGGTATCTTCTATCCATGGCTTCACTCTCCAAATGCCTGCTACAGGCTGGTCTGGGTGAGGCCGAATCCTGGAACCAGGAACTCAGTCTGAGTCTCCTGCTTGGGTACCAAGAACCCAGTTATTTGAGTTGTCACTTGCAGCCTCCTGGGGTGCACATTAGCAGAAAACCGGAATCCAGAAAGGAGCTGACACTGGGACCCCTGCGCACTGATATGGCATGTAGGCGTCTCAAGCAGCATGTTAACCACTACCCCAGCCCCGCCTGTCCCCTTCATTTTCTTAATGATGTTTTCTAATGAACAAAATTTTTAAGTCAATTTTTCCTTTTATGATTTGTCACATATTTTTAAAACTTTTATTTTGGGGACAGTCCTCTTAGGGGGAATAGGGAGGAACCTCCATTTTGTTGCGGAATACAGACCCAAAGAAGTAAAATGACTTGCCCTTAAGTTGCGCAACTAGTAAGTGGTAGAACAAAGACTGGAAACCAGACCTTCTTACTTCAGATTGAATTTCTTTCCATTACACTGTATTCTCCTTTTCTTTTTTTCTCATTACCTGAAAATGGTACCATACTCAGCTGCTTTTTCTTCAAGTTTTATGCTCTCTCTCACTTTTGGACATTTGCATTTGTAATTTCTTTTGAGCCGACTACTTTCTCTCCTCTCCTTTTACATTGTTTGTTCTTCTGGTTTTATCTTAGATATTATGTCCACTGGGGAATTTTTGATATCTTCTTTCTTAATAGATAAGGTGTTTCTTACCATTTCTTTAACATTTGATTTTTCTGTTGTCAAAGCAAATAAAACCCTGATTGTCTTTCCACTTTCTCTAGCTAGATTTTGAGGGCAAGAACCTTGACAGTCTTGTTTGCCAGAATATTGTCAGTGTCTGGCTCTTGGTGGATGGTAATAAATTTAATGAATTCAGTTGAATATAATTCTCTTCCTATCTAGTTGTGACAGATTTGATACTGTAAATTTAGAACCCATTGTGCATTTAATTTGGTATTTTTTTGTGTAGCATAATGTTCTATTTTTTAATTTTTTTTTATTTAAAAGGCAAAGAGTTTTTTTTTTTTTTTTTAAGATTTATTTATTTATTTGAAAGAGTTACACAGAGAGAGGAGAGGCAGAGAGAGAGAGAGGGATCTTCCATCTGATGGTTCACTCCCCAATTGGCCGCAATGGCTGGAGCTGCGCCAGTCCGAAGCCAGGAGCCGGGAGCTTCATCCGGGTCTCCCACATGGGTACAGGGGCCCAAGCACTTGGGCTATTCTGCTTTCCCAGGCCACAGCAGAGAGCTGGATCAGAAGAGGAGCAGCCAGGACGTGAACCAGAGCTCATATAGGATGCCGGTGCTTCAAGCCAGGGTGTTAATCCGCTGTGCCACAGCGCTGGCCCCAAGGCAAAGAGGTCTTAAATCCTCTGGTTCATTCCCCCAAATGTCCAGAACAGCCAAGGCTGAGCCTGGGCCAGGCCAAAGCCGGTAACCCAGAACTCAGTCCGAGTCTTTGTCGGTGGCAGGGAATGGAGCCTTCACTGCTGCCTCCCAGGTGTGCGATAGCAGGAAGCCAAGCACTCTGATGTGGGCTGTGGGCATCCCAAGTGCTGGCTTAACTGCTGCACCAGATACCTCCCTCCCCATCAAATGGTCATTTTTGAATTTCTGAAATAATGTATTTTAAAAAGGGTTATAGGGAGGGGTGGGGAGAGTGGGAAGTATCAGTATGTTCCTAAATCTGTATATATGAAATACATGAAACTTGTATACCTTAAATAAAATGAAAAAATAAAATTAAAAAGGGTTATAAAATTAATTTTGTATTTCTTATGTACCTAGTAAGTATTTTTTTTTTTAAGATTTATTTATTTCAAAGGGGGAGGCAATGAAAGAGAGAGTGAGCGAGCACGAGCTTCCATCCACTAGTTCATTCCCCGAAGTGGCTGCAACAGCTGGAGCTGGACCAATCTGAAGCCAAGAGCCAGGAACTTCTTTCTGGTCTCCCATGTGGGTGCAGGGGCCCAAGGACTTGGGCTATCTTCTGCTGCTTTCCCAGGCATATTAGCAGGGAGCTGGATCAGAAGTGGAGCAGCCAGGACTAGAACTGGCACCCATGTGGGATCCTGTTACTGCAGGCAGAGGCTTAGCCTTTTATGCCACAACGCCAGCACCCCTAGTAAGCATTAAAAAGTACTGAGTTGAATTTTTGATTAGTTTTTAGGAAGTTTTCTTTATAATTGACAGTGTCATAAACTTTGAACTTAAAGTTGATAAATTTCATGGTTTCTGTCTTTGAACAGCAATCATTGATTTAATCTTTGATTCCTGAAGAGTAGATACTTTCCTAAAAAGTAAGAATTTACTGAAGTCAGCAACTGTTCTGTGGTTAGGTAAGAAAACATTCTTCTTACTTGGAAACACAAGTGTTCAAAAGGTTATGATATATGCAAATTACTTCCAGGTGCTTGGGTGTAAGTGGGAAAACATGTATACTACATGTCCCCCACACATGTGTAAACAACGTATATATGTATACAATAAAGTAGTTCTCATTTTTCATAGTCATTTGGGACTGCAAAAATGATTTTGCGTGCTGAAATCATGGGATGAGGTTTTATTTTTTAAAGTCTTATTTGTTTATTTGAATGGCAGAGTGACAGAGATCTTCCAACCATTGGTACACTTCCCAAATGCCTGCAACTGCCAGGGCTGGGCCAGACCTAAGCCAGGTGCCAGGAATTCCATCCAGGTCTCTCACGCAGGTGGCAGGAACCCAAGTACCTGAGCCATCAGCTGCTGCCTCTCGGGCTTATTAGCAGGAAGCTGGATCAGAAGAAGAGATGGAGTTTAATCACAGGTGGCATACCTTGCTGCACATCACCTATCTTGAAACCTTAATAATCAGTTGGGAAAATTGTGATCTTAACCCATCAGGTTTTTTGTTAAAAATATTAAAAGCTGTTTTATTGTTGGTTGTAAATATATAAGAAGGTGAAATAATAGTAAAAGTAATATTGGGGCCGGTGCTATGGCATAGTGGATAAGGCCACTGCCTGCAGTGCCAGCATCCCATGTGGGTGCCTGATTGAGTCCCTGCTGCTCCGCTTTTGATCCGGCTCCCTGCTGGTGTGCTTGGGAAAGCAGCGGAGGATGGGCCAAGTCATTGGGTCCCCACACCCACTTGGGAGACCCGAAGAAGCTCCTGGCTTCAGATCAGCCCAGCTCCGGCCATTGTGGTCATTTGGGGAGTGAACCAGTAGAGGGAAGACTGACTCTCTTTCTCTCTCTCTCTCTCTCTGCCTCTGCTCTGTATAACTGTGCCTTTCAAATAAATAAATATTTTTTTAAAAAGTAATATTTATTTGGTACACTATAATACAGGAACATTATTTTTTAAATTTATTATTTAAAATATTTCATTTATTTGAGAGGCAGAGTTATAGACAGAGAAAAGGAGAGACAGAGAAAAAATTTTTCCATCTGTTGGTTTACTCCCCAAATGGCCACAATGGCAGGAACTGGGTCAATCTGAAGTCAGGATCCAGGAGCTTCCTCCAGGTTTCCCATGAGACTGTAGGGGCCCAAGCACGTGGGCCATTTTCTGTTGCTTTCCCAGGCCATAGCAGAGAGCTGGATCAGAAGAGGAGTAGTTGGGACTAGAACCGATGCCCGTGTGGGATGCAGGCATGGCAGGCAGAGGCTTAGCCTGCAATGCCACAGAGCTGTCCCCAGGAACATTATTATTTTATTTCATTATTAAAAACCTTTCAAGAATAATTTGAATAGTGCTTATCTGCTTCTTGAATAACTTAAGGAACAAACATCATTGGGGTATAAAAATTTTTTATATAATTTATTTGTTTATTTGAAAGAGTTAGAGAGGCAGAGAGAGAGAGAGAGAGAGAGAGATTTCCCTTCCATCCGCTGGTTGACTCTCCACATGGCCACAGCAGCCAGAGCTGGGCCTATCCAGAACCAGGAGCCAGGAGCTTCTTCCAGGTCTGTCACGTGGGTGCAGGGGCCCAAAGACTTGGGCCATCTTCCACTGCTTTCCAAGCCATAGCAGAGAGCTAGATGGGAAGTGGAGCAGCCAGGACTTGAACCAGCACCCATATGGGATTCCGGCGCTGCAGGCGGCAGCTCTACCTGCTGTACCACGGTGCTGGCCCCAATATTTTATTCTTTGCATTTTCAGTATTGTGAAATATGTTTGAGATAATTATGGTTTTTGCTGCTATCATTCCTCTGGAAATCTTCATCTTTTTTGTCATATGCACTTCCTTTTACTTTCACTGTTTCTCTATTGCATGTAACTCAGTTTTCTTTGAATTTCATTTCCAGCATTATCACTTCTATCGTATTGCTTCCATTTTCATGCTTAGTGGCTGATTTCCTCTTGATTATCCACATATTTGTAAAGTGTCATGTGATTAACTACCAGGAGACATGGAAGCAACATATATGCTTTGCTGTCTGTGTGTGAGCTGAGTGACATGCCTGGCAGTTTATCACCAGCACACTTTGAAAGAAGTGATGTGATTGGTTACTTATCTTGATGCACAGCTCTTATTTATATGACTTGCGGAATAAGAGCTCACAACCAATACCAATTTTGTTCGTTATACACATGCTTAGAGCATTCCACAGTAACCGAAATTTTTTAAATTTAATTCTGGATGTTTAATAGCAGTACAGAAGATTTCACTGAGGGGACCGGAAATTGCCCAGATAGACAGTAACTGAAATCTGAACTGTGTTTGAGAACTGTTATTTAGTGACACTGTGGTAACTAAAATTCATACATGCTGGGACAGCATAGAACAAGTCCTGTCTGCATAGAGAAAACATGAAGGGGAACAAATGCAAATGCTGTACTTTCTACACAGGTTGAGTGTCCTTTATTGAAAATGTTTGGTACCTGAATGTTGCAGAATTGTTCAGATTTGGGAATTTTGCTCAGACTTCAACCTTGAGTATTCCTAACTTGAAAATCCAAAATCTGAAACTTTGAGTATCATGTTTGAACTTTTCCAATTTCAGATTTTTGTATTGGGGAAGCTCAGTATTACAAGATAAGCTGCTTAAAGAAGGGATTATGTCATTTTACTCATATTTACTGACTATAGCTGTGGTTTACGGGGTGATTTGATGACACACACACACACATACAGAGTGCCGTTTTAACCACGATACATTACAGAGAGCATATATGAGGTTTGCCAGGGCAACTAACATTTTGCTGGGTAGCTCTAATATGCCTGGTGGTATTTCAGATGTTTTACATATGTAAGGTGTATCGTTGGATCCTACAGCAGCTCTCTGAATTTGATGACATTTTATAGTTGAGGAAACTGAGGTTCAGGGCCAGCATCCCATATGGGCACTGGTTCTAGTCCTGGCTGCTCCACTTCCGATCCAGCTCTCTGCTTTGCCTGGGAAAGCAGTAGAAGATGACCCAAATCCTTGGGCCCCTGCACCTGCGTGGGAGCTCCTGGCTCCTGGTTCCTGGTTCCTGGTTCCTGGCTCTTGGCTTCGGATCAGCCCAGCTCTGACCGTTGTGGCCATCTGGGGAGTGAATCAGCAGATAGAAGACCTCTCTCTCTGTCTCTACCTCTCTTTCAAATAAATAAAATAAATCTTAAAAAAAAAAAAAAAGTTACAGAGCCAGGATTCAAACTTAATTCTGACTCTAAACTCACACCCTTTGTGCTGCTCTTTTTTGGTGGTGGTTGTTGAGGGTCCTCCTGAAGATTCTTTGACAGGGATTCTGCTAAAACTACAATAGTAGAAAGGAGGGTTTTAGTTGTATTATGAAGTTTATGGAACTTTAGGTAATTAGATTCAGGTTAAACATTTTAGCAGAAGTGCTATATAAGTCATTTAATGTACTTATTGAATCCTGCCATGAGATAGACTGGTTGTGTTGCTTTTGGTAATAACAGTTCTTTATCACATTGATACTGGTATGACTGTTACCGATATCACCTGTAAAAATTTTTTTTGCCTTTGTAATTAAATTTTTCCTTAAAAGTCCTATTTATTTGAAAAGCAGAGTGAGAGGGGGCTGGTATTGTGGCATTGTAGGTTATGCCACTGGTTGCAACACCTGCATACCATATCAGAGTGTTTATTTGAGTCCTAGCTGCTCTATTTCCAGTCCAACTTCCTGCTAATATGCTTGGGAGACCAGTGGAGGAAGGCCCAAGTGCTTGGGCCCTTGCCATCCGTGTGGGAGTTCTGAATTTTCTGGTTCTGGCTCAGGCTGGGCTGTTGATGGCATTTTGAGAGTGGCCCAGTGAATCGAAGATTTTTCTTTCTCTGTTTTTCTGTCTTTGTCCCTTTTCCGTCCTGTCTCTGTCTTTCAAATTTAAAAACAGAATCAAAGGGCCAGCGCTGTAGCATAGTGGGTAAAGCCATCGCCTGCAGTGCTGGCATCGCATATGGGTGACGGTTTGGGTCCTGGCCTCTCCACTTGCGATCCAGCTCTGCTATGGCCTAGGAAGGCAGTAGAAGATGGTCCAAGTCCTTGGGCCCCTGTACCCATGTGGGAGACCTGCAAGAGGCTCTTGGCTCCTGGCTTCGGATTGACCCAGCTCCAGCTGTTGTGGTCAATTGGGGAGTGAACCAGTGGATGGAAGACCTCTCTCTCTATGTAACTCTGACTTTCAAATAAACAAATTAATTTTTTTTTTAAGATTTGTTTATTTCAAAGAGTTACACAGAGAGAGGAGAGGCAGAGAGACACAGAGAGAAAGGGAGGTCTTCATCCGATGGTTGTATCAATTGGCTGCAATGGCAGGAGCTGTGCTGATCTGAAGCCAGGAGCCAGGAGCTTCCTCTGGGTCTCCCATGTGGGTGCGGGGGCCCAAGCACTTGGGCCATCTTCTACTGCTTTCCCAGGCCATAGCAGAGAGCTGGATTGGAAGTATAGCAGCAGATTTTTTTTTTTTTTTTTTGACAGGCAGAGTTAGTGAGAGAGAGAGAGAGAGAAAGGTCTTCCTTCCGTTGGTTCACCCCCAAAGTGGCCACTATGGCTGGCGTGTTGTAGCCAGAGCGCTGCGCCAATCTGAAGCCAGGAACCAGGTGCTTCCTCCTGGTCTCCCATGTGTGCAGGGCCCAAGGACGTGGGCTAGCCTGCACTGCACTCTCAGGCCACCACAGAGAGCTGGACTGGAAGAGGAGCATCCAGGACAGAACCAGCGCCTCAACTGGGACTAGAACCCAGGGTGCTGGCGCCACAGGCAGAGGATTAGCCTATTGAGCTGCAGCGCTGGCCAACAGCCAAGTCTTGAACCGGTGCCCGTATGGGATGTCGGCGCTTCCGGCCAGGGCATTAACCTGCTGTGCCACAGTGCTGTCCCCAAATAAATCTTCAAAAAAAATAAAAAGAGAATATGCGATCCCAAAGAGGGAAATAAACATTTAAGGCACCATTAAGCATTTACTCTTTTTACTGGAAAGGACTTTGCAATTTTTTTAAAAAGATTTATTTTTTGTTTTGAAAGGCAGAGTTAAATAGAAGCAGAGAGGGAGGGAGAGGTCTTCTTCACTCCCTAGATGGCTAAAATGGCCGGAGCTGTGCTAACCCAAAGCTAGGAGCCAGGAACTTCTTCCGGGTCTCCCATGTGGATGGGAGAGGCCCAGGGACTCAGGCCATCTTTTACAGCTTTCCCAGGCCATAGCAGAGAGCTGGATCAGGAAGAGGAGCAGCTGGGTCTCCAGCCAGTTCCTATATAGGATACCGGCATTGCAAGTTGCAGCTTTATCCACTATGCCACAGCCCTGGCTCCAGTTTTTTTTTTTTTTTTTTTTTTTTTAAGATATATATATATATATATATATATGTATATGTATATGTATATATTTGAAAGGTAGAGTTACAGAGAGGCAGAGAGAGAGAGAGGTCTTCAGTCTGCTGGTTCACTCCCCAGATGGCCGCAACAGCTGGAGTTGTGCCGATCAGGAGCCAGGAGCTTCCCTCAGGTCTCCCACACAGGTGCAGGGGCCCAAGCACTTGAGCCATCCTCCACTACTTTCCCAGGCTATCAGCAGAGAGCTGGATCAGAAGTGGAGCAGCTGGAACTTGAACCAGAGCCCATATGGGATGCCAGCACTGCAGGTGGCAGCTTTACCCGCTACACCAGAGTGCCGGCCCCCTCTAATTCTTAAATTATTTTGGAACTGTGTGCTCTAACAAGTATGTCGAAGAGATCGTTCTGTATTATAATTGTTACCATGAGTAGAACACAGTTATACACACAGCCTATTAAAAGTTTTCTGCTCTCCTTTTAAATTCACATCAGTCAGCAGAATGTAGCCTTCAGTTGGATGAGCCTCTCGAGAGAAGACAGAATTGGAGATCTGCGTGGTGGGTGTCCATACAGTGACAGAGGAAAGGGACGCGTGGCTTCATGGTTACATGTGGGTGGGTCTGAGAGGATTGTGATGACAGGGGTTCAGGAAGCAGAATGAAATAGTGGCTTCTCTGGAAATGGAGATTTTGAACTGGAGAGGGAAGAGAGACAGAGAAGCAATAATGTTTGAAAGGAAAGTAGGAAAGTCCTGTTACAGAATTAGTTATCTTGAATCTGAGTGAATTTACTGAAACAATGATTGAGAAGCTGAGAAGGTACCACGAGAATGGAAGTAGGAACTTTTTAAAGATTTATTTGAAAGAGTAACAGAGAGGGAGGGAGGGAAAAAGATAGAGATCTTCCATCTGGTGGTTCACTCTCTAAGTGGGCACACCTGGGGCTGGATCAGGCTGAAGTCAGGAGCCTGGAACGCCATCTGGTTCTCTCATATCGGTTTCAGGGGTCCACACATATGGACCATCTTCTGCTTTCCCAAGCACATTATCAGGGAGCTGAATGGAAGCAAAGCAGCCAGGACTTGAATTGCCGCTCTGACAGGGAATGCTGATATCCCAAGTGATGGTTTAACCCACTGCACCACAATGTCAGCCCTTGATTTTATTTAAAAAATTTCACTTGTTTATTTTTATTTATTTGAAAGGCAAAGGTTAGATACAGATAGGGAGAAGTCTTCTGCCCACTGTTTCATCACCCACCTGCAATAGCCAAGACAGAAGCAGTCCAAAACCAGGAGCCCAGGACTATCTGGGTCTCCCATGTGGTGACAGGTACCTGGAACTATCACCTGCTGTCTCCTAGGGAGTGCATGAGCAGGAAGCTGGACATGAAGCAGAGCTGGGACTGGAATCCAGCTATTCCAGGATAGGAGGTGTGTGTCCCAAGTAGTGTCTTAACTGCTGTGCAAAACATCCACTCCTAATTTTGCTTTTTTAAGCTATAACATTGGGACTGGTGCTGTGATATAGCGGGTAAAACCATCACCCGCAGTGCCGACATCCCATATGGTCACCAATTCAAGACCTGACTACTCCACTTCTGGTCCAGCTCTCTGCTGTGGCCTGGGAAAGCAGTGGAAGATGACCTAAGTTGTTGGGCCCCTGCACCGCGTATGGAAGAAGCTGCTGGCTCCTTGCTTCGGATCGGTGCAGCTCTGGCCGTTGTGGCCAATTGGGGAGTGAACCAGCAGATGGAAGACACCTCTCTCTCTCTCTCTCTCTCTCTCTCTCTCTCTGTAAATCTGCCTTTCAAATAATTGAATAAATAAACGATAATATTTTCCTCTTTTTTTAAAAAAATGATTTATTTATTTATTTTGAAAGTCAGAGTTACACAGAGAGAGAAGGAGGCAGAAACAGAGAGGGAAGTCTTCCATCTGCTGGTTCACTCCCCAGTCAGCCACAACGGCCAGAGCTGCGCAGATCCGAAGTCAGGAGCCAGGAGCTTCTTCTGGGTCTCCCACAAGGGTGCCGGGGCTCAAGGGCTTGGACCATCTGCTGCTTTCCCAGGCCACAGCAGAGAGCTGGATTGAATTGAGCAGCTGAGTCTTGAACTGGCACCCATATGGGATGCTGGCACTGCAGGTGGCGGTTTTACCTGCTACACCACAGTGCCGGCCCCTCCTCTTAATTTTAATGGGCTTTATCTATGTATTCCTTAACTAGAAGGATAAAGTTTTTTTTTTTTTTAATTTTTTAATTTTTTATTTTTGATAGGCAGAGTTAGACAGAGAGAGACAGAGAGAAAGGTCTTTCTTTTTCCGTTGGTTCATCCCCCAAATGGCCGCTATGGCTGGCATGCTGTGGCCGGCGCAACTGCGCTAATCCGAAGCCAGGAGCCAGGTGCTTTCTCCTGGTCTCCCATGTGGGTGCAGAGCCCAAAGACCTGGGCCATCCTCCATTGCTTTCCCGGGGCCACAGCAGAGACTGGAAGAGGAGCAACTAGGACAGAACCCGGTGTGCCGTCGCTGCAGGCAGAGGATTGGCCTAGTGAGCTGCGGTGCCAGCCTGTTTTTTTTTTTTTTTTTAATTGATGCATTTTTTTAAAGTATTTAAATTTTTTTGCAAAGAGTTATATATAGAGTTCTATCTGCCAGTTCACTCACCAGTGACTGCAGTGTCTGGGCTGGGCCATACTGAAGCCAGGGTTCTGGAACTCAATCTGGGTCTCCCACAAGGGTGGCAGGGTGCAAGCACATGGGTCATCTGCTTTCCCAGGTGCATTAGCAGGGAGCTAGATAAGAAATGGGACATAGCCGGCGCCGCGGCTCACTAGGCTAATCCTCCACCTGCGGCACCGGCACACCAGGTTCTAGTCCTGGTTGGGGCGCTGGATTCTGTCCCGATTGCCCCTCTTCCAGTCCAGCTCTCTGCTGTGGCCAGGGAGTGCAGTGGAGGATGGCCCAAGTGCTTGTGCCCTGCACCTGCATGGGAGACCAGGAGAAGCACCTGGCTCCCGGCTTTGGATCAGTGCAGTGCGTTGGCCACGGCGGCCATTGGAGGGTGAACCAATGGCAAAAGGAAGACCTTTCTCTCTATCTCTCTCTCTCACTGTCCACTCTGCCTGTCAAAAAAAAAAAAAAAAAAAAAAAAAGAAAAAGAAAAAGAAATGGAACAGCCAGGACTTGAACTGGCACCCATAGGGGATGGCAGTTCGGCCATAGCCGTTTAATCTACGGCACAACAATGCTGGCCCCAGACAAAAATGTTTTGTAGGGGACTGGTATTGTGGCGTAGAGGGCTAAGCCTCCTCCTGTGGCACCAGCATCCCATATGGGTACTGTTTATAGTCCCAGCTGCTCCTCTTCCAATCCAGCTGTCTTATGGCCTGGGAAAGCAGTAGAGGATAGCCCAAGTGCTTGGGAGACCCAGCGGAAGCTCCTGGGTCAGATTGGCCCAGCTCCAGCCATTGCAGCCATTTAGGAAGTGAACTAGCAGATGGAAGACCTCTGTCTATCTGCCCCTGCCTCTCTGTAACGCCTTTCAAATAAATAAATAAAATCTTTTAAAAACTGGTTTGTAAAAATGTATTAAATATGCATATTTTTAAAGATTTATTTGTTTATTTGAAAGACAGAGCTACAGAGAGACAGAGAGCTTTCAGCTGCTCTTTCACTCCCCAAATGTCCTCAATGTTTGGGTCTGGGCCAGGCCAAAGCCAGGGACCAGGAGCGTCTTCTGTGTCTCCCATGTGGTGGCAGGGGCCCAAGCACTTGGAACATCTTTGGCTGATTTCCCGGGCACATTAGCAGGGAGCTCGATTGGAAGTAGAACAACTGGGACTGGAACCAGCGCCCATATAGGATGCGGCATCGCCAGTAGCAGCTTAACTTGCTGCACCACAGCGCTGTCCCCAAGTGTGCAGTTTTTGATTCTCAATGGGATCGTGCTAGTGTGTTCAGAACTCTTTCAGAACCTGGCTGCAAACTAAAGCAGTAGCAGTTAAGATTTTCTCAATCAGATATAAATAGCCAGAAAAACTATGCAAGGTAGAAGTGGAAACAGCTAAGATTGATGAAAGTATCTCCCATGTAAGTCCAGAGCATGTAATCAACTTAAGAACAAACACTGTTATTGACAGTTTTGGTGTGGGAGAGTAGAAATAAGCCTAGTTTGTATTTCATACAGGCTTATGCAGATCTTTTGTGCCATCTTGGGAAAAGCCAGGACAACAGATATGTCTTTTACTGGATTTCAAGAGTCAGTGAACCTAGCCAGACCTTATTAAAGTAGAGGATGGGAATTGCAAGGGTCAGGGGCTCCCCGGGGTCTGCGTTCCTGAACAAGCCTTCTCTGGCTCCTGTTGTAGTGTACATTGACCCTTACACACACATCAGTTGATTCATTTAAATTCTTTACTAGATCACTTACACTTTGTACAAGTATTACTAGATCACTTACACTTTGTACAAGTATTTCTTGCTATTCTTGTCCTTTTAAAATAATTTTTATGGCATAAACTCACATTGTGTTTTCCCCCTCGAAAACAAATAATCCACACCCATATATGCAATCCATCTGAACTTGTCTACTGTTTTTTGTCTAGAATTAGCCAAAAGAAGTGGAATAGCAGGGTGTGGCACATGGCTTTAGTACTGTACCTGTATTTAAATCTCTTAAACTTTTTATAGGGTTGGAATGAGATTCCCCCCCTCCCCCAGGAACTCTGTGAAACAGTGGCAAAAGCTGAATTAACTGAACGCTTCCTCCTGGAGTGACTGAGTTTTCCCTTTGCGTGACTGTTGACCTTGTTCTTGTGGAGTTCCTTTCAGACTCCAACATTTGGGTAACCTTGAACTTCCTAATTTCTCGAAGTCTTTGCTCATTTCTGCCTTTTTTTTTTTTTTAAAGACTTACTTATTTGAAAGGCAGAGTTATAGAGAGGGAGAGAGCACTTCCATCTGGTGGTTCACTCCCTCAATAGCCACAACAGCTGAGGCTGGACCAGGCTGAAGGTAGGAGCCTGGAACTCTGTCCACGTCTTCCATGTGGGTGCCGGGGCCTAAGGAGTTGGGCTGTCTTCCGCTGCTTTCCCAGGTGCATCAGCAGGGAGCAGGATCAGAGATGGGCCAGAAAATGGCACCCATGTGGAAGGCCTACATCACAGGCATTGGCTGCACCACAAGGCTGGCCCCAAGTTTGCTCATTTCTAAATTGGAGGTGATAATAATATATATCTTTTTTGGATTGTTTGAGGATTTAATGGAATAATGAATGTAAGCTGCTTACCATTATTCAAAGCTTAATAAATTATTTTATATAACCTGCTAGTTTTCTGTCTTTCAAGCCTCATTTTAACTATAAATATAACATGGGTGCATTGTAATATAAAATTATAATATTATAGATAAGGCTTCAGTAGTCCCTTGGCCTCTGAATCTCAATTCCTTCCCCATTTTTATAAGTTTGTGTAGTCTTCCATGTCTTTTTCTTTGCCTTCTCTCTGTCTCAAATAAAAACAGCAATTTTGTAAATATTACAAGTACTAAGAATCTATTTTATAGACTCACTAACTCAAGAATAGCAAAATTCAACACTTTTGTTTTATAGTGGTAGATCATGCATTAAATTATAGAATTCTTTACAACTCTAGAAAAGCTTAATCAAAGAGAAGAAGCAAGAAACATGTTGAACTGTGTAACTCAAAACTGTACATTTGCTTTTCTGCCAATATATAGATTAGAAGGTAAGAAATTCACTGTCTCTCAGTATACCTTAAATTCTACAACTAGGGGTTAGAAATATCATTTGTTAGTCTAACATAAAAGAATGTTTCCTTTTCTCAAAAACATGAGAACATTTCACTATTTTTTTGAGGTAAGGGCAGGAATGTGGGCTTATGGATTCTAGAGAAGAGTAGTTAACACCGTTGTTTGCTTGTCACTGATCCTTAGGTGTATTTAAGTTACTTTTATAGTTTTCCTATGTTTGGATTTTGTTTATTTGAATTACGTTCACATTGAGAAATGGATTTCAGGCCATTTAGGGAAGGAGGCTGAGCGTGAAGTGACATCAGTTCTTCCCTTTAAGTAAGGGAATGTCAAGAGGAAGAGGCCATACACATCGGGGATCTAAGAGTTGAAGAATGTGGATTTCATATGATCTTTTTCCTCTGGCAACTTGAGGAGTCAGTTGGACAACATTATAGGAGGGATTGTCCATAGACAAAGGAAAATGCCAAGGTAATATGAGGCTAATTCTTACTTCCCGGGGACAAGAAGGGGCACAGTGGAGAGTGGCGCAGGATTCAGCTCCTCGTCTTTCATCCTGGTCTTTAGGCTCCACCTAGCAATGGAGGGCAAAGAGCAAAGTGCACACACCCAGTGGACGTGTATGTTGCTGGCTGATTATCATACAGTTTCAGCATCTGCTGCCTTGGGAGACTCAGTATGGACATTAAATTGCTTTCCTGGTGGCTATTTTTTTTTTTTTTTTAAAGATTTATTTATTTGAAAGAACAACAGAAATAGGAGAGAGAGAGAAAGAGATCTTCCATCTCCTGGTTCACTTCCCAAATGGCCACAGTCTTGGCCAGGCTGAAGTCAGGAGCTTAGAACTCCATCCAGGTCTCCAACATGGGTGGCAGAGGCCCAAGTTCTTGGGCCATCTTCTGCTGTTTCCCAGGTGCATAGCAGAAAGCTGGATTGGAAGTGGAACAGCTGGGACTTGAACCAGCACTCCAGTGTGGATATGCTGCTATTGCTGGCTGCTACTTAACCTGCTGTGGCACTATACTTGGCTTCCCTGGTTCTGTTGCTTCTTCCAGCAGGCTAGTCCAGTGTGGCAGCTACGAGCCCCATGTAAGTTGTATCCTGTCTGAATTGATGTAAGTGTAGGGCCAGCACTGTGGTGTAGCAGGTAACGCTGCTGCCTGCAGTGCAGGCATCCCATATGGGCGCTGGTTTGAGTCTTAGCTGCTCCACTTCTGATCCAGCTCTCTGCTATGGTCTGGGATAGAGTGGAAGATGGCCCAAGTCCTTGGGCCCCTGCACCCACATGCGGGACCTGCAGGAAGCTCCTGGCTTCAGATCAGCTCAGCTCCAGCAGCAAATGGCCATTTGGGGAATGAACCAGACTAGAACCTGGGGTGCCGGCGCCTCAGGCAGAGGATTATCCTATTGAGCTGTGGAGCCGGGCGAGGGAGAGGTCTTTGATCCACTGGTTCACTCCCCAAATGGCCACAACGGCCGGAGCTGCGCTGATCTGAAGCCAAGAGCCAGGAGCTGCTTCTTGGTCTCGCACATGGGTGCAGGGGCCCAAGGACACTGTTTTCCCAGGCACATAAGCAGAGAGCTGGATTAGGGGCCGACACTGTGGATTAGAGAGTAAAGCCACTGCCTGTGCCAACTTTCCATATTGGCGCCGGTTCAAGACCAGACTGCTCCTCTTCCCATCCAGCTCGGCTGTTTCAGTGGAGGATGCCCCAAGTCCTTGGGCCCCTAAGCCCCTGTGGGAGACCCAGAGGAAGCTCCTGGCTTCAGATTGGCACAGCTCTGGCCACTGCAGCCAATTCGGGAGTCAACCAACGGATGGAAGACCTCTCTCTACCTCTCCTCTCTGTGTAACTCTGACTTTCAAATAAATAAATAAATCTTAAAAAAAAAAAAAAAAAAAGGTGGAGGATTGGAAGTGGAGCAGTTGGTGCTCAAATATGGGATGCCAGCACTGCAAGTGGCAGCTTTACCTGCTACGCCGCAGCACCAACCCCTGTAGAATTTCATTTGAGTCATTCTAAAGACCGTTGAGTGATCTCAGTTCAGTAAAAAATGTTTATCATTTCGTTTTTATAGGACTATATTTATTTTACTAGCTAAAAACATTTTTAATTTTCTAAGTTGATGGGACCGTGGGCTTGCAGTATCAGATATGTGTGCGTGATTTTCCAGAATCACTTCTGTAGTATGCCCATGTGCATAAGGATCTGGTCCTGCCAGTCTTGCTCTCTGCTTACACTGTCCTTGGAAGAGTGATGCTTTTCTAAGAAAAGTATTCTAGAACCAGATAGATCCCTTAATCTAGCTCTTAGGTGCCGTCACTACCAAGGAATGAAGGAAGTTAGGTTAGAATGTCGTCAGACTTTGTATTCGGCTGTCTAGAGCCAGTTTCTGCATTCATGCAATACATTAACGTATGATCTTTCCACAAATCTAGTATCAGACCTAAGAAAATTAAAATTCCAGGGGTTGAGTTTAGCCCAACAGTTGACTCTGATTAAGATCGTGGAATTCCATGTTGGAATACCTGGGTTCTATACCTGGCTTTGCCTCTGATCCTGGTTTTCTGTTGATGTGGACTCTGAGAGGCACCAATGGTGGCCCATGTAGTTGGGCTCCTGTCCTTGCGTGTGTTTGTCCTTGCCAAACTCAGTTGAGTTTGCAGCTCTTGACTTTGTCCCCTGGCTGAGGCATTGTAGGCATTTGGGAAATGAACCAGCAGAGGAGCTTCCTCTCTGTCTCTCAAATGAAAAGTTTTTTTTTTTTTCTTTTTAAATATTTATCTGAAAGGCAGAATTTTACAGAGAGAGAGATCTTCCATTGCTGGTTCACTCCCCAGATGGGCACAATGGTGAGGGTTTGGTCAGGAGCCAGGAGCTTCTTCCAGGTCTTTCACTTGGGTGGTAGGTGCCCAGGTACTTGGGCTGCCTTCCACTGTTTTTCCCAGGCCATTAGCAGGGAACTGGATGGAAGTGGAGCAGCCGGGATACAAGCCAGAGCCCATACGGGATACTGGCATTTTAGGCGAAGCTCTTCCCGCTATGCCACAACTCCGGCCCTGGAAATTTTTTTGTCCATCTTATTAAGAGTCAGAGACAGAGGTATTTATCCCGTGGTTCACTCCCAGATGCCCACACCAGCCGTGGCTAGGCCAAACTGAAGCCAGAAACCTGGGACTCATTATGGGTCTCCCTCATGGGTGGCAGGGACCTTGAGCCATCATCTGCTGCTTCCCAGGGTGTGCATAGCTGGAAGCTGCATCCAGAGCTGGGTAGCTGGGAGTCTAACCAGTCATTCTGATGTGGTATCTGTATGCCCTAAGCAGCTTAACCACTGGGACTAATACCATCTTCTTAGGTGAAATTTAGTACGTTAAAATTGTTCTGCAACCACCACCTTTGTCTAGTTCCAACACGTGTGAAGCACAGTAAAGGAAACTCAAATAAATATAAATAAATAAAATGGTTAAAATCAGGGCCAGCATTGTGGCTCAGCTGGTTGAGCTGCTGCCTGGGACAGCTGCATCCCATAAGGGCACTGTTTGAAGTCCCAGATGCTCTGCTTCTGATACAGCTTCCTTCTGGTGCACTCTTAAAGCAGTGGAGGGATGGCCCAGGTGGTTGGGCCCCTGCCAACAATGTGGGATACCTGGATAGAGTTCTGGCTCCTGACTCCGGCCTGGCCCAACCCTGGCTGTTGGGGCCATTTGGGGAGTGAACCAGTGGATTGGTGATCATTCTCTCTGTTTCTCCCTCTCTGTAGCTCTGCCTTAAGGGGGGGGGGGGAGGGGGAGGCTAAAATCAAAGGAATACTTTGACATACAAAAAACATGAAATTGAAGCTTCAGTGTCTGTAAGGGAAGTCATGCTCATTCATTTTCATGTGGCTCCCTCCAAGCTACAGTAGCAGAGTTAAATTGTTGTGATAGGGGCCATATGGCTCACAAAGCTTAAAATTCATATTCTCTGGCTTTCTATAGTAAAAGTTGACTGACTCTGAGTTGACTGACTCTGATTGGTCCCTGTTACTTATTTTTGTGACACTAGCTTTTTATTTAAACCCATAAAATTTATATTTAAAGAGCAGTTTTAGGTTTTGTAAATGAGCAGACAGTAAGAGCTTCCACCTCCCCATCCCCCGTTTACCCTGTTAATAACTTGCATTAGGTTGGTATATATATAACTGATGAACCAATAATAATACTTATTATTAACTAAAGTAATAGTTTACATTCGAGTTCACTGTATCATACAGTTTATGGGTTTTGACAAATGGATCCACTATTACATTATCACAGAGTAGTTTTATTACTGTAAAAATCTACAGTGATCCAATTCTTCCCCTCTTCCCCTATGCTTTTTAAAGTGCTATATAGTTGGAATTACAGTATGTAGCCTTTTCAGACTGGCCTCTTTCACTTAGCAGTATGCATTTAGGGTTCCTCCATGTCTCTTTGTAGCTTGATCATTCATTTATCTGTGGCTGATTAGTACTCCATTGTATGCATGTATCATGATGTAATCCTGTTGAAGGATGCCTTGGTTGCTTCAGGTTTTTGATAATTAACAAATATAGCTGCTATGAAAACTTGTTTGCAAGTTTCTGTGTGGATGTAAGTTTTCAACTCATTTGAATAAATGCTAAGGAATGTAGTTGCTAGGTTATAATGTAGAGTATGTAGATTTCATAAGAAACTACTGAGCTAACAGTGTAGTCCCACTTTGCATTCTTCCCAGTAATGAGAATTCTGTTGCTCTACACCCTCCTCAGCAGCACTGTATTGATGTCAGCGTTTTAGATTTGGGGCATTCTCATTGTTTTAATTTGTAGTTCAAGGCCAGCGCCGTGGCTCAATAGGCTAATCCTCCACCTTGCGGCGCCGGCACAATGGGTTCTAGTCCCGGTCAGGGCTCTGGATTCTGTCCCGGTTGCCCCTCTTCCAGGCCAGCTCTCTGCTATGGCCCGGGAGTGCAGTGGAGGATGGCCCAAGTCCTTGGGCACTGCACCTGCATGGGAGACCAGGAGAAGCACCTGGCTCCTGGCTTTGGATCAGCGTGATGCGCCGGCCGCAGCAACCATTGGAGGGTGAACCAACGGCAAAAAGGAAGACCTTTCTCTCTGTCTCTCTCTCTCTCTCACTGTCCACTCTGCCTGTCCAAAAAAAAAAAAAAAATTGTAGTTCAAAATGACCTAAGATGTGGACCATCTTTTCATATGGTTGTCATCTGTATATCTTTTGGTGGTGAGGCCTCTACTCAGATCTTTTGCCCACTTTTTAATGGGTTATTTTGGTGTTGCATTAAGAGTTCTGTGTAGGGGCCAGGATTGTGGCATAGCGAATAAAGCTCCCATACGGGCACTGGTTCAACTCCTGACTGCTTCACTTCTAATCCAGCTCTCTGCTAATGTGCTTGGGAAAGCAGCAGAAGATGGCCCAAGTACTTGTGGGAGACCATCCATGTGGGAGACCTAGATGAAACTCCTGGCTTTTGGTTTTGGTCTGGCCCAGCACTGCCTGTTGTTGCCATCTAGGGACTGAACCAATAGATGGAAGATCGATCTCCCTCTGTCTCTCTCTCCCTCTTTTTTTTTTTTTTTTTTTTTTTTACAGATTTATTGATTTACTTGAAAGAGTTACACAGAGAGTAGGAGAGGCAGAGAGAGGGAGAGAGAGAGGTCCTCCATCCGCTGGTTCACTCCCCAGTTGGCTGCAACGGTCAGAGTTGTGCCCATCCAAGGCCAGGAGCCAGGAGCCTCTTCTGGGTCTCCCATGCAGGTACAGGGGCCCAAGGACTTGGGCCATCTTCTGCCTTCACAGACCATAGCAGAGAGCTGGATTGGAAGTGGAGCAGCCGGGACTTGAACCAGCGCCCATATGGGATGCCGGCACTGCAGGCGGCGGCTTTACCTGCAGAGCCACCATGCCAGCCCCTCTCCCTCTTTCTTTAACTCTCTGACTTTCAAAAGAGTAAGTATTAAGAGGAAATTTTAAGTATGTTTTGTTTACAAAGTCCTCTATGAGGTATATGTTTCATAAGTATTTTCTCCAAGTCTGTGGTTTGTCTTCATTCTCTGAATAATGTCTTTCGCAGAGAGGAAGTTTTTAATTTTAATGGAGTGTAACTTAACGGTTATTTCTTTTCTTTTTTTTTTTTTTTTTTTTTTTTGACAGGCAGAGTGGACAGTGAGAGAAGGAGACAGAGAGAAAGGTCTACCTTTGCCGTTGGTTCACCCTCCAATGGCCGCCGTGGCCGGCGTGCTGCGGCCGGCGCACCGCGCTGATCCGATGGCAGGAGCCAGGAGCCAGGTGCTTTTCCTGGTCTCCCATGGGGTGCAGGGCCCAAGCACCTGGGCCATCCTCCACTGCACTCCCGGGCCACAGCAGAGAGCTGGCCTGGAAGAGGGGCAACCGGGACAGAATCTGGCGCCCCGACCGGGACTAGAACCAGGTGTGCCGGCGCCGCTAGGCGGAGGATTAGCCTAGTGAGCCGCGGCGCCGGCCCAACAGTTATTTCTTTCATGGACCATGCTTTTGGTGTTGTATCTAATACCAAACCTGAGGTGACTTCTGTTTTTCTCCTGTTACCTTCTAGAAGTTTTATAGTTTTGCAATTTACATTTAGGTTTGTGATTCATTTTGAGTTAGTCAGGGCTCTGGATTCTGTCCCGGTTACCCCTCTTCCAGGCCAGCTCTCTGCTGTGGCCCGAGAGTGCAGTGGAGGATGGCCCAAGTGCTTGGGCCCTGCACCCCATGGGAGACCAGGAGAAGCACCTGGCACCTGGCTCCTGCCATCGGATCAGCGCGGTGCACCGGCCATGGCGGCCATTGGAGAGTGAACCAACGGCAAAAGGAAGACCTTTCTCTCTGTCTCTGTCTCTCTCACTGTCCACTCTGCCTGTCAAAAAAAAAAAAAAAAAAAAAAAGATTATTTATTTATTTATTTGAAAGTCAGTTACACAGAGAGAGGAGAGCCAGAGAGAGAGAGAGAGAGGTCTTCCATCCGATGGTTCACTCCCCAATTGGCCGCAACAGCCGGAGCTACGCCATTCCGAAGCCAGGAGCCAGGTGCAGGGGCCCAAGGACTTGGGCAATCTTCCACTGCTATCCCAGGCCATAGCATAGAGCCAGATTGGAAATGGAGCAGCCAGACTAGAACGGGCGCCCATATGGGATGCCAGCACTTCAGGCCAGGGCGTTAACCTGCTGCACCACAGCACCGGCCCTTGCTACTCTGTTTTAAAATGTCCTACATCTGGATTTGTGTGTTTCCTTGTTACATAGTTGAATTTGTTTTCTTAAACTGTATTCTTTGTAAACTGGGAGTTGGAGTCTAGACCTTCAGATTTATGTTAGACATTCTGGCAAAAATACTTCCTATCTGAGAAGCACTTTATGTTGTACCATGTCAGGAGATAGACAGCAGTAAGGTCTTTGTACTGGGAGGGGCAGTCCATCATTTGCAGTTAGTAAATAATCTATGAGCTGATACTTTGGCCATGTAGCAGATAAATATTTAAATCCTTCTTTGCCAGGCATGTGCTAGGTATAGGGGAGACAATGGTGAAAAATTAAGGTTTCTACTTTCCCAGAACTTGCCTTTTTCCTTCCAAACTTTGAAGACAGTACTGGGAATAAGTCTCTCCTTAAAGGGAGGAACATTTATATTTTAGGTTATATTGGTGTCAGAAAAATAAGATCAATGAAGAAATGTATGCCAGTGAGTACAGAGTTTTAGTATGAGATGATGAAATAATGGACATTTGGCCAACATGCAGCTTGGGAAGCCTGCATGCCTTACTGGAGTGCCTGGGTGTGAGTCCTGACCACCCTCCAGACCCCTGTTTCTGTTCCTGTGCATTCTGGGAGGCAGCAGATCATGGCCCAAATAGATTAGTTCCTGGCTTCTGTTCTCAGCCTGGCCCAGGCCCATCTATTGTGAGCATTTGAGAAGTGAACCAGTGGACAGAAGAGCTCTTTACCTCTCTGTCTTTCACTCCCAAATAAATAAATGGCATGGGACAGGCCGGGTCAAAGCCAGGATTCTAAAAGTTCACCTGAGGCTCCTATGGTAGGTGGCAGGGGCCATTTTCCATTGTCTTCCCAGGTGCATTAGCAGAGAGTTAGGTCAGAAGCACAGTAGCCAGGACTTGAACTGGCACTCTGATACTGGATTCCAGCATTGCAAGCAGTGACTTAACCCATTGCACCACAACACCAGCTCCGATAAATAAACATTGTTAAAAAGTTTGTGAGATAGAAGGCCAGCACTCTGGCATAGTGGGCTAAGCCTCTGCCTGTGGTGCTGGCATCTCATATGGGCACCGATTCTAGTCTTGGCTGCCCCTCTTCTGATCCAGCTCTCTGCTATGGCCTGGGAAAGCAGTATAGGATGGCCAAGTAGATGACTTGGGCACCTGCACCTACATGGTAGACCCAGAAAAATCTCCTGGCTTCAGATTGGCTCAGCTCCAGCCATTGCTACCATTTGGTGAGTGGACCAGCGGGATGGAAGACCTTTCTTTCTGTCTTTCCCTTTTCTCTGTAACTCTCCCTCTCAAATAAATAAATAAGGTCTTTTTTAAAGGTTCATTTATTTATTACTTGAAAGGCAGAGTTACAGAGAGGCAGAGCTGAGAGAAAGAGGGAGAGAAAGGTCTTCCATCTGCTGGTTCACTCCCCAGATGGCTGGAATGGCCAGAGCTGGGCTGATCCGAAGCCAGGAGCCAGCTGCTTCTGGGTTTCCCATGCTGGTGCAGGGGCCCAAGCACTTGGGCCATTTTCCACTGCTTTCCCAGGCCATAGCGGAGAGCTGGATTGGAAGTGGAGCAGCCAGGACTCGAACTGGCGCCCATATGGGATGCCGGCACTGCAGGTGGTGGCTTTACCCACTGTGCCACAGCACTGGCCCCCAATAAGGTCTTTAAAAAAAAAAAGCTTATGAGATAGGTAGTGGTGATGATTGCATAATTACGTGAATGTACTTAATGCCACTTTCCGTAGTTCATTTTCTGTTGGTATAACAAAATACCTGAGGCACAAAGTGCTTTATAAAGAAAAGAGATTTTTTTTAGTTCACCATCTGGAGATTCAGAGTCATGGCACCAACACCTGCTCAACTCTAATGAGGGCCTAAGGATATTTGACAATGGAGGGAACACGTGTGAGAATGGTGAGTGACGTGTGGAAGCGGGATTCAAGGAGGTGTCAGGCTCCCTTATAGCAACCCATTCTCATGAGCACTGTGCAGTCCCGCAGACGTGCAGGAATACCTTCCGAGGGTGGTGGCCCCATGGCTGACTGGACTCTGCCTTTCAGAGCTTGTGCCACCTCAGCACTAGCATGCTGGGCTGAGATGAAGCCTCCAGCATGTGAACCTCTGGAGGATAAACCTTCCCCAAACCAAAGCACCATTGAATGTAAACACGTTGAAAATTACATTTAGGTGTATTTACACCCTTCCCTTCCACACACAAAAGAATGTGCCACTGATCCATCACTGAATTTAGCTCTGCTCCTGATCATTTTCATCAGGCTTCCTTTTCTGTTGGACTAATTGGGAAGGAAACTTCTTCTGAAATAAAATTCTAGAATTCATTTCTGGTGGAAAGGGAAAAGCACTGGTGTTGTATTACCACTAGCAGATTTGTCTTTGTAGTGTGTCAGGAAGATCATTGTTGAGATCTCGGATTGTCCTGGATTATGCACAGGCTGCGGTGGGGCCTCAGCTGCCAGTGAAGACAGGCTCTGCCGTTTTTTGCAGTTTGTCAGATGCAGGCCTATCTTTGCCAGGATAGTGAGAGAAACAACTTGTACGATTGTCTGTATGCTACTTTGACCCAGTAATCCTGTAAGTTCAAGATGAGAGCAGTAACCACAATGCCAGCAGCAAAGTGACTGTGACCAATTTGCTGGGAAAGCTGTTCAGTTAAGAAGTAAACTCTGGGTCTGGTGCTGTGGCATACTGGGGTAAGCCTCCTCCTGCGGGGCTGGTGTCCCATGTGGGCACCAGTTCAAGTCCCAGCTGCTCCTCTTCAGATCAGGCTCTCTGCTGATGGCTTGAGAAGGCAGTGGAAGATGGCTCAAGTGCTTGGGCATCTGCACCCATGTGGGAGACCCAGAAGAGGCTCCTGGCTCCGAATCAGCCCAGCTCCGGCCATTGCTGCCATTTGGGGAGTAAACCAGTAGATGGAAGAAATTTTTTTTTTCTTCTAGATTTATTTATTTATTTGAAAGTCTCTCTGTGAGTTACACAGAGAGAGGAGAGGCGGCGGAATGCGGGGAGGTCTTCCATCTGCTGGTTCACTCCCCAGTTGGCCGCAACGGCTGGAGGTGCGCTGATCCGGAGCCAGGAGCTTCCTCTGGGTCTCCCATGTGGGTGCGGGGGCCCAAGCACTTGGGCCATCTTCTACTGCTTTCCCAGGCCACAGCAGAGAGCTGGATCGGAAGAGGAGCAGCCTAGACTAGAATCGGTGCCCATATGGGATGCCAGCACTTTCAGGCGGCTGCTTTAACCCACTGTGCCACAGCTCCAGCCCCTGTATTCCTCTTCTTTTGAGCATTGTTTTCTCAAGTGTGCACAAGCTTTTCGAAAGCAATAGGTGACGCCTTCTTTTTATAGATTACGCTATCTTCTTCTTGTTGGAATTACTATGATCTGCCAGTTTTTTTTTTTTTTTTTTTTTTTTTTTTAATTATTTGAAAGGCAGAATTGGGGCTGCGTTGTGGTGTAATGGGTTAAGCTGCTGCCTGGAACGCCAGCATTCTATATGGGCATCAGTTCAAGTCCCGGCTGCTCCATTTCTCATCCATCTCCCTGCTAATGTGCCTGAGAAAGCAGCGAAAGATTGCCCAAGTCTGGCCAGCGCCGCGGCTCACTAGGCTAATCCTCCGCCTTGCGGCGCCGGCACACCTGGTTCTAGTCCCGGTCGGGGCACCGGGTTCTGTCCTGGTTGCCCCTCTTCCAGGCCAGCTCTCTGCT
Organism: Oryctolagus cuniculus; assembly: GCF_051225735.1. Taxonomy (NCBI): domain Eukaryota; kingdom Metazoa; phylum Chordata; class Mammalia; order Lagomorpha; family Leporidae; genus Oryctolagus; species Oryctolagus cuniculus. Next base: position 4,719,085 of record NC_142867.1, on the reverse strand, counting down.
GTGGCCAGGGAGTGCAGTGGAGGATGGCCCAAGTACTTGGGCCCTGCACCCCATGGGAGACCAGGAAAAGCACCTGGCTCCTGGCTCCTGCCATCGGATCAGCACGGTGCGCCGGCCGCAGCGCGCCGGCCGCGGTGGCCACTGGAGGGTGAACCAACGGCAAAGGAAGACCTTTCTCTCTGTCTCTCTCTCTCACCGTCCACTCTGCCTGTCAAAAAAAAAAAAAAAAAAAAAAAAGATTGCCCAAGTCTTTGGGCCCCTGTACCCACATGGGAAACCAGGAAGAAGCTTCTGGCTTTGGCCTTGCCCAGCCCTGGCTGTTGGGGCCTTGTTGGGAGTAAGCCAGTAAATTGGAAATCTGTCTCTGTATTTCTTTTTCTCTGTAACTCTGCCTTTGAAGTAAATAAAATACATCTTAAAAAAAGAAAAAAGGCAGAGTTACAGGAAGAAGAAAGAGAGTGATCTTCTAGCTGCTGTTCCACTCCCCGCCCCCGCCCCTGCCGCCCACCCCCAATGGCCACAGGAGCCTGGAACTCTGTCCATACCTCTCATACGGGTGACAGGGCCCAGGCACTGCTGCTGCTTTCCCAGACGCAGTAGCACAAAGCTGGATTCGAAGCAGAGCAGCCAGGATTCAAATTGGCTCTCATGAGATGCTGGCTTACAGGCGGTTCCTTAACCCACTGCACCACAGTGCTGGCCTACGTGTTAGTTTTTAAGATTTATTTTTATTTATTTGAGAGAGAAGAAGACAGATCTTCCATCTGCTAGTTCATTTCCCTAATGGCTGCAACTGCTGGGACTGGGCAAGTTGAAGCCAGGAGCCTGGAACTCCATCCAGGTCTCCCACGCGGATGGCAGGAGGCAAAGCACTTGGGCCATCTTCTGCTGCTTTTGCAGGCACATTAGCAGGGAGCTGGATTGGAAGTGGAGCAGTCTGTACTGGAACCAGTACTCTTATATGGGATGCTAGTGTTGCTGGCATTAGCTTAAGCTGCTGTGCACAATGCCAACCCTGGTAGTGTTTTTCATATATGGAAAATATTCTATATGCTGTTGGTCTCTGCAGAAGTTGAACTAACTTGTTTCAAATGATCTTTGAAGGCTGACTTGGCTGGACTTTTCTTTTTCTTTCTTTCTTTCTTTTTTTATTTTTTTTTTTTAAGATTTATTTACTGGAACCTGTGCTGTGGCATAGTGCCTGTGGCATCTGCCTGTGGTACAGGCATCCCATATGAGCACCAGTTTGGGTCCTGGATGCTCCACTTTCAATTCAACTACCTGCTGATGGCCTGGGAAAGCAGTAGAAGATGGCCTTGGGCCTCTGTACCTGCATGGGAGACCCAGATGAAGCTCCAGGCTCCTAGCTTCAGAGCAGCCCAGCTCCAGCCACAGTGGCTATTTGGGGAGTGAACCAGTGAATGAAGACCTCTTTCTGTGTCTTTCCCTCTCTTTGTATGTAATTCTGCCTTTCAAGTAAATAAATGAATCTAAAGAAAAATTTTATTTATTTATTTGAGAGGCAGAGAGAGATGAGGTCTTCCATTCTCTGGTTCATTCCCCAAATGGCGGCAACGGCCAGAGCTGAGCTGATCCGAAGTCAGGAGTTTTTTCTGGGTCTCTCATGCGGGTGCAGGGGCCCAAGAACTTGGGCCATCTTCTACTGCTTTCCCAGGCCATAGCAGAGAGCTGGATCAGAAGTGGAGCAGCCAGGACTAGAACTGGCACCCATATGGGATGCCAGCTCTTCAGGCTGGGGCTTTAAGCCACTGCACTACAGTGCCAGCCCCTTGCCTGAACTTTTAATGAAAGAAATGCGAGTTTTTGGGGCTGGCATTATAGTGTAGTAGGTTAAGCCACTGTCTGCAGTTCTGGCATCCTTTATGAGTGCTGGTTCAAGACCTGGCTGCTCCACTTCCAATCCAGCTAGCTCCCTGCTAATGTGCCTGAGATAAGCAGCAGAAGATAGCTATAGTACTTGTGCCCCAATACCCACGAGTCTCTCTATGGTCTCTGAACTTAGTATGTGTTCAGTAAAGCTCTGCTGAAGTAATAAACATCTTCTTTTTCTTTTCTATTTATTTGAAAGGCAGAGTTACAGAGAGAGAGAAGATCTTCTATCCATTGATAACTCCCTTGATGGCTGTAAAGGAGGGGGCTAGTCGAGGCCGAAGCCAGGAACCAGGAACTCCATCCTAGTCTCCCTTGTGTGTTACAGGGGCCTGAGTACTTGGGCCATCCTCTACTGCTTTCCCAGGTGCATTAACAGGGAGCTGGATCAGAAATGGAGCAGCCAGGATTCAAACTGGCACTCGTACTGGATGCCAGCACTGGAGTTAACGACTTAACCCGCTGAGCCACAGTGCTGGTCTACAACTCCTTTTTTCTGACATAATTTCTTATATGAAGCCTTCACTAATCTCTGTGTTAGTTGATCTTTTTAGAGTTCAGTAACATTTATATTTGTCTTTCTTTATTCATATCATACTGAATTTTAACATTACTGCTTATTTACATGTCTGTCTCCCCCTACTGGTCATCAGCATCCTTGAGTGTGGTTTTTCATCCTTGTGTACAGTTAATTTGTCCTTTTGTGAATGAATGTGTTCAGATAATTTCTACAGTGTACACATGTGATGTGGTGGGACAGAAGGAGGTAGCTACCCATATACATAACTACCCCATGGTGTGACTTTGCAGTAATGTTGGGTTTTCAGAAACTTGCACAGAAGGGCCAGTGTTGTGGTGTGGCAGGTTAAGCTCCTACCTGCAATGCCAGCATCCTGTATGGGCACTAATTGAGTCCCAGCTGCTCCACTTTTTTTTTTTTTTTTTAAGGTTTATTTGTTTGAAAGTCAGAATCACACAGAATGAAGGAGAGGCAGAGAGGGGGGGGGGAGGGAGGGAGGGAGGGAGGGAGAGGGAGGGAGAGATATCCTCCATCCACTGGTTCACTCCCCAATTTCTATCGGCCAGAGCTATGCTGATCCGAAGCCAGGAGCCTGGACCTTCCTCTGCTTTCCCCGGCCATAGCAGAGAGCTGGATTGGAAGTGGAGCACCCAGGTCTCGAACTGGCACCCATATGGGATGCTTGCCCTGCAGGCAGTGGCTTAACCTGCTACGCCACAGCACCGGCCCTTTGGGCCATCTTCCACTGCTTTCCTAGGCCATAGCAGAGAGCTGGATTGGAATTGAAACAGCCGGGACTTAAACTGGTGCCCATATGGGATGCCAGCACTGCAGGCAATGACTTTACCTGCTATGCCACAGCACCCCCCTCAACATTTTTTAGTGGTATCATAAAGTGAGACATGACTCCGGTTGTTACTTGGCTTCTTATTCCATCACTGTTGAGGTTGATTTGTTCTGAGAAGAGGAGTGTGGTGGGGGCAAGAGGCGCAGAGTCACCACACAGACCCCGGGACGGAGTCGGGTGAAAGCAGGCCAGAGGCAAGCAGCCTGCAGACTCGTTTATTTCATTTGCTACAGCAGCTTATATAGCCAAGGCAGCCAATCCAGTCAAGGGGTGGTCTATGCCCTAACCAATCACAGCCTGTTGCCGGGCAGTTTCCAAAGCCATCCAATCACGGCCTGTTGCCAGGCAGGCTCTGTCGTCATGTGGTTTCTGAAACCATCCAATCACAGCCTGTTGTCAGTCAGGCTCCACTGTCATGTGGTTTCCGAAACCATCCAATCACAGCCTGTTGCCAGGCAGTTTCTGTTGCCAGCGGCCATCTTGGCATGGCCTTCTCATTCCACCACACATCACCAGCAAGAGTATCTTAATATTGTTTCTCAGACATGGAGTAAGATAGATCAGAATCTTTGTTTCCTTAGAAAACAGGAGATGAAAAAAATTCATCTTTGTAAGAAAAGAATAATGGCAGTTTTTTTTTTCTTTCTTTCATGGAAAGGCAGAATTAGAGAAGAGAAGAGATGGAGAGAGAGAGAGAATATGGCTGGGGCAGGACTTGTCTGAAGCCAGGAACCCAAATCTTCCTCTGGGTCTCCCACATGGTCACAGGAGCCCAAGAACTTGGGCCATCTTCTGCTGCTTTCCCAGATGCATTAGCAGGGTGCTGGATTAGAAGTGGAGCAGGTAGGATTCCAGCATCCCAGGCAGAGACTTAACCTGCTACACCACAGTGTTGGTCCCAGCAATTTTATCTTTGTACTAAGTTCAAAGCACTTTGTGATCTAAAATGGTCTCTGGGTAGGAGCAGCAGTTATTTTTATTGCAGCCAGACTAGTTGAATGACCAATAAAATAGTTTTTCCAGTAAAAGCTAGAGGTGGAAATAAGGAATGATGAAATGTTAAACGAACAGTAGCATATTAAATAAATAGCCAGAAATTTAGTGTCCTTTAGAAAGACATCTTGGAGTAGATCCTTTGTTAATCCTCTATCTACAAAACATGGTTTCTGACAGTTTCCTTTATTGCTTCCTGGTCCAACCACTTCTCTCTCTCTCTCTGCCAGAGCCATTTAAGCTCTTCAGGGTCTCATTTAAGATTTATTTTATTTATTTGAAACATACAGTTACGGAGAAAGAGAGAGAGAAAGGTCTTCCATCAGTTGGTTCACTCCCCAAATGGCTGCAGTGGCCAGAGTTGAGATGATCTGACGCCAGGAACCAGGAGCTTCCTCCAGATCTCCCATGTAGGTGCAGGGACCCAAGGACTTAGGCCACCCTCCTTTGCTTTCCCAGGCTCAAGGAGCTGGATCTGAAGTGGAGCAGCCAGGACTTGAATGATGCCCAGGCTTTAACTGCTGCACTACAGCACCTGGTCCCTGAAGTTTTACCCCAAGGTTATTTCAGTAGTATAGAATAGGGTTAGTAGTATGACATAAGGTTAGGACTGTTGGCTGAAGAACCAAAGTGCCTGGGTTCACAGTCTGGCCACAGGTTTTTTCCTAGTTTTGTAACTTGGGCCAGTTACTTCTGTCTTTCATTTCTGTTGTTTGTAAAGTAGAGAGGACAATATCATAGAGATGTTGAATTTATTTATTTTTTAAAAGATTTTATCTATTTATTTGAGAGGTAAAGTTACAGACATAGGGAGAGACAGAGAGAAAGGTCTTCCATCAGTTGGTTCACTCCCCAGATGGCCCCATTGGCCGGAGCTGCGCCTATCTGAAGCCAGGAGCCAGGTGCTTCTTCCCGGTCTCCCATGTGTGTGCAGGGGCCCAAGGACTTGGGCCATCTTCCACTGCTTTCCCAGGCTAAAGCAGAGAGCTGGATCAGAAGAGGAGCAGCCAAGACTAGCTCCCATAGGGGATGTTGGCTCTGCAGACAGTGGCTTTACTTGCTACGCCACACCCCCAGCCCCTACTTTTTTTTTTTTTTTGACAGGCAGAGTGGACGGTGAGAGAGAGAGACAGAGAGAAAGGTCTTCCTTTGCCGTTGGTTCACCCTCCAGTGGTCGCCATGGCTGGCGGGCTGTGGCCGGCTCACCACGCTGATCTGAAGCCAGGAGTCAGGTGCTTCTCCTGGACCCAGGCCATAGCAGAGAGCTGGATCGAAAATGGAGCAGCTGGGACTCAGGTCGGCACCCATATGGGATGCTGGCACTGCAGGCAGCAGGCTTACCTCTAAGCCACAGCTCCGACCCCTCATTACCTTTTTTTTAATAGCTATAATTCTGATAGATATGAAGTGGGATCTCATTGTATTTTTGTTGTTGTTAATATTTATTTATTTATTTGAAAAGCAGCAACAGAGGAGAGAGAAACCACACACACACATACACACACACACACACATATGGGTGGGGGGAGATTATCTACTCACTGGATCACTCCCCAAATGGCTACAGTGATAGAAGTTGGCCAGGTTGAAGTTAAAAGCCAGGAACTCTATCCCAGTCTCTCACATAGGTAACAGGGGCCCAGGCACTTGGGCCATCTTCCACTGCCTTTCCCAGGTATATTCGCAGGAAACTGGATTGGAAGCAGAACAGTTGGTACTCAAACGTGGGCCCTCGTTGTGGTTTTCATTTCCCCAATGTCTAATGATGTTGACCGAGCAAGTATCTTTTATGTGTTTATTGACTCTTTGTGGGTAGTTACTTCAGAAGTTCATGGAAAATGCATATTCTGAACAAATTATACGTGGATTTCAAAAAGTATTTGCATCAAAATAAACTTATCTTTAATTCCATTTTAAAAAAGATTTATTTATTTGAAAGTCAGATCTACAGACAGACAGAGGGAGAGACAGAGAGATCTTCCATCTGCTGGTTCACTCCACAAATGACTGCAATAGTCCAGGCTGGGCTAGGCTGAAGCCAGGAACTTTATCTGAATCTCCCATGTGGTAGTAGGGGCCCAAGCACTTGGGCCATCTTCTGCTGTTTTCCCAGATGCATTAGCAGGAGCTGGATCAGAAGTGGAGCAGCCAGAACTCAAATCAGCATCCATGTGGGATGCCAGTGCTGCAGGCAGTTTCTTAACCTGCTGTGCCACAGTCCAGCCCCTAATTTCATTTCATTGTTATGTAGTATGATTATACTACATTTTATTCATTTATCAGTTGTTGGATCTTAGGTTTCTTTCTATTTTTTGGCTATTTTGAATAATGTTGCTACAATTCTTTATCTCCAAGTTTTTATGTAAATGAATGTTTGCATTATCTTGAGTGGATACATAGAAACGGAATTGTTCAGTCAGATTGTAGTTTTATGTTGAACCATTTGAGACACCACCTGACTACTTACCACGGGGGCTGCTGCACTATTTTGCGTTCCCACCAGCAGCATATCTGGATTCCAGTCCTCTACTCCCTCACTAGCACTTGTTATTACTGGACTGGAAGGTGCATCTCCTTGTAGTTTTGATTATGATTCTTTAATGACTGATGATGTTGAGCCTAATGACTAATGATGTGTTATCATGTGCTTATTGCCAGTTGCATTTCATTGCGAAAAATATATCCACATCCTTTGTTCATTTTTAAATTGTTATTTTTGTCTTTATTTTCATTTTATTTGAAAAACAGAGAAATCTACCCTCCACTGATTCACTCCTCAAATGATACTAAATAGCCAGGGCTAGGCCAGGCCAAAGCCTGGAGCCAGGAACTCCATGCTGGTCTCCAGTGTGGGTGGCTGGAACCCAGGTACTTGAGTCTCATCTGCTGCCTCCTGGGCATAGCAGTGTGAAGGTGGATCAGAAGTGTGTAGTAGCCAGGACTCAGACCAAGCATTCCCATATGGGATGTGGCAGTCCCAAGCAGCAGCTAACATGTTGGGTCACAACAACTGTTCCTTTGTCTTTTTTATTGTTGAGTTATAAGAGTTCTTTAGATATTCTGGATGTTAGAGCCTTACTACATACATCATTTATGAGTGGGAAAAAATCCTGTTCTACAGATCCTGTTTTCACATTCCTGATTGTGATTTTTGAAGCACAAAAGGTTTTGATTTTAAGGAAGTCCAGAGTTAATCTGTTTTGTTGTTGTTACTTGTGCTTTTGGTGTCACATGTAAGAAACCCTTGCCTAATTAAAAATGGGAATATTTACAGTATATTTTCTTCTACAGATGTTAACGGTTTTAGGGGGTAGACATTGATACAGCAGTTAAGACACCTCTATGGATGCCTGCACCCCGTATCAGAGTGCCTGGGTTCTACTCTTTGCTCTACTCCACTCCCAATTCCAGCTTCATGCTGATGTGTAGTTGAATCGCTCTCACACGTATTGTAGACCTGGATGGAGTTCCTGGCTCCTGCCTTCAGCCTGGCCTAGGGAGCGAACCAACAGATCAGAGATTTCTCTCTCTCAGCCTTTAAAATAAAATAATTTTTCAAAGAATTTTAAAAGAGAATCTTATAGTTTTAGCTCTAACATTTAGGTCTTTGATCTATTTTAAGTTAATTTTTCTCTATGTGGTATGAGGTAGAGGGCTAGCTTTATTCTTTTGCATGTTAATAAAGACTTCTTGGCCCAGTTTGGAAGTCAGTTGACCCTAAATGTTAAGGGTTTATTTGTTTTTTTTAAAGATTTATTTATTTATTTGAAGGGCAGAGTTAGAGAGAGAGAGAGAGGTATTCCATCTGCTGGTTCACTCTCCAAATGACTGTGATAACTGGGGCTGGACCAGGCTCTCTCCTTCCTGTTTTCCACACCGGTGGCAGGGGCCCAAGCTCTTGGGCTATCCTCTGCTCCCTTCCCTGGTGCATTGTGGGAAGCTGCTCAGAAGTGGAGCAGCCAGAACTTGAACCTGTACTCCGATATGGGATACCAGCATCTCAAGTGGCAGCCTGACCACTGTGCTTTGTCCTGCCTGGGTGTCCAAGCTTCACTCTTTATATATATATATATATATATACACACACACACACACACACACACACACACACACACATACATATATATTTAAGATTTATTTAATTGGAAAGAGTTAACAGACAGAAGAGGGGGAGGGAGGGGTCTTCCATTCACTGGTTTGCTCCCCAGGTTTCAAGCGCTGGGCTAAGCTGAAGCCAGGAGCTTCATTCAGGTCTCCCACGTGGGTAGCAGAGGCTCAAGCACTTGAGCCATCTTGCACTGCTTTTCCTGGACCATTAGCAGGGAGCTGGATCAGGAGTGGAGCAGCCGGGACATGAACCAACACCCATATGGGATGCTGGCATCGCAAGCAGTGGCATTACCCACTATGCCACAACACTGGCCCCTAATTTTTATTTTTTATGACTTATTTTTCCCCTTTCATAGATCTTAACTTACTGAGAGACCATTCTCTAATATCTCATTTTTCTTAAAAGATTTGTTTATTTATTTGAAAGAGTTACACAGAGAGAGAGAGGTCTTCCATCCGCTGGTTCACTCCCCAGATGGCTGCAACAGCTGGAGCTGCGTAGATCCGAAGCCAGGAGATTATTCCAGCCTCCCATGTGGATTCAGGTTCCCAAGGACTTGGGCCATCTTCTACTGCTTTCCCAGGCCACAGCAGAGAGCTGGATCGTAAGCGGAGCAGCCAGGACTTGAACCGGCGCCCATATGGGACGCCGGCACTGCAGGCAGCCGCTTTACCCGCTATGCTACGGCACTAGCTCCTCTAGTATCTCATTTTTAATGTATTTATGTAGATTGAGGTATTATGTCATCAGCTCTATATAACCAACACCTAACTTTAAATTCTGGGGTTTAGGCCGGCGCCGCGGCTCACTAGGCTAATCCTCTGCCTAGCGGCACTGGCACACCGGGTTCTAGTCCCGGTCGGGGAGCCGGAGTCTGTCCCGGTTGCCCCTCTTCCAGGCCAGCTCTCTGCTGTGGCCAAGGAGTGCAGTGGAGGATGGCCCAAGTGCTTGGGCCCTGCACCCCGTGGGAGACCAGGAAAAGCACCTGGCTCCTGGCTCCTGCCATCGGATCAGCGCAGTGTGCCGGCCGCTGCGCACTGGCCGCACTGGCCGCGGGGGCCATTGGAGGGTGAACCAACGGCAAAGGAAGACCTTTCTCTCTGTCTCTCTGCCTGTCCAAAAAAAAAAAAAAAAAATTCTGGGGTTTATTTGTTATTGGCATATACCAAGGGTAGGGTTAGTTTACCCTGACCTATTCATTGTTTCTATTCTAGTTGACCTTTAGATATGTATTCAAGGAATTTAAGCAAATCCTAACATCAGCTAAAGTAAAATACATATAAAAGTAAATTTTCAGCATAAGCGTAATTTTAAAATAATAGTTTACGAGATAGAATTCATCATAAAATTCACTTGTTTAAATATGCAATTCAGTGGTTCTTTTCTTATATTCAGTTATTCACAGATCAACATTATCAAATTCCAGAACATTTTCAGTGCTTCTGAAAGAAATCCATACCATTATCATTCATTCATCATTCCTCCTTCTGCTGCCCACTTTGAACCACTAATCTGCTTTTTGTCTGTGTGCATTTGCCTTTTCCAGACACTTCATGTAAATGACATATGACATGTGATCTTTTGTGTCTGGCTTCTTAGCATAATATTTTCAAGGTTTATCCATGTTATATCCATGTTATAGCAGTGCTTCATTCTTTTTTTGTGGTCAGTCACCTGTTAGATATCTAGACCACATTTTGTTAATTGATTCACCAACTGTCATTTGGATTGTACCATTGGGCTGTGAACATCTGTGTAAAAGTTTTTGTTTTGATATCCAGGATATATATTTTCAGTTTGGGGAGTGAAATTAGTGGATCATTTGACCTTCTGCAGAGTTTCTGAACTGTTTGCCAAAGTGGCTACACTGTTTTACATTCTGTCAGCTATGTATTTGTGCAGTTTCCAGTTCCTCCACATTCATGCCAACACTTGTTAGGTCTGTCTTTAATGAAACCCGTCCTAGTGGGTGTGCAGGAGTATTTCGTTGTGGTTTCGATTTGTATTTCCCCATGACTGACAATACTGAGCATCTTTTTATGTGCTTATTGGCTACTTGTGTATCTTGAAGAGCTGCTTTACCTTTTTTTTTTTTTTTTTTTTTTTGACAGGCAGAGTGGACAGTGAGAGAGAGAGAGACAGAGAGAAAGGTCTTCCTTTGCCGTTGGTTCACCCTCCAATGGCCGCCGCGGCCAGCGCGATGCGGCCGGCGCACCGCGCTGATCCGATGGCAGGAGCCAGGAGCCAGGTGCTTTTCCTGGTCTCCCATGGGGTGCAAGGCCCAAGCACTTGGGCCATCCTCCACTGCACTCCCTGGCCACAGCAGAGGGCTGGCCTGGAAGAGGGGCAACCGGGACAGAATCCGGCGCCCTGACCGGGACTAGAACCCGGTGTGCCGGCGCCGCTAGGCGGAGGATTAGCCTAGTGAGCCGCGGCGCCGGCCGAAGAGCTGCTTTACCTTTAAAGCTACATATTGATGGTTGGCTATTTAGAATGCTGTTGTATAGATTGTTACTCTTCCTTCATCTGAGAGAAAAGATTTTTCATCCATTAATTCAGATATTTTAGGCTATTGTTAAGGTTGTTTTACAAAACTACTACTAGATACAACACTCCCTTATGGAAAAATTATATAAGGGTACTTCAGAAAGTTTGTGGAAAATGGAATTACAGGTTAAGTTCATTTTGGTGTGAAAATTTTTTGAAATCCATATGCAAGAAAGGTCTTCAGAGGGTTCATGGAAAATGCGTAGTATGAAAAAAGCTATGTGTGGATTTCAAACATTTTTACACCAGAAGAAACTTCTATTTTAATTTAATTGTTAACAAACTTTATGAAGTGCCTTCCTGTTTTGCATTCTTGATTGTAATGTCTATGAAGACAAGCTATGATAGACAAATATAATAATTAGTAGACCCTGTTTAGTTTTTGTGTGTGTGTGTGTATGAATTTGTATCTCTAGGTTCAAAGAGTTATTAGCAAAAGTAAAATTTGCAGGTAGGGAACAAGTAGTTCGTCAAAACTTTGCTGTATTCTTTGTATTCATCTGAGAATACCAGATGATCTTGAGTTGGAAGAAAGAAAAGATTTATCATAAAGGCAAGGAAAGCTGGTACTGGACATAGTGCTTTGTATATCCAGGAGAAACCCCGACCATGGTAGATAAGAATGATTTTATCCTTGTGTGCCTTCTCTCCCAGCGTGGTACCATGAGACGGCGCTATGAAGACGATGGCATTTCAGATGATGAAATTGAAGGGAAAAGAACTTTTGATTTGGAAGAAAAACTCCACACCAACAAATATAATGCCAATTTTGTAACTTTTATGGAAGGAAAAGGTCAGTATCATTTTGGTTCAGATCTGCAGATCTGAAAATTGTAGTGCTGTCATCTGTGTAGTTGAAATATTCCTGTTGATGCTGTTGATCTGTTCTCCCTTGTTAGGCTCTTTACGTACCCCTCCCGTCCCTCTATCTACCTTATGAGTCGTTCTCTGCTACATTAAAAGCAATCTTATCTTTATTTATTCATTTATTTTAAAGATTTATTTATTTGAAAGAGTTACACAGAGAGAGAAGGAGAGGCAGAGAGAAAGAGAGGTCTTCCATCTGCTGGTTTACTCCCCAATTGCCCACAGTGGCCGTAGCTGCACTGATCTGAAGCCAGGAGCTTCCTCTGGGTCTTCCCATGCAGGTGCAGGGCCCCAAGGACTTGGGCCATCTTCCACTGCTTTCTCGGGCCATAGCAGAGAGCTGGATGGGAAGAGGAGCAGTCGGGACTTGAACCAGCAACCCATATGGAATGCTGGCAGTGCTGGTGGTGGCTTTACCCGCTATGCCACAGTGCCAGCCCCAGAAGCAATCCTTTATTAAGAAAGGAATGTTGTTTGAGTTTTTTTCTTAAAGGCCTTTGCCTACTCTCGTCCCTTGGTTTGGGTTTAATCAAAACTATCACAATAAAAACCTTTTTATGCATACTCACCCTACCCTTAGCAAAGTAGGCTTCTGTGTGTACAATTCTGCCTTGATCCTTGACAAACTAACAAGGATGTCACGTGTATTGTCATGGCCAGAATTAGTGTTTTTATCTGTTAAGACAAGGTAATAGTTTCTTCGTAGACTTTACATAGTGATACTTCCTGTTTAAGTTCTGACTTTTCTGTGAAAATACTCTGTTAGCAACCCCCCCCCCCCAACCTAGCTTCTAAGTGTACTCTGCCTGTTAAACGCTTTGTAATAGCATGTGTTTATTGTCTGCAAGAGCACAACCATCTTACTAACTTCTGACTTAGGCTCCTTTTTATGATCTTTTTATCTTTTTCCAATTATGCCGCTTGTTCTTCTAATAATTGTTTTCCTGTGGTCACAGATTTTAATGTAGAGTATATCCAGCGGGGTGGCTTGAGAGACCCTCTAATTTTCAAGAATTCTGATGGACTTGGAATAAAGTAAGTATTCTTGTCCTGGCTAGAGGTGGTTGCAGAATGGTCATGTTACATTCAGGAGTATGCACAAAGCAGTAGATATCTGAAGATAAATTTCTACTTCATTTAAAAAGTGTATGAGTTTCTTTTTTGGTTATGCAAATGATTTGTGTTAACAGGTAAATAGGAAAATAACAAATGAGCAAATTTGTCTTCTATCTGCCTCTCAGATAATCATTGTTAACGTTTTGTTATATATTGCTTTCCTATGTATGCATGTAAATATATGATAATTTTTACTTAGAAAATAATTTCAAGCCTAATGTCAAGATTGGTTGGTCTGGGGATTCTCAGACTTGTTGGTGTCACACTTTCCAGTATGCTCAGTGGTGTTTGTTTCCTAGGATGCCAGACCCAGACTTCACTGTGAATGATGTCAAAATGTGTGTGGGTAAGTCCCAAGTTTTCATTAAATCTCTGCCAGAGATTTAAGGCTTAGGAGCATTGAAGGATACACAATGGATAGAAACTTCTATTTTGTTAGCACCTGAGAATTTGTTCAAAGGGAGTTATAGAAGTTGTCTCAGTTAATATTTGGTAGACTAAGAACATTTGAATCTCTTTTTTTGTGTGTGTTTACCATTTTTTTCATTGTATGTCTTTCCCTTTCTCTGAAGAACTTGCCTACTAGAGGGCAACCTACCCAGGAAACTGAAAGCTTGTATATCTAGACCAAGAATGAAACTTTATTGATAACTGTGGTGATTCTTTTCATTTATCCTAAAAGCAGTGAGAAATTTCCAGGAAATCCTTGCCAGTGCTGTTTGGTAACTTGTGTACGGCTGTAATTTCGTAAGCTGAGAAGTAGATACATTAAAATTTCTCTTCATCCATGACTAGTTAAATTGTCTTTAATATGACTTTTATTTATTTAAAACTTAAGAAAAGAGGCCAGCGCCACAGCTCACTAGGCTAATCCTCTGCCTACAGAACTGGCACCCTGGGTTCTAGTCCCGGACGGGGCGCCGGATTCTGTCCTGGTTGCTCCTCTTCCAGTCCAGCTCTCTGCTGTGGCTCTGGAGGGCAGTGGTGCTTGGGTCCCTGCACCCCCATGGGAGATCGGGAGGAGGTGCCCGGCTCCTGGCTTCGGATCGGTGCAGCGTCGGCCATGGTGGCCATTGGGGGAGTGAACCAACGGAGGGAAGACCTTTCTCTCTGTCTCTCTCTCTCTCACTGTCTATAACTCTACCTGTAAAAAAAAAAAAAAAAAAAAGCTTAAGAAAAGAGCAAATTAGAATGATCTAATAAAGGAAGAAAACTTCCTGTGGTTAGTGAAGGTTTGGGTTAATTTCCTGCAATTGATGTCCATTGTGACTCCAGACACCCCAGGATCCTTAGGCCTCCAAAGATGGTCACTCTTCTGTCATTGACGAGGCAGTTAAGTGGAGTGAAGCCTTTCTGAAATGTTCCCGACAGATCACGAAACTGAAAGAGTCTGTGGACTCTCCAGACAGCGTCTGTTCTGTCCTCTGAACTAAGAAAGCTCCAGCACCGCGTCTTTGCTTCAGGAGTTACGTGCTGCAGTGCTATCTGTTGACCACTTGGGGGCCCTTGTTAAATCTGCTGAACTCTTCCGTTCATCCCAGAAGTGGAAGCCACAGAAAGCTCAGAGTAAAATTCTCGAATCCCTGTACTTTTCATCTGTTGTTTCTACGTTAGAGTCTAGCCATCTGCTTGTCATTGTGTGTTTCTCAGTACGTAGCACAGCTCCTGGAGTACAGTAGATGTTCTCCTGTCCTCCACATGGCAGAGACCTCTTCGGGCCACAGCATACCTTCCTGAACACTTAGAATCCATTGTTTGACTTCCCTTAGTGGACCTCCAGGGCAGTAATTCTCAGGGTCCAAATGTTGGTTAGACTTTCCTACAGTTTATAATCCATTAGTGACTTGCATCATTTCCTCTGTGATACTTGTTAATAGTGTAGGTTCCTGGAGCATATTCCAGGACTATGGCAGAACAGGAAGCATCAGGAACAAGTCTCCCTGCCTAAGCGGTAATGACACTGGCAGAAATCTGTCTGATGAAACTACTTTTGGTACTCTGTGGCGTCTGTTGAAAGCTTATAACTTCCAGGGGAAGGCCTGGCCAGGAAAGTGCAGCTAAGTCCATTTCAGATCTTAGTGCGGTGGTAGCTACCCATCTCCATGTCCTCCCTGTGTCGTTCAGCCAGGCTCATGGCAAGCAGCTGTGTATGTATTTTCTGGAACAACCTGTACACAGCTTTGGGAGGCCAGAATGGCCTGTCCGCCAGATACTGGGGGTCATAGGTGGCCTTTGTTACTGCACCTCCCCTTACTTGTTTCAAGCCCTTTCTCCCTGGCTGAAGTGATTTCCAAGGGCTGTAAAAGACTTGTGGCCTCACCCCTCTCTCAGATGCCCGAGATTAGGACGTTGACAAGCAGCTGCACGTATGGGGAAAACGAGAAAGTGACTGTGTTCCCACATAAAGGCAAAGGCTCAGAAAGACCTGAGAAGACTCCCATTATATGCCTCAAGTTGATTTCTTGGTACGGACAGCCTCCAGCTATTGGGGGGGGGGGGCGGTGGGTGGGAAGTAACAATACAGCAAATCCTGAGAAAGGGCAAGAATCTGATTTCTAGATTCTAATGTCCAGTACTCAACAAAAGGTCCAAGGGTATATGAAGAAATAAGAGAGATGGCCCATTCAAAGGGAAAAAACCACAAAACTGCCCCTGAAAGGACCTGATGTTAGATCTACTAGACAAAGATTTTTATTTTTATAAAGCTCTATTTATTTGAAAGAGCGAAAGAGGGAGAGAAAGAGACCTTCTGTCTGCTGGTTAACTCACCAAATGTCTGCAGCAGCCAGGGATAGGCCAGTCCGAAACCAGGAGCCAGGAATTCCATCCAGATTTCAACATGAGTGGCAGGGGCCAAGTACTTGCCATCATTAAGTTACATTAGCAGGAAGCTGGGTAAGAAGTGGGACAGCTGGGACTTGAACTCCCTTAAGGGATGCTGATGTTGCCAATGGAGGCTTAACCCATTGTACCACTGTGCTAGTCCTTAGACTTCAGACCAGTTCTCCTACAGATACTCAGAGAACGAAAGGAAAATGAAAGTCAATTAAAGAAGTGTTTGTCCTCTCCAAGACTTATGTTTAAATTTAATTATCATTGTAACAGTATTAAGGGTTGGGACCTCGGGGCCAGCCCTATGGCATAGCAGGTAAAGTCACCAGTGGGATGCCAGCATCCCATGTGAGTGCTTGTTCGAGTCCTGGTGACTCCACTTCTGATCCAGCCTGCAACACCAGCATTCCATATGGGTACTGGTTTATATCCCTGCTGTTCCTTTTCTGATCCAGCTTCCTGCTAACAGCCTGGGAAGGCAGTGGAAGGTGGCCCAAGTGCTTGGGCCCCTGCACTCACGTGGAAGACCTGGAAGAAGCTCCTGGCACCAGATTGGCCCAGCTCTGGCCACCGCAGCCATTTGAAGAGTGAACCAGTGGATGGAAGACCTTTCTGTGTCTCCCACTCTCTCTAACTCTGTCTCTCAAATAAATAAATAAATCTTTAAAAATAAATAAACTGTATTAGTTTTTTAAATCACATGGTAAATAAAAAGAAATTAACCAACCAATCATTGTTATAACAGTACTAGCTTTTGTAGTTGATCATATATTTATCTTTATTGGGATCTTTACTTCTTTAGTTTACTGCCTAGTGTACTCTTATCTTTTTTAAAAAAAAGATTTATTTATATTTGAAAGGCAGAGTTACTTAGAGGCAGAGACAGAGAGAGAGAGAGAGAGATATCTTCCATCCATGTGGGTACAGGAGCCGAAGGACTTGGGCCATCTTCTTACTGCTTCCCCAGGCCATTAGCAGAGAGCTGGATTGAAGTGGAGCAGCCAGGATTCGAACTGGCGCCCATAAGCGATGCTGGCCCTGCAGGTGGGGGCTTCACCTGCTACGCCACAGCGCCAGCCCCTTTTTATCTCATCTCACAGGACTCATTGGAGCATTTCTTGAAGGACATATCTAATATTAGGTAACAAATTCCCTTAACTGTTTATTTGGAAAAATATTAATTTCTCTCTTTTCTAAGGACACTTTTGCCAGTTATAGGATTCTTGGTTGAAAGTGTCATTCTCTAAGATTTATTTATTTACTGAATGGCAGAGTTGCAGAGTGGGAGTGACAGAGAGATCTTCCATCTTCTGGTTGACTCCCTGGAAACAGTGGCTAGGACTGGGCTGGGACGAAGTTGGGAGAACGGAACTCCACCCAGGTCTCTCATGTGGGTTTCAGGAACCCAGACATTTCTGGGCCATCTTCCACTGCTTTCTCAGGCACGTTAGCAGGGAGCTAGACTGGAAGCAGAGCAGCTGAGGCTTGAACCGCAACGTCCATGTGGTGTGCTGGTGGTACAAGCTGCAGATTGACTGGCAGAGCTGCAGTGACAGCCCCCATATCTGTCTGTCTGTCTACCTATTTACCTTTCTCTCTCTTTTAAAAAATTTATTTATTTGGGCCGGCGCCGCGGCTCACTAGGCTAATCCTCCGCCTTGCGGCGCCAGCACACCGGGTTCTAGTCCTGGTCGGGGCGCCGGATTCTGTCCCGGTTGCCCCTCTTCCAGGCCAGCTCTCTGTTGTGGCCCGGGAGTGCAGCGGAGGATGGCCCAAGTGCTTGGGCCCTGCACCCCATGGGAGACCAGGATAAGTACCTGGCTCCTGCCATCGGATCAGCGCGGTGCGCCGGGTGCAGTGCGCCGGCCGTGGCGACCATTGGAGGGTGAACCAATGGCAAAGGAAGACCTTTCTCTCTGTCTCTCTTTCTCACTGTCCACTCTGCTTGTCAAAAAAAAAAAAATTATTTATTTGAAAGGCAGGGTTACTGAGAAAAATAGGGACAGAGAGATTCTCTATCCACTGGCTTACTCCCTGAGTAGCTACAACAGCCAGAGCTGTCTGGTCCAAAGCCAGGAGCCAGGAACTTCTTCCAGGTCTCCCACATGGGTGCAGGGGCCCTTGCACTTGGGCCATTTTCTGCTGCTTTCCCAGGTGCACTAGCATGGAGTTGTTCAGAAGTAGAGCTGCTGGGACTCGAAGCAGCACCCATATGGGAATTCCGGGGTCACAGGTAGCGGTTTTACCCACTGTGCCACAGTGCTGACCCCTTTGTTTTTAAATACTCTGGATGTATTGGCTCAGTGGCTCCTACACTCCCAAAGTTTCTGATAAGAAAACTGCTTGCTATGGTTCGGATGTGCTTCTTCCTCCATGGGTTAACGTGTCAGATGCTTGGTCCTCAGTGCGGTAATGTGAGAGAGAAGGCCTAGTGGAGGGTAACTGGGTCACTGCCCTAAGAGAGGACCAGCCCGGTTGCTGTGGAACTCCCGTTGGTCCCATCAAGACAAAGTTATAAAAGAGCAGGACTGACCCCGGGATCACTTAATCACCCTATCTCACCATGTGTTCCCTCCTCTCTCACACTCCTGCCAAGAGGCCATCCATTGGCCCCACAGCATGCCACAGTTGCTTCAGCCTCTGGGGCCCTCCATCTTGGACTTTGAGCCTCCAAAGCTGTAAGTTAAGTAAACAGTTGTTTTGTTCCAGCAGCAACAACAAAATGCTAATATACTGCTCACAATCTTACTAAGATCCCTTTGTATGATCAGAGTCACTTCTCTAACACTTCCAAGTGGCTTTCTTTGCCTTTGGAAGTTTGATTATAACATGTCTCAGTTGTGGGTCTCTTCAAGTTCATCTTACCTAGGGTTCGTGGAGGTTTTCGGATGTTCATGTTTTTTATCAAATTTGGGAATTTTTCAGCCATTATTTCTTGAAATATTCTCTCTGCTCCTTTCTCTTTTTTCCTCTTGGTACTCATAAAATGCAAATCTTGGGCTGCTAGATGTCCCATATGTCCCCTTATGCTTAGTTTGTTTTGTACTTCTGTAACAGAATATCTGAGAGTGGGTAATTTATAGTGAACAGAAGTTTCTTGGCTTATAGTTCTGGAGGGTGGGAAACCCACTGTCAAGTAGTTAGCGCCTGGCAAAGGACATTTACTGCATGATGAGAGTGAGGGAGAAAGGCCTTTTAGTGCAAGGAGAACAGTGCTACTGTGGAGTCCTCTCAAAGGCCCCACCTCTCTCTCTCTCTCTTTTTTTTTTTTTTTTTTTTAAGATAAATTTATTTGAAAGACAAAGCTAGAGAGAAAGAGAAAGAGAAAGGGACAGAGAGATCTTCCATCTACTGGTGGTCATTCTTCTGGGGCTCCTATGTAGCTAAAGGGGCCATCTTGCACCTCTTTCCCAGGCTGTTAGCAGGGAGGTGGATTGGAAGAGGAGCAGCTGGGATATAAACCGGTACCCATATGGGATGCTGGTGTTGCAGGCCGAGGCTTAACCTACTGTGTCACAATCTCAACCCTGATTGTATTTTTTTAATTGATTCGTTTATTTGAGAGAGTTGCAGACAGAGAGAGGGAGAGACAGAGAGAAAGGTCTTCCATCCACTGGTTTGCTCCCCAAATGATTGTAATGGCTGGAGCTGGAGCTGGGCTGATCTGAAGCCAGGAACCAGGAGCACCTTCTGGGCCTCCCATGTGGGTGGCAGGGGCCCAGCCCATAAAAGAGAGCTGGATCAGAAGAGGAGCAGGCCGGTGCCATGGCTCAATAGGCTAATCCTCCACCTGTGGTGCCGGCACACCGGGTTCTAGTCCCAGTCGGGGCGCCGGATTCTGTCCCAGTTGTCCCTCTTCCAGTCCAGCTCTCTGCTATGGCCCGGGAGTGCAGTGGAGGATGGCCCGAGTACTTGGGCCCTGCACCCCATGGGAGACCAGGAGAAGCACCTGGCTCCTGCCTTCGGATCAGCGCGGTACGCTGGCCGCAGCGCACCAGCCGCAGCGGCCATTGGAGGGTGAACCAACGGCAAAGGAAGACCTTTCTCTCTGTCTCTCTCACTGTCCACTCTGCCTGTCAAAAAAAAAAAAAAAAAAAAAAAAAAAGAAGAAGAAGAAGAAGAAAAAAAAAAAAAGGAAGAGGAGCAGCCAGGATACAAGCCAGAACACATACGGGATGTTGGCACTACAGGCAGTGATTGGCAATAATTACTTTGAGGTCGGCGCCGCGGCTCAGTAGGCTAATCCTCCGCCTGCAGCGCCGGCACCCCGGGTTCTAGTCCCGGTCGGGGCGCTGGATTCTGTCCCAGTTGCTCCTCTTCCAGTCCAGCTCTCTGCTGTGGCCCGGGAAGGCAGTGGAGGATGGCCCAAGTGCTTTGGCCCTGCACCCCCATGAGAGACCAGGAGGAAGCACCTGGCTCCTGGCTTCGGATCGGCACAGCACCGGCCCTAGTGGCCACTTGGGGGATGAACCAATGGAAGGAAGACCTTTCTGTCTGTCTCTCTCTCTCACTGTCCAACTCTGCCTGTCCAAAAAAATTACTTTGAAATAGCTTGTAGAGAGAATTTTAAATCTTGCCAAAATGGGTCAATGCCTGAGGTGACAGATATGCC
This sequence comes from Oryctolagus cuniculus, assembly GCF_051225735.1. NCBI lineage: Eukaryota > Metazoa > Chordata > Mammalia > Lagomorpha > Leporidae > Oryctolagus > Oryctolagus cuniculus. The sequence continues at coordinate 4,698,750 of NC_142867.1, read as the reverse complement.
AGTTAATCTGATCTGGTCATTATACATTGTATGCATGTATTTAATGTCATATTCTACCCCATGAATACATACTACAATTATTGTATCAATTAGAAATAAAAAGAAATGTCAACTTACGGCTGATTTTCCAGTTTTTTGAATTTACATGTTTTTGTTTCTTGAATAACTAGTGATTGTCACAGTGCAGTGAACAAATGATTACAATAATCCATTTGTGTTTTTGCTAGTCCAGTTCTTCTCAGCCTCACGTAGAATTTTATTCCTCCAATGCCAGTTTATGTCCCAGAAAGAAGGAAGCCCTCTTGTCATGTACACTTTGTGAATACAGCTTGTTGTGCGGGAGCCAGGACTGCGCAGTGAAAGTGTCTGGACTCAGACCCCAGTTCCAGTAGTCACTTAGCTGTGTGACCTGGGGCAAGTGCTTCAGGGAAAAGTATGTAACACAAAGTCTGCACATACTGAAATCCCGGTAAATGTTAGTCACTGCTGTGACTGTCATTGTATATAATGATATACATATCATTATTTTCTAAATAGTCTACATACACAGAGTACTTAATGCTCTGTAAGCATTGGGAGGTTACAACTTTGCTTTTATTTTGCTCTATACTCTTAAAGCATTTACTTTTAAGTTTTTATTATGACTAAATACAGGTAACATAAAATTTGTCATTGTAGTCATTTTAAAGTATTGTTACACATTAGGTAACTTTCCAATCAACAGTGGGCTGCATATACAGTGGTGGGTCCACAGAAATATATCGCCTACTGATGCTGTAGCCCCATTGCATAGCAGAATGGACAAATTCAAATGGCATCTAGTGTTCATTTATTCAAATCGTGGAACAGATTAAGTCTCCCTTCAAACCTGCATCAAAGCAGATAGAGCTCCATTGATAAGAGCCTTGTCTCTATAGGTAGGTTGCCTAAGCTCTTGTCTTGCAACTTACCTAATACCTGTTTTTCATGTATGGAATGGAGATTAGGACTTGGCATTTAGAATTGTCAGGATTAGATGAGATATTACATAAAAGATTCAACAGCTGATGGTGTAACAAACATACCAGAAGGAATCATTGTTATTTTTAAAATTACCACCTTTTCAATTCTCTGGAATTTGATTATGATTGTCCATCTCAAGTGAGAACTCTCTCCTTGTCTATTACTGATACCTTACATAAGAACGGACAGTTTATTTTCTCCCACTTGTGTTTCATGTTCTTATGCAAGTATTTAAAAATACTAGTGGCTCAGTAGAAGTAATCAATGTGTCTTTCGTGGTAGGGAGTCGCCGCATGGTGGATGTCATGGATGTGAACACACAGAAGGGCATTGAGATGACCATGGCCCAGTGGACTCGCTACTACGAGACCCCAGAAGAGGAGCGAGAGAAGCTCTATAATGTCATCAGCCTAGAGTTCAGCCACACCAGGCTAGAAAACATGGTGCAGAGGCCCTCCACGGTTAGTCTAACCATTTTCTCAATTTGTCAGTGTCACCAAAAGGGCTGTTTTTAATACTGGAAGACTTAGGCTTTTTGTACATATTAAGATTAACCTGAAGGTAAGCAAGACTATTTGATATGAATAACATGTATTTTTAGGAGACTCTTCATTTTTCAAAATCACTTAACTTTGTATAGGAGGGGGCCATTCTGATTAGCATCACCATTGACCTAATCATGGGCTTGGGCCTTTGCGTGTAATGGAGAGGAGTCTTACCTCAGTTGATGAGATGCGTATTGATGGGAAGTTTGCTTAGAACCGGTGAGCGTTAATGAAATGATTTCTCAAGTAGGATTGGTAGGTGATTAGTAGTACTGGGTGACAACCTATTCTAAGGGAAAATTAGTGTTTTTGTTTTGGTATTTTGTCTTCCTGAAGACAGATTTTAATGTAACCATCTCTTGGTAAAGTGTGTGTCTGTATCATGTTGAGAGCACATTTCCCTGAGACGGCGTGGCTTCACTTTGGAATATACCTAGTCTTTCTTTTTGGTTCATTTTATTTATTTGAAAGGCAGAATGATAGAGAGGAAGAGGCAGAGAGAGAGAGTTAGCAGCTTTCAGTTCTCTCATCAACGACTGCAAGGAAGCCAGGAGCCCAGAGCTCCATCCAGGTCTCCCACATGAGTGGCAGGGGCCCAAATACGGGGCCATCTTCTACTGCTTTTCTAGGCACAATAACAGGGAGCTGGACTGGAAGCAGAGCAGCTGGGGCTTGAACTGGTCCTCTGATATGGGATGCCTGTGTTATTGCTTACCCTGCTGCACCACAACACCAGCCCCTACACTGTCGTTTTCAACCATTTTTATCCATTGAATTCCTGATTCTGAACTTGATTGATTCAAGCATTCTACATAGTACTGTAGGTCTTGGAATGTTCTTGTCATTTTATTGAAGTCAAGGTCTCAGTGTTTTATCCTGTCTCCACTGAAATTACCCTAATTATACCATTTGATTTCAGAGTTGAAATGTGGTGACTGCTTGAACTGCATCCTGGTCTCCCACATGGGTGGCAGGGGCCACATGTTAGCGCCACCGTCTGGTGGTTTCTGAGGCGCATCATGAGGAGCGGGGTTGGAAGCAGAGCAGCTGGAACTTGAATCAGCACTCCCATATGAGATGCTGGCATCTTAAATGGTGGCTTAAGCCACTGTAACAAAACACCCACCCCAATGAAAAAACAAGTTTTAAGTAAATGATTCATTAAGAGAATGATGTAAGAATGCAACCTTGTTTATAAATATTATTTCCTTAATATTCCTACAATTTTAATTCAAAAATAATGATTATAGCTATAAATATAAAATGACCTGGATCATACATTTCCATTATTAAGATTTAGAAATATGTGAGTATTTACACATGACACCTTCTTTGTAGCATCTTGAATTTATTCATTTTATCCCCAATTTTAATGATAAAGCAGCTTTATCAGTTTATAAAAATTAATAAGAATAGAACCTATGAAATAGATTAGAGATAGAAAATTAACTGGAGGGCTGAAGCAACAATGCAGCAGTGTGTTTCAGGGACCTAAAGCTTGGCCAGAAAGATTGAGTGACCTTTAACCAAGGTTACCGTTTAAAAAGCAAGCAGGCTTTTTATGACCTGGCTATGTAAGCAATGCCATGCTGATTCTACTGATATTTTCCCCATTATACATACCTTCAGTTACTTAAGTATTTTCCAGTATATCTCCTTAATGCATTTTAAAACACTAACTTTATTGAGGTCAAATTGACAAGCAGTAGGTGCACACACTCATTTTAGAAATAAAATATAGTTCAGTGAGTTTTAATAAATATTTACTCATGTTGAATTCCACCACAGTCAAAATGCAGACCATTTCATACTGTTGCTTCCTTTTTTTTTTTTTTTTTTTTAAGACTTATATATGTATTTCAAAGAGTTAGAGAATCTTCCATCTACTGGTTCACTCTCCTAATGCCTGCAGTAGGCAGGGCTGGGCCAGGCTGAAACCAGAAGCTTTTTCCCAGTCTCCCACATGGTACAGGTCCTCAAGCACTTGGATCGTCTTCTGTTGCTTTCCCAGGTGCATAAACTGGGAGCTAAATTTGAAGTGGAGCAGCCAGGACTGAAATGGTGTTCCTATGGGATGCCAGCGCTGCAGATGGCAGCTTTAACCCACGAACCGCAGTGCTGGGCCCCTATTGTTGCTTCTTAAACCTAGAGTTACATAATCTCTTGATGACTGTGGTCTTCACCACCTTCAAAGTTTGCTTAACAGTTTATCAAATGCCCATGGCATGCTAAAAAATCGAATATGTGCTAGAGACAGAGTGAAAAATCATTCTTGTCCTCAAAATGCTTAGAGACTCATAGGGAAGAAAGATAAGAAACTAGGCATTTTATTTTATTTAAAAGATTTATTTATTTATTTATTTATTTATCTGAAAGTCAGAGTTACACAGAGAGAGGTCTTCATCTGCTGGTTCACTCTCTAATTGGCCGCAACAGCCAGAACTGCACCAATCTGAAGCCAGGAGCCAGGAGCTTCCTCCTAGTCTCCCATATGGGTGCAGGACACAAGGACTTGGGCCATCCTCCTGCTTTCCCGGGCCATAGCAGAGAGCTGGATCACAAGTGGAGCAGCCAGGACTCGAACTGGCACCCATATGGGATGCTGGCACTGCAGGCGGCAGCTTTACCCACTGTGCCACAGTGCTGGTCCCAGAAACTAGGCATTTTAATAAACTACAATATGGTAAGTGCTTCAAAAGTAAATAAATACAGAAAGGTATGGGGGCATATAAGAAGAAACTACGTAATCTAAACTGGAGAATTAGGGGAAGCTCTTGGAAGGAAATGATATCTAAATTTGATATGAAATAAATAATGAAGCAGGGGCCAGTACTGCAATGTAGCAGTTAAAGACCCGGTTGCTTGGGGCCAGCACTGTGGTGTAGCAGGTAAGGCTGCTGCCTGCAGTGCCAGCTTCCCATGTGGGTGCCAGTTTGAGTCCCGGCTGCTCCACTTCCAATCCAGCTCTCTGTTATGGCCTGGGAAAGCAATGGAGGATGACCCAAGTCCTTGGGTCCCTGTACCCGTGTGGGAGACCAGGAAGAAGTTCTTTGCTCCTGGCTTCAGATTGGCCCAGCTCCGGCCATTGCAGCCATTTGAGGAGTGAACCAGCGGATGGAAGATCTCACTCGCACTCTCCCTTTCTGTGCCTCCGTAACTCTGCCTTTCAAATAAATTAATTAATCTTTAAATGGACAAGTTGTGCTTTAAAAAAAAATAATACTGAGGCATACAGAGGGAGACTAGAATTGCAGGCCTAAAGGACAGCATGTGTAGAAATAGGGCTTTGGGGATCAGTGTTGTGGAGTAGCCAGTTAGGTTGCCATTTGCAATGTTGGCATCCCCTATCAGAGTGCTGGTTCAAGTGCTGGCTGTTCCACTTCTGAACTAGCTCCCTGCTTCTGTGCTTGGGAAAGCAGTGGAAAATGACCCAAGTACTTGGGTTCCTACCACCCATGTGGGAGACCCGGATAGAGCTCTGGGGTCCTGGCTTCGTCCTGGCCCAGCCCTGGCTGTTGTGGCCATTTGGGGAGTGAACCAGCAGATGGAAGATCTCTTTGTCTCTTCCCTCTCTCTTCTCACTCTGCTTTTCAAATAAATAAGTCTTAAAAAAAAAAAAAAAAAAAAAAAAGGAAGGAAAGGAGGTAGGGGAGGTATGAGGGAGTGAGGTGGATAGCTGGTACGTGCCGGTTTTGGTAGCTGGCATGAAGTGTTCTGTGCTGAGATGTGAAGGATTTTTTGTTGCTGTTACTCTAGCGGTGACTGAGAGGTAGAAAAACTCACTTGGCAGCTACTGTGTCCACATTTGTTTTGTGAAAAGGAAATTTGTGGGGGTGAGTTGTTTTCGCATGTATTAATATTGGGTCCTAGTTACTGGGCTCCTTGCCAGTTTGGCCCTGGTTTTGGTGCAGAACATGTTGAAGCTGGTGGCTATCCTTGCTGGAGACTTGCTCCCATACGGATCAGGATCCATAGCAAGGAGCCTATCCAGACGCTGAACATTAACCCAAGAAGCAAAGTACAGACGCATCACCACACATTCTCTGGGTAGTCACGTGATACGTGAACTACCAAAGAAAGGGAGGAGAGAATGGCTGTGTTCCAGTCCTTTCTTTCCCTGTCCAGACTGAGAACATACAGTCTATGGAGCAAATATATTATTATTCTGTTAAAGACTTTTCCAAATGACAACAAGGTGATGAGAGACGCAGGTATCTACAGTAAGGAACAGAAAGTAGATTGCATTTGAAAGAAAAGGGTGTTTGGTACTCATTCAGTGCTCAAGGCCCAGTCGATGCTTGGTTAGAACTGTCTGCTCTGAGCAGGAATTCTCTGAAAAGCAGCAGCAGCTTAACCTTAAGTATTGGTCCTCTTGCTTGTTTTCTTCCGTGTCATTGATATCCTGTCCACTCTCCCACAGTTAACACCTGGGTTTCCACGGGATATCTGCACATGTTGTTTGTCTAGATACACTGATCAAATCCACAAGTGTGTTTATGGCTGTATACTAATGCTAGATATTGGAGGCATGTCCTGATTCGTGGTTGTGTGGCTGTCACTCTTGATCTACCGAAGGCTCTCAAGGAGTTCAGTGATTGGGTACAGACAGTGGGAGGCGTGCTATGATTCACTGTAAGATGTTGAAATAAACTTAATTGCTTTTGATCTCATTTCTTTCAGCAGATAATATTTAAAACAGAATATTAAACTCTGATAACATTACTTCAAAAATTGTAGCAGGTATTTGCATGTAATCCTCACAGCATCCCTTGGAAATAATTACCTTCATTTTACAGATGAATTCCAAAGCGTCACATGATTTCGAGAAGACCTGACGAACCTGGGGCTCTGATTTCTAACCTAGCAGTTTCTGTAGTATGTTGCCCAAGAAAGACTGTAAATCCAGGCTGGATTTTTCTTTTCTTTTCTTTTTTTTCTTTTCTTTTTTTTTTTTTTTTTTAAGATTTTTATTTATTTGAGAGGTAGAGCTACAGACAGTGAGAAGGAGAGACAGAGATCTTCCCTCCGCTGGTTCACTCCCCAGATGGCCGCAACGGCCTGAGCTGCACCATTCCGAAGCCAGGAGCCAGGTGCTTCTTCCGGGTTTCCCACGTGGGTGCAGAGGCCCAAGCATGTGAGCCATCTTCTACTGCTTTCCCAGGACGCAGCACCAGCACCCATATGGGATGCTGGCGCCACAGGCGGAGGATTAACCTACTGCGCCATGGTTCCGGCCCTTCTTTTCTTTGTATTTTGTCTTTTTTTTTTTTTTTTTTTTTTGGCAGAGTTATAGACAGAAAGAGGGAGACAGAGAGAAAGGTCCTCCTTCCTTTGGTTCACTCCCCAAATGGCCACCATGGCCGGCGCTGTGCTGATCAGGAGCCAGGTGCCCCCTCCTGGTCTCCCATGTGGGTGCAGGCTCCAAGCACCTGGCCATCCTCCACTGCCTTCCCAGGCCATAACAGAGCTGGACTGGAAGAGGAGCAGCTGGGACTAGAACCCGGCACCTATATGTGATGCCGGCGCCGCAGGGGGAGGATTAACCAAGTGAGCCACGGCGCTGGCCCCGTATTTTGTCTTTTTTATTATTTTTTTTAAACATTTGGTATCTTAGCTACACTTTTACAGTGCTGAGTTTACAGGTACCGTCCAGAAAGTACCTTTTATTGGATCAAAAAAAAAAAAAAAATACAGCAAATTATGCCATTGTTGACAGAGCAGAGAATTCTTGGTTGGACACTACTATGTCACTTGATGACTCCACTTGAGTCAGTGCTGTCTTTGTGTTGCTAGAACCATTGGCCTTTATTCTCATGTAATAATTATTTCTAGAATGTTTTCCTAGTAACTAAGGTTCACCAACAGCTTGCCTTAATTTGCTTTTGATTAAATTGTAGCATTTTTGTGGCTCACTAGGCTAATCCTCTGCCTGCGGTGCTGGTACTTTGGGTTCTAGTCCCGGTTGGGGTGCTGGTTCTGTCCTGGTTGCTCCTCTTCCAGTCCAGCTCTCTGCTGTGGCCCAGGAAGGCAGTGGAGGATGGCCCAAGTGCTTGGGCCCTGCACCCGCATGGGAGACTAGGAGGAGGCACCTGGCTCCTGGCTTCAGATCGGCGCGGCACGCCAGCCATAGCAGCCATTTGGGGAGTGAACCAATGGAAGGAAGACCTTTCTGTCTGTCTCTCTCTCTCACGGTCTAACTCTGCCTGTCACACACACACACACACACAAAAGTAAATTGTAGTATTTTGGTGTATATTTCAAGGAATTCTATTTTTCTTTTAAAATTCCTCTTTAATCCCAGCCCTTCTCTTGGATCTAAATGTTTCCTGTGTTTTTTGTTAAAGGTGGATTTCATTGACTGGGTAGACAACATGTGGCCAAGGCATTTAAAAGAAAGTCAGACTGAATCTACAAATGCCATCTTGGAGATGCAGTACCCTAAAGTGCAGAAGTAAGTGACTCACCCTGCAGTTCCTCACTGTGCTGGGGGAAGACTCCCTCAAGAGCTCTCCTCTCTGTCCTGAATGATCCAAAAGAAGACTTGCTTTTAGAGAGTAGACTTCACAGTTCTAAGAGGAGTATGTGAGAGAGAACCACAGCATGTGGTCTCATGGTTAAAGGGGAAGGACCATTCTTTTTGTAATGTGATGTGAAATTGCGTTCCCGCCACCTGCTGGGAGCTGTTTAGGTGGAAGGTTGGGGGTGTACACAAAAGCAGAGTGTGACATTATGGTAAGGCATGCCCTCTTTCGTTAGTACACTAATGCTCCTGCTTTTCTTTGGGTCAGGTACTGTCTAATGAGTGTTCGAGGCTGCTATACTGACTTCCATGTGGACTTTGGTGGTACCTCTGTTTGGTATCACATCCATCAAGGGGGAAAGGTATGGTCATGGCTGTGATGGGTTTGAGCTAGGAAGCTGGTTATGTGGCTTTGCTCAGTTCATGTATACTTACTGTACTCTGGAAATGAATTTGTGAGGAACTTGTCCCTCTTCCAGTTAGAGAAAACTGAAGATTAAGATGACCTTGGCCAAGAGTGAGCAGTTTCATATTCATCCAGTCTGCTGTGATTACACCACTGTCAGCACAGTACCTAGTAAACCTCAGCGGTCTTGTCTCTAGACTCCCAAAGCAGAGTTCTTCAAGGCAAGGTTAAGGAAGTGATTTTAGGAGGACAAGATAATTTCTGAACCTGTAAGATCAAATCCACGTTCATATGGACTTGATTTTTATTTGTAATTATTTAGTTGTGGTAAACACATGGAAGTGTAGTGATGAAGTAGAAGGAGACGTACCAGATTTTGAATAGATTCACAATGGAATCAGCAAATTAGGATCCAAACCAACTTTCCCTGTACAGAGACATTGATCTGAAGTGTGACCAAAGGAAGCCTTTAGCCCTTTTGCAGATGTAAATGGGCTTTGAGAGATTATCCCCATTCAGCAAGGATTGCATGACAGCTTGTCAGAGCTTCTGAATGCTATGTGTGAATGGAAATCTGGAAATAGTATCAGAGGTTTATAGAATTACACTTTATCGCCCTTTGTTTCTTTTGGAAGTGAATGCATTTTTTTTTAAAGATTTATTTATTTTATTTGAAATACAGAGTTAGAGAGAGAGAGAGACCGAAAGACAGGTCTTCCATCTGCTAGTTCACTCCCCAGATGGCCACAACAGCTGGAGCTGCACCGATCTGAAGCCAGGAGCTTCTTCCGGATCTCCCACATGGGTACAGGGGTCCAAGGACTTGGGCCATCTTCCACTGCTTTCCCAGGCCATAGCAGAGAGCTGGATCGGAAGAGGAGCAGCTGGGACTAGAACTAGCACCCATATGGGATGCTGGCACTTCGGACTAGGGCTTTAACCCACTGCGCCACATTGCCGGCCCCTGAAGTGAATGCGTTTCTGAGAGGAAACAGTAATCTTTAAAGATTTATTTCTTTGTTTGAAAGACAGAGTTACAAGGAAAGGAGGAGAAACAGAAATTTTCCATCCACTGGTTCGCTCCGTAAATGGCCTTAATGGCCTGGCTGGGCCTGGCCAAAGCCAGGAGCCAGGAACCAGTACCTCCGTCTAGGTTTCCCACATGGATGGCAGGGGCCCAGGCACTTGGGCCACCTTCTGCTTTCACAGGCCAACAGCAGGGAGATTGGAAGTGGAGCTACTAGGACTCGAACCAGCACTCCTGTGGGATGCTGGCACTGTTTTTTATATATTTTAAAAGGCAGAGAGAACATGGTCTTCCATTTGCTGGTTCACTCCCCAAATGGCTGCAGTGGCCAGGACTGGTCTAGGCTCAAGCCAGGAGCTGGAACTCCATCTAACTCTCCCACATGAGTGGCAGGGGCCGAAGTACTTGGACCATCTCTGCTGTTTTCCTAGGCTCATTAATAAGGAACTGGATTAGAAGTGGAGCAGCCAGGGCTGATGCTGTGGCATAGTAAGTTAAGCCTCTGCGGTGCTGACATCCCATGTGGGTACCAGGTTGAGTCCTGGCTGCTCCGCTTCTGATCCAGCTCACTGCTAATGGCCTTGGAAAGCAGCAAAGGACAGCCCAAGTGCTTGGGCCTCTGCACCCACGTGGGAGACCCTGAAGAAGCTCCTGGCTCCTGGCTTCGGATCAGCCCAGCTCCGGTGTTGCAACCATTTGGGGAGTGAACCAGTGGATGGAAGAGCTCTCTGTCTGTCTGTCTGTAACTCCGCCTCTCAAATAAATAAAACTTCAGAAAAAAAAAAATGGGGCCGGTGGCATAGTGGATAAGGCCACAGCCTGCAGTGCCAGAATCTCATATGGGTACTGTAAGTACCCGCTGTTCCACTTCCAATCCAGCTGTATGCTATGGCCTGGGAAATCAATAGATGGCCCAAGTGCTTGGGTCACTGTACCCATGTGGGAGACCTGGAAGAAGCTCCTGGCTCCTAGCACCTGGCTTTAGATCTGCCCAGTTCTGGCTGTTGCGGCCATTTGGGGAGTGATCTAGCAGATGGAAGACGCCTTTCTCTGTCTCTGTCTCTCTGTAACTCTGCCTTTCAAATAAATAAGTCTTGAAAAAAAAGGAAGAAAACAGACAGGAGGGACACTTCAGCCAGAATGACCACACTAAATGTAAACACAGTAAATGCTTAATTAAACCAACTGTTTCCAGTGGCTGGCTGCTGCCTGCCACGCCAGCATTCACATTGGCATGAGTTCAAGTGCTGGCTGCTATGCTTCCGGTCCAGCTCCCTGCTGTGGCCTGGGGAAGCAGGGGAGACGGCCCCTGTCCCCCATGCAGGAGATGGGGATGGAGTTTCTGGCTCCTGACCTTGGCCTGGTCCAGTCCCAGTTTGTTGTTGCCATTTGCAAGAGTGAACCAGCAGATGGAGAATCTCTCTGTGTCTCTTCCTCTTGGTAATTCTGCCTTTCAAATAAATAAATAAGTGGAAAAAAAAAAAAAAAAACACAGATGGCCAGGACTCAAACCGGCACTCCAATATGGATTGCCAACATGGTCAGCAGCGGTGTAACTCACTGTGCTGAAATGCTAACCTCAGTTAATCCATGTTAGTGCTGTCTTAAAAGTTTTATCTTACTGGTTTTAGTGACTACTCTGAAATAAAGCAACTGGAGTTGGTCTCTCAGAGACATTATATGGATCTAACTCACTGTGCTGCTTAGGTCTCCAAGGCCTCTAGACAGCCAGAGGCATCTTAGGCACTGCCTAGCTAGCAGGATGGGTGTCCTCTGCTCTCAGTCTCAGCTGTGTTCTGGGTTCTAGATTCAAACTCCAGGGAGGCCCTAATGCCACTTGGTCAAGTGAAGGATGAGGAAGATTTGCTTTCTTGGGCTCTCTGAATTTCCCAGTCTAGTTCTGTAGGCTAGGAGAATTGCTTTCCTCTCTAACCTGGTGGTCTTCACTCACGTACCTGTTCATCAGTTGAGGGAGACGACTGGGTCATGTCAATGGCTATTAACAGACTGAAGTTTTTTAACTCACAGGTCTTCTGGCTCATCCCCCCTACAGCCCACAACCTGGAGCTGTACGAGAATTGGCTGCTGTCAGGGAAACAGGGAGACATCTTTCTGGGTGACCGGGTATCAGATTGCCAGCGCATTGAGCTCAAGCAGGGCTATACCTTCGTCATTCCTTCAGGTGAGCGAGATGGTACAAGAAGGGTGCCAGCCACTTTTTATTACAGAAAATAGTTGATGGATTATTGCCGACAGTGGTTATGATGCTAGGGTGGCAAACAATGGTGTCCTTTTCTGTCATTATGGAGCAGGTACTGAAGATATATTTTTTTAAAAAACTTTTAAAGGCAGTACTTTTCCATTAAAGGTATGTCAGAATTGCCAGTAGGGTCAGATCTACATGTTTGGTTCCCACATGAGTTCTAGTAACTCAGAATCTCTACAGAGAAGGCCTGCTCTGCAGGTGATATATCACCCCTGGTGAGGAACTACTGGCTCTTCTAGAGAAAGGCTTTGAAGGCTAGATTGTGGATTCATTATTTCTTTTTTAAATCAAGTCACTAGTTCCAAAATAAGTGCTTGTAAAGAACAAGGGTTTGGGGGCCAGCATTGTGGTGTAGCAGGTTAAGCTGCCACCTGTGGTGCCAGCATTCCATAGGGGCATCAGTTCAAGTCTTGTCTGCTCCACTTAAGATCCAGCTCCCTGCTGATGCACTGGGAAAGCAGCATAAGATGGCTGAAGTACTTGGGTCCCTGTACCCACATGGGAGACCTGGATGAAGCTCCTGTCTCCTGCCTTCTGATGGGCCCAGCCCTGGCCATTGCATCCATGTGGGGCATGAACCAGCAGATGGAAGATCTCTCTGTCTGTCTCTCCTTCTCTCTCTGTAGCTCTGCCTTTCAAATAATTAAATAAATCTTGGCGCCGGCACCGTAGCAGAGTGGGTAAAACTGCTTGCTGCCTACAACACTGGCATCCCATATGGATGCCGGTTCCAGTCCTGGTTGCTCCACTTCTGATCCAGCTCCTTGCTGATGCACCTGGGAAAGCAGCAGAAGATGATTCAAGTATTGGGCCCCTGCACCCATGTAGGAGACCCAGAAGAACCTCCTGGCTCCTGGCTTCAGCCTGGCTCAGCACTGGCCATTGCAGACACTGGGGGAGTAAACTAGCAGATAGAAATTTTGTCTCTGTCTCCCTCTCTCTCTAACTCTGCCCTTCAAATAAACAAATTTTTAAAATTTAAAAAAATAAAAAAGCAAGCTGTTTATGCCCTAACTTAGCCCATATGAGATGCTGGCATCACATGTGGCAACTACGCCACAATGCCGGGCTCTGTTCTAATCATTTTACATTTTACATGCATTTAACACTTCCCTGACAACCAGTTTACTTTATCCTGGAGGAAATTGAGACTTTGAGAGGTTAAGTAACTTGACCAGACAGAGAAGCAGAGTGAGAGTAAACGCTGTGATACTGGATCTTGGGCTGGTTTCTGAGGAAGCCACGTTGTGTGTGTGCTCTGAACGCCTGCCCTTTATGCCCTCTCTTCCAGGCTGGATTCATGCCGTGTATACTCCTACAGACACGTTAGTATTTGGAGGCAACTTTCTGCATAGCTTCAACATCCCTATGCAGCTAAAAATATACAACATTGAAGATCGGACACGGGTTTGTATTTTTTGTTACATTTGGATGCAAAGAGGTTTACTCCTTTTAAGACAGATATTACAAGAGATTCATGGACAGTTGTCAAAACTTCAACTTTTCTTAAAAACTTTCTTATTAAAATGCAATGTTCATATTTTGGGAGCACAGAGAAAAATTTTAACAGAACTAACATACTTGGTTTTGGTATTCCAGTTGTTTGAGGCTCTTGGTATCTTGGGTTCTTGTAGGGCCGGATATAGATAGCTGTTGACCTCTGGAGCCATGCTTTTCATTTTTAGGATTATAGAATAATTTGTTGTAACGGGAGTTGTAAACTCAAGTCTCACAACTTTAAATTTATGTAGAGGTCTCTTTGATTACTGCCTAACACTTGAATCAACTCTCTTTAATATATAAATCTGCATATCATCTCTGTCAACAGGGGTTCCATGAGCAAACTAAACCCTACAGCCTTGTGTGTCTTTATTTTCTCGGTTTTCCCTAGGATGGTCCATGCTGGCTGGTACCATTCTAGATGCAGAGGGAAAAAGTTAATTCATTGCATCCACTGGATACCTTAAGGCAAGAGTTGGCAAAATTTTTCTATAAAGGACCATATAGTGAATAATTTAGGTTTTATGAGTTATTCATTATCTGTTAAAAGTACTTAATCCTGCTTTGTTTTATGAAATACTTAAGTGAATGAGTATGGCTCAAATAAAATATAATTTTATTTATGGACACTGAAATTTGACTTTTATACAATTTCAGCATGCCATAAGATATTCTTTAGTTGTTTTTCAACCACTGTAAAATGTGAAAAACACTACTGCTTTGCAGGCTTTCCAAAAACAGACACAGACCAAATCTACGAGCTGCTGTTTTGCCTACTCGTGACTTAGGGAATTAAGGCTTAATTTTTCAGTAGAACCCTGGTTGTTAAGGACTGGATTATGTGTGATGCAAGCTATAAGTCGTGTTGATGTTAAGTAGCAATTAATATTTGTAGGTTGTGATATTCACAATTTACCCTCAAGTAGTATAGCAAAATAACAACAGGAATTGTGAACAGATTAACAAATGTGGGGCATTGTCAGCAGTTGGAGAATCTCAGAGATGGGTATAGAAATTTCTGTTCATGGTTCTGTTGTTGAAACTTTCTGGGTAAATACAAAGGTATTAAAAGTTTTAAATAGCAATTAGTGAAGAATTTGTATTTTGTGAGGAATAGTTGTCGACCTGTTTGCTATGAATGTGATCACTTAGCCATTCTGGTGCATTTGTCATAGGAGCTATATATTGCTTCATGCCCAAGATGGATATTATTGTTGGCATTATAGGAACTGCTTAATTATAGTATAATTAAGAAAGAAAGCAGTGTTGTCTCAATAAATGGTGTAAATTTGAATTTCTGCTTGTTAAGAGTAATGAAATTCTGAAAATTTTAAGTATAAGTTTCAAGTTATATATGTAAAATTTGGTAAAAATGTTAGAAAGGAGAAAACCTATATAATTCATAATAAAATATTCTTATTTAATTCAATTATTTGAAGAGGTAATAGCACCCATCTGTTCTAAGATTCACTCTGAAAATTACTTTTTAGAATGCATTCCCTTTCTGTGACTAAAATTGGCTGTTATACCCAGGGCTTAATTGGTTTGGTTTCAGGGAAGAAAGGGAAAATATATATTCAATAGCATCAGTAAAATGAGCACCTTATCTCTGCATGAAAAGTTTCCTGTAAACTTCCTGTAATCACTGATATTTATTTATTCATTTATTAGTCTTAATTTATCAGAAAATGTCAAATTCCATATATCTAACCATATATTTTTCTAAATATGGGATGATTCTTCCATTCCAAATGGAATTATAAAATTATAAAATTTCATTTGATTCCCTACCTATGTACTTACAGCATTTGTTTTTAAAGATTTATTCTATTTATTTGAAAGACAGAGGTAGAGAGAGAAAGAGAGGTCTTCATCTGCTGGTTCACTCCCCAGATGGCCACAACGGCTGGAGCTGCGCTGATCCAAAGCCAGGAGCCAGGATCTTCTTAGGGGTCTCCCACATGGGTGCAGGAGCCCAAGGATTTGGGCCATCTTCTACTGCCATCCCAGGCCATAGCAGAGAGCTGGATCGGAAGAGGAAAAGCCAGGATTAGAACCAGCACCCATATGGGATGCTGGCGCTTCAAGCCAGGGATTTATTTAACCTACTGCACCACAGCCCTGGCCCCCATTTTTTTTGTTTTTGTTTTTTAAGATTTATTTATTTTACTTGAATGTCAGAGTTACACAGATTGAGGAGAGGCGCAGAGAGAGAGAGAGACAGGTCTTCCATCCGATGGTTCACTCCCTAGGTGGCCGCAACGGCTGGAGCTGCGCCGATCCAAAGCCAGGAGCCAGGAGCTTCCTCCAGGTCTCCCACGCGAGTGCAGGGGCCCAAGGACTTGGGTCATTTTCTACTGCTTTCCCAAGCCACAGCAGAGAGCTGGACAGGAAATGGAGCAGCTGGGTCTCAAACCAGCGCCCATATCGGATGCCGGCACTTCAGGCCAGGGCGTTAACCTGCTGCGCCACAGTGCCGGCCCCCATTTTTTGTTTTTTAAAGATTTATTTAATTTAACTGAAAGGCAGAGTTAGAGAGAGAGCCAAGAGGTCTTCCATCTGCCCATTCACTCCCCAAATGGCCACAATGACCAGGGCTGGGCTAGGCCAAAGCCAGCAGCCTCATCCAGGTCTCCCACATGGGTGCAGAGGCCCAAGGACTGGGCCATCTTCTGCTGCTTACCCAGATGCATTAGCAGGGAGCTGGATCAGAAGTGGAGCAGCTGGGGCTGGCACTGTGGCAGAGCAGGTTAACACCGTGGCCTGAAGTGTCGGCATCCCATATGGGCACTGGTTCTAGTCCCAGCTGCTCCTTTTCCAATCTAGCTCTCTGCTATGGCCTGGGAAAGCAGTGGAAGATGGCCCAATCCTTGGGCCCCTGCACCCACATGAGAGACCTATAAGAAGCTCCTGACTCCTGGCTTCAGATCAGCACAGTTCTGGCTGTTGTGGCCAATTGGGAAGTGAACCATCAGATGGAAGACCTCTCTCTCTCTCTCTCTCTCTTTCTCTCTCTCTCTCTCTTTCTGCCTCTCTTCTCTCTGTGTAACTCTTTCAAATAAATAAATAAATCTTTAAAAAAAAAAAAAAAAAGTGGAGCAGCTAAGACTCAAATGGTCACCCATATGGGATGCTGACATTACAAGTGGTGACTTAACCCATTACAACACAATGCCAGCCCAGCAATTTTTTTATTGCTTTCCATACCAAATTATTTATGTGCCAGTACCTACCTGGCATCCATTTAGTAATGTTACTAGTATCTATTAATTCCTATTTAGAAGAGAATAATACAGAATATTTTATGAAAGAATTGAAAAGTATGTTGTCAACAAGATCATCTTTGTTATTTTTGTCATATCATTGTAGAACTTTAATATTTACATTAGAATGTTTGGGGATGGCGCTGTGGCGCAGTGGGTTAATGCCCTGGCCTGAAGCGCCGGCATCCCATATGGGCGTCGGTTCAAGACCCGATTGCTCCACTTCCTGTCCAGCTCTCCACTATGGCCCAGGATAGCAGTAGAAGATGGCCCAAGTCCTTGGGCCCCTGCACCTGTGTGGGAGACCTGGAAGAAGCTCCTGGCTCCTGGCCTTGGAGTGGCTTCGGCCGTTGAGGCCACCTGGGGAGTGAACCAGTGAGTGGAAGACCTCTCTCTCTCTGTGTAACTCTGACTTTCAAATAAATAAATCTTTAAAACACACACACACACACACAAAGATAAACAGGATTAAAAAAAAGAAATGGGAGCAGGTTGGGCGTGCAATACCCTGGCTTTTTTTTTTTTTTTTTTTTTTTTTTAAGATTTATTTATTTATTTGAAAGTCAGAGTTACACAGAGAAGGAGAGGCAGAGAGAGGGATCTTCCTTCTGCTGGTTCACTCCCCAGTTTGCCACAATGGCCAGAGCTGTGCTGATTTGGAGCCAGGAGCCAGGAGCTTCTTCTGGGTCTCCCATGCAGGTGCAGGGGCCCAAGGACTTAAGCCATCTTCTACTGCTTTCCCAGGCCACAGCAGAGAACTGGATTGGAAGTGGAGCAGCCAGGACTTGAACCGGCTTGCATATAGGATGCCGGCACTACAGGTGGCTTTACCCACCACAGCGCCAGCCCTACCCTGGCTTCTATTAATAAAGTCTGATGATGAGTCCCTAGTGAAAAATAAATAAATTTAAAAGAAAAAAATGGGGGCTGGGCATTTGGCCTACCAGTTAGAATATTTAAAAGGCTAGTGGCCGGCGCCACGGCTCAATAGGCTAATCCTCCGCCTGTGGCGCCGGCACACCGGGTTCTAGTCCCGGTCAGGGCGCCAGATTCTGTCCCAGTTGCCCCTCTTCCAGGCCAGCTCTCTGCTGTGGCCCGGGAGTGCAGTGGAGGATGGCCCAAGTGCTTGGGCCCTGCACCCCATGGGAGACCAGGAGAAGCACCTGGCTCCTGCCTTCGGATCAGCGCAGTGCACCGGCCGTGGCGGCCATTGGAGGGTGAACCAATGGCAAAGGAAGACCTTTCTCTCTCTCACTGTCCACTCTGTCAAAAAAAATAAACAATAAAATAAAATAAATAAATAAATAAATAAAAGACTAGTAGAGAAGCACATTGTGTAATGTTTAATCTGAGGAGAACAACACTGCCTCATAGTGTTTATGCTTCATCCCCCGTGCCCCTTTGGCAGAAATAGATGAAGCTGACTTTAAACAGTCAGCTTTAAACAGGGGAGGAGAAACCTCTTCTAGGTAAAGCCTGTAACGCTGCCTGAGAGACCCTGATTCAGGCTCTGAGTACTCTGCATTGGAGAGCCGGGTGGGCTGACGAGGAATAGTGCATGTCTATCCTGCCTCTCAGAGATGCCTGTGACCTGGTGCAGGTTTGTGGAAGGGTCTCCCATCTGGTCCGCTTTCTTCTGGGGAGACTGCCTGATAATGGGACTTTGAGAAATGGGTGGGTGGTGTCATCATAAGGGAGGAGATGGGACATCCTGAGGAGTTTCATATTCCAGACAATCTCAAAAGTGCTGTCTGGGGATGGGCACCGTGGTGTCTCTGCTTGGGACACCGCATCCCACACTGGAGTGCCAGTGGAGTCCTGGTACCTCTGTTTTTGATGAGCTTCCTGCTCATGCATCCTGAGAGGCAGCAGATGATGGCTCAGGACTTGGGTCCCCACCCTCCACCTGGGAGCCTCTGAATGCGTTCCAGGCTCCTGGCTTTGGCCTGGCCTAGCTGCAGCTGTTGCAGGCATCTCTATCACTCTGCCTTTCAAGTAGATAAAAATGAACTTCAGAAAGTTATTTAAAAAGGATGTTTGGCTTACTGATGGCCTCTTGAAGGGCAGTGTGGTGTATTTAGGGTAGTCCCATCTTCAGTCTTCCTCACTCTTCATTGCTGATTTGCCTTTTCCTTGACTATGGCAGGTGATTCTATTATTATTCAGCTAGTATAATATAAAATGCTCTTTTGGGGAGAATGGGAAGAAAAAAAACATACTGTTTTTGAGAACAGTTGGATGGAAAACTATAGAGTGTGGTTTATGAGGACCTGTGAGCCATTATCCTGATGCGTGGCAGAGTACACATGAGGGGCACACAGGCTGAGTTGATCTTGGGGAAGGTACCCAGTCTTGTCTCCTGGATCACAGCTTGAGAATAAATCTCTAATTGTGCTTTCATTCATGTAATGTTGTAACATGAAAGTGTAACTTTGTTCCCTGGCCTTTTGAATCTAAGTAAAACTGTAATAAAGCAAAGTCTTTGTATCCTAAAGACCTTAAAACAATTTTCTCAAGTATTTTGTGTCTTACTCTTCACATTTATTCTCTCTCCCAAAACCCAGAATTTCTTTTTAATCTTTACCCAATCATCCAACTTAGCTTCTTGGTGTTTTTCAGCTGAATGGTCTTTCTTTCTTTTTTTTTTTTTTTGCCTATACTGGTTGTTTCCAAAACCAGCATTTTCTTTTTTCTTTTCTTTTTTTTTTTTTTTTTTTTTGGACAGGCAGAGTGGATAGTGAGAGAGAGACAGAGAGACAGAGAGAAAGGTCTTCCTTTTGCCGTTGGTTCACCCTCCAATGGCCGGCGCACCACACTGATCTGAAGGCAGAAGCCAGGTGCTTCTCCTGGTCTCCCATGGGGTGCAGGGCCCAACGACTTGGGCCATCCTCCACTGCACTCCCGGGCCACAACAGAGAGGTGGCCTGGAAGAGGGGCAACTGGGACAGAATCTGGCGCCCCGACCAGGACTAGAACCCGGTGTGCTGGCGCTACAGGCGGAGGATTAGCCTAGTGAGCCGCGGCGCCGGCCAAGACCAGCATTTTCTAAGTTGGTGGATTAATTTAAAATTCTGGCTTCAAATGCCAACCTGGGTTTGTAAGTTGACCAGCAAGGATTTTTTCTTGGGTTCATTACTACAGTGATTCAGTTTCTCTTATTCTCCTTTGCTTGGAAAGTATCATCATCTTGCATTTCTCATTATCTTGTTCCTGTGTAGGTTCCAAATAAGTTCCGCTATCCATTCTACTATGAGATGTGTTGGTATGTCTTGGAGCGCTATGTGTACTGTATAACCAACCGTTCCCACCTAACGAAGGAGTTTCAGAAAGAGTCCCTCAGCATGGGTAAGGATTCTGCCTGCTTGAACTCTGGAGATGC
Organism: Oryctolagus cuniculus; assembly: GCF_051225735.1. Classification (NCBI taxonomy): domain Eukaryota; kingdom Metazoa; phylum Chordata; class Mammalia; order Lagomorpha; family Leporidae; genus Oryctolagus; species Oryctolagus cuniculus. The sequence continues at coordinate 4,678,842 of NC_142867.1, read as the reverse complement.
CCTTTAGGAGCGAGAATGAGCCCAGGAATATTCATTAGGCTGTTCTTCAGTAGTTACGTTTTTGTTTTTTGGAGTGCATAACCACCTTTTAATTATCTGTGTGAAGGTACCAAATTCATTCTTTGGAGTTGAACCTATGCAGATATGAAGTACTAGGCTAAATGAAATACTCTAGGTCCTATCTTTGAATTGCTCATACATGGCTCCTCAGGAAAGGTGATCAGTCATCTAACATGTTTTATTATGTAAAGAATGGTCTTCGGTACAATAGAAACTAGGAATGTGTCATTAAAATAACTCTTGTTATATGCCAGTCACCGAAATAAGTAAATTGTACACATTAAATTCTTATTATTACCTGTGAGGTAGGTAAGATGTGGTTAAGATTCCTGTATCCCACATCAAAGTGCCTGGGTTTGATTCCCAGCTTCCATTTTACAGTGTGGAAATGAAGGTTCAAGATTTTAAAACTTGTCTGTGATTTTTTTTTTTTTTTTTTTTTTTTTTTTTTGACAGGCAGAGTGGATAGTGAGAGAGAGAGATAGAGAGAAAGGTCTTCCTTTGCCGTTGGTTCACCCTCCAATGGCCGCCACGGCTGGCGCGCTGCGGCCTGCGCACTGCACTGATCCGAAGCAGGAGCCAGGTGCTTCTCCTGGTCTCCCATGGGGTGCAGGGCCCAAGCACTTGGGCCATCCTCCACTGCACTCCCTGGCCACAGCAGAGAGGTGGCCTGGAAGAGGGGCAACCGGGACAGAATCCGGCGCTCCGACCGGGACTAGAACCCAGTGTGCCGGCGCCGCTAGGTGGAGGATTAGCCTATTGAGCCGCGGCGCTGGCTTGTCTGATCTTAACAGCTATTAAGAGGCAATGCCGCACCTTGAACCAGGTTGATCAGACTAGAAAATCCTAATGCTCTTGGGCAAGCATATCTCTCCTCTTCCCTACTCCTCTCTCTCCCCTTTTCTTCCTCCCTTCCTCCCCCAATCTTTCCCTCTCTGTGTTCTGCCTCTCATATGAATAAGTTTTTTAAAATAAATAAAATCGAGGCTCTTAACATTGCTTTCACATTTCCCCAACATCTGTCACGAGAACACAGGATAGTTCCGGTACGTAGATTTAGACTGTTCCAGGTCTTAGATCGGAGAGGAGCCAACACTGTGATTCCTGTGATCACATTTCTACAGAAGCGCCAGTCCAAGCCAGTTACTTTCTGGTTTAACATTAAACAACATGCTTCAGCAACCTACTGTTGAATAACCGTCCTCATAGTTTATACTGTCACTTGAAAATGACACTGTCACTTGATATATGAAAGCAGGGCACATAATTGTATATACAACATGCTTGGATCTTGTAAAAATACATCTTGAGGGGTAGAGAGGGGCGGCATTTTGAAACAGCAAGATAAGCTGCTGCTTACGATGCCGCCTCCCATGTTGCAGCACCTGTTTGAGTTCTGGCTACTCCACTTTCAATTCAGCTTCCTGTTAATGCACCTAGGGAGGTTCCAGAAGATGGCCCAAGTTTTTGAGCCTCTGCCACCCTTGTAGGACATCAGAGTGGAGTTCTTGGCTCTCAGCTTCAGCCTGACCCAGGTCTGACTGTTTGGCTATTTGGAGAGTGAAGCAGCAGATGGGAGAGGGCTCTTTCTCTCCCTCCCTCTCTATTTCTGCCTTTCAAATCAATCTCTCTCTCTCTCTCTCTCTCTCTCTCTCTCTCTCCCAGGATTTATTTATTATTTGAAAGGCAGAGTGAGAGAAAGAGAGATCTTCCTTCTGCTGGTTCACTTTCCAAATGCTGCAACAACAGGGGGTTGGGCTAGGCCGAAGCCAGGAACCAGGAGCTTCTTCTGGATCTCCTTTGTGGGTGGCAAGGGTCCAAGCACTTGGCTCATCTTCCGCTGCCCTCCCAGGTACATTAACAGGGAGCTGGATTGGAAGTGGAGCAGCTGGGACTCGAACCAATGTCCATATGGGATGCTAGTCCTGCAGGCAGCTGCTTAAGTTTCTACACCAAAGCCCTGGCCCCAAGGGGGGCCAGCATTGTGGCATAATGAGTTAAGCTGCCAACTCCCACAGCACTGGCCCCATAATCCCAAATTAAAGCTGATAGTTGAAAGTAAATTACAGCCCTTTCATTGGTAACTCATTCCTGGTCCATAGTTCAAGACTGGGTCCTTACCAAGTTTTTCAAAATCCAATTGATTGTTACCACAGTGGTTCTACTAGGTAAGAATCCTGTTTCTACCTACACGATGATTTTCTTTCTTTCTTTCTTTCTTTCTTTTTAATTCAAAAACTTATTTTTATTTATGAAAAACAGATACAGAGAGGTAGAGACACACAGAGAGAGAGAGAGAGAGAGAAAGAAAGAGGTCTTCCATCTGCTGGTTCACTCCCCAGATGGGTGCAACCACCAGAGCTCAGCAAGTCCGAAGTGGGTGCAGGGACCCAAGCACTCGGGCTCCTCCACTTCTTTCCCAGGTGCATTAGCAGGAGCTAGATCAGAAGTGCAGCAGCCAAGACTTGAACTGGCACTCACATGGGATGCCGGTGCTGCAGGCCGCCAGGGCTTTAACCTGCTGTGCCACATGTTGCAATGATTTTCAACAGTAGACAAATAAATTGGGGTCAGGAGCAACTGTCTTTTAAATGTGACAGCGTTGTCATTTATCACTTCAAGGCCCTTCCCATGCCACCTGTATCTCATTGATCACACAGCCAGCGGGCATGTTCTGACTGCATGTTTTCATCCAATTGGTAGATCTGGAGTTGAATGGGTTGGAGTCTGGAAACGGAGAAGAGGAAGCAGTGGATCGAGAGCCCCGGCGCCTGAGCAGCAGGCGTTCTGTCCTCACTAGCCCGGTAGCTAATGGGGTCAACCTGGATTATGATGGATTGGGCAGAGCCTGCCGAAATCTTCCAAGTCTGAAGAAAACTTTGTCTGGGGACTCCTCCTCTGACTCCAGCCGGGGCTCCCACAATGGCCAAGTGTGGGATGCCCAGTGCAGCCCTCGGAAGGACAGGCAGGTGCATCTCACCCATTTTGAGCTTGAAGGCCTTCGCTGTCTTGTCGATAAGTTGGAATCTCTGCCACTGCATAAAAAGTGTGTCCCCACGGGGATCGAAGACGAAGACGCACTTATTGCCGACGTGAAGGTAAGAGTTTGTTGTGACAGTTGAGTTGCTAATGTGATATGGCTGTCTATCTCTGCATTTAGAGGGATAAAGTACAGGAGTTGTAGATAATCTCTGATTTAGACAGAAATAAGTGTGTGCATGTTTGTTATTGCTACACATGGTTTCAGTTCCTAGACTGAGGTTAATCCCTGTTTGAGGAAGATACTAACATTTGTATATTCAGTGTGAACTTAATTTAATCCTAAAAGCACATATTTCATACTGATCCCCAAAATAAAGGAGAGGGATAGTGCATTAGGCACAGTGGTGAAGACATTGCCAGGGATGCTGCGTCCCATGTTGGAGGGCCTGGATCCACATCCTGCCTCTGATCCCGAGTCCAGCCTCCTGCTGATGCTTACCATGGTAGGCAGTAGGTGAGGACTCAAGTAGTGGGGTTCCTGCCAGCTACACTGGAGACCCAGGTGGAATTCTGGGCTCCAAGCTTTGACCTGACCTAACCCTGGCTGTTGTAAGCATTTGGGGAGTGAACCAATGGATGGAAGACCTCTCTCTCTCACTCTCTCACTCTCTCTCTCTTACTCTCTCTCTCTCCCTCACTCTCTGTTACTGACTTTCAAATAGATGAAAATAAATATTATTTTAAAATCTGTCACATAGATTATATTTAAAACCAATTTTATTTTTGACAGGCAGAGTGGACAGTGAGAGAGAGAGAGAGAGAGGTTCACCATTGGTTCACCCTCCAATGGCCGCTGCGGCTGGCGCACTGACTGATCCGATGGCAGGAGCCAGGTGCTTCTCCTGGTCTCCCATGGGGTGCAGGGCCCAAGCACCTGGGCCATCCTCCACTGCCTTCCCGGGCCACAGCAGAGAGCTGGACTGGAAGAGGGGCAACCGGGACAGAATCTGGCACCCCGACTGGGACTAGAACCTGGTGTGCCGGTGCCACAGGCAGAGGATTAGCCTATTGAGCTGCGGCACCGGCCTAAAACCACTTTTAAGTCATTTTAAGGAGTGATAGGGAATAATTTTGTGACACCAATAAAAATAGACCACCTCAAAACAGATCTTTTCCATACCTGATTCCTGACTCAGGTTTTCCCCAGCCACCGTGTAATCAGCAGAGGTGTTGCCAGCTTCTTATATTGCCAGCCTGGTAAGGTTGGTCCTCCTCAGAGGTGACAGAAACTGCACAGTTGGTAAAATAATTTGATTTGGTAAGATTTCTCTAGAAGAGGCAGGTACTAGCATAATGGCTTGTATTTAAGGAGGAAATGTCCAAAATTGCAGGTAGATATGGTCCTATTTCTTTAATAGTTAATGTAGCCTTGCTTTTCAAGACTTACACCCCCAAGTGAGCAAAGCATATTTAAGTTTTTTCCTTTCCATTGTGTTAGGACTTAGATGGTTATGTAATCCTGAGATCTGATTGAGTTACAACATTTTTGCTGTCTGTTGCATCTTGAAATCATGTGGAAAATGTTATGACTTCTGAGGCTGATCAGCTTGTATAATTGTTTTTAGCAACTCTAATAAGAAGAGTTTTTTGCTTTTTCTTGAATATTTATTTATTGAGTTGAAATAGTTAAAGAGAGAGGGAGAAACGGAGAAAAAGGTCTTCCATCTGCTGGTTCACTCCCCAAGTGGCTAGGCGCTTTATCTGAGTCTCCCATGTGGGTAGCAGGGACCTACGTTTTGAACCTTCTTGGGCTACCTTTCCCAGGCCATAAGTAGGGAGCTGGTTTGGAAGTGGAGCAGCCAGATCACAAACCAGCACCCATAAAGCATAGGTGGCAGCTATACCCACCTAAGCCATGTTGGCCCCAGAATAAAAGTTTCTCAGTTATGTGTCACAATGTTCTTTTGGTCTGGGCATCTATAATTCTAGTTTATAAGAAAGAAAAAATGGTTGCTGGCACTATGGCGCAGCAGGTTAAACCACGAGCTGCAGCACCAGCTTGCTCTATGGGCTCTGTTTCAAGTCCTGGCTACTCCACTTCGATCCAGCTCTCTGCTAAGGCCTGGAAAGGAGCAGAAGATGGCCCAAGTCATTGGGTCCCTGCACCCATGAGGAGACCCAGAAGAAGCTCCTGGCTCCTGGCTATCCTCTGGCCTAGTCCCACTTGTTGTGGCCATTTCGAGAGTGAACCAGCAGATGGAAGATCTCTGTCCATCTGTCTCTTCTCCTCTCTGTTTCTAAACTCTGCCTTTCAAATAAATAAATAATAAATATTTTTAAAAAATAAAGGGGCGGGGGGGCTGTGGCATAGTAGATTAAGCTTCCGCCTGTGGTGCCAGCATTCCATACGGGCACCGGTTCGTGTCCCAACTGCTCCTCTTCTGATCCAGTTCTCTGCTTCTGGCCTGGGAAAACAGTGGAAGATGGCCCAAATGCTTGGGCTCCTGCACCCACATAGGGGACCTGGAAGAAGCTCCTGGCTTCTGGCATTGGATTGGCTTGGTGCTGGCTGTTGTTGCCATTTGGGAGTGAACCAGCAGATGGAAGACTTCTCTGTTTCTCCCTCCCTCTGTTTATAACTCTGCCTCTCAAATAAATAAGTCTATTGGGGGCGGGAGGGGAAGGTCGAGTATCCTGGTAGAAATACACTGACTCCTTCTGTAAAGCCACTGAAGAGGAGAGTTGAAGAATGAGGGTACAGTGATATATCCGAGAGAAATGTAGAAGGATTTGGGCCACACACTAAGCAGGGTAAAAGTGGTAGCAACATGGCCGGCGCCGTGGCTCACTAGGCTAATCCTCCGCCTGCAGCGCTGGCACCCCGGGTTCTAGTCCCAGTTGGGGCGCTGGATTCTGTCCCGGTTGCTCCTCTTCCAGTCCAGCTCTCTGCTGTGGCCCGGGAAGGCAGTGAAGGATGGCCCATGTGCTTGGGCCCTGCACCCGCATGGGAGACCAGGAGGAAGCACCTGGCTCCTGGCTTCAGATCAGCATAGTGCGCCGGCCGTTGTGGCCACTTGGGGGGTGAACCAATGGAAGGAAGACCTTTCTCTCTGTCTCCCTCTCTCTCACTGTCTAACTCTGCCTGTCAAAAAAATAAAATTTAAAAAAAGGTGGTAGCAAGAAAGGGAGCTAGTTAAGAAGAGGCGTCTAAAGTGATGCTTCTCGTCTAAAGAGTGAGAGTCCAGAGAGAACTCCCTTTGCTTTATCAGATATCTTTGCCAAGGACACGGCTTTTCAATTTAGAAATGTGAGAATCTGAGAGTAGAAGAGAACATCATTCTACCTATTGTCCATTTTCAGGACTCAGGGTTATCCACACATGGGTAACCTTACCCCTAGGCTGCCATCACTGGCTGAAATGCTGGGTATAGGTCAAGAGTGTGAATATAGGGCTGACTGCATAGACTGACGAGTTTGAATTTTCCCTCCAGTCTATGCCACACCTTTTCTTGTTTACCCAAAGCATGGTCAAAATGTAGCCAATATCAGAAGATAGGAGAATCTTTATAACTTGTCAAACCAGTGGTTAAGAATGCTATACTACTGTAGTTTGAATGATCTGTGGCTCTGTCTTTTGGTGAGATGGTAAGTTTTCCACTCAATTACTGCTTATGGCCATTGTCTCTATTCTCACTAAACTGCGGTACTTTTGCTTTTTTGCTTGTGAAGCTTCTTAGTTGGTGAAATATTAAGCCTTTTCACTGTAATATAATTTTAAAATACATTATCTCAGAAACTAATAAAGGGGGGGAGAAGAAGAGAGGGTGTGAAGGGGAGAAAGGGGCATAGGAGTATCGTTATGTAATTGTATCCACCAATCACATTGGATCTGTTAAATTAATTAAAAGTTTTTTAAAAAGATTAGAGAATTAGATACTGGCATTGCAGGTAGTTATACTTAAAATCTCATGGTTTGCTTGTAATCTTTGTCATTCTTTGGCTCCTGCTATATCACTCTGGGAGGAAAAAAATCAAATTTATTAATTCTTCCTATATTTGACCAATTATGTTTAATTTGAGATTCAGATATGGTGAGTTTAGAGTTTGAATACTTTGAGCATTTGAGTGTCACTCAAAAGAAGGAAAAAAACCCATTCAGGATAGGTATTTGGTTAGCAGTTAAGAGTCTGCTTGGATGCCCTCATCCCATAACTGAGTATCTGGGTTCAAGTCCCAGCTCCCATTCCAGTTCTAGCTTCCTGCTAATGCACCCTGTGGAGACAGCAGGTGATGGTGCTTCCCTGCCACCTGAGAGACTTGGATTGAGTTCTTCCTGGCTTCTGGCTTCCAACCCTGGCTGCTGCACACATCTGGGGAGGAAACCAACAGATTGAGGGTGGGACGGGGTTGCTCGCTATCTCTGTCTCTCTGCCTTTCAGATAAACAAAATACTTCTTAGATTTTTTTCTTTAAAGAAGAAAGCATTGGATTGGGTGGAAGCCCAGTCTCAGTACCACTGGAGACCCCTAAGCGTTCAGTAACTTGGTGTTTATTCTACTGATGGCTACACTGCCCTTCCTGCAGAGAGAGGAAGTGTTTCCTGTTAAAACCTACCTGGTTCTCAGAAAGAACTAGCAGATGAGATGAGACATCCATAACTTACATATTCCCTGGAAGAAATGTGCATTTTAGTGCTATGATAAAAAGGGCTTGAAACTTCTAGAATGTTAAGTTCTACATCTTGAGGAAAGAATCACAGAGTACAGATTTGAGAGGAAATTAAATGAAGAGTGGGGCATTGAAAGTCACTGATGGAAAGGTAGGGTGAGTGGGCGTGTCTGTCCAAGGTGCCTGGTGAGAGTCTGGGTAACCTCGACTCCCCAGGTGCTCTGAAAGGTGCAGTGTCTGCTCCTGCTGTGAGACACTCTGGCATTTCTAAAATTGAAGTCGTGTCCTTGAGTGGAGAGCAGAGTGGGAGGCGGAATGTATAGTACAGTGATACTGATGTGTGTGGGCATGCAGGGGTGCACCCCAGACTGCTGACAGCAGAGCACAGCAGGGCGGTGGGAGTCCGCTTGAAAGAGTTCACATTTTTAATAGGAATTTATTGCTTCACTTGTATTTTTTAAGTATTTATTTATTTGAAAGGCAGAATCACAGAGAGGCAGAGGCAGGGAGAGAGAGAGGCCTTCGCTTGTTCACTCCCCAAATGGCCTTAACAGCCAGAACTGAGCCAATCCAAAGACTGGACCCTGGAGCTTCTTCCAGGTCTCCCATAGGAGTACAGTGGCCCAAGGACTTCGGCCATCTTTTTCTGCTTTCCCAGGCCATAGCAGAGAGCTGGATTGGAAGTGGAACAGCCAGGACTCGAACTGGCACCCCATATGGGATGCCAGCACGGCAGGCGGTGGCTTTACCCGCTGCACCACAGGGCTGTCCCCTGTTTGTATTCTTATAAAGATTTATATATTTATTTACTTGAAGAGAGAGAGGGAGAGACAGAAATGCTCCATGTGCTGGTTCACTCCACAGATGGCTGCAATAGCCAGGGGTAAACCAGGCTGAAACCAGAAGCTGGGTCTGGGGCTCCCACATGAGTGGCAAGGGCCCAAACACTTGGGCCATCTCCTGTTGCTGTTCCCAGGCCACTAGCAGGGAACTGGATTGAAAGTGGAGCAGCTGGGACACAAACCAGCACACATATGGGGATGCTGGCATTGCAGGCCGTGGCTTTATCTGCTGTGCCACGATGCTAGCCCCATTGTGTTTATTTTTGTGACAAAGCAGTTTCTCTGTACACACACACACACACACACAGACACAAGCTTTTTGATAAATCTGCCAGTCATACTTTGGGCAAATTACTGTTTTCTTTAAAAACTGTTTCCATGGGGTTGTTATTAGAATGAATGGTAATGTTAAAAAGTACTTAATAAGCCGGAGTATTATTATAGCAAAAAAAATTAGATGTTACAGATCTATGAAATTCATTGATTGCGCTGTTATGAATAAAGCTGCCTCTGTGTGTGAGGAACCAGTAAGCACATACCCAGCTGCAGGTACTGTGTGTGATGCAGGGCACAGAGCAGACACTGAGGGAGGGGTGGCAGGGGCTGTCCTGCAAGAAGAGGCACCGTTGTAATCCACCAGCTAATAGACCTTCCTGGTAGATGATTCAGATCAGTGACCGTGCTCTGTAGTGATGTATACGTTAGGTTTTTGTCTCTCTCTGCTATAGCTATGGATCTAAATATTCACACCGTCTCCATCGCAATATGATGGGACTGAGGCAGAGAGATGGTGGCTATAGAGAGGGTGATCAGGAATTTTCTTTATCACTTTGTGGGTGAGTGTGCTACTAAGAACAACTGGTGGAAGACCCTTTTAATCAGCTATTAACTTACCAAACCAGATAAGCCTGTGCAAATGAAACTTCATTTGCAGGGTTTTTTGTTTGTTTGTTTTTAAAAGATTTATTTATTTATTTGAAGGGCAGAATTAGAGGCAGAGACGAGAGAGGTCTTCCATCTGCTGGTTCACTCCCCAAATTGCTGCAATGGCTGGAGCCATGCCGATCTGAAGCCAGGAGCCTGAAGCTTCTTCCAGGTCTCCCACATGGGTGCAGGGGCCCAAGGACTTGGGCCAGCTTCTACTGCTTTCCCAGGCCACAGCAGAGAGCTAGATCAGAAGTAGAGCAGCTAGGACTCAAACTAGCACCCATATGGGATGCCAGCACTGCAGGCGGCTGCTTTTACTCACTACATCACAGTACCGCCCCCAATTCGCAGGTTTTACTAGCAAGATATTTGTAATAATTCAGATTCTTACTGAATAGAAAGTTTTAATTAAATCATCTGAGTTTTGAGGCATGTAGAGATTAGGTTAAAATGTATGTAACTCTTTGAGATATTTTCATTGTATTCCTGTATTATGTCATATTTTTACTATTTCTTTGTTGCCTTTTATTGTGAATTAATAAGAGGGGAAAAATGAGGCTTTGTTTAAGTTGAGATCTGGGAGCTTCCTTGCAGTTTCTTAGTGCCCTTATCTGGCGGATTCTAGAATTTGCACTTGCTACAACTTGAACTTGTGTTTTGTTTTGATTCTCTTAAGTAGTTGTATTTTATCATCCCTCTGGGTTACATGGCACTGAAGACCAAAACTAACTTTTCAAAGTATGATTGTACTGGCTCTTTTAGCCTTGGTGCTAGACAGAGGTTTCAGGTTAGGATGGTCGTCCCAGCATTTCCAGGAGGGCTCAGGCGCTCCCCCTCGGGTTGGAGACTGCTACACTATCAAAGTTAGTGCTTGTCCCAACAACCAAGCCCAGGCCCCAGAAGACCTGTTAGACACCGAGTCTGTACCAGAAACTCACTGAGAGAGCTGTCCTGAAGTAAACAACATTGCTTCCAGCAGTTAGAGCCAGATATTTGTGTCAAAGTAGCATCTATAATTTCTAAAAAGGCCAAGTGGTATTTGTGAGAATCTAAGGATTACATAAATTTGAACTCAAACGTCTGCTGTGCTGCGGTTCAGTGCCATGGAAATCTCAGAGCCCCGCTGGTGTGTGCACCCCCCCTTTCTGCAGCCTGCAGAGTGTGCCGGCTGAGCCTCGCCGTGGCTGAGGGTCAGCACCTGGAGGTGTGAGCAACAAGTGTCAGTCAGGGGACTGTCTGGGCATTGAGGTGTCTGATTGGATACGAGGCTGGCTGCTTCATCTACGGAATGTGGAGAATGAGGCGGGCACAACAGACTTGAGTAGAAGTGGAAGTGCTGGAGTATGTATCTGAGTGTGGAGCCATCTGCTGGGCAGGAGAGACTGGCCAGAGTTGCGAGAAAGCCTTGTTCTGACTTCCGGCACCATGTTTAGAGGCACAAAGGCAAAGCGCTTTGACCTTGGGTTGTACTCAGCTGTGTGACTTGGTGGCTTGCTCACGAGGGAGCTGCTGAAAGATTGCTCCATAGATATTTCAGATATTGTGGTGACTGCTAGAGCCGGAGGAGGCCTCTGTTGTGTCTCGGTATTGGCTGTAATTGCTCTTTCTGAAGGTTTTTCTGGAAACACATAGCCTGGTTCTGGATTGTGGGCTGGCATTGGCGTCAGTGAGGGCAGGTGAAGCAGGCAGTGTGCCAGGAGAGAGAGGGTAACTCCGGAGGAGCTGATGCATGGCTCCTCCAGGGAGACTGGACCGTGGGCGATCCAGTGTGTTTCCTGAGAGGAGAGAGAGAAGTGTGTGTGCAATCAGCAAGAGAACACTGGCTGTAACAATAAGAGTGACCCTGAGGGGAAGGGTGTGGACTGAGACAAGGACCGACGTGGACCTGGGTGCCAGCGTGTAGCTCCCTGAATGGGTTAAAGCTTTTCCTTTCGCTGGCGCCTTCAGAAGTCTGCCAGCGGAGCCCTCCAGGGGCTGGCCCTGGGTTCTCCTATTGCGGTGGTGGTGGTGGGAGGGAGATGGGGCGGAGGCCAGCTCAGTGCCCTCCCCGGCAGGGCCTCCTCCAATCGCGAGGAAGAGAGCAGGCGCCGTGCACACCCCCGCCGGCTCTGCAGCAGAACGGCTGGGCCCTTTGCCTGGCTCGCTCGCTCGAGCTCAGCTCCCCCTCCTGCCATCTTCCGTTGCAAAGCATTTCTGGGAGCTGCATGTGGGTGACGCAGCAGCATTGTTCGCAGGCACAGGAAGCCGCGGCTGAGCTGAAGGGCTGAGAAGGAGCTCAGAGCGCTGCACGCTGCTCTCTCTGGCTGGTCGGAAAGGTTAGGGCCAGACTGCCCTGCCGTGTGTGCTCTGAGATTCCAGAATTTCCAAGTAAATCAGGATTTTGTTAGAGGCAGAAAACCTAACTCCTTCGGCACAACTTCTGATACAGAAAACAAAACAAAGACGTTGGGGAAACTTCACCCAAGAGCCTCGGCAGCTCCAGAGCGACCAGAAACACAAGGTCAGGTGGTCGGTTGGCGAACCCTTTCTGGTTTGGGGAGTGTGTTAACTGTAGGGACTTTGTCTGGCGAAGGGGCAGAAGCAGTGCCTGTGGGGCGAGTCCAGGAGAGGCGGTGTGACTTCGTGGTGCCTGAGCCGGCGCTGCACTTGTCCTCCTGTTGGGATGTGCTGCGGATGGAGTTGCTTGGCTTTCGGGAATCCTTTCCCCCTGCTGCCCAGGCGCCCTCTGTTCTGTTTCCCTTCCTGTGAGCTGTGGGGTGTGGGCCTGTGTGTGAATGCTCTCCCGAAAGCCTGGAGCCTCGGTAGGCGGCAGCCTTTCGGCACTCCACCCCCGCTCTTCCATCCCAAACCCCTCTGGTGAGGGGTGGTGGCTTCTTTATATGGTTCTGTGGGGCCTCAGCTGGAGTCTGCCTTTTCTGATGAAAGCAGGGCGTGCTTGGTTGAATGGCCCCAGCGAAAAAGGCTTGGAAGGAAATCTGCATTTCCCTCCACACCCACACTTACCCAGCCACTGAGTCCTGTGTGCGTGACCAGCTGCCCCCACCTTCCACAGTCTCTCCGCCTGCCCTGTACTGCTCCCCCAGAGGTCTTACAGGTAGATTTTTGACTGCCTTTTTTTTTTTTTAAGTGAACAGTTAAGTTCCTTTTCTACTCTCTTTAACAATCACCAGTCTTTCTGCGTTGCCTGTTTTGCTGAGAGTGGAAAGTCCCTGTTTGTGGACAGCTCAGTTCTCTCCTGCAGAGGAAATGGGCAGAGTCCTACTCCTCACAGTGCGACGTGGGGGAGGGGAGCCCTGCACTCTGCACTCCCAGCACAACATTTTGAATGGACCTGAATTTTTCACCCCAGGAAGATTAGGAGCCCATATCAGAGCCTGGTCCCACGTGGCACCACACCCCGCCTCCTCACCCCCACGCAGTGTGGCGTTAGCAGGAGGCTCCAGGATAGGGTGCCATAGCAACTTGAAGTAAATAAAACGGTCGCAGATGAAATCAGTTTGGGGGAAGGTGAGAGGCATCTGGAGACTTGGCAACAAGCATTCTTTCCCGGAGAAGCTTCTTGGGATGAGTTAGAGGGCCCCTCCGAGTCCCCACTCCAGGATCTGGAGCAGGATCCTTAGTCAGTGTTGAGTACACCAGCATAAACACAGAATGGGGAGAAGGAGTGTTAAATATGGCCTGGGCGTGCTGACTTGTATGGGATCCAAGTCTAGTTTTTGCTGAAGTAGTTACTACCCTACACACACCTAAGGCAAGTGTGAATTACCTCCCAGATTTCCATTCTCTGACTGTTGGCCTTGCCTTAGGGCTCATGAGGTCAGAGGAAGAAGGTTGGGCTTCAGAAATGTCTACATTTCATAAAGGGTTTCTTTCAAAATAACAGTCAACCGGTATGATCCACTTCAGTGGCAGTTTCTGTAGCGCTGTTCCTAAGTCATTCAGACTTGATTGGTTAAATCTGTGAGAACTGGTGGCCTGGAGATTGTTCCTGCCCCGTTTTTAGGAGTGAAGGTATGTAACTGCCTCTGTGAGTGTGAAAGAACAACGTGAGACTGAAATGTCTGTGATCAGCCTTCGAACAAGAAGCCCTGGGTTGAATCAGGACGCTAAGGCTCTGCTGTTGGTCTCATTAATTCAGCATTAGCCAGTCAGTTTGTGCCAGTTTGCTCACATCTGCAAAGTGAGGGCAGAACTTTACAAGTTAAATTTACTAAGGAAATTGAAAGGGGCAGTATGAAGAGTTACTATCATGGCTGGAACTGCCTGACAGGCAACAGTTGCCCTAGTGTAAGTACAGTGCCCAGGTAGTGAGGTGGGGCAAAGCTTAAGTGTGAAGTCGTGATAGGACTGCGCTAGTCTTTCTCTCCTCTTTGATTTACTCCTTTCGGCGAGTCTGTGTATAAAGGGGAACCCCAGACAGCTGCCACCCTCCTCTGCCCGTGGTCCTACAGGGACTGTGGCTGGTGTGGAGAATTGGCTCCGTGTTCACTGTGCCTGCTTTTTTCTCCTTTCCTGTCCCAACTCTAGATTTTACTGGAGGAGCTTGCCAACAGCGATCCCAAGTTAGCCCTCACTGGAGTCCCTATAGTGCAGTGGCCAAAAAGGGATAAGGTAAGGCTGTTCCGCTTGGTCTTTGGGCTGCTGAATTAAGCTTTTTGCTGGTTGATCACTACGATTCTGGGAAGAAAAAGAACAGCTAGAGGCAGGGTGGCTTTTGGTGCATTAATACAGACAGAAAAATCGGGATTCAGTTCGTTTTGACTCTTAGGTTGGGGTAATTGGCCATCTTTGGAGGTGACTTTCTTAATAGAAGTGTCAAACTGGGAGGCCTCCCTCTAAATTCAGATGTGAGTTTTGCCTTTGTTCACCAAAGTGGATGAGCTCCTCTCTTTGTGACCCAGTGACACAATCATTCTCACAGCTATGGTTTAAAACTAGTTAAAGTAATTACTTACACATTTAAAGTCCAGGGGTATTTTTTTTGTAACAGGGAGACCATGTTCTGAAGAGTCCCTGTAGTTGGGACTTTTCAATATGGAATTGAAAAGAGAAGAAAGGAATTACCATCAGCTAATAGATTTTCCGTTACAGATGTTCAGTTCTAGCCCGTTCAGTTTACATCTTGTATAATATTTTCATATTGTCCTCTGTCAAGGTTATGTATGGAATAAATGATAGTGTTTTGATTCTGGCCATGAACTTGAGGAATAAATTAGGTCTCCCTTTGGTGTTCCCTACCTAAAACATGCAAAGCTATCCTGCTCCAGGGTGTCCTGGCAGAATATAAAGGAGTGGAGCTCAGTGTCTAAGAACCTCTCCCTTCCTGGGTAGAGAAGCCCCATAAAGCCTCAGAACAGTCCAGTCATTCTGACTGCTGAGGATTTTGTGTCAGAAAAGTGTTTATGACCAGGTGTGAACTTGTCCTTGAAAGGTCACTAGCAGGGTAAATACAAAGCTAAAATTACAAACACACACCTGAGAGATTTGGGCCACACTTAATGGACCAGGTTACATGCTTGGACTCGGAGTACTTCAACAAACGCGCAAGGCCAGTGCTACCCTCAAGTGGCTTGCAGTCTCGTTTAGGTCTATATTCTGAATAGTTGGGAAGAAATCCTGGAGGGGCTTTAGGGTGACGTGGGCGCCTGGCATTCCCCAGAAAGCTTCGGTGAGGCCCACCTCACAGCTCTGCAAAGTGGAAGGCTGCAGCTAAGGAAGTGGCTGCAGAGCCAGGACAGGTTGGCAGGTTTTTCTGTAAAGGTTGAGGTGGTGAACATTTGAGGTTTTGCGAACCATATAAGTCACAGCTTCTTAATGCTACCATTGAAGCTTGAAAGCCATAGACAATACATAAACGATTATAATTATTTATAAAAACAGGCAATGGGCAGATTTGCCCACAGGCCATAGTTCACCAAGCCTGGGGCTAGGTATACTGCCATGTAATTTCTACCCTCTCCAGTCTTAAAGCAACCTGATAGAGCTGACCTCACTGCTTTCTCTTTCCAGCTTAAATTCCCCACCCGGCCAAAGGTGCGGGTCCCTACCATCCCCATCACAAAGCCTCACACTATGAAGCCAGCTCCACGCTTAACCCCTGTGAGGCCAGCTGCTGCATCCCCTATCGTGTCAGGAGCCAGGCGGAGACGAGTGCGATGTCGAAAATGCAAAGCCTGTGTGCAAGGAGAGTGTGGTGTTTGCCACTACTGCAGGGACATGAAGAAGTTCGGGGGGCCTGGACGCATGAAGCAGTCCTGTGTCCTCCGACAGTGCTTGGCAGTGAGTGATCTGCTGGGTAAAGAACTTGGGGGCGGGGTGGCAATGCCAGAGGGCCTGGACACAGCAGTGTAGAGTCCCGAGGTGTAGCATTGGGGAGGAAGAGCTGTGCCCCCTTTACGTTGTTCCTCTCCTCCCTTGGTGCAGAAGGGAGGGATCTAGTATGAACATTTCCTTATTAATATGTTGGCCTTGAGCCGGCGCCGCGGCTCACTAGGCTAATCCTCCACCTAGCGGTGCCGGCACACCGGGTTCTAGTCCCGGTCGGGGCACCGGAATCTGTCCCGGTTGCCCCTCTTCCAGGCCAGCTCTCTGCTGTGGCCCGGGAAGGCAGTGGAGGATGGCCCAAGTACTTGGGCCCCGCACCCCATGGGAGACCAGGATAAGTACCTGGCTCCTGCCTTCGGATCAGCGCGGTGCACCAACTGCAGCGCGCCAGCCGTGGCGGCCATTGGAGGGTGAACCAACGGCAAAAGGAAGACCTTTCTCTCTGTCTCTCTCTCTCACTATCCACTCTGCCTGTCCAAAAAAAAAAAAAAATGTTGGCCTTATTTTCCCAATTTTTAAACAGGGACATTTGAAGAGAAAATCACTGCCCTCTGTCCCCTCTTTAATTAAGGCCAAGAACAGGCCAACTGAAAATGAACTAGTCTATTTGTCTCTAGTTCCCATGCAGTTGAATGTTGTCCCCTGCCTCTGCCCCCGTGAGTTTTCCTAGCAGAAAGCTCTCTTCACTCCACCCTGTCTGCATGCTCCCCGAGTGTTTGCTGGAGATTTCCAGGAACCAGATTTCCCAGCGTGAGGTAAAGGGAAGCTGGAATGACAAGGCTCTGAGTCTGCGCTCTCGGTTCCTGTCTTTCTCCTCTTACAGCCCAGGCTGCCTCACTCGGTCACATGTTCCCTCTGTGGAGAGGTGGATCAGAATGAGGAGACACAGGACTTTGAGAAGAAACTCATGGAATGCTGTATCTGCAATGAGATCGTGCATCCTGGCTGCCTGCAGGTGAGGAGGCCCTAGAGATTCTGAGTGGAGCCACAGAGAGTGGGGCACCTGGCGTACAGGCTGCCACCATCGCTGCCCAGAGTAGTCTGACATGAACCCTTGACTGACATGCCTGCGACTCAGGAGGCTGTCTGGCAGACCCTCCGGATGGAACAGTGCACAAAGTGGACCTGGTCCTGGCCCTCAGGGAGTTTACTCTCTGGCCCGTGGATCCTGTGTGGGTTCCCTGGGCCATCATGGAACTACAGCATCGTGCCTGAAGCCTGCGCACCCTTACTTCAGTGCACCTCTGAGTATGAGTTCACGAGGGATGGTGAGGGTAGTAACATCGGCTGGCATTTGATGGATGCTCAGGATCAGGCTGAGGGCTTTAAAAAGGGAATGAAGAAGTTGAGACCTGGGCTCCCAAGGGTCCCCGCAGGTCCTTATGTATTTTTTTTATTTATGAGCCTGGTGTGCAGGGCAGAGAACTGCAGTTTCACATATATTCTCTGTTTAACCTTTAAGACAACCCTGTGAATCCTCTTTTAAATGGGTAGTGGGACTTTCTTGGTCAGAAAGAATCAAATATGGGCCGGTGCCGAGGCTTACTAGGCTCATCCTTTGCCTGCGGCGCCAGCACACCGGGTTCTAGTCCCCGTCGGGGCGCCAGATTCTGTCTGGTCGCTCCTCTTCCTGTCTAGCTCTCTGCTATGGCCTGGGAGTGCAGTGGAGGATGGCCTGAGTCCTTGGGCCCTGCACCCGCGTGGGAGACCATAAGAAGCACCTGCCTCCTGGCTTCGGATCAGCGCTGTGCGCCGGCTGCACTGGCCATTGGGGGTGAACCAACGGCAAAGGAAGACCTTTCTTTCTGTCTCTCTTTCTCACTGTCCACTCCGCCTGTCAAAAAAGTAAAAAATAAATAAAAAATAAAAAGAGTCAAATATGACTACCACCTGGCTGACAGTGGTTATAAGACATTGTCAATTGTGAGAAGCAGCCGAATTTTATAAAGACTAAAATGTGAAAAAGGCGCATCTTAGAATTAATGAGAGCATTATCTCCTTGATTATAATGATGATTAATACAAAGCAACCAGGATATGTGCCACATACTTTCTAATGCTTTATATAATATACAGTTAATCCTCACCACAGCCCTATAAGCTGAGTGCTGTTGTTTTCACCATAATCAGTTGTGTGTATCCCCATTTTACAGTTGAGAACATTGAGTCAAACACCAGATCAGCCGGCGCCGCAGCTCACTAGGCTAATCCTCCGCCTTGTGGCGCCGGCACACCAGGTTCTAGTCCCGGTCGGGGTGCTGGATTCTGTCCCGGTTGCCCCTCTTCCAGGCCAGCTCTCTGCTGTGGCCCGGGAAGGCAGTGGAGGATGGCCCAAGTGCTTGGGCCCTGCACCCCATGGGAGACCAGGTTAAGTACCTGGCTCCTGCCATCGGATCAGCGCGGTGTGCCGGCCGCAGTGGCCATTGGAGGGTGAACCAACGGCAAAGGAAGACCTTTCTGTCTGTCTCTCTCTCACTGTCCACTCTGCCTGTCAAAAAAACAAAAACACTAGATCATTAGTCTCTGAACCAAAGCAATTATAACTGTGCCCAACTGTCAGGATCAAGTCTGGTGTCGTTGTCATGAGACCCTCAGTAGAACACCTGTGTCAGAGAGGAGCCCACAGGCCAACAAGCTCTCTTCATGCAGCTTAACTGGGATCGGATAACCAAGAAGGAGGGTGGGAAGCTCCCAGTGGCTGGGAGTGGGTGTTAGTCTACCCTTGGAGACCAGCGTGTTTCTCCACTGTGTTGTTATTAAAGGAGACTGAAGAGACTGCCTTTTTTTTTTTTTTTTTTTTTAACATCCCTGTATACCTCCAGATGGATGGAGAAGGCCTGCTTAATGAGGAATTGCCGAACTGCTGGGAGTGCCCCAAGTGCTACCAGGAGGACAGCTCGGAGAAAGCCCAGGTAAGAACCCTGTTCCAGACCGCACCGTGGTTGAGAAAATCGGCGTGAAGTGTGGACGAGGCTCCGAGCTCGCCTTTGTGGCAGTGTTCAGAGTTCCTCCGGCATGGAGATTATTTTTAGCTGTATATTTGATATCTTTTTCCCTTTGGTTAACTATTTTTTCTTTGTTTGCATCTTTAACACTTTTTAGTTACTAAATACTGTTCCACTTGCATCTGAAAAGTCCTGAGGTTTTCATGCTCTGGGGCTCTAAAAAGCAAGAAGCTACAACAGGGCAGTCTGAGGGGGGCAGTTGGGCCCGCAGGATCTCTCCTGAGGAATGTGACTGTGGGAGGCGGCAGCCCAGCCTGAGGCGGCCAGGAAGTGTGGTGGTGTGCCTGAGTTTCCAGTTAAGCAAGTTCACATTTTTGTCTCTCCTTGTGGCCTCCCAGAAAGCTCTGCCCCTCCCCTAGAGGGGACTAGCACCATGACCTTGTCCCAGAGTTGCCAGCCCAGTTGATGCCAGTAACATCAGCAGACTAAGAGGATTCTGGTTACTCGGACTGGCAAGGCAGGACCAGCTAAGGCACACACAGAGGGAGCAGCCGGCCTAATGTCAGTCCTTCAGGGAGACACCCTCACAGGGCTGAGGGAGTAGGTACAGGAGTTTTTTTTCTTTTTATTTCTTCCCAGTTGGGCGCTGAGGCAGTCAACTTTTTAGTCTAAATATCTTTCTTATTTTTGTTTTATTTTAGAGGCAGAGAATGGGAGATCTAAGTCTCCCACGTGGGCACTAGGAATTCGGCTATTTGAGCTATCACCTGATCCCACCAGGGTGCCCATTAGCCGGAACCTAGCATCAGTAGCAGAGCCAGCACCCACATCTGGGACACAGCTACCCCAAGCAGAATCTTAACTGCTATGTCAAACACCTGCCCCTAAATATATTCAAGGGCAAGGAATTCTGGAGCTTACTAGTGCTAAACTTTTCCCTCTTTTGTTTTTTGTTTTTTGATTGATGAGAGAGAGCAAGCTTCCATCCATTGGTTTTCACTCCCCAGACGGCCACAACAGCCAGGGCTGGGCCAGGCTGAAGCCAGGAGCCAGGAGCTTCATCTGGTCTCCCACATTGGGTGCAGGGGCCCAAAGACTTGGGCCATCTTCTGCTGCCTTCCCAGGCACATTAGCAGGAAGCTGGATGGGAAGTGGAGCAGCTGGGACTTGAACTGGCACCCATATGGGATGTCAGCATTGTAGGCAGTGACTTTATCCGCTATGCCACAGTGCAAGCCTCCCAAATAAATCTTTTAAAAAATAATAATAAAGGCCCGCGCCGCAGCTCACTAGGCTAATCCTCCGCCTAGCGGCGCCGGCACACCAGGTTCTAGTCCCGGTCGGGGCGCCGGAATCTGTCCCGGTTGCCCCTCTTCCAGGCCAGCCCTCTGCTGTGGCCAGGGAGTACAGTGGAGGATGGCCCAGGTGCTTGGGCCCTGCACCCCATGGGAGACCAGGAAAAGCACCTGGCTCCTGGCTCCTGGCATCGGATTAGCGCGGTGCGCCGGCCACAGCGCACCGGCTGCGGCGGCCATTGGAGGGCGAACCAACGGCAAAGGAAGACCTTTCTCTCTCTCTCTCTCTCACTGTCCACTCTGCCTGTCAAAAAAATAAAAAATAAAAAATAAAAATAATAATAATAATAATAAATTAAGAAAGATCTGAACTACCAGTATGGTTCCATGTTGACTGGACTTTGCCAAGGAATGGTCAAGGCGAACTCCAAGAAAGGGCCATTGTCTGATTGACATTAAGTGCCCCAGGACAGGTTGTGTCCTCTATGGTAGTTCCTCTGTCATCCTAAGCAGACCCCTCTGTGGTGGGACACTTGCAGGGAAGCTCTGGTTCTCTGCTTCCTCTCTTACAGGGAGCCTGGCAGAGTTCCGCTTAGGCCTGGTGGGACTAAAAGCCTGGGCTAGCAACCCTGACCTCCTGTTTCAATAGAGTGGGTGCCCTGGTTTTCTAACACCCCTAACATGAGGCACACCTGGGGCTGCCATTGTGCAGTGGGCTAAGACGATGCTAGCATCTAGCAAGAGTGCTAATTTGCGTCTCAGCTGACCCACTTCCAATCCAGCTCCTTGCTAATGTGCCTGGGAAGGCAGCAGAGGACAGCCCTAATACTTGGGCCCGTACCACTCATATGGGAGACCTGCATGAAATTCCTAGCTCCTGACTTCAACTTGGCCCAGTCCTGGCTGTTGCAGCCATTTGGAGAGTGAACCAGTAGATGGAAGATCTCTCTCCCTCTCTCTGCCTCTCCCTCTGTAACTCTGTCAAATAAATATGTAACTTTAAAAAAAAAATGAGGAACATCTGTTGAGTGGAAGAGCTAAATTAAAGACCAGGTTAAAAATGACCAGATTACATAGAGGTAGAGTTGTGGTCTCTAAAGAGTATTTGGCCCAGGGAATTATAATCCAGAAATTGGGACAAGTGTTGGCTGGGGTAGGCTATGGAATCAGGTGGCCCAAATTTGGATCTCACTCCTCTGTATTTGGATATAAACCTTTCGTCCCAAGTTGGTTTCCCATTGACCCATTTGAGAACGTTCGGCTTACACTCAGCATTCTGTGATGTTTGCGAGGGCTGGGGTCAGCCCCACAGTAGCAGTGACTGTCTTCTCTAGTGCCCTGAGACAGTGAAGCTCTCCTGTTGTTGGTTTGCAGGGGTGGGGAAGCTTGGCCCGTGGGCTGTACAAGGCCTGTGGGATCGATCACTTGGGCTGGCCCTGCCAAGTCAGCCACAGGCCAGACTTGAAATTCAAAAAATCTGTAGCAGGGTAACAATTTTTTGAAGGTTTATTTATTTATTTGAAAGGCTGAGTTACAGAGACACCTCCTATCCACTGGTTCAGTCCCCAAAGGCCACAACGGCTAGAGCTGGGCCGATGAGTCAGGCGCTTCCTCTGGGTCTTGCACATGGGTGGCAGGGTCCCAAGGATTTGGACCATCCTCTACTACCTTCCCAGGCACATCAGCAGAGGGCTGGATCAGAAGCGAAGCAGCTGGGACCTGAAATGGCACCCATGTGGGATGCTGGCGCCACAGGCGCCTGTGCCTTTACCCACTGCACCACAGTGCTGGCCCCCAGGCTGATTTTTAAGTGCATGCTTTGAAGTGGCCGGCAGATGATGTTACAAAATATCTGAACGATCTTTGGCTGAAAAAAGGTTTCCCATCCCTGGCTTAGAGGGTTTGGGAGAAAGACAGCACTGATGTTGCTTTTTCTGGGCCTGTTCTGCAGAAACGGAAAATGGAAGAGAGCGATGAAGAAGCCGTACAAGCC
Source organism: Oryctolagus cuniculus (assembly GCF_051225735.1). Taxonomy (NCBI): domain Eukaryota; kingdom Metazoa; phylum Chordata; class Mammalia; order Lagomorpha; family Leporidae; genus Oryctolagus; species Oryctolagus cuniculus. The sequence goes on along the minus strand of NC_142867.1, from coordinate 4,656,807 downwards.
AAAGTCCTGCGGCCCCTGCGGAGCTGCGACGAGCCCCTCACACCCCCGCCTCACTCACCCACTTCCATGCTGCAGCTCATCCATGACCCGGTGTCCCCCCGGGGCATGGTGACTCGGTCATCCCCTGGGGCTGGCCCCAGCGACCACCACAGTGCCAGCCGCGATGAGCGCTTCAAGAGGCGGCAGTTGCTGCGGCTGCAGGCCACAGAGCGCACCATGGTACGGGAGAAGGAGAACAATCCGAGCGGCAAAAAGGAGCTGTCTGAAGTTGAGAAAGCCAAGATCCGGGGATCGTACCTCACTGTCACGCTGCAGAGGCCCACCAAAGAGCTCCACGGGACATCCATTGTGCCCAAGCTGCAGGCCATCACGGCCTCCTCTGCCAACCTGCGCCATTCCCCCCGTGTGCTAGTGCAGCACTGCCCAGCCCGCACCCCCCAGCGTGGGGATGAGGAGGGGCTGGGGGGAGAGGAGGAGGAAGAGGAGGAGGAGGAGGAAGATGACAGTGCAGAGGAGGGGGGTGCAGCCAGGCTGAATGGCCGGGGCAGTTGGGCTCAGGACGGAGACGACAGCTGGATGCAGCGGGAGGTCTGGATGTCTGTCTTCCGCTACCTCAGCCGCAGAGAACTTTGTGAATGTATGCGAGTGTGCAAGACGTGGTATAAATGGTGAGCAGGGATGCAGGGGTCAGGACTCGGGGTGTGGGTTTCCATGCCAGAGCAGCACGCACCTTGACGTTGGAGGCTTGTGACATCCTCTGAGGAGCGCAGTGACCCAGTCTGTTCCCCACACTGCGGGTCCTCTAAAGGTGGGGCCAGCCGTGCCTGCAGGCGTCCTTGGGGAACGCGGGCCCTCGCCTCCTCTCCTGCTCTGTGCTTTCCAATCTGCTGGGGGAGGGAAACAGATTTTGGGGGTAGATTTGTACCACTGGTTCTAAAACTTTATATAGAGTCTCAAGGGCTGGAACTTTGTCCTCAAGGTGGCTGCACTCCGCAGGTGATGGTCAGGAGCCCGTGGTGTCCCAGTCACGTGGGCAACCTTGCTTAAGCCCCTGCCTCAGTAGCCTCTCCATCAGCGAGAGTGTGTGGGAGTGTGAAGGTCTCACGGTTCGGATGCTCAGCCCCCAAACTTGGATCAGAATCCCTTTCCTGCAGGGTGCAGTTGTGAAGCGTCCTGAGTCCTGGGGGTCTTCAACAGCCCTGACATTTCTGCTCATGTTGCACGTTGAACACATGGGGCAGCCATCCCTGGTGGTGAGGAGCAAAGAACTTCCCGTGGGGCGGGGTTGGTTTTCTGTTAAGCCTATGTCCCTTGTGTATGGGTCAAAGTGTGGCATCCTGACCAGAGGCATCCACCTGGGAACTTGTTAAAAATGCAGGTTCTCCAGGCCCCCCCAGGCTTCGTGACTCAGCCTGAGGGGCGCCCAAGGTCTGCTTCTGGAACTCCCCTCCAGGAACTTCAGATGCACGCTTGGGTTTAAGGGCCCTTGCTTTGTGGCCAGCAACTTGACGTTGCTGCAGATTGTAAGTGCCATTGGTGAAATTTTTCCACTCCCTAAATACAAATATTCTTGCAAACACAACTCTACTTCCCAAATCTGAGTTAATATGCGATCTACCCAAATTCTTACTGTTTCTTTCTTTGGGACTAGTAGGTCTGCTGGCTCTGCTCCTTGGTTGGAGGCCGAGGTGCGTAGGTCTCCATGGCGTGCTGTCTCCTCCCTCTGCCAGCCAGACTCAGCCTGGCTCAGAGTGGGGGCTGCAGAGTGTAAGAGGGAAGCCCTCAGGGCGCAGTGCTGTTTGTGGCCTGTGGGTTTGTGAGCTGCAGTGGGAAATCAGGCTTCTCCCTCATACTCTGGGCCTGGACTGGCTGGAAAAATGTCAAGGTAGCACTGAGGCAGAAGCTCTAGAGGTAGGCGAAGACTCTGGCTGCCCCAGGAGTGGGCTTCAGGTGGGGTGAACCGGGTGAGTAGTGCCCAGAGCAGGGCACAGGCCTGGTGGCCGCAGGCAGTGAGAAGTCAGAAACCTCAGATGCTCCCTTAGATGCCTCAGGAGGAGCCACACCTGTTAAGCGGATGAAGACGTTACCGTCTGTTGCGCTGCGTGTGCCTGACAGCTGTTGTATTTCCATCCCCTCTAGAATTAATCAGGATGAACTTTTTTTTTTTTTTTTTTTTTTTTTAAGATTTATTTATTTGAAAGGCAGAGGTAGAGAGAGGTCTTCCATCCACTGGTTCACTCTCCAAATGGCCACAATGGCCAGAGCTGGGCCAGTCTGGAGCCAGGAGCTGCTTCCGGGTCTCCCATGTGGGTGCAGGGGCCCAAGCACTCGAGCCATCTTCACAGCTTTCCCAGGCCACAGCAGAGAGCTGGATCGGAAGTGGAACAGCCAGGTCGTGAACCAGCACCCGTGTGGGATGCCGGCACTACAGGCAGCAGCTTTATCGGCTACGCCACAGCACCGGTGCCTGGCCAAGTTCTGTACACACTGCCTGACACAGGTTTGCAGAGTGTTGAGCGCTGTAGAGACAACAGTGCCTACCTCATCTCTGATTGAAACACCGACAGGGTGTGGTCCTTACATACTTGCAGGAGAATGTGGAGAGGAAGAATGACCCTCCAGTGCTTAGCTGCTTGAGCAGCTGTGTTGGGAACTCTGTTGACAGGGGCATCGAGTTATAGTGACAGCTGGTTTGCTCCCTTGTCCCAGGTGCTGCGACAAGAGACTTTGGACGAAAATTGACTTAAGTAGGTGTAAGGCCATCGTACCACAAGCTCTCAGTGGCATCATCAAGAGGCAACCAGTTAGCCTCGACCTCAGTTGGACCAACATCTCCAAAAAGCAGTTGACGTGGCTCGTCAATAGGCTGCCAGGTAGGTGGGGACCCTGCTGCTGTCCTTCCATGGGCCCAGGGACGGCTCTAGGAGCTGCGTTGTTGGCAGGGCTGCCTTTCTGCAGACTGCCAGTGTCCACGGCGTCCACAGCGCCGAGCCTGCCACTGCACTGGACTCCATCGAAATGGGGTCGGGTGCTGCGGCGTCACCGCTCAAGAGGAAGCTCAAGTCAGAGGCTGCCTTGGGCATGCGCTTTGGAAAGCCCTGTTCCCGTCGGCATTTAAGATCTTGGAAAGATGGGAAGTCACTCCCTTTTGCATTGTTGTGACAGCAGCTAAGCAGTGGGTTTACTCCCAGAGCGGGAAGATGCGGTGTAGCACAGCACAGGAATCCTAGAGCCTGGTTACTGGGAGCTCAGAGCACGGCCCTGTCTCCCATTTCCTCTGCGGCGATGGCTGGCGGGTTAGGCTTTGTGCGCCAGGGTGTCACTGACCGCCTCTGCTGCTGTTTGCCAGGGCTGAAAGACCTCCTCCTAGCAGGCTGCTCCTGGTCTGCAGTCTCTGCTCTCAGCACCTCCAGCTGCCCCCTTCTCAGGACCCTTGATCTCCGGTGGGCAGTAGGAATTAAGGACCCTCAAATTCGGGACTTGCTGACTCCACCCGCTGATAAACCAGGTATGCCATGGGCCTGGCTTCGGGTCTTGGGGGAGCTTTGTTTTCAGACAGTCTTCAAAGTGATGCCATGGGAACCTAGGAGAGAACAAAATGAGACCAGAATGTTGGCCTGTGGACGAGCGCAGGTTAACTGTGCGAGCAGGTAACTACCTGCCACAGAGGAGTAAGTGCATTTTTTGGGTCAGTGGAGTTTGGGGCCCGGAGAGTGTCAGCCTGAGGAAGTCTCAAGACTTCACGGTTGAGGTGACGCGTCAGAAGCTGTCTGTGATGGTCTGGAGGTGCGCAGGGGTGGAGGGAGGGGAGGAGCATTCCGGGCATACCCAGCCCAGCAGCAGGGAAGAGCGAGAACTTGTCTGGTTCCCTAGGAACTGCCCCCACGCAGCCGCACTCCCTGGAGGCAGGGCTGGGCGTGGGCAGTGCAGCTTAACCCTTCAAGGGGGCCTGGCCAGCCAGCAGCCACCGCCGCCTGCAGCTTCGGCGCCGCATGAGAGAACTCAGAGTTTTGATCTTGCTCTCTTCTTGCCCTTGCAGGTCAGGACAATCGCAGCAAGCTCCGGAACATGACTGACTTCCGGCTGGCGGGCCTGGACATCACGGACGCCACGCTTCGCCTCATCATCCGCCACATGCCCCTCCTGTCTCGCCTCGACCTCAGCCACTGCAGCCACCTTACAGATCAGTCCTCCAACCTCCTCACAGCCGTCGGGTCTTCCACCCGCTACTCCCTCACAGAGCTCAACATGGCAGGTAGGCTGCTGGAACTGGGCCTGTGGACTGAGCCCTGTTAACTCGGTTCCTCAGTCTCTGTGTGAACGGGTGGGGGCGTGTCCTTGAGTACTGGAGCCAGGTGTGTGTGCGTACCACCACCTGCCTGCAGCGTGGCCGGCCTCACAGCCCTGTGCTGCCTGCAGTGTGGTGCTGGGGTTCGTGCAGCAGGGGCTTCTGGGAGCCAGGCAGCTGTGGGACTGAGAGGGCTTTCATAGAGAAGAGGGGGAGATGCACGGCAGAGGAAGGCTTGTGAGTGTATGTGTGTGAGTGTGTGAGTGTATGAGTGAGTGTGTGTATGGAGTGTGTGTGTGTATGAGTGTGTGTGTATGAGTGTGAGTGTGTGTGTATGAGTGTGAGAGTGTGTGAGAGTGTCTGTGTATGAGTGTGTGTGTGTGTATGAGTGTGTGTGTGTGTATGAGTGAGTGTGTGTGTGACCGTCTCCTCACGGCCACTTTCCCTACAGGTTGCAATAAGTTGACAGACCAGACCCTGATCTACCTACGGCGCATTGCCAACGTCACCTTGATCGACCTTCGCGGGTGCAAGCAGATCACTAGGAAAGCCTGCGAGCACTTCATCTCAGACCTGTCCATCAACAGCCTCTACTGCCTGTCAGACGAGAAGCTGATACAGAAGATCAGCTAGACGCCCGGCCGACGGGACAGGGGCGATCGTCCCCTGACTGCCCACCGAGGAGAGCCTCTCCCCGCCCCTGCACGGGCTCTGAAGCCAGCGTCACACTCCCTCTCTGCTCGCCTGTCCCCTGAGCCCCTCCGCTGGAGGCCAGGCGGGGAGGGCGGTGGACACGAGGCTGACCTGCCTGCCCCTCTTCCTCCTAAGGAACAGGGAGGCGCAGATGGAGCCGAGGGGAGAGCCCGGGCTGTCAGGAGGCCAGGCTCTGAGTGCGGGTGTTTGTGCAGCCTTCATCTGCACTGGGCCCTGGGCCCCTCCTCCCCACCCGTGGTCCCCAGCAGTGCCTGGTCCTGAGCAAGCTTCCAGGGAAGAAAGCGGCCCAGCCTCCGTGGCCAGGTTCTCCTTGAGGTGTCCGGTGCGTGTCTCTCCCGTCACTCTCCCGGCTTCTGCAGGAGGGGCGGCAGCCCCAGGACCGCCAGGCCCAGCAGGTCACACTGGTGCTGTGGAGGCGGCCGAGACCTCGCGCCCGCGTCTGCGCTGTCCTCCTCCCTGAGCGCAATGTCCTTCGCGCCATGAGGTTTCCCACCCGCCCCGGCCCAGGCTTCCCACGAGTCTCTGTGAGGTCCTTGTTGCACTTACTGGGGTTGAAGCTCTTTCGAGGAGCTGGAACTGCCTACCCCAGGGACACCCCCAGTTCATCCCTGCCCGGGAAGATTCTGAGACAGGCACCACCTCCCCGACTGCCCTTCCCACATGTCCTCATCCCTGCCTGGATAGGGCTTCCCTAGGATGCGTGTCACCGAGAGCAGCCTGTCTCCCCCAGCATGGGGCAGGCAGAGGCCTGGGCCACGTCCCCACCTGCCTGCCAGCCAGGTTCCTCCAGGCCTCTGGTTTAGCGTAGCCCCCAGAGCCCGTGGGCTCGCTGGGGCAGGGGGTCCAGCTTAGAAGCCAGTCACCTGCCCTCTGTCGCCGTGGAAGGGGGTGTGCATGTGCCTCTGTGTGTGTGGCTGAGTGTCGTGCGTGTGTGTGGAGGAGGGTGGGGGAGCGCGCTGTCTCCCGCTCCACCGTCCTGTGTCAAGCCCCATCAGCTGCCCCCTTTGCATTCAACGGCCTGTCCAAAGATCCTCTCTCTAGGGCAGCAGAGAGCTTTTTGCACTTTAAAAAAAAGAAAAGAAAGGAAGGTGGGAATCTCGTGGTCAGTACGTGTGAGGGGATGCTGGGCGGAGCTGGACAGCCGCGGATCTGCACTCTGCTCCCTGCAAGGACACTGATAGCACAACCTCGCCCGCCGCCTCGTCCTCCAGCCCCTGCCTTCCTGACCCCTTCCCGGTGGCCCAGTCTCAGGCTTTCCTCCTCCAGCCCTGCGGCCGGAGGGGCCGGAGCCCAGGTGCAGGGGCCTGAAGCGCGAGCCGCCCAGAGGAGAGACGCCAACTGCACCCTTGCACTTCCAAAGCAATAGAGACCCTCTTTGCCACCTGGCCCAGCTTTGACTGGCATTAACCGGCCTCAGGAGCCTGGGCCCTGGTGGGGGTGGTGTTGTGTCTGTTTCTTCGGATCTGCTGATGTCTGCTCCCGTGACCCTCCGCCCGTCTGTCGGCCTCCAGGCCCCGGCACTCGGGGCTGGAGCTTTGAGGAAATGCCAGTGACTTATTCCAGAGTGCCTCAGTTAGGGGACTTCTCTGCAAAGAACCCTGGGTATCGAGCAAAACCTTACTGATATTACCGCTAAGGACCCGTACGTGGAAGCTTCCTGCCTTTTTTTGGTTGCTCCTGTGGAAAATACTGCAAATATGACTGTTTTGTTTCCTTGTCTTTTTATAAGGGAGGTGGAGAGACCCCCTCAGCAGGGATTGTGCCGGGAGAGTGCCTCTGACTTCGGGACATTGCAGCCACAGGAATTCCAAGCTGATGCTTTGTTTTGGGTTTTGGTTTTTAATGTTTGTTTGGGGGTTTGGCAAAACAAGCATTTTTACCGTGCACGTAAATTGGCCCACGGAAAAGGGAGCCCAGGAGCGGCGGCCGACGGCCCGATGCCCTCGCTGGGCTTGGCTTTTCTTTGGGACTGTGAGGGGGAACTGGATTTTAGAGGCGGAGGAAGAGAAGTGTCTCTGGGGACAGCAGAGCCTGGCGCTGCCCCGCGCGGCCCTGCCGGGAGAGGCCACCCTCAGACTGCAGGACCCGGCCCTGCCTCCATCTGTCCAGCACCGGGGCGAAAAACCACAAAGGAAAGGAAGAAAATTTATATATATATAATATAAAATCACTTGGTGATTAAAAATAACTGCTCCATAAATAAAACTCCTAAAGTCACTATGTTTAAAGGGTTTGGTTGTGTTTTTTGTTTTTCGGAGAAATATTGTAAATATCTCTATTTTTTGTTGCTGATTTAGAGTCGATCTCCAATGTCGTGCTAAAACTTTAAATTAAATGTAAGCGTCTAGCAGGGGCTGCGGCCTGGCGGCCGCGCGGGTCACTTGGACCGGGCAGGAGGGCGCTGGCTGGGCTTGGTTTTGTTTTCTAAGAGTTCTCCACTGTGGGTTTTAGAGCAAGGACATCCTTCCTCTGACACGTGGGAATGGGAGATATTTGTGTAATAAAATTTTTAAAAAGATGAAAAAAAATAGCCTCCAGTGGGAAATATTTTGATTTGGGTTTTGGTTTTTTGTTTTTGTTTTTAAATAAAAAGGCTTTAAAAACAAAAACGAAACCTTTTCTGCTTTGGGGGCGTGCGTGCGTGTGTCTGTGAGAACAGTGCAAATGGCCACACGTGCGTGCCAGAGCTGCCGTCCGCACACGGCCCCTCCCCGGGTGCCGGCCGCCCTGTGTCGACCCAGAATCCTCACGACGGGCCGCGGCGCACGGTCACGCAGGGGCGAGCTGGCCGCACCTGCCCAGGAGTGGGGCCAAGCTCAGTTTCCGGCTATTTTCTAAAGATGTGTTTGGAAGGCCGAGAGCGCGCTCCCGCCCGCTGGCGCAGGCCCCCGGGGGCCACAGGGCCGGGGCTGGGCTCCTCCTCGGTCTGCCACGCGCGTGGCGGGAAGGTTAGGGGGTCCTGCGAGTGACTCAGGCAGTTCCTGGGGGGAGGGGAGTCCGGGAGCCCCTGGCTGCGCGACCGCCAGGGCGCAGGGGGTCCAGCTGCTCCCTGGGCGCGGGGAGAAACATCCCGGAAAAGGCACGAAGAGAAGACGAGGCGCAGCCACCGGCCACCGGCCACCGGCTGACCGCTCCTCGCGCAACGCCCACGCGCCTCATCTCAGGCAGAGCAACCTGCCCAGGGGGCCCAGCAGGGCCGGAGGAGGCGGCGCTGGGGCCCAGCTCCCCTGCCCCCCCACAGGGCAAGCACAGGCGGTCACGGCGGGGGCCCGGCGGGGACCACGAGGCCGTGGGCCGGACACGGCCAGGCCCAGACCACGACCGCTGTCAGCATAGCGGGTCCCGGGGCCAGGCCGCGCGGCGGACGCACCGACGCATGCGCGCCGGGCCGGGCTCCGGGGCGGGCCCGGGATGGGGCGGGGCGGGGCGAAGCGGGATTGGCAGCTGCGGGCTCCGCCTCCGGGAGAAACCTCAGAGCCGGAAAGGCGCCTGGGGCCGGGTCCGCGCAGGCCAGCGTGACCTTCCGGGGGGGTTCTAGGGCGAGGCGCTGCTCCTGTGCGGAGCCGGGGTCGTGAGGCCCTAGCAGGGCCGTGAGCTGGGGCCCGCCGGCTAAAAACCCAGCCAAGGTGCTTGCGCTGAGCAGGAAGCACCCACTTCTTCCTCGGGCCTCAGCCCTTGCGGCGGCACGCGCCCAGAAAGTTCTCCCAGCCCCTCACACAGCCGCTCTCCTCCTTTCCCCTGGCCCTGGCTCTGGCATTTCGCTGACCGCCTGCAGAGGCTCCGGGCTCCTGCGGCTCACCCTGGCCGCAAACTTCAGGGGGGACCGACGGAGCGCCGAGAGCAGTGCCCAGCGCGCGGCGAGATCGCAGTGGACATTCCCCTGGTAGCACATCTGGTGCGCCCCCCGGGGGGCTCACTGTGTCTCTTCCTGTGTTGGGTCCCCGAAGGCCAAGCCCCAGTGCCTGGCAAACATTGGCGAATGTGTGGAGCCTGGCACTGCCTGGGCACCCGGCAGCAGAGACAGGGGTGTTGGTCCCCGCCCTAGGCAGGAACTCCTCCGCCCCTATCCGCCAGGCACCTGCTGAAACCAGGGGAGCCCCGAAGCCCCGCCTCCCGCGCCTCCAAAGTCCAGGGCCGAGATGGAGAGGCGAGGGCAGCACTCGCCCGCCCAGGCACACACACTCACATTCAGGCGCACCTGCCCCTGCGAGCTGCCCCCTCTGCCTTTGCAGCCCTGACGTTGGGCCAGGCCTCCTGCTGGGGGGTGAGGGATGCAGCGGTGACCATGCAAGCTGAGCCCTTGCAGCCCAAGGGAGGGCAAGCACGTGACCCAGAGGGAGGAATGGACTTGCCTTGTTCTAGTGAACACCAGAGGGGCTGGAGACTCAGGGCCACAGGCAGGCGGTGGGCTTTGTCCTAAGTGCAGGGGGCTTTCCGCTGGGCTTGTGGAAGCTCTGGGAGGGGCTGGTGCCGGCCCCCAGGCGGGAGGCCAGGGCTTAATGGGAGGACTCAGGGTAGACTCACCAGGTGCCGCCAGACCACGGACAGCAGGTGTGTGTGCGCACGCGCGGAGGTGGGGGGCGAGGGGCCCAGGAGGACTCCTGGGGCGACTGTCAGGGCGAGCTTGGAGGGAAGCGGCTCGGCCCGGGGCTGGCTGGTGGGAGCAGGAGCTCCGTGTGGGACGCACTGGAGTTTGCAACACTCATTAGTCACCGGCACACATGCCAAGGAGCAGTGTGGGCCTGCCAGCTGGGCGGGACGCGTTCCCCTCCCCTGGGCGCTCCCGGCATCCTGGCTGTAGCCCGGCGGATCTGGGCACCAGACAGGTTTGCTGAGGGAAGCTGGCCCGAAAAGGTCACGTTTTTAATCAGCCTTCCCACGGCCACCAGAGGGCAGCACCGTCCCCAAAACCAGCCCTCCTGCCCCCCCCCCCAGCCCCCCAGCCAGGGCCTCCATCAACAGCCTGGGGCTTCCAGAAACCACCTTCTCGGATCCCAGGAACCAAGGAGGGGTGTCCTGGAGAGAAGGCCCCTGGAGGGACCCCAGCTCCAGACCTGGCCGGGGGCTGCAGATGGGTGGGGGCAGGACGGCGGGTGTTCCAGAACCCACATGCAGATCCTGGACTGACGTGTTCGTCAGGCAGGATTTTTTAAGCAGAGGCTGTCCCAGATAAATCCAGGCCAGCCTGTGGCTGCACTCAGTGCGAAGAGGCGGGCAGGGCGGTGGGCAGAGGCCCCAGATGCCATGCGCCGCGAGAGCCCGGCCGCTCAGTCTCCCATTCATACAGTCTCCCGGCACTTGTCGACGGACGCCCTCTGCGTCAGGTCCCCTGGTGGGCACTGTGGCAAGAGCTGAGCCAGGAGCCTTGGTGACCGTGGGAGACAGTGGGTGTCCCCCCCACGCCTCTGCATTTCCAGGACACCGATGGGTCCGAAAGCCTCACTGGACCCTGAGAAGTGTGGCGCGGGGCTGGCGCTGGCACAGCGGTTAAGCCACTGCTTGCAACACCAGCGTCCCTTAGCGGGGCGCCCGTTTGAGTCCTGGCTGCTCCACTTCCGATCCGGCTCCCTGCTAGTGCACCTGAGAAAGCAGCGGAAGATGGACCAAGTGCCTGGGCCCCTGCACCCACGTGGGGGACCCTAATCGAGTTCCAGACTCCTGGTTTGCGCTTGGCCCAGCCTCCATTATTGTGGCCATCTGGGGAATTGAACCAGCAGAGGGAGATTCTCTGTCTCTCCATCTCCCTCTGTAGCTCTGCCTTTCAAATACATAAATAAAAACATAACAAGACGATGCTTCCCGACCAAGGGAATAGGCTCTCCTGGGTGGGCGGTGTAGAGGAAGAGATGGACATAGCCGGGGTCAGGAGTCCAGGAAGGCTGCCTGGAGGAAGTGGCATTAGAGGGCAAGCAGGAGTTGGTGAGGGAGGAAGGCACCCAGAGGGTTCCAGGCTCAAGGCTGAGCAGGGGCGCGGGGGGTGAGAAGGGATGGGTGGGGGGTGGGGGACACCCGACACCGAGGGTGGGGGCTGAACAAGCTGAGAGGGGCAGGGACCCCCCTTGCAGGTCAGGGCGTCTGGTCCTGTGGTGCTTTGGGCAGAGGCGGCCCAGTCCTGAGTGGGCCCAGCAGATCCTGAGAAATGGACAGGTTCCAGAAGGTTCTCGGGGGGGCCAGACAGGAGGGTGTGAGGAGAGGTTAGGGGAGGGGAGAGGGAGGGATCAAGGAAAAGAAACCGGAGGGTCTGACGGGTATCTGGGTGGGCGGCAGAGTCCCCGCGGAGCAGGGGCCTCGCCGTTTGTGCTGACCCGGGAAGGTGGCCCCGAAGTGCGTGGGGGCCCTGCTTCGCGGAGGGCTCCTGGTTCTGGTTCAGGACCCGGCATGAGGACCTGGGCTGAGTGTGCCCTCTGCTGGGGTGGGAACCGGGGCGGGGGCTCCAGAGAGGGGATCTGTCAGGCCTGGGGCTGTGCCTTGAGACGCTGGCTTTCCCGTTGTGGGTGGCTCCCAGTTGTGGGGGCTGCCAGGCACACTGAGACCCTGTGCCCCCACCCCCCCCAGGATGGGAGAGTTGGCCCCGTGTTGTGCAATCATCCCAAAGCGGCCCCTGGGGCAGGGGTGGGTGCTGGAGGAGCCTGGGGTGTGACGGCAGAGGTCACCTTCCTGGTGGCTCGATGACCGACTGGGCTCTGAGTCCAACCCGGGTCCAAGTCCAGGCCTGGAGCTGCTAACCGGGGAGGTCCCAAGGCCAAGATCTCAAACCTCCTTAGGGAGTCCTGCTGGGCACCTGGGGCCAGCGCTTGGGGCCCCAGGGCTGTGGCCGAGTCTGGGGTCCTTTTTGGAATCAGGTGCCGGGTTACAGCAGGGTCTGGGATCCCGTTCTGAAGTCGGCTCGGGGGTCTCGGGCGGAGTCCCGGCCCTGGCCCGGGGTCTCGGCCGAGCTCTGGTTCTGGAGGGTGGGATCCCGGGCCGCGACTGGAGGCTGCCGGCCCAGGCCCAGGGTCCGGGACGCACGGCCGACGTCCGGCCGGGGCGTGGGCGCGGGGTGGCCCGCGCGGCCTGCAGGGGGCGCCGCCGGCCGCCCGGCTCGGCCCCTCGCGGGCTCGCTGGCGCTGTGCGCGGCAGGCGGGGCCGGAGGCGGCGGCGGCGGCGGCTCCGGGGCGCGGGCGGCGGCGGCGGCGGCGGCGCCCCGACTGCAGTCCCGGCGGGAGCGCAGCGCGAGCCGGGGCCATGGGGCGGCGCCGCCTGTGAGCGCGGCCAGCGGAGCCGCGGGCGCCCAGCGGGGCCGGGCGGGCGGCGGCGGCGGCGGCGGCGGCGCCCGAGGCCGAGCGAGCCGCGGCCGGGCCGGGCCGAGCCGAGCGAGCGGCGGCGGCGGGAGGAGGCAGCGCCGCCGCCGCCAAGATGGCGGACCTGGAGGCGGTGCTGGCCGACGTGAGCTACCTGATGGCCATGGAGAAGAGCAAGGCCACGCCGGCGGCGCGCGCCAGCAAGAAGATCCTGCTGCCCGAGCCCAGGTGAGGCGGCCGCGCGGCCCGCTGCCCGGGCGCCGGCCCGCGTGACCCCGGCGCCCCCCGCCCCGCGCGCCGGAGCGCCCCACTCCGGGACTCCCACCCCCAGCGCCATCCTCCTCTTCCTCGGCCGCCCCTGCCCCCAGCGCCCCCTCGGGATTCCGGCACTGCCAGCCCGCTCCCCCGCCGTGCGAGGTTCCGGGGTCGTGCGGTCTTGGGGCTCTCGCCCCGCGCTCCGGTGGGTGGGCTCGCTGTCCTGGGGCGGCCGGGCGTGGCGCGTGCAGCGACCGCCCCCACCCCCAGGCTGCTCTCGGGTGGGGGCGACGTGTGTGCCCCGACCCCCGCGGCGTGTCTCCTGTGGGGGCCCTGCCTGGGGACCCTGGGGGTGCTGATGACCCAGGGACAGCCCAGCACACCTGCAGCAGCTGGACCACGGCTGCCACCTCTCCGTGATGTCATTGCCCCTGGTGGCAGAGTTTAAAGGGCCAGGATGTGGATGGAGAAGTGCCCAGGGTGGGAATGGTGGCCGGGGCTCGTCCAGCGCTTTAGGGCTGGCAGTGTTTTCCCACCGAGCGAGCCGCCCAGGCCCGGTGGAACAGGTGGAGAAGCCGGAGCCCCGTGAGTGGGTGGCCCGCCCCGTGTCACCCAGGTCACCCAGGGTGGCACCCGGCCAGCAGCCCAGGGATTCCGGCTGCTCTCTCTGCATTTTGCCCCCTGCGCTGGCCCGAGCTGGGACCTGGGGGCCGGCGTTCAGTACAGCCACCAGGGTCCCCATCCCGGCGACGACTCCTGTGTGCCCGGCGGCTGGGGACAAGGCCTTGTCATGTGACACTGGGCAAGTCCCTTCCCGTTTCTGGCTTTGTGAAATGTGGAAGGTGCAAAGCGAGTGTCGCGGCTGCGCCGTGGCCGCGGTCCCTGGCACGGGGCGCAGGTGTGGCAGCCGAGCCCCAGCTGCCCGGGGTGCCCTGCGGTGTTGGCCGGCCACCCCTCCTCGCACCCTGCTCCGTGGGTTTCAGATTGACTGCACAGCAGGCCTGGGAGAGGAAAATTGGTCTTGGTTTTAAAAAGGCCGTTAGCACCCTCCCTCCCCCGCGCCGCCTAAGACATTTGCAATCAGATTTCTCAAAACAGGAACCAGACCAACCGTCGTCGGCCGGGGCTGACCAGGGAGCAGCGACAGGGACAGACATGACAAAGCCCCCGGGGAGGAGACGGGTCGCCCTCCGCGGTGGCCCCAGGTAGCTCTCCTTGGGGGCTGTGGCCTCGAGGCCCACCTGCAGGCATGACGTGAGCACCAGGGCCTTTTCTGGAAGGTTCTGCATTTGGCTAATCTCCCCAGCATGCACCGCTCCTGCGGGGGCCCGCCTGGAGCCGACACTGCAGGTGCTGGGTGCTCCCGGACGCCTGCGGCTGGCGCTGGTCTCGGTCCGAACGCTGACCCGGCACGTCGGCGAAGGGCTGAGCGGCTCAAGGAGCCTGAGGACTGCGGCGTGGCCTCCCGTCCTGGGGGGGGCACGGGGCAGGCTGTGCACGGGTTTCCGCTGGACAGGAGGGTGGAGAGCACCCCGCCTGCCCCGGGCACAGCCGGCCTGGGGTCCGGGCTCCGGCCCTGGGCCACGACAGGGACTGTGTCCCGTGTTTGCCCAGCGCCACCCACTTCCAAAGTGCGGCCTGTCCATCTGATGCTTTGCTCGGCCCGTGGGCGGGAGGCTCCCCATTGAACACCTGAAGCCACTGAGGCCCAGAGAGGGAGGGGCCTTGTCTGGGTCGCCGGGGAGAGCTGGGACCAGAACTGGGCCTCTGCCCGGCCACCCCATCCTGGGCGCCTCTGCTTGCCGCCCTGCCCAGTGCGGAAGGGGCTGGGGAGTAACAGGCAGGCCCAGTCCCCACTGGGGCTCCATCTTTCCCGCTTCCACAAGGCCGCGGTCCGGGAGCTGTCCCCACCCCGGGGTGCGCCATCCTGGTAGCCTCTTCGCGGCAGGTGCTGGGTTGTGGCTTGGCCGGGAGCTGGGCCGGGGGCCGGTGGCACCTGGGCACTGTGCCGTGCTGACTTGGCACGGGCCACCCCTTCTGTCACCTGTAGAATCCCAGGAAGTAGACCCGTTTCCCGGCCTCTTCCTCGCGGGAAGCCGGCAGTCCTGGCCCAGCCGTGGCTGCCTCGGTTTCCCTCTCAGTAACTCGAGGGGGCAGCTCGGTGTCTGGCGACCTCTCAGCTCGTGGGTCTGGGGGCCGGGTCTCGCCCCTTCAGAGCTGCCGCCTTTCCCGGCAGCGGCAGGCGGCAGAGGTGTAATTACGGTCGTTTGCTAATGTGCCCACTGAGGCCTTGTGCAGTTAATCTCCAGGCTCCCGGCCGGCCGGGGCGCGCTGCCTGGCCTCCCGGCGGAGCTGGGTGCCTCTCGCAGCCGCGCTGGTCCCTCCCCCACCGCGGTGCCTCCTTCCTGCCCCTTCTGGCTTCCCGGTCGGTGGCTCGGTCTCCCCAGACCCAGCTCTTCCTCCGCTGCCGCTTCGTTCCTGTTAACTCTTTGCAGCCAGAACTTCCTGCCTCGGTCTGTGGGGGAAGGCGGCGGGCAAGGCGTCCTCTCTCACCCAGAACTTTCCACTGCGACAGCCGCAGCCTCCCCCCCCAACAAGATCATCTTTCCAGCAGGCACCCCCTCTGGGCCTTCGGAGCCCCCCACCTCTGTTCTCTGCAGAGCAGGGGGCGCCCGTAGTTGCCGTTGGAAGGGAGCCTTGCCGGCTGGAATGCGTGCACTGTCGGCGGGAGTGATGTGTCCTATTAATGCAGTCGTAGTAAATTCCCAGTGACGTCAGGTGCAGGCACGCGCCTCGGCCCGCGTCGCCTCCTGCGCCCAGGTCTGCCGTGCGGAGGGGCTGGGCGCTCAGGGGCGGCTGCCTCGCGGCGAACAGGCACGTGACAGCCTTCGGGGAGCAGGCAGAGCGGGCAGCCCCCTCCGCCACACCTGCCCTGACGCCCCGGCAGCCCCAGACGGGTCCCCGGCAGGTCCATGTGCGCCGCTGTTTCGATCATGTTCGAAACAGGAGGCGTTTGCGTGCGGCTTTCTCCTGTAGCCACAGCAGCCTCGCCTGCGCCAGGGTGCACTGCGCCCACTCGGGGAGCCGGCCTGGGCTTGGGGCCGGGGTCCCCCACCCCCGCGCAGGGCAGGGCAGGGAGTTCCGGAAGTTTGTCCTCGGCATGTGCCCGCGGGATGGCCGTGTGTTCCGTCAGCTGCAGGGGCTGGGGCTCGCGTCACATCCGCGAAGGAGCCGTGATACGTGACAACGTAGCGTCCCCTCCTGTGCACCGTGTGGCCGCCTCGCTCTGCCCCGGTTGGTCCGTGGCCCCAGCCTCGCACTCTGAGGACACGGGCAGCCCCAGGGAGTCATTGAAAAATATTAATAAGATGCCCCAGGGGACTTCCTCCTCCAGCTGCCACCTCGGTGCCAGGTTTCCTGGAAATGGCCCAGGGGAGCACCTGGGCGGCAGCCACAGGCCCTGCTCGCTGCCAGGCCTGGAGCCCGCTGGCCTTGGCTTCCACACCACGCGGGGCAGGCGTGCGCAGGCTGCCTGGGAGCAGCCTGGGGGACTGAGGGCCCCTCAGCCCTCTGCCCTCCCTGCCCGCTGCCCTGTCTCCTCACCCCTCCGCTGCTCGCTGTGCAGGGAGAGAGGAAGTGGCTCCCCCCGCGCCAGGCAGACCCAGCCGAGGGGGCGGGGACGGGGCCAAGCAGTTTCTGCCGGGGCTGGGCAGGCCTTCCCGACACCGAGCACGTCTGTGCCAAGGTGCCCTCCCTACTCTGCCAGGGCAGGTGCTGGGCTGTCCCCACGGGGCCCCGGGGAGGGTGACGCTGGCACGAAAGGAGCCCCAGCCACTCTGCACCACCCGCAGCCCCGGGCCTGGCTCACCCGGAGGCTGCCTGGCCACAGGCCCCGTCCGTCCCCGGCAGCCCCAGCCCCTAAGGACACGGCAAGTGTGAGCAGAGCCCTGGACAAGACCAGGCGCACGCCGTCGGGCTCTGTTGCTGGCTGCAAGGCGCTGGGGAGCAGGGCCTGGCCGGGCCTGCCCTGCGGCCCCCGGGGTGGGACAGCAGCCGCGTCCCCACGGCTTCCTCAGTGGCCGGCGCGGTGGCGGCCATTCAGCACCGTGTGGGCGGATTTTTGAAGTGTGCGAGTTGGCCTCCCAGGAAGGAGGTGGGGAGAGCCATTTGGGACCCAGGCGTGGGCGCCCGTCCAGCCACCAGGGCGGCGGCAGCTGGAGGACCCTTTCCCGGGGCGTGGGGGCCTCAGGGTCCCGTGGTCCGAGGACACTTAGGCACCCGGCTCTTCAGTGATGCAGAGCGGGAGCCCTGGGTGTCAGGCGTGACGATGGGGGGGGCACTCTGGGCGCATTGCCAACCCGGACTCGGACTCCGCCAGTACCGGGGGCGGGTGCTGGAGAAGAAAGCGACCCGGCCCGGGAGGTGCCGCCCCAGCGGGAGTGTCCCCGGCGACCCTAAGCTGCCAGCGCCTTGGCCACCTCCCCTGAGGGTGGGCAGCAGACCTCAGGGACGTTCCGTTCGAGGACTCTGCCTAGGCTGACTTCGTGTTTGGTGTTCTTTTTTTTTTTTTTTTGGTGGGGGGTAGGGTGTTTATTTTATTTTTAAAAGATTTTTTCTCTTTTTAAGGGAAAGAAATGAAGTGCTGTGGGCTGGGAAGAATGCTGTGGCCACTGCCAGGCGTGGCCTCGGAGGGGCAGCCTCGGAGCCTGGGGTCCTGGCTTCCGGGGTAGGGGGAGGCCTAGGCCACGGGAGAGCCCCGGGAAGGTGCCCCGGCTGCCACAGGCAGGGTCCCCTAGCGTGCACACTTCCCCCCGTGGCGACCTCCGTGTGTCTGGCTTCCGGCTGCCCTGGGGTCACATGGTAGGAAGTGGCAGTGGCTGCCCCCTGGCTCCCGGCTGGGCATTCCCTCTGCTGGGCTGGCCCCAGCTCTGCCAGTTCTCAGGAAGCCAGCCTGGGGCTCGGGACCCCCATTCCTGGTGGGTCCCCCCGCTAGCTGACCATAGCTGCGTGGAAGTGGACACTTGTCCCGTTTTCCCCACTCTATTCCTTAAGCACAGGATCGGCTGCAGAAGCTGAGTGTCCAGAGCCGAGCCCAGGGACGGTGAGGGCCCCGCCGGCCTGGGCCCCGCGCTGTTCCCTGCAGGCGCCGCGGCCCCACGCGCCTGTCTGCCGCTACACTGCCTTCCCCGGCTTAGCGCTGTCCCTGAGAGCCTGCTGTGTGAGATTGGTTTCTGGCCCCCGGCTCCCTCGTCCCTGCGTGTCCTTGGTGGTTGTGAGCCTGCGTGCCCCCCGACCCCGCCCAGGCCCACTGGTGTGTGGAGGGCACTGGCTCCAAGGCCTGGGGGGCCCTGGGCCTGGGCCGTCAGCTCCACTCAGCCGGGCTAAGGGAGCCCCAGGATGGGGACACGGGGTCACTGTGCCATACCCATGTCTCAGGTTGGCGCCAGGGTCACCAGGCTGGCCAGCCCGTGCTGGGCTCCCTGGGGCGGGGCTGCAGAGAGGCCGGGGTGTGCGTGTCACCATCTCACCGGCCACAGTCCCCCTGCTGAGGCCTGCCGGGGGCCCTGTACATGCCGCAGGCTCAGGTGTGATGGCCCAGCCACACATGCGCCCCTGGTGCGGCTGGCTAAGCATTGCCCAGAAGCCCCGGGCCAGTGAGGGCCAGGTCGGCAGGGGAGAGGACAGCACCCGAGGCACGCAGCATAGCGTGGCTCTCCCAGGCTGTGCACGGTGTTGGGGTGAGAGAAGCCAGGCAGTGAGCCTGGGGTCGGGCTTCAGGGGCACCACGGCCAGCCCCTTCCCTCCAGCCCTCCTGAGCATCCCAGGGCCGCAGTAATTTTTTAAAGAATTTATTTTGTTTATTTGAAAGAGTTAGGAAAAGAGATCCATCTTCCATCCACTGGTTCACCCCCTGGATGGCCACAAGGGCCAGGGCTGGGCCAGGTGG
Organism: Oryctolagus cuniculus; assembly: GCF_051225735.1. NCBI lineage: Eukaryota > Metazoa > Chordata > Mammalia > Lagomorpha > Leporidae > Oryctolagus > Oryctolagus cuniculus. The sequence goes on along the minus strand of NC_142867.1, from coordinate 4,638,323 downwards.
AAGCCAGGAGGCGGGAGCTTCCTCCAGGTCTCCCATGCGGGTGCAGGGACCCAAGGACTGGGCCATCCTCCACTGCTTTCCCAGGCCACAGGCAGGGAGCTGGATGGGAAGTGGAGCAGCCGGGACTTGAGCCTGCGCCCTCAGGGGATGCCAGGCGGCGGCTTTTTTTTTTTTTTTTTTTTTTGATAGGCAGAGTGGACAGTGAGAGAGAGAGAGAGAAAGGTCTTCCTTTGCCGTTGGTTCACCCTCCAATGGCCGCCGCGGCCAGCGCGCTGCGGCCGGCGCACCGCGCTGATCCGATAGCAGGAGCCAGGAGCCAGGTGCTTTTCCTGGTCTCCCATGGGGTGCAGGGCCCAAGCACTTGGGCCATCCTCCACTGCACTCCCTGGCCACAGCAGAGAGCTGGCCTGGAAGAGGGGCAACCGGGACAGAATCTGGCACCCCGACCGGGACTAGAACCTGGTGTGCCGGCGCCGCAAGGCGGAGGATTAGCCTAGTGAGCCGCGGAGCCGGCCCAGGCGGCGGCTTTACCCGCTGCGCTGCAAGGCCAGCTCCTGGCGTGAGAGACGCTCCGGCTGAGGCTTGGCTTTTCTGTAATGGTTAAGTGCTTCTCCCTAAGTTGCGGTATAATTCGTAAGACAGGACACTCAGCACCTGCCGCGTGCAGCTGGGGGGTCTCTGTACAAACGCACCCCGGATGGAGCCCTGCCCCTGTGGCGATCGCGCCCCCACCCCGCAGCCCGGCCACCACGAAGCTGCTGTCCACCGTCCCCGGGCTTGCCTGCTCCGGCGGCCGCATCACGCTTCCAGGCTCTGTCCATGCGTGTGCCGGCCTGTGCCGGCGCGGGACCCTTGGGGGGGCAGCCACCACGTGTGCCTGCCTGTCCCCTGGTGCGTGAGGCCTGGCCGAGTTCCCAAAGCCAGCGCGTGGCAGCGGGAGGCCACCTGCTGGCCACCCTGGCCTTTGGGGCCGGAGCCCTGGCGTGCAGGCTCAGGCTCCCGCGGAGCCCCCCGCCCCACCCCGACCCCCGCTGGCTGTGCTTTGGGCCCCGCCCACCGTGCCCCTCTGCCCGCAGCATCCGCAGTGTCATGCAGAAGTACTTGGAGGACCGGGGCGAGGTGACGTTTGAGAAGATCTTCTCCCAGAAGCTGGGTGAGTGCCGCAGCCCAGACCCCTGCGGCCGGGGCTGGGAGCATCCCCACAGCCAGGCAGCCCTGTGGCGGGCTGTGACCCCTCGTGCCTGTGTCCGCGGAGCCCCGTGGTGGGGGTGGGGCCCGGCCGTCCTCCAGGGTCGCCGGGGAAGTTCCTCCTTGAGGTTTTTGTTTTTGAGAGTTGCAGCTTCCCCTGGCGCGGCCGCAGCTGCTCTGGGCGGTTGGTAGGACTGGCAGGAAGAGGCGGGGCCCTTCCTGTGGGCCTGCCGCTGTGGCCAGCCCGCCCCGCCCCCACGGGCCCTCGCAGCACCCTGCCTTGGCCCGGCTGCCGCCGGCTTCCTCCCCGGGGCCTGTGCGGGTCTGGGGAGCATTGTGCGGCCGCCCTCGGGGCTGCGGCTCCAGCCTGGCACAGCTCCGCCCTGGCCTCTCCCCGAAGACCCCGGCTCTGAACCGGGGGTCCTGGGCAGGATGGAGTGTGGAGGGCAGCTGGCGGGGTCGGGGGCACTCCCTCGAGTTCCCAGTCCCGTGCTGTGTGACCCTGGGCACGGCGCTTCACCTCTCTGAGCCCGATGATGACATCCCCTGGGAATGGGACTCAGCCCCCCCCCCCCCCACTGCCAAGGACCCGGGGTCGGATCAGGTGGTGTCAGCCGTTCCAGGAAGCCGGCCACAGCTTACCCCAGGGCTCCACTGAAAGGCCCGGCTGCCCTTGCCAGAAATGCTGGCCACAAGTCCTGATGGAGGTGCCCAGGCGGTGGAGGGTGTGGACGGCACCGGCCACGGCCCCCAGAGGCACAGGAAGTCCCCAGCACAAACCGAGTCGCCCTGTGGGCCGGATGCCCCTGAGGGGGCGGGGCTGCCCTCAGCCCTGCCTGTCCCGGGCAGCTGCTCAGGGGCCTGCGCGGGGGGGGGGGGGGGGGGTGAGGACGTCCTGTCCAGGACCTCCTGCGGCCCATCCTGTCCCTTCACCCTCCCATGCCCCTGGCACAGAGACCATCACCCTTTGGCCTGTCCTTCCCGGTGACCAGCCGCCGGTCACCTCGGCACGTGCCTTGTGATTGACAGGGCTCCCTGTGCCTCAGTTTACCCAACCTGCCCTCACTGCCTGTTCCTCTGGGCTGCCGTGAGGATGACCCCGATGACAGAGGGAGCGAGGTCGGGGAGAGGGGCGCAGCCTGACTTGGCTCAGGCCCCCAGACGGGACCTCGGCCTCTGTACCTGCACACCCCAGCCTCGCCGTGGGTGGTCAGGCTGCTGGACTGCATGGGGGGCGGGGCCCAGGCCTGCCGCCTGCCCCTGTGCAAGCACGGGGCCCCGCCCAGCCTGGAGTCCAGGGGCCTTCAGGGTGGCGGCACCGCCTCTGCTGTCCCCTTGGCCACTTTGATCCAGGGGGCCCCCCCACGCCGTCTGCAGCAGCGCTGTGGCTCACTGGCACCCCACGCGCTCGCTTCCAGGGTACCTGCTGTTCCGAGACTTCTGCCTGAACCATCTGGAGGAGGCCAGGCCCTTGGTGGAGTTCTACGAGGAGGTGCGGTGGGCCTGCCCGGGGAGGGGGCGGGGCCGCCCCGGGGGACTCACGAGACCCCCCCACCCCCAGATCAGGAAGTATGAGAAGCTGGAGACGGAGGAGGAGCGCGTGGCCCGCAGCCGGGAGATCTTTGACTCGTACATCATGAAGGAGCTGCTGGCCTGCTCGCACGTGAGTGGCCCCGGCCGGCCCGCGGGTGGGCGAGGGAGGGCGAGGCCCTGCGAGGGCTCACGGCCGCCTCTGTCCCCCCAGCCCTTCTCCAAGAGTGCCACCGAGCACGTCCAGGGCCACCTGGTGAAGAAGCAGGTGCCTCCGGACCTCTTCCAGGTGTGTGCTGGACTCCGGGGGCGGGGCTGGGCCTGCCCCCCCAATCCCGAGGGGCAGTCACCAACCCCAGCCCCTCCCGTAGCCCTACATCGAAGAGATTTGCCAAAACCTCCGAGGGGATGTGTTCCGGAAGTTCATCGAGAGGTGAGTGGGGGGCTGGCATGGGAGGGCGGGGCCGGAGCCAGCCTGGGCGCTGTGAGCATCCGGAGGAGCACCCCGAGCTGGGGTGCTGGGGGTGTAGGCGGAGTCCAGCTGGACGCAGGGCACAGCATCTGCCCGGCTCAGTGGGCTCTGGCCGGAGGTGCAGGCACGGGCGGGTGGGCCCCGAGCAGGCCGTGGTGGCAGGAAGTCTTGGGTGGGCGGCCGCCTGAGCTTATCTGGTCCCGGCAGGAGCCCACAGCACAGCTGTGCGGCCCCGGAAGAGGACGCTGAAGCGTGGGGCGCTGTCACACCCACCCGACGGGACCCCCGGCAGGGGCAGGGGGCGGGGGCAGGCTTGCGCCAGCTCCGAGCTGCGCTGCCCTCTCTGAGCCTGCCTGAGCCGGGCGCTTCCCTTCCAGTGAGAAGTTCACCCGATTCTGCCAGTGGAAGAACGTGGAGCTCAACATCCACGTGAGTGGGCGGGGCGGGGGCGGGGCGGGGGCGGGCCCAGGGCGTGCTTGAGGGGCGGGCCCAGGGCGCGCTTGAGGGGCGGGCCCAGGGCACGCTTGAGGGGCGGGCAGCCAGGGCGTGCTTGAGGGGCGGGCGCCAGGGCGTGCTTGAGGGGTGGGCCCAGGGCATGCTTGAGGGGCGGGCGCCAGGGCGTGCTTGAGGGGCGGGCCCAGGGCGTGCTTGAGGGGCGGGCGCCAGGCCTCCCCGGGAGGCAGGTGAGGACACGCAGGTGCGGGGGAGCCCGGGGCGGGGTCCGTCCCTGCTGCCTGGGTGCCCCTCTCCAGGGACTGGGCCAGGCAGCCCGCAGTGACCGGGCTGTCCCCACTCCCGCAGCTGACCATGAACGACTTCAGCGTGCATCGGATCATCGGGCGCGGGGGCTTCGGCGAGGTCTACGGGTGCCGGAAAGCCGACACGGGCAAGATGTGAGCGTGCCGCTGCTCCCGGGGGAGGGTCCCCGCGTGGCCGGCCCTGGGCTCCGTGCCGCCGCCTGCCTCCCGCCTGTCTCGCTCGGGCGGCGGGACTCTCTCCCGATCTGGGTCCAGTCTTCAACACGAGGGCTGACCGCCGGCGCCCTGCCCCGGCCTGCTTCTAGGTACGCCATGAAGTGCCTGGACAAGAAGCGCATCAAGATGAAGCAGGGCGAGACGCTGGCCCTGAACGAGCGCATCATGCTGTCCCTCGTCAGCACCGGGGTGAGCCGGGGCCTGCACCGGAGCGGCCTCTGCCGCGGCCCCGGCGGCCTCTCCTGACTGCTCCTCCCCTCCTAGGACTGCCCCTTCATCGTCTGCATGTCCTACGCCTTCCACACGCCCGACAAGCTCAGCTTCATCCTGGACCTCATGAACGGTGAGCGCTGGGCCGGCCTGGGTGCGGGGCCGGGGCCAGGGCCGGGGCGGGAGCTGAGCGGGGCTGCCTCCCGCAGGCGGGGACCTGCACTACCACCTGTCCCAGCACGGCGTCTTCTCCGAGGCCGACATGCGCTTCTACGCGGCCGAGATCATCCTGGGCCTGGAACACATGCACAATCGCTTCGTGGTCTACCGGGACCTGAAGGTGAGGCCCCCCCCCCCACGGCCGGGGCCGGGTCCCTGGACGCCGCCGTGCCCCCCCCCACGGCCGGGGCCGGGCCCCTGGACGCCGCCGTGCCCCCTCGCCGGGCCCAACTGCCCCCGGCCGGCGGCCGCTCACTGAGCCTCCTCCCCAGCCCGCCAACATCCTGCTGGACGAACACGGGCACGTGCGCATCTCGGACCTGGGCCTGGCCTGCGACTTCTCCAAGAAGAAGCCCCACGCCAGCGTGTGAGCGCCCCGCCCTCCCTCGCCCCGCCCCCGCCCCTCTGCACGCCCGCTCACGGCCGCCTTGCACCCGCAGGGGCACCCACGGGTACATGGCCCCCGAGGTCCTGCAGAAGGGCGTGGCCTACGACAGCAGCGCCGACTGGTTCTCGCTGGGCTGCATGCTCTTCAAGCTGCTTCGGGGGTGAGTGGCCCCGCGCCGGTGGGCGGGCGAGGTTGCGGGCCGCGCGGCCGCTGACCCCCTCTCACTCCTGTCCCGCACAGGCACAGCCCCTTCCGGCAGCACAAGACCAAAGACAAGCATGAGATCGACCGGATGACGTTGACGATGGTGAGTGCAGGGGCCCCAGTGTGGCGGGCAGGGGTCTCCCGCGGGGGCTGCCTCCCCGCCCCACGGCTCTCCCCTCCTCCCTGGGCCGCCTGAGCCCGCGCTGGGGCCGAGCGGGCCCAGTTTCCCACGCCCCCTCCCCGCAGGCCGTGGAGCTGCCCGACTCCTTCTCCCCGGAGCTGCGCTCCCTGCTGGAGGGGCTGCTGCAGAGGGACGTGAACCGGAGGCTGGGCTGCCTGGGCCGCGGGTGAGTGTGCCAGCTTCCCCAAGGACGAGGGCCGCGGGTGAGTGTGCCAGCTTCCCCAAGGACGAGGGCTGCGGGTGAGTGTGCCAGCTTCCCCCAAGGACGAGGGCCCCCTCCCCTCCTCCTCGGAGCTCAGCCAGGCCCGGCCCAGCGTTCTCGGGCCGCAGGGGAACCCGCCGGGAGACCCCGGCTTCCAGGGGGGCCCTCGTGCCAAGGGCGGTGATGTCAGGAGCAGCTTTTTGGCCGTTAGGTGCTGGGCGCGGTGTGGCCAGGTCTCCCCGTGAGCTCTGAAGCTGGCCGCTGCCCTGCGGGGTCGCAGCTCCAGTCTCCCAGCGCAGGGACGGGCCAGCAGGCTCCGGGTCAAGGCCGGGGCCACAGAGCCACAGGAGTTACGCGCGCTGCAGGCCCGGGCCTGACTCTGTGCCCTCCGCCCCCCGCCCAGGGCTCAGGAGGTGAAGGAGAGCCCCTTCTTCCGCTCCCTGGACTGGCAGATGGTCTTCCTGCAGAAGGTAAGGGCCTGCAGCAGGGTGGGCCCGGGCGCCCCAGCCCCCGCCCCGTGCTGACGTCCCCCCTGTCCTGCAGTACCCTCCCCCGCTGATCCCCCCGCGCGGGGAGGTGAACGCGGCCGACGCCTTCGACATCGGCTCCTTCGACGAGGAGGACACGAAAGGGATCAAGGTACAGGGCCCGGCCCGGCCTCTGCGCGGGGCCCGCGTGGCTCCGTGGCGTGGGTGGTGGGCCCAGCGCGGGCCGCGGGCAGGCCTGTGGCTGACGGCCCCCTGTCCCTGCGGCGAAGTTGCTGGACAGCGACCAGGAGCTCTACCGCAACTTCCCCCTCACCATCTCGGAGCGGTGGCAGCAGGAGGTGGCCGAGACGGTCTTCGACACCATCAACGCCGAGACCGACCGGCTGGAGGCGCGCAAGAAGGCCAAGAACAAGCAGCTGGGCCACGAGGAAGGTGAGGGCTCGGGCGGGGCGGGGTGGGCCTGGCGGGGCCTGGCGGGGCCTGGCGGGGTGGGCCGCCGCGCTCAGGCCCCTGCGCTCTCTCGCGCCAGACTACGCCCTGGGCAAGGACTGCATCATGCATGGCTACATGTCCAAGATGGGCAACCCCTTCCTGACCCAGTGGCAGCGGCGGTACTTCTACCTGTTCCCCAACCGGCTCGAGTGGCGGGGCGAGGGCGAGGCCCCGGTAAGCCTCGCAGGTGGGGAGCGGGCGGGGGGCGCCGGGGGCGGGGCTGGGCCTGGCCTCACCCGCCACCCGCCCGGCGCCTGCAGCAGAGCCTGCTGACCATGGAGGAGATCCAGTCGGTGGAGGAGACGCAGATCAAGGAGCGCAAGTGCCTGCTGCTCAAGATCCGCGGGGGCAAGCAGTTCGTGCTGCAGTGCGACGTGAGTGGGCGCGGGGCGGGGCTCCCGGGGGGCGGGGCTCCGGTGGGGGCGGGGCTCCAGGGTAGGGGCGGGGCTCGCGGACGGAGCTGGATGGGAGCTGGGACCCCAGGCTTGGGGGCGGGGCTCCCGGGTGGGGGCTGGGCTCCCGGGCCGGATGGGAGTGACTCCTGGCTTGGGGGCGGGGCTCCCGGGCAGGGCGGGGCTCCAGGGTAGGGGCGGGGCTCCCGGACGGGGCGGGACTGGAGCTGGGACTCCTGAGCCCCCGGGGCGGGGCTCCGGGCAGGTGCTGACGGAGCCCCGCCCCCGCCTCCAGAGCGACCCCGAGCTGGTGCAGTGGAAGAAGGAGCTTCGCGACGCCTACCGCGAGGCGCAGCAGCTGGTGCAGCGGGTGCCCCGGATGAAGAACAAGCCGCGCTCGCCCGTGGTGGAGCTCAGCAAGGTGCCGCTGGTGCAGCGCAGCAGCGCCAACGGCCTGTGAGCCGCCCCGCCGCCTTTTGTAGACCTCTAATTTATTTTGTCGGATTTTTATTATTTGTTTTCCCGCAAAGCGGAAAAGGTTTTATTTTGTAATTATTGTGATCTCCTGTGGCCCCAGCCTGGCCCAGCCCCCAGGGAGGGGCCCGCTTGCCTTGGCTCCCGCTGCCACCCCTGGCCACTGTCCAGTGCCCCCTGCCCCGACCTCCAGGGGCCGCCTGCTCCCAGTGTCTTCCTGTGAGAGGGGCGAGGCGGGGCGGCGGGCCTCTTGCCCCTGGCCCGGGCACGACGTCACACTGACTGTACCCTGGGGCTCCGCGGGCTGTGTCCTGTGCCCAGGGTGGGGCTGGGGGATGGGGGCGGGGCCTCTGCCACAGGGAGGCGCAGCACAAGGATTCTACTTGAACTTGCCCACTGCGGCCCTTCCCGGGACATGGGGACAGACGGTATGCTGTCCTGCTCGCCGGCCGCTGGCGGAGAGAGGGGACCTGCTGTATCCTGTGGCGACTCGGGCTCCGGTGCCCTGTTCGGGAGAAGCCTCCGTGTCGCAGCCTGCCCTGGACACCGTGGCTCAGCCAAGAGGGTGGTGTGGGCAGCAGGTGCTGCCCCGCCCCGACACCCCTCTCTCCCAGCCCCCTCTCCCTCCCACCCGAGCACTTGGGCTCAGGGACCACAGAAAGGCAACTGTGGATTGGGCCATACTGGCCTAGCCTGGCCTCAAGGCCCCCCAAGCCCTGGGCCAAGGGAGGCCCCGCCTGGGTGGGCGGGCAGCATGGCGCGAGGGCCGGCCGTGTGCCCCTCCACAGCCCCGTCCTGTCCGTGCCGCCGGGCACCGCCTCGCCTGCCGCATGCCCCTCGTGCCAGTCGCGCTGCCGTGTGTGGTGTCGCACCCTCTCCCCGGGGGCTGGGTCGGCGCGCCCTCCCCTCCGTCTGCTCACTCCCTGGGGTGTTTCTTTGCCGATTTTTGAATGTGATTTTAAAGAGTGGAAAATGAGACTATGCGTTTTTATAAAAAATGGTGCCTGACTGCTTGTCCGAGTCTCCTTGCATGTGTCCACTGCTGCTGGGTGGGGGGCTGATGCGGGAAGCTCCCGGGGCCCCCAGAGCCGGACCCTCTTCTAGGGGAGGCAGGGCACCCCCACTCTGCCACCGTGCCCCGCTCCCCCTTGGCGGCCATCCAGTACCCATCCCCTGCCTTCTGCCCACCGCCCCGGCAAGCTGCCAGTGGTGCCAGTGGCTCCGCACTTGGCATCGCTTCGCACCAGCTGGCCACCTCTGCCTGCCTGAGCAGCCCTGCTTGGCAGGCTCCCGGCTGAAGTCCCTCCCCGGGGTCAGTCCAGGAGGCTGTGCTGCCCTGTAGGGTGGACCGCAGCCCCCGGCCAGGGCGGCCCTCCTGGCTTCGGTCTCCCCGCTGGCCTTGCTGTATGGCCCCCAGGTCCAAAGGCTTGGGGCGTCGCCCTGTAGCAGGCTGCTCACCTTCCCGGTCAACTTTTGCCCACAGCCCCAGTGGAGGCATGGGGCAAGGCCGGGGCCACAGCACAGCTCGGCCGCCCCGGGGTGTCTAGGCCAGGGCCACAGCACAGCTCGGCCACTCCTGGGCATCTAGGCCAGGGCCATGGTCACACGGCGCAGCACGGCCACCCCTGGGTGTCTAGGCCGGGGCCGTGGCTACACGGCACAGCACGGCCGCTCCTGGGCGTCTAGGCCGGGGCCGTGGCTACACGGCGCAGCACGGCTGCTCCTGGGCGTCTAGGCCGGGGCCGTGGCCACACGGCGCAGCACGGCTGCTCCTGGGCGTCTAGGCCGGGGCCGTGGCCACACGGCACAGCACGGCTGCTCCTGGGGAGTCTTGAGGGAAGCGGGGTGGGGCGTGGTGGCATTTCTGATGTGGGGGAGGGTCAGGCGCTCCTGGGGGGCTCCGGTTGGCTGCAGCACTTCGAGGAGCCCTGAATCCCTGGCCCACCTGAGCACAGGACAGAGATGTGAATGGACACGCAGCCTGCAGCTCGCTTGGCTCTGAGCAGGTCGGGTGAGGGCTGGGTGCAGGGGTGCAGGGTGGCAGGCTGGGGGCTACAGCTGTGCGGTGGCGAGGTGACGGGTGGGGTGCAAGAAGAGGGTCCTGCAGGACGGGGGGCCCAGGGTGGGACATGGGGAGGCCGGTGGCCCTGCACCAGGGCCCGCAGGGAGGAGGGCCCACGTGGCTGGATTTGGCTGGGGTCACCCGGATAGCTGAGTTCAGGCCACCTGGCCCAGAGAAGTCGGGGGGTGGGGTGGGGAGGTGGTCTCAGAATGACAGTGCAGGAGCTGCATCCTGGGGGTCAGGGGCCCAGCAAAAGGGCTGGGAACGAAGGTGCCCGGACTGTGGTGTCCAAGATGAGCAGCAGAGGCCGGCCTGGTGCTCTTCACCTCTTTGGTAGAGGGGTGTGCCTGGGCAGGGGACACCCTGCCTCGGCAGAGACCAGAGATCTGGGAGCCCTGGTCACTCAAGCCCTTGAGCTGACCCTAGGACTTGAGGACACCCCAGAGCGGGGTGGCCAGGTGACCTCTGGCAGCAGAGCGGCCACCCGGCACCCCGAGAAAGGCTCCTGGCCCAGGCACTGAAGCAGGGAACCTGGAGCCCCGCCGCCGGCAGACACGGCCCGGGGCCCCTGGGGGCCGGAACTGGGCTGGCTGAGGCCTGCACCCCAGTTCTGGCGCGGGCCCTGATTTGGAAACTCCCCTCCCCTCCCCCACTGGCAGCACAGTGCAGCTCTGCAGTAGCGGTCCAGCGCCGCCCACGCGCGGGCTCCGGAGCCCGGGACACCCCTCTCCCTTCACTGCTGTCCCCAGAGCGCGCGCGGAGCTGCGGCCTCGGCCGGGTCCTGGGGGCAGGGGCTGCACGCGCAGCCGGCCAGCGTGGATCCTCTCCCAGCTGGGCGCTCCGTCCTCGGGCTGGGGTGGGCTCGCCAGACCTCTCCCGACCCCCCCACCACACAGGCACAGTCGGTGTCCGAGGGACCTGGGAGAAAGGGCGGAGGCGGCGGGCTGAGGGCAAATGCAGCTTCCCTGGCCGCCGCACGGCCGCGGCCGCCGCGCGCGCACGCGCACTCGCAGGCCCTCCTCAGGGGCGCAGCCTCGCCCCGCCCTCGGGCCCCCTCCGGCCCCTTCCGGACCCACCAGGAAAGGGTCTGCGCAGGGCCTGGGGCGCCCCCTGCAGGCCGCGGGCGGAGCGGCAGCCGGGGTCCGCGCGGAGACCCGGACCCCGGCTACTCCCCGGCCGCCCAGCAGCGCCCCCCCTTGCCGGCCCCGGGCGCCCGTGGACCGGACCGCCGTTGTCATGGCTCCGGGAGGCGGGGGGGCGCGCGGCTCAACGCCCCGCCCGGGCCCGGCGCAGCCCCGCCCCGGGCCCCCCGCCCCCGCCGCCTGCGCCGCCGCCGCTGCTGTCGCCGGGGCGCGGCCGGGAGGGGAGGCGAGGGGGCCGCGCCGGGCCCGGAGCCGAGGCGGGGCCGGGCCGCCCCCGCCGCGCCTGCCCGCTCGCCCGCCCGAGATGCGGCGCTGAGGCCCAGCATGGCCGGCCCGGACCCCACCTTCCCGCTGCACCGGCTCGTCTGGGCGAACCGGCACCGCGAACTGGAGGCCGCGCTGCACAGCCGCCAGGTGAGGGCCCCGCGCCCCCACCCGCCCTCGCCAAGGCTGTGGTCCTCCTCCCGGAGCCCGCCCCCCCACCCCTGCCCAGCTCTGCAGCCGCATCGCAAGCCCTGGTCACCTGCCCCTGGCGCTCCGGCCTCTGGCCTGGGCTCCCAGCCCTGGCCCTGCCCTGATCCTGGGCCCCTCTCAGCCCGAGTCGGGCTGAGAACGGAACGCCGGTTCTGGCCCCCAGGCCGGTCCTGACTCTGGACATCGGCTCGCAGCCCTGCTGCCCTTCTTCCCGCCCCCTGCCTCCCCTGCTAGGCCACACGGGCCACCTGCCTGCCCTCTCTGCCCATCTCTTCTCCCACGGTGGCTCCCAGCCCTGGCGTCAGCCCGGTGGCCTCTGGACGCTTGCCCTGACCCTGGTTGACCCGGCTTCCCTAGCACGACATCGAGCAGGAGGACCCCCGGGGGCGCACCCCCCTGGAGCTGGCCGTGTCCCTGGGGAACTTGGAGTCCGTGAGAGTCCTTCTCCGACACAACGCCAACGTGGGCAAAGAGAGCCGGCAGGGCTGGGCAGGTACTGCCTTGGGGCTGGCAGTGGGGTGGCCGGCGGGAGCGAGCGGCCAGGCCCCGGGGCACGGGGAGGGCCCCTCGGCAGCCTGCCGCCCCCAGTCCTGCAGGAGGCGGTGAGCACTGGCGACCCCGAGATAGTGCAGCTGGTCCTCCAGTATCGGAATTTCCAGAGGGCCACGCAGAGGCTGGCCGGCATCCCGGAACTGCTCAGCAAACTGCGGCAGGTACGGCGCCAGGCCCGGCCCGGGCTCCGGGGGGTCCCGGCTGCAGCGCGCGGCCAGGGTCGTCCGTCTCAACCCCAGTTCAGGGTCTCATCAGAAAAAAGAGGCACCCAGGGCCCCCGGCCAGGGCAAACCTGCATGGCCATCGCGGGGCCCCCGGTGCCCGAAGTCTCCGCAGAGCCTTAGGCTTCGGGGCACCTGGAGTGTGCAGATGTCCCGGAAGGGGGGCTTTCAGGCCAACTCACGCATACGGCCTGGACCCCCGAAAACTTGCTTCTGTCTCGATCCGAGATTCTGGAAGCGCACGGAGAGCCCGGCTCACGGAGCACTCTGACCCTGCCCACCCCTCATGCAGGCCAGCAGAGGGTCTCCGTGCCCCCTTTATGGAGGGGGACTGTGAGATCCAGAGGGGGCAAAAGCTGCCCGGGGCTCCCACGGCTGGAGAGTGGCCCCAGACTTCGGGGTGCTTGCAGCCTTGTTGTACCCCTAGCGGTTCAGGGCTCCCCGGGCCCCTCCCTCCTGGACAGGGTCCGGCTTGCTGCCGCTGGCTCCCGTCGGGCAGCTGCGTGCCGGAGTCCCTCAGGCCTGCTGCGCCCTGGTGGACGGCTGTGCTCTGTCCCTCTCAGGCTCCCGATTTCTACGTGGAGATGAAGTGGGAGTTCACCAGCTGGGGTGAGTAGGGGCCTCTCTGCTCCCAGGGATGGGGGCTGGGGCCGTAGAGGAAGTCACCCCTGAGGACGTCAGCACCCCCTGCAGTGCCCCTCGTGTCCAAGATGTGCCCGAGTGACGTGTACCGCGTGTGGAAGCGGGGCGAGAGCCTGCGGGTGGACACCAGCCTCCTGGGCTTCGAGCGCATGGCCTGGCAGCGTGGCCGGAGGAGCTTCGTCTTCAGGGGCCAGGGTGAGCGCCCGGGATGGAGGGCAGCCCCGCTCAGCAGCAGGTGGCTGGGGGCAGCATGATGGCCTCTGTGCCACTGACCTGCGCCCTCTCGGACACGGCGGCGGCTGGCAGAAGCGGGAGCCCTGGTGATGGAAGTGGACCACGACCGGCAGGTGGTGCACACGGAGGTGCTGGGGCTCACGCTGCAGGAGCCTGAAGCGCTGCTGGCTGCCATGCGGCCCAGCATGGAGCACGTGGCCAGCCGCCTCACCTCTCCTATTGTCTCCACCCACCTGGACACGCGGAATGTGGCCTTTGAGAGGTCAGTTGGGGCTGGCGGGGTCGGGGGGGGACAGGTGAGAGCCGCCCGTGTCTGACCCCGCAGGTTTTTTTTTTTTTTTTTAAGATTAATTAATGGTTTATGTGAAAGGCAGAGTGACGGAGAGAGAAGGATCTTCCGACTGCTGGTTCACTCCCCACTCGGCTGCAATGGCCAGGACTGGGCCGGGCCAACGCCCTGCGCCTGGAGCTCCATCTGGGTCTCCCCCGCGGGTGCAGGGCCCCAGCACTGGGGCCGAGTTCCTCTGCTTTCCCAGGCGCAGCAGCAGGGAGCTGGATCGGAAGCCGAGCAGCCAGGAGTCAAGGTGGCGCCTGTGTAGGACGCCAGCACCGCAGGCAGGGGTACCCTGCTCTGCCGGGAGGCCAGCGTGTTGCGAGCTTTGACGCTGGCGGAGAGTGTGTCCTCCCGCTCTGTTCTTGGGGGCTGTCCTCGGTCCTCTAGATTCCGCCCGTCAGTGCCCACGGGTGGGACCCTGGCAGGGCCTGTGCCGAGTCATCCAGGGAGCAGCCCACGGCAGCAGCGCGAAGCCGTCCACCACGGGCGTGGGGCCGGCTGAATCTTCTGTAATTCCTTCCAACAGCCTGTTGAGTTTTCAGAGTGTAAGCTTTGCACTTCTGTTCAAAGTTTCCCAAGCACTTTATTCTCTGACGCTATCATGAATCCAGTGTGTGCGTGTGCATGTGGGTGTGTGTGAGTGCGTGTGCATGTGTGTGCATGTGAGTGTGTGTATGTGTGTATGTATGAGTGTGCATGTGCATGTGTGAGTGCGTGTGCATGTGTGTATGTATGAGTGCATGTGTGTGTATGAGTGTGCATGTGTGTGTGCGTGTGGGTGTGTGTGAGTGCGTGTGCATGTGTGTATGAGTGTGCGTGTGGGTGTGTGAGTGCGTGTGCATGTGTGTATGAGTGTGCATGTGTGTGTATGTGTGCATGCATGTGTGTGAACGTGTGTGAGTGTATGTGCATGCGTGTGTGCGCACACGTGTGTGATTTCCTTTTTTGGGTTGCTGGTTGCAAGCACTGGAGAGGACAGTTGAGTTTCGCGTGTCGGCCACGTCCCCGGCAGCGTCGGTGGACTCCGGCATCAGCTGGCCTAGCCTCGTGGTTCTGTGGGGCAGCAGGTGGAGCTGGCACTGGGGTGACCACGGCCGGTTCAGGACGGGGCCGCTGTACTGCCAGCCCTGCTTCTGGGAAGTCCGCAGACCGCGGCCTACGCACGTGGGCTCCTGCTCCCATGGGAGACGCTGGGAGCTCCTGCTGCTGGCTGTGGGCTGGCCCAGCACCAGCTTTTGTGGGCATTTAAGGAGTGACCTTAAATAGTGGAGCTATCTTCTCTCTCTCCCTCTACTTCTCCCTCTCTGTCAGTCTACCCTTCAAATAAATATATAAAGCTTTTTTTAAAAAATACATATGCTTATGGCCTGGGAAGCAGTGGAAGATGGCCCAAGTGCTTGGGCCCCTGCACCTGCATGGGAGACCTGGAGGGAGCTCCTGGCTTCTGGCTTCGGATCGGCGCAGCTCTGGCCATTGGGGCCATTTGGGGAGTGAACCAGCGGATGGAAGACCTCTCTCTCTCTCTCTCTCTCTCTCTCTCTCTCTGTCTCAGTGTCTCTCTCTGTAATTCTACCACTCAAATAAATAAATAAATATTAAAAAAAAAACTTTACAAAGCCATCCTTGTCATCTTTGGGGCCAGCACTGTAGTGTAGCAGCTAAAGCCACCAATACTTGTGATACCAGCATCCCATACGGGTGCCGGTTTGAGTCCCGACTGCTCCACTTCTGATCCAGCTCCCGGGTATGGTCTGGGAAAGCAGTGGAAGATGGCCCAAGTGCTTGAACCCCAGCACCCATGTAGGAGACCCAGAAGAAGCTACTGGCTCCTGGCTTTGAACTGGCCCAGCTGTGGACATTGCGGCCACTTGGGGAGTGAACCAGTGGATAGAAGGTCTCTCTCTCTCTCTCTTTTCCTCTGTCTTTCCCTCTCTGTCTCTCCCTGTAACTCTGCCATTTAAATAAATTAATATTTTAAAAATTTAAATATGTATTTATTTATTTAAAAGGCAGAGTTACAGAAAGGCAGAATCAGAGGTAGAGAGAGAGAGAGAGGTCTTCCATCCTCTGGTTCACTCCCCAAATGGCCTCACGGCCGGAGCTGTGCCGATCTGAAGCCAGGAGCCAGGAGCTTCTTCTGGGTCTCCCATGTGAGTGCAGGGGCCTAAGCACTTGGGCCATCTTCCACTGCTTCCCAGGCCATAGCAGAGAGCTGGATCGGAAGTGGAGCAGCCGGGACTAGAACCGGCGTCTGTATGGGAAGCCGACACCACAGGAGGTTAGCCCACTACGCTGTGGTTCTGGCCAGGTATTTATGGTGTCTTTCTTGCTGCTTGCTATGAGTTTAATTTACTCTTCTTTTTTTTAAAAAAATATTTTTTTAAAAATTTATTTGAAAGGCAGAGTTAGAAAGAGAGAGAGAGAGGTCTTCATCTACGGATTCACTCCCAAAATGGCCACCCTGGCTGGGTCTGGGCCAAGCCAAGCCAGGAGCCAGGAGCTTCCTCTAGGAGCCCAGCACCAGCACCTGCTGCTTTCCCAGGTGCATTAGCCCAGAGCTGGATCGGAAGTGGAGCAGCCGGGTCTCAAACTGGTGCCCATGTGGGATGCCGACTTTGCAGGCGGCGGCTTAGCCTGCTGTGCCACAGCGCCGGCCCCTAATTTGCTCTTCCGTGCTCAGTGTGTTGATGTAGAAGGTGGGGTAATTGATTTGCGATCTGTCTTCTTTGTTAACATAGGTATTTACAGCCGTGAACTCCCCCTAAGCACAGCTTTACATGTGCCCCATAAATTTTGACACGCTATGTCTTCATTTCCCAAGTGTTTTTTTTTTTTTTTTTTTTTTTTTTTTTTTTTTTTAAGATTTACTTATTTGAAAGGCAGTTACAGAGAGAGAGGGAGAGACACAGAGCAAGAGAGAGAGGTCTTCTATCCGCTGGCTCACTCCACAAATGGCCACAAAGGCTGGCACTGGACCAATCCAAAGCCAGGAACCTGGAACTCCATCCAGGTCTCCCCCGTGGGTGCAGGGGCCCCAGCACTTGGGCCATCTTCTGCTGCTTTCCCAGGCCACAGCAGGGAGCTGGATTGGAAGTGGAGCAGCCAGGACTCGAACTGGCACCTGTTTGGGATGCCGGCACCACAGGCCAAAGCATCGGCCCCTGCAAAGCGTTTCTGATTTCCCTTTTGATGGACGCTTTGGAGCCGCTGGTCCCTTAGAGTGTCTTTGATGGCCTCCATCCGCCTGTCCCGTGCACCGGAGACGAGCGTGCGTGCGCTGTGGGCTGCGGCGTCCAGGCGTGTGTGCAGAGCGTGGCTGCCCGGCGGTGCCGTTCCGCGTGCTCGCTCTGTCCGGTGCGCACAGCACGCTCCCGAGGTCGCCGGCTGTGTGTAACAGCTTTAGGGTGGGCTTTCAAACACACGGGAAAGAGGAGGCCATGCACTTAGGCACCACCCAGCGTCCGCTTTGTCAGCGTTTGCTCCGTCTTGCTGGCCCTGTCTTTCCTCACCTTTCTCTCTCTGTCCCCCCAAGTGATTAAAAGCACACCCAGATGTCACATCTTCCCAACAGTAAACGGCCCTGAAAACGCCTCTAATAGAAACGAGTTTCTTTATTTAAAAATATATATATATTTATTTAAAAGCCAGAGTTACAGAGAGGCTGAGAAAGAGAGAATCTTCCATTTGCTGGTTCACTCCCCAAATGTCTGCAACAGCCAGGGCTGGGCTGAAGGCAGGAGCCTGGAACTCCACTGGGGTCTCCCACGTGGGCGCAGGGGCCCAGGCACGTGGGCCGCCCCCTGCTGCTTTCCCAGGCGCATCAGCAGGGCGCTGCTCTGCAGGCAGTGGCTTAACCAGCTGTGCCCTAACACGGGCCCCCAGCTACGCCCTGGCCCCCTTAGCACAGCTCACAAAATTCATGACAGTTCCCCGGCCCCTGGCAGCCGGTAGTCATGGTTCGCCAGTGCCTCTTCAAGGCCCCAGAGTTGGGGCGCCGCCAGCTACCTGGAGGGGGCTGCGGCAGGCCCCTCACGCGCTGCTCTCTGCTCTGTTTCAGGAACAAATGTGGCATCTGGGGATGGCGGTCGGAGAAGATGGAGACCGTGAGCGGCTACGAGGCCAAGGCAGGAGAGCCTGGGAGGAGGCGGCGGGGGCTGGGGGGACCAGCCAGCACCCACCACGTGCGCCAGGGTCGCCCGCAGCCTGGGCCCCTCCCTGGGCCCTGGGATGAGCCAGGAGCTCCTCCCTATTGGTTGGAGCTGTAGCTCCCGGTGTCAGCCCTGAACCACCTCTTGCATTGTGGGGAGTGAGAGCTTGCTTGTGGGGGGGGGGGGCTGGAGAGCGGGGAGCAGGCTGAGCCCCCTCCTCCCCAGGTGTACAGCGCCACCAACGTGGAGCTGGTGACACGCACACGCACGGAGCACCTCTCCGACCAGGACAAGTCGAGGAGCAAAGGTAAACCCAGGTGCGCTGCCTTCTGCCGTCCCCCCCGCGGTGGGGTCGCCCCGGGCTGGGGTCAGGGGCTCGCTGGGAGCCCTCCCGGGTGGCGGGGGGGGGGGGCAGTCTGCGGACGTGGCCCAGAGGCCCCTCACGGGCTCCGCCCCTCTCTGTAGCGGGGAAGACTCCATTCCAGTCCTTCCTGGGGATGGCTCAACAGCACTGCTCCCACGGCGGGGTGAGTTGGGGCTGCGCCTGGGCCGGCAGGGCGCCGGGCGTCTGTGCTGCGTGCTAAGGGGCGCCCTGGGGCCCATGCAGGCACCCGTGCCGCAGGCAGCCAGCCCCACCAACCCCACGGCCATCTCCCCCGATGAGTACTTCGACCCCAACTTCAGCCTGGAGTCCCGAAACATTGGCCGCCCCATCGAGATGTCCAGCAGAGTGCAGAGGTGAGGCAGCGGGCCGGCTGCGGACTTCGCTCCGGGATGGGGACCCTGCTGGGACCCCCTCGTGGGGCCTGTGGCCGCGGTAGCCAGGGACTTCCCTCTGGACTCTGTGCCTTGAGTGCAGGAGCCAGGGCTGCGTTATCCGTGGCCCAGTGACCTGGCCACACTCGTGGGCAGGCCGGCGGGCGGGCGGGTGGGTGGATGGCGGCTCCACCACGTTCTACTTGTCACTGTCTACTGAGCACCTGTGGGGGCCATGGGATGCTCCCACCTCCCAGCTGTGCGGCCTCCTCAGTGGAACACCTCTGTGCCCACCACCCCACAAGATCTGGTGAGTGGGGTCGGTGGTCACAGGGGACGCGGGCGCACAGCCGGCCCAGCCGGGGCCCCTGCACAAGCCCAGAGGGGAGCTGCAGCCTGGCCCCCGACTGCCTCTTCCAGACCAGATGAACTGGCACAAAACCACCGTCGTGAGCTGCAACGGCCCGGGGTGTGGGCAGCTCCCGGGAGAGGCAGCAGGGCCCCGAGCAGGGAGGAGGAAGCCCAGGCCGCCAGCAGCTCCCCAACCCCCCGTGCTGTGGTCGGCCCGGCAGGTTCAAGGCAACGCTGTGGCTGAGCGAGGAGCACCCGCTGTCCCTGGGCGACCAGGTGACGCCCATCATCGACCTCATGGCTATCAGCAACGCCCACTTCGCCAAGCTGCGCGACTTCATCACGCTGCGCCTCCCACCTGGCTTCCCTGTCAAGATCGGTGAGCGGGGACCAGGGACGCGGGGTGGGGGGATCTGGGCCGCCACGGGGCCGCAGGGGGTCACGCCCGGCCGTCTCCCCACAGAGATTCCCCTCTTCCACGTGCTCAACGCCCGCATCACCTTTAGCAACCTGTGCGGCTGTGACGAGCCGCTGAGCTCGGTGTGGGTGCCGGCCCCCAGCCCCTCCGCCGCCGCCTCGGCCACAGGTACTGCCCAGGAGGCCGCAGGGGCTGTGCGGCTCCCCGCCCTCCGAGGCCCAGCACGGCCGCTGTGCTGCCCACGCAGGGAGCCCCTTCCCGTGCGAGGTGGACCCCAGCGTGTTTGAGGTGCCCGCGGGGTACAGCGTGCTGGGCGCCGAGCGCAGCGAGCCTCCCCGTGACGAGGACGACCACCTGCTGCAGTTTGCCATCCAGCAGAGCCTGCTCGAGGCAGGCACGGAGGCCGAGCAGGTGGGACAGCGGCGGGACAGCGGCGGGGGTGGGCCCTGCGCTGCAGCCGGGCTGGGCCTGGGCCACAGCTCTGGGCTCTGCTGCTGCTGCAGGTCACTGTCTGGGAGGCACTGACCAACGCACGGCCGGGCACCCACCCCCTGCCCCAGGCCACGGTCTACGAGGAGCAGCTCCAGCTGGAGCGGTGAGGCCCTGATGGGACCCCCGGACCCTGCCCCAGCCCTGCCTCGAGCCCCCCGTCGTGGCCGTGGCAGCAGGGTGGGGAGCAGGGAGGCCCTGGTCCCGGGACCCCAAGCAGTCTCCACAGCGACCATCCACCAGCAGCGCTGCCCCTGCCTGCCACCTGTCTTGGCCCCTGCCCCGGCCGCAGCCCCTAGCAGTCTCCCTCTCACCCCTTGCCTGGCAGGGCCCTCCAGGAAAGCCTGCGGCTGTCCACAGAGCCCTGGGGCCCAGGATCCCCCCAGAGGACGCCCCCAGCCCCGGCCCCCCCAAGCTTTGAGGAGCAGCTTCGCCTGGCCCTGGAGCTGTCCTCGCGCGAGCAGGAGGAGCGGCAGCGGCAGGGGCAGCAGGAGGAGGACGACCTGCAGCGGGTCTTGCAGCTGTCGCTCACCGAGCACTGAGCCGCAGCCCCCCGGGGTCGCCTGCCTTTGTAACCTGTTTATTTATAAACTGCCTGGCACCCCGGGGGTGGGCCCAGCCGCGAGCAGAGACAGAAATAAAGAGACTGTGGGCAGCAGGTGTCCTCTGTTCAATGGGCTGCTGCTGGGCTGCCTCCTGTCCCCACCCCCACCCCCGCCTCACCATGAGGGGAGGGGTCCCACCTGGGTCAGGCGTCCTTAGGGAGCCTCCACTCCTCTGAGCTGGGCCCACCTGCTAGAGAGCCAGCTTCCTCTGGGCCTGAACTGGGACCTGGCCCAGGCACCTGCCAGGAGAGGGGAAGGCTGAGCCCCTGGACCGGGCACTCACAGTGCTGGGAACAGCCCCCATCCCGCGGCCCAAGCCAGGTCCCTGCCCTGACTCCACCTTGGCTGCCAGGAACAAGTCACTTCCCTGTGCACCCGCTGTGTGTGGGGGGGGTCTGCCCTGCCCGGCTCCTCTCCAGGTGGGCCTCAGTCGCCTGTGAGTGTCCTGGGTTAGTTCTGAACCGGGGGCCATTTCCTCTGAAGCTTGCGCCCCTCCCGGTGATTGTGTAAGCAAGACGGCCCCCAGCCAGGAGGAGTCGATTGGGGGCGAGGGGGGGTCCCCAGGCGTCAGACCCTCTGGGACGCATCATCAGACCTATGTCCCCTGGGTAACGGACAGGTTGGGGCTCAGAACAGCTCAGGTGATCCAACAGCGCCGCCGGGAGCGCTCCGGGCGCCTCCTGGGAGAAACAAGGAACCCAGGAACGAGTTTCAGGTCTGGGCTCCGCACCTGCGCCCCGCCTCCGTCACGCCCCCAGGCGAATGGGGGCGGGCGAGGCGGGCCGAACCGGCGAAACGGGACGGGAGGGGCGCCGGCCGATCGGTGCCAGCTCCGCAGGCCTGGCTGGGCGGGAGGCTGGCCCTTTAAGGACCGCCCGCGAGGAGGTGCCAGGTCCTGGCGGCTCCGTTCTCTCCTTCCTGGTCCTGCGGGGCAGGGACTGCGTGGGGCTGTGGGAGGAGGCCGTGCCCGGTGCCCGCCCAGGTGCCCCCGGCCTGGCCCCATGGCCCTGGTCACAGTGAGCCGCTCGCCCCCGGCCAGCGGCCACTCCACGCCTGTGGGGCCCACGGTGAGTCTGCCCGGCTGCGATCGCGCCCACGCAGTTGGCTGCCGGCTGGGCCTGGGGGACCACGTCCTGCCCGCGGGGCAGCCTCCCCTGGAGCCTGGTGTGTGCCGGGAAGGAGCTCTAGTCTCAGGCTGGGGGGGAGGGGGGCTGGAGGGGGTGGTCTGAGGCTCCCAGAAACTCTACCAAGGCAGATCCAGAGGCCAGCCCTGTCCGGTCCGTGGAGGCCCGAGCTGGGCTAACCCCGCCCACGCCCAGGAACCCCACCCCTTGCCCTGCCTGGACTGGGGCTGGGGCTCCCCGGGAGCCCTCCTGCCCGGAGAGCACAGCCGGGGTGTGTGTGTGGAGAGACTTGGCGTCTGACACCCTTTCTGCCCGACCCGGAAGGGCCCCCCACCCCAGGAGTGCTCCCTGCCCACTCCCCCTGGGGGCTGCTTTCTCCGCAGGCCCGGGCCAGCAAGCAGAGAAGCAGGCTCCAGCGCAGGTGAGCACCCTTCTCCCGAGGCAGAAACCCCGCCACCGCCAGTGTCCGGCAGGAAGCCTCACAGGAGAGCTGGCAGCCAGCTCCCTGCGGCCCGGGGCTGGGCTGGTGGGCACCCTGGCTTGCGGTGGAACCGGTCTGGGCTCGCACCAGGGGTCACAGGCCAAAGGGTGGGATGGGTCCCCAGCCAAGTTCTCAGCATCTCCCAAGTCAGGCGGGTGGGAAGGGAAGGGGCGCCTGTGGACCTGGGGTGGGGCTGCAAGCCAGGGCTGAAGGGGCTGCCAGAGGGGTTCTGTAACACGCGGGCGCACACCCCACCCAGGCAGAGCTTTGCAGTGCTTCGCGGGGCAGTCCTGGGACTGCAAGACAACGGGGACAATGACGGGGACAATGCCGCCTCAGAGGCCAGCCTGGAGCTGGGTGAGGAGCAGCCCCACAGGGAGCACACCGACGGGGACCACACCGACGGGCACGGACCCCAGAAACAGGCGCAGAGGCAGCACCTGCACCTCATGGTGGAGCTGCTGAGGCCGCAGGACGACATCCGCCTGGTGAGGGGCCCTGCCAGAGCCTCCCGGGCGAGGGGCCCCCAGGGGTGTGTGGGTGCACACCAGGGGGGCAGGGTGTGAGGGTGGGGTTGAGTGTGGGCCGCCCGCCCCCGCTGCTGCAGCTGCAGACTGAGCAGGGTGCGTGCTGGGAGCAGGCAGCTGGGCCACACCAGGGCCAAGCGCTGGGCACTGCACGCGGGGGCCCTCGGGGTGGGCACCCGGTGAGGGCCGCCTGTGGCCATGCTGCAGCGTGGCGGGCCGGGAAGAGCGAGGAGCAGTGTCGCGGGCAGTCACCCCTAGGACAGCGAGTCCTTTATTGTGAAGCGAGGCCCTCGTTTCTGTGGTGACAGTGTGGGGGGACAGGCAAGTGACAGGCGTTTCCTCAGAACCGCCTCCCCCGCTGTCCTTGTAGTCTCCCCTCACGAAGGAGCCTTGAGAGCATTTTTGTGGGACCTACTGGATTGCTGTCCCTGACCTTGAGCCTGGAAGAGCGGGGTAGGGGTGGGGGAGCAGGGTCCCCCCAGGCACCTGAGGCTGGGCCTCTCCCCCACCCTCCCCAGGCGGCCCAGCTGGAGGCGGCCCGGCCCCCGCGGCTCCGCTACCTGCTGGTGGTTTGCACGCGAGAACCTCCAAGCCAGGATGAGACCGTCCTCCTGGGGGTGGATTTTCCGGACAGCAGGTGGGAGCTGGGGAGGAGGGGGGCAGGGAAGAGAGGCGCTGGGGGGCTACAGCGCTCCTTCTGTTCCCTGCCAGCTCCCCCAGCTGCACCTTGGGCCTGGTCTTGCCCCTCTGGAGTGACACCCAGGTGTACCTGGACGGAGATGGGTAAGAGGTGGCAGCTGGGGGGAGGGGCGGGAGGCTCCGGCACTGCAGCAGCACAGCTCTGGGCGGGGAGCCTGGGGCCCCTCTTGGCTCTGCCTGGATTCGCTCTGTGCTCCTGGTCACGGGCCCAGAGCTTGCCCTACTCCCACCTGGTCTCCTGCAGGGGCTTCAGCGTGACTTCCGGGGGGCAGAGCCGCATCTTCAAGCCCATTTCCATCCAGACTATGTGGTGAGCATCTTGGGAGGTGGCTGCTGGGTCTGGGGGAGGCAGGAGGAGGACAGTCACCCTTCTCTCCTCCCGCACAGGGCCACGCTCCAGGTGTTGCACCAAGCTTGTGAGGCGGCTCTGGGTGGCGGCCTCGTGCCTGGTGGAAGTGCCCTTGCCTGGGCCACCCACTACCAGGAGAGACTGGACTCTGACCAGGGCAGCCTCAATGAGTGGATGGCCATGGCCGACCTGGAGTCTCTGCGGCCTCCCAGCGCTGAGCCTGGCCGGTCAGTGGGGGAGGCCGAGGTGGAAGGTAGACAGGGAGGGGCAGGGAAAGGTGGGGGTGCCATGGTGGAGGGGAAGGGAGCCCTTGCTGAGGGCTTCGTGCCCAGGCCCCTAGAACAGCAGCAGATGGAGCAGGCGATCCGGGCCGAGCTGTGGAAGCTGCTGGACGCCAGTGACCTGGAGAGCATCACTTCCAAGGAGGTGGGCAGGGAGCCAGGGAGCCGCAGCCCAGAACCGTGAGCTTGCCTCTCCTCGGAGGCCTCCCCTCCTCGCTCTTCCTGGCCTCTGTCTAGATGGGGCAGGGTACTGTGCTCGGGACCCCAGCGGGAAGGGGCGGTCGGAGCGTGCAGGGCCAGGCCAAGCCTCTCCTGCCCCGGGCTCCGCTGCAGATCCGCCAGGCCCTGGAGCAGCGCCTGGGCTGCCCCCTCCAGCAGTACCGCGACTTCATCGACAACCAGATGCTGCTGTTTGTGGCCCAGCAGGACAGGGCCTCGCGCATCTTCCCGCACCTCTACCTGGTGAGCTGCCGCCGCGGGGAGGACGGGCCAGCTGGGCGGCAGAGCCGGGGCTGCGGCAGGGACGGGAGGGACACCGCCTCCTTCCCCACAGGGCTCCGAGTGGAATGCGGCGAACCTGGAGGAGCTGCAGAGAAACAGGTGAGATTCCGAGCCCCTCAGGAGCCCACCCGCTCTTCCCCGCTAGGGGCAGCCTGGGGACATCAGGAGCCCCTCCCTCAGCCGCCGCTGCCCCTGCTGCCCAGCAGGCCAGCCTTGCCCACTATCTATGCCCCATGCTGTGGAGCAGGTGCAGACACGGGGGCTTGCCCAGGCCGAGATGGGGGCAGCAGTGTGCGTTGCTGCGATGGCCGTCTCCCCCCGCCTGACTTGTCTCCGGGGAGCAGCGGGGACCTGGCTGTCTGCTCTGACAGGTGCCCACCCTCTTCCGGCCCCTGTCACCCTGCCACTCTCAGTTTAGCTGAAAAGCAGTTCTCGGCCGGCGCCGCGGCTAACTAGGCTAATCCTCCGCCTGCGGGGCCGGCACCCCGGGTTCTAGTCCCGGTCGGGGTGCTGGATTCTGTCCCGGTTGCCCCGCTTCCAGGCCAGCTCTCTGCTGTGGCCCGGGAAGGCAGTGGAGGATGGCCCAAGTGCTTGGGCCCTGCACCCCATGGGAGACCAGGAGAAGCACCTGGCTCCTGCCATCGGATCAGCGCGGTGCACCGGCCGCAGCGGCCATTGGAGGGTGAACCAACGGCAAAGGAAGACCTTTCTCTCTGTCTCTCTCTCTCACTGTCCACTCTGCCTGTCAAAAAAAAAAAAAAAAAAAAAAAAGGCAGTTCTCTGGCTCATTTCCAAGAATACCCAAGGGCCAGTGTTGCAGGTGGCCTCAGCTGCGTGGACTAGGTTGGCAAACTCAAGGCCAGCCAGGCAAAGTCATGTTCTCATGGACACAGTCTCCTACTGCTGGTTCAGTTCTCCCAGCCCAAGTGCTGCCCCCACCTCTCAGAACCGAGAACCCGACAGAAACACCCAGGCCGTGCTGCGTCCTCTGGTTTAGGGTCAGCCACATCTTGAACATGGCCCGGGAGATCGACAACTTCTACCCCGAGCGCTTCACCTACCACAACGTGCGCCTCTGGGATGAGGAGTCGGCACAGCTGCTGCCGCACTGGAAGGAGACGCACCGCTTCATCGAGGATGCCAGGTCAGGCCAGCGCCCCACCGCTCTGCCCCTGCCCACCCTGCCCCAGCCCTGCCCTGGCCCTGGGTGGCCCTGCCTTCCCTGCCCTCTGCTCTGGCTGTTGTCAACCCGTGCCTCCGCGTGGGGCACCCCGCTTTCACGCCCCGCCTCCACAGAGCGCAGGGCACCCGCGTGCTTGTCCACTGCAAGATGGGCGTCAGCCGCTCAGCCGCCACGGTGGTGGCCTACGCCATGAAGCAGTACAGCTGGAGCCTGGAGCAGGCCCTGCGCCACGTGCAGGAGCTCCGGCCCGTCGTGCGCCCCAACCCCGGCTTCCTGCGCCAGCTGCAAACCTACCAGGGCATCCTGACCGCCAGGTACGGAGTGGGGTCGTGGGGAGTGCTTTGTGTGCTGGGGTGGCTGCTGGGTCCCTCAGAGCTGACTCAGAGCCCCCTCCTCGCAGCCGGCAGAGCCACATCTGGGAGCAGAAAGTGGGTGGGGCCTCCCTGGAGGAGCCCCTGGCTCCCGAAGTTTCTACACCATTACCGCCCCTTCCGCCAGAACCAGGGGGCAGCGGGGAGGCGAAGGCTCTGGTCTTGGAGGAGAGCCAGGCAGGGCCACGGCCCCGCATCAACCTCCGCGGGGTCATGCGATCCATCAGTCTCCTGGAGCCCCCCTCTGAGCTGGAGGGTGTCCTGGGGGACAGCGAGCTGCCAGAGGTGAGGCTGGGCTGGGCTGGGCAGTGGCTGACCGGGTCTCCCCTCCCCCCGCTGGCAGGGTCTGCTGAGAGGTCAGGACCCCGGGTCTTTGCTTGCTTCACACTGTCCCCCAGCACCCAGCACCCCTCAGAAAAGCTCGGGAGACCCAGGAGGGGCAGGTGGAGGCACTGGAGCGGGGGCAAGAAGCAGCCCTGCCCAGGCCAGGGCAGCGCTAAGGGGCAGGGGCATCCTCCCCAGGCCACCCGCTCTGCAGCCCACAGCACGGGGGTGGGGAAGGGGCCCTCTGAAGCCCCTCCCACGCCTGAGGGGCCCGGGCGGAGGGCTGAGCACTGACTCATCTAGCAGCAGGAGCACAGGCGCCTGGGGCAGCCGGGCCCCACGCCAACACAGGGACGAACGTCCTGAGGAATGAGTCCTCGGGGCAGGGACGGTGGGACGGGCTTCCTGGAGGAGGTGTCTGGATACAGAAGGAGAGGGAAGTGGGAAGGGTGGGCACCAATGCTGGGTGTCCCACCCAGGAACCCGCCCCACACATCCACGTGGCCCAGCTCCAGGCTGGGCTGACCAGGCAGAGGCAGCAGGGCGAGAGGGAGAGCAGACGCGGCCTGGCCTCCAGGAGTGGCGGCGCGGGGCGTTCGGAGCGCTGCTGGGGCAGCAGGCGGGGCGCCGTCTTCCCTCCTCGGGAAGCATCACTCAGCTCAGCAGCCGTCCGGCCCTGCCCTCATCCCGGGGAGACTCCCCCGTGACCCCCTTATTCCTCACCTGTCTAGGTTTTCCCTGCCCAGGAGTCTTCAGACGAAGAGCCCTGCCCTCAGCTCTCGAGGGCCAAGGGAGACCAGTGGGCCCACAGGAGGCCGTGGCCTGCCCTGAAGTCCCGCCAGTCTGTGGTCGCCCTCCAGAGCGCTGCCCTGGTGGCCAGCCGGACCCAGGCCTTCCAGGAGCAGGGGCAGGTGGAGGCCGGCACGTCCTCCACACCCCGCCTGCGGAAGGTGGTGAGGCAGGCCCGCGTGGACGACAGCAGAGGCGAAGATGAGGGCTCTGCTGCCTGTGGACCTGCCACATCCCTCTCAGCTCCTCCCCAGGTGGCCCCAGACCCCGGCGTGGAAGCCTCACCACCACGGCCCCAGACCCCGGTGTGACGGCCTCACCGCCACGGCCCCACACACCCCCCCCCCCGCGTGACGGCCTCACCACCACGGCCCCAGACCCCGCGTGACGGCCTCACCGCCACGGCCCCAGACCCCGCGTGACGGCCTCACCGCCACGGCCCCAGACCCCGCGTGACGGCCTCACCGCCACGGCCGCAGGCTCAGACCCACGCCCAAGGGCTCAGGACGCTCCCTGTAACGGGGGACACAGCAGAGACCCAAGGTGCCTTCGAGGGAGCGGCTCTCGCCCACAGTCGCTGAGAAAGGGCTTCCCAGCACAGAAGCGCTCAGGCCTGCCCCGCGCAACGCCCAGCGGCCAGCCCCAGAGCCAGGGGCCCCCAAGGCAGACAGCGCCTTCAGGCCCTGACCCCAGGAGCCTCCCAGGGGACTGGCAGGTCCCCTCCCCCGCACACCTCACCAAGGGCCTCCCGCAGCCGCGCACTGGGTCACAGGGCACCAGGCCAGGGAGTCTTCTTGGTCTCCTTGGCCTCTGGCCAGTTTTTCAGCCTTTACAGCACCTGGCTTTGTACTGAGAAATAAACATTTTCATAGGAAGCGACTGCCGGTTCTGTGGTGTCAGCCCTGCCTCTCTGTGTCCTCAGGAGTCGGTGTTCCCGGCTCCCCCACTGCCGCCCAGGAGTCTCTGCCAGACCTGTCTGGGGCAGTGCGGAGTTTGGGGTGGAGGGGGAGGGAGGAGGGGCGGCCAGCGCTACCTCCCCATCCCCAGGGCAGGGCGCCGCCCGTGCCCAGCACCTCCCCAGGTTGGCAGGGACAGCTGAAGGGAGCTGCCCAGGAAGCCGCCGCCGCCGCCATGCCTATCCGGACAAGCCCGAGCCTGCTCCAAAGCCGAGCCGGCTCTGAGCCTCCTGGTGCCGGGTCTCAAGCACTTTGGGGTTGGCAGAATCGCCTTCTCCCTGCTGTGATGCTGACCCGATTTCCCAAGGCGCCATCGCTGCCCGGGAGGAAGGGCCCGGGCCAGCCTGCCCCCCCTGCCTGCGGGCCTTAGTGTTTGAGAGTCCATGGATCCGCCCCCCACTCCCCTCAGAGCAGGCCCCAGTGGGAGGAGCTGGCAGCAAACGTCTCGCTGACGAAGACATGCCCAATTTCTTTCTTTTTTTAAGATTTATTTTTTATTTATTTGAAAGGCAGAGTTAGAAAGAGAGGTAGAAACAGAGAGATCTTCCATCAGCTGGTTCACTCCCCAGACGGCCACAATGACGGGGCGGCTGGGCCAGGCGGGAGCCAGGAGCCAGGAGCTTCTTCCGGGTTGCCCACGTGGGTGCAGGGGCCCAAGCACTTGGGTCATCTCCGCTGCTTTCCCAGGTACACTAAGGCAGCTGTTTCGGGAGTGCAGCTGCCGGCACCGCAGGCCAGGGCTTTCACCCACCGCCACAGCACCGGCCCCCATGCCCAACTTCCAGAGCAAACCCAGCAAACCTCTCACCCAGGCCCTGCCTGAACCCAGAAGTGCCAGGGGCAGGGGCTGTCCCCACCTCGCTTCACCACCTGAAGCTGCTTCACCTGGAACCTCCTAGCCATCGTGTAGAACAAAGGGCTTAGACCCAGAAGTCCTGGACACACACACGCACACACCCCGGTCATCGCACACTGCTCAGATTCCGCCTCTGCGTGCTCTGTCCGGTGGCATGCTCAGGTCACACGATGGGGTAAAGGGAGAGCTCGGATTCCTGAGCCGGCCTGCTGAGTCCACACGGGGACTGCCTGAAACCCCAGCCCACCACCCTATCGCCGGGAAGGCAGGGTCCAATCACGGACTCAGCGCTGTGGGCTGAAAGGATCCATGAGAACAAGGAGGGACTTGGCATGAAGGGAATGGAGACTATAGAGGGAATCACTTGCATCAACAATACAGCGTAGCGGGTAAGGACGCCGCCTGCAGTGCCCGCATCCCATGTGGGCGCCGGATCGAGTCCCGGCTGCTCCACTTCTGATCCAGCTCTCTGCTGTGGCCTGGGAAAGCAGTGGAAGATGGCCCAAGTCCTTGGGCCCCTGCACCCATGGGGAGACCCGGGTGGGGTTCCACACTTCTGGCTGATCTGAAGCCAGGAGCCAGGAGCTTCTTCGGGTCCCCCACGTGGGTGCAGGGGCCCAGGGACTTGTTCCAGCCTCTGCTTTCCCAAGTGCAGGTGCCTAGCAGGGAGCTGGATGGGAAGTGGAGCAGCCGGGACTCCAATCAGCACCAATACGCGAGGCCAGCGCTGCAGGCGGAGGCTTAACCTCCTACGTCACAGCGCCAGCCCCAAAAATAAATCTAAAAAAAAAAACAAAAAAAAAAAAACCCAAAAAACAAAAAACAAACGAAAAACCACGAGCCCACGTGGGGCACCCACGTCCCAGACAAGGATCCCTGGGTTCAAGTCCCAGCTCTGCTTGAGTCAGCTTCGCGAATGCGCACCCGTGGCACGGGAAGGTTCCGGAGCTTGAGCCCCTGCCAGCCCGGTGGGAAGCCGGATGGGGCTCCAGGCCCCTGGCTACGCAGGCGTCTGGGGAGTGACCCAGTGGATGGAAGGCCCCTCTCTCTCTCTCTCTCTCTCTCTCTGTCACTCTGCCTTCTGAATAAACGAACGAGTGAACAGATCCTTACAAAAAGCCCAGCGTCGGTTTCACTGGCCCTCCGCTGACGCACAGTCACTATTCATGGGCCTTCCTGTTGCCCCGGCCCAGGGAACACTTCCCGAGGCGCACGGGCACCCTACCTCTGCGTGCCTCTGTCGACAACTGCCGAGCGAGGGCTGCAGCATTTTTAACTCTGAGCGCCACTGTTGCTCAGCCTCCCGTCGCAGGGAACGGGGATGCCCGGCTACAACCCTCCAAAGGCCTCCGGCCTCCACGCGCTGTGGTCACCTTGCAACTCGGCGGGAGCAGACGGGCAGGCTTCAGGCTGACCACTGCCTTCCCGGGAGGCGGTCAAGCTGCCGAAGTGGCGGCCGCGTCTAGCAGAGCCTGAGCCGCACCCGAGGTTTCCAGATGCGCAGTTCCGGGGTGCGAAGGGTGGCTCCTGGCCAGTCGGCTCGCTGACCGCACAGCTGTCCCCGGGGCTGGCCTTGGGCGCAGGGAGGGGCGGGACGCCCCCAGCTCCCGGGGTCTCCTTGGCAGAGTTCCCGTCCCGTCCCGCGGGCAGCCGGTCCGTCCCGGCGCAGCGCCCATCTTCACACCGTCCTCCCTGGGTCCAGCGCCTCTGCCGCTTCGCCCCGCACCTCAGACGCCTTAGAGCCGCGGCTGCCCAGAGAAGCTACCTTTCAGGCCTCCGCGGCCTCTCCCAAGCCGGCCTCGCCCGACGGCCGCGGGACGCACTCGGCGAAACTCGGGCGCCATCTTGCGTCGGTTCCTTGGGCCTCCCGGGGACAACCCGGAAACCACACTTCCCAGCGTGCCTAGCGCTTCCGAGCATGCGCAAAAGGCCCCGCTGGTTTCCATGGGAACCTGGCTCCCAGCGTTCGGGTCGCTTGCCTCGACGGCGCGGGCAGGGGTTCCTCGCCGTGAGGTACCCCGCCGTTGGCGTGGGGTCTGCAGGCGGTTGAGGGGACAGAGTAGCGGCTGGAGGGGACGGGGCCAGGCCGGCCCCGCCTGCCGGCACCAGCCCTCCCCAAGTTCTTGCTGGTGTCCCGGCGTCCGAGCGCCCCGGGGGCTTCGGCGCGCTGAGGCGAAGGGGTCGGCCGGGGTCGGCGAGGCCGGCGTCCGGCTGTGGTCAGCGCGTTGTCCCCTGCGGCCGAGGACCTGCGCGGCCGCGGACAGGTACTGGCGGGCGCCGGCCGCTGCAGGGACGGTTCGCGCCGCGCGTGAGTGGAGGAAGCCGCGGCCGGGCCGCGAGCGCGCCCGGGGCTGGACGCGGCTCTGCCTTGGCTGCGTCCGGGGCCGGGGCGGCTCGCGGCGCCTCTGGCCTTCAGGGGCGAGGGCTTGCGCTGGGATTCGGGTCCCCGCTGCGATTCTGTCGCGGAGCAGCGCCTGGCTCCGTGGCACCGGAGGACGGCTCTGTCGCTGGCCTGGGTGAAGCAGGTCGAGGCGGATGACCGCCGAGGTCGCTGGCCGCGTGCTCGTCTGCGCAGCGAGAGACCGGGAACTGGCGGGTTTTGAGCCAGAACAGAGAAACTCGGGTTCGTCACTTTTTAAAACGATTTATTTGAGGCCGGCGCCGCGGCTCGCTAGGCTAATCCTCCGCCTAGCGGCGCCGGCACACCGGGTTCTAGTCCCGGTCAGGGTGCCGGATTCTGTCCCGGTTGCCCCTCTTCCAGGCCAGCTCTCTGCTGTGGCCAGGGAGTGCAGTGGAGGATGGCCCAGGTGCTTGGGCCCTGCACCCCATGGGAGACCAGGAGAAGCACCTGGCTCCTGCCTTCGGATCAGCGCGGTGCGCCGGCCATTGGAGGGTGAACCAACGGCAAAGGAAGACCTTTCTCTCTGTCTCTCTCTCTCACTGTCCACTCTGCCTGTCAAAAAAAAAAAAAAAAAAAAAAAAAAAAAAAAAAAAAAAAAAGGCAGAGTTAAAAACAGGCGGAGTTACAGTGGGGCGGGGCGGAGGGAGAGCGGTGGGTCTTCTGTCTCCTAGGTCACTCCCTAAATGGTTACAGCGGGCTGGGCCTGGCCGAGGGACCCTGGAGCTCCATCCGAGTCTCCCATGTGAGTGGCAGGGACTTGGGCCTCACCTGCAGCTCCCCCAGGCTGGACGGAAGCGGACCAGCAGCCACGTGGGATTCTGGCCTTGCAGGCCGTGGCCTAAGCCGGCGGGGCCCCGGGTTGTGACTTTGTTGAGTCCAGTCTTTATATCTCTGGACCCTGTTTCCTCACGTGCAGAAATGAGGATTAGGATAGGACCACCTCCCGTCGTGAGGATTAAATGAAAATATTCGTGTGCGTTTTTTCAGAAAAGAATACGCGTTTGTTTGAAAGGCAGAGTGACAGAGATCTTCGATTCCATTCGGACGCTGGGTCACCGCCAGGCCCGGCGAGGCGGGGGGCAGGAATCCGTCCTGCTCTCTTACCTGGGTGGCGGGAACGAGTGCTCGGGCCGTCTTCTGCTTCTCGGTGCATTGGGGAACTGGGTCCGAGGCTGCGTAGCCCGGAATGGAACTGGTGCGGGGTCCCAGTCAGCGGCTTGGCCAGCTGTGCCGCAATGGCCGACTGTCAAGATTCGATGTAGTCTGAGTGTTAATTGTCGAATCAGCAACAGGAGTCACTGTGCACTAACTCCGGTGCAGGACCTCTGTCCTCAGTGAGCTGTGTTACAAGAGTTAACTGTACGACTTCTTCTCTGTGTGTGTGCAAACTGTTGAAATCTTTACTTGGTATAGAGTTGGTCTTCTGTGTACAAAGGTAATTGACAATGAATCTTAATGGAGAACGGGGCTGGGATGGGAGAGGGAGGAGGAGGCGCAGGAGGGCTGAAGTTGTCCTTATGAAGTTTGTGTTCCTTAAATAAAAGGTTTCTTTGGGGAAAAAAGAAAGATTGTATGTCAAAGACGGAGAGAAAGGGAGAGAGAGAGATTCCATCTGCTGGTTCACCCCTAAGTGCCTACAACTGCTGGGGCTGAATCAGGGGGTAGCTGGGAGCCAGGACCTCCGTCTGAGTCTCCCGTGGGGGGCGGGGCCCAAGCCTGGGCCATCATCCGGTTCCCCCCAGGATGCAGTAGCAGGAAGCTGGTGGCTGGGAACTGTGCTGGCACCCGGATGTGGGATGCAGTTTTCCCACGCTATACCACAGTGCCTGCCCCAGTGTCAGGTTTTAGTTCAGGGCCTGCATGTTGTAAGTTCTTCTCAAGTCCTGGCTATCATTTCTGATCATTAAAAAATAAATTCCTTAGGGGCCAGGGCTGTGGCATAGCTCGTGAAGCTGCCAGCTGTGGTGCCCGCATCCCATATGGGCAGCGGTTCAAGTCCCGGCTGCTCCACTTCCAATCCAGCTCCCTGCTGGTGCGCCTGGGAAAGCAGCCGAGGATGGCTTCCATCACTGGGCCCCGGCACCCATGTGGGAGACCCAGATGAAGCGCCTGGCTTCGGCCTGGCCCAGCCCTGGCTGTTACGGCCATTTGGGGAGTGAACCAGTGGATGGAAGATATCTTTTTTTTCCTTCTCTTTTATTGATGTTTTTAAAGATTTATTTGAAAGGCAGAGTTACAGAGAGGCAGAGGCAGAGAGAGAGAGAGGTCTTCCATCCGCTGGTTCACTCCCCAGATGGCTGCAACGGCCGGAGCACGTAGTAGAGAAGGCACTCTCGTCATTGCGCTCCGCGGGGGATGGGCGCACTCACCCGTGTGCTTCAGAGATGGCTGGCTGTTGAGTTGCAGTGTTTACGTAAGACAGGCTGCTCACACGGCTGTAGGAACGCATGCGAATCGTCAGGCTGCCTGCATTAGGGTCAAGCATGTGTTAACTGGGAAAACCCTATGAGGAGTTTTGGATTAGTGAGACAGGTTAGATCTGGGACTCCCAGTAGCTGCCGAAGCAAGCCTTCGTCAGCCCACGGCTCTGTCCTCAGGAGCAGGTTCGGAGCGCCTGTTCCGTCCCTGGTTCTGTGCAGGGCGTGCGGGACAGGCAGACTGCAGTGCAGCAGAGATCAGTGAACACACACAGAACACCTGTAATTCAAGTAGAAGGCGATGCTGTCGCGAGGGAGGTCCAGGCACCCACCCGTGCTAGGAAGACGCAGAGGCCACTGCTGAGTCAGCTGTTCTGGGGGGGGCGGGGACCGCGACGTGCCAGGAAGCGGGGTGCAGAGCCTCGAGATGCAAGGGGAGGTGCCGGCAGCGCCGAGGGGGCGGTGAGTTCCGAGAAGGCAGGGGCTAGGTTTCGGTCAGCGCGTCCTCGCCCACCTGGGACGTGGTTGGCACACAGCAGGGCTGTGGCCCCTGCGGCCCACATGCAGCCACTCTCCCAGGGCAAGAGTGGGGACGGGCAAGGAGGATCTTCAGAATGTGCCCCACGACGGCTCCTTCCGCAGCCCTGGACGTGGGAGCGTGCGGCGTCCCGGGGCTGGTGAGGGGCAGTCCTCTGGCTCTTCTGTCCTTTCTTGGCTCCCCTTTTTCCCCTGGGTCTCTCCTCCCCAGGGACATTTGTCCCCGATCTGTGACCCAGCTCGGGGTGGGAAGCCGTGTCCACCGTGCCAGCCCACGGCCTAGGACTTCACCCACAGCCAAAGGACGAAGGTGGCGTCCTCCCTCAGTGCCATCTTCAGGCCGACTCCGGGGTCCTGTCCAGGGCGAGCCTGTGCCAGCAGGCCCTCAGGCCGGGGCTGGAGCTGTGGAAGGCACAGGCCGGGTGACTGAGAGTGGCTTGAGGACGGGGCAGCTCCTTCCCTGAATAGTTCCGCTCGGCAAGGTCTGGACGCCCTGGCGTCTCCCTGCTCAGCGGGTGCCGTCCCCTCAGACGTGGAGGCTGGGAGGGCTGAGTGAGGACGCCCGGGAGCGGAGCGAGCACACTCACTGCCTTTCTTGTCCCCAGATGTGGGACGGCGTGGGACTCCCGAGGGCCGCGGGGGCTCCGTGCTCTGGAGGAGCCCGTGAGGTTGAGCTGCGGCACCCCCTCCCACGGCCTGCGTGCCCCCCGCCCGAGGCGCCGCCCCCCACCTGGTCTCGCCTGCCCAGGGGGCCTCCACCCCACTGGCTGTGGTAAGTGCCCGCAGTGTGCGCCGGGACTCCCTTGTGGCTAAGGGCCGTCCAGTGTCCTCCTGACTCCAGGCCTCACCGTGCTGAAGAGGCCCATGCCGGGGACCCACGCCGGGGACCCGCTCAGTGGTGCTCTGCTCTGACGGAGCCCTCCCGCTTGCGTGGGGTCTCATGGCGCTGAGTGACAGCGGAAGGTCTTGCACTGGGACTTTCCCTTTTCCATACGACAGTCGGAGTTCCTAGGTCGGGCCGCTAGTGCGGGCACTGAGGCCTTGTCGCTGAGGGGTGCTGCCTGCCCCTGCCAGGAGTCCTGGTCCAGACACCGCCTTTCCCCGTCCGCCGGAATTCCCTGCGCCTTCCCCGTCCCGGTGCAGCGGCCGGCACAGCCGCGTTGGATGAGTCTCATCCTCATGCCCGTGTCGGATGCCCACTTGTCCTCCTGGCGGCAGGTCCTGCTGCTCTCAGGCGGGCACCCTGCACACTGGGAGCCGTGGGTGCCTTTTGAGTCTGGCCTGGAGGGTCAGGGATAGGCGAGCTCTGCCCGCGTTGGATGAGGAGGGACACTAGCGAACACGTTCGCCTGCTGGGACTGGCCCGGCCAGCAGTGCCGCCCCCCAGCCCACTGGCTCCTCTGACAACAGTGGGCTCAGGTAGGGGAGCGGGCACGGCAGGGTGCAAGCGCAGGCTAAAGCAGTGTCCTGCCTGTTGAGTGAACTGAAGCCGAGGATGAAGAGGGTGTGGACGTGAGTTCGGGAGGAGGGAATGCCCCCTGCAGCCCGCAGAGGAGCGTCCGCACCTTTGGTCTTCACGCGGCCTCGGGAGGCCTGGGCTGGGCCCGCGTGCCTGGACAGCAGCCACCTGTCTCCAGGCAGAACACCCGGCAGCTCAGCGCTGGCCTTGGAAGACAGACTCCCACCCTCTGGAGGCCTTGGGAGACTTCTCTCCACTCCCTCTGCCGCACTGCCAGCTCGGCTGGCTGCTCCCTCCCGCCCTGTCCCCATTTTGATGGTCCCACCCACCCACATAGTCCTGGGTTAGTGAGTGTCCTCACTCTTCCCCGGAACCCGCTGGGGGAGGGGCCAAGGCTGGGTGCCGTGCGGGAAAGAGAAAGTGGTTTGGAAGCAACAGATAGGTGAGTTGGTGCTCAGTGCTGGCCCTGAGCTGGAAAACGGGTCCCCGCGTGGATACTGCCGAGTAGCCCATGTTGGGGTGCCCTGGGTAAGGCCTGGGTGCTGCCGTGTGGGGACCTGGGTAAGGCCCGGGTGCTGCCGTGTGGGGACCTGGGTAAGGCCCGGGTGCTGCCGTGTGGGGACCTGGGTAAGGCCCGGGTGCTGCCGTGTGGGGACCTGGGTAAGGCCCGGGTGCTGCCGTGTGGGGACCTGGGTAAGGCCCGGGTGCTGCCGTGTGGGGACCTGGGTAAGGCCCGGGTGCTGCCGTGTGGGGACCTGGGTAAGGCCCGGGTGCTGCCGTGTGGGGACCTGGGTAAGGCCCGGGTGCTGCCGTGTGGGGACCTGGGTAAGGCCCGGGTGCTGCCGTGTGGGGACCTGGGTAAGGCCCGGGTGCTGCCGTGTGGGGACCTGGGTAAGGCCCGGGTGCTGACATTGCATTGTGCTCCTGGGCTGATGGTTGACTCTTCCTTCTTGCCAGAGAGAGGCTCAGATGGGAGATGAGGGTGGGACAAGGCGACCAGGACGGATGGGGGGTGCCACCAGAGAAGAACTGATGTCACTGGCAGGGCCTGGTTGACCCTGGGAGTGGGCGGTGTGCAGGAGAGTCTGCTCCGAGGGGGAAGCCGTCCTTGGAGGGAGAATTCTGTCTCCAGCTGGACCTGCTCATGTCTGCAGGACTGGACGGCTTCAGCAAAATGGAGCTCCTTCTTTTTCCTTTTCTTTTAAAAAAAGTTTTATTTTATTTACTTGAAAGGCAGAGTTACAGAGAAAGAGTGAGACACACACACACAGATTTTCCACCTGCTGTTCACTCCCTAAGTGGCTGTAGTAGCCAGGGCTGGGCCAGGCTGAAGCCAGGAGCCAGGAGCTCCATCCAGGTCACCCATGTGGGTGCAGGGGCCCAGGCACTTGGGCCCCCACCTGCTGCTTTCCCAGGCGCGTTAGTGGGGAGCTGGATGGGAAGTGGAGCAGCCGGGACTAACTGGTGCTCACGTGGGAAGCCTGTATCGCAGGCAGCGGCTTACCCGTCTGTGCCACCAGGCCGGCCCCTCTTCTTCCTCCTTGCAGCCCATCTCTCTGGAGCCCTGCACCAGCCGCTCCTGCTGACTCCGTTCCCCTCTCCTCCTGCACCCGGGTGTAGGCTCGCTCTGCTCCTTTGATGACCCAGTCCTGAGGCTCCTTCCCAAGGAGCTGCCTTTTGTCCTCACTCCTTCCTCTTGGCCCGAGCCTCTGCTGCACTCTCCAGTCCTGCAGCAGCCTCCCAGGCGGCTGGGCCCTCCCTGTGACCACAGCGTCAGCGCCCCACCGCGGCCCTGCACGCGTCACTGCACGCCCAGCGCCTGCTGCTCTCCAGGGCTGGCCAACTGCAGGGCAGCCACTCTGTTCTTTTGCTCAGAGCCTTTTCCAATCTGTTTCCAACCTGCCTTTCTGGATTTATGTTCCAGCACATCCCAGTGTGTCCCTTTCGTTCTGATCAAACTAGATGACGGGGCCGGCGCTGTGGTGCAGCCGGTGAAAGCCCTGCCTGCAGCGCCAGCATGTCATGTGGGCGCCGGTTCTGGTCCCGGCTGCTCCTCTCCCCATGCAGCTCCCTGCTGTGGCCTGGGAAGGCAGCAGAGGATGGCCCAAGTGCTTGGGCCCCTGCACCCACGTGGGAGACCTGGAAGAAGCTCCCGGCTCCTGACCTTGGATCAGCTCTGCTCCAATCATTGCAGCCATTTGGGGAGTCAACCAGTGGATGGAAGACCTCTCTCTCTCTCTCTCTCTCTCTGTCTCTACCTCTCTCTGTAATGGTTTTTCAAATAAATAAAAATAAATCTTTTTTTTTTTTTTGACAGGCAGAGTGGACAGTGAGAGAGAGAGAGAGAGAAAGGTCCTCCTTTGCCATTGGTTCACCCTCCAATGGCCGCGGTGGCTGGCGCACCGTGCTGATCCGAAGGCGGGAGCCAGGTACTTATCCTGGTCTCCCATGGGGTGCAGGGCCCAAGCACTTGGGCCATCCTCCACTGCCTTCCTGGGCCACAGCAGAGAGCTGGCCTGGAAGAGGGGCAACTGGGACAGAATCCGGTGCCCCGACCGGGACTAGAACCCGGTGTGCCAGCGCCGCAAGGTGGAGAATTAGCCTAGTGAGCCACGGCGCCGGCCAATAAAAATAAATCTTAAAAAAGGGGGGCCCTGCACCCCATGGGAGACCAGGAGAAGCACCTGGTTCCTGGCTCCTGCCTTCGGATAGGCGCGGTGTGCCAACCGCAGTGCGCCGGCCGCGGCAGCCATTGGAGGGTGAACCAACGGCAAAGGAAGACCTTTCTCTCTGTCTGTCTCTCTCACTATCCGCTCTGCCTGTCAAAAAAAAAAAAAAAAAAAAAAAAGAAAGAAAGAAAGAAAGAAAACTAGGCGACAGACTGGCCGGTGCAAATGCTTTTCTGCCTCTTCACCTTGGCACCTGTTGAGCTGTCCGTTGGGCGGGGTGGGGGTCTTCTCTAGCGTTCACGTCTCCGTTAACAGAACGCTGTGGCGCACTTTCTTGTTATTTGGAAGAGTTTCAGCCTGCACAGGTGGGGTAAGAATAGCACAGCGAGTGCCCAGTAGCTACCCCCAGAGGCACTGTGGCTGCTGCCGTATTTCCTCCTTTGTCTGAACACTGGGAATAGGTTACAGGCATTCTGACACTTTGGCCCTAACTATATCACTTCAGCCAGACATTTCGACCCATATCTCCTAAAAATAGCATTATCCTTTTATAAAAAGAATTGTAGAAACATACGCATAATAAAATGTACTACTTGAACCATTTTTAAGGTTATAAAAGTAGCATTAATTACGTTCACAGATGTTAATGCAGCCATCACCACTAGCGCTTCCAGAGCTCTCTCATCCTCACAGACAAACTCTTTGCATTAGAAATAACTCTCCGTTTGGTCCTCGCAGCCTCTCTCCTACTCCCTGCCTCCTCAGCCACCTCACAACGGCGGGGAGATTATTGGTCCTCTTGTGGGTGGCG
This sequence comes from Oryctolagus cuniculus, assembly GCF_051225735.1. Lineage (NCBI taxonomy): Eukaryota > Metazoa > Chordata > Mammalia > Lagomorpha > Leporidae > Oryctolagus > Oryctolagus cuniculus. The sequence continues at coordinate 4,599,746 of NC_142867.1, read as the reverse complement.
TATTTCACTCGGCATGGCATGTTGGTCTGTGTATCGCAGCCGCATTCGTGTTTCAGGCCGAGTAGCGTCCCCTTGTGTGGAGATTCATCTGTGGATGTGCACCTGCTCTGCCTTGACCTCCGCTGCTGTCAGTAGCGCCGCAGGCAGCACTGCTGTGCAAGCATCTGAGCCCTGCCTTCCGTGCTTTTTATTTTTCTTTTTACTGTATCTTTATTGAAATTTTTTTGACAGGCAGAGTTAGACAGTGAGAGAGAGGGAGACAGAGAGAAAGGCCTTCCTTCCGTTGGTTCACCCCCCAAGTGGCTGCTACGGCCAGCGCTGTGCCGATCCAAAGGCAGGAGCCAGGTGCTTTTCCTGGTCTCCCATGGGGTGCAGGGCCCAAGCACTTGGGCCATCCTCCACTGCACTCCCTGGCCACAGCAGAGAGCTGGCCTGGAAGAGGGGCAACCGGGACAGAATCCGGCGCCCCAACTGGGACTAGAACCCGGTGTGCCAGCGCCGCAGGCAGAGGATTAGCCTAGTGAGCCACGGTGCTGGCCTTTATTGACTTTTTTATTTTAATTAGCTTTTAACGGATTCGAGATAGTTTCTAGACACCATGCTAAGAACATAATGATATTCCTTTCCTCCTCCACTCCCCCCTCCTTTATTTTTCTTAGTTTTTGAGATAACATCTTTTAATGTACTTTGCAGGAAGAAGGCTTAATGCTTTACCAAATAAGTTTAACAATAAAATCAAAAATACCCAATTCAGTGGGTGCTTAGACCACAGCTGTACACAATAATTGAAAGGAAAAATGACCGTTTCAGCCACGTACAGTAAGTTTTACCTGCTTTGCCTTCTTTTAGGTGCATATCTACAGTGGAATTGCTGGATCACATAGTGATTTTTATTATTATTATTATTATTATTATTATTTTAAAGATTTGTTTGAAAAGCAGAGTGGCAAAGAGAGAGAGACATAAACAGAGACGTCTTCCCCCATCAGTTTGCTCTCCTAGTGCCTGCAACAGCCAGGGCTAAGCCAGGCCAAAGCCAGGAGCCAGGAACCGCCACGTGGGTAATAGGAACCCAAGCAGTTGGGCCGTCATCTTCCGCCTCCCGGGCGCGTTAGCAGGAAGCTGGGATCAGAAGCAGAGCAGCCCTGACTTGAACCGCACTCCTGTGTGGGATGCGGGTCTCCCGGCCGCAGCCTAGGCTGCTGCGCCACAGTGCCTGCCCCAATATGGTGATTGTGTGTTTGACCTTCTGAGGAGCTGCCAAACTGTTTTCCATAGTGACCAAGAAATAATGATGCAGTATTACCAGCTAGACTACAGACTGTAATTACATTTCTCTAAATATCCCTACATTTTCCATTACAGCTTTTTGAAAAAATTTGGCTCAGGACCTCAGGGGTCACAGATTGCGTTTGGCCGTCATGTCTCTTGATTCTTTGTTAATCTCAAACAGTCTTCCTCGTCTCCTTGTTTTCCACGATGTTGACCTCTGAAGGATCCAAGTTAGCAGTCTCTCGGAATATCCTTCACTTGGGCTTGTTTGAATGATTTCTTACAATTAGACTCAGGTTAGGCCTTTTTTGTAAGAATACCACATAATTCAGGAATAATACATAACACATTTTCCTGCTGGTTACATTTCTTTAATCATGTGAGGTTGCTTTACCCCTATTGGTGATGCTGCTTTTAAGTATAATTGGTTAAAACGGTGTCTGTGAGGGCCAGTGCTGCGGTATAGGGGGTTAGGCCACCGCCTGGGCCGCCAGCATCCCATATGGGTGCCAGTTCAAGACCTGACTGCTCCACTCCCAATCCAGCTCCCTGCTAGTGCGCCTGGGAAAGCAGTAGAGGACAGCCCTGGTGCTTGGGCCCCTGCACTCACTGGGGAGACTTGGAAGAGGCTCTGGGCTCCTGGCTTCGGCTTGGTACAGTCCCAGCCATTGTGGCCATTTAGGGGAGTGAACTAGCAGACTGAAGATGTCTTTCTCTCTCTCTCCTGCCTATTTCTCTCCTTTCTCTTTATAACTCTGCCTTTCAAATAAATATAAAAATTTAAAATAAAATAAAATGGCATCCATGAGATCCCTCCACTACCGGGGAATCTTCTCCTTGGAGTCAGAGGAATTGCTTAGGTGGGAAGTAGAGACCACGTGACCCCCCCCCCCCCCAGTCTATCAACCCTGGCTTTAGAATCAAATGATAAAAGTTGTTGCCTAAATTATTTATCTCATTGTGTCCATAAAATCATGTCATTCTGCCTACATTTTTTAAAGGATTTATTTATTTATTTGAAAGGCAGAGTTACAGAGAGGCAGAGGCAGAGAGAGAGAGAGAGGTCTTCCATCCACTGGTTTACTTCCCAAATGGCCGCAACAGCTGGAGCTGGGCAGATCTGAAGTCAGGAGCCAGGAGCTTCTTCTGGATCTGTCACATGGGTGCAGGGACCCAAGCACTTGGCCATCTTCTACTGCTTTCCCAGGCCACAGCAGAGAGCTGGGTCAGAAACGGAGCAGCCGGGGCTCGAACCAGCATCCATATTGGATGCTGGCGCCACAGGCAGCAGCCTTACTCACTATGCCACAGCGCCGGCCCCCCTTGAATATGATCAGCTCTTCTTCAGTGAAGAGGAATTTTCCCCGTCTCCTTCTTTGGTAAAACTATAGATTCATCTTTTTTTCAATTCAGCATATTATAAATCATTATTCTTCTTTGTAAAGTTTATTCATTTTTACTTATTCGAAAGGCAGAGCAGTGGGGGATGGGTAAGGGTGGAAACTTGGAGAAGGAGATCTTGTATCTGTTGGTTCACTCCCCAGATACCTGGCCAAATCCAGGATCCAGGTCTCCCATGTGGGTGGCAGGGGCCCAAGTACTGCTGCCTTCCAGGGCGCATTAGCAGTAAGCTGGACCAGAAGCAGAGGCGAGACTCCCACCCAGGCACTCCCTGGGGGATGTCCTAAGTGGCGGCTTCAATGCTGGGCTGTGAGGCCCGCCCACAGTAGTCTTTCTGATGCTCATATCTTCCTGTATCTGACCAAGGAGAGCCCCTTGGAGCTGGCCCCGGGTCCTTGTCACCCTCCTGTCCATCTCTGAGCGTCTGGCCGCTTTCCAGTGCAGCGTGATGTTCCCGATGCGCGTTGCACGTTCGTCCCAAACATGGCAGCAGCTGTTTGTGCAAAGGCCCCCGTTTCCTTCAGTGGGGAAGTGTCTGGGAACCGGGATCTGGGCTGGGTGCGCTCACTACTGCTAGGCTTTTCATGCTTCCAAGTCTTTTCAATGAACAGAGAATTATAAAAAGTGTTTTTAGGACTTCAGCTTCTGATCCTGTCAGAGCCCTCCACTGTAAACACCTGTTAAACTGGGTACGCTAGGTAGAGCGACTGTGACTAGGCTTTCAGCACCAGGCAGGAGAGGGAGGGGAGCGGGATGTGACCGCAGAGGAGCGGCCCTGCAGAGCTCAGAGCCAGGACTGCTGCAGGTGCGGGAGAAGTGGGGACTGTGCCGACGGGCACGCCCAGAGGGCTGGGGGTGGGTTCTCTGTGAATCCCATGCAGGGTGAGGCTTCGTGATGGGGGTGGGAGTGGATTGGAGATACTGACGGTGCTGGGAGTGTTTGAGTTCTGGCTTAATTACAGGAGAAACATTTCATGAATGGGGCTGGCATTGTGGCAGTCTCCGCCTGCGATGGCGGAATCCCATATGGGCACCGGATTATGTCCTGGCTGCTCCACTTCCAATCCAGCTATGCACATGGGAGACCTGGAAGAAGCTCCTGGGTTTAGCCTGACCAAACCCTGGCCGTTGTGGCCATCTGGGGAGTGAACAAGTGGATGGAAGATTTTCTCTATTTGTCTCTCCCTTTCTCTCTGTACTCTGCCTTTCAAATAAATAAATATTAAAAAGAAAGGATACTTCATCACTATTGCAAGCATTGAGCTGAGACAAAAAGAGGGGTGGTGCCTTAGGAATAAGGACCAGCACCTAGATCAGAGTAGGCAGACTCCAGTCTACTCGGTACTAGAGCAGGAGTAGGCAGACTCCAGTCTACCCAGTACTAGAGCAGAGTAGGGAGACTCCAGTCTACCCAGTACTAGAGCAGGAGTAGGCAGACTCCAGTCTACCCAGTACTAGAGCAGAGTAGGCAGACTGCAGTCTACCCAGTACTAGAGCAGAGTAGGGAGACTGCAGTCTACCCAGTACTAGAGCAGAGTAGGGAGACTGCAGTCTACCCAGTACTAGAGCAGGAGTAGGGAGACTCCAGTCTACCCAGCACTAGAGCAGAGTAGGCAGACTCCAGTCTACCCAGTACTAGAGCAGAGTAGCAGACTCCAGTCTACCCAGTACTAGAGCAGAGTAGGCAGACTCCAGTCTACCCAGCACTAGAGCAGGAGTAGGCAGACTCCAGTCTACCCAGTACTAGAGCAGGAGTAGGCAGACTGCAGTCTACCCAGTACTAGAGCAGAGTAGGCAGACTCCAGTCTACCCAGTACTAGAGCAGAGTAGCAGACTCCAGTCTACCCAGTACTAGAGCAGAGTAGGCAGACTCCAGTCTACCCAGCACTAGAGTAGGAGTAGGCAGACTGCAGTCTACCCAGTACTAGAGCAGGAGTAGGCAGACTGCAGTCTACCCAGTACTAGAGCAGAGTAGGTAGACTCCAGTCTACCCAGTACTAGAGCAGAGTAGGGAGACTGCAGTCTACCCAGTACTAGAGCAGAGTAGGCAGAATCCAGTCTACCCAGTACTAGAGCAGAGTAGACAGACTCCAGTCTACCCAGTACTAGAGCAGAGTAGGGAGACTGCAGTCTACCCAGTACTAGAGCAGAGTAGACAGACTCCAGTCTACCCAGTACTAGAGCAGAGTAGGGAGACTGCAGTCTACCCAGCACTAGAGCAGAGTAGGCAGACTCCAGTCTACCCAGTACTAGAGCACAGTAGGGAGACTGCAGTCTACCCAGTACTAGAGCAGAGTAGCAGACTGCAGTCTAACCAGTACTAGAGCAGAGTAGCAGACTCCAGTCTACCCAGTACTAGAGCAGAGTAGCAGACTGCAGTCTACCCAGTACTAGAGCAGAGTAGCAGACTCCAGTCTACCCAGTACTAGAGCAGGAGTAGGCAGACTGCAGTCTACCCAGCACTAGAGCAGAGTAGCAGACTCCAGTCTACCCAGTACTAGAGCAGAGTAGCAGACTGCAGTCTACCCAGTACTAGAGCAGAGTAGGCAGACTCCAGTCTACCCAGTACTAGAGCAGAGTAGGGAGACTCCAGTCTACCCAGTACTAGAGCAGAGTAGCAGACTCCAGTCTACCCAGTACTAGAGCAGGAGTAGGCAGACTCCAGTCTACCCAGAGCTAGAGCAGGAGTAGGGAGACTGCAGTCTACCCAGTACTAGAGCAGAGTAGCAGACTCCAGTCTACCCAGTACTAGAGCAGAGTAGCAGACTCCAGTCTACCCAGTACTAGAGCAGAGTAGCAGACTCCAGTCTACCCAGTACTAGAGCAGAGTAGCAGACTGCAGTCTACCCAGTACTAGAGCAGAGTAGCAGACTGCAGTCTACCCAGTACTAGAGCAGAGTAGGGAGACTGCAGTCTACCCAGTACTAGAGCAGAGTAGCAGACTCCAGTCTACCCAGTACTAGAGCAGAGTAGACAGACTCCAGTCTACCCAGTACTAGAGCAGAGTAGGGAGACTGCAGTCTACCCAGCACTAGAGCAGAGTAGGCAGACTCCAGTCTACCCAGTACTAGAGCACAGTAGGGAGACTGCAGTCTACCCAGTACTAGAGCAGAGTAGCAGACTGCAGTCTACCCAGTACTAGAGCAGAGTAGGCAGACTCCAGTCTACCCAGAGCTAGAGCACAGTAGGCAGACTGCAGTCTACCCAGTACTAGAGCAGAGTAGCAGACTCCAGTCTACCCAGTACTAGAGCAGGAGTAGGCAGACTCCAGTCTACCCAGAGCCAGAGCAGGAGTAGGGAGACTGCAGTCTACCCAGTACTAGAGCAGAGTAGCAGACTCCAGTCTACCCAGTACTAGAGCAGAGTAGCAGACTGCAGTCTACCCAGTACTAGAGCAGAGTAGCAGACTGCAGTCTACCCAGTACTAGAGCAGAGTAGCAGACTGCAGTCTACCCAGTACTAGAGCAGAGTAGCAGACTGCAGTCTACCCGGGTGTTGTCTCCGTTGTTGAGATGCAGTGGTAGAGAAAGTGAGCTCCCATCTGCTGGTCATTCCCCAGATGCCTGCCGTGGACAGGGCTGGACCGGACCAAACGTGGGAGCCAAGGACACAATCCAGGTCTCCCACGTGAGTGGCAGGAGCCCAGTCGGTGCTGCTGCTTCCCAGGGTCTGCACAGACAGGAAGCTGGAGTGAGGAGCTGGAGATGGGTGCTCTGGTGTGGATGTGGCTGTCTTAACTGCTAGGCTGACCTCACGCTGCTTTGTGAACAAGTTTGTGTTTGTGTATTTGAGAGACAGGACCAGGCTACCCAAGTCCTGTCTACTATGTGCTGAAAATAGCCGTGCATGTTTGTCTACTTGTTACCTATTGTTGATTTTTAAAAAGGTTACGTTTATGTGACAGGAAGAAAGGGAGATGGCCTGGAATGGAGGAGAAGCAGGTTAAGCTGCTGCCTGTTACGCCGCATCTCACAGGGGCACTGCTTCGTGTCCCAGCTGCTCCACCTCTGATCTGGCTCCCTGCTGATGGCCTGGGAAGAGCAGCAGAGGGTGGCCCACGTGTTTGGGCCCCTGCCACCCACGTGGGAGACCCAGATGAAGTTCCTGGCTCCTAGCTGCTGCCATCTGGGGAGTGAACCAGTGCGTGGATGTTCTCTGTCTCTCCTTCTCTCTGTGTGCAACTCTTTCAAATAAATAAATAATCTTAAAAAAAGAAAGAAAGAGGAAGAGAGATAGAGGAAGATATCTTCCATCTGCTGGTTCACTCCCCAAATGCCTACAACAGCTAGGCTGGGCCAGGCTGAGGCCAGGAGTCAGGAGCGCCATCCAGGTTTCCCACAAGTGCCAGGCAAGTCCTTGGGCTTTCATCTGCTGCTTGCCCGGCACATTAGCAGGAAGCTTGATTGGAAGCACAAGCAGCCAGGGCTTGAACCATGTACTCCAACGTGGAATGCAGGTGTGGCTTCACCCACGGTGTCACAAGGCCAACCCCACGACACTGCAGTGGCAAATACAAGTCCTTGTGACAGAGGCTGCAGAGACCAGAAAGCGGGGAGTATTTCCTATCCAGGTTTGATGGGGGTCAGCTCTTTGCTCACCCCCTCTGAGAAGTAAGGGCTACTCTAAAGGATCAGGGAGAATTTATGAGAATGAGCTGCCTGCCACAGTGTACTCCAGACTCCTTAAAGGGACACAGTCTTGAGACTGTCGTCACCGCACAGTGAGTTAAGCTGCCACTTGACATCGCTGGCATCCCACGTTGGAGTGCTGGTTCAGACTCAGCTGGTCCGCTTCTGTCCAGTTCCCTGCTAATGGCACTGGGAAGGCAGTGGATTATAGCCCAAGTACTTGGGCCCTGCCACCCAAGTTCCTGGCTCCTGGCTTTGGCCTGGCCCCAACCCTCGCTGTACTATTTGGGGAGTGAACCAGCAGGTAGATTTCTGTCTCTTCCTCTCTCTGTTTGCTCAACATTCCAAATAAGTCAATCTTCAAAAAAACCTCAGTATTATCCAAACAAGTTTAGCATATGATAAAAAATTACTAGTAATTCAAGGAAAAAGAAAAATATAGCCTATAATTTAAAAAAGTTATCAGTAGAAACTCACCCTGGGGCCGGCGCTGTGGCTCACTTGGTTAATCCTCTGCCTGCAGTGCCGGCATCCCATATGGGTGCCAGTTTGAGTCCTGGCTGCTCCTCTTCCAGTCCAGCTCTCTGCTGTGGCCCAGGAGGGCAGTGGAGGATGGCCCAAGTGCGTTGGCCCTGCACCCGCATGGGAGACCAGGAGGAAGCACCTGGCTCCTGGCTTCAAATCGGCGCAGCACCAGCCATAGTGGCCATTTGGGGGGTGAACCAATGGAAGGAAGACCTTTCTCTCTGTCTCTCCCTCTCACTGTCTATAACTACCTGTCAAATAAATTAAAAAAAAAAAAAAACATACCTTGAAATGATCCAGATATTGAAAGTAGTAGAAAGGGCTTTAAAGCAGCTATTATAAATATGATTAAGTGATTAAAGGAGAATATAGTAGCCTTAATGAGAAATCTCAGCAGAGAAATTGAAAATATAAAAAAGAACCAAAGATAAATTCTAGAATTGCAAAGGGCAGTTCTAAAATGGGAAGTTCATTGGATGGGCTTAACAGAAGACTGGGGAAGAAGGCTTGGCAGAAAAAGGGGCTTTGAACTAAAGACAGGTCCTGAGAAGTGATCCCAGCCAAGATACAGCATAAAAACATTGAAGAGAGACTAACCGAGCCTCGGTGACCTGAGGGTACCACCGAGTGTCTGGAAGGGGACAGACGAAAACACTTGAAGAGGTAATGGCCCCCAAAATTCTGAAACGTGATGAGAAATACTCACTCACAGATTCAAATCCAAACATGATGCGCAAAAGAAAGTCATACATGGACCAGGCACGTCGTAGCCAAACTGCTGAAAACCAGAGAAGGAGATATTTTGAAAATAAGCAGAAGGAGAAATCAGAGCATGGGGAGTGCTGGGCTCACACCCTCAGAGCAAGGGGAGTGCTGGGCTCACACCCTCAGAGCATGGGGAGTGCTGGGCTCACACCCTCAGAGCAAGGGGAGTGCTGGGCTCACACCCTCAGAGCAGGGGGAGTGCCGGGCTCACACCCTCAGAGCAAGGGGAGTGCTGGGCTCACACCTTCAGAGCAGGGGGAGTGCTGGGTTCATACCCTCAGAGCAGGGGGAGTGCTGGGCTCACACCTTCAGAGCATGGGGAGTGCTGGGTTCACACCTTCAGAGCATTGGGAGTGCTGGATTCACACCCTCAGAGCATGGGGAGTGCTGGATTCACACCCTCAGAGCAGGGGGAGTGCTGGGCTCACACCCTCAGAGCAGGGGGAGTGCTGGGTTCATACCCTCAGAGCATGGGGAGTGCTGGGTTCATACCCTCAGAGCAGGGGGAGTGCTGGGCTCACACCTTCAGAGCATGGGGAGTGCTGGGTTCACACCTTCAGAGCATTGGGAGTGCTGGATTCACACCCTCAGAGCATGGGGAGTGCTGGATTCACACCCTCAGAGCAGGGGGAGTGCTGGGCTCACACCCTCAGAGCAGGGGGAGTGCTGGGTTCACACCTTCAGAGCATTGGGAGTGCTGGATTCACACCCTCAGAGCATGGGGAGTGCTGGATTCACACCCTCAGAGCAGGGGGAGTGCTGGGCTCACACCCTCAGAGCAGGGGGAGTGCTGGGCTCACACCTTCAGAGCAGGGGGAGTGCTGGGCTCACACCTTCAGAGCAGGGGGAGTGCTGGGCTCACACCAACAGAGCAGGGGGAGTGCAGGGTTCACACCCTCAGAGCATGGGGAGTGCTGGGCTCACACCTTCAGAGCAGGGGGAGTGCTGGGTTCACACCCTCAGAGCATGGGGAGTGCTGGGTTCACACCTTCAGAGCTTGGGGAGTGCTGGGTTCACACCTTCAGAGCAGGGGGAGTGCTGAGTTCACACCTTCAGAGCTTGGGGAGTGCTGGGTTCACACCTTCAGAGCATGGGGAGTGCTGGGTTCACACCCTCAGAGCGTGGGGAATGCTGGGCTCACACCTTCAGAGCAGGGGGAGTGCTGGGTTCACACCCTCAGAGCATGGGGAGTGCTGGGCTCACACCTTCAGAGCAGGGGGAGTGCTGGGTTCACACCCTCAGAGCAGGGGGAGTGCTGGGCTCACACCTTCAGAGCATGGGGAGTGCTGGGTTCACACCCTCAGAGCATGGGGAGTGCTGGGCTCACACCTTCAGAGCAGGGGGAGTGTTGGGTTCACACCCTCAGAGCAGGGGGAGTGCCGGGTTCACACCTTCAGAGCGTAGGGAGTGCTGGGTTCACACCTTCAGAGCGTGGGAGGATGCTGGACTCACACCTTTCACCTGCTACAAGAAGAGGAGTGTCACTCTGGAATTCTGTATTCCGTGAAAAATCTCCTTCAAAATGAGTGAGAAATAAAGAGCTTTTCAGAAAAGTAAGTGGTGAGTTGAGTTGTCGTGAGCAGAGCTGCACTCAGAAATACTAAAGAAGGTATCTACGGGCAGAAAGGCAATTTGGAAATTGGATCCATGGAGACTATGAAGAGCCACGGAAGCCACCGTTTCTGGGCACCTAGGAAAGAGGAGGTTTCCCTCTCTTTATTCTTGTAGAAGACAAAGGACTGTTTTGTTTTGTTTTAAGATATATTTATTTATTTGAGATGCAGAGTTACAGCAGAAAGAGGTCGTCCATCCACTGGTTCACTCCCCAAATGGCTGCAATGGCTAGAGTTGAGCCGATCCGAAGCCAGGAGCCAGGAGCTTCTTCCGGGTCTCCCACTTGGTGCAGAGACCAAAGGACCTTAGCCATCTTCCACTGCTTTTCCAGGCCATAACAGGGAGCTGGATCAGAAGTAGAGCAGCTGGGACTTGAACCTGAGCCCATATGAGATGCTGGCACTGCAGGTGGTGGTTTTACCCTCCATGCCACAATGCCGGCCCCTAGGCTCCTGGTTTTGACCTGGCTCATAAAAATGTTGGTGGCCGGGCTGGCGCCTCGGCTCACTAGGCTAATCCTCTGCCTAGCGGCACCGGCATACCGGATTCTAGTCCCGGTTGGGGCGCCGGATTCTGTCCCGGTTGCCCCTCTTCCAGGCCAGCTCTCTGCTGTGGCCCGGGAGTGCAGTGGAGGATGGCCCAGGTGCTTGGGCCCTGCACCCCATGGGAGACCAGGAAAAGCACCTGGCTCCTGGCTCCTGCCATTGGATCAGCGCTGTGCGCCGGCCGCAGCGCGCCGGCCGCGGTGGCCACTGGAGTGTGAACCAACGGCAAGGGAAGACCTTTCTCTCTGTCTCTCTCTCTCACTGTCCACTCTGCCTGTCAAAAAAAAAAAAAAAAAAAAAAAGTTGGTGGCCATTGTGGCCATTTGGGGAAGGAACCAGCAAATGGAAGAGATCTCTTCTCTCTCCCTCTACTCTCTCCCCCCCTCCCCCCTTTCCTTCCTTCCTTCCTTCCTTCCTTCCTTCCTTCCTTCCTTCCTTCCTTCCTTCCTTCCTTCTTTCCTTCCTTCCTTCCAACAGAGTTAGAGAGAGAGAGAGAAAGGTCTTCCTTTTTCCATTGGTTCACCCTCCCAAATGGCCGCTACAGCCAGGCCAGTGCGCTATGCAGATCCGAAGCCAGGAGCCAAGTGCTTCTCCTGGTCTCCCATGGGGTGCAGGGACCCAAGCACTTGGGCCATCCTCCACTGCCTTCCTGGGCCACAGCACAGAGCTGGACTGGAAGAGGGGCAACCGGGACAGAATCCGGTGCCCCAACCGGGACTAGGAACCCGGTGTGCCGGCACCACAGGTGGAGGATTAGCCAAGTGAGCTGCAACGCCAGCCCCCTCCCCTCTTTCTCTCCCCCTCTCCCCCTTTCTCCCTCTCTCCTCCTTTCCCCCTTTCTCCCTCTCCCCCTTTCTCTCTCCCTCTCCCCCTCTCCCTCTCCCCCCTCCCGCTTTCTCCCTCCCTCCCCCCTTTCTCCCTCTCCCTCTCTCCCTCTCCCCCTTTCTCCCTCTCCCTCTCTCCCTTTCTCCCCCTCCCCTCTTTCTCTCCCCCTCTCCCCCCTCCTGCTTTCTCCCTCTCTCCCTCTCCCCCTTTCTCTCTCTCTCCTTCTCCCCCCTCTCCCCCTCTCCCCCTCTCCCCCCTTCTCTCTCTCTCCTTCCCTCCCTTCCTCCCACTCTCTCCCTCTCACCCTCCCTCTCCTCTTCCTCTGCCTTTAGTTACTCTGCCTTTCACATAAGTAAATAAAAGAAAAAGAACAAGTTCAATCCAAGGAAGGAGATAATGAAAAACAGAAGTTAATGAAATGGAAAATGTGAAAATAATGGAGAAACAGCATGGCCAAAAGTTTGTTCTTTGAAAAAAATTAATAAAATTGATCAATCCTCAGCAAGGCTGAAAAACACAAACTACCATTTACCAGGCATTAAACAGTGGATACCGCCATAGATTGTAGACAGTAGAATGATAAGGAGGAAGGGGCGGGCATTGTGGCACAACAGGTTAGGCAGCCATTCAGCACTTCCTCATCCCATATCAGAGTGCTGGCTTAAGTCCCGGCTATGCCTTCCATACAGCCGCCTGGTAACGCACCTGGGAGGCAACAGACGATGGCCCAAGTAGTTGGCCCTCTGCCACCATGTGGGAGGACTCGGCCAGGGTCCTGGCTTCAGCCTGGCCTGACCCTGGCTGTTGTAGCCAGCTGGGGAGTGAACCAGCGGATAGAAGATCTCTCTCTTCACCTCCTCGTCGTCCCCTCACCTGCTGCTCTGCCTTTCAAATAAATAAATAAGCGAGTCTTTTAAAAATAAATAAAATGATAAGAAGGAATATTATGAACAACCTTTAGGCAATAAATATGAACACCTGGATGAAGTGAGCAGAAAAGAGGCTTTTTTAAAATTCAGTAGGCAGACAGAGCGAGCTTCCGAATGCTTGTTCACTCCCAAATGCCCGCCATGGCCACCGACGTTTTGATGGGTTATTTCCTGCAGATTGGAGGCGGCTCACTGTTGGCCCCCTCATTCCCGCCTTTGTTGCCCTAGTTCTTCTTGCCCATACCTCAAACCAGTGGGCCCCCGCCGTACAACAGCGTGAATGAATGTCACAGACACTGTTAACTGTTGCATTCGCTGAAAAAGCCACATATGTGGCGTGCGGTTCACCTGGAGCTCTAGGACCAGCAGCACAAATCTTTGGTTGTAGACCCCAGTCCCCCTAGGCCGAGGGGAAGGAGATTAGGTGCAGAGGGAGAGGGGGCTTTCTGGCTGATGGGAGGTTCTAGGTCATGATGGGGTTGGTGGTTACTCCGGTGTACATATTTATCAAAACTGTATGCATAAATGTCTGTAATTATGCTGTAGACAAGTTGCACTTCGGTAAAGTTGCTTTTTAAAAAATCTGCGAGTGGGAGCCAGTGCTGTAGTGCAGTGGGTTCAGCTGCTGCCTGCAGTGCCAGCATCCCATAGGAGCTGACTCGAGTCCAGCTGCCCCACTTCTGACCCAGCTCCCTGCGAACGTGCCTGGAAAAAGCAGCAGAGGATGGCCCACGTGCTCCCACTCACCTGGGAGACCTGGATGAAGCTCCTGGCTCTGGCTTCAGTCTGGCCCAGTCTTGGCCATTGGAGCCATTTGGGAAGTGAACCAGCAGAGGGAAGACTTTTCTCTCTCTGCCTCTGCCTCACCTGTCTGTAACTCTGCCTTTCAAATAAATAAATAAATATTTTTTAAAAAATCTGAACACGATGTCTCCAATCCAGATCCAGCACTGGAGATTCTTCCTCACCTTCCCTATTCCATATTTTATCTCCCTGTTTGCACAGTGCAGTCCTCTGTTCCCAATATCTCTGTATTCATCTTTTCAGTCCTTAATACAAAAGCAGAAAAACAGTTTTTAGAATTACTGTACCAGTGCCATTTTTTAAAATTTATTTATTTATTAGAGAGGCAGATGCAGAGAGAGAGGTCTTCCATCCAGTGGTTCACTCCCAGATGGCTGCATCAGCCGGAGCTGCACCAGTCTGAAGCCTGAAGCCAGGAGCCTCCTCCGGGTCTCTCACACAGGTGCAGGGGCCCAAGAACTTGGGCCATCTTCTGCTGCTTTCCCAAGCCATAGCAGAGAGCTGGATCAGCCAGGACTCAAACTGGTGCCCATATGGGATGCCGGCACTGCAGATGACAGCTTTTCCCGCTATGCCACAGCACCGGCCCCCCAATACCATTATTTTTTTTAAGATTTACTTTGTTTATCTAAAAGAGTTACAGAGGGAGGTAGAGACAGAGAGAGAGGTCTTCCATCCGCTGGTTCACTCCCCAGATGGCTGCGATGGCTGGAGCTGCACCAATTTGAAACCAGGAGCCAGGAGCTTCTTCCAGGTCTCCCACATGGGTGCAGGGGCCCAAGGACTTGGGCCATCTTATACTGCCATCCCAGGCCATAGCAGAGAGCTGGATTAGAAGAGGAACAGCCGAGACTAGAACTGTCGCCCATATGGGATGCCAGCACCTCAGGCCAGGGCTTTAACCCACTACACCACAGCACTGGCCCCAACCCCCAAATCCCATTATTAACAACAAACCTACTAAGTTCAAGATTGTTTTTTGTTCTTTTATTTATAGGAAGCCCATGGACTATGTTCAAAATTATTTGAATTCCTATAGGCTTTATTCTGTGGTTATTTTATCAACTTTCTAAAAAAGATTTAGTTATTTATTTGAAAGAGAGCATAATAGAAAGTTGATCTTCCAGCTACTGGTTCATTCTTCAAATGACTGCAATGGCCAAGGCTGGTGCAGGCCAAACCAGGAGCCTGGAACTCCCTTTGGGTCTTCGTGGGTGGCAGGGGCTGAGCACTTGGGCACCCTCTGCTGCCTTCCCAAGTGCAGCAGGAGGGAGCTGGGTCAGGAGTGGAGCAGCCAAGCCTCAAGCCAGTGCTCCAGCAGGAGACGCCGGTGTTGCAGGAGGCAGCCTGGCTCACTGCTCCACAGCGCCAGCCTGTGTTGTCCACTTCATGTACAATAAGCTTCATTTTTTGTATTCAATTTTAGGGTTAAAAATCTCTTACTGTAACACCTTTAAATATATAAAATATTTCTATGGTTCAAGGACTGGAATGAGACAAAAATAGAGAAGCCCCACTCCGTCCTCATCCACCCCGTCCTCACCTCCCTTGGCAGTAACTGTGTTGTCCACTTCTAGTTTGCCCTTCATGTCTTTAAATGCATGCTTCATTATTTTTTATTTCTATAAAGGGAATAAATTTCATGTATTTCATATATATAGTTCTTTACTATTTTTTAAAAGACTTATTTGTTTGAAAGGCAGAGTGGCAGAGAAAGAGGGGGGGAGGGAGAAAGGGAGAGAGAGAGAAAGAGAGAGAGATCTTCCATCCACTGTCCCATTAATACCCAGTGCTCACAGCAGTGGGGTCTAGGAAGGCCTGAGCCAGGAGCCAGGGGCTGCACCTGGGTCTCCCACATGGGTGGCAGGGGCCGGAGTAGTTGAGCCATCATCCGCTGCCTCCCACACACTGGCAGGAACTGGACAGGAAGTGGAGTGGTCGGGGCTCGCACACAAGCTCCCCGATACGGGGTAAATGTGCCAAGCTGCAGCCTGACTCCTGCTGAGCCGCAAGCCCGGCCAGGCAATGCCCTGCTTCCCCTTCCTTACGCAGCTGTGGTGCGGTGCGCGCTTAAGTTTTGTTCTGGAAGGCACCCCACACCAACTAGTGGAAATAGTCCTCATTTTCTTTCTGTGGTTACACCGTATTCCGTTAGGTGAGCTTATTTAATCCGTCTCCTGTAGACGGAGCTGTTTCCGGTAGTCTGCTGGTGTAAACAGTCCACAGTGAATAAGCCTGTGCGTCGTGGTGTCTTCTTTTCCCCCACTGTATTTGACAGGCTCGGAGACAGGGAAGGATCTTCCACCTATGGGTTCACTCTCAAATGCCCACGGCAGCCCGGAGTAGGTCAGGCTGAGGCCAGGAGCCCAGAACTCGGCCCAGGGCTCCCACACCGTGGCGGGGACCCGCGCACTTGAGCGACTGCTTCCTCCCAGGGTGCGCGTTCTCAGAAGCCGGCTGGGAAGTGGAGGAGCCGGGACTCAAACCAGGCACTCAGACACGGGAGCAGGCTCCCCGAGTGGCATCTTAACTGCAGCACCAAGTACCCCGTATGTTTCTGTTTGCCGAACTGAGTCTTAGGGGTGAGCTGCTGGAAGTGAGGCGGTGGGGCACAGAGCAAGTCTGTCCTCTCACTGATCGGGGCCCCTAGCCTTGCCAGCACCAGCCGAGTCTTGCGCCTGCCAGTCCTGTTTCCAGTGCGGTTGGGCATCTTTCCGTAAATTTAAGTGTAGACGGAAAGCTCTTTAGGGGTTGGGACGCAAGCCGTGAATTCGTTCCATAAATCACCCACATTAGCAGGTGCCCCGCATGCACTCGTTGGGGGAGTACACGGATGAGCTGGCTGGCCTAACACTGGACTCCTCTTGTTTGGACTCCCGTGACGTCTGTTGTTTACCCTTGTCCGAGGGAGGGCGGTGCCAGGTGCCTGGCTGAGATCTGGTAAAAGAGGAGACGGGCCTTCCAGAGGGGCTGCATCCTGCATCTTCCCTCTGCCAGGACACCGCCAGAGACGGGCCAATGACCCTTTCCTCCTGGTGGAATGCAGTCAGAGAGGCACAGCTCACGAGTCCAGAGGTGGCCACAGGTCCAGTTGCCTGCCACAGCGGACCTTCGCCCCAGTGGGATTGTTTCCACTACTTTAAAAAAAGATTTCTCTATTTATTTATTTGAAAGGCAGAATGACAGAGGGAGAGACAGATGTATATATTCCATCCACTGGCTCACTCCCCAAATGCTGACAGCAGCCAGGGCTGGGCCAGGCTGAAGCCAGGAGCCCAGAGCTCCGTCCAGGTCCCTCAGGTGGACGGCAGGTGCCCAGGAGCTGTGGCACTTCTCCACAGACTCATCCATTGTGTCCTGTATCTTGCCAGTCCCTACTGGTCGACTTTCAGGCTGTTTCTGGTCTTGGCTATTCCAGTTGAGGATACATTTCTGGATACAGAGAAAGGGGCACACACTGAGAATTCTGATGCCAAGCTGGTGCCCTTGGAGTTGGGCAGGTTCCCGGCATCATGGGAGCAGGATCCTGGGTGGCCCCCTCCTGGGAGCAGGTGGATGGCTCCCTGCCCCCCAGACGTGAGCACGGGCCCCTCTGCGTCTCGCAGGACCTCTCATGGGCCTTCCGCAGCTGACCCAGGGGAGGCAGAGGCTTGGAACGGAAAGTGAGGAGGGGCTGTTGGTGAGGTTGACACTCTGGTGCCTTCCTGGCTGAGAAGGTCCAGGAAAAGATGGCTGCTGTCGCCGAGGCCACACAGCCTCGGAGAAGTGACCTAGAGCCCAGACGTCGCTGAAATGTAGGACCAGCCTTCCCCAGTCCCCCATAAACGATTCCCGCAGGCTGGATCGGACCCGTGAGCCTGTGGGAAGTAGGTGCGGTGGGAAGGCGCTGTCGGCTGTGCGTGCGTCCTGGGCGCTGGCTGTGAGCTAGGCACACACTGACCAGGGTAAACCCCGCGGAGCAGCGCGGACAATGGGAGGTTTGTTTAGCTGTAGTATCGACAGCTTGCCGTGGAGAGCTGAGAGGCTAGCCTTACCTCTCTCCCTGGAGCTGCACAGAGAGAGAGGCACCGTGCAGGGCAGGGCAGGGCTATGGCAGGAGGAACCATCAGCACCTCTGGGGGAGGTGAGAGACAGTCACGGGCCAGTACCAGGAGGTTCACACCCCAGGGGGCTTCCAGGAAACATCTTTCCCTTCAAGGGACACAGGACCCAGCACACGGGGTCCACCGCTCGTCCACCCCTCCTGCGGCAGTCCGGGCTCACAGAGCCCTGCGGGCCCCCTGCCAGGCTCAGCCTGCCGCACAGCACTGTCACAGGAAGCTCTGGTCTGATCATTTGCATTTCCCGCGACTGGCGCTCAGCGGCTGTTCTCTGCCTTGGGACCCAGGTGGATGGGCTGCAGGCCGACCTGCAGAGGCGGCTGCCAATCATTTTGGGATCCCTAGGTCCCAGAGGTGGCCTTAGCCAGATCTCCCTGAAGCTGGCACTGCTTCTAGACCAAGCCCTTTCCCTGCTGATACTACAGGTAAACAAACCTCC
Organism: Oryctolagus cuniculus; assembly: GCF_051225735.1. NCBI lineage: Eukaryota > Metazoa > Chordata > Mammalia > Lagomorpha > Leporidae > Oryctolagus > Oryctolagus cuniculus. Next base: position 4,581,899 of record NC_142867.1, on the reverse strand, counting down.
CATTGTCCGCGCTGCTCCGCGGGGTTTACCCTGGTCAGTGTGTGCCTAGCTCACAGCCAGCGCCCAGGACGCACGCACAGCCGACAGCGCCTTCCCACCGCACCTACTTCCCACAGGCCTGCTCTGTGGCCCACGGGTCCAAGCCAGCCTGTGGGAATCTTGGTAAGTTAGCTCCTCGAACTCAAGCACTAGGGAGCTGATCCGAGGGCGGGTGAATGTTCCCACACCTGAGTCAGGAGTGAATCAGGGGACGCGGTGCTGGGGTGGCTGACAGCTGGGGAGCCCAGGAGAGCTGCCGGTGGGACAGAGAGCGGTGGGAAGTGCAAGAGTAGGGGGCAACCATCCCACCCCTCGCGTTCTTCCTATTGGCGTTGCCCTAGACGTCCCGCAGCAGCACGCCCGCCGCCATGCACTTGGAAGTCCCTGCTGCCCCCCGGGGCCTCCTGCCACCCTGACGGCTCTGCCTGCTTCGCCGGATCTCCCTCTACCTTCTTTCCTGAGCGCCTCTGCCTGTCTCGCACTCTCAGGGGTCACGGTCAGTCGTGTGCAGGGGTTCCCCTGCATCCCTCTGGGGACTGGAGCCCGGTGTGGCATTGCCTGCCACACGTCTCCGTTTAGTGTCCTGTCATCCCCGGACTACATGGTGTGAAATCCAGCCATCTCCCCCTCCTTTCCACCTTTCTGCCCACGGCATCAGCCCCTCTCACCCGCTCAAGCTCACAACCTGAGGCATAGCTGACGCCCCTCCCGCGCCTCATCTGCGTCCTTGGCCACCCATCAGCGTTCTTGTCCTTCCTGCCGGCTCCCCGGGGCCCCAGCACCACTGCTGAGCACTGAGCAGCCCCCCGCTGGGGCTCCCAAGGCGCTTCGCCCCCTCTGGTTGCGTGTTCCTGGCCAGGAAGACTTTCTGGGGTGAGTGCTTTCAGCCTGTCTGTCCTGCTCGGAAACCTTCAAGTTCTTTGTCACCTTAGGTCAGGTCCCAGCTGCTTGGCCTCAGGGTCAAGAGCCTTCTTTTGTCCCCAGTTTGCCTCCTTGGTGTTGGCGCCCCAGATCCAGACTCTGGGCTCAGACCCCGCCCCTGACACCCACATGCTGTACGACCCTGGGCAGTTACTCCATCTCTCTGTGCCCGAGTTTCCTCTCTAAAATTATAAGCAGTTGTGTAATTGTTTGTAGGGTTGCTATGAGGACAAAATCCACTTAGACCATGCTGGCAACTCAGTGAGCTCTCACATGCTAACTTCAAAAAAATTTTTTAGGCGCCTGCACTGTGGCATAATGGGTAAAGCCACTACTTGCATTGCTGGCATCCCATATGGGTGCTGGTTCGAGGCCCAGGTGCCCCACTTCCAGTCCAACTCCTTGCTAATATGCCTGGGACAGCAGAGGAGGATGGCCCAAGACCTTAGGCCTCTGCACCCACGTGGGAGACCTGGAAGAAGCTCCTGGCTCCTGGCTTTGGCCTGGCCCAGCCCTGGCCACTGCAGCCATTTAGGGAGTGAACCAGAGGATGGAAGATCTCTCTGTCTCTCTCTTCTCTTCTCTCTCCTGTCTGTGACTGTGCCTTTCAAATAAATAAGTACATCTTTAAAAACATTTTTTTAGTTCATTTTTCCAGAGATAGAGAAAAAGCACTCCCACTTGCTGGTTCACTCCCCAGTGCCTACAGTGGCCAGGCGACAGGTGCAGACTGGAGCCAGGAGCGGAGACCTCGGTCCAGTGCTCTGGCATGGGTGGCACTGACACAAGTACTTGAGGCACACTGCTGCCTCCCAGGTCTGTGCCCGCCCAGTGCTCGTCCTTGACTGCACAGCTTGGCACCACGGGCATGCTGCGTGCTCGCACGCGTCACCCGGACGCACACATCAGCCCTCCTCGCTGCCCTCGCTCAACCCGTTCCCTTCATCTGGAAGGCTGCTCTCTGGCCGCCCTCCTGAGGCCCCGCCTCCTGTTTGGGAAGCTGGCCTTCAGCCCCGGGCCCATCTCCCCGGAGGGTCGTTTTACTCACCGTCCACCATGTCATCTAGTTACCGTTCAAACAACTACTGCCACAGGCTTCGGAGTAGAACACAAAGTCGGCAGAAGATTTTTTTTTTTAAGATTATTTATTAGACAAGCAGAGTTTGAGAGGGAGAGACAGACAGAGAGGTCTTCCATCCGCTGGCTCACTCCCCAAATGGCCATGACGGCTGGAGCTGGGCCGATCTGAAGCCAGGAGCCAGGAGCTTCTTCCAGGTCTCCCACATGGGGGCAGGGGCCCAGCACTTGGGCAATCTTCCATCGCTTTCCAAGCCACACCAGAAAGCTGGATTGGAAGAGGGGCAGCCGGGACTAGAACCGGCACCCATATGGGATCCAGCGGCACAGGTGGAGGCTTAGCTCACCTGGCAGATTTGTAAGACAAAGCACAAAACTACCGAGACTATTCAGAGGGAGCTGTGCCCTGGGGGCAGCCTGCCTTCCCCTGCAGTGGAAGCTGAGAGGCAGGGCCTGCATGAAGGTAGGGGCCAGGTGCCCGGGATGAAGGGCCGTGGAGGGGACAGACCCGCGGTGGTCAAGGCCCGGGCTCCACCCAGGCTGGGCTGCTCAGCATCGGTCAGAGCCGCCCTGGCTTGCCCGGGGCAGCACTCCGAGTGCGGGTTCTAATCCTCCACATCTGGAGGCCCTATGGGTCCTGCCACCCGCCCGCGTCTGGAGCACAGGTGTGGCCGAGTGGCCGGGAACTCGGGCCTCGGTGTTTCCTCACCGAGCGCTCGGCCTGTTTCCTTCTCTGCAGAACACAGCTAGTGCTCAGCTAACGCGGGTCCCGAGGAGTCTGCGGACAGCATGCCTGTGCGTCCTGCGCGGCGTGGCTCGCTCAGGCACTCACAGACATCCCGTCCCTCCCCGCGGAGGCTGGCTCGCAGCAGACATCTGCTTCTCAGACAGTCCCCTCCCCAGAGAGGCCCCCTCCCCGCATCCCTGCCCACACACTCTGCCTCCCTCGCTCCTGGCCCTGCTCGCCTGCCCAAGGCCCGCGTCTCCCGGAGCGCTGCGTTCCCTCTCTGTGGGTCACTCAGTGAGCGGTTACGCTGCGCTGTCACTCCGGCTGGAACAGAAGATGAAACAACAAAGCCCGCACCTTCCCCGGGACCCCTCCTCTGCCACCCCCACCCCACACACAGCGTCCCGGGACCCCTCCTCTGCCACCCCCACCTCCACACACAGCGTCCCGGGACCCCTCCTCTGTCACCCCCACCCACAGCGTCCCTGGGACCCCTCCTCTGCCACCTCCACCCCCACCCACAGCGTCCCAGGACCCCTCCTCTGTCACCCCCACCCCACACACAGCGTCCCGGGACCCCTCCTCTGCCACCCCCACCCCACACACAGCGTCCCGGGACCCCTCCTCTGTCACCCCCACCCACAGCGTCCCCGGGACCCCTCCTCTGCCACCCTCACCTCCACCCACACTGTCCCCAGGACCCCTCCTCTGCCACCCCCACCTCCACACACAGCGTCCCGGGACCCCTCCTCTGTCACCCCCACCCCACACACAGCATCCTGGGACCCCTCCTCTGCCACCCTCACCTCCACCCACACCGTCCCCAGGACCCCTACTCTGCCACCCCCACCTCCACCCCACAGCGTCCCCGGGACCTCTCCTCTGCCACCTCTACCCCACAGCGTCCCTGGGAGCCTTGGGGCAGTTCCTTGTGTCCACCCCAGCAGCCTCCTGGCCTGCAGCCCCTTGTCAAGGTCCCCAGTGGCCCCATCATGGACAGCCCAGCGGGCTGCTCTCGGCTCCAGTTTGCCACCTTCTCTGGGGCCTCTGAGCCCTTCCCACCTTCTCCCGGGCCCCTCGGGTCCCCCCCAGCTCCCCTCATTCTTCTGGCTCTCCTCAGTCCCTTTCACCCTGACCTCTTGAGTGTGGGAGGCCACAGGGCTGGCCTTGAACCACGTCTAATCCCTGTCTACTCTCGGGTAGTCCTGTCCACTCGCATGGCTCCAAATGCCCTAGGAGAGATCCCTGGCTTTGTCAGCTCAAATCTAGATCTCTGAGTTCTAGACTCTCACAGCCGCCTACACCCGTCCCCTGGAATGTGTCAACAACTGCCTATAACAGCCCTCGCCTCCCGCCCCAGCCCCCCGCCCTTCCCCGGTCCTGTCTGTCTCGGTGAGGGGAGCCCGGCGGGACTGTGCGGCCGTCCTTGGCTCCTCTCTCTTCAGTCCCACAGCCAGCTGGCCAGAAGGTCCTGTCCATTCTCCCTCCGGAAGGGAGAGGACCTGGCGCTTCTTCGCGGCTCCGCCCCTCCCGCACCCTGGCCCAGGTCACCGTCACCGTCACCAGGCCGACTCCAGCAGCCTCCCGAGTGCGGCCGCCACCTGTCTTCTCCCAGCTCCACAACCTGCTCTCGACCAGCAGCCAGAGGAATGCTTCCAAAACATCAGTGTCATGATGTCACTGACTGGCCTCGAGCCCTCCGACGCCTTCCCCTCCCAGAATAAAACCCAGATTTCCTGCCATGGCCCCAAGGCCCTGTGGCACCGGCCTGCCCGCTGCCTGGCCTCACTCGGCACTGCCCTCCCTGGCTACACTCGCCTCCACCTGTTCCTGGAACACATGGGGCATGCTTCTGCCACGGGGCTTTCCTGTTTGCCGTCCCTTCGTCTGGAACACTGCTGTGGGTGCAACCTGGTGCCCCTACTCCTTCCAGGCTTCTGTCCAGTGCTGCCGCGGGCCCTCTGCCCCGGCTCTCTGGGACAGCACCTCTGTGCTCCGCCTTGTCCACCTCCCCACTGTTCATAAACACCCAAGACCTTTGGTGCCCGGCACGGGGCAAGGTCATGGCCTGCCTGGCCACCTTCCTGCTGGGTGCTTTGGGGATCTTCACTTGACCTCTCTGAACACTGTGCACTTGAAGTCCCTGCAACGCGGGCAGTGCTCAGGAAGGTGGCACTAAGCCCCGGAGGCCTGTCCTGGCCTGTGTCTAGGAGTCCCTGCGGGGCTGGGACAGGACTGCCAGAGAGGGGAGCCACTGCACCCTCCACGTCACACCCTGACCCGGGTCTCCTCCGCGTTACCCCGTCCCCAGCCAGCTCCCTCTGTCCCCAGCACTGTGGGTTCCCTTCCAGAGCCCCAGGTGGCCATGTCTGAGCAGGTCCTGCAAGGTAAGACCTCCCCAGCCTTGCGGTGGCTCCTGGTCGACCCTGGTGAGGGAAGCAGAGGTGCTTGGTGGGAACGTGTAGGTCCGTCTGGCCCCCGGACCCTCCTCCGGCAACATGGGGCTGGCTGGGTGGCAGTAGCGCAGGCAGGTTTTCCCTGGCTGGTCCCCGATGATGACTAGAGTAGTTCTCGTGCACCACCAGAGGGCGCCAGAGAGCGCAGAGTGCGGGCTCCGTGGTTCTGTCTGGGTGTCTCCCCTCCCGCTCAAGCGGGAGGAAAGGTGAGGCCTGGTGCTGGCTGTCTCCCACCTCGGAGCTTGCTGGGGCCTGCCAGCCAAGGCCGGGCCACGTTAAAGGAATGGAGGTCAGGATTCCAGTGTTCTTTATTGATAAGTGTGCATGAACCCCTTGCCCTGAGAACTCAGCCAGTCCTGCCCTCCGCTCCCCAGCCTGAGGTCGGGTGTGCACTCCGGCCTCCGAGGTCGCCAGCCTGCGTCCGGCTCTGCCTGGTTGAGGAAGGCATTGGAAGGGCCCTGGCCAGGTCCTCGTCCTGCGGACAGCACTTCCTGCAGGAGCTCGCCCTGGGGGTGGGGTGGGGGCTGGATGGAGGACCGGAGCCCTCCAAGCGCTCCTCCACAGTGGAGCTGAGCTACGCAGCAGCAGGTGCAGGTGGCGATGGCTCTGTCCTGAGGCTCTCGGGCGGCTGGCGGGAGTGCCAGCGGCAGCAGGGCTCAGCTGATGCCTCAGAGGGGGTAGAAGTGCCAGAGGCTGTGTAGACGGGGGATTTGCCAGAGAGAGAGAGAGACAGTCAGTGAGGCCCCTCGGTCTGATGCGGGCAGACCCTCAGTACTGCAGACAGAACCGGGGGGCCTGGGGTCACCCCTTCCCCCAGTAGCTCAGAGAGAGAATTATTAAAACATAACCCCCAAACCTGCATCCACGCCCCCTCGGTCAGGGCAGCCTCCCCATCGGGTGGTACCCAAAAGCCCCGAGCCTGTCTCTGACCTGTACTGGAAGCGGGGGTCTCCTGGGTGGGCCTTCAGCAGCTGGAGCACCTCTGGTGGCGGCTCCAAGCCCATCTGCTCTGCCCGGTGCCAGCGCTGCAGACGGGTGATCCCTGAGGGGCAGGCAGGAGACCCGGGCCTCATGGGGCGCAGGAAGAGTCCGGCACACCCAGATAATGCGCGCCGAGGCGCCGCGTCCTGAGACCCCAGGGCCGGGCGCAGGCGCCCGAGAGGCAGGCGAGGCAGGCGGGGAGACAGGGCGGCGCTCACCTGTGCAGGGCCCGTACTGCCAGGCCAGGTCAAACTGCCGCAGCAGCTCCAGCACGGCTTCCTCCCCGCCGGGGGGCCGGGGCTCCTCCCCTGCAATGACACTGCTCCTCAGGCGGGTGCCCGCAGCCCTCCTCAGCGGCTCTCTGCCTCTGCCACCCGGCGGCCAGCCCTGTCAGCCGGAAGGAGAGGACGTGCTACGCTTCCCCTTCCATCTGCCCCCGCCCACGTCCTCTCCGGCCCCTGCTGTCCACTCCTCCGACCTCCCCCGCGCTTCAGAGACCTAGCTCTCGTGCCAGCTCCCCCTTGCAGTGCCCGGCAGGCCCCTCCCCCCGCTTCACAACAGGGTAGGAGTCAGTGATGAGCTGCTTCCGGCCCATGGTGGCCACCCAGGCAGGCGGAGAAGGTGACCGCGGGGACGAAGAGACAGGCCAGCGGGCGCGAGAGAGACAGCTGCTAGGGGAGAGCGCGAGAGAGTCGTGGCCAGAGAGCGAGATGGGGCCAGCGACGGGCAGACGAGATGACCCAGACAAGCCCGAGAGGAAGTCGCCTGGTTCCAGGGGATGACGCCTGCCCCCCGCCCCCACAAACACGCAAATAGCAAAGACCGAAGCCAATGGCAGGCCGCCGCTGTGGGGCGGGGCCCGGGCCCCAGCCAATGGCGCGCGGCGCAGGGCGAGGGGCGGGGCAGCTGCTGCAGCTGTGCTCTGGGGGAGGAGGGGTTCGGGAGGGGTGGGGACCTGTCAAGATGCCCCAGACTTCACCACCTCCTCCCGCCCCCCATTGGTCTCCGTGGGTCCCCGGGGACGCACGGAGCGTTATCCTGGGCCTCTCACTTCCCGTTTTGCCTTCCTAGGCAAATGTTCTTTTCAGCCTCACTAATCCCCGTGTCGGGTTTGTAACTCCCCAGAGCCCATCTGGAACCTTCCTCTCCGGGGCCTTGGACCCGAGCGTTGTGGGGGCAGGTCTGGAGGTCCGAAGAGAGTTTGGGCTAATCCAGCCCCCTGCCCTGCTCCCACCCGCCCCAGGAGCGCTGGTGGGGGCCTTGGGCTCTGACAGCTCCTTTCTCACAGCCTGTGCCCAGACACTGCCCACACTGCTGGTGGAGGCCGCGCGTGGCCCTGTCGGCTCTCCTGGGGTCCGAAGCCTGCCTCTGCTCACCCTAGTGGTCAGGAAGGTCCCCTGGGTAGCCTGAGGCCAGAGCTGGGGTCTCTCACGGGGCCTCTGGGTCCCCAGTTCTTCCCAGCCAGACCTGCACCGTCTTGCAGCATCGTGCCTGGGAGCAGAAAACGCTCACAGCGCAGCGTGCGCTGTGTTGCAGGGACCGCTCTAACCATCCCCACAGCAACTCCGTTTAAGCAGATGGCAAGGGTTTTTGAAAGTAGGCAGTATGGATAAATTATTATCCCTGCCGATAGACTGGCATTGCGGGGACCCCTGTTGGACCACAGCCCCTCCCTGCGCCCCAGGTCCCCAGGGCAGAGGGGGTGCCGTTGGAAGACGGAGGACAGGCGTGGGGTGGGTCCACAGTGCAGTTGGTGTCAGGAGGCCTCCTGGAGGAGGTAGGCTCTGGTACACAGTGGCTCTCAATCCCCCACCCGTGACCTTTGTCCCCTGGGCTCCTGTCACTGCTGACTCACCCCTACTCCCGCCTCCCCCTCACCAATTTCCTGGCAGCAGGCAAAGTGCTGGCCAGTGGGAGGCTGGGAACCAGCACAGAGACAGCCCGGCCCTGATCACCCTCGAGCCGGGGCGCCCATCCGGTCCTTCCCTCCAGGGCTGTGAGGGTTGGCGCCTGCTGGGGGCCTCTGCTGGCCTCTTTCCCAGTGCGCGGGCCCGGTGCTCCGGGTCAGGAAGCGGGCTGGGCCCCGGTACACACAGAGACCCAGGAGGAGAGTGCTTCCCAGAGGGGAAGCAGAGGACTAGCCTGTCTTCCGGGGCCGCCTCCTGCCGGTTCTCCCTTCATCTTCCTCAGAGGGAAGCAGTGCAGGGCTAGGGGGCCCTGCCCTGTGTCCCGCTGTCACTGCCCACCTCCCTCCCGGGCACATCCGGGGAGGGCAGCGGGGGCCTGGAGCGGAGTCCAGTGGGGCACTGAGCATTCCCTGGAGAGGTGGCGCCCAGACCCCGGGGCCTCGACGAGGGGCTCCCGGGCTGTTCTCAGAGACATGTGGCGTCCACCTCCCGAGCCCACAAAGGCCTGAAGGAGTGGGAGTCATGGGTGGGGCAGACCCCTCCTCATTCCTGGTCCCTCCCACCCCTGAAAGCTGATAGCCGTGGGGCCCTGCCACCGCCCAGGGAGCGTGAAATGGGGTGTGCCGCTGGGAGGCCACAGCGGCTCCTGCTGTGCCTGGGCCTCGTCTCTCTGCTCTGGCAGCCTCAGGCACCCTGACCTGCTCTGTGGGCACTGTGGGCACCGTTCCTGCCAGTCGCCCCCGGCTCCGCCCGGCTCGGGCCTTGCCAACCTCGCCCACCCAGTCAGGAAGATGTCGCCCAGGGACTTCCGTGCCCCTCAGCTCCAGGAAGAGCGTCCTAGTGGGCAGGTCGCGTGCCGGCATCGGCTGGAGCTGAGGGAGCCCCCTCCCCCGAAGGCCTTCCCTCCTCTCCTGCTCCGGGAACAGTGGGGTCGCACCCCAGGGTGGCATTGGCACCCCGGGGGTGGGGACCACTCTTGTCCCGCTGGTCTCCCCCTACTCCGTGTCTGGACCACTAAGGGGCACTGCAGCCTCAGGCCCTCTCCTCCCTAGCGCCATCAGCCTCCTACCACCTCATCCTGGAGCCTGTCGAGGCTCTGGCTTTGGGCTGGAGGGCCGGCCAGAGGTCTGAGTTGGGACATAGCTTCCTTGTGCCGGTCTTGACACCAAGATGCTGGTGGTGACCTTTGAACCTTGGCCCGGGAGCATCCCAGGCCTTTGCTTCAGGGGCAGGACCAGGAAGCCCCGCAGAGAAAAGAACGGGAGCAGGAGCCCAGCACTCTCCTGAGGGCTGAGGCCCACCGCTGAGGGCTCCGAGGGGGCGGGGGATGAGGCCTGGCTCGGCATGGTGCAGCGGAGGGAGGGGAGCAGCCGGCTGGAGCCTGGCAGGCTGTGGGCTGCGTCCAGCTCTGCCTTCTCCCCAGTGCCTGCCTTCCTCTGGCCCCTGGGCCCTGCCACCCACCCTGAGCTGGAGAGGGGGCCGGCACAGGAGATAGGACGCCTCGGCCTGGGGCCCGTCCTCCCAGCCCTCTACCCTCCCGAACACCCCTCCTCCCCTTGGTCCAAGTTCTTGGCTTAGCAGGCTTAAGGGGAAGGAGCCTAGAGGAGGAAGGGGCTCCGCCCATCTGATTTATCCTCTGCCCTGTCCCCCCACCTCCTCGGGTCACCCCCCCTTCTGGGCCATGCTGGCTCTAGAGAAGTTCTGGGCAGGTTTGCAGAGGCCCTTCGGCCATTCCTCACCCTGGCCACCAGGTGTCAGACTTTGTCCAGCTGGGACGACTGGGAGGAAGGTCCTAGTTAACGGTTCCCACCCTCCCCCATGAGCCCGGCCTAGGAGATGGGGCAAGTTGGGGAGGGGCCTGGCGGCGACCTCTGAACTAGAGTCTGGGCAACCCTGAGGGGTGACACGGGAAAGGACTGGACGTTGGGCTCAAAGCCTTCTGTTATTCCCTCCGGCCCCGGCACACCCCTGACAAGGGCTTTGTGCCCTGCTGGGAAATTGGGGACCAGGCTGAGTCAGGGACTTCGAGAATGGAAGGGACAAAGGCAGGGACAGTTGTGGCTCCAGAGGGGAAGGGGCAGCCTCCAGGGAGCTGCCCTTCGGAGCGCCCAGCCAGGCCTGAATCACTGGCCCTTGCCCTCTAGGCTGGGGGAACAGAGCGCCCCTGCCCGCGGCGCTTCCCCACGAGGTGGCCGTGGGCGAGGCTGCAGTGAGTCTCCCCACAGACCCGGGGGACCCTTGCCCTGGACGTCCGACGCCGCCATCTCTCATCAGAGCCTCCTCTGTACCCACGCACGCCCTCCCGGAAGCGGCTGCCTCCATCTTGGGCCGCTGCTCTCCAAGCTGGGCGTGGTTCCGAGCCCCAGGGTGACGGCGAGATCTCTGTCCCACGCGTGTTGTCTGGCATGACAGGGAGCAGGCCCTCCGCTCCCTCGTCCCTGGGGACCTGAGCGCTGGCAGAGGTGAAGTCCCTGCTGTCACTTTCAAGCCCTAGGTCTTCTGGATTCTTATGTTGGCCCCCGGTAAGTGGCACCTTGACAGCGGAGGGAACTTATCCCAGGGGGCACAAGGACACTCACAGAGCACACGGGCGACCTCTGGGAGCTGCCTGTCCCGTGGCACTCAGGGCCAACACCCAGAGGGGCCGCTGAGGGAGCCCCATGGGCTCTCCTGTGCACGGGCTGTCCGCACCCCGAGCGCGCTGTGGGGAGCCCTGCTCCCAGTGCATCCCCGCAGCAGCCCCACCACTCAGAACGGGGACACTCAGCGCCCCCCCCCACGTCCCTGCCCCGCCAGCCTGTGCCCGGGGGAGCGCCCTCTCTTGGCTGTGTCCACCTCTGGCCACACCAAGCGTGGGGCTGCTGACATCACCTCGGTCCTCCCGAGTCCCGAGCACAAAGCGAACCACCTCCCTTGGTGCCTCCCCCCGCCAGCTCGGAGGACGTGTGTGCACCCCCGTGCCTTTCTTCCCGCCACACCCGCCACCTCCGCACCTGGTGTCTGCCTCCCACCTGCTCTTTCAGGGGTCCCCCTTGGCTCCCTAACTGCCAGAGCCGTGGATTCTTCTCCATCCCCCGGGGCTTCCTCCTTCCAATTCTGCCGCCAGAGTACTGTCTCGGCAGTCCTGGATTGGCACCAGAGCAGAGTGCTTTACAGCGCCAGGCGTTGTGCAGAGATGCTGTGGGGGTGCAAGGTGAAGAAATCCTGGGGCTGCCCTCAGGTCATCACAGGCTAATTCACTGTACCCCGCCCCACCTCCGTGAGGCTGATCCCGCCCGGCTCCGTGAAGGGCGTCAGTCGGCAGTGTGGAGCATGCGCCGTGTGCTGGGCACAGGTGGGCACTGGCCATCCAGAGGGCAGCAGGGGCCGTCTCCTCCCCCGCAGGCTTACAGCCTGAGGGCCTTACCCCAAACTCAGCGCCGGCGCGCCGTCCTTGGTTGCCACAGTATTTTGCATGGGTCTGTCTGTCTGCACTTCTTACAGCTCTGCCCTGTATTCTGGCGTTTGGGGGAAGGGCATCCGTTCCCTCTCCCAGAGTGCCTTCCGCGGGCGCTAGGAGGGAGGACGACAGGACACGGCTTCCTGGTCTCCGTCCTGACAGCCCGCGCTCAGTGCTTGGCCTCCCGCAGGCTGCTGCTCCCATTGCCCGTTCAGGGAGGCGGCCCACGTCCTCTGCTGTGACCTGAAGAGCCTGGGTTGGCCAGGCTGCACCCCCAAATCCAGTAGCTCCTCCTTGCCTGGAGCTCCTCCTCGTCCACATCGTGTGTGTGTGCTTTTGTCCCTTAGGATTTCAGGAAAGAGGGTTTTTCCTCTCAGTATGGGTTCCGGGTTCCAGGAGGGCAGGAGCCAAGTTAGGTTTTTTTTTTTTTTTTTTAAGATTTATTTATTTGAAAGTCAGAGTTACACAGAGAAAGAAGGAGAGGGAGAAGGAGAGGGAGAGAGAGAGAAAGAGAGAGAGAGATCGCTGGTTCACTCCCCAATTGGCCGCAACGGCCGGAGCTGTGCTGATCCGAAGCCAGGAGCCAGGAGCTTCCTCCGGGTCTCCCACGTGGGTGCAGGGGCCCAAGGACTTGGGCCATCATCCGCTGCTTTCCCAGGGCATAGCAGAGAGCTGGATTGGAAGTGGAGCAGCCAGGACTTGAACCAGTGCCTACATGGGATGCTGGCATTGTAGGTGACGGCTTTACCCACTATGCCACAGCGCTGGCCCCCAGGTTAGGTCTTTCTTAAACTACCCTCCTGAGCCCTGTGACAGGCAGGTTGCTTGGCAACCAGTTGACATTACTGTTCTCTGTTGCTTCCCGGCCGAGGCCTTGTGTCCAGGAGCCCTTATGAAAGCTGAGTGTCGGGTCAAGTGCTGTGGTGCAGCAAGTCAAGTCACTGCTTGTGACGCCACCAGACCATATCTGAATGCCGGTTCGAGTCCCAGCTGCTCCACTTCTGATCCGGCTCCCTGCTACTGCGCCTAGGAAAGCAGTGGAGGACGGCCCAGATCCTTGGGCCCCTGCACCCACGTGGAGACCAGGGTGGGGTCCTGGCTCCTGGCTCCAGCCTGGCCCAGCCCTGGTTATTGCAGGCATTTGGGCAGTGAGCCAGTAGAGGGAAGATCTCTGCGTGCCTGTGACACTCTGCTTTTCAAATTCTCAATGTCTTTAAAAAAAAAAAACAAAAAACAAAAAACAAAAAACTGTGTACCCCGTGTCCCACAACTAGCAGGTCTTCACCCCGAGCCAGCCCCGTCGTCGGGAGCTCCTGAAACTTACCCCTCCCAGCAAGCTCGCCCAGGCTCTCGGCATCATCCTAGTGGGGGGATGGGAGACCGAAGCCTGAATTTGTGTAAATTCACTCAGCCAGGTTCTGAACTGGGTCTGAGGCTTGGGTCACCCCAAGTCGCACCGAACCCACCCCCCAGCCGTCCAGCATGAATTCTCCCCGCTGAGTATGCTCATCTGTTAGACAGACGGGGCAGAGCCTCGGCTCACGATGGTGGCTCGGCCACAGTCTGTCGCCCTCCCGGGGAAAGGAGAGGTCCGAGGTGAAACCTTGGGGCCCCAGAGAAGCTGGGGACTGAACGCCTAAGGGCTGACTACTTGGGGAGAGCCCCGGAGGGCCTGACCATCAGCTTTTCTTAAAATATTCTTAAAATTAATTAATTAATTCGAAAGGTAGAGAGGGAGAGAGAGAGGAGGGAGAGAGATCTTCCATCTGCTGACTCATTCCCCAAATGGCCACAACGGCCAGGGCCGGGCTGGGCCGGGCCGACGCCAGGAGCCAGGAGCTTCCTCCGGGTCTCCCATGCGGGTGCAGGGGCCCCAGGACTTGGGTCATCCTCCTCTGCTCACCCAGGCACATCAGCAGGGAGCTGGATGGGAAGTGGAGCAGCTGGGACTCGAGCCAGTGTCCGTGTGGGATGTGGCACTGCAGGCGGCGGCTTTCCTCGCAGTGCCACAGTGCCGGCCCCTGATGAACAATTTTGCTTACCACGTGGAGGGAGAAAGCCAAGGCAGGACGACAGACCTAAGAGCAGCCAAGCCATCCCGGGGCGAGGAAGCCTGGGCCAGGGCGGCAGGAGGCCGCTGGGGGACTGAGGGTCCCGGGCTTGGGACAGGAGCAGGACGGGACCGGTCTGAGCTGTGCTGGCTGTCGGAGAGGAGAGTCTTGCCCAAGCCCTCTGCACTCCCCTCAACCAGGGCAGGCTGGGGCTGGGCAGGCAAGGGCCAGGGAAGGCCGTGACGGGCGCTGGCAGCGAGACCAGGTTCTGAGGCAAGCATTTTATTTGTTAATACAAGAATAGAAATTCTGCAATAAATATCATCTAATAAATAACATCTCCAAATAAATAAATATTAATACAACAAACTTAAGAGTCATGAGTGGGTGGGGCTGGGGGAAGGGCCTGGGGGAGCTTCCACCCCACACCCCAAAATGCTACCGCAATGTAAACTTTCAGGAAAGCCTGTGGCCGTGGCCGCGGCCGTGGCCGTGGCCGCCCTCCCCAGCCCGGGCAAGCCACAGATAGCCTGGGAGAGGGCGCGGGGAGGCACCGTGACGCTGGGGACTGCGGGGTCTGGTCCGTCCTCTGCCGTCAGCCCCACCTCTTCTGGCCGCCAGGCCACCTCCAGGGCAGCCCCTGCCCCTTCCACTTTGAATCCCATCTCTTCTTGTTCGACTCGTGGCCATGTTTGTCTCCTAATCGGGAGGTGTCACACTGGGGGGCTGGAGAGCAGCACCCATCCAAGGCAGTGGAGCAGCCAAAGGGCTCCACCCCAAGAAGGCACACGCCGGGCGGCCCCCACCCTGCCGTGGACTGCGTCTGGAAGGGCTGCTTGAGGGGCCCGCTCGCTACTGGCAAGTGCTGGGGAGAGGCGGGAGACCGTGAGAACCGTGGCACCAACCTGAACCCCTCTGGACTCCCTGGGGCATCACTTCCTGTGGAAACAGGCCTATTGCACCTCTTCCCCAGACCCGTAGGACTCTGGGAAATGGGGAGGGGACAGGGCTTATTGCATGACACCCCCACCCCAGTCCAGGGGAGGGCCAGAGGCTCACGTGTCTGTCTGTGGGCTCACAGACCTCTCCCTCCAGAGGGGAGCGGGCTTTGAAGGGGGAGGGGGGAGATGGCTAAGGTCAGAGATCAGAAGCCGTGGGCTTCCAGGTGCAGGGTGACCGCAGCCGCCGGGGGCTGCACCTTCTTCTTGAGCCGGTTAAAGTCCTTGGCTGAACGCCACAGCCAGGTCTGCAGCTCCTTCAGCAGCCAGAAGTCGTCCATCTTCTGGAGGAAGTCGCTGTGGGCAGGGCCAGGGGCCCAGGCGGGCTCAGTCCCGGGCAGGGGCTGGGGCAGTGGGTGGCCCAGGGCCGCCATGACACCTGCAATGCTGCCCAGCAGACCCTGGAGGCTGGTGCAGAAGTGGGCGAGGCTGCGGCGCAGCTCGGCCGTGGCAGCCTGACGGTTGAGGCCCCGCAGGTAACACAGGAGGTGGCTGTAGGCCTCGTAGTTCTGGGTCAGCCGCAGTTTGTCATTGAGGCTTCGCCACACTTCCAGGTTGACCGTGGCCCTGGGCAGAGTCTCTGCCCCCAGCCGCGGTGGGTTGAAGTCAGGCTCGTTGAAGGGGGGGCCCAGGTAGTTCAGCTGTGGAAAGGAGAGGGCAATGGGGAAGGAGGAGGGCAGGGCACCCGGCCCAGCCGCCAAGGGGCACCCGGCCCTGACACTGGCCCTGTCGCCTCCTGGGCTGCCCTAGGCTTCTGCACCACGGATGCCATGTGCAGAGAGGCGACAGTTGAAGCCGTGGGGGTGCTGAGCTGTCCTGTGGAGAGGTGCAGAAAGAGAACCCACACAGGACCACGCACTTGCTCACGCAGGCTCACTGGCTGGGTGGGCAGCCTTGGGAGAGCGCCCATGGCGGCGGGCGGGGCAGAGAGGAAGAGGAGCCCCAGGGAGCCAGGAGGCGAGGCTGGAGAGGTAGGAGGTGGCCCGGGAGAGTGCAGAGGCCAAGGAAGAGCAGATGGAGGAGCAGCCTTGCTCAGCAGTGCGGCTGCAAAACAGAGCAAAAGAGAGACCGCGCTTTAGAAGTGCCGGGGTCCGGCAGGAAGGAGGGGCCTGGCGACCTGGGAGAGAACCGTGCTGTGGCCTGGGAGCCAGATTGCAGGGGGTTAAGCGGTGCGTGGGTGGAGAGGAAGCAGAGGCACAGGGTGTAGACTGCTCCTCAAGAAATCTGGCAGGGGAAGCCGGGAGAGACGGGTCAGGAGCCCGAGGGGGTAGCAGAGTGAGAAAAGCAAAGGTTTTCCCCCACCGCGGAGGAACCAGGGAGAGAAAAGCGGGCGGAGGGCCGAGGGCCCAGGGCATCGGGGCATCGGGGATGCGGGTCCTCACGGACACCCAAAGAAGGCTTCAGCTGACGGACGCAGGGCTGCAGGAGGAAGAGCTGAGGCAGCCGCGGGAGGGGTGGGAGACAGTGTGGGACAGGGACCAGGGCCAAGGCCTTGCCCGCCCTTGGGGGCGCCGCCGGGGCCCAGGAGAGGGATGTGGGAGATGTGTGCCTGGGAGGAGAGGGGCGAGGCCTGGGCTAGGCCAGGGCCCAGGGGGAGGTTCACACGCTGACAAGCACAGAGACAAGCTAATTTCCTCGGTGTATCCTGGGGCTGGAGCCAGCTCCCCCGCCACCTCCTCCTTTTCCTTCCCTGGCTCCAGAGTAGGGGCTGGGATGTGAGAGGAACACGGGAAGAGGGCCCCGTTCCCCATGGTCCTCAGCTCCTCCGACCCTCCCTCCCTCCCTCCTGGGCTTCCTGAGCACCTCTGGCCTGCCCCCCAGCCTCCCTCTGCACCCTGCGCCCCCTCCCCTGACCCCCTCAGCAGGCCCAGCTAAGATGGGAGAGGCAGACAGAGGGAGGCCCATGGGTCCAAGCAGCAGGGCCCCAGGTCTGGGGGCAGAGGCGAGCTGGAACACAGACATGGGGGGTGGGGCCTCTCCATCCCCACCCAGCCCCGCCCGAGCAAGACACCACAACACGGTGTAAACAGAGGAGACTTCCCCAGCCCCCAGGGGGAGGCGGGCGCCCGGGCTGGCAGCCAGTGGGGCAGTGGGCCAAGGCGGGTGCGAGTCCTGCCCACATGCCAGTCCTGGGGCCAGAGATGGGAAGGGCAGGAGACAGGCCAGACGGGGAGACTGCGTGGAGCTCGAGGGCCCCTCCTCATCACCCTGTCCACCGCTGGGACCTTCCACCATCCTCTCCCCGCCACGCCTCTGCTCACTGCCCAACGCCCTGACTCCCGAGGCAGGATACTCACGTAGGTCCCAGCCAAGCTGCGGAGTTGGTGCTCCAGGTAGCGGGTGAGGTCATAGGTCTTCTGGATGGAGGGGCCAGGCCCCGGGTCCCCTGTGCGGTTGAGAGCTGGCACTGCAGGGAGGTGCCAGAGCACGGTGCACAGGCAAGCTAACATCCCCCACGAGTCCCCTGTGGACAGGACAGGCGAGATGCGTGAGGGCGGGCCCAGACTGGAGGGGGAGGTAGCTGGCAGCCCCTCGGGTGTCTGTCCCCACCTTGGGCTGGGGGAGGGGGGGCGGCGAGGGTGAGCACCAGACGGGCGGCAGAGGGAACGGAGGAGGGAAGTGCTCCTGGCCAGAAAGAGGGGGACGTGAACGTGTGTGTGTGGGCATGTCTGTGTTTGAGGACAGGATTTGGCACCGGTGTGCGTCTATCAGTAGATAATGGAGAAGTGTGCCTGTGTCCACTGAGAGTGCGTTTGGCACGTGTGTCACTGTATGTCTGCCAGCATGTATGCGTGTGTACACAGAGCAGCAGGCAGGCCAGGCCCTGGGGCCGCCAGTCAGTACGCGCGGGTTCCAGGCGTGCACCAGCCCCCTCTGGCAGCTCCCCCCGCCCCCTGCCCAGTCCCACTGCAGTTTAAGGGCTGCCAGGGGATGGGAATAGGCCCGCATCAGAGCTGGCATGCCGCCAGTACGCAGCCCTGGGCAGGGGGTGCTGGAGAGAGGCTGGGGCTCCAGGAGGCAAGGGGCAGGGTGACCAGGACACGGGCTGGCCGCTGCAGGCGGCACTGGTGGGTTTGTTCTGGGTGTGGCAGGTTGGAGGTTTAGCAGTCACACTCAGGCAGGGTCGGGCTCTGCCCCGTTCTCATCTGGGGTGCTAGATGGGGAAAAACTTCCTTGAGGCTTCCGGTCAGTGTGCGGCTGGGGGTGCACGTGGGGGCAGGAAGGGCAGAGATGCACCTGTCCAATTGTCCTGGCAGTTGGACGTTCCTGGGGGCCAGAGCCTTGTGGGGAGGGACATGGACAGTTGGGAAACCCCATTTTTGGGCTTCTAGGTGAGGTCCAAAGTCAGGATTCCACCGATATTTGGGTCAGGTTGGTCAGGATAGGGATGTAATTGGCACTTGGCTAGGTTAGGTCTAAGGACTGGGTTACTTTCAAAGTTTCAGATTAGTTTAGACTTGGGATTTGGTTGGTTGAGTGTGGTTGAGGTTTGAGTCCAGCAGGGGGATGTGGTTAGGCCTGCGCGGCGGAGGGTGAGCCGGGCCAGGGCCCGCAAGGTTGTTGATGCAGACGTCAGATGGGGCTCTGCCTGGCGTGTCACCGAGAGCAGGGCTGGTCTGGTGTTAAGCTTGGACAGGTGTCAGGTCACGAGTGCCTGCCTCCCTCCAGTCTATAGGTTACGCTTTGATGGCGGGTGTACCGACCTGACCGCGTGAGGATGAGAACTAACGCTGCGGAACTGGGGGCGGCTCAGGGCTAGGAGCCGGCGAGGGCTCAGGACTGCAGTGGTCGGAAATGTCTCTCGCAGAGCACAGGGGACAGTGGGACCTCTGCAGTGGTCCAGCCGGCCAGTCTGGATTCTCAGGTGCGGACGCAGCCCGAGAGCGGTGGTGGCATCGGTCACAGGGACCCTGCTCTTCAGGGGTGGGCGCAGTAGGGCAGGCGCTCTGCTGGGGGGCTCCTCTCCGCCCTGTCCCCATCTGCAGCCAGGGCTCCCCCCACCCCGCATTCTCTTCTCCGCCCCCTGCTCTTGACAGACCGTTTGCTCTTCACAACTGCAGGCCCTTCCCCTCTCAAAGCCCCGGGCTGGCCGCAGTCACCTCTGGGCTCCTTGGGTACCCATGGGCTGGCTTTGGAGACCGGCAGCAGCCCGTCCGGCCTGGAGGTCGCTTGCAGGATCTGGTCTGGCCCTGCTCGAAGTCGGTGGCCCCGTGGAGGGTCCCAGCTAACGCAGGAGTTGGGAGCTGGGCTCGCCTCTGCACCCACCCTGTCGCTGGGCTGTCTGTCCTCTGGTGGGGGCTGTGGCCTGGATCCCAGCCCCCAGCTTTGCCTGCCCCCTCCCATCCTGGGCACTGCAGGGCATCCCTGGGGAGGACCAGCTCCCTGCAGCAGGACAGCAGAGGGAGAAGCCTTTGGATAAACACGAGCTAAGTCATCTGGGCAGAAAAACGGCTCATGAAATTAACCAGACGAGGCCGGTGTTTCCAGGAATATTTCAGTTCTGAGGTAACTGTGTCACTGCAGGCTGGGGGGGGGGGGCGGGCAGAGGAGAGAGCAGGAGGATTTGACGACTGGCCCGGGAGAGCGGAGAGAGAGAAGGAGGCTCTGCAATCCCAGGGGAGCCGACAAAGGGGCGGTCCGTGGACAGTGCCCTGCCCTCTGGGATGACGGCTTCCACGCCCGTGCCTCAGGCTGCCTAGCAGGGAACACCTGCGATTTGAGCAGTGGGACCCTGCCTCACGGTGGGCTTTCTGGAGTCTCCATCCATCCATCCATCCTGTCCAGGCTCAGGGTGTGCAGGTGGAGCCCGCCACGGGGCGGGGCAGGGGGCCTCCCCCAGCCCTGGCTCAGGGCCCAGCCCCCACCCCAGCTCTGCCTCTGGCTGCTGCCCACGATTGTTTACATCCCGTCTTCTCCTTGTGTTTATAAATCCAGCTGAGCACGTGAGGAGCTAATGAGTGCAGCTCACGTTTCCTGCTGCAGGCCCCCCCACCCCCATCCTGGCCCCCACCCGGGCCAGCCCCTAATTCCATCCAGATCCCTGGGCCCTGGGAACCGAGGCCCCCTCGTGAACACACACGCAGAGCCTTAGCCCAGTGCAGGCGCAGGGCCACCCTGACACGGCTGCATAGGGGGCACACCCCTGCACACGTCTCATCGTCACTGCCCTGGTCCTGGGGCCTACATCCACCAAGGCTGACCTCGCTGCTGGTCGGGGGGCTCAGCGGCACAGATGTCCAGGGGGCTTAGAGCGCCAGGACAAGTCAGCACTGGGGCTGGGGGCTAAGAGCTGGGAGCCAGGAAGGTCCTGGAGATGGAGCAAGGGGCTGCAGGCCGAGCTAAATATGGGAGCCAGACCCGGACGGACACCTGGGGGACGCTGGGGGGCTCTGTGAGGGAGTCAGGGGGACGGGAGGGCTCCGGGGGTGCCGGCATGCTGCGGTGTGGGGGCCCAGCACTGGGAGTATAGGAAGTCGCCGGGGCGGGGTGGGGGGCTCCTGCCCCGCCTTCCCATCTCTGCATCCGCTGGCTCCGAAAGTGGGCGTGTGAGTCGGGACACATGGCCTGGAAGCCAGGAGACCCAGCTTTGCCGCCAGCCCATCTGGCCACCCGCACCATGCACGCTCAAGTCCTCCCCAGCGGAAACATGTGCGGCTCGCTCCGCCGGGCCTCCCGCATCCCCTCCCTGCCCCTCTCCTCCGGCCGGCGACAGAGAAGAACCGCAGGTCCCAGCAGCGAGGCAGAGGGCGGGCCAGCCCCTGCCTTGTGAAGCCGTGACAGACGCGGGCGGCCGGCTTTTGGTTGGAGGGAAAGGGTTCCGGATCGTGCCGCCAGAGGGCCCTGGGTGTGCAGGGGGGAGCCCAGCCGCCAGCTGAAAGCCAGAGGCAGGGGGCAGCCGAGCAGTGAGTAGTCCAGGCCAGTGTGTGGGTGAGTGGGGAAGGGTGTTGTTATCCAGAGTGCGGCCAGCGGGTGGGAGGGGCTGTGGGCGCGCCGGAGCCGGCGCCCGGGCAGGTGGGACCGCGGGAGGAATGTGAAGTGTCAGGGGACAGGGGAGCAGGTCTGTGCGGAGGGCAGCGCGACATCTGCTGCCATTTCTGCCCCTCTCCTCCCCTGGCCGGGCGGGCGGCTGGGGGAGCCCCTCTGTGTCTTCAGAGCCTGGGTACCTGCGTCCCCGGGAGCTCCGACAGCCGCCCCGGGGTCCGGGTGTGGGAGAGAAGCCGCCCTGGAGAGAGGTGTGTCCCACACCCCCGGCCCCAGCCCCTCTCCAAGGCTCAGACGGCTCAGCCCGGGCCGGCACCAGCCGGCCTCCCCCTCCTCC
Organism: Oryctolagus cuniculus; assembly: GCF_051225735.1. Lineage (NCBI taxonomy): Eukaryota > Metazoa > Chordata > Mammalia > Lagomorpha > Leporidae > Oryctolagus > Oryctolagus cuniculus. Next base: position 4,560,984 of record NC_142867.1, on the reverse strand, counting down.
CCGGGCAGCCCCTTCCCACGCCGAAGCGGGCGGGCCACGCCGGCCCGGGGGGGAACCCGGGTCGTCTGGGACTGGGGGGCTGCGAGGACTAGCTAAGGAAAGTGAGGAGAGCAGACAAGGCGACTCTGGCGAAGCAGGGGGCTTGGGTTTCTTTCGTGGGGCTCAGCTGGGGAACGCTGCAGCGGCGGCCGCTCGCCGGCCCTTCCTCCTCGGGGGTGACCCTCGCTCCCGGACCCCTCCTGGCGGCGGCGGCGGCGGCGGCGGCGGCGCCTTCCCCCTGTGTGGCCCCGGCGCCCCCGGCCCCGCCCCCCGCCCGCTCCCGCCCGGTCGCTCCCTTCCCGGCGGCGGGGGCGGGGGCGGGTCCGCAGCGCGGGGCTCCGGGGCTCGGCCCGGCGCTGCCCTTTCCCGCGCGACAACTCCCTGCCCTGCCCGCCTCCTTCCCGCGGACCGCGGGGCCGGGCGGCCGCTCCCGCCGCTCCCCGCAGCTCTCGGCGCTCCGCGGCCGGTGACGGACTTTTTCCTGCCGGGTCCGGCCGGGCTGCGCCCGCCCCCCACCCCCCCCAACCCCCGCCTCGCGGTAATCACTCCCAGGCCACGGCGGGCCGGGGGCTCGAGGCCGCTGCCTGGCCCCTACCTGCAGCCGGCGCCCGGGCCGTGGACAGCACGGAGGGCTCCGGCCGCGCAGCGTGCAGCGTCCCGGGGCCCGGCCCGCCCGGCCCGGCGTGGCCGGGCTTGGCGCTGCCCTCAGCCCTCCTCTCTCCTCTCGCCCGCCCTCTTCCCTCCCGCCCGCCTTCGCCTCCCGGCGGGCCGGGGAGGGAGCGCGGCGCGGCCCGAGGTGTCGGCCTCCCCTCGCCGCCCGGCGGCCCGGCCTCGGCCCCCTTCCCCGCCCAGCCCCCTCCTCCCTTCGCGCCGCGGACTCGCCCGCCCCGACTTCTGCGCGGGGCTCGGTCCGCGGGTCCCCTCCAGGTGGCCGCCTCCCCAGGTCTGCAGGCCGTCCGGGCTGCCCGCCGCGCTCGCCGCCACCTCCTGCGCCGCCGAGCGGAGCCCAGGAATGCCGCGTCCCCGCCCGGCCCCTCTCGAGGGCGCCCGGCAGTGCCTCCCCCGGCCCGAGCCCTGCTCCCCGGCCCGGCCCCGGCGCGGGGCTCCCCGGGGGCGGGCGGGAGGACGGGAACCGGATCTCGCGGCTGCTCGGCGGGGGCGGGGGCCGGGGCCTCGGACGCCTGGCTCCTACCTGCTCGGAGGTCCATGGGGCCGGGGGCCGGGCCGGCCGGGCGCGGCTCCTCTCCCAGAGGCTGGCGGAGCGGGAGGGCGAGCCGCGGCTCCGGCGAGGCTTTAATAATCCCATCCGCCAGGCCCACTCGCAGGTTTTTTTCGCTCGGTTTCGGATTTTTTTTTTTCGGTGTGGGACATTCTGCAAACTTTTTTTTTTTTCTGACGTGTAAAGCTGTAACCGCAAATTGTAGCGGCCCTCCCCGGGGTGGGGGAGGCGGGGGGAGGAGGGAAGGGAGGGCTTCTGGGGCTCCTCTCCCTCCCACTGCACCGAGGGGGGGTGAGGTGAGGCGAGGCTGCCGCGGTACCACCCGGGCCTCCTCGGGGAGGGGGCGGGGAGGGCACCCGTCGGCGCGCAGAGCCCCGAGGGCCCGTGCAGCGCGCGGCCTGGGGTGGGCTTCCCGCTTCGGTGGGCCTGGGGTGCCTGCCCCGGGCCCCTCGCCGGGTGCGGGGTCTCTGCTGCCACCCTACCTCTGCCCCCCATCTCCAGCCTCCCCTCCCCCTTGAGTAAACGCAGTGACACATTCTCCCAAATGCCAGCGAGCTGGCCTCGGAGCAAGTGATGGCTTTTTTCCTGCTGCCCTTTGTCTGCGCTGACCGCCCCCCTTGCTATTGTCCCGCCGCCAGTCCCGTTTCCCAAAGCTGGAGCCCCGCGAGGCGCCGGGCTGGGGCAGGTGACTGACTGGCCTGCAGTGCCCCCAGGGGGCCGGGCAGGGCCCACCGCCGGCGCCCCCTCCAGTTCCCGAGGCTCTGCTTCTTCCCTGTGACCAGCCGAGTGCACGGGGTGGGGGACTTGTAATTCATTAATCACAGGAGGCACCGGACCAGTTTCAACACCAGAGGCTTCGCGGGTGACTCAGCGGGGAACGCTCCGAGTCAGGGCCATGGACAGAGCGAGCGGCCCCGGTTGTGAATGGCTTTTCATGAAGACATTTGGCGCCCTCCTTCCTCTGGGGTTTGGGGTTGCTGGGTTTTTCCGGTGGTGAGGTAGGGGTGGTTTGGCGGTGGCGCACTCTCCCCCTGCCTTCCCTCAGGCCTGGGTTGGGACGTGCTGGGCGGAATACCTAAGGGACCCAGAAGCCTGGACCTTCCCCGGAGGGTCTCCCTTCCTCCGCCTCCCTCCCTCTCCAGCGGGCCGCCGGGGAGAGCGCACGGAGGAAGCAGCTGTTGTGCGGGGCTTGCAGGCAGCCCCGCATTGTGGTCTTCCTCTGGAGTGGGGGGGACAGTCACTTGGTCCCCAAGGCTTGGGTGCACCGGAGCTGTGCCGCCAATTAAGTCATCGGCAATGAGTGGCTCTTGTTGTTACGGTGCTGCTCCAAAGGGGGAGAGGCGGGCGGGCGGTGGGCCAGACCTGGAAGGTGCTGCCTGGCTCACCCCACGCCTGCCCTGCCCCCCCACCGCCCCGGGACAGGAGGGCCCCCGGCAGCCTCGCCCCAGCCCCTGCAGCCTGTGGGTGCGAGCAGGCAGCCTGGCCATGGCCAGTGCTGGGCTCCCAGGGCAGCTCTTCCCTCTCTGCACCGCGAGAGGACTGGGGTGGGGGGGTCGGGGGGGGAGAGGTTTGTTTTCAATTACCTCACTGGAGTGGGACAGACTTTGTTGTTGGGTTGGGTTTTTTTCTCTCTCTCCTTCCTTCCTTCCTTCCTTTCTTTCTTTTTTTTTCCTAAACAAGGAGAAAATGAGCTGGGAATGGAGTGCTGGCCTGGGCGGGGGGCAGGGGGCTCGCTGGGGCATCCGTAGCAGCTTGGAGGGGCCTTTGTGAAAAGTGCCCGGACCCCCCACCTCCTCCCCACCCCACCCCACCCCAGCCAGGACTCTGGAGTTTCAGTGACATTCTTGGCTGGCGAGCCCAACAATCTTTTGATGCCCATGCCAAGGTCAAGGAGGCAGATGCCCCTGGATGCCTGGCTCCAAGGCCGGCCAGGAGGTGCCCCTGGCAGCCGGGGCGGGCAGCGGGCAGCAGCTCCCGGCCGGCTCCCCTCTGCCGCAGCTCCTTGTGGAGAGCCCGTGTCTGCACAGACAATGTGGTTTGGATTTGGCGGAGCCCCCTCAGCACCTTATAAAGCACCTTGCTGAGTCAGGGAGAAAGCAGCCCCAAAGCAGAGAGGAGGAGGGGCCGGGAGAGGGGAAGGAGGCAGGGGGCGCTGGAGAAGGAGGGGAGAAGGGACCCGGGGAGGAAAGAGGAGACGCAGAGGCAAATGGGTGGGAGTGAGGGAGGGGGGAGGAGGAGGAAGAGGAGGGATGGGCGCGGGGCGGGTGCCTGCCGGGCTGCCCCAGTAGACCGCCTGGGCAGTCCTGGGGGAACCGAAGGCTGTGGCCCTGAGCTAGGACCGGCCAGGTGGCTGCAGGGACAGTTGTCCTACACACAGCAACTCCGACCTCCCGGCTTGTCTTTGAGTCCTAGTGTGGTGACCCCACAAGCTGGGAGAGGCCTCTCCGGACTTGCATCTCTGCCCTCTCCCCTCGCTCGGGGCGGGGGGGGGGGGACGGGCATCTCCCCTCCCCCCTTCCACACTGCCAAAGAGAAAAGCGACTCCCTTTCCAGGCCTCCAGTGCCCCTCTGCCATGTCTGGGCAAAGGCAGCCGGCTAGGAGCTGCCAGCTGGGGTGGGGTGGGGGCCGGAGTCACCGATCCCCACTGGGATCGGGGAGAGGGAAGAAAGGCGAGGTGGAGCTGGGTGATCCCACAGGGTTTTCGTGGGTTGGGGCAGGACAAGTGACTGCCTCCGATTCCTAGCTGGGGGCCCCGGGAAAGCTCCTGCACCGCCGTGGCTCTCAGGGCCGTCCTGGCTGCCCACTGTCCTGTGGTGCGTTGTGCTGGCTCCGTGAAGGACAGAGGGGACAAGGAACACCAGCCTGCCTTCAAGGGTTTTGCAGTCTTGGGACACTCCCTCCCTCACTGCAGGTGGCAGTGGGTGCCTCTGGGGCCAGGGAGGATGGGAGAGCTGCCTGGAGTGGGGGGGGGGGGGGCGTCAGAACCGGGCGGGAAGAGCAGCGCCGGCTGGAGCTGGCAGAGGGCCATCGCGGGGAGCTGGACGCCTGGCTCCCAGTTGGCCAGGGTGGCCCGGGACAAGCCCGTCACCCCTCTCTGCCCTCTTCCCGGCACGGTGGGTGTTGGGTGAGCGGAGGAGGGGAGCGCGGGTTCCCTGCCTTCTCTGGCCTGCTGGACTGCAGGCCTTCCTGTCCACAGCCGGAGGCAGGCCAGGCCCAAGGACTGGGGTGGGTGGAGGGCAGAGCAGGCACCAGGTGAGTCAGCGTTGGCTCAGGGGCTGGCGGGTGTCCCACGCCGCCCTCTCCCCTTCCATCTGGCTGCAGCTTGCATCCCCCCCGAGACTCAGGGGCCCCGGAACACCAGTGCAGGCGAGCCCGGCCCCTCCTGATGGACCAGCAAGGGTGTGAGCTGGAGACGCCCCCAGAGGTGAGTAGGGGCGCTCACTGACATGTTCCTCTGTTCCCTGAGGACCTGCGTGCCAAGCACCGCCCCCCATAAGGGTGCAGCAGGGCTCCCCCAGTGGCCCCGGCACCGCCGCCTTCCCGCGGACTGGGGCTCTGCTTCAACACTGACTTCTCCCTGACCGGGCTTAGCTGCTCAGGCTCTCCCCGGGCCTCCCATGGCCTCTCCACAGGGCCCCAGTGAGGCGGGCGCCATCACGGGAGCACGGAGGCCCGGGGAGACCGAGCCACCTGCCTCAGGTCACAGCCTGGCAGGGGCAGAACCAGGCCGGGAGCCCTCAGCTGCGCCGTGCAGGTGGCCGCCTGGGGCAGGGGGCTCCGGGGAATGGAAGGGGCGGGTGCGGAGAAGAGGGCTTTGACTCCCCCTAAGACTTGGCTGAGTCCCCAGGCCGTGCAGGGGCACAGCTACTGCCTCAGGTCACCGAGATGCTCCTTGAGTGCCTGGAGAGTCCTGGCCTGCCTCGGAGGGGACTGCCCGCCCCCCATCTCCACTGACACCGGCTGACGGGGACGCGGGGGCCCGGTGCTCGCAGGCCAGAGCCAAGCACGCTGGTGAGCCCAGCTGTGACTCTGAGCTGGGAATCGGGGGACGGGAAGCAGCCAGCCACCCACCCGCAGGACCAGGGCCAGGGCTCGCCTTTGCTTCCAGGTGGCCCCCGGGGCCCCAGGCGCTCTGGGCACGCGGGCCTGGGGCTGGAGGAGGGGAGGGCAGCACGGAGCACCCTCCCTTCCCCTGCAGCCTGCAGGAGCCCCAGGGCACTGCCTCACCCTGAGCTGGCCGTGAAGTCAGCGGAAACCCCGGGGCAGAGGCCTCTTTTACCTTGACAATGGCCCAACCCACACCTGGCCCAGCTCAGGCCTCCCAGAGGACACCCCACCCCACCCCCAAAGCCAGAGAGGAGGTGGGAGGGACCGGGTCCTGCTGCCTGCCTCGCCCTGGCCAGGCGGCTGGGTGCTGGGTGTGTGAAGAGGGCAGGAGCAGGAGGGACGCCCCCAGGTGCTCACCTCCTCCTTGGCCTGCCAGGGGCTGTCCCTGCCATCCTCCCAGGGTGTTCCGGCACCCTGACCCACCCGTGCCGCAGGCCCTGTGACTCCGGCTCCATCTCCCTGGCAGAGGAGTGGGGTTACCTCTCCCTGGGCCGGGAGATCCTTATCCGGGCCTGCTGAGTCACTGCCGCTCCTCCTCCTGCCCTCCGCTTCCCCAGGCTTCTCACAGCTCTCTCCAGACTGGCTGGGCTCTGTGGGGGTCAGAGGCGGGCAGGGTCGCTGCCCCCTCTGTTGGTGGGCAGCGGGAGGCTTCGCGGGACCAGTGCGTGACCTTGGACCAGGCTCGGCCTCCGCTCCGTGGAACAGAGGCAGTGACGGCAGCCTTCCCCTGGGGCCCCCTCCTCGTTTCAGCGTTGACCGTGACGCCGTCAGCCCACTGAGACAGGAACTTAAGAAGTTCAGAATGGGGCTGGCGCTGTGGCACAGTGAGTGAAGCTGCCGCCTGCAGCGCCGGCATCCCGTGGGGGCGCTGATTAGAGTCCCGGCTGCTCCACTTCCGACCCAGCTCCCTGCTGGTGTGCCTGGGAGGGCAGCGGAGGATGGTCCAAGTCCCTGGGCCCCTGTACCCACGTGGGAGACCTGGTGGACGTTCCTGGCTTTAGATTGGCCCAGCCCTGGCTGTAGTAGCTATTTGGGGAGTGAGTCAGCGGATGGAAGACCTCTCTAAGTCTCTGTCTCTTTCTCTGTAACTCTGCCTTTCAGATAAGTAAGATAAAACTTTTTTAAAGGTGCAAAAGAAGAGCCAGTGCCGCGGCTCACTAGGCTAATCCTCCACCTTGCAGCGCCGGCACACCGGGTTCTAGTCCCGGTTGGGGCGCCGGATTCTGTCCCAGTTGCCCCTCTTCCAGGCCAGCTCTCTGCTGTGACCCAGGAGTGCAGTGGAGGATGGCCCAAGTGCTTGGGCCCTGCACCCCATGGGAGACCAGGAGAAGTACCTGGCTCCTGCCATCGGATCAGCGCGGTGTGCCAGCCGCAGCGCACTGGCCGCGGTGGCCATTGGAGGGTGAACCAACGGCAAAGGAAGACCTTTCTCTCTGTCTCTCTCACTGTCCACTCTGCCTGTCAAAAAAAAAAAAAAAAGGTGCAAAAGAAGGTGCAAGGTCACAGCGGGGGGCGGGAGACAGTAGGGATGACTGCGGGGGCAGGGAGAGGCAAACAGGAGGCCACAGGCGGGCTGAGCAGGGGCTGGCACGCAGGCCTGTGGGCTCCCGTCACCCCCAAAGGCTTCCTGAAGCACCTGCAATGGATGCCTTGGCCTACATTGTGGCTGGGAGACACCCAGCCTCCGCCCGAGGCCCGGGGCTGGCGGGGCGGGGCAAGGGGACTGCAGCAGGACTGGGGATGTGGCTCCCTGGGCTCCTCGGACCCCGGGCTCAGCAGGGACAGCGTTGCCTCCAGGAGGCCCCCGGGGCGGCAGGGCGCAGAGGCGGTGGTGAGTGCAGGCTGTGTAAGCCGCGGGGCTCCGGGCCCCTGCTCGCCGCGCACCGCTGATTCTCCTGAAATAGGGGCGTCCGGCTGCTACTGAACCCTGGAAACAGAAGCAGGGGTTGCGTAAGGTCACACAGGCAGGCGGCCGGGCTGTAGTCACCCTGTCCTCAACCAGTAGCCCCCCGGCCAGTTCCCTGAGAACTCCTCCTACACACACGCACACACACGCACATACACACACGCACCGTAGCGAGCCCATCTCAGCCAGGGTGGCGCCTTCTCTGCCCCTGCCCCTAGCGCGGTGGCAGGTCCTCAGCCCGCTCCCTGGCCCGGGAGCTGGCACTGGACGCGGTGTCTGTCTCCCTCTGCTGGTCCCTTAGGGGACAACCCGCCAGGACGCTGCCGGAGCGGGCCTTGCCTGGAACGGTGCTCCGCGAGCCCTGGGGCGGCCAGGGAAGGACCAGGGACGCAGGCCAGGCGGTGGCCTGCGGAACCCCAGTGTTGCTTCCTGGGGTCCCTGCGGCCGGGGACTGCCTCCAGCGAGAGCGCCGAGGGGTGGTCTCAGGGAGCCCGGCCCCGGCCCCGGCCCTGAGGCAGCCTCCCTCTCCTCCAGCCCGTGAATGGAGCTGTCACCCGCGGATTTATCTAAACCTTTTGTGAAGCTGTTTGTATCTGCAGCCGAGCCCACATCTCGGGGTAATGAGTTCCATCGGCGTCTCCCCTGCTGGGCGGAGCGCGCTGCCTTTGATTCCTCCTAAACTTACCTCACTCGCGCTCCAAGGGGCCCTGTAACTCCAGCCCGCGGCTGCTGCTGAACAAGCCCGGGCTTCCCGCTTCCAGCCCCACCGGGTCTAGAAGATTCCATCCCATCTCCCCTCGGCAGCCAGGCCTGCAGGCAGGAGACCCGGGCAGACGAGGCCTGGCACTCTCGCAGGGCTCGGAGCCGCAGCTGCGGGACCCTTGGCCGAGTCTTCCGCCCCCACCCAGGAGCCCTGCACGGTCCAGTTTCCAGTTTGGGGAGGGCAGGCTTTTCCTTCGTGATACTTCCCTGGGGAGACGTCCCCCCGGGGTCCTAGCGTGCACCCGCCTGGCTTCGTCCAGGCTCCTGGCTGATTTTCTCCAGCCCTGACCTGACAGCAGCCCGGGAGGGCAGCACGCAGCGGGCAGGGAAGGGGGAACCAGCGCGGTGCCTCAGGCCTCTGCGGACGCTGGCCCAGCCGGTCCTCCCCCAGCCCCGCGAGGCCCTGACCCCGCCTTACAGACGGGGGCAACAGAGGCTTGGAGAAGCCCAGCGACTTGTGCATTTGCACACGATTTGAAAGGGACGGAGCCGGGGTTCAGAGAGAGGCTGGTGCCCAGGCCCCCGCGCCCCGTCTCAACAGACAGTCCTGGGTTCCAGTCTTGCCTCCCTCTGAACCCTGTACTTGTCAGTCATTCCACACAGACTTCTGAGCCACTGGTGTGCGCCACACATGGTTCTGGTTGCTGGGACAGCGCCAGGGGCCCGGGACGGCCTGGGCAGAGCTTGGCAGGGGGGCTGGCAGCCCCTGGGGTGCCACACACCATCACAGGCAGCCTGGGATGGCCCAGCCACCTGGCCTGCTCAGTCCCCCCAAGGCCTGGGGTACCATTTCCTGAGTGTGCACACACGGGGGGGGGGGGGCGGGACAAGCCGGAAGGGGCTCCCCAACCCAACTCCTGTGCCTCCGCGCCTTCCAGTGCCTGCACCCTGGCAGAGCCTCGAGGGTGAGAGGCCCGCGTGAGTTCTCGTCTGTGGGGGCCGGCTGGGACATCCTGCTCCTCATTCGCACCTACAGCTCCTTAGCAAACGTGCTTTCCTGGTCCTCCCTGCCTCGCTCACCTGTCTGCCTCTTCCTCCAGGGAGCCCTCCTTGATGCCCTCGGCCTCCAGCAGCCATGCTGTCATCACACCCAGCCCTTCTCAGGGGTGCACCCCCTCAGACTGTGGCACCATCACCCACCCCCGAGCTCAGGAGCCGTCACTCCACAGAAGGGGCGCTTCCTCTGACTGCCCGGGTCAGCTTCTGCTCCGAGCCGGGCACTGGCCGGCCCCTCCCCCTGGCTGTGCCGGGCTCACTTTGTTGAGGCCCGTGCCCGGTGAGGCCTAGCTGGCCGGGCCAGAGTGGAAGCCCTTACCCTCTCTCACACCACCCTCTAGCACACCAGCGCCTGCCGCCAGCATGGTGAGAGCCCCGGGGAGCAGGGCAGGAGCGGTCACGCTCTGTCCCACACCTAGACGAGTCCATCTGTGTTAGCTGAGTTACCAAGCACCAAAGAAGGTGTCGGCCCACCCCCACCACAACCACGTGACAGAATGCAGGGTAGGGGGCACTCACCCAGTCCCCACCCCCACTGGATTGAGAACGAAAGGAGGCCGGAGGGGCTGTGCCGGGCTGGAGTCGCTCCCAGATCTCTCCGGCAAGGCCACGCCGCCGGTCAGTGTGGCGCCCCGAGAAACCCAGCTCTCCCAACTGCCAGCCCCTGGCCCCTCTCTGGCCTCTGAGCCCTGTGGAAGGCACAGGAGGGAGCAGGGGTCCTCCCCAAGTGGCCCCCCCCCTTCCTAGGGCCTTGTGCGGGAGACCCCGGGGCCACAGGACCCTGCTGCCCCGTAGGTGTTGGGGCAGAAACTGGACTCCGTGAACAGCCAGTCTGCCCTCCCAAAGCCGCGGTGCGCATGGCCTGCCGGGCTGTGCAGGCAGTGGGCCGCGGGCAGAGGCAGGGCCGGGAGAGGCCACGCTGATTTCCCGGGGCAGGGAGACGCCGAGAGGCAGCAGTGAGGAAGCACAACGCTGAAGCTCTGCCAGCTCGTGGTCTTGACGGAGGGGGCCGGGGCTGAGGCCAGGGAAGGCCAGGGAGGGCTCGGAAGCCGGCTTTGTTTCTCCCCACTTGTGTTTTTTTTTTTTTTTAAGATTTATTTATTTGAGAGGCAGAGTTACAGACAGAGAGAGGGAAAGACAGAGAGATCCATCCGCTGGTTCACTCCCCAACTGTCCACAACGGCCGGAGCTGTGCCGATCCGAAGCTAGGAGCTTCTTCCGGGTCTCCCACGTGGGTGCAGGGGTCCAAGCCCTTGGGCCGTCCTCCACTGCTTTCCCAGGCCACAGCAGGGAGCTGGATCGGAAGCAGAGCAGCTGGGACTTGAACCGGCGCCCATGTGGGATGCCACACAGCAGGCAGAGCTTTCCCCGCTACGCCACAGCCCCATACTGAGAGGGACCCAGCGGCAGCCTGGACTTTATTTGGTTTGCATGTCCATCGACTTCACACCTACTGAGCTACTGTCACCGTCACCTACTGAGGCTCAGGCCCCATGTGAGCCACAGGGATAGGAAACGAAGCCGACCGGTGCCCTGGCCATGTGCGGCTGGCACCCGGGCACGAAATAAGCAAACACACGAAAGACTTCGGTGAGCTGCGATGGACACTGTGGCCCGACAGGGCAAGGGCTTGGCCACAGCCCCGGGTGGGGCAGAGGCTGGGCCGAGGGCAGGGAGTTGGGAAGGCCATGCCAGGTGGCCAGGGCAGCGGGTACAAAGGTCCCAGGTGAGAGAGGAAGTGGTGGGCGCAGAGGCCGGGCACTCACGGGGAGATGAGTGCGGACTGGGTGGGGCTAGACTCCGTGAGCTCCGGGTGGAGTTCCGATTTTATGGCAACCAGTGGAGCGTGCAAGCAAGGACGGGCCATGACACAGCCGGAACTCCCACTTTTGCTGCTGTGAACTGTGCAGGTGAGCGAGGAGGGGGCCCAAGCCAGAGGAGGCAGTGGAGAGGGACGGGAAGCTGGCACCTGCCATCTGTCTGGGAGGCGGAGCGCTCAGGACCTGCCTGCGGGATTGTAGCAGGTGCGGGAGAGGGCGGGGCCCCGAGGACTCCAGTTAACAGCGGCGTGGTGAGCTGGAGCCCAGCAGGGGAAAGGGGAGAGGACCCACCCCAGGGCCCCAGGGACGCTGCAGAGGCGGAGCGGAGACAAAGCAGGCTGGAGAGCAAGGGGCCTGGGCACAACCCACAGGACCAGAGGCGGCCCCTTCAAGGGGAACTGGGCGGCAGCGCCTCCCCCAGGGCTCCCCTCCACTTTACAGACGGTGAGCACAGGCCCCGGGCAAGAGGCAGACCCCTCCTTTCAGAGTCGGGGGTCTTTAAAAACAGGGGGCCGGGCTCCCCCCTCCCAAACGGTTCCCAGCGCTTCCCAGCAGCGCCTTCGTCCGCTGGCCGGCCCCACCCTCCGCGAGGCCCGGGCCCGCGCCCCTGGGCCTCTGCCCTCTGCCCCATCCGATGTCGTCGGGGCTCCGCGAAGCCGGACGGAGCGCCCGCCCCCGGCTCCAGCTCCAGGTGCCGCCGCCTCGTTTTAGCGCTGGCGCCGCTCCCTGGGTGCCCAGGGTCTGGCCGCGACCCTGTAGCCCCCCGCCAGAAGCGCGGGAACTCTGCCCAGCAGAGGCCAGGGCCCAGTCCGGCGCACCGGGGCCGCGTCCTCTCCGCCCTTCGCGCTGCGGTGCCCGCCGGCCGCCCCTGGGATGCGGAAGGGACAGGGTCGGGCCCGGGGCGCGAGAAGCCGGGAGCGAGGCTGGCGAGGCGGACGCCCGAGTGCCGCTGGGTCACGTGACGGAGCTCCCGCCCCGCGCCTGCTAGGGCTCCGTCACGTGACGGCGGAGCCTGCGAGCGTTTTCTCACGTGACGGAGGCGCCCTGTGCCGGCCAATGAGGAGGCGGGGGCGGAGCCGGCCGGGGGCGGCGCGCGGGAAGAGGGGAAGGGGCGACGGCGGTGGTAGCAGCGGCATCGCTCTGCTCTGGGGCTGGCTGCGGGGCGCCCCGCGTCTGAGCTAGGTGCGGGGCTCCAGCTAGGCCGGGGTCAGCTCCACAGTCAGCATGCGGTGCCTGGTCACGGGCGGCAACGTGAAAGGTGAGTCCGGGCCGGCCCGGCTGCGGGGCGCGGGAGCCGGCCGGGGCGCCCGCCTAACCGCCCCTGTCTCCTCTCTGCAGTGCTCGGCAAGGCCGTCCACTCCTTGTCCCGCATCGGGGATGAGCTCTACCTGGAACCCATGGAGGAAGGGGTGAGGGGCCGGGGCATGCAGGCTGCCGACCCGGAGCACGCGGGATGGCCTTGGGCAGACGTGTGCGCGGAGTGCGTTTCCATGCTTGGGTCCCGCCGTCTTCCCGGGCCGGAGGGCGCCCTGAGGGCAGTGGGCCTCGCAGGGGTGCCCAGCGTCAGCGGGGGGGTGGGGTGAGGGGACCTAGAGAAGACGGGGAGGGAGGGCAGGGGGCGCGGCACTCGGCTGTTCCCCGCAGTGCTCAGGTAGGCTGGGAAGGCTTCCTGGAGAAGGGGGCTGCTGACCGCGCGTGAGGGCGCAGGCGGCCCGCAGCGCCTGACCACGGCCCTGCCCTTGCTGTCCGTCCCCAGCTCTCCCTGCGCACCGTGAACTCCTCCCGCTCTGCCTACGCCTGCTTCCTGTTTGCCCCGCTCTTCTTCCAGCAGTACCAGGCGGCCACCCCCGGGCAGGACCCGCTGCACTGTAAGATCCTGATGAAGGTGAGGCTCTGTCCTGGGCGCCTGCGCCCGGCCTGCTCGGCCCGGAGAGCTGATGTCCCGCCCCCCGCCCCCAGTCCTTCCTGTCCGTCTTCCGCTCGCTGGCGATGCTGGAGAAGACGGTGGAGACGTGCTGCATCTCCCTGAGTGGCAGGAGCAGCCGCCTGGTCGTGCAGCTGCACTGCAGATACGGTGAGCGGGCTGCAGGCGGGCCGGGGTCCCTGGGGAGGCGGAGGCCCGCGAGGCGCGCTGAGACCCCGTCTGCCCGTGCAGGGGTGAGGAAGACCCACAACCTGGCCTTCCAGGACTGCGAGTCCCTGCAGGCCGTCTTTGACCCAGCCTCGTGCCCCTACAAGCTCTGCGCCCCCGCACGGTGAGCACGCCCCTTCCTACTTGGGGGCTCAGGGGGTCGGCTGAGGAAGGCACCGCCCCCGTATCCGCTGCGCTCGCTGGGAGCCTCAGACTTCACCCAGCCGGCGGCGGGCAGGTCCTCAGCCGGGGTCCCTCGACGTACAGGCGAGCCGAAGGAACGGAGGTCTCGGCCCCGTGCTCGTCCGTCCCAGGGGCCGGGCCTGGTGCTCTGGCGCTCGGCCATTCCGATTCCGCTGGAAGAGCGCGCGGCTGGCGTGGGTGACCGGGAAGGCCTGGCCTGCCCTTCTTCCGCGGGGTCGCCGCTCCGGGGAAGCCCCCTTCTAACGCCCAGGCTCCAGGCCTTGAGTGGCCGGGCCAAGCCGGAGATGCCGTGTCCAGGAGGGCTGCCCGTGCGGGGGGCGCACCGAGGGCCGCAGGGGCGGGCAGGCGTGCGTGTTACTGCGGCTAAAGGTCTGAGCCAAGGGTCAGCCGAGAGAGGGCTGGGCTGCCCCCTGCTCCCCGCGGGACCCCACCTGCATCCAGCAGCCCCCGTCCCCCCGTTGCTCGTGGGCTCTGAAGGCCCCTGTGGATCCCGGCGGCGCGCGCCCCGGGCTCTGCTGAGCCGCACTTGCCCGGGACGCCGTCAGGGGAAGGGGAGGCTTTCGCCCTGGTCTCCATGTGAGGACCAAATACTGACTTTTCTACTCAAACGAAAGGCAGGGCGACAGAGGGAAGGGCCGTCTTCCGCCTGCTGCTTCATTCCCTCAGTGCCCACAGGGCTGGGTTAGGCTGCAGCCAGGAACCCACGCCCGCATCTGCATTTCCTATCGTCTGCAGGAAGCTGGATAGGATTCGGAGTAGGCAGGACTTGAACCAGGCTTTCTGACACGGGTGTGGGTGTCCCAGGCAGCGGCCTGACCCTCTGAGCTGCAAGGCCTGCCACGCTCTTAGTTTTGTTAAGATACATGTTATCCAGGCCGGGCTGTGACGTAGCAGGTAAAGCCGCCGCCTGCAGTGCTGGCATCCCATGTGGGCGTCAGTTCAAGTCCCAGCTGCTCCAGTTCCCATCCAGCTCTCTGCTGTGCCCTGGGAAAGCAGTGGAGGGTGGCCCAAGTGTCTGGGCCCCTGCACTGAATGGGAGACCCAGAGGAAGCTGCTGGCTCCTGGCTTCGATTTGGCCCAGCTCCGGCTGTTGTGGCCATCTGGGTAACGGATGGAAGACCTCTCTCTGCCTCTGCCTCTCTTTCTTTCGAGTAATTAATTTAAAAGATATTTCACTTATTTGAAAGGCAGAGTTAGAGCGATCTTCCATCCACTGGTTCACGCCCCAAATGGCTGCAACGGCTGGGGCTGGGCCAGGATGTGGCCAAAGCCAGAACTCCATCTGGGTCTCCCGTGTGGGTGCAGGGTCCCAGACGCTTGAGCCGTGCCCCGCTGCTTTCCCAGGCACGTGAGCAGGGAGCGGCCAGGACTGGAGTCAGCGGACGTCACAGCGGGCAGCTTAGCACGACTGCGCCACGGCGCGCGGTCCCACCGCCTGTTGTTCAGAACGAGCGACTGTTGCTCTTTCTCGCGGGCGCCAGTTCCTGCAGCAGCCGAGAGCCGTGCCTGCCGTCTTTCAGCTGTGGCACACGTCCGTAGATGAGGCCTGCAGGGCGCCCTGAGTCCTGGCTCCTAGGGATGGGCGAACGCAGTGCCCCACGGCTGCGCGGGCAGGGGCTGTGTCCCGGCTCCTGGCCACCCCTGCCTGCCCGTGACGCGCTGCTCTCCCCGCAGGGTCCTGGGAGAGGCCGTCCTGCCCTTCCCCCTCGCCCTGGCCGAGGTGACGCTGGGCGTCGGCGCTGGCCGCAGGGTCATCCTGCGCAGCTATCAGGAGGACGAGGCAGGTGAGGAGGCGGGCTGCTGCCCCGCGTGCTGGGGGCCGGGGCGGGGTCCTCACCTCCTCCCGGCCTGCCCCCCAGACAGCTCCCTCAAAGCCATGGTGACGGAGATGAGCCTGGGGGAGGACGATTTCCAGCAGCTGCGGGTCCGCGAGGGGGTGGCCGTCACGTTCTGCCTCAAGGAGTTCCGGGTGAGCCTCCCGCCGCGCCACGTGCCACGCCGCCCCGGCGGGCCGACACCCGGCCTCACCGCTCTGCCTCTCCCTCCCTCCCAGGGGCTCCTGAGCTTTGCTGAGTCGGTGAACTTGTCGCTTAGCGTTCACTTCGATACTCCGGGCAGGTAACGCGCAGCCGAGGGACAGGGCGGGGGGCTGGCAGCAGCCCTGTCCTGGAGTGACCGGCGTGGGCCCGTCCCCTGCCCAGGCCGGCCATCTTCACTGTGGAGGACTCTACGCTGGATGGCCACTTTGTCTTGGCCACGTTGTCGGAGCCGGACCCGCACTCCCTGGGCCTGGGCTCCCTGGAGCCCCGCAGGCCGGAACCTCGGCTCCAGGCCCACAGGTGAGGGCGCCGCCTGCGCACCCCTTCTCTGCTGGTCTCGGCCCCCTGCCTGAGCCTGCTGCTTCCAGCGTCCGCACCTCCCCCAACACACACTTCCTGCCGGCTGCGTGGTCAGCTGTTTGGAGACCCCTCCCACCCAGGGAAGCTTCCCCAAGGCCCTGTTGGCCTGGTTTCTCTGGCTGGAGCCTCCCCTCTGAGCCTCCCCCCAGGCTGGGGCGGAGGCAGGGGCTGCCTGGGGTGGGGGAAGCAGGTGGCTGGGAGGGCAGGTGGGCTGGGGAGGACGCCGGCCTAGCCGAAGCAGAGGAAGCTGGGTCTGGCCCCCCGCCCAGCGCGTCCCAGGGCGCCAGTGCTTTCCAGCGCCCGTCCCCGGGGAAGGGGGGGCCTGGGCCCCTTGTGGCCCACTCCCTTACAAGGCCTGCTGCTCCCCTCCCAGAGCAGAGCCCAGCCAGCCCCCAGCACGCCTCTGCAGCCCCTCCCCCGACAGCCGGATGCGAGCCCCGCCTCCTCCAGGAAGCCTCCCCTTGGCCCTGCATCCTTCCTCTCTAGCAAAGCAGAATACAGCCAAGTGACCACTAGTGGGCCTGAGCCCCCAGGCCCCGCCCTCCCTGCGCCTCACGCCCCCTCTGCCCGCAGCACACCCCACCAGGACGACTTCGCCAGCGACGACATGGACTCCTACATGATCACCATGGAAACCAGCGGAGGCAGTGAGGCCCCGTGGGCGCGGCCCTCCGGGTCCCCTTCACCAGGTCCCCAGCCGCCCTGCAGCCCCGCACCCCCCTCCGAGGACGAGGACGAAGACGAAGCTGAGCCCACTACAGTGCCTGGGACCCCCCCACCCAAGAAGGTAGGGGCTGGCGGCGCAGCTGGGGCTGGGAGGGGAGCACGGGAGCAGCCCCCAGAGCTCACGCAACTTCCTCTCCTTCCAGTTCCGCTCCTTGTTCTTCGGCTCCGTCCTGACCCCCATGCGCTCCCCCCAGGGCCCCAGCTCTGTGCTGGCTGAAGACAGCGACGGCGAAGGCTGACCCCAGGCTCAGTGGCGCCAGCCGGGCCCGGCCTCGGGGTGGCAGCAGCTGGGGAGGGAGCCAGGGCCTCGCCACCCCGGCAGGAGGCTCCTCGCCACTTTGTCTGCTGCAGGCCGCAGGCCAGGCCCCGGCCGCCGCTGGCAGCCCGCCGGCCCGCACCCGAGACCTGCTCTTTGCTCAGACCCAAGCCACACCTCAGGGAAGCCCTGCGCTGGCACAGGCTGCTTTCTCGCCTTCCCCAGTCCTCTGGCTCTGGTCTGGAATTCTAGGAACCTCTGGACCCGAGTGTGTGGCTCAGGCTGCCCTGGCTGGGCCTGTGCCCGGCAAGCTGCCCTCCCCAGTGGCCGTGCTCGGACAAGGGAAACGCAGGCCGTGGCCAGAATCCAGCTTTGACCTTTATTCAGGAGACCAGACGGGCTGCCCTGGGACCCGGCTGCCAGCCCTGCGGCCGCACGAGACGAGACCCAGTCTGGCCGCCGTCGCCCTGAGCTGCAGCCTTGGCCCCAGGATCCTGCTTGCAGCCGCGCAGGTGCAGGCTGGAGGGAGCCTGGGGGGTGGGTGCTGCTAGTGATTCATTAAAAAACAGATCCACCGAGGCCCGTGTCCCCGTGGTGGCGGCCGAGGCGGCACGGCCGTGGCAGCATGGTTCCTGTGCAGTCAGCCCCTGTCTGGGCAGGGGGCCGCACGCGGGGGCTATTTCTTGGCTTTGGCAGAGTTGCGGGGTGGGGTGATGGGTCGGCCTCCAGGGTTCAGGCCACTGAACTGCCCGTACTTGCCCTTGTTCTTGTCGGCCGGCTTAAGGATCTGAAAAGACAAAAGGCAGTCAGGCGTGCGGGGCCGGGCCGGGCCACGCCGGGCCCCCTCCTTCCGCTCCCCACCTGGAAGGAGCACATGAGGGTCTCGTCCACGCTCATCATGGCTCCGGCGTTGTCGAACTCGCCACAGTAGTTGGGGGCTGAGAAAAGTGTCACCAGCTGCCGCTTGGCAAAGAACTCATAGCCGTCCTCCACCACCTGCGGGGGGAGTGGGGGCGGGGCGGTCAGTCCTGCGGGGCGCGCCGCCCCTCCCCCCGGGCCGGAGCCCGGCCCACCTGGTGCGCCCGGCAGATGAGGTCCAGGTCATGCTTGTGCAGGAACTTGGCCACCACCTCCGCGCCGAAGGTGAAGGAGACGCCGCGGTCGTTCTCGCCCCAGCCCTGCACGTCCTTGTCGGGGTCAGACCACAGCAGGTCACACAGCAGGCCCTGGTCGGGCACGTCCGTGGGCCGCATGATGCGCCGGATCTGCTCCATGGACTGCAGGTCGGGGGAGAGGCCTGGGGAGAGGACCAGTCTCAGCCGCGGGCGCCCGGCCGCTCCACGTCCCTGCCGGCTCCCTGCCAACGCGCCTGGAGAGCAGCCGAGGACGCCCGAGTGTTTGGGGCCCTGCGCCCACGAGGGAGGCCCGGGTGGGTTTCCGGGCTCCCTGCTTCAGCTTGGCCCAGCTCCGACTATTGGGGGCACTGGGGGAGTGAACCACTGGGTGTGCGGTGCCTGTCACTCTGCCTTCAAATAAGTAAATCTTAAAAAACGTAAGGACGGGGGCTGGCACGGTGGCACAGCAGGTAGCCTGCGACCCACATGGGCACTGGGTGGCGTCCAGCTGCTCCACTTCCGGCCCAGCTCCCGGCCACTGGCCTGGGGAATCAACGGAAGGTGGCTCAGGGGTCCGGGCCTGGCCACCCCTGTGGGAGACACAGATGCCAGCCCTGGCCGTTGCAGCCGTCCTGGGAGTGAAGATGGGACATCTGTCCCTCCCTCTGTGACTAGGGGGCTCCCCCCAGGGAGGCTCTGCCAGTCAGCCTCGCCTTCCCGCCACCGTGCGGCCCCGGTCCCGGCTCCGCCGGCGCCCAGACAGGCAGAAGTGCTCCCTCCGCGACTGCGCTCACCCCCAGGAACGGGACTAGCAGCCCAGCGGGGTGCCGGACGCCCAGCAGAGGTGAGCGCGGCCTAGGCCAGCCGGGTGGAGGGCCTTCTGGAGGCGACAGAGACGGGATGCCGAGGCCCCCTCCCGGCACACGCCCAGAGCCAGCCTCACCGCCATGGCAGCAGAATATCTTCTCGTCCACAATGGCCGCGATGGGCAGGCAGTTGAAGCAGTCGGTGAACGTCTTCCACAGCTTGATGTTGTAGCGTCTCTTGCCTGTGAGGGGACAGGGACGGGGACGGCTCACGGGGAGGCCTGGTGCTCGGGCCGCCAGGGCACCCTGTGGGCTGGGAGAGGACTGGAAGGCAAGGAGGGCTTGGGCCCCCGCCCCACCCCTGTCGGGCCGGCTCCCCCCACCCTGTGAGCGGGGCCACACCAAGACCCCTCAGGCGTCCAGAGGGCTCAGGTCAGGGATGCAGGGCGGCCCCGGGGCAGGGGCAGGGGCAGGGTGGACGCCGGGCGCCGCCGGCGCGCGCTCACACTCGTCGTAGAAGCCGTAGATGCGGTTGATGCTGGCGCACTCGTGGTTCCCGCGCAGCAGGAAGAAGTTCTCGGGGTACTTGATCTTGTAGGCCAGCAGCAGGCAGATGGTCTCCAGGGACTGCTTGCCGCGGTCCACGTAGTCACCCAGGAACAGGTAGTTGCTCTCTGGGGGGAAGCCGCCGTACTCGAACAGCCGCAGCAGGTCGTAGTACTGGCCGTGGATGTCACCTGGGGGCCGGGGGCGGGGTCAGCGAGGAGGGGCCCCGGGCCTGCGCGGGGGAGGGGCCGGCGGGGGGCTCACCGCAGATCTTGAGGGGCGCCTCCAGCTCCAGCAGAATGGGCTGGCTCAGGAAGATCTCCCGGGATTTGAGGCACAGACCACGGATCTCGTTCTCCGTCAGCTGCACATTCTTTCCGGGCCGCGAGCCCTGCACTGGGGGGCGGGGGGAGGGGGCTGAGCACCCGGCCCCCGAGCCAGGAGCAGGTGGGCGACACGAGTGGCTCTCCGCGGGCACCTGCGGGGCCGCCGGGGACCCTCCCGGCCGCGGGGGCTGCGGGGGCTGCGGCGCCTGCCCTGGCCGCCGCCTCAGGCCTCCCAGGACCAGAAAGACCCCCACCACCCTCGAGGCCCTCCCAGGGGGCCGTCGCCCAAAGCCCGGGGGCGCACGGGTTCTCCCCTCAGCCCAGGAGCCGGGCCCAGCGGCGAGCTCGCGGGCCGCCTCCGCCCAGCCCGAGCTGGTCCGGGAGGGGCCGGCTCGCCCGCGCGCCACTTCCGGGCCTGGCGGGGCCCGGGGCGCGGCGGTGGGCACGGCCGCCCCGCCACCCCCGCCAACCTTCCAGCAGGCGCCCGATGATAGAGTCCAGGTTGAGCTTCTCGCTGTCGGACATGGCGGCGCCGCCGCTCGGGCCCAGCAGCTCCGGGCCCACTCCTGCCTCCCGCCCGCCCGCAGCCTCCTTCCGGCCTGGCGCTGCTTCCGCCCGCCCCGGGCCGCCCCCGGCCCAGGCCCCGCCCCGCCCGGCCCAGGCCCCGCCCCGCCCCGGGCCAGGCCCCGCCCCTCCACGCTCTGGCGCCGCCGCTGGACGAGGAGCGCGGCGGCGCGGGGCGGGGCCTGGCCTAGGAGCTGGGGGGCGGGGCTTTCGGGGCGGGGCCGAGCCGGGTTCCACCCCCGCGGCACCGCCCAGCCCGTTTCAGAGGCTGGGGGACCGGAAGGACCATGGAAGTTGTTTTTCTGTCGCACGGGCCGGGCGGCCTGGGCGGCCGGGTGGTGTGAGCACGTGAAGACCCGTCTGCCCAGACGCTGCGGTCACGCTCTGCCAGTGCATACAAGGGAACCGAGTCCCGGGGCTGGCGGGTGACCCCCAGGCAGCTGACCAGCCCCAGGACATCCGCGCGTCCCTCGCTCGGGATGCTCCACGCTGTCCTGTGCATGCTAAGTGCACTTTTTACTAAGTCCCGCAATGACCTTTCCAGGGGCGAAATAGTATCCCATAGGGTGCAGGTGGTGACGGGCAAACGCGACAGCAGCCGCGGTCCTCACTGGCACCCCGAGCTGACCTTGCCACCCAGGTGGCCTGGCGCCGTCGCACGCAGCACAGGAACCCGAGGCCGCCGCCGGGGAGGGGAGGAGCTGGTGGCTCAGGGGCGCTGCGGGGGCAGGAAGAGCTCGGAGAGGAAGGGGTGACCCCCCCCTTGGGAGGGGCCCCCAGCGGGTTGCTGAGGCTGTGAGGAGGAAGTGGGAGGAGGAGGTGAGGGGTGAGGTGCAGCGGTAGGTGAGCAGGGCGCCTCGGGCCGGGGCCGGTGGGTTCGGGGTCTGGGTGCCAAGGCCTGGCCCTCCTGTCATTTCACAGCCTGGCTGCTCTCCCCCCACGCCCGTGAAAGGACACGGGGGCTTGGCGGGATGCCCTGAGACCTGTCCCTTCCGACCCGGGCACCGGGAGGGCGGGGAGCGGCCCCCTCACAGTGGCTCTCCACGCCCGCAGCTGGCCGCAGCCCGTGGCCTGGAGGGTCTCGCACCATGGCCCGGGCCCTGGGGGAGGAGCTGCTGCAGACCTCCGAGCTGCAGGAGGACTCCAGCTCCCTGGGGTCCGACTCGGAGCTGAGTGGGCCCGGCCCATATCGCCAGGCCGATCGCTATGGCTTCATTGGGGGCTGCTCGGCGGAGGAGCCCGGGTGAGTGAGGCGGGGCTGGGCGGCAGGGGGTCGGGGCTGAGGGCGGGGCGGGGGCGGAGTTATGGAGGGAGACCCTGCTTTGGGAGGGTCTGGCGTGGGGACTGGACACTGGGGACTCGGCCAGTGTCACCGTCCCCAGGCGCCAGGTGGAGTCCTACTGATGTGGAATCACCCGGGTGGGGGTGGCTCTGTCTCTTTCGCCCCCACCCCGGAGACTAAACATCCTTCCCCTTTTAATCGCGGGCCCTGGAATCCCAGCTCCGAATCCCAACATCGCCTCCTACCAGCCCTTCCTGTACAGACAGGAAAACAAGTTCAGAGACAGACAGAAACTTGCCCCAGGGCACACAGCACAGCCGACACTCAGGACTCCTGGTGTCCAGTGCGGGACACCGTCCGACCAGCTGCCTGGGGATCATCCACGTCCCTGTCCCCGGAGGCAGCCGACCAGGCTCCCCGCCCCACAAACACCCACTCACCCCATCATTCTGCTCTGCCCTGGCCCTGTGACAACCGCTGGTAGCCTCTGGGGCACAGCTCACTCTGGGGGCTTTCTGGGGATCTCCAGGGCCACTAACGGGCCTCACCCGGGCGGCCAGCAGGGGTGGGGGACAGGTGTGGCCCGAGGGGACGGCTGCCCGGCGCCTGACACCTGTGTCCCGTGCCCCCAGGACGGGCCAGCCCCCGGCAGGCCTGATCCGGCAGCGGGAGATGCAGTGGGTGGAGCTGACGCAGCACTGGGAGAAGACCATGTCCCGCCGGTACAAGAAGGTGAGGGGTGCCCTTGCCGCCAGCCCGCTGCTGTGCTCGGGCCGCGGGGACGGCCCTCACCGCCCGCCTCGCCCGCAGGTGAAACTCCAGTGTCGCAAGGGCATCCCTTCGGCCCTGCGGGCCCGCTGCTGGCCCCTGCTGTGCGGGGCCCACGTGCGTCAGAGCGGCAGCCCCGGCACCTACCAGGTGAGGGTGCGGCAGGCCCACCTCCCCCCAGGGGGCCGCGCCACACAGAGCCCTCACGCCCGCCTTCCTGCCCGCCACAGGAGCTGGCAGAGGCCCCCGGGGACCCGCAGTGGCTGGAGACCATTGGCAGGGACCTGCACCGCCAGTTCCCCCTGCACGAGATGTTTGTGTCCCCCCAGGGTCATGGGTACGAGGCAAGGGGTGCCCAGGGACCTGGTGGGACTTTCGGCCCGGTCGCCCCGATCTACCGCTGCTGCCGTGTGTCCCAGGGCACCTGGGGGAGGGTGGGAAGGGGTGCCCGGGGGCTGGCCCTGATGGGGTCTCCTGGCACAGGCAGCAGGGGCTCCTGCAGGTGCTCAAGGCCTACACCCTGTACCGGCCCGACCAGGGCTACTGCCAAGCCCAGGGCCCCGTGGCCGCCGTGCTGCTCATGCACCTGCCCCCGGAGGTGAGTGGCCGGCGACCCAGGACTCTGACCCCCAACCCCAGGGACCTGGCCATCCTGAACTCCGGGCCCATGACCCCAAATCCCAAGTAACACTGGCCTTGGGGACATGGTGTCCTGGGGACCCAGGGCCTCAGGACCACTGACCTCATGACTCTCAAGACCCCAAGGACTGGGACCCCCGACCCCAGCCCTTACTCCAGTGACCTCGGTAGGGGTCTGGTGCGGCTACCTTGACCTCATGACTCCTGATTCTGAATCCCATGGCCGTGACCCCTGACCCCAGGAACCCAGGGACCGTCCAGCCCAACACCCCGAGCCCTGTTTCTCGCGCCTCTGTCTTGGGCAGAGGCTCTCAGGCACCGGGCGGGGGGGGCCGCACCCCTTTCCCAGCCCCCTCCTGTGCCCGCCCCTCCAGGAGGCCTTCTGGTGCCTGGTGCAGATCTGTGAGGTCTACCTCCCCGGCTACTACGGGCCCCACATGGTGAGAGGCTGGGCATGGCGGGGCGGGGGGCAGCAGCCCAGGGGCCCGGGGCAGCGGTGGTGCGGGTGGCCCCAGGCCGCGGGCTGACGGCCGTGGCCGCAGGAGGCCGTGCGGCTGGACGCCGAGGTGTTCTCCTCCCTGCTGCGGCGGCTGCTCCCGCGTGTGCACAAGCACCTGCAGCAGGTGGGCGTGGGGCCCCTGCTGTACCTGCCCGAGTGGTTCCTGTGCCTCTTCGCCCGCTCGCTGCCCTTCCCCACGGTGCTGCGCGTCTGGGACACCTTCCTCAGCGAGGGTGAGTGGGGCGGCCCGTGGCCAGGTGGGCGGGAGGCTTGGGGCGGGGAGGGCGTGCCTGGGGAGGAAGCCAGCTCATCAGCTCGGACTTCTCCCTCTCCAGGCCCTCCTGGGGCCCGGGTTGGGGGGCCGAAGGTGGTGCCCGGCCTGGTGCGGGAGAAAGGGCCCCCCCGCTCCTGGCCCTGGCTCATTGCAGTCAGGGAGGCGTCTCGGGGGAGGTGGCTGGGTGGGAGCTGGAGCTGTGTGCCTCGGAGACCAGGCGAGGCTGTGGCATGGGTGGGAGAAGGCAGGGCTCCGCTCTCTGGGGAGACCTGGGTGGGCGAGACCTCCGTTCCGATGAGGGGCGACTACGTAAGCAGGTCCACGAGGTAGTGGCAGGCTGGCGCCAGGCCGCAGGGACTGGAGACTGGGGCCTGTGAGGGGAGTGGCACACGCAAGCGCTGGGCTCCCGGACCTTATTCTGTGTTAGAGCGAGAGAGAGCAAGAGAGAGAGGTCTTCCATCTGCTGATTCACTCCCCAGATGGCCGCAAAGGCTGGGGCTGAGCCAGGTCGAAATTAGGAGCCAGGAGCTTCATCCGGGTCTCCCACAGGGGTGCAGAGGCTCAAGGACTTGGGCTGCCTTCTGTTGCTTTCCCAGGTGCATTAGCAGGGAGATGGTTGGGAAGTGGAGCAGCCGGGACTCAAACTGACACTCATATGGGAGGCAGGCGTCACAGGCTGTGGCTAACCCCACTACGCCGCAGCGCCAGCCCCTGGGGTCCGTCTCGATGTCCCCATCCATAACTTGTCTGAGTTCCGTTCTGTGTGTTGCACCTGCCGGTTACGCCTAATAGAAATCGATCATATACTGAGCACTGGCTGTGGGCCCAGCAAGCTTCAGGCCGGCCCCCAGGGAAGGACCCCGGCTGTCTTAGAGCCACAGGTCAGGCCACCATCCCTGTGTCACCGCCCTAGCAGCCTCAGACTGGGGGGTGGGGCCTGCTCAGTGTGGCTGAGAGAGGACAATGACAGTCATCCCTGTGGCCGCTCCTACAGGCCAGGGGCTGCCAGTAAGGGGTCTTGAGGCTGCAGGATAGGCCTGAGACCACACACACACACACACACACGGCATGCACACTCGTGAGCCTTACCCTCTTGGGGTCGGGGGACGGAGCTCCACCTAGACTATTTCAGAACCCAAGAGACAGAGTCCCTAAAGCTGGCAAGGCCTTAGTGGGCGCCCACCCTGAGGACAGCTCCAGGCACAGAGTGAGGAGGGGCTACGCTGGCTCCCTCAGTGGGCCCCTCCCCGGCATGCAGGTGTCAAGGTGTTGTTCCGCGTGGGACTGACGCTGGTGCGCCTGGCCCTGGGCACCGCAGAGCAGCGTGCCGCCTGCCCCGGGCTCCTGGAGACCCTGGGCGCCCTGAGGGCCATCCCCGCTTCGCTGCTGCAGGAGGAGGGCTTCATGTCGCAGGTGGGTGCCCCCCGCCCTCCCCTTGCTGTGGCCTGGTCCCCGAGCGAACGCGGCTTCCCATGGCCCTCCCGGAGAGGCTGTGTGCGCCCCGCTCAGCCCTCAGCCACTTCCTGGACTCTGCTACCCACCCCCCCGCGCCCCTCCCTGACCTCGTGGCTTCCTGCCTCCCTCTGGGAGGGGCCAGCTCAGCACCAGCCCCTCCCCGCAGGTGCACAGCGTGGCCCTGTCCGAGAGGGCCCTGCAGCGGGAGATCCGGGTCCAGCTGGCCCAGCTGTCGGACGCAGCGCCGGGGCCATCGCCACAGCCACAGGCCCGTCTTCCAGGAGCCCAGGCCATCTTTGAGGCCCAGCAGCTGGCCAGGGCGCGAGGAGGCAGCAAGCCGGAGGTGCCCCAAATCGTGGTGCAGCCCCCAGAGGAGCCCCTACCCCCACGGCGCAAACCTCAGACCCGCGGCAAGACCTTCCACGGGCTCCTGACTCGGGCCCGGGGCCCACCCCTCGAGGGCCCCCCCAGGCCCCACCGAGGCTCTACCTCCTTCCTGGACACCCGCTTCTGAAGATGCCACCCACCAGTGCCAGCGCCAAGCTCCCGGACAGCCGATGCCGGCCCCACAGACAGGCCGCACTTGGCCTCCAGTGACTCAGTTCCCTTCCTGGCAAGGGTCCGGCAGTGGAGGAGGGGCCGTCACACACGGGATGAGAGCTGGCCCCAATGGGAGCCCAGGCTGGCTCCCCACCGCCGGAGCTGTCTTGGTGCCCAGGCCTTTGCCAGGATCGAAGCCGGCGCCGAGGGAGTTGGGGTGAGCGGCTGGCTGGGCTGCGCGGCCCCCGAGGGCTCTGGGGGCCGGGAATAAAGTCTGTCTGAGCCGAGGCCTGGATGGCGTTGGGTGCAATGCCCTTCACCCTCAACCCTGGGCAGGCTGCTCCCTCCCCGCCTCCTATCCTCCGCGCCCTCCCGGCCCTGATCCCGCCCTGGGGACAGACCGAGGGTGCCTATTGGCTGCTGGGGGAGGTGTTTACCAGCGACAGGCGCCAAGTGCGAGCCGCGTGGTGCAGCCTCTGGGGGCAGGTAAGGCCTCTGCACCTGCACCCTGCAGAGCAGGGCTCCTGACAGATGCTGGCTCCCGGAGTGGAGCCCCGCCCCTATTTGCCCCTCCCCCCTCCTCCCAGGCAGCTTCAGGAGTCCCTGGGGTGGGGGGCCTCTAGCCCAAGTCTGCCCCCCCCCATGGTCCTGGTCCCATCCATCAAAGGGAGCCAGGCAAGAACAAAGGCCCAGTGTGCCCAGCACAAAGGAGAAAGGTCCCGCCGGCCCTCTGCGCTCCCTGAGCCCCCGAGCGCCCCCTCGGGACAGCCACCATGGAAACCCCCTCCCACACGCACTAACTGCCCCCGTGGGTGCCTGGGACATGAGCCATCGCCCAGACAACAGGGCTGGTGCCCGTGCAGGCTTGTGTCCCTGCGGTGCCCGTCTCCAAGCCCTGCCTGTCCCTGCCGCTGCCAGTGCGCCGGGACCCACGCCGAGCGCTGCACCTGCAGGTGGGGTGCTCCACGCTGGCGTGGCCCCCGTCAGAGCCGGGGCTTGGCGTGTTCTAGCGACAGGGCTGCGAGCTGCAGAAGCGCGTCCACTCCCAGTGTGCTCACGCGGAGCCCGCTGCGTGCCTGGCTCGGCCCTGGGTCCGATCGGGGAGACCTGGGCGAATCCGCGCTCTCCCTGGGAGCCTGAGTCTCAGGATGGCGGGGGCTTGGCCACGCCCCTCATGGCTCATGGCAGCGCCAAAGTCTACCCAGGCCCCCCACCCTTAGCAACCTTACACCCACCCCTCCTTGGGCGCCCTCTCGGCTCCCCACCCCTCAATCCTGCAGCAGCGCAGGGCGCAGCCTGTCTGGGTCACGGGCCTCTGGAGTGCCACGCCCCAGCCCTGGGCACCCTCAGCTCAGAGCCATCCCCAGACACCCACGCCCTCTCCTGTGCCTAGAGGCGGGGGGGAGGGGCGTCTCCAATGCTGTAGCAGGTTGGGGGGACCTGCCCCTGAGCCCTCCACAGGTGGGCTCCCCTGCTGGGAGAAGGGGGGTGGCTCGCCCGGCCTGGGTGCACAGTGTGGCAGAGTGGAGAGTCACCACTCAGCCAGGTGCCTCTGTGCAGTGAGCAACCTGCAGGACCATCCTCGGTGACCCCAGCGGCTCCCTGCACACCTGGCTGGAGAGCGCCGAGTCTGTGCACCGAAGCTGTGTTGGCACCGTGCCGTCTGTCAGCTCGCACCAGCCCGGAGGATCTGAGTAGGGAGGGCACACAGGTCTCTCCCATGGAGTAGAGGGGGGACCCACGGTGTCTACCTGGCACCACCACCCACCCGAAGTGTCCCCCATCCCACGCTGTGCCGGGCTAAAGTCCCCGCAGGAGAAGGGGCCCTGCGGCTGACGTGGCGGCGCAGCCGGTTAAGCTGCCACTTGCGACAACAGCGTCCCATACGGATGCTGGTTTGAGTCTGGGCTGCACCACTCCTTTTCTTTTCTTTTCTTTTCTTTTCTTTTCTTTTCTTTTCTTTTCTTTTCTTTTCTTTTCTTTTCTTTTCTTTTCTTTTTTATTTAAGGTTTATTTATTTGAAAGATTTGCAGAGATGGAGAGGCAGAGAGAGAGAGAGAGACAGAGAGAGAGAGAGAGGTCTTCCATCCGCTGGTTCACTCTCCAATTGGCCATGACGGCCGGAGCTTCGCCGATCAGAAGCTGGGAGCCAGGCGCTTCCTCCGGGTCTCCCACTCGGGTGCAGGGGCCCAAGCACTTGGGCCATCCTCCACTGCCTTCCCAGGCCACAGCAGGGAGCTGGATCGGAGGTGGGGCTGCACTCCTTTGCCTGTTCCTAGTCCCAGCGCCCTGGACCTGGGTCGCACACTAAATTTTCCTCCCTTTGCCTACGTTAAAAGCAAGCACTGCTGGGGCCGGTGCTGTGGCATAGTGGGTAAAGCCACCGCCTGCAGTGCCAGCATCCCACATGGGTGCCGGTTCGAGTCCAGGCAGCTCCACTTCTGATCCAGCTCTCTGTGGCCTGGGAAGGCAGTGGAGGATGGCCCAAGTGCTTGGGCCCCTGCACCCACGTGGGAGACCCAGAAGAAGCTCCTGGCTCCTGGTTTCAGATTGGCACAGCTCCGGCTATTGTGGCCAATTGGAGAGTGAACCAGCGGATGGAAGACCCCTCTCTCTCTCTCTCTCTCCTCTCCCTGTGTAACTCTGACTTTCAAGCAAAATAAATTAAAAAAAAAAAAAAAGCGGACACCGCCAAGCCCGAGAGAGCTCAGGAGGAAGTGGTGTTTGAACCCTGGCGGACGCCAGCCAGGAGAAAGCACGGGTCCTGGGATGAGTGCACAGCCACCCGGTCCCAAGTTGGGCAGAGCTGGGAGGTGCCTGCCAGACCCAGACAAACAGCCGGGGCGTTCGTAGTGGGAATCCGGGGAGAGGAAACAAGGCATGGCCCTGAGCGCCGCTGACTGCAGATAAGGGGGCAGGCGGCGTGGTATGGCCGTGGGCAGGGTCTGGGGACGGCGGGACACTGGTCCCTTCCGTCACAAGGGCTTCGCTGGCTGGAGTCCTAAGCAGGACACAACGGGGACTTCACCGTCAATCCCGGGGGGCTTTTTTTTTTTTTTTTACAGGCAGAGTGGACAGTGAGAGAGAGACAGAGAGAAAGGTCTTCCTTTTGCCGTTGGTTCACCCTCCAATGGCCGCCACGGCCGGCGCGCTGTGGCTGGCCCACCACGCTGATCCAAAGGCAGGAGCCAGGTGCTTCTCCTGGTCTCCCATGGGGTGCAGGGCCCAAGCACCTGGGCCATCCTCCACTGCACTCCCTGGCCACAGCAGAGAGCTGGCCTGGAAGAGGGGCAACCAGGACAGAATCCGGCGCCCTGACCGGGACTAGAACCTGGTGTGCCAGCGCCGCTAGGCGGAGGATTAGCCTATTGAGCCGCGGCGCCGGCCCCGGGGGGCGTCTTTTAAACAAACTGTTCATCTCCGTTGTGTTTGAAAGGCAGAGAGACAGAGGCAATGGGAAGCGAGGTCATCACAGTGGCCAGGGCTGGGCCAGGCCGAAGCCAAGAGCCCAAACTCGATCCAGGTCCGCCGCTCCCGGCTGAGACCCGGGTCCCTGAGCCGTCACCGCTGCCTCCCAGGCTGCCCGCTAGCAGGAGGCTGGATTGGTAGCGAGCAGCCGGGATCACACCGGGCCCTCCCAGTCGGGGTGCAGGGGTTCCAGGAGGGGGCTTCCCCCTTGTGCCAAACGCCCCGCCCGCCTCGGCGCTCCCGGTCGGGGTTTGCACACGAGCTTCGAGCAGGTGCTGCGCGTCTGGCCCAAGGCTGTTAACTGACGGACTTCTCTCCCTCTCTCCTTCCCTCCACCCTCTGGCGCTTGTAACTAAACTCAGGACGTCTCGATTTTTATTTTTCTCACCTACAGGGCAAACTCCAGTATGGCTGGTGCCCAGCCCTGGTGGCCCGGGAGCGGGCACACCCTGCCGGTGTGCATTTGGCCGGATCCCCGGCTCACCTGTGACCCGGGGCGAGTCACGCCTCCTTCCCTCAGGTATAAAAGGCAGAGAAACCCAAACGCCGCCCCTGCCGTGAGCGGGGGCTCCGCACCCCCAGCCTCAGTGCGGGATCAGGAGACCTGTGCTGGGCCGGCTCTGGGCCACAGTGGGTTAAGCTGCTGCCTCCAAGGCCGGGGCCCCTATCTGAGCGCTGGTTCGAGTCCCGGCTGCTCTGCTTCTGATCCAGCTCCCTGCTAATGCGCCTGGGAAAGCAGCGGAGGATGGGCCAAGTGCTTGGGCCCCTGCACCCACGTGGGAGACCTGGAGGGAGCTCCCGGCTCCCGGCTTCAGCCTGGCCCAGCCCCGAGTTGCGCGCCCACTTGAGGAATGAACAAGTGGGTGGGAGATCATTCCTCTGTCACTCTGCCTTTCAAATAAATCTTTAAAAGAGAGAGAGCGAGCGAGCGAGCGAGTGCCGGCCTTTCCAATGAATGCCCACCGACTGCCAAGCACCCTGGGCCCAGCCAGGCCTGGGCACAGGAATCCCATGTGAAGATGAGACAGCTCAGGGCTCTGCTCACGCGATGTCCAAGCTCAGCTCTCTGCGTGGCATCCATGCCGTGGGGTCATGAGGCAGCTGAGGCCACCCGTGCCATCTCGGATGGGCGCCTGCTGCACCCTGCTCCAGGAGCTGGGGCCGGCGGCAGGGAGCGCACGTGTGTCCCTGGAGCTGGGAGCCCTGCAAAGCTGTGTGTGCTGTGTGGGCTGGAGGGGGGCCCTGGGTAGGTCCCTTCCGCCCTCTGGGCCCCTCGGGTGGTGGACAGGGGTGCTCACAGGTCGCTCCAGCCCAGCCGGGCATGGAGAAGACCGAGTGTAGGGATGGGATGTGCAGGGACCAGGGGCCCTGGCGCCCAGCCTCTGTGCAGCTCCGGGAACTGGGAGTGGACCCCAGGGTGTGCGTGTCTGGGTTGCTGCCAGGAATGAGCTTGTGGCCGGCAGCCCGTCCCCTGGGCGTGTGCTGTGGGTGCCAGGTCAGGGCTCCTGGGCGTGGCTGTCTTGTGGGGGAGGGGTCCAGCTCACCTGGGGGAGGATGCGCAGGGCGGATCTGACAGCCCCGGTGCAGAGCAGAGGGTACCCGCGGAACTGCCACCACCCTCCTGCAGTGGCTCCACCGTGGCCCCGGTCAGCAGGGGTGCTCAGGAGGGGCTCCGCGGTGCGCGGAGACCCTGGCCCAGCAAGGCCTTTCTGGGACGGGGTTCAGCAGGGCAAAGGGCTGGAGCCGGGAGCAGGCAGCCTCAGGGCCGGGCTTGCTCCGGCTTCCCCACCCCCAAGGGCGGCCCTAGTACCAGTCTCTGCCCGCGCCAGCCCGGCTCCATCTCTCTCGCTCGGGTCTCCCGGTCTTCTCCCGCGCGGCGCGGCGCGGCGCAGCGCAGCCTGGGGAGCCCGGCGGGCAGCCCCTAGCCGGGTGCACCTGGCCCCTGGCAGGACTCAGCGGCTCCACAGCTGCCGGTTCCCGGGGCTGTCAGCGGCTCCCTCGAGCGGGTCCGACTGCCCCCTACCGTGTCCCCAGGTCGGGGACGTTTTGGCGGGAGGGACGGGGCGGGCCGCTGGCGACGGGTCCCTGGCGGTGGCCCCGGGTCCGCCCCGCGCCGCCCCAGCCCCACACTGGGCATGCCCCGGGCGCTTCTATATAAAGCGGCGCCGCCCGGGCCGGCGCCCCCGCCGCCGCGCCCCGACCGCTCCGCGTCCGCCCGCCGAGCCCGGCCGAGCCGCTGCCGCCCGCCAGGTACCCCGGCTCCGGGCCCTCCCGGGGAGCCAGGGAGGGGGGCTGCCGGGCAGGGGCCGCGGACACGAGACCCTCGACACCACCCGACCCCCGCCGCATCCCGGGGCGCCCTCCTCTGGAGAGGCTGATCCCCTGCGCGGCCGACGCAAACGGAGCGCAGCGGGGCGCAGGCTGGGGTGTGTGCGCCAGGGGCTGCGGTCCCCACGGGATCGGGATCGCAGGACACAGACCTCTCCTCCTGCTTCCTGGGGTGGGGGTGGGGAGCCTTGGGCAGCTCCTGGCGGGAGCGGGACAGAGGTGGCAGCGTCGGGGGGGGGGCACTTCTTGGCTCCCAAAGTCTCAAGGGCTGGATGGTCCTGATTCCCTGCTTTGTCTCTCTGCCCCTGCTTCTGCCATCAGTCTCGCAGCCTCTGCACCTGCCAGATGGTGAGTCTCCTGTGGGCCCTCCCCCAGAAGGCCCAAGTCCCTGGAGACACAGCCCCGGGGGCAGGGCTGATGGCCCTGGACAGACAAGCCCACGTCGGGGCTCCGCACCCTGGACACCCTGCCCCCACCCCGTGTGCCAGCGAGGAGCAGCTCCTGTGCACCAGGCCCTCGTCTGTCCCCCATCAGCCCCGGGAGCGAGGCCCGCCTGCTACTGCCCTTGACACTGTCACTGCACAGTATTTCCCGGGGTGCAGGACAGAGCAGGGCACCCTGGTCCAGGCCGTCCCGGGCACCCCTTGTAAAGAGGACATGGAGGCTGGGAGTTTGCCCTGCCAAACTGGACTCAAGCCCTCATCTGGGGCCCGGCCCAGCCGCGGCACCCAGTGAGTCCCTGAGTCCAAGTTCCACAGCACCCCCGGGATGGACCCAGAGCGGCTGCACTGAGGTGGCCCGGGCTGTCCCCTGGGAGGCAGGAGACTGCAGGGCGCGGGTGTCCCCACGGGCTCAGCAGCCCCGCTGGGGAGTCAGCCAGCCTGGGAGGGGGCAGGGGTGTTAGATTTCATGCAAAGAAAGCAATTCAGGCCTCGGAGTGGCAGCCTTCCCCTCCCGTGCCGTGCCGGCACAGCCCGCGTGCACAGCTGCGGGCCACCGGTGCAGCAGCCCCTCAGGGCAGGGAGACGGGGCACTGGGCCCAGAGAAGGGAGCAGCCCAGGGACCGCTCCCGGGCTGCTCCCTGTCCTGTGACAGCTACGTGGGCCACGCCTTGATCAACGAAGCATTGCCAGCACCTGGCCAGGACAGTCCCTGCTGCCCCTGCGGCCGCCCGTCCCGGGCAGCGCTCCCAACAGCTCCCAGAGTGCTCGCACCCATGCCGTCCCACTGACAGCCCGGGCTGGGAGAGTGGGGGCTTAGCCCTTCTTTGGCTTACCGCGCCCCCTCGCCCACCCCGTCCGAGACCAACCACTTCTGTCCCCCTCAGCTCTCCCTGGACGCGCTGGGCCCCGAGTGGGACTGCCCGCTGGGCTCCAAGGATGTGGAGGAAGAGGAGGGCCCGTGGGGAGGGGGCTCCGGCCTACCGCCCACCAGCTGCTTCCCTGGCTCCTGGCGCCAGGACGTGGGCCTGGACTGCAAGGGCTCCCCAGAGGGGGCTGAGGCCCGGGCCTGGACTGTCCATCACTACAGCCTCCTGCAGAGCTGTCTACAGCAAGCTGGGCTCCCGGAGACTCAGGACCGCAGCCAGGTGCCCCGCACAGGTGCCCGAGGGCTCCACGGAGCGGGAGCATGGCCGGGAGCGGGGGCGGGGCGGGCGCCAGCACCCCCATCCTGCCCAGGGGTCTGGTCGGGTCTCAAGGCAGGCAGGCAACTTTCCAAGGGCATTCAGCACCAGTGAGGTCAGAGGTCAGGGCTGTGTCCTCTTCCCCCTGCCCGCCCCCACCCCAGGATCCAGCCGCAGGATTTGCAAACCCTGTTTTGTGGAGTGGAAGCGCCCAGGGAAATCTCTGGGGAGCTGAGCAGGACTCTTCCCGTGTCAGGTGGCCACAAGGCTTTTCTGTAGGCAGAGGGCTCACAGCTAGGACACAGGAGGACCACAGGCTCGGCCCCATTGTACACACTGGGAAACTGAGGCTCTGGGAAAATGACCTTTCAAGGTCACGCAGAAAGGCAGAGCTGGGGCAGAACCCGGGTCTGCGGCCGCCCAGCCCGCGTGCCCTGTGAGCTAACCTCCCCGCCTCCCATCCCAGAAAGGAGCTGGGGCCCGAGGGGCAGGGCAGGGCAGAAGCCGGGGGAGGTGGGCAAGCAGCAAGAGGAGCCCCTGGTGAGCTTGGCAATGTTCTCTCCCCCCCCCGAGGTTGCCCCGGGGCCGAGGTGACCTTGTGCATTCTGGGGTCCCCCAGCACCTTTCTGTCCGTGCTGCTGGAGGGGGGCGTCCAGAGCCCGGGTGAGTGTGGCCCAAGTTCCCCCACCCCCCTCCCCTCCTACAGAAAGGGCAGCCCCGCCCTGGCCCAGCCACATCCCAAAATACCCACCAACCCTGGCAAGCACTTGCATTCCAGGGGACCAGCTGCCACCCTCCGAGGAGGGTGGGTTCCGGGTGCAGCTGCCCCCTGGAGAGGCCGGGGCTGGCGCGGGTGCGTGCGTGCGTGCGTGCGTGAGGTGTGGGGAGCCTTCCCTGGACTGCCTCCCTCTGCCCCACAGGGAACATGCTCCTTTGCCTGTCCCCTGCTTGGCTGACGAAGGTGCCCACACCGGGGCAGCCGGGTGAGGCGGCGCTGCTGGTCTCCAAGGCCGTGAGCTTCCACCCCGGGGGCCTGACATTCCTGGATGACTTTGTCCCTCCTCGCCGGGCCACCTACTTCCTGGCGGGCCTGGGGCTGGGGCCTGGCCTAGGCCGGGAGGCAGCCGAGCTGGCCCGCAACCTGAGCTGCCCCACAGGCGCGTCCGAGGAGCTGGCCCGGCTGCTGGAGGATCGGCTGCTGATGCGACGGCTGCTGGCCCAGCAGGGCACCGTGGCCGTGCCAGCCACCCTGGCTTTCGCCTACAAGCCGCCGGGGCTGCTGCGGGGAGGGGCTGCCAGCCCGGGGCTGCGGCTGGTGGAGTTGAGTGGCAAGGAGGGCCAGGAAACCCTGGTGAAAGAGGAAGTGGGCGCTTTTCTGCGCTCCGAGGCCCTGGGCGCTGCCCTGCAGGTAACAGGCTCCCGCCTGCCCAGAGGTCTGGCCGGACGCCGGCAGGAGGGGCCCCTGGCACCGCCGCCAAGCTCTGCGGGGGAAGCACCCCCCACCGCCAGCCCCGCTGCCGCCCCCCACCTCGGTCCACTCATTGGCTCCGGTGGCGTGAGCGTCCCGCCCTGCAGGGGTGCGGGCTGGTGTCCAGGAGGCCCCTCTCCCCTCCCCGCTGCAGGTGGTGGTGAAGCTCAGCGGCTGGCGCTGGCGGGGGCAGCAGGCTTTGCGCCTGCACCCGCGGGCCGAGCCGGGCGCCGTGGCGGACACGGTGCTGGTGTTGCTGGAGAAGCTGGAGGAGGAGGAGAGCGTCCTGGTGGAGGCCGTGTGCCCGCCTGCCTGGCTGCCCCTCCCAGGTGAGCGCCGCCCGGGCCGGCCGGTGGGCGCTCCGCGCGGGCCTCCCGGCTGCTCAAGCCTCCGGGTCTCCCCCCAGGCGGCCCCTCGCCGGGCCCTGAGCTGGCTGTGCGCATCTGTGCTGTGGTGTGTCGGACCCAGGGGGACAGGCCCCTGCTGAGCAAAGTGAGTGTGGCCCGGGGGAAGTGGGCGGGTGGTGACCTGCCTGTCATTCCCCAGCCCCGCCCCCTGATTTGGCCAGGGCCCCTAGGTTGTCTCTGGGCAGAGGACAAAATTTCCTTCCGGGGTGGGGGCGGGGACAAGGTCTGGGTTACCTCTTGTGGGAATCCTGGGTTTGACATCTGTGTCTCCCCCCGCCCCCCCCAGCCCCGAGAATGCCCCAGAGGGTGACCCACCCAGGGTCCCTGATAAAGCTGCAGGTAGCCAGCTCGGGGCCAGGCTGAGCAGCGAGTCCCACGGGAGCTCTGGTGGAGGTGCCAAGGCCAGGGCACCCAGGGTGCTGACACAGGCGCCCCCCCCAGCCCTCAGGGAGCAGAGACCCCAGCTGGGCAGTGGCAGGGGCACACGTGATCTGGGAAGTTCAAGGCGCTTCGGGGGATGGGGCGTGGGAGTGCCCAGTGGGGGTCTGGCCCAGACCTTGGCACAGGGGAGTCCCGGGCACCCCTCCCGGCCAGTTCCCCTGAGCGGCCCCCTGCCCAGGTGGTGTGCGGCGTGGGCCGCGGGGACAGGCCGCCGCGGCACCAGAGCTCCGTGCCCCGGACCCTGGAGGTGGCCCTGGCCCAGTGCGGCCTGGGCGAGGCGGCGCAGGTGGAGGCCGTGAGGCAGCGCGTCAAGGCGGCGGCCGAGGCCGCGATGGCCGCCGTGCTGGCCCTGGAGGCCGGCCTGAGCGCCGAGCAGCGCGGGGGGCGTCGGGCCCGCACCGACTTCCTCGGTGAGTGCGGGCTGCGCGGGGCGCGGGGCGCGGGCTGCGGGCCGCCCGCGCTGAGCCCGCAACCCCGTCCCCCAAGGCGTGGACTTCGCCCTGACGGTGGCCGGCCGCGCGCTGACCCCCGTGGCCCTGGAGCTGAACGGCGGCCGGTGTCTGGAGGCGTGCGGGGCGCTCGAGGCGCTGTGGGCCGCGCCGCGCCTGGGGCCGGCGGCGGAGGAGCCGGCGGCCGCGCCGCTCGTGGAGACCATGCTCCGGCGCTCGGCGCGCTACCTCATGGAGGGCAAGCAGCTGCTGCTCGTGGGCGCCGGCGGCGTCAGCAAGAAGTTCGTGTGGGAGGCGGCGCGCGACTACGGGCTCAAGGTGGGCGGGGCTGGAGGCCCAGGGGCGGGGCCCTGGCAAAAGTGGGCGGGGCTGGAGGCCCAGGGGCGGTGCGCGACTACGGACTCAAGTGGGCGGGCCGGGCCGGGCGGCAGTGGGCGGGGCTGGAGGCCCGGGGCGGGGCCCGGCGCAGGGGGTGGAGCCGGAGGCAGAGGGGCGGGGCGTCCCCGCCGCGCTGCCGAAGTTGGGAGACTCAGACCCTGGTGTGAGAGGCCCCCGGGTCCTCTACGGAAAGGGAGCGAAGAGGAGCCGGAGACGCGAGCGGCGCTCAGGGTTGGCCTGGCCTGGCTCGGTCCCGGGGACCCGGCGGACACCTGGCACCCGGGGCCCGCGTGGAGGCGGCTGCAGAGCAGCTCACAGACGCCCAAGTTCACGGCGGCCGGCTCGGCTCGCATTGCAGAGCCTGGAGCCGGCCAGGAGGGTGGACATCTGTATCCCCGATGAGCAGCTGGGGGCGTCTCCCTCCTCCGCTCCTCCCGATCACTGCCTGCCTTGCCCCGTGTGTTCCAGGGCTGTCCCCCCTCTCCGGAGGCCCGTGTGACAGTGAAGACAGCCCCCCGCCTGCCCCCTCTGCTCTGGGTCCCAGCTCACTGGGTTCCTCTGGGGGCACCTCCCAGTGTGCAGAACACGGGGAGTGAATGACAACCAAGCCACCCTTCCCCCGCCTGTTGTCAGGAGCACGGGGGTGGGGGCCTCCCCTCGCTCACCCTAGCACCCCCCACCTCCCTGGCTTCCTCTCGCCTCTGTTACTCTTCAGCTCCCAGCTCAAACATCACCTGCTCTCCGTCGCCGCCCCCTTCCCCTGCAGGCTGGGTTCCCTGCCCCATCTCCGAGGCTCCCACTTGTTCCATCAGCCCTGGGAGTCACCCCGAGGGTAGGAGTGCATCCTCCGGCCCCCTCCTGGCTCCCCAGCCCCCGGCTGACTGGGGCGCCCCCTCCTGTGGTTCTGCAGCTGCACCTGGTGGAGTCGGACCCCAACCACTTTGCGTCCCAGCTGGTGCACACCTTCATCCACTTCGACGTGACGGAGCACCGGCGGGACGAGGAGAATGCGCGGCGGCTGGCGGAGCTGGTGCGGGCGCGCGGCCTGCAGCTGGACGGCTGCTTCTCCTACTGGGACGACTGCCTGGTGCTCACGGCCCTGCTGTGCCAGGAGCTGGGTCTGCCCTGCAGCCCCCCGGCCGCCATGCGCCTAGCCAAGCAGAAGAGCCGCACCCAGCTGCACCTGCTGCGCTGCCGCGGCCCGCCCTGGCCCGCGCCCTCGCTGCACGCCGTGCCCTGCTGCCCGCTGGAGAGCGAGGCTGACGTGGAGAGAGCCGTGCGCCAGGTGCCCCTGCCCGGCGTCATGAAGCTGGAGTTCGGGGCCGGCGCGGTGGGCGTGCGGCTGGTGGAGGACGCCCCACAGTGCCGGGAGCACTTCTCCAGAATCGTCCGCGACCTGCAGGCCGAGGCCGACCACCCGGGCATCGGGCTGGGCTGGGGCAACGCCATGTTGCTGATGGAGTTCGTGGAGGGCACTGAGCACGACGTGGACCTGGTGCTGTTTGGCGGGCGCCTGCTGGCCGCCTTCGTCTCCGACAACGGCCCCACGCGGCTGCCCGGCTTCACGGAGACGGCGGCCTGCATGCCCACGGGGCTGGCGCCGGAGCAGGAGGCCCAGATGGTGCAGGCCGCCTTCCGCTGCTGCCTGGGCTGTGGGCTGCTGGACGGGGTCTTCAACGTGGAGCTCAAGCTGACCAGCGCGGGGCCCCGGCTCATCGAGATCAACCCCCGCATGGGCGGCTTCTACCTGCGCGACTGGATCCTGGAGCTGTACGGTGTGGACTTGCTGCTGGCCGCCGCCATGGTGGCCTGTGGCCTGCGGCCGGCCGTGCCCCCCCACCCGCGCGCGCGGGGCCACCTCGTGGGCGTCATGTGCCTGGTGTCCCAGCACCTGCAGACGCTCAGCTCCCCCGCCAGCCGCGAGACCCTGCAGGCCCTGCACGACGGGGGCCTGCTGCGCCTGAACCTGCTGGAGGAGGCGCTGGTGCCCGGCGAGTACGAGGAGCCCTACTGCAGCGTGGCCTGCGCCGGGCCCAGCCCCGCCGAGGCCCGCCTGCGCCTGCTGGGCCTCTGCCAGGGCCTGGGCATCGACAGGCCCAGCTACCCGGTGGCCCACTTCCTGTCTCACTTCAAATAGCACTGGGGCCAGGGGGCAGGGACCAAGTGCTGGGGGAGGCGCCCCGAGGCTCTCCCTGCCTCTCCCTCTAGCCCCCCTCCCCCCAGGGCTCCTTCCCAGCCCCGCCCGGCCTGCCCTGGGGCCTGCGGGACCCCCAAGCCTGCTGGGCTCGAGGGCCACAGAGGCTTGGAGGTGGGGGCTGCTGGGCCTCCTTGCCCTTCCCAAAGGCCCAGTGCATCCCCAGGATTCTGGCCTTGTAGGTGTGACAGCAACTGCGTGCGCACGTGCGCACACACACACACACTGCTGCCACCCCCCAGCCCTTCCCAGGTGCAAATGGGCCAACCCGCCTCTCTTCAGCACCCCTCCAGGCTGGCTCCCTCCCTGCCACCTACAGGAAGGGAGCGGTCCTGGCTTTGGGACCTGAATTCCAGGCTAGTTCCAAGCTTCTGGCCAGTGAGCAGTGGAAGCAGTGACCAGAGGCCAGAGGCGGCAGTGCCTCTCTCTCCTCGTGCCCCCGGGGCAGACACGGCCGCCCCCATCCTCCAGGCGAGCAAATGAGCTCACAAAGGAAACGCGGCTGCCCTACGATGACACCACCGCGGGCGGAGGGTCACGGGACACCAGGAACGCCGGGTTTTGCCTTTTACTAAGTCTTAACGTGCAACTCCGCTTCCAGGCACTGTGACTGCTGTGCCCGAGTCGTTGTGAACGCCTCCCTCCATGCCCCAGGCTCCCCCCCAGGCTCCCCCAGCCCCCCACCCCGAGCGTCTGCGCTTTGGCCTCTGGCAGGCACCTGCCCCTGAGTTCAGCAGGGAGACTGAAGACCTGCGCAGCACGGGGCCGCGCACGGCGGCCCACACTCCCTTCCCCAATAAAGGCTGATACACTAGTGATGTCTCTGGGGTTTGCAGAAGTTCCCTCGACTGGACAGCTCCCCGGCTCAGCCAAAAGGGGAGGCGGGGGAGGGGCGGGGGGACACCTGCGGTCCCTGGAGCTCCCACCCCACAGATCAGTCCGCATCGGAGCCCAAAGCTGAGGGTTTTCTTTGGTGGAATTACAACCGGGGGCCCTATGCAACCAGATGAGCGCCAGCGTGTGCCAGCCTGGAGACCCTGCGGTTCTGACCATCTCAACCCATCCCCAGGCTCCCCTGTGCAAGTGGGAGGCACCTCCAGGCGGGTCCTAATGGCCAGAACCCACTCTCCAGGCCCGCTCGGCCCCCCTCCCCCAGAGCTCCACCCCGCACGAATGCAGGCCCAGTCTAGACTCCCTGAGCGGCCTGGGTGCCCACTCATTCATTGTTTCAGCGAAGCTGTCTAAAGCGCCTGTCGGCGGCGAGCAGCTGAATCACCGAGTGTGCCTCCGACGGCACAAAGCCAGGATGCTCGGGTGGACCAGCTAGCCCTGGGCGCGCTGGGGCGGGAGGCTGGCACCGACCGGAGCAGCAGCGCGCTGCTCACGCCCTAAAAGTCTGGTCCGCAGGGGCGCCCGGCCGAGTCGCCTCAGGGAGAGCCTGGCGCAGCCGCCCCTCTTTCAGGGGCGAGCAGAGGGGTCGCAACCTGCCCCCGGCCACCCAGCCAGCCCAGCAGGGCGCGGCTCCAACAGATTGCACTGAAACTCACATCTGCATGCACTTCCTACTGCGCCCCGTCCAAGCTCCAACTCCCCCCGGAGCCCACATGGGAGCCTTGCAGGTCGCTCCTCGCCAGTGCGGGTCCCGGAAGCGCTAAGGAGGGAGCTCCGCCACTCCTGGACTACAACTCCCGAGAGGCCGTGCGCGGACGCCATCTTTCCTCCTGACCCGGCTTTGCGGCTTGCCCCAGAGAGGGCAAAGCCTCTGCGCGTCATTCGCGCGCGCGCGGCCGCTGTCGCGGAGTGATGACGTCCGGCCCCGGCCCCGGCCTGTCAGTCAGAGCGCGGCAGGTGCGGGGCCGGAGGGGCCCGCGGGGCCGGCGCGGCCATGGCGGCCGTGTTTGACTTGGACCTGGAGACGGAGGAAGGCAGCGAGGGCGAGGGCGAGCCAGAGTTCAGTCCCGCGGTGAGTGAGACCCCGGAGCTGCTGCCACCCCGGGCCGGAGGGCTCTGACCCCTGCCGCTCCCGATCCTTCTCAGATCCCCGCGCCCACCCCGGCTCCCTCCGGGCCCCAGCCCCTTCCCCGATGCGCCCTTCGCCCCTCGGCGTCCCCTCCCCGGTCCGGGCCCCCTTCTCTGCGCCGAGCAGCCCAGCTCGGGGGGCGGCGGGAGGCACCTGGCCCCTCGCTCGCCCTTACCCTCGGTCTCTCACAGGACGTGTGCCCGCTCGCCGAGCTGAGGGCTGCTGGCCTGGAGTGAGTGCGGGTCGTGTTGGGGGGTGGGGGCGAGTGAGGAGGCGCTCCCCCCACTCACTTGTACGCTCGCAGGCCCGGGGGACACTATGAGGAGGTGGAGCTGACCGAGACCAGCGTGAACCCGGGCCCCGAGCGCATCGGCCCCCACTGCTTCGAGCTGCTCCGTGTGCTGGGCAAGGGGGGCTATGGCAAGGTACGCCCCCACCCCGCGCGCGCGCCCCCGCCGCCCGGCCCGCTTCCGGCACAGCCCCGGGACAGAGCAGACCTGCGAGGCAGGCGGCACCTGTGATGGGATTCAGGGCGGGGGACAGGGAGGCGGGAGGGGCCGGCCCTCTCACCCGCCCCGCCCTAGGGTGGGCCTAGGCCACCTGGTCCTGCCAGGGTGGGGCAGGGAAGCTGATCCCGTCCCCCCCCCCGCCCTACAGGTGTTCCAGGTGCGGAAGGTGCAAGGCAGCAACCTGGGCAAGATCTACGCCATGAAGGTCTTGAGGAAGGTGAGGCCGGCGGTGCCAGCCCCCGGCGGGGGGTGGGGGTGGGGTGGGGCCGCAGCCCGGGGCGGGGGGTGGGGGTGCGTGGGGCCGCCGTGCGTCGGCGGTGCCAGCCCGGGGGGGTGGGGTGGGGGTGCGTGGGGCCGCAGCCCGGGGCGGGGGGTGGGGGTGCGTGGGGCCGCCGTGGGTCAGCACTTGGTGGCTGGGGAGGGGGTGTGGGCGGGGCCAGGGACGCCCTGAGGCGCAGGACAGGCCTTGTCCCGTGGTGGTGCGGAGGTCAGAGGTCAATGCTGACAGCGCTGGAGAAACCCGGCGAGTGACCCCGGCTGGTGGCTGGAGGGAGCCCCGCCTTTACCCGCCCCCCCCACCCCGCGTCTCCAGGCCAAGATTGTGCGCAACGCCAAGGACACGGCGCACACGCGCGCCGAGCGCAACATCCTGGAGTCCGTGAAGCACCCCTTCATCGTGGAGCTGGCCTACGCCTTCCAGACGGGCGGCAAACTGTACCTCATTCTCGAGTGCCTCAGTGGTACGGGCGTGGCGGGGGCACCCGAGGAGCCAGGGGCGGGGCCTTGGGGGGTGAGGTGAGCGGTTGACCCCCGCGCCCCCGCCCCTTCGTTCATTCAGCAAACGTCTGGCAGCAGCTGGCGCGGCCCTCCCCGTGTCGGGGTGGGCCGTGGGCTGGGGGGTCTGTGTTGGAGGCCAGAGGGCGGCTTTGTCGGCATCTGCTCCTTCCCCAGGCCCCGGCTCACCCGCTCTCTGGCATCTCCTCCAGCCGCCGCTGGGCCCTCTTCCTAGAACGCGACTCCTCTCTGTCTTCTGCTCCCAGCTCCCGGCTCTAACGGCCCAGACGAAGCCCCGCTCGCCAGGACGTGGCCTGGGCCGGCTTCTCCCGCCGCCGCCGCCGCCTCGCTCTGCGCTCCGTCCCCTCGCTGCCGCCTTCTCTGTCCTGTCCTGTCGGGACTGTGTCTGAGACTCGGGGGGCTCTGGGGTCGCTGTCCGGTCTGTCTTTCCGTTAGAATGCACGGCCCGAGGGCAGTGGCAGGGTCTCCCCATCTCTGCCCCAGCTACGCCCAGCACCGGGCCGGGCACGGCGTAGGCATCGGTAGATGTTTGCTGAATTGAACCGAATGCCCACGGCAGCTCTGTGAGGCAGGTAGGGCGGGATTTCCGAGCCCCGCGTCCCCCGAGAAGTGACGGAGACTCGGAGAGCGACGGGGCTGGGGCCCAGCTGCGGCTGCTGACAACTTTGTGTCGCAGGTGGCGAGCTCTTCACGCAGCTGGAGCGGGAGGGCATCTTCCTGGAGGACACGGCCTGGTGGGTGTCGCTCCCGCCCCCTCCCCAGGCGGCCCCGGGAGCCCCGGGCCTGCCGTCACCTTGTCCTGTCTCTGCAGCTTCTACCTGGCCGAGATCACGCTGGCCCTGGGCCACCTCCACGCCCAAGGCATCATCTACCGGGACTTGAAGCCTGAAAACATTATGCTGAGCAGCCAGGGTGCGGCGCGGGGGCGTGGCGGGTCGGGGAGGCCAGGGTCAGCCCGAGGTCGGCCCTGACCCCCGGAACGTTCTCCCACAGGCCACATCAAATTGACAGACTTCGGGCTGTGCAAGGAGTCCATTCACGAGGGTGCCGTCACCCACACCTTCTGCGGCACCATCGAGTATATGTAAGGGGCCCCTGGCTGGTTGAGGGATGGGGGGGCGGGGTGGCCAGGAAGGGCCTGGCGGCACTGACCGGTGTGCCTGGCCCCCAGGGCCCCCGAGATCCTGGTGCGCAGTGGCCACAACCGGGCAGTGGACTGGTGGAGCCTGGGGGCGCTGATGTATGACATGCTCACTGGATCGGCAAGTCCCGCCTCCTCGGGCGGGGGCAGGGGTGCGGGAGACCCCTCCCGGGCCAGGGCAGCACCTGGGGGAGGCCCCTGAGGCTCCTCTCACCTCCCGCCTCCTCCAGCCTCCCTTCACTGCAGAGAACCGGAAGAAAACCATGGACAAGATCACGAAGGGGAAGCTGGTGCTGCCCCCCTACCTCACCCCGGACGCCCGGGACCTCGTGAAGAAGGTGGGCCCCTCCAGCCTGCGCCCAGCCCGGCCGCCCGCTGTCTCCACGAGGGCGGGCTCAGCCGCGGGGTGCTGCGCCCGGACAGGCCCGTGTCCAGGTCCCCGGGAGAGCGGTCACGCTGAGCTCATCAGAGAGGGGCGCGGGGGGGGGGGGCAGGCGCTCGGTGGGCACTTGGAGCCGGAGCCTCGTGGAAGCGCCCTGGGCTGGCGCCTGCGGACCCGGCCCGCAAGTCCTCGGGGGTCGGGGCGGAGGCGCTGGCCCTCGTCCCCTCGCACCCCTCCCCTGCCACGCACACCCCCGCCCGCACCCTCTGCCCTTCTCCCGCAGTTTCTGAAGAAGAATCCCAGCCAGCGGATCGGGGGTGGGCCCGCGGACGCTGCCGATGTGCAGGTGCGTCTGGGAGCGGCCCCGAGGGCAGAGTGTCGCCCGGGGTGGGAGTGGGGAGCCCACAGGCAGCCGTGGTCACGTCTGGGCACCCCCACCCCGCAGAGGCACCCCTTCTTCCGGCACGTCAATTGGGATGACCTCCTGGCCCGCCGCGTGGACCCCCCCTTCAGGCCCTGTCTGGTGAGTGGGGGCCCACCGCGGGCGGCAGGTGCAGGACCCATACCTCAGCTGCCCCCTGACCCCGCCCCCGCCTGCGCGCCCACAGCAGTCCGAGGAGGACGTGAGCCAGTTCGACGTCCGCTTCACAAAGCAGACACCCGTGGACAGCCCGGACGACACTGCCCTCAGTGAGAGCGCCAACCAGGCCTTCCTGGTGAGGGCCCCGGGGCTCGGGGCCGGGCCGGGCCGGGGCGGGGCAGGGCGGGGCAGGGCATAGCGAGCAGTGGCTGAGTGCTGAGCCGGACCCGGCCGTGCCTTCCGCAGGGCTTCACGTACGTGGCGCCCTCCGTCCTGGACAGCATCAAGGAGGGCTTTTCCTCCCAGCCCAAGCTGCGCTCCCCCAGGCGCCTCAACAGCAGCCCCCGGACCCCCATCAGGTACCGGGGACGGGGCGCAGCGTGTGGCTGGGCGGGGGAGGCCGGCTCTGACCCACCTCTCCTGGACACCCCTCGCCCTGCACACGCCCGATGGGAGGGTTGGGCCGACAGCCACGTACCTGGGGGCTCTGACTCTGCCTCGGTTTCCCCCGCAGCCCCCTCAAGTTCTCCCCATTTGAGGGGTTTCGGCCCAGCCCCGGCCCGCCAGAGCCCACAGAGCCACCTCTCCCTCCGCTGCTGCCTCCGCCACCGCCGCCCTCCAGCACGGCCCCCCTCCCCATCCGCCCCGCCTCCGGGACCAGGAAGTCTAAGAGGGGCCGTGGGCG
The DNA here is from genome assembly GCF_051225735.1 of Oryctolagus cuniculus. Classification (NCBI taxonomy): domain Eukaryota; kingdom Metazoa; phylum Chordata; class Mammalia; order Lagomorpha; family Leporidae; genus Oryctolagus; species Oryctolagus cuniculus. Next base: position 4,516,735 of record NC_142867.1, on the reverse strand, counting down.
GCCTGGGCACTAGGGGCTGGGCGGGGGTGCGGGCAGCCGTGGGGGGCCCCTCCGGGCCACTTTCTGGGATGTACCCGGGGGATGGGTGTGAGGGGGGGTCCCAGCTGGGGGGGGCTGTGCCCCGGAATCAAATCATGAGCACCGGGGCTGCAGGCGCCCTGCCCCCACCCCGTGCCCTTGGAGAATTAAAGGATTGGATCATGGCCCCCGCTGGCTCCTCTGCTGAACCCGGGGTGGGGGTGGGGGCCGGGCCGGGCCGGGAGAATCCTGTTTGGGAGGGCGGGGCTGCCACAGGAGCAGAGCACCGTGGGGCTGGAGCGGTTTATTTCGAGGTTGCCTGGCGCCTTGGGGACTGGGGGAGGTGGCAGTGGGGGCGGCTTGGGGAGCAGAGCACAGGAGAGGGGCTGTGTCGGGTGGGACACCGAGGCTGGCCCCTACAGCGCCGTGACGTGGAGGCCCTGGCCCCCGGCTGCGCCAGCGCTGTCGTCCCAGGCCGCGCTACCCGAAAAGGCGTGCAGGTCACTCAGCAGAGCCTCCGCGCTGCCCCCGGCGCACGCCGGCCCCTGGGAGCCGAGGGCCAGGCCCCCCTCGGTGTCACTGTCGTGGGCTTCCTCCGCCAGCTCGGGGGGCTGCTCTGGGCGGGACCCCGTTCCGCGCCGCTGCCCGGCTTCCCAGGGCTCAGCGCCGATGGCGTCCTCGGCGTCCTCGGCGTCCCGCTGGTCCTCCGGCTGCTCTGGGTCGGTGTCCCGTGACCCCGTCTCAGCCCGGGCCTGAAGCCAGCGGCCCGGGGGGCTGGCCTGGAGCAGGCGGCGGGTGCGGCCCCACAGCGCAGCGCCCAGGCGGTAGGGGTGGTAGTAGCCGCCGGAGTCGCGGCTGAGGCGGTGCCAGGCCAGGGCCAGGCCGGTGAGCAGCAGCAGCAGCAGCAGCAGCAGCAGGACCACGGTGACAGAGTTAGAGCCGGAGCCCAGGCCGTCCTCGCTGCCCCCTGAGCCCATGGCTCCCGGCAGGGCCAGCAGCGTCCCAAGCCCAAGGGCGCAGGGCAGAGCCTGTGGGAGACGGGCAGGGGCTCATCAGCACGAGTGGCCCTCAGGGGACAGCCAGGCAGAGAGCACCGTGCCCCGGCCCCCGGGTCGGCCCGTACCTCTGACCACCTCCCGCCCAGGGCCTCTGCACCGGCTGCTCCCTCTGCCGGGAGCCCAGACCCTGCCAGAGCCGTGTGGCGGCTCAGGCTCACCCTCACCTGCCCTTGCCCATTCTGCCACCAGAAGTAAGCTGCAGGGAGACAGGGATGTGTGGGGAGGGGCCAAGTCCCCAGAGCAGTACCTGGCGCGTAGGGAGTGTGGCCAGGCCGGGGCCAGGGAGGCCAGGGACGGGGGCACCTGGACCAACCCAGAGGCAACCCCTCTGCTCGGTGGGCTCCCAGAAGGGGCCCCGAGGAGGATTCTGGAGGCCTCTTCCCCCAGCCCCGGGGCTGCCCCAGCTGCAAAGTTTCCGTTTGACTCCCCATCTTCGGGGGCCTCTGGGCGCGGGCCAGGCCCGGGCCAGCCAGCCGCGCTGCCGGAGGAAGCCTGCGGTCGCAGCAGGTGGGGCTGGGGGAGGGGTGCTGGGGTGCAGGCCTCCATCTGCCCAAGCCTGCAGGGCCGGGCGCAGCCCCGGGGAGGTGCGGGTGAGGGTCCACCCCGGGTCTCGGGGCCCAGCCTGGCGCGGGGTGCTGGGAGGGAGGGAGGGAGGAAGGCCCAGTGCCGCCCCCCACTCATTCTAGGTCTCACTCCCTCTGGGCCTCGGCGGGAGGGGAGGGGGCGATGCTCCCTCAGCTCCCCCAGCCCAGGTCATCCCAGCCCGGACTTGCTGGGCCCCCACCCCGGGAGCCCAGGGGGCTCCAGGCTCACCATCGGTCGGGCGGCCTCTGCGCCGGCGCCCACCTCCAGCTCAGGCCGCGTCGAGTGAGAAGTGAGCGCAGGTCTCAGCTGCAGCAGGGGCACTTCCGGTTCCTGCCACAGACCCCACCCACTCCTCCCTGCCGCGGAACCCTGTGGGGCCCTGGCCCCCAGGACCACCCTGACCCCCACCCCGTCTGAGGCTGGGGCCAAGGGGAGGCGCTGGGCACGAGGCCCAAAGCAGGACACAGCCTCTGCCTCAGTTTCCCCACAGCTACCCCTCCCATCTGTGATGCCCCCAGGTCTCCAGCCCCACCCTCGCAGCAGCAGGTCAGACCTGGCTTCTAGAAAGAGACTTTTATTTGGAATGAAAATAGAGAGCCCACCCTCCTGCCCCCTCTTGGGGGGGGGCACAGGGCCGGGCGGGGTGGGGGAAGGTGGTCCCTCGGGAGTGCAGTGAGCGGGCTTGGTACAAAAACCTCGCGGGCGCAGCCTAGGGCCCTGGCAGGGTTGGGGTGCAAAGCGGCCCCCGCCCAGCCCCAGGGACCCGTGGCGGCCAGCGGCCCGGTGTGACCTGCCGCAGAAGCTGAGTGAGAAGGGGCGGCGGCGTGGGCGGTGGTCCTAGGCGTCCCCGTTCTCCACGCGGCCCAGCTGCTCCTCCAGGCGCCCGATGCGCTCGCCCTGCTCTTTCACCAGGGCGCGCAGCGCCCGCAGCTCCCGCATCACCTCCTCCAGCTTCCCGGCCTCCTGCGGGGACGGGGCGGGCCGTCAGGAGCCACCCCCAGGCGGAGGCTGCGGCCGGCCGGCGAGGGGCGCTGCGCCACACGTACCCCGGCTCCCGAGAGGCTGCTGCTGGCGGCGGCGGCGGGCGCGGGGGCGGCGGGCGCGGGGGCGGCCGGCCGGGCGGCGCTGGTGGGCCGGCTGTCCGACAGCACGTTGCGCCGGCTGACCTTGAGGTCCCGCTGCTTGCTGGGCACGTAGGCCTCTCGCAGCGAGATGAGGACGGGGCCGGCGTCCCGCCCGCTCACCCACTCCTCCGCCTCCAGGGCCGCCTCGGGCCCCGCGGTGTCCGGGTAGAGGTCGTCCTGGAAGAGGTCGGACTGCACAGGGAGGGGCGGGGTCCGGATCAGCGGGGCGGGCCCTGTCGGGGTCCTCCGGGGCTGACCCTCGGGCCACTCCGCAGCCCTCGCTCGGCCCCCGGGCTTGCACCCCAGTGGCCCCGAGCTCGGATCTGCGCCCTCTGTCGCCGGCTTTCCAGGCACCACGGCCAGCTCCCTCTGAGCACCCCCAACCTTCCTACATCGGCCCTGCGAGCGGCAGGGCCAGCTGTGTGGCTCCGGGGGACTCAGGAGGCCACGTCTGTGAGCTCCTGGGCCAGGCCCTATCAGCCGCACTCTGGATCTGCTCCCAGAAGTGCCTGGCACGGGAACGGAGCGCTCGGCCGGGGCCGGCCGGAGAATAATGGAAGTGTGTCCGCGGCTCTTGGCTGGGCTCCGGACGGGACCGTCCGCTGCAGCCACACGCCCTGCCTCACTCCCCATTCCCACCTCCATAGCCTCCGCCTGGCTTGCACCACAATGCACCGTGCCCCCCCCCCCCGCTGTGCCGCTGGTCCTGCCTCCTACAGGAAGCCCTCCGTAGCTGCCACTCGTGCCTGCAGGCCTGGCGTCTGCCTCCTCCAGTTCACTCAGGGTAGAGCTGTAGTTTACCCTGTGGTGGCTCCTTCCCGCCCAGCCCCTGGTCAGCACAGCCCAACACCCGGCTGTGTAATGGGCCTGCTGACCACAGCCCACCCTGGGTCCTGTGCCGCAGGGCGGAGGAGCCAGGCAGCCTCACCTTTCTTGGCACAGTCATGACAATGGGCTCACACTTGCGCTCGTGCAGTTTGTAGAACCTGGGGAGGGGGTGGAGCCCTGGCTTGAGCCCCCGTCGGCTCTCCCAGGACCCCCCCACTTCCCTTCCAGTCCTCAGCCCAGGCCCCCTGACAGATGACCCCGGGGCCCTGCCTCAGAGGTTCCGCGACTGACGCCGGGGCCCGCTCCCACCCGAGCAGCCGCCCACGATCCCACCTCTCACCCTGGCTCCCGGCCAGCCCCCCTGCCCCCAGGCTGGACCCCAGCGAGCCCTGGGCGCGACCGGCGCCGCGGGGCGCTCACCGGGCGATCTCGCACTTGCTGACTTCCAGGCCCCTCTTGGGCATGCTGCCCACGCCTCTCTGGGGCTCCTTGCTGGTGAACGTGTTCAGGAAGTGGATGTAGGGGGGCTCGTCTGTGATCTCGAAGTACCGGATGCTGGAGTCGCCCTGTGGGGGCAGGGCGGTCAGCCCCGGGGCACCCCGCCGCCCTGCCCCCGCAGGCCCAGCCCCACCTTGCCGCAGACGTAGACCACGCTGGTGTCGGGGTCGTAGAAGGGCAGCAGGGCCCCGTTGCTCGAGTCCAGCTCCTGCAGGGCCATGGGCTCCTCGAGGTTTTCCTGGGGCCGGGCGGGAGGGGCGGGGGGGGGCACGGTCAGGCCACGCACACCAGACCCTGCCGCCTCGCGCCAGCCAGGCAACACGCGGGCCAGCGCCTGCCCGATTCTAGGCTCTGCCCGCACGGGGCACCCACCGGGCCCCTCTGCACCCCAGCACCCCACTCTCCCAGCCTCCTCCAGGCCTAAAGACCACTCAGGCCACTGAGCAAGCACTGGGAAGTCTGCCCCCAGGCGACCTCACTCAGCCAGAAACACAGGGCTGGGGGGGCTTCCTGGCAGCCCCAGGGTGGCCCGGGGCACAGGCTGGGAGGGCCTTGGCCTTGGCCGACAGCGGGTCGAGGACCCAGGGACAGTGGGTAAGGGCAGGGCTGAGACCCTGGCAGTCCCAGGCCACTCCATGGCGACTCCTGCCCGCCTGGTACCGGAGGAGCTCCCCAGGGAGGGACCCCCCAGGCCAGCAGCGCCACTCACGGGGTCCCAGAGCGCCAGCTGCCGCTCGCTCATGCGGCTGAAGCCCGTGGTGAACACCTTGCCGTCCGCCAGGAAGATGGCCCGCATGGGCCGGGCCCCCTCGTGGGCCTTCTCCCGCTCCTGCGGGCGAGAGATGGGTCGGTGCGCGGCCTGGCAGGGCCCGCGGGCCCGTGGACGGGGTCCTGGCCCGGTGGTCGGGGCGGGGGCACACGTACTGCCACCAGCGTGCCGCGGCGGGGGTCGATGATGCGCACGCTCTTGTCCTTGCACGCCGAGCAGAAGAGGCTGCCGTTGCGGTTCCAGCTGACGTTGTAGATGAGGTCGGGGTGCAGGCTGTCCAGCCGGTACAGCTCCTCCGCCGTGCCCACGTTCCAGATGAGGACCACGTTGTCGCACCCTGGCGGGAGGCGACCACAGGCTCAGGCCCCGTCTCCCCGCCCCTGCAGGCCCGGCTTTGCCATCTGGCAGATGGGCGGGGAGGGGGCGGGGCGGACCTGCACTGAGCAGCACGTTGCGGGCCGTCGGGTGCCAGGTGACGATGCCCACTCGCTTCGTGTGCCCCTCGAGCACCACCACGGGCTCGGTCAGCGGGGAGGTCAGCCCGTCCTCGGGGATCTGCCACACCTACGGGGGGCGGGGTGCCGAGCTGAGCCCCCCTCTGGCTCCTGCAGCCGCACCGAGACCCCCGCCCAGCGCGCCCCGGGCCTCACCATGACCGTGCAGTCCTCGGAGCCGCTGGCGATGACCCCGTCGTTGTGGGGACACCACTCGATGTCCAGGACGGGTCCCGTGTGCCCACACACGGTCGGGTAGGCCTTGTCAATGCGGCCGGTCTGCAGGCGTGGGGGCGGGCGGGGGCTCAGCATCCCTCCGGGAGACCCAGCGTCCTCTTCCTCCCGTGGGAGTGACAGTGGCTGCGTCCCACCCACCTGGTGGGCAGGACCCAGGGGCCCGCCCCCAACCCTGACCTCCACCCACCTGGTGGGCAGGACCCAGGGGCCCGCCCCCAACCCTGACCTCCACCCACCTGGTGGGCAGGACCCAGGGGCCCGCCCCCAACCCTGACCTCCACCCACCTGGTGGGCAGGACCCAGGGGCCCGCCCCCAACCCTGACCTCCACCCACCTGGTGGGCAGGACCCAGGGGCCCGCCCCCAACCCTGACCTCCACCCACCTGGTGGGCAGACAGACCCGGGGTCCGCCCCCTGACCCTGACCCTGACCCCGGGCAGTAAAACACTTTCTCTGGGCTAACACCTCCCGGGAGGTGGCTCTGGCTGCAGGCACACCTGCCCGGCAGATCAGGGAGGGCTGAGATGGGGGGGTTCAGAAGGGCTGTGCAGGTGCGGTCGGGTGCCTCCGGTCCTGTTCCCGACCCCCAGGGGCCCACCTTGCTTAGGGGGAGCACCAGAAAGGCGCCCCCGCCGCTGGCCTCCACGATCACCGCCAGGAACTTGGGGTTCACGGCGCAGAAGGTGCTGTCCCAGGTGACACGGGACACCCGAATGTCCTCGTAGCACTGGTCGTTCTTGACCGGCTGCCCGAACACATGCCGGAATTTGCTCTGCCGGACCACCTTGCGGAAGGACATGTCTGCAGGCCGCAGCCCTGGGTCAGCGAGAGGAAGTGGGCAAGGCCACGGGGGGCTGGGCGCCCTAACCCCGCCCCCTCAGTTCCCGGTACAGAGCGGGGCCACAGGTGCACACCCCTGACCACCTCCCCGGGCTGCGGGCTGAAGCCCTGGCCCCTGCGGAGTCCTGCGGGCCTGGGCTGGGGGCGGGGTGTTGCGGAGAGGGGAGGGGTGGGAGGCGCCCTCGTCCTCGCCGGGGAAGTCTAGGCCAGCTCCTCTCCAGGGCGCAGCCGGATCCGAGCAGCCTCCCTGCTGCCCGGCGACTTGGCGGCTGGGTGATGGGCAGGAGCGGTCTCCCACGGGGGGCCGAGCGGCGCCCCAGTTCCGAGCGGCCGGGCGCTGCAGGGAGCCCGACCCGGGAGGAGGGGGCTCAGCAGGACCGGGCCCAGGGCGCCGCCGCCAGCCGCGGGGTATCCCTAAGCGGCCTCGCAGAACCGGGCCCAACTTCCAGGGACCCCGGCCGGGGGGGCAGGGGCTGGTGGCCCGGGGAGCCGGGACCGAGGGTGGGGCGCGGCGAGGGGAGGGCTCCCCGGGGCCCCGCCCCGCAGCTCCGCCCGCGTCCCCAGCTCCGTCCCCGCGCGCTCACCGCTCACCGGGGCGCCGGGGGCTACGGCACCGGCCTGGGGCGGCTCCGGATCCCGGCCTCTGGGAAGCAGGAAGCGGGAATCAGGAAGTGACAGAGGAGCCGGGGCGGGGGCGGGGCCGAGGTCACGCGCGGAGGGGCGGGGCGCGAGCCGGGGGCGGGGCCTGGGGAGCCCCGCCCCTCGGGCGCACGGGCGGGCGCGGGACCCTCGGCGGGCCCTTCCCGCTGCTCGGCGGCGGCTTCGCGAGGCGGCCCGCGGTGGGTGAAGCCGGCCCGGGGGCGCACAGCCCCGCAGCGTCCACTGCCTCCCCCTCACTCCACTCCCAAGGGCGTGGAAAATGGGATTAGAAGGTAAGTTGGTTTTGCTGCAAACTGGCGATCCGTGCGTAGTTTTGTCACAGTGTGCGCCTCCCGTGAAGTTCCCGAATCCCTCTCCTGCGTCCGCGATTGTGCGCCCCAGGAAAGTATCTCTGGATTCCACCTCTCCGTGAACTTAGGCTTCATCACGCAGGCTGATGCGCTCACGGGCGTGTTTTTATGCAATGCAGCTGGGGGCGGGGGGCGTTGGAAGGTGGACCAGAGCTGGGACCGACTCTTGCCAGGTTCAAGGGCTCTGGGGCCCCTGCGGAGGAGGGGCACCGCGAGTGTCCCCGCAGGATGGCAAGGGTGGCGCTCACCTCGCAGGAAGAGGCGCGGGGGGCGGGGTCCTCCCGCCAGGCCCACCTTGTCGCTGGGGCTAGGGTCTTGGCACAGATCCGCCACCCCTTCCCGGCACCCTGGGGGCTGGGCTTCCTGCCGGCCCCCACTTGCTATCCGGTCGGTCCACTGTACTTGCCCTCCTCCCTTCTCTCCCGTCCCGTTTCCAGTAACACACTCCTGTCTCAACCAGTTGCCTCCTGGCCTTACTGGGACAATGCCAGGCGGGTGGGCTCTGTGGCTCAGGGTTGGTCCCTGGCCTGGGGCTCCTGCTGGTGTAATCCAATGATGGCTAACAATGAATAAGTACTTCTGCCGTGCAGGCAAGGATTCAACCACCGCATCGAGATCAAACGCTTTTATCGTGCCCATTTTACAGATAAGAAGACCGAGTCTGAAGAGGCCAAGAGTCTTGCCGAAGGTCGCACACCTGGGGCATGGTGGGGCCAGGATTGAAACCACCCCGGGGGTCAGCAGAGACCCCTCGAGCCTGCACGCGTGCCTCCAAAGTGGAAGGTGGGCTAGAAAGGCGATGAGTTTGCGCTGGATGCGTGTTCCGTAGATCACACCTGCCCGGAAGTGTCCCTCCCGCCTGCCTCGCCATCCCATCACTAACCAGGGCGCTAACCCTCCTGCTCAGTTAAGGGTCAAGGCCGCCAACGCCGCTGGGGGAACATGAGCTCCCCCACTCCACAGGGGAGACGGAGGCTGGGAGCAAGCCGGGCGTAGACCCGGGGTCCGGCTGCACCGCCCGTGCCGCCTGCTGAAATGCGCGCGTGAGGAAGACATGCCACCCATCAGTCAGTCCTGTGCACCTGCTGCTGACGGTCACAGCGAGGAGCCAATGAGAAAGGACGGGAGGCGGGGTGAAGACGAGAAAGAGGTGGGATTTGGGACACGGGCTGGGGAAAGCTGGCAGGAGAGGGTGGGGGTGGGAAGGCAGCCCCTCCCTGGAACCACGGGCGCCCAGAGCTCTCCTTGCCTGGACAGCTCCCCCCGGTGCCCTTGGGCTCAGATCGGGGAGGTTGGGACGGGAGCGCCCTGTTCCCGCAGCCCCCATGAGGCTTGTGCACAGCCCTGTGTTGGCGGCTGGGGGCGGGGGCCGTGAATGGGGCCAGCCTTGGACGTCTCTTGGAGCCCTCCAGAGTCACGGAGCGGCCCCGTGCTGTCCCAGGCCACCTGGCTGTCTGCAGCCCAGACAGGTGGCAGATCCTGGAGCCACACTCAGGCTGGCAGGCGGCCCTCCTGCCTGCCTCCCCTCGCTGACTCTCACCCCTGCACCTGCTCCCCCCACCCCTCCTGGGCGCCAGGCCCTGGGGGGGCACGTCCCACACTTTCTTATCTGAGCCAGTTAGCAGCAGGATGCACAGCCCTCGCCTCTTCTCCCAGCCGCACCGCCTGCAGGGGGCTGGTGGAGAGGGTTCAGCCATGCCGAGGCCAGCTTGTGGGCCACTAGGGCCTTGGGCTCAGGCTCCTGGAGGCCCCCGTCCTCTGCAAGGACTTTTGGTTGGGCGCCCTGCTGTCCAGGCTGCAGGACAGGGAGGAGGGGGGGAGGAGGGATCAAAGGGGGCGGAAGTTCTCCCTGTGTTCTTCCTCCAGCTGGGCTGAGGCGCAGGTGGCTACTGTGTGGTGCCAGGGCGTGGACAGAACCCAGCGGGTCACTCGGCACTGCCTCAGAGGGCTCTGGGGCGACCGTGTGTGCTGGGGCGGGGTGGGGGGGCGCTTGCAAGCTGCCTGGGACTTTCGGCTGCCTGGTTTCCCTTCCCCCAGGGCTGCTTTCTGGGACCAAGTGGCCCCATGGGGGTGTTCACCCCCGGGTCCTCCGTGTTCCGGCCCCTGGCACTGGCTGGCTTCTCTGTCTCCCTCTGGCTCCTCCGTTGCCCCAGCAGGCCGGGGCCTTCCAGGACCTCATGTGGGACCTGCGCTGGGGGCATCACCGAGGCTCTCTCCCTCAGGGGTGGTCGGCGTGGCTGGGTTCTCAGGGGCTCCTGTGGTGGGATCTGAGGATGGGGCAGGGGGGGCTTTGTTGTCAGGACTGGGGGCTGAGGCAGCAATGGGTCCAGAGGTCTGGGCCTCAGTGTTCGGCTGTGGCTGAACCTCGGAATCCACGTGTGGCTGGGCCACGGGATCTAATGGTGGCTGGGCCACAGGCTCCACGTGTGGCTGGGCTGGGGGACTCACGAGAGGCTGGGCCACGGGCTCCACGTGTGGCTGGGCTGGGGGACCCCCAGGAGGCTGGGCCACGGGCTCCACGTGTGGCTGGGCTGGGGGACCCCCGGGAGGCTGGGCCACGGGCTCCAACCGTGGCTGGGCTGGGGGACCCCCGGGAGGCTGGGCCTCGGGCTCCACGTGTGGCTGGGCTGGGGGACCCCCGGGAGGCTGGGCCTCGGGTTCCAGCCGTGGCTGGGTCCCAGCGGACGGCGCTGGTAGAGTCAGAGCCTCGGAGTGCCCGTGGGTGTGCGGCTCAGCCGGCGTGAAGCTGCCCGGGCGCTCCTCGCAGAGCGCTGCCGCGAAGGAGGAGAGCACCGCGCGCAGCAGGGCCCGGAGGTCGGCGCTGGCCGCGAGGCACAGGAAGGGGCTGAGGCAGCTGTCGAGCAGGATCAGGTAGTCGGAGTAGACCAGCGCCTCCCAGAGCAGGTAGCCGGGGTAGATGTCCCACAGGAAGGCCAGGTAGAGCAGCTGCGCCAGCTGGTAGGGCAGCCGCAGGACCACGTAGGCCGACAGGATGGTCTTGGCCACGCGGGCGAAGCCGGGGGCGGCGGGGGGCCGGGGCCGGCGGCACGGCCGGCAGGCCTTGGCCTGGGTGAGCACGTGGCAGGTGAGCAGCAGGAGGAAGGGCAGGAAGCCCCCCAGGACCTCCAGCACGCGCAGCGGCAGCTCCTCGCCGTCCCAGAAGTCCAGGCAGATGACCAGGCCGTACCACCAGACGGCGGCCTCGGGGAAGATCAGCCAGGGCACGCTGAACAGCGTGGCCAGCACCCAGACCCCGGCGCAGACCCAGAGGGGCAGGCGGGCCGGCCGGCGCCCCGCGTACCAGCGCGGACACAGCGCCAGCAGGCAGCGGTCCAGGCTGAGGGCCGCCAGCAGGAACAGGCCGGAGGAGTAGGACACGCCCCACAGGAAGTAGTAGAAGCGGCAGGCGGCCGTCCCCAGCGGCCAGTGCCCTCCGTGCTGGACCTCCAGGATCTGGAAGGCGGCCGCCGCCAGGAACAAGAAGTCAGAGAGGGCCAGGCTGAGCAGCAGTGGGGCCAGCCGCGTGCCCGCCCCGTGCCGGGCCTGCGAGCCGGCCAGCCACGCCACCAGCCCGTTGGCGGGCAGCCCCAGGAGCAGCAGGCTCACCAGGAAGACCGTGTCCCAGCTGCCCTGGGGGAAGCTGTCCTCGTCGTCCTGGAGTTCCGTGCGCGGCCCGCGGCCCGCGGCGCTCAGGCTGGCTTCCACCGCAGCGTGCATCTGGGGTCCCAGACGCGGGGTGCGCACCTGGTGAACCAAGGGATGCATGAATGGCCGAGCGTGAGAGAGGCAGGGCTGTGCCTCTCCAGGCAAGCCACTGTCCCTCTCTGGGCCGTCATCGGCACCTTTTGGGGGAGCTCTCGACGACTCGGGGTCTCGGAATGCAGCCCCAGGAGTGGGGCCCCCACGCTGAGGGGGGAGGCTCAGCCCGAAAGAGGGGGAGCGCCCCCAGGGAACATCACTCGGAGAATCCTGGGGTTCATGTATTTAAGATTCCAAGGTGGGTGGGCTCCTGGCACACAGGCCCCTAGGAGGCTGAGGTGGACGTGCAGGGGGAGCTCCCGCCCCCAGCCCGTGTCACGCGTGGGCTCCGGGTAATAGCTGAGCCTGGCAGCCTGGGGCGCGCGTGCCTCTGCAGCGTGGCCGCCCCTGGAGCTGCTCAGGGGAGAAGTGAGACAGGACTGTGGGTGGCCGGGGGCAGCCCCACTGTGCCCGGCTGGCAGCGGGGAGGGGACTTCCCTCCGAGGGTGGTGGCAGTGGCGCCGCTGGTAGGGGCGGGACCAGAGCCTGCCCGTGGCCTCCCTCTGCGGGCTCCCAGACCCTGTCACATCAGAGCCTGGGCCGCCACCGCCCTCCCCCTGACCCAAGGTCCCCACTTGGGAGGCCTGGCTCACCCGTGAGGTGCCCCGCGGCGGCTGGAAGGAGCAGAGCACACCTGCCTGCCCGGGGATCCGGCCGTCCACGGCCCCAGCCCGGGGCCTGCTGCATGGCGCCCGGCGACACTGAGGCGGGCGGGCAGGAAACCCAAGCTGCGAGCCCATCAATCATTCATGGGGCTGCTCTCCAGGAAACCCTAACCCCTGCCCAGCGAGGCCAAGCGGCCAGCACACCCCGGCCAGGGCCGGACGGCAGGGCCCCCTCCCCCGGGGGCTGCTCCCCCCAGGGCTCCCCCCTGTCCCCCGAGGGACTGCATCCTCTGACTCAGCTTGCCGCCCGAGGTCTCTCCTGGCTCTCACAGGCCTGCTGCTCCAGCCTGTCCCACCTGTTCCCGCCCCCCAGCCTTCGTCCACCTTCCCCCCTGCCCCAGACGTCTGCCCCGGTCCCCCCAGCCTGGCTCAGCGCCCCTGGCCCGCAGCGAGGGGAGTGACACTGCAGATGGGCGGCCTCTCGCGGCTGGGCAGTGCAGAGCTGGCTGTGGGCGCCCACGGCCGCCCCCACGTCCTGGTCCCGCCTCGCTGCTGAGTTCTCCTGGTCCAGGGGACCCCGTCCTGGCCTCCCCAGGAGCAGAGCCTGGGATTAGGGCCTGGGCTGCCCGCCTCACTTACCCTAATCCCCCTCAGGGCCCGTCTGGGGTGTGTAAGCAGCTTTAGGGTCCCAGGCGCCAAGGAGCTCAGGGTCTCTGCTCCCTGTGGGCTCCCCGCATGGCCACAGAGCAGGTGAGGGGGCGGCAGGGCCCGGAGCCGGCCCCCAGCCCCCAGCAGCCCTCCATGGAGACCGGGACCCCTGCCAGCCATGCTGGGACGCCCCCCTCAGCCAGGAGGAGGAGCAAGAAGGAGAGGGGACGGCAGGGGTCCCGCAGGAGCACAGGCAGCTCCCAGGAGCAGCCGTCCGCGCAGGGCCCCGCGGCCCCTGGGAGCAGCAAGACCCCAGAGGGGCCGGGCGCGCCGTCCGGAGTGGCCCCTGGGCTGGGCTCTCGGCGACGGTCCCACCGGCACCGCCCTGTCCACAGTGACGCCGCTCAGAGGACCTACGGGCCCCTGCTCAACCGGGTTTTCGGGAAGGTCAGAGGGGCTGGGGGCTGGGAGTGGGGGTGGAGACCCCGGCCCCCAGGCTCAGCCCACCCTGGCCTTGAGCACCAGGGCTGACGGCGCGAGGCCTCAGCCTTTGGGGTCTCCAGGCGGCCTGGGCAGGCGCAAAGCTAGGACTCCCAGGCCCTGCGGGAGTTCGAGCCCCCTGGACCACGAAGGGGGGCCTCTCTTCCTGGTGGGGCGGGGGCGGAGGAGGAGGACGGACACATGCTGGACTCTCCCCCGCAGGACCGGGAGCTGGGCCCGGCAGAGATGGATGGTGAGTGGCTCTCACCGCTGCGGGGAGGAGCCCGGGGAGGGGGGCGCCCTGAGCCAGGCTGACAGCCGCTCCCCGCAGAGCTGCAGGCCGCCTTCGAGGAGTTCGACACCGACCGCGACGGCTACATCGGCTACCGGGAGCTGGGGGAGTGTATGCGGACGCTGGGCTACATGCCCACGGAGATGGAGCTCTTGGAGGTCTCCCAGCACGTCAAGATGCGCAGTCAGTGTCGCCTGCGTGGGGGAGGGGGGAGGTGGCCCCCTCGGAGGCCACGCTGGGGTAGGGGAGAGGCGGGCAGGACCACCCTGGCCCTGCGGATGTGGGGTCCCCTGTGCAAGCCCTTGCGTCTTAGTGCAGTGAGAGGCAGCAGGGACAGCAGCCTCGGGGTGCAGGCTCAGCCCGGGGGGCCCCCGGCCTCTGTGCGCCCCACCCCCCAGCCCTTCCGCCCCCCTGGCTGGGGCATCAATGGCCTGTGCAGGTGGGGCAGGGACGGCTCCCTGTGCGCCCTCTCCCTCTGTCTGCCCGGCTCGTGTCCTGGCGGCTGCTTGTGGTCTGACCGCTCGCGCGCTGGGTTGCCCTCAGGTGGAGACGGTTCTCCCTTCATTCCCGAGACCTCGTTCCCCCTGCCCTCTGCTAAGCGGGTGTGGCTCACTGCGGCAGCCGTGGGAGCGGAGGAAGTGGCTTCACCACCACCTGGGGGGCTCCAGTGCTTTGTAACCATGACCTCTGACCCTGAGAGCACCCCACAGAGGAGGCCTCCTGGCCCCGTGATAGCATCACCCGGTGGCCAGTGCAGATCAGCGGCAGAGCTGGGATTTGAACCCAGGGCTGTCTGGTCCCAAAGCCTGGTTCCTTCTCCCACCGGTGGGGGCCTTGCTGCACACAGAACAGCCCAGACCCAGCAGCCCAGGGAACGCACGGGGCTCCACCGGCCGCCCATGCCGGCGCGGATGGGGAGGGTGCGTGGCCCTGGTGACGTCCTGGGGTCCCCGCCGTGGTGACACTCTGCCTGGGCCCACAGTGGGCGGCCGTGTGGACTTCGAGGAGTTTGTGGAACTGATAGGCCCGAAGCTGCGGGAGGAGACGGCACACATGCTGGGCGTGCCGGAGCTGCGTGTCGCCTTCCAGGAGGTGCGGGGCGGGGAGACAGCCTGGAGGGGGCGGCGCCAGGGCGCGAGGGGGTTGGGACGGGTGCGGACGGTGGGAGAGGGAGCATCTTGGCACGGGCAGAGGCGCTGAGCCTGCCGGGGCCCTCAGTTTGACAGGGACAGGGATGGCCGGATCACCGTGGCGGAGCTGCAGCAGGCGGCGCCGGCCCTGCTCGGGGAGCCACTGGACAGTGCTGAGCTGCAGGAGATGCTGCGAGAGGTGGACCTCAATGGCGACGGCACAGTGGACTTCGACGGTGAGCCCCCCACCCCCGCCGCCCCGCCAGACGGTCCCCGGGGCGCCCAGGCTGAGCCCAGTGCCTCCCGGATCCAGTCCTGGGCTGAACCCGCCCTGTTCTCCTGCAGAGTTTGTAATGATGCTCTTCAGCCCCTGAGACACCAGCAGTGACCACCTGTTGCCCCCCGGGCCTCAGACCCCAGCGGGACCAGGCTGCCCAGAGGCCCCAGGACGGAGGCGAGCCAGTGGCCCGCAGACTTCTGCCCGTGACGTCACCTGCCCATCCTCACCCTCACCTCCTCCCGCGTGGGCTGCCTGGAGCACCCCTGGCCTCTGCTGCCTGCCACCCAGCATGAGCGACGTTCCAGGGTCCCGCAGGGCTACCCTGCTCCTGGGCAAGCGGGCGTGGCCCAGGCGCCCAGCGAGTGGACAGTGGCAAGTTCAGGGCCTGCGCGGCCGGCAGCAGAGTGTCTCAGAGAGCCTGGTGCAGGCCTGGGGTACGGCGTTCATCGGCTGCCTGCGAGGCCCGCATCCCAGGAACCCCATATCAGGGTGTCTGCTCCCGGGCGCCTCCCTGCCTGGACGCGCGGAGGCGGGAGAGGACGGCTCTCCACCCGGTGCCAGTCCTGGCCTGAGTTCCTTGCTGTTGCAGCCATCGGGGGAGTGAACCAGTGGATGGAAACTTTCTCTCTGCCCTTCACAGGGATAAAAATAACACAAGTTTTGCAAAGAACTTTAAAAACAAAAACAAAACCAGGATCGCTGAGAAAGGGCACTCTCTCAACTGGGCTCACCGAACTTCTAAAAACGGAACCCTCTGTGCTCCCAGAGAGGAGCTCGTGACCGAAACTACAGAGGCCGGGCAGACTGGGCGGATGCAAATCTGAAGGCAGCCCCAAATAGAGCCGGGGGCGGGGCGGGAGGGAGTGAGAGCGAGCAAGTGAGAGGGAAGGAAGGAGGGTGTGTGGGAACCGGGCAGTGAGGACAGAGCTGGGAACAACCCCAGGTCAAAAATAGCCCCAGGTCAGATGGGCAAGTCCACTGCAGATGGACAGAATTTTTTTAAAGAGATTTATTTATTTGAAAGTCAGATTTACACACAGAGAGAAGGAGAGGCAGAGACAGAGAGAGAGAGGTCTTCCATCTGATGGTTCACTCCCCAATTGGCTTCAACAGCCGGAGCTGCACCGATCCGAAGCCAGGAGCCAGGAGCTTCTTCCAGGTCTCCCATAGGGGTGCAGGAGCCCAAGGACCTGGGCCATCTTCCACTGCTTTCCAAGGCCACAGCAGAGAGCTGGATCAGAAGTGGAGCAGCCGGGTCTTGATCTGGTGCCCATATGGGATGCCGGCACTGAAGGCGATGGCTTTACCTGCTATGCCACAGCGCTGGCCCCCTGGACATAATTGTCAGAGATAAATGGCACTGAGAGACAAAAAGATGGAAATCTGAGGGTGAGAGGGAGCAGACCAGGAGCGTGGGGGAGGGGCCGTGTTCGGTGGGGGCGGTTGTGTGAAGCCCTCCGAGGGCCCTGGACCGGAGCAAACGGGGAGAGCAGGATACACAGGCTCGCGTGTTCAGGTGCACAAGCTCACGCCTCCCTGGGGGGGCCCAGGGTGCAAAACAAGGTTCTTATAAAAGAAACGTCCGCGCACTTAGGGGAGGCTTTTGTTTTCTTTTTAAAGGATTGATTTATTTATTTGAAAGGCAGAGTTGCAGACAGAGGAGACACAGAGAGACAGAGGTCTTCTACTTCACTCTCCAAATGGCTGCAGTGGCCGGGGCTGGGCCAGGCTGAAGCCAGGAGCGTCCTCCAGGTCTCCCATGTGGGTGCAGAGGCCCAAGGACTTGGGCCATCCTCTACTGTTTTCCCAGGCACATTAGCAGGGAGCTGGATGGGAAGTGGAGCAGCCGGGACTTGAACCGGCGCCCACATGGGATGCTGGCACTGCAGGCGGAGGCTTTGCCCGCTACGCCACAGCGCTGGCCCCAGGGCTTCTCATCAGGAAACAGTGGAGAGGACTGTTCAATGCGCAGGGGCAAAGCACTGTTGGCCGCGAAGCCGCTGTCGGACAGTGCAGGTGAGAGGCGGGCTCTGCCCAGCGCACGCTTGGTGCAGATACGGCTTCGGGGGAGGAGGAGCCTCATCAGAGTGTAGTCAGAGCGTGCGCTAAGTCGCGGTCAGAAGAGAAACCAAAAAGCGGGGCGACTGACCGTGTAAGGACCGTTCCCAGGCCCGGCGCCTCGCAGGTCACCGAGGAAACCCACACGCTCCAAACACAGGCCCGGAGCACGGCCCGAGAGCAGCCGTCAGCCCGGCCTGTGCTGGAGACACCGGCCAGGGCGCGCCAAGCTCGGTGGTCGCACATCAGCTGCACACGGTAACGTCCACGGCGCCGCCTGATGCCTGCGGCCCCCTCCGCTCCGTCCCCGTCCCGGGTCCCAGGCTCCCTCCGCGAGCCTGCGGGCCACACCTCAGGTAGCTGGGTCCCTGCCCCCGTGTGAGGTCCGGGCTCCTGGCTGCCGCCTGGCCGGCCCAGCTGTTGTGCATGGAGGGCGGGCGAACTCTGCGGGAAGCGGTGTGTTCCCACCAGTGGCTGGCTCACGCATTGTCCCCCCGTGTTCTCATTACATGCCCGGAGCTGTGACTGTGGCTCGTGGATCTGACAGCGCGAGCTGCGGGCTCACCCTCCGTGTGCCTCTGTCTCACTTTTGCCATTTGCACCTCATCTCACAAGGGATCAGTCCAGAGCATCCTGGGAGCCCCCAGGAACGCCTTGGGGGGTGTGCACACGCGTGTCTGTGCGTGTGTGTCTGTGTGTGTGCTGCGGGTGGGAGGCCCCCTGGGCTGGGGCACCGGGAGCAACAGCAGGGCTCTGTGTGTCAACTGGCTGCCCAAGGCCCCCGTGCTGTCGGTGGCGGGGGTGGGGGGGGCAGAGGGGCTCCACCCGGGGCCCCTCGCTCTGCCTGCAACCTGCTGGCTGTCTGGCGGCCGGCGAGCTGGGCTTTGAGCTCCTTGGCCATCAGCTGGGCCGCGGCAGAAGTGGCCACCTGGGTCAAGCGCCCGGCACTGCCGGGGTGGTCCGAGAGGTGCAGGCGTCCCTGCTCTGACTTCAGCCTTCTCCGAGATCCTGGTTCCGAGACGCTCGGCCCACACGGTTCTGACGGGGCTGCTCCGAAGGCTCTCTGGGCCTCTCATTTCTGAGGCCGTCCTGTGGCCCTGCGGCCTGGGCAGCAGGGCAGTGGGGGGGGGGGCGGGCGCTGCCTTGCCTTGGACACCTTCAGGGGCCCCAGCCCGCGTTACGGGCGCCCTCGGCCCTGGGGCGCCCTCAGCCAGGGCCGCCGGGCGGACACAGAGGCCCTGACCCCTGCTGTGACCTTGCAGTCTCAGCGCAGGGGGGATCAGCGGCCCTGGACGCCGGTCTGCCCAACTGCAGGCCTTCTCTGGGTGTGGGGGTGGGGGTGAGGCCTCTGGGGGGCTGGGCAGGACAGGACAGCTCTGTCCCTGCTGGAGATAATCATCCTTTTATTAGCACAAAATATCACCAACCGGGCAGCCCGCGGCCCCGAGAAGTCGAGGCACAGAGCAGGCTGCGGGCAGGCTGCCCCGAGGCTGGGGGCCGCGCCGCTCCGCCCCCGCGGGACGCCAGGGGGCCGGGGCCGCTCCCGGCGCGGGGTCGCCCGCCCTGGCTCCCTCACTTCTCGAAGTAGGGCAGGTAGAAGAACTGGAAGCCCTGGTGGCCCTTGACAGCGCAGTAGATGAAGATCACGTGGTAGACTGTGGGGCGGAGCCTGTCAGCGGCATGCCCCGCCCCGGCCCCGCCCCAGCCCCGGGGCCCCCCCCCCACGCCCGTTCGCACCTCCTGGGACCAACAACAGGAAGCCAGGCACGAAGAAGACGGCGCTGGAGACACCTGCGGGAGGAGAGGCGGGGCGGGTCAGGGCAGGCGGAGGAGAGGCGGGGCGGGTCGGGAGGAGAGGCGGGGCGGGTCAGGCCGGGAGGAGGCGGAGGCGGCGTGGGGCGGGGCGAGAGAAGAGGCGGGGCTGGGGCGGGAGGAGAGGCGGGGCGGGTCAGGCCGGGAGGAAAGGTGGCGTGGGGCGGGGCGAGAGGCGGGAGGAGAGGCAGCGTAGGGCGGGGCGGGCGGAGGCGGGGCGGGGCGGGAGGAGAGGCGGGGCGGGTCAGGCCGGGAGGAAAGGCGGCGTGGGGCAGGGCGAGAGGAGAGGCGGGGCCGCGGCGGGAGGTGCGGGTCAGGTCGGGAAGAGAGGCGGGGCCGGGGCGGGCGGAGAGGCGGCGCGGGTGGGGCCGCGGGGCAAGCCTCGGTTCCGGCGGGGAGGCAAAGGGCTGCGGGGACCCCGGGGTGCAGGAGGGGCACTCACCTGGAGAGGGCGCCACCTGCAGTCCCACGCCGACCAGGATCAGCACTGCACAGAGGGCGGCGCAGGGGTGAGCGCCCTGCCTTCCACCCCCGACCCCGACAGAACCAGGCCTGGGCAAGGGCGTCCCCCACGCTGAGCGCCCTGGGCACGGACCTGCGCGGGCGGGCGCTCACCAAGCAGGGCGCTTGGCAGGCCCCGGGAAGAGGCTGGCTCCTTGGTGCAGCAAAGCCCTGCGCAAGGCCCAGAACCTGGACGCTGGACCCAGCTGGTCAGGCTACTGGGGGCAGTGGGACAGCTGGGGGCCTAGGGAGCGACCCAAACTGGGCTCAGCCTGGGAGACTGGAAGGGGCTTCCTGGAGGCAGTGACATCTCCCCTGGCGGGGACAGCAGTAATGGCCACGGCTAATCTACCGGCCACTCACCTGGTGCCGCAGGCAGGGACTAAGGGTGTCACGTGCACTGCCATACTGAACCGTACCCCTGCCCGGATGAGACAGGTGTGGCCAGCACCCGAGTTACTGAGGAAGGAACCCGCCCACGCGGCAGCTGGCAGCCGAGGCCGTGCTGTGGACACGGCTCTGGCAGACAGAGGTGCAGGTGGGGGAACAGCGCCGGCCCAGGATCCGGAGCTTTCTCAGAGCTCCCGGCAGAGGCAAGGGTGCTGCCACGGCAGGGCCGCGGGGTGGCCGTGCGCCCACTCTCCAGCCCCTGGGTCCCGGGTTAGAGGAGGGCTGGGGGCAGCTGGACACTGGGGGCATGAGGGGCCACCGAGGGCTGTGGTCCCAGACGGGACGGTGGGGGCTGGGACATGCCCTCCCAATTCCCGACAGGGCCCCAGCTGTGGCGGTGCCGCAGGTGTGGTGGAGGTCCCCAGCAGCGCCCCCCTCCCCGGCCTAAGCCTGGGTCTCTACGTCGGAGGCTGGGGAGGGGGTCGGGGCCTCAGCACCTGCCCCTGCACCCAGGCTCCGGACCCCAACTCTCACTGGCTGTGAGACCCCTGGAAGGCAGAAGGGAGGGGCCTGAACTCGTGCCCGGCACTGGGCGAAGGCAGGCACAGGGCGGATGGTGACTGGGACTCCTGTCCCCGGATGGTGTGGCGCACTGAGCGGTGTGACCGCCTACCGTGTGCCCAGGAGGGCAGGGGCCCAGGGGACACTCACCCAGCCCCAGCAGCAGGAGCAGGAAGGAGGCCAGCACCACGCGGCGGTTCTTCTGGATCAAGGGGTGCAGTGTCCAGCTGGGGGCAGGGCAGAGTGAGGGGAGCCTGGGCTGCAGGGGTTGGGGGCAGGGGCTCACCTGCAGCTGGGGGGGACCAGGGGCTCACCTGCAGCTGGGGGGGGCAGGGGCCCACCTGCAGCGGGGGGGGGCAGGGGCTCACCTGCAGCTGGGGGGGGCAGGGGCTCACCTGCAGCTGGGGGGGGGCAGGGGCTCACCTGCAGCTGGGGGGGCAGGGGCTCACCTGCAGCGGGGGGGGGCAGGGGCTCGCCTGCAGCTGGGGGGGGGACCAGGGGCTCACCTGCAGCTGGGGGGGGCAGGGGCTCTCCTGCAGCTGGGGGGGGGACCAGGGGCTCTCCTGCAGCGGGGGGGGCTCACCTGCAGCGGGGGGGGCAGGGGCTCACCTGCAGCGGGGGGGGGCAGGGGCTCTCCTGCAGCTGGGGGGGGACCAGGGGCTCACCTGCAGCTGGGGGGGGCAGGGGCTCTCCTGCAGCTGGGGGGGGGACCAGGGGCTCACCTGCAGCTGGGGGGGGCAGGGGCCCACCTGCAGCTGGGGGGGGGCAGGGGCTCACCTGCAGCTGGGGGGGGCAGGGGCTCACCTGCAGCTGGGGGGGGCAGGGGCTCACCTGCAGCAGGCGCTGTAGGAGCGCTGGGTGCTGGTGCTGCCGGTGCTGAATGACCACTGGGAGCCGCGGATGGAGGTTCGGCCGGAATCCCTGCAGGCCCGGGTGTGGGGGGGGACAGTGGGGACGGGAGCCCATCAGGACAGAGGGCGCCCCCTGAGGCCTAGGGTGGACACAAGGGCTGGGGTCTGCAGGACAGGGGAGCTGTGGGAGTGTGGACGGGCGGGGCAGAACGGCCCTGCAGGACCTGGGAGGGGAGAAGAGGGCTGGGGTCTGCAGGACAGGGGAGCTGTGGGAGTGTGGACGGGCGGGGCAGAACGGCCCTGCAGGACCTGGGAGGGGAGAAGAGGGCTGGGGTCTGCAGGACAGGGGAGCTGTGGGAGTGTGGACGGGCGGGGCAGAGCGGCCCTGCAGGACCTGGGAGGGGAGAGGGCTGGGCCCGGGCAGCCCCGCCTGGCCCTGACCTGGAGCCGGTCCTCCCGTCGGGCTGCGGAGAGCTCTGCGCCCCCTCCCCGTCGTTCTCCAGGTTCTGTTCCGGAACACGGGGCTCAGAGAGGCCGGCCGCAGGAGGCCGCCCACGGAGCTGGCTGCCGGCCTGCAGCTGCTCACCGGCCTCCACCCTCCCGGCCAAACGTGTCGGGTGACTCACAGAAACCGAAACCCAGGGGGGAGGTGGGTGCCTGCCGGGGGCTTTGGGGGTCCCGGGAGTCGGGGTGCAGCTCCCAGGGCATTCGGGCACAGCGTGGGGGCTGTGCACGGGCGGTGCCGGGCGGGGCACGTGCAGGGCTCCCGGGTTAGGGGTGACGGAGGGTCTCTGGGGACCAAGGGGGCCGCTCTAGTAGGCTCCGGTCGTGTGAGTGGGGAGGGGGCGGGGTTCCCGACAGCCCCGCAGGCCCGCGCTCTGGGGACGCTGGGCACGTGGGCTCTGGCACCGGCGCTGGGCACCCGCGGCGGCCCAAGTCGGAGCTGGGGGGTCTGGGAAGGGCGCTGGCTCCAGGGGCACGTGTGGGGGCGGCTTCGCTCCGGGGCGCGACCCCGGGCAGGGGTGAGGTGGGCCGGGCCGTTCACCTGGTAGCGCAGCCGGGACTGCTTGTCCTCGTCGGCCACGTCGAACCGGGCCCGGCGCTCGAAGTGCAGCGGCCCGAAGCGGGCGACCCCGCCGGACTCGGGCCCGGGACCCGCGTCCTCCAGGGACAGCTCGAAGGCGTCATCGATGCTGAACTGAGGCCGGCCGGCGCTCATGGCCCCCGCCCGCTCAGGCGCGCCCCGCCGCCGCCATCTGCGCCCGCCGGCCCGCGTCGCCGCGGCCCCGCCCTGCCCCCAGCAGGGCCCCGCCCCGCCCCGCGCAGGCCCCGCCCCGCCCCGTCCTTTTGGACTGCACCCGGCTGGAGTCCCGCCCCTCGCGCTGAGGCCCCGCCCCGCGCAGGCCCCGCCCCGCCCCGTCCTTTTGGACTGCGCCCGGCTGGAGTCCCGCCCCTCGCGCTGAGGCCCCGCCCCCGCACTCAGGCCCCCGCCCCGCCCTTTCGGGACTGCGCCCGGCTGGAGTCCCGCCACCCGCGCTCAGGCCCCGCCCCCGCCCCGCCCTTTCGGAACTGCGCCCTGCTGGAGTCCCGCCCCCCCGCGCTCAGGCCCCGCCCTGCCCCAGCACAGGCCCATCCCCGCGCAGGCCCCGCCCTGCGCCGTCCTTCCGGACTCGCCCGGCTGGAGTCCCGCCCCCCGCACAGGCCGCGGCACGGGAGGCCAGAGCTGCCGAGCGCCGAGCGGGTCGGCGGGCGGGCTGGTTCTGGCCCGCAGCGTGCCTCTCCGCGCCTTACTCGCTGAAGGAGGGGGGTTTCTCCCCGTTTTCCAGACGTGGCGCCTGAGGCTCCTGGCTTTTTGTGTCACTCCCATGCCCTCCGTGCGGGTCCACAGAGTGGCCCAAGTGAGCTTTTAAATCGTGCGCGCGCAGGCGCTATTGTTTTGTTGCTGTTTTTTAAGTTATTTGAAAAGTGTGCTGGGGCCGGCGCTGTGGCTCAGTGGGTTAAAGCCCTGGCCTGCAACACTGGCGTCCCATATGGGCGCGGGTTCGAGTCCCGGCTGCTCCTCTTCCGATCCAGCTCTCTGCTGTGGCCTGGAAAAGCAATGGACGATGCCCCACGTCCTTGGGCCCCTGCACTTGCGTGGGAGACCTGGAAGAAGCTCCCGGCTCCTGGCTTCGGATCGGCGCAGCTCCAGCCGTTGCGGCCAATTGGAGAGTGAACCGTTAATGGAAGATCTCTCTCTCCCCTCTCTCTGTGTTAACTTTTTCAAATAAATAAATAAATAAATAAATCTTAAAAAAAAAACCCTCTTCTTAGCACTCTGGCTTCCCCTGGAAGTGAGCACAGAATGTGAACCACTTGCCCGCCTGGAGCCCTGCTCACTCTGCGGCCCTGCCCAGGCTCGCCAGCCGGGCTGGCCCTGCTCTCCTCTCCTCTCCTCCTCTCCTCCTCGCCCTCCTCATCCCCCCACCCCCCGGGCTGGCCGCCTCACCGTCTTCCTTCTCCAAGCCGCACTCGGCCCCGGCGGCCTCAGGGCCTTTGCACGCGCTGGCTGCTGTGCCCTTTCCGTGGCTGGCTCTTTCCACGTCTGCTCAGACCGCACGGTTCAGAGACGACGCCGACGCCTCTCACTACACAACAGCGCCTTCCTGCAACTGCCTTTTTTTTTTTTTTTTTTGACAGGCGGAGTGGACAGTGAGAGAGAGAGAGACAGAGAGAAAGGTCTTCCTTTTGCCGTTGGTTCACCCTCCAATGGCTGCAGCAGCTGGCGCGCTGCGGCCAGCAGATCCGAAGGCAAAAGCCAGGTGCGTCTCCTGGTCTCCCATGGGGTGCAGGGCCCAAGCACCCGGGCCATCCTCCACTGCACTCCCTGGCCACAGCAGAGAGCTGGCCTGGAAGAGGGGCAACCGGGACAGAATCCGGCGCCCCAACCGGGACTAGAACCTGGTGTGCCGGCGCCACAGGTGGAGGATTAGCCTAGTGAGCCGCGGCGCCGGCCAATTGCCTTTTCCTTTTCTGAGATTTATTTGAAAGAGTTACAGAGATGGAGAGACAGAGACAGTTCTTGGCATGAGTTTTTTTTTTTTTTTAAGATTTATTTATTTATTTGAAAGTCAGAGTTACACAGAGAGAGAGAGGAGAGGCAGAGAGAGAGGGAGGGAGGTAGGGAGGGAAGGAGAGAGGTCTTCCATCTGCTGGTTCACTCCCCAGTTGGCCGCAACGGCCAGAGCTGTGCTGATTCAAAGCCAGGAGCCGGGAGCCTCCTCTGGGTCTCCCACGCGGGTGCAGGGCCCAAGCACTTGGGCACCTTCCACTGCTTTCCCAGGCCACAGCAGGGAGCTGGACAGGAAGAGGAGCAGCCGGGTCTTGAACCGGTGCTCACAGGGATGCTGGCACTGCAGGCTGCGGCTTAACCCGCTACACCACGGAGCCAGCCCCTCGTTTTTTTTTTAAAGATGTCTTTATTTATTTGAAAGAATTACACAGAGAGGCAGAGAGAGGAGCTTCCTCCGGGTCTCCCACGTGGGCGCAGGGCTGTTTGCGTTTCTCTGCACAACACTAATGGTTTCCACGTGCCCCCACGCTGGCGTGGCTCCTGCTGAGCCGCCACGGCCACCCACAGCATCTGTCCCCTGACCGGCTGGACCTCCAGACCACAGAGCCCGCGGAGCTCTGCACCTGTTGACCCCTCCAGCTGGAGGGCGCTCTCGGGCCTGGTGCCGCCCGGCTGCCCACCTGCGCAGGTGAGGCGTGGAAGACTCGTCTCAGGGTTTCTTTCTTTCTTTCTTTCTTTCTTTCTTTCTTTCTTTCTTTCTTTCTTTCTTTCTTTCTTTCTTTCTTTCTTTCTTTCTTTTTTTTTGACAGGCAGAGTGGACAGTGAGAGAGAGAGAGAGAGAGAGAGAGAGAGAGAGAGAGAGAGAAAGGTCTTCCTTTTGCCGTTGGTTCACCCTCCAATGGCCGCCGCGGCCGGCACACCGCGCTGATCCGATGGCAGGAGCCAGGAGCCAGGTGCTTCTCCTGGTCTCCCATGGGGTGCAGGGCCCAAGCACCTGGGCCATCCTCCACTGCACTCCCTGGCCACAGCAGAGAGCTGGATCGGAAGAGGAGCAGCCGGGACTCGAACTGATGCCCATATGGGATGCCGGCACTGCAGGTGGTGGCTTTACCCACTACACCACAGTGCCGGCCCCAATTAGCATGATATTTTAATGAGGATTTTCACATTCATATTTATCAGTAAAACAGGCGGACACCTTTCTGGCCTGGCTCATCTGTTTGCGGACTCAGGATTAAACCTCACGCTTCTGGAATAACTTGTGTAACACATCTGATGCTGGTAAGACTTGTCAGCCTGCGTTGGCTAAAGCCACACACAGAGCGCGCGTCCCCTCCTCCCAGCTCTGTGCCTCAGGTTCCCCGCCTCAGCAGGTGGGCACGGGGGTCCCAGCCTGAACCCTAGCGGGTGGGGGCAGGGGACGCGCCCAGCTGCTGCCCAGCCCCGGCGCCGACCCAGGGGCCCTGGCTTCCACCACGGGCTTTCTGTTGGCCACCTGCCGGCCGCCAGGCACTCCGCGTCGGGCGGGGCTTCCACGGGGCACAGAAAGCCCCCTCCTCTTTCTTCTTTCAAAGAACCCAGGGTGCGAAGTCCTGGCCGTGACACAAAGCCGGGGAAACTGCGTTTAGTGTGGGTTCTCGGTGAGTCCCCCCCTAACTCCCTTATGTCCTTACGGGACTTCTACCGGCGCACAGGGTGGCTCAGGGCATGCAGAAGGCCGACTCCGTGCAAGCGGGAAGGCGCGCCACAGGCAGAGGCTGGGCCCGGGAGACCCCTGCCTGCAGCCTCCACACGGGTTCCAACCCAGCTCCGCGCGACCGCACCTGAGGGAGCAGCCGAGGCCCCTGCACCCACGAGGGAGACCCGGGTGCAGGTCCAGGCTCCTGGCTTCGCCCATCTGGGGCGTGAACCAGACCTCTCCCTCGGTCCCGCCCCTTCTCTTTCAAATAAATAAAACAAATATCT
This sequence comes from Oryctolagus cuniculus, assembly GCF_051225735.1. Classification (NCBI taxonomy): domain Eukaryota; kingdom Metazoa; phylum Chordata; class Mammalia; order Lagomorpha; family Leporidae; genus Oryctolagus; species Oryctolagus cuniculus. Next base: position 4,490,851 of record NC_142867.1, on the reverse strand, counting down.
AATAAATAAATAAATCAGTAACTTTCATATGCTACTTTTAAAATAAAAGATAGCTTAAATAAACAGGTATGAAAGAACTGTAAGGGTTTACCGCAAAATGGTAAGTTTTTGTGTTTGGGGTGAGATTATATAATTATATACATATATATATACACACACACACATATATATACATTTGCTTTCTCTTTCCTTTTCTGTATGGCCTTAATACCTCCACTGGATATCCTAACACAGCCAGCGCTGCACTAATGCTTCGGGAGCCGCACACAGCCGCGCCCGCGGGCAACCGCGCCCGGCAACCGCACGCACTGCTAGCGCCGCCCCGCCCCGTCCTCTGCGTCACCCAGACCACGCCTCCGGGACGCGCTCGGCTCCCGCCCCCAGACGTCCCGAGGCCCCGCCCCTGGGCGGGCCCGCAGAGCTCCACCAATCACTGCCCGCCGCCACGGTCAGCCCTCGTTTGGCTTCTGCCCTCAGTCAAAATGGCGCTAGCTCGGAAGCCGCCGAGGCTTTAAGGAGTCGCCGAAAGCAGGTCCGGAAGCTACCGAACGAGTCCGGAAGTTGCCGAAAGACAGCCGTGGGGAAGGAGGATGGCGGATATCATCGCAAGACTCCGGGAGGACGGAATCCAAAAGCGCGTGATCCAGGAGGGCCGGGGAGAATTACCCGACTATCAGGATGGAACCAAGGTTCGTGGCGACCCCTCCCGTGTCCCACTGCGGCGCGGTGCGCATGCGAGGCGGGAGGAGGCCTGAGGCGAGAGGTTGCGCATGCCCAGATGGCAGCGGCCGGTGCTCCAGCCGCTCACGTGCGGAGCTCGACGCTGATTGGTCTGAATTTAAGTGGGGGGTGAATCCGGTCGCGTCTGTCCCACCTCCCGGCCCGGCCTTGTGGCTGCATTGGCCGGGGCGGCCGTCACTCAGCGACACCCATGTTGTGGGGGGTTTGACCTCAGCGCTCAGGCAGAGCAGAGTTAGGGGCAACCCGGGCCCCCCCGGGAGTGGTCCCGGGCCTTTGTGGCCACGCTGTTTTCTGGACGGAAACACAGGCCACGCCGGGTCCTGTGGAAGCCAGGGCCGGGAGCTTCCCGGTGCTCCAGGGGCTCCAGGGGCTCCAGGGGCGCGGGGTCGTAAGGACCCTCGCAGCTTCCTCGGGCTCCCCTGACCCCGGCCTTCTGCCCTCGACCACCTCCCACCTCGGCGCCGGTGCCGGTGCAGGGCCAGTGCCCCGCGAGCAGAGGGGGTGCGGGGTGGGCCCGGGAGGCCCAGGCCCGAAGGCGCAGCGCGAGAGGAGCGGTGGAAGCGGGGTCGGTGGGGGGCCGCCCACGCCTGTTCCCGCCACGCGAGTGGGCGCCGCTGCTGTCCCGGGCTGCTGAGTGGAAACCCGGGTCAGGGCGGCGGCAGCGTGCGCGTGCGGGCGGTGACCACGCCGGCTCCCCTGCCCACTTCCTCTTTGCTGTCTGAACTCACCCCGGAACGTCCTCTCCAGCCTCCCCGCCTGCCTTCTCGGCTCGCAGCCGCATGGCCGGCCGCTTCCTGCTGCCCGTGGCCTGCTCCGGCCAGAGCCCCGTGTCTCTCACTGGCCACGCCAGGCCTGGCCGCTCGCCTCCGCCTGCCGACCCGGCGTTGGTCCAGGCCACCTGTCCCCGGTCTCCCGAGGCCCCTGCCTTTGCCCTCCCACGGTCTCTCCCCAGCCCGGCCAACAAACCCACATCCCCAAGCCACTGGGTAAAACCCAGGGTCCTGCCCGCCGCCTAGAGGCCGGGTGGGAGCCGTCCCCGCTGACCCCGGGGCCCCGCGGCGCCCGCCCACTGGCCTCGCCGCCTCTCGCCCCTGCCGTGTTCTGTGTTCTGATCCACAGCACCTGGCCCCGCCTGACCCGGCCCTCCTCCCTCTGCCAGTCCCATGGCCACTGGGACTTCTGCCTGCCTTGTCCACTGCAGTGTTCGGGGGGGTAGCACAGAGCGAGCACATAGTAGGCGCCGTTAGCTACGAAGGGAGGGTCAGAGCCGGATGCGGGCCGCCCACCAGCCCCGGCTCGCAGGGTGACGCCCGGCTGGGGGCTGGGGGCTGGCCTTGTGCTTCGGGGCCGGCTTTGCCCTCATGAGCATGCGTGTGGCCCGCAGGCCACGTTCCACTACCGGACCCTGCACAGCGACCGCGAGGGCACGGTGCTGGACGACAGCCGGGCCCGCGGCAAGCCCATGGAGCTCATCATCGGCAAGAAGTTCAAGCTGCCCGTGTGGGAGACGATCGTGCGCAGCATGCGGGAGGGCGAGACCGCCCAGTTCCTGTGCGACACCAAGGTCGGTGCAGCCGCCCGCCGGGCTGCACACGCACGTGCACACACGCCCTCCCCAGACCCGGCCCCCGACCGCCTCTCCTGCCCACCAGTCTCAGATGCAAACGGCCCGTGGCAGGGGCAGCAGAGACGGGCTAGGGCTGCTCACGTGCCCTCCAGAGTCCGGCCTGTCCTCCTCTCGGCCTCTCTGCCCGTCCTCTCCATCCTCGCCTTAGCCAACATCCTTCCTCCTGCTTCAAAGCTAACTCCCCAGTCACCACCCCCAGGGGGCCCTCCCTGACTGCCAGTGATTGGCTCGAACCCCTCTCTGGGTCCTATAACATTCGTGCCCTGCAGGGCTGGGATGCGGTCTTCTGTCTGCTCCTAAGCTACGCGGGGCAGCGGTCTGGCCTCAATACCTCCAGCTTGCAAATGGCCAGCGTGGGCCAGCCCAGAGCCGACACTGGGGAGGGGTCTGTGGGAGGACCCCACAGGCAGCCAGGGTGGGGGTGTTGCCGTCACGCCTGCAGGGGTGGGGGCGTTGTCACGCCTGCAGCTTTTCTGGGTGGAGGGTGGCTGGCTGGGTCCCACATGCCCGGGTCTGGGGTAGGCCTTGACCAGGGTGGGCTGGGGCAGGTGGGCCTCACCCTGGGGGGTGGGGAGGTAAGAATGGCCCCCACTGCTCTGGCAGGGGCGGGGCGGGGTGAGCACCGTGTGGGGCCCAGAGTGTAGCGGAGCTGGGGACTGCTGTGGCGGGGCGGGCCGGGGCGGGCGGGGGCGGGCGGTGAGGGAGTGGCCAGCACGCACTCGCCCCCTGCAGCACGTGGTCCTGTACCCCCTGGTGGCCAAGAGCCTCCGCAACATCGCGGCGGGCAAGGACCCCCTGGAGGGCCAGCGGCACTGCTGCGGCATGGCGCAGATGCACGAGCACAGCTCCCTGGGCCACGCCGACCTGGACGCCCTGCAGCACAGCCCGCGGCCCCTCGTCTTCCACTTCGAGCTGCTCAAGGTGAGGCCGCCGCCCGCTGCCCTGCCCGAGCTCCCGGGGTGGGGAGAGCGCCCCCGGCCCGGCCGGCCACGCGTGACTCGGCTCCGCCCGCAGGTGGAGAGCCCCGGCACGTACCAGCAGGACCCGTGGGCGATGACGGATGAGGAGAAGGCCAAGGCCGTGCCGCGCATCCACCAGGAGGGCAACCGGCTGTACCGCGAGGGGCAGGTGAAGGAGGCGGCCGCCAAGTACTATGACGCCATCGCCTGCCTCAAGAACCTGCAGATGAAGGTGCGGCTCGCCGGGAGGCTGGGTGGGGGCCACTGTGGCTGCGTGGCTCACCTGGGGAGGCCAGGGGCCACCGTGGTCACGTGGCTCACCGGGAGGCTGGGCAGGGGCCGCCGTGGCTGCGTGGCTCGCCCGGGGAGGCCAGGCTGGGGCAGGGGCCGCCGTGGCTGCGTGGCTCACCTGGCTCACCTGGGGAGGCCGGGCTGGGGGGCGTGGCGCGCCCGGGGAGGCCAGGCCGGCTGGGTCCCGGGTCCCAGCGCCGCTCCCCGCCGCCCCAGGAGCAGCCTGGCTCCCCCGACTGGATCGAGCTGGACCAGCAGATCACGCCGCTGCTGCTGAACTACTGCCAGTGCAAGCTGGTGGCCGAGGAGTACTACGAGGTGCTGGACCACTGCTCCTCCATCCTCAGCAAGTACGACGGTGAGCGCTGGGCGCGGGCCCGGGGGGAGGGGTCCCGCGGGAGGGGGCGCCACTGGCGCTCAGCACCCGTGCTGCACTCCAAATGCCCCCACCCCGACGGCCTGTCGGGGGAGGGGCCTTCTCAGCTCCCTGGTGGCCCATGGCGCCAGGAGGTGGGGGGGGCTGGGCGCTGCTGGGCCCCCACTCACGCCCCTGCCGGCCTGCCGCCCACCCCTGTGCCTTGCAGACAACGTCAAGGCCTACTTCAAGCGGGGCAAGGCCCACGCGGCCGTGTGGAACGCGCAGGAGGCCCAGGCTGACTTCGCCAAGGTGCTGGAGCTGGACCCGGCCCTGGCGCCCGTGGTAAGCCGGGAGCTGCGGGCCCTGGAGGCGCGCATCCGGCAGAAGGACGAGGAGGACAAGGCCCGCTTCCGGGGCATCTTCTCTCACTGACCGCCGCCCGCCGGCCGCCCTGCACGCCCCGCCCCGGCCGCCCCGCCCCGCCCCCTGCCCTCCCCCGCCCCGCCCGGGCCACGTCTCTGTATATAAAGGCCTTATTTATCGCTGCCTGCGCCTGCCCGGCTGTGCTCATCTCCTTGTGCCTGGGTAGCACCAGGGGTCTCGGGTGCCCCCCTGGGGACGTGCCGAGGGCGAGCTGTGTCACAAAGGAAGTGTGGCCTGGGGGGGACGGGGCAGCAGAAGCAGGCGGCTCGTCTCCCAGGGCAGCCCTCCCACCCTGCCTTGGCGCCACGGAGAAGTCAGGTCTGGCCGGTGCCCCTGGGTGGGCGCGGCCCCTCTCCCACCCCCCCTTCCCTCCCTGCGGGGCCGGGCGGGTGGGCAGTGCAGTGGGCTGCAGGCGGTGTTTATTTCGTGGGTCTACACATACGGGAGAAGCCGCTGGGCCCTCACCCACTCCCTCCTCGCTCCCCCGGGGCTGGGTCCCCCACAAAAGGGAAGTAACACCAAGGGGCAGACACAGGTGCAGGGGTGTGCCCCCCCCCCCCCCCCCGCAGCCCTGGTGTGCTTTGGCGAAGGGCGGGGTCCTGTTCACTCTTCACTGTCCAGCTTGAGGCTGACGCTCCGGGCTTTGCCGCGGGCCAGGGCGGTGGGCGGGGTCCCCGGGCCCTCGCGCTCCGCCTGGCTGGGGCCCCTGGAGCGCAGCAGCTGGCTCTGCTTCCGGAGGAAGTCCACGGGCGCAGCCACGCCGTAGCTGCTCTTGGCCAAGGCTGCCCGCGGCGGTCCTGGGGCCGCGTGGGCGTGGGCGCCCGCCTCCAGCTGGCCCAGGTGGGCCACGTAGCCGTCCGACAGGAACTGTGGGCAGAGCGGGCAGGGGTGAGGTCCACGCAGGCTCCTGCAGCGGGGTGGGGTCTCTGGCAGGCCCAGCACAGCCCACCCTGAGGCCGTTGGGTACGCAGGGAGCCCAGGGTGCCCTGGCTTCACTACCACGTCTGCCTCCCTCGGGCCTCAGTCTTCCCGTCTGGGAATGGGGTCTTTCTGCCGGTATCTGGCAGGCCCTTGCTTTGTGCCCGTGGCTGGGATTTTACAGGTTGCTGAGGTCAAGGCCACCGTCAGGCCGTGAGAGTGGGGGAGTGTGCCTGGCGTGCCCTGGCCTGGGTCACCGCCCAGGTCAGCCTGGCTGGGCCAGGATGGCCGCGAGCCCGTCCTAGGAGGAACCCAGGGTCCCCGAGGCCCCACACGGGCGCGGTGGTCCTCACGGCCTCGGGTGCAGGCTGCCCGGCCCTGGCGGGGCCTGGCTCCCCTCGCTCCCTGCGCCCTCACCTGACACTGTGCCTGCAGCTTCCGCACCGCGCGTCCCACGATGTAGGTCTGGCTTGGGGACAGGCCCAGCGCCGCGTACACAGCCACGTCTTTGGGAGACCCATAGCCGGCCACGATATTCAGTTCCACCTGTGGCAGGGAGGCCGGGCAGGTGGAGACAGAAACAGGGTCCAGGCCAGTCAGGGCCGGGCGCCCAGCACCGCGGAGCCCCCTGCCGTGCCCCAGGGTCTGCCCCCCACCCCCACGCACCTCCTGCACCAGGCTCTGCAGGAACATGGCCTTCTGGCGCAGCGGGTCATGGCTGAGGCCGTCGCAGAAGGAGACGACGCCATGGGGGAAGTTGTGCTGGGACAGCCAGGCCACCACGCGGTGCTTCTGCATGTCTGGCCGGCCTGTCACGTACAGGATCAGGTAGCCGGCGTCCTGCCAGTGCCTGTGGAGCACGGTTGGTCAGCGCCACCGGCCACACGGGCGCCGCGGGCCTCGGCGGTGAGCAGGGCGGCGGCTCCTACCTGACCACGTCCACGGCGCCGGCGCGCACCTTGGGGTCGCTGCCCATGATGGAGACGCTGGCCGTGAAGGAGCCGTCGATGCTGAAGACCACGGCCTCTGTGCCACGGGCCACGACCGTCAGGCAGCACTCGGCGTACGTGTGGTCGCCCCTGTAGTCCATGGGGCCGTGAGTGGCCCGGGGCGTGGCCGGCCCCAGCCTGTCCCCAGCCCTCCGGAGCTCACCTGACCACCATGCGCACGGGGTAGACGCCGATGCCCAGCGCACGCTCGGGGGCCACGGGGAAGGTGAGGCGGCCCGAGCTGTTGGTGACCTCGGTGCCGAAGTGGATCCACTTGCCCGACAGCGGCTGCGTCATGATGTAGACGTCCACCTGCGGGGGCGGGCGGGGAGGTCCATAGGCAGCCGGCGCTGCGCCAGGGCAGACAGAGGGGGAGCAGGGCCTCGGGCTCCTGACCTTCTCCCCGGTGAGCGTGACCACGTCCAAGGGCCCGTACATGAAGCGGCCGCTGAGCACCTGGGGGCGGCCCTCGCACACTACCGTGTCGCTTGCGCGGTGGTTGGAAGTGACGTTCTGGAGGCAGGAGACAGGGTGAGTGCGTGCGGCCCGGACAGAAGGGGGAGGCGGCGCTGGAGGGGCTCCCCGGCGCCCACCCCGCGGAACGGGCCTGGGGGAGACGTTTGGGGACCCGGCCCCTGGGATCATGGGTGCCTGTGTGTGGACAGCGGTTCTGGTTCCAGACCCGCAGCTGCGGGGCGCGGCTCCTGGGGGCGGGCGCAGGGGCAGGACACGCACCCGGATCTTGACCTGCGTGCGTTTGCGCTGCCACTTCTCCCGGGGGAAGGCCGGGCTGTAGACTGACGGCTCCTCGCACTCCGCCAGCTGCGGCCGCTCCTTCTCGATTACCTGTGGGGCACATGGGGCGAGGCCGCGTGACGGGGGCGGGCCGGGGCTGATGGGCGCTGCGCCGCCCTGGGCGCCGGGGACCCCTCCGCAGGCCCACCTGGCGCAGGATGAAGGCCACCACGTCGGCCGACTCCCAGTAGCTGGCGTGGAAGAGGTGGGGCAGGGTGACGGTGGGGAAGGCGGTGAGCGCCTCGGGGCAGTACAGCGAGTAGTCGATGCGCTTGGTCCCCCACCAGCGCTCCAGGACTGCACACGGGGCCGTCAGTCAGGGTCTGCCCGCTGCACGCGGGGCTTGGCGGTGGGAGTGAGCCCGCTCCCCCCAGGCAGGCACCCGTCTTACTCTTAACCACCTCCGTGGTGGTGCTGGGGGCCGCTGGCTGGGCGGGGGGCTCAGCGCCTAACTCGCTGCCCTTCCAGAAGCTTCCGCCGGCCGAGGTGGGCGTCGAGGGCACCAGCGCGTCCAGCTCCTCCAGGAAGAGGCCCGAGTGTGCCTGCAGGGTGTCGGCTGGCGGGGCGCCGCGAGCTCAGCAGCGGGCCCTGCACCCCTGCCTGCCTCCCTCCACCCCCATGGGTCTCAGCTGAGTGGAAGTGGGGGGGCGCTGTCTCCGCCTTGGCTCACCCCAGGAGTCAGCACTCCACACGCACACCTGTCCCCACACAGCCCCACTGGTCTCGGGGGCCGGGGGACAGACCAGGGGGCCCACAGGCAAGTGCACCTGGAGCCCCAGACACAGCGACCACCCGCTCACGGCCGCCCCGATGCCCACGTGGCAGTCTCTGGCTGAGCCCCCACTGCTGCCCCGGAGCCTGGACACAGCTCAGGGGCTCCGAGGGATCCAGAGGGCACCCACACTGCGGGAACTAGCACCCGCCTCCTTCCCTGTCCCCTCTGCCTTGCCTGGGGGCATACCCAGCAGCAGGGACGAGCCGTCTCCCAGGGGAAACTTTTGGTAACGGGGCACGGCCAGCGGAGCGATGGCCTGGAACTTGGGGGCCAGCAGAGGCTCCAGGCGGGAGGCGCAGGGGTCGGCGGCGTGGAAGAGGTTGTAGATCTGCTCGCAGGCCGGCCGCATCTGGGCCACTGGGCACCCAGGAGATGGGGTGGGAGGAGTCAGTCTGGGGGCGGCGGCCAGTGACAGGCTCCTCCCGCTGCTCCGGCCAAGAAGCGATGGGAGCCTTCGGCTCAGGATGACACACTCCCGGTGCCCGCTGACCCCCATCTCGGGGAGCATCTCGAGGGGGCATCTGGGAGGGGGACAGGCAAGGGGAGCCGGGGAGAGGGGCCCCCAGGCTCACCCTCCAAGGCGGGCATCACGGTCTTGCGCAGAGCCAGCACCAGGCCCAGCGGGGAGCCGAAGAGAAAGAAGCCGGAGACCTTGAAGTCAAGGCGGGCAGCGCCGGTGGGGCCGTCGGGCGCCTCGGGGCCGGCAGCAGCTGGGCAGGAGGCTGTGCTTGCCCGGCGGGGCTCCCCGGAGGCGACAGCAGGGGCTGCCTGCAGGCTGCGGGGCAGAGGGGCGCTCAGGGCGGCCGCCTCCCGGGGCCTGCGGCCGGGGCAGGGGCGAGGCCACTCTCACCTGTTCTGAGCGCCCTCGGGCTCAGGACGGGCCATGCCGCTGGGCGTGCGCTGGGCAGGCAGGGTGGAGGGCTCCGGGCTGGCCCGACCCAGCCCCTCCACCCCATCGGCCAGTGGGTCCCGCACCGGGCCCAGCTCCGGGGAGAGCAGCTCATTGTTCTGGATGGAATAGGGGGCGGAAACCTTAGGCCCGGACGTCCCATTCCTACTCAGTGGGAGCGAGGAGAGAGGATGGGGTGGGCAGGGGTCAGCCCCTCGGGAAGCAGGGGCTACACAGGCCACAGGAGAATCCAGGGGGCAGAGACCCAAGGCGGACAGCGACACCCCCTCCCGAGGAGGCTGGGCGCGGCCACACTGACCATGCTGCCCCGGCGGCTGCTGCCCCGGCTCCCGGTGCCGGTGCCGGCGCTGTGGCAGAGCGCGTCGAAGCCCAGGATGCCGCCCACACCGTCTCCGATCAGCACCACCTGGGAGAGACACCTGTCACCGCCCAGGCCTGGCCACGGCGGCCGGGAGTGTCCAGGGAGCATCCCCAGCCCCTGACCTGCCCGCAGAAGCCAGCGCCCTCAGCCGAGCGCAGGAAGGCTGCGTAGGCCTGGTTGGTGCGGGCGATGACGGTGGCCACGGCGCCCTGGTAGCGGGAGGAGGAGGTGGCCAGCAGCGGCAGGGCGGCCAGCGGGATGTGGTCCTGGGAGCGGGACAGGCTGTCCCCATCGTGGCTGTAGGGGCTCAGGCTGCAGGAGGAGGGGCGTGACAGGCAGGTGGGGGGCATCCTGTAGCCCCACCACTGCCACCCAAGCCCCCAGCCCCGTGGGACTGCTGTGGGGAGCATCAGCGCCCAAGAGCACTTGATTAGAAACAGGCGCCACCACGGTGAGCGCTGAGCCGGGGTGGGGCTCCCCCTCCCCCCACGGGCCCCCGGGCGTCCGCTGGCCAGTACTTGGAGACGAGCGCGTAGGCGGTGGCGCAGATGGGCGGGCAGGGCACCAGCCGCAGCGCCACGTGGCCCAGGGCCTCCGGGAAGTGGACGCGGGTGACGGCCTCGAAGGCCGAGCTCAGGGTCTGCACGTCGGCCTGCTTGGAGCTGGCGTCTCCAGGGCCCGAGTCCAGGATGTTACCACTGTGCAGGATGAGGAAGAGGGCGTGCACCGCGCAGGCCTCGGCGCCCAGCTCCCTGGCTCCATCGGGGCCCTGGGGGTGCACCAGGGTGCCGGGCTGTCAGGCGGCGGCGGGGCCAGCGGGCGGGCAGGGCGTCCGCGGGGCGGGTGTGCTTGCCTCTGAGTCCCGGGGCGCGCGGGTCCCATCCTCCAGGCCTTTAGTGGCCTCGGTTCCAGGCTCTGTGGGGCAGGGGGAGCCGGTGAGGGGAGCGGAGAGCCTCAGCCGCCCCAGTCCCCTGCTAGTGCCCTGGGAAAGCAGCGGAGATGACCCAAGTGCCCGGGCCCCTGCGCCCGCGTGGGAGACCTGGAAGGAGCCCCTGGCCCCTGGCTCTGACGGCCCAGCCCGGCGCCCTCTTAGAATGCCAGGGTCCCCGCCGGCCGCATGGCGTCCGAGGCGGGCTCCTTACCTGGCGTCCCCTCAGCCTCCGAGGGCGAGGCGAAGGCGTCGATGAAGTCATTGGAGTTCCACTTGGTCATTTCCTTGGGGAAGACCTCGTCACTGTCCGAGAAACCCTCTGAGGGGGCGGGGCAGGGCCGCGTCAGGGGCGGGGCCACCCAAGGCCCCGCCCCCAGCTGACTTCTGAGGGTGGGGCTGCGTCAAGGGCGGAGCGACCCAAGGACCCAGCAGCCTTCTAGGGGTGGGGCTGTTCCAGGGGGCGGAACTACCAAAGGCCCCGCCCCCACCCCAGCCAGGGCCCCAGGGCCTCAGTGCCCACCGTGGGCGTCGAAGAACTCGTCCTCGGAGCTGTTCTCGGAGTCGCGGGCGATATTCTGCATCCGCCACTCGGACAAGCTCTGTGGAGACACGCCCCCTGCGGGGCGGCTGCGCCTCAGCCCGAGCCCGGCCAGGAGGGTCGCTCCGGCCCGGCCCGAGTCCAGGGCCCCCCCGGCCCCGCCCCGTGCCCCCGGCCCCGTCCCTGCCCCCCCCCCCCGGCCCGCCCCTCCACTCCCCCCCAGCCCCACCCCGGCTCCGGCCCGGGCCTCACCCCCGTGCTGGGACGAGTAGGAGGAGCGGGAGGACGATGACCACTGCTTGCCGAAGCTGGTGTCGGGTGAGGCGTCGGGGCCGGGGGCCACGGCGGGCCCATCTGGAGTGGCCGCGTGGCCAGCCCCGGGGCGAGCCTCCGCGCTGGGTTTCCCGGGGGGCTGGGCCTCAAGCCCCTCACTGCCCGTGTTGCACTTGGCCATGCGCTGGGCCAGCATGCGCGCGGTCTCCTCCTCCAGCGCCCGGATGTCGGCCATGCTGAGCTCCGTCCACTCGTCCTGCCAGCACCAGGCTTGGCGGTGGGCCCGCAGCATCACGCGGCGCAGACCTGTGGGCGCCCGGGCGTGAGAGCCGGGCCTCCCCCCACCCCGCTTCCCCTGGAGGTCAGGCAGTGGTCCCCTGGGCACACCCCCCACCAGAGCCTCGAAGTGGGCCAGTGCCCCCAGGGGACACGAGTGGAAACTGGGGCATCTGTCCTCCTGCCTCCTCGCTGCCCACTGCCTCGGCTCTCCCTGGACACCCTGATTCTGAGCGCTGCCCTGGCATCACTCCACAAGCCGGGACCAGGGCTGGTTCTCGCTTGCTTTTCGCTGCATTCCTGTGGACATCTGAGGAGTTAACAGTCAATTAAAGTGTTAACAGTTAATGAAGTTGCTGCCAGTCACGGAGGGTGTTAATAGTTAATGGAACTGCTGGCACTCGAAGGAAGTTGAGTGAAAGATGATACCCGGTCTGGGATATTTTCATCTCCAGCAGAGAAATAAGGAAACTTTTAAGTATCTTGTGTTAAAATAAACAAAGCAATAATGCTGCCGTTATCAGCTCCGGGAAGGAAACAGCTCTGAGTGCACGGGCAGTTGGACAGGTGCGTGGTGTACTCTTCTCGCGGGGGCCTTTTTGGTAGTTTTCTCGGTACAAGGCAGAGCCTGGGCACCTCCTCGGTGGTCCCGACCCTGCAGGCGGCCGGGGGTTCGAAAGCAGCCCCGGCCCTGAAACTGATGCGTGGAGGCCCCCGGTCCGCGCTGAGCCTCCCCCGTGCACGGAAGACGAACAAAGGTGCAGCCATGGCCAGGGGGTGCGTCAGAGACCAGGCTGCTGGCTCCCCCCACCGGGGAGGGGGCGGGGCTGCCCCAGGAGCTGTGGGGTCTGGCTTAGGGGAGGGGTGTCCACGGGGGCTGCCGGACACCAGGGAGAATGACCTGGGAGTCGCGGCCTCAGCCCGCGTCCGGGCCCGGGTCCCTCCTGCGGCGGCCACGGGGTCTTTGGGACCGGCAGCGTCTCTGACCCAGGGTGCCAATGAGGACCTCGGAGTGAGTGTCACTGGCTTCCCCGCCACCTCACCGCTCCGGCACCTCCAGCCCCGCCCGGCTGTGCCATCCCCCACCTCGTCGGGCTGGGGGTGGGGCGGGTGCTCACCGACGTCGTGGATAAACTGCTCGATCTTGGCCTGCATGCCCCAGTAACGGAATTCCACCTTGCACAGCTTGTAGGCGCACATGAGCGGCCCCGTCTGGGCTGCCGTCCGCGCCCAGTCGTCCGCCAGCGGCCCCCGGCCTGTCTTCACCGAGCGGTACAGCCGAGGGTCCTCTTCCGCCTTGTACTCGCCCGGGGCCACGGCATCCCGCACGATGTCGATGGTGTCTGCGGGGTCCCAGCAGGCACTGAACAACGCCTGCCCCTTCCAGCCCCTGTCTCCCCCAGGGGTTCCCAGAGAGGAAGCTGAGGCCCGTGGGGAGCTGCGCCCGGGGGAGGGGGTGGCAGGGGGGCTCCAGGCCTCACCCAGGATGCGCTGTCTTCTCTCAGCCCCGCTCAGGTTGAACACGTTCGGCTGCTGCCCGCCGTCGGGTAGGTAATAGGTCTCGATTTCAATGGAGAACTTCTCCACGAAGGGGCAGGTGTACCTGGGCCGAGGGCAAGGGTCACTCGTGTGCCCACCGGGCATGCTCCCCACTGCCCGCCCCACGCCCTCGCTGCGTGCTCACCGTGTCCGCGTGTAGGGGTACGCGTTCCATGACTCCTCCTCCACCTGCAGGGCGGCCTTGGGCAGCAGCGCCCGGAACCAGCCTGGGATGTGGGAGCCCACATGGTACACCTTGTGCGTGTACTGCCCGCTGCCTCCGGGCCCATCCGTGTAGGGTCGGTTGGCCAGGATCTCCACGCCGCTGCCCTCACCACTAGACTCCTCCCGGCTCTTTTTCTGCAGCCCAGGGCACAGCATAGCAGCGAGCTCAGCCCCAGCTCAGCTCCAGGAGCCCCCCAAACCCCCCACCGCTTGGGCCTGGCCCCCGGCACGGCCTTTCCAACTCCCTGAAGCGACCCTGGCTCCCTGCGATCAGGGTCAAGGGCATGGCCGGGTCCCTGGTCCCCTGTGGGGTTCTGCAACCCCGCATGCAAGGGGCAGTGTCTTCCACTCCAGCCATTGATCGGGACGATCGTGATAGGGCTGATGAGCAGAACAAAGGCTACCTTCTCGGGGCGCAAAGAGCAATGGCAGGGGCTGGTAAGCGCCACGGGAAACAGAACGGAGAGGGGTGACGAGGTAGGGATGGCGGTTTTGGCGATGGGGAAGGCCTGGCCGAGATGACAACCGGACCCCCCTGTGGACACGGCCAGGGCGGGGGGAAGGACTGGAGGCAGGGGAGGGCGGCTGGCGGGCTGCCTGCCAGGGTGCTCAGGGTGGCAGGATCAAAGGAGACGAGCCGAGACCCCAGCTCTGGGGCACCCGACCCGGCCCCTGCCTCCCGGGACCCCAGCCCCAGCTCCTGCCGCAGCCCTCATAGCTTGAGAGCGTCCTCACAGCCCGACCGTCTAGGGCTCTGGAGGCCAAACCTGGCCCATTCAACCCCGAGAACCTCTGGTCTCTGACCCCCCCGTTCTGGGGGGCAGATCTGGAACTGCCCAGGCCCACTCTTCTCCAACTAAGTGCTGACCCCTCCCTCAGCCTGGGGTCCCTGCGGCGCGCGCCTGTCCCAGCTGTGGGGCTTGGTGCTCTAGACCCCGTCCCCACCGGCCCCCCCCTTCCTTGCTGCCTCCCCAGGGGACTACAGCTTGGAGGATTACAGGGGATCAGACGTGGGCGGAGTGGGGTGGGCACTGCGGGTGGGGGCGCCCCTCGGCCTCCCTGCCCCTTTGCCCGAAGCCCTTACCCCAGCCCCTCCCGCACCGGAGCAGGGGCCTCTGCTCCCCGGGGCCCCAGCCCCTTTCAGGCCCCGCACCTCTCTGGCCGGGGTCGGGCCGGCCTCTCCCCCCTCCCGCCCCCGGCCTATCCCGCCCCCCGCGGCGCGCCTCCCCTTCGCCCTCACCTGAATCATGTACAGCTGGGCCACCTGGTATTCGTCCAGGCTCATGGGCAGCAGGATGTGGTACTCCTTGATGAGCATCCTGACGGCGCCCGGCGGGCCGCGCGCGGCCTCCGCTCCGCCTGGCGCAGGGCACGGCGCGGCCGTCAGTGCGGGGCGGCGGCGGCGCGCGGCCCCGAGCCCTGCGCGCCGGCCCGAGGGCTCGGGCTGCGGGACCCCATGGCCGGGCCCGCCGCGGGCGAGGCGGAGGCGAGCCCAGCGCTGCCACCCGCGCCGCCGGGGGCCGGAGCCGCAGCCCTGCTCGGCGCTGACCTCCTTTCCGCGCAGCCCCCGCCCCCCGCCCGCCCGTCGCCATGGCAACCGCGCGCTGACGCGGGCCCCCCTCGGAGCCGCGGGCACGGGCCAGCGGGCAAGGGTCCGGCCAGTCTCCCCTCTCTCGCCGGGGCCTCGTCCTTAGCGCCCTGGAAACGGCATCCCTCCGGGGCCGCGCCTCTAGGAGCCCCCGAGCCCCTCCTTCCGGGCCCGCCCTCCAAGACCAGCCCCCCGGGGACCCGCCCCCTGGACCCCTCTCCCGGGTCTGTCCGGTCCCGCGTCCCCCCGCTGCCGGACGTCCACCGAAACCTTGCCTCTGGCCCTCGCCAGAGCGCGCCCGTGCGCCCCAGCATCTCTGACACTGCCTCCCCCCCCCCCCCCCCCCCCGCCGCCGCGCGCCGCACCCGAACCCACCTGCCAAAACCGGACAGCCCGGCAGGCAGCCAATCATGTACTCCCCCCCGCCAGCATCCCTCCAGGACCCCCGCCCCGCGCTCTCTCCTGGTCCATCCTCCTCCCCCAGGGCTGACCCCCTAGGACTGAAGCCAGGGTGCTCCACTAGGGATCGCGCGGGCTCCGGCCCCAGGAGACCGCTCCGCCCACCTGCGACCTAACCAGGCACCAAGGTTCTGCCGCGGGCACCCCGCCCCCCACCCTCGCCGCCACCTCCACCTCCATCCCCCCCGCCAGCGAGCGGGCGAGAGGCCCGGCTGTCCCCACTTCCCCCTGCGCCCAGGCGTCCCCGTCCCCTGCTGCGCCTTGGCTCGCCAGCCAACCGCTTACCTCCAGTTTAGGGCTCATGCGGGGGCGGCCGGCCTGCGGGCCAGAGCCCGGAGCGCCCCCAGCCCCGGCCTCGGGTTCCAGCGGAGGCCGGCCCCTCTGGAGGTGCAGCGCGGGCCCATGGCCCCGACCTTTCTCCCGGCCGGCCCGCCCGCCCGCGCCCCTACTGCCCCTCCCCGCCGCGTCACCGCCGCCGCCCCGCCCCCTTCCTGGGCCCGGCCGGCGGGGTCCGCGCAGCCCCGCCCTGGGCGGCGGAGGGCAGGCCGCGGGACAGAGGCCTTTCCCCGAGTGCCGGTTCTTTCCGGTGCGGCTCCGAGTCCCCTGAGACCCTGGGTTCCTTTGGTGCGCCCCGCCCTCCGGGGGGCCACGAGGGGCGGAGCCTGGCAAGGCCGGCTCCTCGCTCTGCTTCCCGGGAACGCGGGCCAGGGTCTGGGCGGAAGCCGGTGGCTCTGGACTCGCCTCCACCGGGGTTGGGGTTCCGGGGCCCCAGGCCTACGGTCACTCTGCCACTGCTGCCACCCCAGGGCCTTGGGCTAGCCGCTGAGCGTGTCCCAAGGTCTGCCCTTAGACCCCGGGGCAGTGTCAGCGCAGGGATGGGCCGGGTCTCCCGACGCTGGAATCTCCCCTGGAGCCCTGCCCGGGTGCTGGGGGAGGGAGCAGCAGTGGCGTGCCCTCCCCCACACCTGTGTCCGTCTCGGGCGGGGTCCTGGTTCGGAGCCCTCCAGGGCCAGGCGCTCACGCAGGTAAGGGCGCGGTTTCCCCCGCCCCAGGAAGCGCCCTCCAGGCTCGGCAGGGCCCGCGCCTCCAGCGTGGAGGCGGCCAAGGCCCTGCGCTGCCCCCTGGTGGTGGCACGCGAAGGTCAGCGGGGTCCGCCAAGCCCGGGGCGAGGGCAGAGGGCCCGGGTCCGGGCGGCCTCCCCGCTCCCCGCGCCTGCTCTGCCCCTCTCCCAGCCCGACCCACCCCGACCCCGACCCAGACCCAGACCGGCTCGGCGCTGAGAGAACAACTCCAAATCATCTTTTATTTATATAAAAAGGGCATAGTTAGCAAAAGACACACCAAGAAAAAGAGTGGCTACGGCCCGGGAGACAAGGCGGGAGGCGCCAGGCCTTCGGGGGAGGCGGCGGCCGGGGGCAAGGAGAAAAGCTGGGTGCGAGAATCGGCAGTGGGGTCCTCGCTGGGGGCCGGTCGTGGCGGGAGGGGCTCCCAGTGGCCGTGCTGCTCCCGCAGGGGAAGGGGCCCGGGGCAGTGCTGCCCGCTGCCGGCTGCAGCGAGAGCCACCCCGGGGCCCTGGCGGGCACCCACCGTGGGACCCGGAAGGAAGCCCAGGCCGGAAGTGCAGCTCGGGGCGAGGGCCAGGGAGAAGCAGGCGCGCTGCAGTGGCCGGAGAGGTCCGTTACGTGCGGGCGTTCCGCTCTGTCTCCGCCAGGCACTCTCTGACCAGGGCCCGGGCGTGGATGATGCCTGGAGGGGGTGGGGACGGGGAGGTGACAGGCAGGGTCTCCACAGCCCGGGGCGGGGGTGGGGACGGGGAGGTGACAGGCAGGGTCTCCACAGCCCCGGGGCCGGGGGTGGGGACAGGGAGGTGACAGGCTGGGTCTCCAAAGCCCCAGGGCGGGGGTGGGGACGGGAGGTGACAGGCAGGGTCTCCGCCCCCCCCCCAGGGCACAGGTGCAAGAGGGGCTGGCTGTCTGGGTGGTGCCACCAGCCCTGGTCCAGCCCTGGGGCGGGGGGTGGGGACAGGGAGGTGACAGGCAGGGTCTCCACAGCCCCGGGGCTGGGGGTGGGGATGGGGATGTGACAGGCAGGGTCTCCACAGCCCCGGGGGCCGGGGTGGGGACGGGGAGGTGACAGGCAGGGTCTCCGCCCCCCCCCAGGGCATAGGTGCAAGAGGGGCTGGCTGTCTGGGTGGTGCCCCCAGCCCTGGTCCAGCCCCGGGGCGGGGGTGAGGACAGGGAGGTGACAGGCAGGGTCTCCACAGCCCAGGGGCGGGGGTGGGGACAGGGAGGTGACAGGCAGGGTCTCCGCCCCCCCCAGGACACAGGTGGAAGAGGGGCTGGCTCTGGGTGGTGCCCCCAGCCCTGGTCCAGCCCCGGCCTCTCTGCCTCACACATCAGGGGCCGGCTCGCTCACCTCGCTTCAGCCGCTCCATGGCGCTCTTGCTGCCCGCGTAGGTGGGCCGGATCTCCTTCCCCATCTCTTCGATCACCGACAGCAGGTCCGTGTAGGTGCTCTGCGAGCCCTGGGCGCCGGGGGGCTTCATCGCCTAGCGCAGGAGACGAGAGGGGCCGGGCATTTGGCCTGACTGAGATGCCCACGTCCCACTCAGGCTGGGTTCGCGTGCAGCCCCCTGCCGCAGACGCCCCCTCCCCGAGAGGCGGCAGGTGCAGGCAAGCAGCCGGGTCCCTGCCATGCAGCGGGGAGGCCTGCCTCGAGTCCCCAGCTCTACTTCAGCCGGGCACACCTGGCGGCTGCGGCGGGCAGCTGGGGAGTGACCCCGTAGATGGGCGCTCACTGTTCTGTCTGCCTCTCGAATTAAAAAAAAAAAAAAAAAAAGGCGACCCAGGGCAGTAAGCGCGGGCCCCCCCAAGCCCCTGGCCACCCACCTGCACGTAGCCCATGGACGGCGGTCCGAAGTCGTTAAACAGCGGTCTGAAAGGGGCAGCGGCTCCCGGCACCGAGCCCGACGGGGACGGGACACTTCCGGCTGCAACCAGGCGCGGGGCAGAGGTCAGCGCGGGCGGGGACGCCGCCCCCCAGCTGTGCAAGCCCCAGACCCGCGGGAGGATGCTTCCTTCCACGCGCACCAACTTCGGGCACGGACCCCACCCACGCGCCCTACGTGGGCACGCCCACTCCACGGGCCAGCAAACTGAGGCCCCGCGCGGGGAGGCAGCGGGCCCAGCGCCGCGGACCTCGGTCGCCCAGGCAGGCGGGCAGGGCTGCAGCTGGAGCCTCACCTGTGGGGACCGGCGTGCCCGGCCCAGGCGTGCTGGAGCCAGGGGTGCTGCTGGGGGCGGGGGCGATGGGCTTGTAGGACATCCCCGGCTCCTGGGTGCGGCGGACGCCGGCCGGCCGCTCCTCCGGGGTTGGCTGCCGGGCGCCCAGCCGCGCTCTGATTGGCAGGCGGGCTGCACGCCCCTGGTAAAGAGCGCTCCGGCCGGAAGGGCGGGCGGGCACGGCCGCTCCTCACTCCCGATTGGCGCGCGGAGACGTCACTCGAGCCTCCTTACCGGCCGGGCCCCGCCCCCGCAGGCCGCAACGGCCGCCGATTGGCCGCCGTCTTCCGGACCTCGCACCTGTCTGCTCCGGATTGGGCGGTGGCCGCCGCCCTCCGCAATTGGCGAGTTCGCGGCCCGAGCCGGCGCGCTCTCAATCCGATTAGTCCCGAGGCCCGAGGAGGGCGGGGCCTCGGGAGCCCAGGCCAGGGTCCGGACCGTCGCGGTTCGCGCCGAGCGGGCCTGGCCCAGGCGGGGCGCCGGCCGCGCGGTGCGCTCGGCGCTGCTTCGCTCGTCGGCTCCGCGCCTCCCGGGCCCGGTCCGGCTGGGGCTGGGGCCGCCGCCGCCGCCGCCGCCTCTCGCGCCCTCCCTGCGCTCCGGGTGCCGGAGGACGCAGGGCTTCGACGTCCCGAGCCCCGCGCTCCACCCCGCGCGCTTTTACGTCACCTTTCGCCGGTTCAACACCCGCTCCACGGTCTGCGCACGCGCGCGCCCGCGGCCTCCGCTTGTTGCCATGGCAACGGGCGCCGGCCACGCCCGCCCCCGGTGCTCCGGCTCTGGATTGGCTGGCACTCGGGTTCGGGGCGGAGCTAGAGCCGCCCGCGGCCTCCGAGACCCTGGAGCCCAGCTCCGGCCCGCGGCGGCGTCTGCACAGTCGGTGGGAGTGCTTGCTGGGTGCCGCGCTGGGCCACACGGGTCATGGACGCGAGCCCCGGCTGGGGTCCCCCGGGTTGGAACCTCAGCACCGCCCCCCATGCCCTGGTGATCTTCCCCCCACCCCGGGCAAGGCGCACGCCTCGGCGTCCCTCAGTTTCCCCAGCTGTCAAATGGGGAGAGTGGCCATCTCAGGGTGGGTGTGCGGACTAAGTGATGCCTGCCACTTGGGCCTCTCTTGCCCCGCGGAGACCCCACCCCCGTCCAGTCCCCACGACCCTGGCGCTCAGAGCCGCCCCCGCCCAGGCACCGAGGGCGCTCTCCCGACAGCCTCTGCCCCTCACGCTCTGTAGAGCTTCATCCCAGAACGTAGTCATTCATGCATTCATTCATTCGTTCATTTGTCCAACAAACATTTCCTAACTCCCTTCCGCCATGCCAGCACGGAGGTTTCAGAAATGGCGGGGCCTGGCCCCGGTCCTCGGGGAGACAGCAGAGGCTTGCAAGGCAATAAGATGGGGGTCAAAGTGGAGACTGGAACGTGGAGGGAGGGACCATCTGCTGACGTCGAAGGTGGCGCTTTAAAATGTTTAAAGTAGGCCAGCCTTGGCTCACTAGGCTAATACTCCGCCTGCGGCGCCGGCACCCCGGGTTCTAATCCCGGTCGGGGCGCCGGATTCTGTCCTGGTTGCCCCTCTTCCAGGCCAGCTCTCTGCTGTGGCCAGGGAGTGCAGTGGAGGATGGCCCAGGTCCTTGGGCCCTGCACCCCATGGGAGACCAGGAGAAGCACCTGGCTCCTGGCTTCAGATCAGCACGGTGCACCAGCCGCAGCGGCCATTGGAAGGTGAACCAACGGAAGGAAGACCTTTCTCTCTGTCTCTCTCTCACTGTCCACTCTGCCTGTCCAAAAAAAAAAAAAAAATGTTTAAAGTTCATTGTTCAAGAGGCAGAGAGAAAGGCTGGCGTTGGCATAGCTGCCGGTGATGCCAGCATCCCATGGGAGAGCTGGTTCAAGCCCCTGCTCTGCGTTTCCAGTCCGGCTCCCTGCTAATGCCCCTGGGTAGACAGTGGATGATGGTCCAAGTGTTGGATCCCTGCCACCCACGTGGGTGACCCAGAAGGAGTTCCAGGCTTCTGGCTTCTGCCTGGCCCAGCCCTGGCCCTTGAGGCCATCTGGGGAGTGAACCACCAGCTGGAAGACCTTTCTCTCTGTCTCCCTCTCACTGTCTGTAACTACCTCTCAAATAAATCTTGGGAGGAGAGAGAGAGAGAGAGAGAGAGAGAGAGAGAGAGAGTGTCAGACGAGCGCCCTGCCCACTGGCGCATGCCCCAAGTGCCCACCATGGCTGGGATTTGGCTGGGCTGAAGCTGGGAGCGGGGACGGCCCAGGTCCCTCGTTGGGATGGCAGGGACCCAGGTACTTGAGCCATCCAGGGCTTCCCTGGGAGTTGGGATTCAGAGCCAGAAATTGATCCCAAGAACTCAGATCCAGGATCGGGCTTCTGCTAACTGCTAGGCCTACCCCGTCAGTGGGAGCTGAGCTGCGAGGCGGCACTCAGGAGAGGGACTGTCAGGGGCAGAGGTCCGCAAGTGTGAGAGCTCAAGCCACTGGAGTACTGGCAGAAAAGGGCAGCTCCGGCCAATGTGGCCATCTGGGGAGTGAACCAGCAGTAGAAGACCTCTCTCTCTCTCTCTCTCTCTCTCTCTCTCTCTGTAACTCTACCTCTCAAATAAATAAAAAAATTAATTTTTATTTAGTCACCTAAAAGAGGAAGAGGGAGAGGGAGAGCGAGAGCATAAGAGATTTCTA
Source organism: Oryctolagus cuniculus (assembly GCF_051225735.1). Lineage (NCBI taxonomy): Eukaryota > Metazoa > Chordata > Mammalia > Lagomorpha > Leporidae > Oryctolagus > Oryctolagus cuniculus. The sequence goes on along the minus strand of NC_142867.1, from coordinate 4,469,911 downwards.
CCATCTGGTGGCTTACTCCCCCAGATGGCCACAACAGACAGGACTAGAGCAGACTGAAGCCAGGAGCCAGGAGCTTTTTCCAGCTCTCCCTCTTGGGTGCAGGGGCCCAAGGACTTGGCCGTCTACTGCTGCTTTCCCAGGCCACCAGCAGGGAGCTGGATGGGAAGTGGAGCAGCCGGGACTCCCATACAGGATGGGATGCTGGTGGTGCGGCAGGCCCGCTCCACCTGCTACACCACAACACCAGCCCCAACCCCCTCAACTCACTTTTGGGAAAACCTCCGATAAAAAGCAAAAAACAGGCCGGCGCCGCGGCTCACTAGGCTAATCCTCCGCCTAGCGGCGCCGGCACACCGGGTTCTAGTCCCGGTTGGGGCACCGGATTCTGTCCCGGTTGCCCTTCTTCCAGGCCAGCTCTCTGCTGTGGCCAGGGAGTGCAGTGGAGGATGGCCCAGGTGCTTGGGCCCTGCACCCCATGGGAGACCAGGAGAAGCACCTGGCACCTGCCATCGGATCAGCGCGGTGCGCCGGCCGCAGCGCGCCAGCCGCGGCGGCCATTGGAGGGTGAATCAACGGCAAAAGGAAGACCTTTCTGTCTCTCTCTCTCTCTCACTGTCCACTCTGCCTGTCAAAAAAAAAAAAAAAAAAAAAAAAAGCAAAAAACAGAAGGTGGTGACAGAGCAGGTTAAGCCGCTGCCTACGAAGCCAGCAGCCTACATCCGAGGGCCAGTTTGGGTTTAGGCCGCTCTGCCTCCCATCCAGCTCCCAGCTAATGGGCTGGGCAGGCAGCAGCCAGTGGCCCAAGTGCTTGAGCCCCTGCACCCACGTGGGAGATCCAGGTGGAGTTCCCGGCTCTTGACTTCGGCCTGGTCCAGCACTGGCCACTGTGGCCATTTAGAGAGTGAACCACCAGATGGAAGATCGATCTCTCTCTGTCTCTCCCTCTCCCTCTCCCCCTCCTCCCTCCCTCTCTCTCTCTCCCTCTCCCTCCCTCTCCCTCTCCCTCTCTCCCTCTCCCTCTCCCTCTCCCTCTCCCTCTCTCTCTCTCCCTCTCCCTCTCTCTCTCCCTCTCCCCCTCCTTCCCCCTCTCCCTCCCTCCCTCCCTCTCCCTCTCCCCCTCCCTCCCTCCCTCCCTCTCTCTCCCCCCTCTCCCTCCCTCTCCCTCTCCCCCTCCCTCTCTCTCTCTCCCCCTCTCCCTCCCTCCCTCCCTCCCTCCCTCCCTCTCTCTCTCTCCCTTTCCCTCCCTCTGTCTCTCTCTGTCTCTCTCTATCTCTCTCTCTCTCCCCCCGTCTCCTTCTCTATCCTCTCCCTCTCCCCCTCCTTCCCCCTCTCCCTCCCTCCCTCCCTCTCCCTCTCCCCCTCCTTCCCCCTCTCCCTCCCTCCCTCCCTCTCCCTCTCCCCCTCCCTCCCTCCCTCCCTCCCTCTCTCTCCCCCCTCTCCCTCCCTCTCCCTCTCCCCCTCCCTCTCTCTCTCTCCCCCTCTCCCTCCCTCCCTCCCTCCCTCCCTCCCTCTCTCTCTCTCCCTTTCCCTCCCTCTCTCTCTCTCCCCCTCTCCCTCCCTCCCTCCCTCCCTCCCTCTCTCTCTCTCCCTTTCCCTCCCTCTGTCTCTCTCTGTCTCTCTCTATCTCTCTCTCTCTCCCCCCGTCTCCTTCTCTATTGTAACTGTGCCTTCCAAATAACAGTAGTGTCCATTTAACTGTTCTCTCTACTCTCTGTAGTTTCCAATGCATTCAAACTCTCATACTGTTGACAAGGGGTCCACCAATTCCCCCACGCCCCCTGCTCACGGGAGTCCCTCTGCGGAAGCCTGCAGTGGGCGAGGCTGGAGAGAAGCCCTGAGGCCACGCCCACTCCGGTCTCCCATGCCCGTGACATTGGCCTGCCTGTGCGGACATACAGACAGGACAGAACAGACGGAGCGGCTTCAAACACACATTTGTTTTCTCGGTGCTGGAGGCTGGGCGGCCGCGTGTTGGTTTCCGGCGCAGGCTCGCTTCCTGGCTGGTGCAGGGAGACGCTGGGCTCCTGGTGTCTTCCAGGACACGCGTCCCCTCAGAGAGGCGCCCCCGCCCCCCGCAGCGCGTCTCACCCGGCCCAGCTCCGGTGCAGGAGCACAGTGGGGCTAGGGCTGGGGCACGCGGATTTTGTGGTTATGATGTATTGTATTTTGTTTGATTTTTTTTTATTTGACAGGCAGAGTTAGACAGAGAGAGAGAGAGACAGAGAGAAAGGTCTTCCTTCCATTGGTTCACTCCCCAAGTGGCCACCATGGCCGGCGCTGCGCCATTCCGAAGCCAGGAGCCAGGTGCTTCTCCTGGTCTCCCATGGGGTGCAGGGCCCAAGCACTTGGGCCATCCTGCACTGCACTCCCTGGCCACAGCAGAGAGCTGGCCTGGAAGAGGGGCAACCAGGACAGAACCCGGCACCCATATGGGATGTCGGCACCACAGGTGGAGGAGTAACCAAATGAGCCATGGCACTGGCCCATGATGTATTTTTTTGAAAGGCAGAGAGAGAGAGAGAGAGAGAGAGAGAGAGAGAAAGGAGAGGGAATCTTCCATGTGCTGGTTCACTCCTCAGATGGCCTCAACGGCTGGGGCTGGGCCAGGCCGATGCCAGGAGCCAGGAGCTTCCTCCAGGTCTTCTGTGTGTGCAGGAGCCCAAGCACTTGGGGCCATCTCGCGCTGCTTTCCCAGGCATTAGCAGGGAACTGGATTGGACGTGGAGTGGTGGGACATGAACCGGCACCCACCTGGGATGCTGGCGTCCTGAGCAGTGGCCTAATCCACTGCGCCGTAGCGCCAGTCCCGAGCATACGGTTTTGGGGGGACACGCTCAGTCCATCCCTGCCACAAAAGGGACACGCCTGGGGGTGCTGGGGGTCTGGCCCCGAGGCTCTTGGATACTCTCCCGGCAGCTGAGAGCTGTGCAGGAGGAGACAGGGCTGCCAGGTGGAGGTGACCGCCGTGGCCTGTTCCGGGGAGGGCACCTGCCTGCTGGTGAGACGTGTCGGGGCTCCCTCTCCCTGGATTTGGAGCCTCTCAACGTCACAGCCTCCAAATCGGAAGTTGAAAGTGGGGTTCAGGGCCGGCACTGTGGTGTGGCAGGTAAAGCCCGCCAGTGCCGCCACTGCCATCCCCTATGGGCACCGGTTCAAGTCCCGGGCCAGCTCCCTGCTAATGCACCTGGGAAGGCAGCGGATGATGGTGCTAGTGCTTGGGCCCCTGCCACCCACTTAGGAAACCCGGATGGAGTCCAGGCCCCTGGCTTCTGCCTGGCCCAGTCCTGGCTATTGTGGTCATTTGGGGAGTGAACCAGCAGATAGAAGACCTCTCCTGTCTCTCTGTCACTTTGCCTCTCAAGTAAAAAAAAAAAAAAAAAAAAAAAAAAAAAAAGCTTTATAGGGGCCAGAGCTGTGGCATAGCGGGTAAAGCTGCCGCCTGCAGTGCCGGCATCCCATATGGACGCCGGTTTGAGTCCCCACTGCTCCACTTCCAATCCGTTCTCTGCTGTGGCCTGGGAAAGCAGTGGAAGATGGCCCAAGTCCTTGGGCCCCTACACCCACATGGGAGACCTGGAAGAAGCTCCTGGCTCCTGGCTTCAGGCTGGCCCAGCTCCAGCCGTTGAGGCCATCTGGGGAGTGAACCAGCACATGGAAGACCTCTCTCTCTCTCTCTCTCTCTCTGCCTCTCTGTAACTCTGCCTTTCAAACAGATAAATAAATCTTTTTTTTTTTGTAAAAAAAAAAGCTTTATATTAGTGGGTAACATTCTATTTCTGTACATTTCAGTTTTTTCTTTTTTTTTTTTCTTTTTTTTTTTTTTTTGACAGGCAGAGTGGACAGTGAGAGAGAGAGACAGAGAGAAAGGTCTTCCTTTGCCGTTGGTTCACCCTCCAATGGCCGCCGCGGCCGGCGCACCGCGATGATCCGAAGCTGGGAGCCAGGTGCTTTTCCTGGTCTCCCATGTACATTTCAATTTTATGTTTGACAAATTTTGTAATGAAAGGTTGAAAAGTGAGTGGCTACACAACCAGGAAAGGCCACTGCACACGCATCGGAACGACTGAAAGCTGGACCCTGACCCTGCCAGCGGCCAGCAAGTGCGGGAGCGACGGCCTGGGACGGCGCGGCCACTCTGAGAAGTGTGACGGCTTCTCCCAGGCCCCAGCCTGACCTCATCCTGCAAGCCAGCGATCGGCCCGGTGTTGACCCAGCTGATCTGAAAACGCCCGTCCTCGCAGGTGCGTGTTTACGGCAGATTCACAACCGCCGCGCTGGGGCAGTGGAGCCTGCCCTCCACAGGCAGCGAACCACAACCGTGGCACACCTGAACGCAAGTGTTCTGGGCTGCGGAGCCACGGAAGCCCAGCCAAGCGGCGCGTGTCAGATGCTCGCGGCGGACAAGCCGCCCAACGCGGACCCCGCATCCTGCGGGACTCCAGCCCCGCGACCCCCTTGGGAGGGACAATTCCCGGTTCCATGGCTCAAGAGTGGTTTTGTCAGCCGGGCAGAGCTGTCCCGGGTTCCTGACGCTGGGGCGGGGGCCGCAGGCGTCACCCATTTGGCAATGAGTGGACTTCCTGTACACAACTAAGAAGAGCCGTTTAGGACGTCCCAGACGGGCCGCAGAACGTGCCCCAAGGGTCTGGTGGACCTGGTGCGTGGGGTGCGAGGCGGCCCCCCTGGGAGCGGTCGGGGAGCAGGTGGCGGGCTCTGCAGGTTACAGGTAGCAGCGCTGCACCCTGCTGGTTGAAGCCGTGTCCTGCAGGAGGCCGAGGGAACCCTTCTGAGCCCGGAGGTGGACACGAAAAGACATTGATACATTCAGTCCACGCAGGGTGGGCGCTGGCTGTCGGGTTCCTGGGTGTTGGCATGAGAAGCCACAGACACGCTGGGGCAGGGCCCGCAGCGGCCCACGCGGGAATGGCTTGCAGCCGGAGGCCTCAGGGTGGGGTCCTGCGTGGCTCGCGAGCAGTCCCGGTGCCGCACTTCCCGTCCAGCTCCCTGCTAACGCGCCTGGGAAAGCCGCGGAGACGGCCCGAGTGCCTGGGCCCCTGCACCTGCGTGGGAGACCCGGATGGAGTTTTAGGCTCCTGGCTTCAGCTCTGGCTGTTTTGGCCATTTGGGGTATGAGTGAACCAGCACATGGAAGATAGAGCGCTCACTCTCTGTCTCTCTCTCTCTCTCTCTCAAATATTTATTTTATTTCTTTGAAAAGCAGAGTTAGAGGAGAGAGAGATTTTCTATTTTCCCATTCGCTGGTGTGGTGTTACAGGCAGCAATTTAACCCACTGCGTCACAGTGCCAGTCTCTCTCTGTCGCTCCCCTCCTTCTGTTTTTCCCTTCATTTCTCTCTGTAACTGTCTTCTTTCTTTCTTTCTTTCTTTCTTTCTTTCTTTCTTTCTTTCTTTCTTTCTTTCTCTCTCTCTTTCTCTCTTTCTCTCTTTCTTTCAAAATATTGCTTTTAGAAGCTGGCGCTGTGGCATAGTGGGTAAAGCCGCCGCCTGCAGTGCTGGCATCCCATGTGGGCACCGGTTCTAGTCCTGGCTGCTCCACTTCCGATCCAGCTCCCTGCCATGGCCTGGGAAAGCAGTGGAGGATGGCCCAAGTGCTTGAACCTCTGCACCCGCGTGGGAGACCCGGAGGAAGCTCCTGGCTCCTGGCTTCAGATTGGTGCAGCTCTGGCCATTGCAGTCATTTGGGGAGTGAACCAGTGGATGGAAGACCTCTCTCTCTCTCTCTCTCTCTCTCTCTCTCTGTAACTCTTCCCCTCAAGTAAATAAAATAGTTAACATAGAGAGAAGGAGAGACAGAGAGAGAGAGACAGACAGACAGAGAGAGGTCTTCCATATGCTGGTTCATTCCCCAGATGGCGGCAACAGCTGGAGCTGTGCCAATCTGAAGCCAGGAGCCAGGAGCTTCTTCCAGGTCTCCCACGCAGGTGCAGAGGCCCAGGCACCTTCTGCTGCTTTTCCAGGCCACAGCATAGAGCTGGGTCAGAAGTAGGGCAGCCGAGACTCTAAATGGTGCCCAGAAGGGACGCCGGCACTGCAGGCAGCGGCTTTACCAACTACGCCACAGCGCCAAACCCCGTAACTGCCTTGAAGGTAAATAAATATTTTAAAATGTTTATAAATGTGCTTCCTAAGCGTGCACACAGAGGTCGCTATATATATACACACACACGCCCCTCGCCGTCTCAGCCAGCAGGGCCTGGGAGCCAGCACCGGTCCCCCCACCCAGAAGCACCAGGCAGCCTGGTGCAGGGCCGGGATGTGGTCTCCAAAGCTCTTCTCCAGGAACGCGAATCAGGGCTCCCGGTTGACAGGCTGGATCCTAGGACGGCGGCAGGAAATCTACACAGTGACCTGGGCTGGGTGGCGCACCAGAGAGCAAGAGCCCGATTCAAAAATCACCCCCCCACCCCCCCACCCCCTCCACCACCACCGAGCGAACCACACGGGGCGGGGCTGTGTCCCGGGGAGCCACGTGGCATCTGTCTGCTCCATGCAGATAACCTGTGGCCGCCGCTCTCTGCAGAGCCAACTGACACACAGGGGACCACTCCTGCGTGTGCACTGGACGGGACCCTCTTTGGGCAGCCGCCCCCATAATTCTGAAGCCACAGTGAAATAGTGAGTGGGTGTCGCCCCAGGTGGGTGCTGGCCGCCTGGGGGCGTGAGAGGTCCAGGCCACCGAGTCCATGCCCCCATTCCAGGAGGATTTGAAATGGATTTAATGGCAAACTCTGAAGGCAAAGCTTCCCTCGGGAAGCCAGCCGCTCTCACGGCTCAGCCTGCTGTGCTGGCGACGGTTGGTGCTGCCGGGCAGCAGGTGCCCCGGTTAGCTGGTTGAGGGGCTCCTGGCTCACCGTGGTCCTGGCCAGTCCACTGCTCCTCGCCTGGCCCCGGCCCCTGCCCCTGGACCAGGAATGCTGTGCGCCAGCAGGGTGTGTGAGAGCTGGGGTGGGGGGCAGGGGGCCCCGTGCGGCTGACTAAAACCCCCCGCAGTGCCCCTGCCGCCTCCCCTGCACAGCCCACCAGGCTGGGGCCGGGCAGGCGCGTGGACACGACCGTGAACGAGCCTCGGCTTCTCCCTGGCTCATGTCTGCCGCGGCCCCCAGCCCCGAGAGGCCACGGCCTTCTTCCCGGGCAGCAGTGCCATCTGTGCCATCTGTGCGGGCTCCCCGAGACGGCGGGGGCTCGGGGGGCTCAGCCTCATCCCCAGGCCGGCCGGCTTGGCAGCGGGGAGTGCCTAATTGGAGATTAAGGATTAATTGGGATCTGCCAGGCGAGTGGTGCTGAGGCAGCTGCAGCCAGCCCTGGCACCTCGCATGCAGGCCACAGGCCGGGCGGGGCACCGGGCTCGTCCCCCCCCCCCGCGGATGGGGCTGCCGAGCGTGGCCCCTCCTGGGTGGCCCCGGCGCGAGGCACCCTCCCCGCTCCACACTGCGGGTTTTCAGTCCCCGGGCCTGGGTGCCGTGTCGCCTTCCTCCATCCCATCGTGTGTGACTTTATGCCAGCGCTGGGTGATTCTGGAATCTTCTGTGCCAGGAAAATGGGCTGGGCTGGCCTGGGGGCAGCAGGGGGGGCAGTCCAGGCCGGTTCCTGAACGAGAGCGCGACCAAGCGCAAGACGAGTGGCATCGGGTGGCAGCTCGCGGGGAGTGCCAGCCTCAGACTCCGGGCCTCGGTGTGCGGGTCGAGGCCCCTCTAGGAGTGCCGTGGAGACGCTGTCCCCACAGCAGACGCCAGAGCTGCGACCAGACCAGAGGGACGGCCATGTGCCTCCTACGGGGGCTGCAGCGCCCCCACCCGGCCCTTGCCGCCCTCTGCCGCCCCCGAGCCCCAGGACCCTCAGGTGCATTGAAGCTGCCCGGGCCTTGCCTGGGGGCCCCCAGCCTGCAGTAGTTCCTGATGACTGGGGACCCCCCACCCCGTCCCGGCCTGAGCTGTGGTGTGACCGCAGTGGGTACTGGTGGAGACACTGCTCCCCGTCTGCTGTCCCAGGCTGGGAAAGGGGCCTGGGCAGGCTCTGCAGGAGACGCCGGGCATTGTGGGTCCTCCAGGAGGCGGGTGCCGGGGAGGGGCACAGGTGGGCGAGAGCGGGAGCCCGGCAGCTCTGCTGCCCGTCGGGCTCCCTGCTCTTGCGACCGGGGTTCAAACACTTGAGTCCCTGCACCTGCACGGGAGACCCGGATGGAGTTCTGGGCTTCTGTCACTCTGCCTTTCAAATAAATCAATAGATTTAAAAAATAAATCTGAAAGGCAGAGTGACAGACAGAGAGAGGTCTTCCATCCGCTGGTTCACTCCCCAGATGGCTGCAATGGCCAGAGCTGGGCCAGGCCGAAGCCAGGAGCTTCTTCTGGGTCTCCCAAACGGGTGCTGGGGCCCAATGATTTAAGCCGTCCTCCACTGCTTTCCCAGGTGCATTGGCAGAGAGCTGGATTGGAAGTGGAGCAGCTGGGACTCGAACCAGCACGCGCATATGGGATGCCGGCACTGCAGGTGGTGACTTTACCTTCTACGCCACAGCCAGCACCCAAAATCTTAAAAAAAAAAAAAAAAAAAAAGACAAAGGGGGGGCGGGCAGAACCAGCAGACACCTTCTGATTCCAGGCAGACGCAACCCCCTTGGCTGACCTCGGCTGACCCACTGAGGGTCTCGGTTCCCCGTGCTGAGGGGTCTCCGGAAAGGGCCAGCCCCCGAGCCCCCGTCAACTCAGCCGCACCCTCCAAGGGCGCCCAGCACCCAAAGCAAGCTCGGGGAAGGCCTCCCAGCCAAGGGCTTCCTCCAGCCGCCGCCGCACCGCCCACGCGGCAGGCCCCGCACCCCAGACCCTGGGAGACGCTGATCTGGGGGCGGAGCTGCGCCCAGGATCCAGCGAGGAAGAAGAGGGGGTCCCCGCCGGCCCGGGCTCACAGCTGAGGGCACTGGTGGCCCACGACGGCAGCCCCGGCCTTGGCTTTTAGGGACCTCGAGGGTAGGCGAGTGAGAGGCGAAGGCCACCTCCCCAGACCTGAAAACTTTTATTGCCCCAGAAACAGAGCTGCACCGCGGAGGGGCCGAGACGGCCGGCAGGGGGCGCTGCGCCCGGTGTTGGGGAGGGGTCGGCTGGGGACGGCGGCCTTCCCGGATCCCACCTGCCGTGCCGCCTCCAGCTTCGGCACTGGCTCAGCGAGACATCATCCGCACAAACTCTGCCAGGACAAAGCCAGGGTCTTAGGTCTGCTCCACTAGGGGCCCAGGGGGATCCTGCAGCCTTGGGGTGGGCAGGACTTGGGCTTAGGGAGGGTCATTGGGGCACCCTGTGTCTGGCGGGGCCAGAAGGGGGCAGCAGTCATAGTAACCTTGCCACGGAACCTGTTTCCTTCTTCGCTTTGGCTGCTGGGAAGGGGGAGCTCAGCTGCTGTCTAGGGCTTACTTCGGGGACACATTCCTGTGTGCTGATTTTCCTCGGCTTCCTGGCCTCAGCTGATCCTGGCTTTCCCACTATGGGCCGGCACCATCCAGGAAGACCGGTCTGGTTCTGGATCAGCCGCCCAGGCTCAAACCTGACCCCTTTAGCCAGGACCTAAGCTTTCCTGAGAAAAGCCCTTCTTTGTCTACCGACAGGGTGGACACAGTCCCTTCTTGGCGGTCATTAACAGGGAAAGCTCAAGGCACGCGGAGCCCGGCGCCCAGGGCCCCCCACAGCCTCCTCAGCCCCCCTGGTGGGCACCTTCCCGGCACCCAGGGTCCCCCACGGCCTCCCCAGCCCCCCCAGCGGGCACCTTCCCGGCACCCAGGGCCCCCCCATGGCCTCCCCGGCGGGCACCTTCCTGGCGCCCAGGGCCCCCCCACGGCCTCCCAAGCCCCCCTGGTGGGCACCTTCCCGGCACCCAGGGCCCCCCACGGCCTCCTCAGCACCCCGGCGGGCACCTTCCTGGCACCCAGGGCCCCCCCACAGCCTCCCCAGCCCCCCTGGCGGGCACCTTCCCAGCACCCAGGGTCCCCGCACAGCCTCCCTGGCGGGCACCTTCCTGGCACCCAGGGCCCCCCCACGGCCTCCCCAGCCCCCCCAGTGGGCACCTTCCCGGCACCCAGGGCCCCCCCACGGCCTCCCTGGCCCCCCCGGCGGGCACCTTCCCGGCACCCAGGGCCCCCCCACGGCCTCCCCAGCCCCCCCGGCGGGCACCTTCGAAGTCCACCAGGCCGTCCCCGTTGAGGTCCACGTCTCGCAGGATCTCGTCCACCTCCCGCTGGCTGACGCGCTCGCCCAGCAGGGCCTTGAGGGCTGCCCGGAGCTCGCCTATGCTGATGCAGCCATCCCGGTTGGTGTCGAACTGTGGTGGCAGGGGTCGTGCCGTGGGGTCACCGGCTGAGTCCCGCAGGGCAGCCCGCCCCCGCCCCCCATCCCCGCCCGGCCGCACCTCCCGGAAGGCGTCTCGGAGCTCCCTGACCCCGATCATGTCCGCCGTCTCCGCCAGCAGCTTGGGGCCCATCAACTCCACGAAATCTTCAAAGTCCACCTTCCCGCCACCTGGGGGCCACGTCCATCAGACACCGCTGCCCGGCAGCCCCTGGCCCCGCACCTGGCCCTTCCCTCCCAGTGTGCCCACCGGCTGGACCAGGCGCAGTGCCTGCTGGGAATCGGAGTCACCCAGGGGCGGGAGGGGAACAGCACTGTTCAGACTTCCTGGGGCTTCCCCTAGGACGTTCCCCCACGCGTTTCTGTTGTCTGCAAGGTTGGGCGGCCTTCAGCGAGCCCCCTACCCATTCAGAGACTCAGTTTCCCCATCTGTGAAATGGGATCATGGTCCTTGTCCCCCCCCCCCCAGAGGCTGGTGAGATTCTGGGAGGCAGACGTCCTGCCATGAGGGTGACCAAGGGCCCGCGGGGTCCTGGGGGCGAGCTGGGCAGGCCCCAGGGGTGGGCACGGGCCCAAGGCACCTACTGATCTGCTGCGAGATCTCAATGAGCTCCATCTCCGTGGGCATGTAGCCCAGGGTCCGCATGCAGGCACCCAGCTCCCGGTAGCCGATGTAGCCGTCCCGGTCTCGGTCGAACTCCTGGAAGGCGGCCTGCAGCTCTGCCGGGCAGGGTCGGGTCAGTCTTTCCCCCACGCCCCCCGGAATCCCGGCCTGGACCAGCCCACCCTCCTCTCCTTGGCCCCATCATTGCCTCCCCCTACATCCCCCTACACAACCAAGCTCTCAGGCGTCTCAGGGCCTTGGCACAGCTGTCCCTTCTAGTTGTTCTAAGGTGCACCTGCCGTGAGCCGGGCTGCGCTCTGGCACCGAGGACTAAGAAAAGGGAGGAGGGGGGGCAAGAGGGAGGAGGGAGGAAGACAGAGAAAGCAAATCCCTGACCTCATGGAGCCTGCCTTCCGGAACGTTCCTCTCTGCTTCGCTTCTCTGTCACCTCCCCCGTAACGTGTCCCCTGCAGCCCCTTTGCCCAGGCCTGGAGTGCGCCTGGCAGCGTCTACTTGTGATGGACGTCCACCTCCGGGGGCGTGGCCACCTCTAGTCTAGTCCTGGGCCGGGCACCCAGGAAGTGTCCGTGGGGGAACAGATATGACCGGCCTGCCTGTGAACGCGACCAAGGCAGCAACAGCAGGCGGGGGGGCGGGGCTGTCCTGTCAGCCTCCCCCCCCCCCCCGCTGCTTCTGGCCGCCCTCTCGCCCCCCGCTGCGCCCGGGGACTGCCAGGCCCCGCCCCGTGCCCCCTGCCCCGTGCCCCCCGCTCCAGGGTGCCTGCTTTCCTCGCCAGCTCTGTACCTTCAATCTCCTCGGGCCGCAGCTCCCGGTCCTGAGGGGCACACGCAGAACAGTTAGGGCCTCCCTGGAGCCCTCCCCCTCATCCCTTGGGGGTGCCCCACCCCCACCCCGGACACCCAAGGCCTGCATCTGTCTGACACTGCCTGGCCCCTTCCCTGCCACCGGCCAGTGGCTCCTGTGGCCTCGCCGGCCCCCGCACCCCTCTTCCTGAACACGGGGAGCTCCCTCTGGGGCTGAGGCGGAACCTCAGACTCGGTCCCTCTCCTGGGGGCCCTGCCCCCTCCCGCCCTGCCCCTCCGTGGTCGTCTCAGAGGCCCGCCCCTGCGGCTGACCCCTGGCCCCTCTTTCCCGGCTGCCTCCCTGGGGCTGTCTGGGTTTGAGGGCCCCTGGCTGCCCCCACCCCGGGTCTGGCGCCTTTGATCGCGCGTCCCTGCTCCAGCCTCTCCGTCCTGCTCCAGGAGGGGCAGAGCCCGGGGACGAGGGCTGGCGGCGGCCGTACATACGAGCTGCGTGGCGGCAATGCTGGGCCGCAGGAAGATGCAGGCTGGCCCCACCAGGCTGCCGAGCACCGAGTAGCCCGGGACGCCCCCCTGTTCCTCGGGGCTGGGGCCGGGCCCGGGGTGGGAGCCCCCTGTCGGGGAGCCCGACCACTGCCAGGGGTCCTGCAGCAGAGGGAGCAGTGAGCTGGCACGGTGGCCGCATGCCCCTCCCCAGCGCCTCTCCAGGGCGGCGCGTGTCTTTGGAACCCAGCGCCAGGCGGTGGGGAAGGGACTCAGGATGGTTGGGGTCCTCACCCACTAGCGGTCAGGGCAGAGGCCTCTCCCTTAAGGGTTCAGTTGGGCAAACCAAGGCCCAGAGGAGTGGGCAGACTCGGCCAAGGTCCCTGAGGCCATGGCTGGCTGTCAGAGTGGGGCCCACTGTGGGGTCGGGGGGCTGGGGTCCCCATGAGCCCGGCGGGGGAGACCCAGGGATCTGTATGAGCCGAGACCAGGACAGGGCAGAGTTGGGGGCATGGGTGGGGGGAGTCTCCAACCCCATCATCCCACAGCCACACCCTGCTCCGACCCCTGGCCGGCACTCTGGCCAGAGCTGGAGCCCAGCCCGCTGCCCCGCCTACCTTAGGTCCCCGGCGCCAGGGCCGCTTGGCACAGTTCCCCATGGGCTCCTGAACCATGCCGGGCCTGGAGCCCAGGGCGCGGAGGCGGTGGCTGCCGCCAGCCCCCAGCCGCTCCCAGCAAGAGCCGGGGAGCACTGCTGGGATTTTCCTAGGGTTTTGTGGGCAAGATCGGGGGCGGGTGGGCAGGCGGGGGGCCCTGGGCCCCGGGGGCCCGGGTCCTAATCCGGGATTATCTCTGAGCATCACTGCCGTGAGGGGGGCCACTTGGGGCCCCCTGGAAGGCACAGCCTCCCCACGCCTCCTCCTGGGGGTCGTCCGGGCTCCCCACACCCCTCATGGCTGCCCCTAATCCTTCCCAGTCTTCAGAAGCCGGCGCTGGGTGCCAGGCACCTCTCCCTGGAACAGCCGGCCTTGGAGAGGGGAGGCACCCCGGCCCTGCCTGAGGAAGCCCTGCCTTCCCTGTGGGACCCGGGCTCAGCCTGGCTCAGCGGGTTCCCGGGCACCCCCTGCCTGCTCCAGCCCGTGCCCTAGGAGCTGAAGGGGGACGCGGCTGCTGGTCCCCCGTCCACAGGGTGTCCCGAGTCCTCTCCCTGGACTCAGGCCTGGGTCTGTGCTACGGCGGCCCCCAGCAGGGTCCCTGCCACCCCGCTTGTCCCCACAGCCCGGGGCAGGCTCTTCCCTGCCCCCTTTACCTGCCCGTAGGCCGCCTGCACCTGGGCCTCGAGATCCCGGAGGAGCGCCCGGCGCCTGCTGGCTGCGGGGCTGGCCGGGGCTTGGCTGGGCCCTGAAGCACCCTCCGAAGGGCTGGTCTCGCCGGACGGGAGGCTGCCCTCGGCCGGGCCCTGGGGCAGGGCCATGGGGATGGCCCCCCGCTGCGCTCTCCCAGTCCTGTAGGAAGACAGCTTTGTGGGCAGCTGCGGGTGTGGTCCCCAGGGCCCCCGCTGCTCTTCTCCGGGTCCCTCCCCCCATGGCCCCTGGCACAGCTCTGCCAGCCTGGCAAAGCCCCTCTCTCGAAGTCCTCCCTGCCCCCATGCTGCCGCCCTCCAGCCCACACGTGGGCCACACCGAGCCCCCTGGGCTCCACTGACTGTTCCTGCACACCCAGACTCCCGGCCGCCACCCCAGCATCTGCTCTCCCGCTCCCCGGCTCCTGCACCCTCCACCCCCACCCCTTCCACCCCAGGTGTCTCTGAGTCGGCTTCACCTGCCCCCCTCACTCCAGCCACCTCTGATCTCCACCTCTGCCCAGCGGTGTCTCTGATCCACTCACACCCTGTGTCTCCCTGGGGCTCCCTCACCCTCCTGTTGTAGCCTCCACCCCTCCCAGGAGAGCGCCAGGGTTCTAGAATGGCAGCCCCAGATGCCTCTGTGCCCCGCCCCCACCTCCAGCCGGGTCCTGCTGACCCATGACCTCTCCCTTCTCGGGGAGAAAAGGTGGAGGTGGGCCTGCCAGCCCCCCGCAGCCTCCTACGCCCCGTGCTGTGCCCCTGGCTGCTCACCACCCAGCTGCGGCTCCTCGGCTCCCAGAACGAGGCCAGCTGTCCTGCCCCTGTCCAGCCAGGCCCCTCATGATTTATTCACCTGCCCCCCACGCTGGCCTTTGTCCGAGGGAACCAGATCCCGCCAGACACCTGCCACCTGAGCTGGTAGCTCAGCCTCTCGGCCACGCGCGGCCTCCACTCAGGTATTCCTTCAACCAACGTCGGAGGCTGCGGGGAGCCGGCCTGAGGGACAGACCCCCACCTGCCCCGGGTGCGCTTCTGTTGGGTGCATCGAACTTGGGCAAGGGCCGCCGGACAGCTCCCTGTGCTAGTGACGCCGATCTTCGTGGAGGCGGCGGCCCCAGGTTTAACCTGTGCCCTGGTTCAGCGTGAACTTGGAGTATGCCGAGCCCTAACCCTGCAGGGCCTGTTGGGTGAGGGCCCCGGGGAGGGACGAGGGCAGGGGTCAGCAGCCTCTGGAGAGGTGAAGTGGACCAGAGGTGGGAGCCGAGTCTCCAGCACACGTTTGCTCTGTGCCTTCCTGGGTGCCGGGAACCAGCCCGGGACTCCAGCAGGGTGGGTGGCGTGAGGTGGGGATGCAGGCCAGGCCCCTCCAGGCTGCTGAGAGGCCTCGTAAAGCTGAGTAAGCGCCCGAGAGGGAGAGCAGGGAAGGGGGCGGCCACAGAGCCTGCACCGCGCCCAAGGCACGGATGACACCCGAGATAGTCCAGGACGACAGGGCAGCGGCTGCCGGCCAGGGCCAGGTGGTCAAGGAGCAGCAGCGGCGATGGCCGGGTCCTTGGCTTCTGGTCTTGCAAGGGGAGACCTGGGGTGCATCCCTGGCCCAGTCCCAGCTGTTATGGGCATCAGGGGGATGAACTGGCAGAGGGAGCTCTCTCTTTGTCTCTCTGCTCATCAGACTTAAAAAAAAAGTGAAAAACAGAATTAAAAGGTGCAAGAACATTTATTTAACTCCACGCACGGTTCTTCCACGGCATGCGCTTCCATGAACTTTTTGGAGACCCTCGTGTGAGGACCTCTGTCTCCCCCGTCTGAACGGTGACTGTTCCCACGGCAAAGCTTCTGCCGCTCTGTGCTCTCTGCGGGCCCCACCCAGGGCCGGGGACCTGGTAAGCCCGGGGTTTCACAGCCCTGGGGCCGCTCTGCTTGGAGCTGGGCGGCTGCTCTGGGCTCCAGATGCAAGGGAGCCGAAGCGCACAGTGGAGTCCACACCGGTGTTCACGGAGCAGCCGTCCCAGCAGCCAGCGAGTACGCACAGGCTGTCTCTGTGCGAGGCCGTATCACCAGGCTGTCTCTGTGCGAGGCCGGATCACCCTGCACGGCAGGAGGCGAGGCAGCGACACCCGCCGTGGCGTGAAGCGTCCCGGCACGAAGGGACACGCTTGTAGGAGCCGCGTTGGGATAGGGACGTCCACGGGGACAGGAAGTGCGTTGCTGGCTGCCAGGGGCCCGGGGCAGGGCGAGGGGCTGTGGATGGGTGCGGGGGCTTCCCTTTGGCTGTGACAGAGGTGTTCCGGAGTTAGATGGTGGTGATGATGGCGCGACACGGAAGGTACTGAGAAATCCCGGATGTGTGCTTTACACGGGAGCATTTTCCGTGTCAGTAAAGCTGTTTATGAATCGCTAAGTCCCACCCACGATGGTGCCAGTGTCTACAGACTGGTAGGAGACGCGCAGAGGGAGATGCCTGACCTGTGGGCCTGGGACCACGAGGAGGCCCGCGCTGGCCACCGAGGAGCTGACCCACAGCCGCAGAGCCCAGCCGCCCAGAGGGACGGCCCCATGGCAGGGCCCCCCCCGCCCAGGTCTGTGATGCATGGGAGAAGGTGTGCACGCTCCAGGCCACAGCAGGTGAATGAACCTCTCTGAGCCTTGATGGCCCTGGCTGTAAAATGGGAACAAGGCTCCCCTCTCCCGCTGCCCCCCCGCCCGGGGCTGCATGAAAGCTCTTGGTAAGCTGCTCCTGCTGGGCAGATGTTCGTCCAGCTGTGAGTCCGGGATGAGAGCCCAGCTCCGGCGCCCCCTCCTGCCCCTCCCAGCCCCAGGCAGCTGGGGGCTCGCAAGGGGAGCAGGGCTGGACAGTGCTCCCCACCCCGAGCCCTGGCTGCAGGTGCCGCTTCTGACCAGGCCATGCCCCCCGGGGGTCCCGCCCTCGGTGCTTTGGGAAGGACACCTTCCTTTTCCTGGGGGCTGGGACAGGACCCCCCACTACTGGGGGCTGGGACAGGACCCCCACTGCTGGGGGCTGGGACAGGACCCCCACTACTGGGAAAGGACAGGACCCCCCACCTCTGGGGCTGGGACAGGACCCCCACTGCTGGGGGCTGGGACAGGACCCCCACTGCTAGGGGCTGGGACAGGACCCCCACTGCTGGGAAAGGACAGGACCCCCCACTGCTGGGGCTGGGACAGGACCGCTCACTGTGTGCGCTGAGAGCAGTCCCGAGGCCTGTCTGCTCCTGGTCCTCGCGTCTCCCTGGCCGCCCGTGTCCCCAGCCCCAGCTCCTGCGTGAGGGGACGCAGCACACAGACTCAGTACAGAGGGGTGTGGAGGCGACCTGGAGGCGACCTTTTGAACCCTGAAGATGCGGGGGTTCCTGGCTGGGTGGAGCTTATCAGAAGACAAGAGAAAAACCCTGCCAAAGAAGGCAGCTCCGCAGCGGCTGAGCCCCCACTCACCAGGCGGCCGCGAGCTCTGGCTCCCGCGGGAATCTGGCCAGGTGGGAGGGGTGGGGTTGGAAAGGGGCGAGGGTAGACCGCTGAGCGTCCAGCAAGGAAGAGGCGGGAGCCAGCTTTCCCTGTTTGCCTCGTGGCCTTGTGTAACACACAGGAATACAAAGCCCGCGGCAGTCTTCGGGAGCCCTAAGGGGGAGCCTGCTGCCATTACTATCAAGTGTAAGTGGGCATGGTCTTTTTTAAAAAAAAACTAAAGTTACTTTCATTCGGGCACCCTGCATTTATTGACCACCTACTGCGTGCTGGCTTAAAGAGCAAGGCCCGCCCTGGCAGGTGCATCTGGCCCTGCCCCCGCCACACCCGGCGCCTCCTTGCCTGGACAGCCCGGGCAGCACCCACTCACTCGCTCACTCGTGACTCAGCACATTCCCGGTTCCCGGGGCCAGGCGGGGCGCAGCGGGTGAGCAAATCCAAATCCACCCTGGCTGCCGCCCCCCTCCGTGCCGAGTGCCTGCTGCTCTGGGCCCCACAGCCCCGCGGGGTCCTCCTTGCTCGCCCCATGGGTCCGGAACCCCCACCCCCTTCCACCGGCTCTGCTGGTGCTGCCCTGCACCACTGTCCACTCCCCCATCCGCGGTGGGAAGACAAAGGGCGCCAGGTCGGGACAGCTCCCAAAGGGTGAGGCCTGGGGTGGGACCCTCGGGGGCGGGGCCCTCGGGGAGGGGCTTGGAGCCCCCCCCCAGCCTGCGGGCGGCCCGTGCCCTGTGTCCTCCGAGGTCCGGCGGGGACCGCCTCTCTGCTCTGCTGGTGCTGTGGCCTCCGCGCTCTCTCCACACTTGCACTTCCTCCCCAGGAGGCTCCCAAGTCAGGGTCTGTGTCCTGTCCCCTTCTGGGCTGCGGTGACGCTGGGCCTCTGTGGCGGCCCCCAGGCTGACCCCTCGGGGCCAGAGCTGGAAGAGGGAGGTGGTGACCAAGGGGTCCTGGCAGCAGGGGTCCCTCAAGGCCTCCTGTGTGAGGGAGGGCGCCCAGCGCAGGACTGGGCAGCTCCCCGCTTCCAGGCCGCAGGCCTCACCCTGTTCCAGCCCAGTGCCAGCCCCGGGCTGCTCCCTGGTGACGCCTGCCACCCTGGACAGCCCAGCCCAGAAAGGCTGCTGACAGCTGCCCTGGGGCCCGAGCTGCACCTGCAGGGGCTGCCCTCCTGGGCCACAGCTCGGAGGAGGCTGCCAGCTCCTCCCCCCTGCCCCGTGCGTGCCCGTGCAGGCCAGGGGCCATTAGGGAGGTACGGGGCTTCCGTGCGGACATCCCTGCCCGCCACTTCCCACTCTGGCCACACCTGAATGTGGCAAACCCACGCTCATGGCAAGCAGGCCTGTGGCTAGATCCCAGAGGCACTGATTAGGGACATGGCGTCTCCTCCTCGGCCAGCGTGCCCTGGGCTGTCTCTGAGCCCCAAGGTTCCGGGAGCCAGGGAAGGGGGCAGAGGCACTGTGGGAGCGGCCCAGGTAAAAGGTGGGGCAGGGGCCGGGGACCTCTACAACCGCGGGAGCAGGGGTTGCAGGCCGGTGCTGTGGCCCCCTACCTGCCGTCACTTCTGTCTGCAGGAGGATGGTAAGACCAGTGAGACCCTCCCAGCCCAGGGCCAGCGAGGCCTTCTTCACGGGTGACCAGGTGAGCGCTGGGTCCAGCCCCTCCCAGTCCTTGTAGGCCCATTTCTCAGAAGGGCAAACCGAGGCCCTGAGTGGGGTGGCCCCCTAGAGCGGAGGCGGAGCCAGGGACAGCCGTGCACGGCTCTGGAAGCCTGTCTCCCCCACACCCCGCCCTGGAGGTCTCTCCAGCTCTGCTGCTGGCCCCCCACGGCCTGGATGTCTCCCCTGCTTTGGGCCCAAGCTCCGGGCCCTGCAGCCTCCGAGGAGCGCGCGGTGTCTCAGAGGCCTCGGGATGTGAACGGCTTGGCCTCCCCTGGGAGCTGCGTGGTGCTCCCTGGGGACTTTGGGGGGCCGCGAGGGTGGGGCGCACATCTGGACGCTGCAGCTGCCGGGAGACAGTGAGAGGCTGCAGGTCACGCCGTGAGGACGTGCCCAGAGCACCCCCCCACAACCCTGCCGCCCCAAGAGGACACCTCCCGGAACATTCTCCGCCCCCTGCCCTGTCCCACTCGTCCCACTCGCCCTTCCCCCAGCCCCGCTCTGCAGGCTCAGAGCCGCCCTCCCAGCCTGGACCCCGCCGGTGCCGCCTGCCCTCCCCTCTGTGGCCCAGGTGCCCACGTGCACTTCCGCCTCCCCCACGGCCCGCTTGGGCGCCTGGCTTGCTCACCGATCTCCCTCCTGCCACACCCTGCTCCTGAGGGCTGGGACCTGGCGTGGTTCACTTGTTTCTCCCAGGAGAGGTGGCTGACTCACCGCTACCTGTCAGGAAGCGCCGCCCCGCGCTCCCGTGCCAGGGCTGTCCCCTGCGGCGGGGGTGTCACCGGCCTGCTCGGCGCTCGCTCCTATCAGACCTGCCCCAGCCCATGGGCCAGCTGGCCCCACCCGGTGCTGGCCTCATGCCAGGGACCTCGGTGCTGACTCCACTCAACCCTGTGGACAAAGGCAGAGCTCAGAGGCACGGAGGGGACGTGTCCAAGGCCACACGGCCCCGGACTCGCAGAGCTGCTCACGGGGGTCCTCAGACAGCGCAGGCACGGGCAGGAGCCAGGGGCCCCTTGTGGGGGTGCAGTGGGCAGGGCCTCTGGTGTCCATGGTGGAGGCTGAGGAACGGAAGTGGGTGCCCAGGGGACAGGGGAGCCCTGGCAGGCTCTGGAGCGGGGCAGGTGGCCTGCAGGAATCAGCCTGTGAGTGCCCAGGGGAGCTGGGGGCCCCACCTAACCCAGCGCCTTCCAGGGAGCCAAACGAGGCCCAGGGAGGGGACAGATAAGTGGGGAGGCCCCTCCCGCCCAGGGCGCTGTGACTGTGTCCGGGCAAGCCCAGCGGCTGGCGTGGTGTGGCTATCTGAGAGGTCACCATGGGTGCAGTGCCCGGTGTCCCCAGGGATCAGGTCGGAGTCCGGGAATGGCCCCTCACTGTCCCCGCAGAGAACGGGATGAAGCCTCCCTCCGTCTCCAGGGCGGCCCTGGGGAGACTTCGCACGGGGTGGGGGGACTGTGCACTCACGACCTCACGACCGAGTCTCCTGCCCCAAGTTCAGGGAAATGAATCCCTCTGGGTGCTGGGGCAGGGGGGAGCTTCGCTCTCCTCCCCTTCACTCGGGGGAGAAGGTCGAAGGGAGGCTTGGGACCCCCCCCCCCACCGCTGTGTCTGCCGCTGAGCTCTGGCTGACAGTGGAGGACCTGGTAGCCTCTCAGAGCTCAAGTTTGGCTCCTCCACGTCTTCCCACAGATCTCCCCGGGGGAAAGTCAGCGTCGTGGGAGTTGGCCGCCGTTGCTCTTTCCCACTGTTCCCAAAATGGGGCCACTTGGGGGCCGGCGCTGTGACGTGGCAGGTGAAGCCGCCGCCTGCAGTGCCAGCATCCCATATAGATGCTGGTTCGAGTCCTGGTTGCTCCGCTTCCGATCCAGCTCTCTGCTGTGGCCTGGGAAAGCAGCAGAAGATGACCCAAGTGCTTGGGCCCCTGCACCCGCATGGGAGACCCAGAAGAAGCTCCTGGCTCCTGGCTTCAGATTGGCCCAGCTCCAGCTTTTGTGGCCATTTGGGGAGTGAACAAGTGGATGGAAGACTCTCTCTCTCTGTAACTCTGATTTTCAAATAAATAAATATAGCAAATTGCGGCCACTTGGACCTTTACCTGGCTACACCAGCTAAGGCGGCAGTGGCACAGGCAGCAGGCCTGCTCACCGGGCGTGGAGCCGGCAGCGCCTGCAAGTCTCTTCCTCCACCCCCACCACCCTCAGCATCCTCCGGGGGTCCCAGGCCCTGACCTCCAGACACCCGCGTTCACGTGTGACCCAAGCCCGGCCAATCACAGAACCTGCACTCTGGCCGCAGGGACTGGGCCCGGCCAATCACAGAACCTGCACTCTGGCCGCAGGGACTAGGTCATTCTGAGAGCACGTGATCAGAGCTGAGCCAATCAGAGCCCTCCGTGGCCCATCCCGAATCCACTGGCCAGGGGCTTCCTCTGCAGCCGAAGCTCCCATTCGGGCGAGGCTGTGAGGACGGGGAGGCGGAGCTGATGGCGGTGTCGTGGCTGAGGGGGTGGCTCACGAGACAGACACAGAGAGCCGACTTTAGACCCCTGGCCCTCTCTTGCCATGTGTTTGGGAGAGAGGTGAGTGGGCAGTTTCCAGGCAGCGCCAGGAGACCGAGCTGCGTTAGCCCTGTTGCTGGGAGGAGCGGGGGTGGCCAGGGTTGGAGTCAGCAGCACAGCGGGCAGGGGGTGCCAGCCAGCACCGGGGAGACCAACGGGAGCAGACGCGGACCCGGCCAGGAAACGCAGCAAACAGCCTGTACCAGCAGGCCCCGCTGATCGCTTTCTCCAGCTGTTAAAATCGTAGTAACCCGGCCGGCGCCGCGGCTCACTAGGCTAATCCTCTGCCTGCGACACCGGCACCTCGGGTTCTAGTCCTGGTCAGGGCGCCGGATTCTGTCCCGGTTGCCCCTCTTCCAGGCCAGCTCTCTGCTGTGGCCCGGGAGTGCAGTGGAGGATGGCCCGAGTGCTTGGGCCCTGCACCCCATGGGAGACCAGGAGAAGCACCTGGCTCCTGCCTTCGCATCAGCACAGTGTGCTGGCCGTGGCGGCCATTGGAGGGTGAACCAACGGCAAAGGAAGACCTTTCTCTCTGTCTCTCTCTCTCACTGTCCACTCTGCCTGTCAAAAAAAATCGCAGGAATCCAGACAACGCTGCCTGTGAAAGCTTCACCATCTCAAGTGTGGTTCAGCGGTTCCGAACGCAGTCACAGCAGGTGCCGGGCGAGTAGCCGGGCTGCAGTCCGCGACGTGGGAGGCCCGGGCCCCGTTCCTCTGGCGGGCGTCTGTCTGCCTCTCTCTGTCTCTCAGACGAATAAATACGTCTTTCTTATATGGGGGGGGGGTGCCAGCCGTTTACTGACAATGGCTCCGCGGCGAGAAGAGCGCGGCTGTCCACCCCGGAAGCTGAGGGGCCTCACGAGTCCCTGCATTCACTTTGGTGCACGAAGTCTTGAAACCCATGCATGTTCTTCAGAAGACACATTTCCACGCACGTTTTGCCAGCTGCTCACATACTCAGCAATAAAATGTAAAGAGCTGTCTTAAAGAGATTGATTATTTGTCTGAAACAGTTACAGAGAGGGAGAGGGGGATCCTCCATCTGCTGGTTCACTCCCCAGACGACCGCGGTGACCAGGGCTGGGCCAACAGTAGCACAGCCAGGAGGCCGACGTCGGTACAATCTACGCTTCTTGTTCCGATGTGCCCGTGTTACCTGGATGGGGGTGTGTGTCTGTGTGTGTGTGTCTGTGTGTGTCTGTGTGTCTATGTGTGTGTGTCTATGTGCGTGTGTCTATGTGTGTGTCTGTGTGTGTCTATGTGCGTGTGTCTGTGTGTCTATGTGTGTGTCTGTGTATGTATCTGTGTGTGTCTGTGTGTCTATGTGTGTGTCTGTGTCTATGTGTGTGTGTATCTGTGTGTGTCTGTGTGTCTGTGTGTATGTGTCTGTGTATGTGTGTCTATATGTGTGTGTCTGTGTCTATGTGTGTATCTGTGTGTGTCTGTGTGTGTGTGTCTGTGTCTGTGTGTCTATATGTATGTGTCTGTGTGTCTGTGTGTGTCTATGTGTGTGTCTGTGTCTATGTGTGTGTCTCAGTGTGTGTCTGTGTGTGTCTGTGTGTGTCCATGTGTATGTCTGTGTCTATGTGTGTATCTGTGTGTGTGTCTCTGTGTGTGTCTGTGTATGTGTGTCTATATGTATGTGTCTGTGTGTCTGTGTGTCTATGTGTGTGTCTGTGTCTATGTGTGTGTGTATCTGTGTGTGTCTATGTGTCTATGTGTGTCAATGTGTGTGTGTCTGTGTCTATGTTGTATCTGTGTGTGTGTCTCTGTGTGTGTCTCAGTGTGTGTGTCTCAGTGTGTGTCTGTGTGTGTCTGTGTATGTGTCTGTGTATGTGTCTGTGTGTGTGTCTGTGTGTATCTGTGTGTGTCTGTGTGTATCTGTGTGTGTGTGTGTCTATGTGTGTATCTGTGTGTGTCTACGTGTGTGTGTCTCAGTGTGTGTCTGTGTGTGTATGTGTGTCTATATGTGTGCGTGTCTGTGTGTGAGTGTGTTTAGTGCTGTGCAGTCACCTGGGTAAGTACACACTCCCATCACCACGTCACCGCGAGGGCCCCTCCTCCCGCCCCCTCCCGCCCTTATCTCTGGCGACCACTGATCTCTTCTCCAGGGCCCTCTCCTGTCATTTGGAGAACATTCGTTCCAGAAGTGGAATCCAACCCCGCGCAGCCTCTGGGGATCAGCTTCCTGCCGCTCGGCAGAGATCCGCAGGGACCCCCCCCCCCCGGTCTCTGCCCCAGGAGTCCTCCCTGGGCGGGCGCCATCGGCAGCGGGTTAACCGGCTTGCAACCTGGGCGTCCCACCTCCGAGCACGGTTCCCGTCCCATCCAGCCCCTGCTAATGCGCCAGGGGAGGAGCAGAGGACGGCCCAGTGCCTGGGCCCTGCACCCACAGGGGAGACCCCGGTGGAGCTGCCGGCTCCTGGCTTCAGCCTGGCCCAGCCCTGGCCGTGTGGCCATCTGGGGAGGGAACCAGCAGATGGAGGACCCCCCCCCTCTGCCTTTCAAATAAATGAATCCCTAAAATTAAATTAAGTAAAGATGTAGAGGGGAATCTGTTGACTTGGAAAGGTTCAGTGTTTATCAGGAAATCAGAAAAATTCAAAATCTATACACACCTGACACGTGGCTACAAACTATGTGTGGCGAAACACCCGCGCTGTGGTGAGAGGCAGACAGACGGGGACCCCGTGCGGCGTGCGCGTGGGCGTGTGTCCGCTTCTCTCGTTTCCCCGAGCGTCGTGCGCGTGGGCCAGCGCGTGTGTCGGCTTCTCTCATTTCATTTGTTTTTCTCTCCACTGCACGGTGGGCTGTTCTGACACTTCAGTAATTTTTGGAGCAGAGAAAACAATCAAATATTCAATCTGTGAACAACCACTTTTCAAACATGGGTACTGATTCCACCCTCGTCAGGGCAGAAATGGCCACTCCCGGGCCGGCGCTGTGGCTCACTTGGTTAATCCTCCGCCTGTGGCACCGGCACACCGGGTTCTAGTCCTGGTTGCTCCTCTTCCAGGCCAGCTCTCTGCTCCGGGAGTGCAGTGGAGGATGGCCCAGGTGCTTGGGCCCTGCACCCCCATGGAAGACCAGGAGGAGGCACCTGACTCCTGGCTTCGGATCGGCGCAGCGGCCATTGGGGGGTGAACCAGCAGAAGGAAGACCTTTCTCTCTGTCTAACTCTGCCTGTCAAAAAAAAAAAAAAATGAAAAGAAAAGAAAAAAAAAAAAGAAAGAAAAGAAACGGCCACGCCCGCCACCGGGTGGGCTGGAGGAGGGAAGACCAGGATTTTCCCTGCTGCCGAGGTTGCGGTGCTGCACACAGGAAGCCACTGCTCTTTCTAACAAAACTGCTTCCTTATTTAGTGGACAGAGAGACTCACAGAAGGGCAGGCGGGGTCCCTCGCCTACCAGTTCACTCCCAGATGCCCTCAACAGCTGGGGCAGGGGGCAAGGGGCAGGAACTTCCCCCAGGTCTCCCGCGTGGGCGGCAGGGCCCCGACCACATGAGTGTCACCACGGCCTCCCAGGGCCGGCACCCGCAGGCAGCTGGAGGCAGCTGGGACTGGAACCCAGGCGCACTGCGTGGGAGGCAGGCGTCCTAACTGGTGGCTTCACCCCAGGCCAGTGCCTGCCCCCGGGACGCGCGGACACGTCACACGCGCACCGCCATGCGGCCAGCAGCTGCAGCACCCAGGGGCCCGCCTTGACCGGTCCCAGCCAGTGCCCTCTCAGGACGCGGCAGAGCCCCCGTCTGCGAGGCAGGTCGGCCCCTCGTCCACGGCCTTCAGCCGGTCAGACGACGCCCGCAACGTTCCAGAAGTCCCTCCGCTTACTCCAAGCTGCTGACGGCACCAGCTCTATCTCTGGGCGTGCTGGCCAAGACATGCTGACACAGAATTCGTCGTGGCAGGTGCACGCCCACAGCGACGCCTGGGGGACTTTGTCACCTCAGCCGGCTTCAATCTGATGAGTCCGCATCAACGAAAATGACAGAGCAAATATTTGAAGACTCCAAGGAGGGCGAGAACCCTGCGAGCCGTCCGAGGCCATGTTTCACGGCGCAGCCCTGACGGACAGGTGTCTGTTGTGTTAAGATGTTCGGGGGCCCGCACTTAGGCACCAGCTAACCCTGCACCTGTCATGGCCTCAGGAGCCGGCCCCTTTGCCACTGCCTCTGTCACGGCGACAGTGCCGCCCCTGCCGACCTCACGTCCCGGGGGAGAGCGGTGTTTTCTGAACACCACGTTTTGTCTTTTGAAAGGTGGAGAGACATCAAGAGACAGAGAACGAGGTCTCCCATCTCTCTGCTCGCTCACTCCCTAAATGGCCACCGCAGCAGGGCGGGGGCCGGCTGAAGCCAGGAGCCAGGAGCTGCAGCCGCGGCCCGGTGGGGACACCTGCCTCCCGTGGCGGAGCGCCTGGGTCCAGTCCTCACTCTGCTCTCGATCCCGCTTCCCGCGGTCACACGTGCTGGGAGGCAGCAGGTAGCCGGGTCTGTGCCGCCTCGTGGGAGAGCCGATGGAGCTCCTGGCTCCTGGCTTCCGCTAGGCCCAGCCCTGGTAGTCGTGGGCATTTGGGGGAGTGAGCCAGCAGATGAGCTCGCTCTCTCTCTCTCTCTCTCTCTCTCTCTCTAACAAAATAACAGAAAATTTTCCAAAGGACAAAATGACTGCAAACTTAAAGATCTTAACCGACCTTGACCAAGATTCGGGTTTGGGAAGCTGTCAGAGGACTCAGGGCTGCCACGTGCTCAGATGTAGCAGACAGTAGAAGGACGTGACTTCCGGGACAGCATCCTTGGCCACTTCCGGGGCAGGGTCCTCGGTTACAGCCCGGAGCTGGCCTCGTGCGTCAGCTGGGCGCCTGTGGGGCTGCGGGGCCTGTGGCTCAGCTGCTGCCGGCTTCACCTCG
Source organism: Oryctolagus cuniculus (assembly GCF_051225735.1). NCBI lineage: Eukaryota > Metazoa > Chordata > Mammalia > Lagomorpha > Leporidae > Oryctolagus > Oryctolagus cuniculus. Next base: position 4,443,705 of record NC_142867.1, on the reverse strand, counting down.
TGTGCACCGAGCTACGCTGCAGGACTCACGTGCAAAGGGGTCCTCAGTCCTGAACTTCAATTAGGAAAACCATTTCCAGGCCGGTGCCATGGCAACTTGGCTAATCCTCTGCCTGTGGCACCAGCACACCGGGTTCTAGTCCCGGTCGGGGCGCTGGATTCTGTCCCGGTTGCTCCTCTTCCAGGCCAGCTCTCTGCTGTGGCCCGGGAGTGCAGTGGAGGATGGCCCAAGTGCTTGGGCCCTGCACCCCATGGGAGACCAGGAGGAAGCACCCAGCTCCTGGCTTCGGATTGGCTCAGTGCCGACCGTAGCGGCCATTTGGGGAGTGAGCCAATGGAAGGAAGACCTTTCTCTCTGTCTCTCTCTCTCTGTCTAACTCTGCCTGTCAAAGAAAGAAAGAAAGAAAGAAAGAAAGAAAGAAAGAAAGAACGAACCGTTTCCAAGGCCGGCACTGTGGCGTAGCGGGTAAAGCCTCTGCCTGCAGCGCCGCATCCCATCTGGTCGCTGGTTCTAGTCCCGGCTGCTCCTCTTCCAGTCCAGCTCTCTGCTGTGGCCTGGGAAAGCAGTAGAAGATGGCCCAGGTCCTTGGGCCCCTGCACCTGTGTGGGAGACCCAGAGGAAGCTCCTGGCTCCTGGCTTCAGATTGGCCCAGCTCCTGTCATTGTGGCCATCTGGGGAGTGAACAAGCGGATGCAAGACCTCTCTCTCTCTTTCTCTCTCTCTGTCTGTCTCTCAGCCTCTGCCTCTCTGTGACTCTGCCTTTCAAATAAATAAATAAATAATATTTTTTTTAAAAAATGCCTGCAACACCGCAGCCAAGGCTGGGCAGGCTGAAGCCGGCAGCCGGAAGCCAGGACTCCCTCCAGGGCTCTCCTGTGCGTGGCAGCAGCCACACGACCTGGACCATCGCCTGCCGCCTCCCGAAGTGTGCGTCAGCTGGAAGCTGGAATCCGGAGCAGGACTGGGGCTCAGGCCCGACACGGGCTATGGGAATCCCAAGGAAAACCAGTTTTTAGGAGACTATCTATAAAAAAGGAAGACTCGAGGATCGCCAGCCCCCTGCTCACGGCAGGAGAGGAGGCCAGGACACCCGGCCAAACAGACCCCGGTCTCCAGCCACCGTCGGTTCTGCTTTGCCTCATACCACTTCCCCGGGATCCTCTCCTTCGCTTTCCTGGAAAGCAGGAGTCCAGGGCCCCTGCCCTCTGGGATCGACCGGTTTGATCCCTGCCCTGAGCAATTATTAGCTCGGCTGCAGAGCCAGCAGATAGCAGCCCGGTCACCTCCGCTCTCCAGGACAGAGAGGTGCAGGCGGCAGGTGAGCTAAGGTGAGGCTCGCGGCCCAGCTCTGAGCCTTCCCTTGCTGCGCGGGGCCGAGCGCTCCGGCTGGGCAGAACAGCGCAGGTCCTGCTGCTCTGCGGCTCAGCTGCCACGGATAGCGCTTCTGCCCCCCCCCCCCCCGGCACGTCAGGGAGCAAAGGGGCAGGGAATTCAGAGGGGCAGAGGACGCCAAAGACAAAGCACAGCCGTTAGTGTGCGCCCAAGGTTTCTCCCATCAGCCCCTTGCTTAAGCCTTTATGGTTTTTTTTAATGCTTTGTTTTTATTTATTGGAAAGGCAGAGTTACAGAGAAAGAGGCAGAGACACAGAGAGGTCTTCTATTCTCTGGTTCACAGCTCCAATGGGCAGGGCTGGCCGGGTGGAAGCCAGGAGCCTCGAACTCCATCCGGGTCTTCCACGTGGGTGCAGACGCCCAAGCACTCGGGCCATCTTCTGTTTTGTCCAGACCACATCAGCAGGGAGCTGGATGGGAAGTGGAGCAGCCGGGACTCGAACCAGTGCCCATATGGGATGGCGGCACTGCAGGCTGGGGATTTAACCTGCTGTCCCGCAGCACCGACCCCACCCAGTACATTTTTTTTAGAATATTTTGGAAGTTCCTGCTCTATGGGGCCGGTGCCGTGGCGCGCCGGGTTAAAGCTGCCTGCGTCTGGCCCTGAGGTCTCTCGGACCCCCTGAACCGATCCCCCAACTTCTGTCGTCAGAGACCGGAGGCCTCCCTGCCGCCCCCTCAGTCTGACCTGAGAGGAACTTTCCACAGCTCCCGGGGTGCGGCCAGGAAGCCGGGGCTCCTGGAGGGGGTGACGTCTCCTGCCGCCCTCCAGGGGCTGCGTTCTTTGGGTTTCGGCACCAAAATGGCTCAAAGAAAAATGACTGCAGACGCCAAGGTCTCCGAGGGATTCTGCTCGCGATTCTCGGATGGGGAAGCACAGAACCAAAACGGGCCCAGGCCACGGCTGCACTGTGGTCAGACGCCCGCCTGGGCGCCGCCGACTGGGCGGCCAGGGCACCGCTCGCCTGGGTCTGAGTGTCCCGAGGCCCGCGTCCTCCTCCTCACCCACGGCTTCTCGGTTCTGCTTCCTGCTCCGTGGCCCCACGCTCAAGCTGCTCCTACCGGCCAGCTTCTGCGGCCATCATGGGTCCGGTGTCGCCAGCACACAGAGCACACAGCACGTGCTCAGGGTCCCCATCCGCTGGCGTCACCCCGAGTCCTCTCTCCGGCTAGGGCGATGCGGCCAGCGGGGCCGTGAGCCCAGCCTGCGGGAGGAGCGCTCAGCGTCACTAGCATCGTGTGGATTTGGGGCGGGCACCGAGCATCGAAGTTCACCTCCTTGTGGGGCACCCGCATCCCCTGTCTGGGTGGGGGTCCTGCCTCTGCTTCTGATTCCAGCTCCCTGGGAGGTGGCAGGTGTCGCTCAAGGAGCTGGGTCCCTGCCACCCAGGTGGGAGACTGGCGGCTGCTGTGGGCGAACCAGCAGGAGGGAGATCTCTGTGTCTGACTTCCAGATTAAAAAAAATCTTCTTAAAATCATGTGGATTTTTTTTTTTTTTTGACAGGCAGAGTGGACAGTGAGAGAGAGAGACAGAGAGAAAGGTCTTCCTTTGCCGTTGGTTCACCCTCCAATGGCCACCGCGGCCGGCACGCTGTGGTCAGCGCACCGCGCTGATCCGATGGCAGGAGCCAGGAGCCAGGTGCTTTTTCCTGGTCTCCCATGGGGTGCAGGGCCCAAGCACTTGTGCCATCCTCCACTGCACTCCCTGGCCACAGCAGAGAGCTGGCCTGGAAGATGGGCAACCGGGGCAGAATCCGGCGCCCCAACCGGGACTAGAACCCGGTGTGCCGGCGCCGCTAGGCGGAGGATTAGCCTAGTGAGCTGCGGCGCCGGCCAAAATCATGTGGATTTAGTTTCTCCAGGGAAAGAAGGGAGGGACAAGGAACAAGGGACAGGGACACAGGACAGGGACACGGGACAGGGACACGGGACAGGGACAGGGACATGGGGCAGGGACAGGGACACAGGACAGGGACATGGGGCAGGGACAGGGACACTTAGCCAGAGAAGAGTCCTGGCACCGTGTGGGTGTCTGCCTCACGCCACGCCTTTCCCGCGGCCAGCGCTCCCCTGCCCTCGTGCTCTGAGAACGCGGACCAGAGTTCAGGAATTCCCGAGGGGAGGCCGGAGGCTGGCTGCTGGGGGCACTGGCCACTGGGGGGCCCGGATGCCCAAGGACAGCCCTTGTTGGGGTGGGGGTAGCTGGCCTGGTGGGCTCCAGGGGAGCAGAGGGACGCTGGACTCCAGCGGCCTGGGAGTTGGGGCTCAGACTGGTCTGGCTTAGGGACCCATGGGTCAGGATTTTCCTCCGTTTTTCCAAACGTAAAGTAACATCGTACCCTCGGTGGTGCTTCAGTGTGGACAGTGGCTTGGGAGCCCCCAAGTCCCGCAGTCCTGGGGCGGGGACCCCTGACGCCCTGTTAGCGGCTGGCGGGTTAGGGGTGGAGATCTGAGCTGGGCCTGGGGGAGGCGGTTCTGACCGTTGGCTGTATCAGCCGAGCGTGGCCTGGCCCTGGTGCTCTGCTCCCTGGCTCACCCCCGCCACGCCCTGTGTTTTCCATCACTGCCACCCTGTGGGGTGGGCGCCCCCATCTTGGCCGGCGAACCCCCGACTGGGAGGTAAGCTGCTGCAGCTCAGTGGAAGTGAGGACGAGCAGCGGAGGATTCCCACCGCCAGGCTCCAGCGTCGGATCCCCGGACACCGCCGGTGTCTACACCGCAGCTGAATTCTGACGCTAACTGCTGCGGGTTAGAGCAGGCGTACGGCTCAGCCCCTAAACCTGCCCGCCCCGGCTCGAGGCCTTGGCCACAAGCGCTGGCCCCCTAAGCCTGCCCGCCCCGACTCGAGGCCTTGGCCACAAGCGCTGGCCCCCTAAGCCTGCCCGCCCCGACTCGAGGCCCTGGCCACAAGCGCTGGCCCCCTAAGCCTGCCCGCCCCGACGCTGGCCACAAGCGCTGGCCCCCTAAACCTGCCCGCCCCGACGCTGGCCACAAGCGCTGGCTTCTGCATTTCTGTCCGCCGGGCCCCGGAGTTTGTGCGAAAGGCTCACAAGCTCAGAGACACTTTTCCCGCACGAATCAGTGTGGCAAAGGATCAACTCAGCGACGGGCAGGGGAAGGGGCGCACAGGGCGAGGGCCGGCCGGGGGCTGCGAGGCGCCTCCACGCCCTCTCTGCCCAGAAGCTGGGAGAGAACCCTGGGGCGGCTGCGTCCAGCCCGAGCCTGAGGAGAGCCCAGCTGGGTGAAGAGCACAGGAGGAGGTCCTGGCGCCGCGGGACCGTTTCTGCAGAATCCACGTGGAGCTTTGCAAGCATCAGTCAGGCGAGAGCCGACGAACCCCTCCCGTCCCTGGAGGCAAACCTTTAGCCTCTCGTGTCCGGCTCTTCTAAGGCTTTTCTCTCTCTTTCACTGTTTTTAGAAAGATATATTTATGCATTTGAAAAGCAGAGTGACAGAGACAGAGACAGAGACAGAGACAGAGGGGGAGAGAGAGAGAGAGAGAGAGAGAGAGAGAGAGGTCTTCCATCTGCTGGTTTACTCCCCAGATGGCTGCAATGCCCAGGGCAGGCCCAGGTCAAAGCCAGGAGCCTCCTCCAGGTCTCCCACGTGGACACAGGGGCCCAAGCACTTGGCCCTTCTTCCACTGCTTTCCCAGGTGCATCAGCAGGGAGCTGGATTGGAAGTGGAAGTGGAGCAGCCGGGACTCGAACCGCTGCCCATGTGGGATGCCGGCGCCGCAGGTGGCAGCTTAACCATCTGTGCCACAGTGCTGGCCGCTCTTTTCCTGCTTCTCGGTCCATCAGTCTGGGGTCTTTCCGGTCCTCTGTCAGGTCCTGATGGCCGCGTTGTCCCCCTAGTTCAGAGAGTAAGAAACGCAGCTGTCAGCTCGCGCTGTAACCGACAGCTCATCTCAGGTTCCCTGCTGCAAGGTGCAGGCCTTTGAACCACCGCTTCCTCTCTCAGCTTTCACTTCTGAGCTCCGGTTATTAACTCCTTCCAGGGTCAAGGCTGATGACGGGGGCTATCTGCAGCCGCCGCTGGGCCCTGTGCTCTGCCTGCTGCCGATGCGTCGCTCCCGGGAGCGTCAGCAGGTGCACCTCTCTGTGGTGTGTCCTTTTGTTCTGAAGGAGTTTCTGGTCGCCTTTGTTTTTCCTGCTTCCTCGTTTGTGCGTGTCAGGCCTGCACTGGTTTCAGCCTCTGTGAGCAGCCAGATGTTCCGCGCCTGTCTCCGCGGGACTCCCCGGTGTCTCCCTGTCTCCGCGGGACTCCCCAGTGGCTCCCTGTCTCCGCGGGGACTCCTCGGTGGCTCCCTGTCTCCGCGGGACCCCTCGGTGGCTCCCTGTCTCTGCGGGACCCCTCGGTGGCTCCCTGTCTCCGCGGGAACTCCTCGGTGGCTCCCTGTCTCCGCGGGACCCCTCGGTGGCTCCCTGTCTCCGCGGGACCCCTCAGTGGCTCCCTGTCTCCGCGGGACTCCTCGGTGTCTCCCTGTCTCCGCGGGACTCCTCGGTGCCTCCCTGTCTCCGTGGGACTCCCCGGTGGCTCCTGCTCTTCTACCTGGGCTGTTCTCCGGGCCTCCCACGTGGCAGGGGCTGCCGTGTCCCGGGGTAGCTCTTCCTGGGGTGCACTGGGGCCGATGCTAGCGCGGAGTCAGGGTGCACATCAGCTGACGGGGACAGAAGGACGTGGAGGGAGCTGCCTGGGGTCGCCTTTGCCCAAGAAGACCCCGAAGCCAGAAACTCAGAACAAAGACGTTGCCCGTGTCAAGAGGACACGCGTGTGTGTGTGTGTGCTTCTGAGGATCTCACAGAAGTC